>NW_025333999.1:7493333-8840000 GCF_019186645.2 Phyllostomus hastatus | reverse complement strand
ATGCCTGCTGCCCCAGGGCTGGAACTTAGAGTGAGTAAGTCTGAGTGAATCTGAGTAATTCAGTGCCTGGGCCCTTTAAGAGGAACTGCTTGGGACTCCAGAAGCCCTCTGTCTCACTCAGCCACAGTCCCCACTGGTTTTTTACAGCCAGAAGCTATGAGGACTTCTCTTTCTGGCCCTAGAACCCTGGAATGGGATGCTTGGTGTGGAGCTGGGACCCCCGTGCCCTGCAGGGGAGACCTCTGCATCTGAGACATTCCTCCCAATTATTATCTGCCACATGTGAGTGTGGGCCCAGGCTGTTTTGGTCTCTGCCTATCCTACCAGTCTCAGTGTGGCTTATTCTTTATATTCTTAGTGGTAGGACCTACAATTTCCTATTGTGGAGGCCAACAACAGGCCTTTGTTCACCCTCTCTTGATAATTTTTGGTTAGATAAATCAAGCAATACCTTTGTTGGCAGAAAGCATCTATCTCACCTCTGGTAACCACATGGGTTGTTAGTCATTGCAACAGATCCCAGCAAGTCCAGGTTATCATTCCAGTCTTGTTGCCCATCCCATAATTGTGTTCACTTTGCTTTTGACTTGGTCCTGTTTATTACAGAATCTTAGCCCTGTTGACATTTGGGAGCATCATCTACTGTTTTCTTGGGCCTCATACAATACCCACCACTGACCTTCTGATCACAATGCCCCATAATTTTACTGCACCAGTGTAGGGGATATCCTCCAGGCCCTCCCAGGGCACATGGTTAGTGAGCGTGTTCTCTGGTCAAACATAGTAGATTCATTCCAACAAGGGTACCTCTTTTGTTCTCTCCATCAATACTCTGCCAAGGCAGTTCTGGCATTTCCACCTCATATGCTGGAAACATAGAACAGTATTGTTTTTTAGCCTTCGAGAAGCCATGCCAACAATGTGTTAGAACTGGCCTTGGGTGTCCGTGCCAGAGCACCATGTCCTGAGTCATGGGAGAGTGCTCTGCTATCAATGAATTGTACTCAACCCAATATAATATCCATTTGCCCCACACTAGACATGTTCTGTAAGCTCCTTGCAACAGCTTTTTTGCTGAATGATCTGTTTCCTTCCATAAGGAGTGACATACTTTCCTAGTCAAGTCATACTGAAAACTGGTCCAAGGTGTTGGTCTAGAAACAAAGAGGGGAGGGGCAGGCACACATCCCTCAAGGATTTCCCCTGTGGAAAATAAGAATCATCTGTGGCCCAGCAGGCTTTGGTGAGACTTTTGCATACACCCAGACAAATAAAGACCTGACCCTCTCCTTGGCAAGAAGGCACTTCTGCTGGCCCAGAGGATTCAGAGAATCTGTAACTTCAGTGTTCTCAAAGGTACCAACCCAAATGTCCTTGTCATGGGTCTCAGGGTCCCTTTCATTCCTTACCAGGGCCCGGCCATCAATACTAAAGGCTGTGGGGGCTGTGAATCCACCTTCATAACCACTCTTATAATCAGACATTGAGCCTGGTGTCTGGCTCAGCCTGCCTCTCAGTCGCAGGAGACAAGAGCTGGAGTCCTTCTGGTTTTCTGGTTGACCACTCGCATGATCTAGGCCAGCCAGATTTTCCCTTCAGAACCTGAGCAGCAGTTGACGAGAGTTAACTAGCTCCATAATCGTCATCATTAACACCACCTCCAAAGTTTTAAAGTCTCAGCTAGTGCTTCTCAGACTATCTATTGCACAGGCGGCAAACACAAGGCCCACGGACCGAATGAGGCCCTCCACCTTGTTTTATCTGGCCGGCACCTTGTTTCTACCCAGAAGCAGTGCTGAGTTCCTTGCCCCTAGTTAAGAAGTAGTTACATTTACACAGTCCTAAAATTACATTCGGCCCTTTGAAGGAAACTGCGAGGCTGACATGGCCCCCAGTGAGAATGAGTTTGATAGCCCTGATCTATTGTGGTGAAATTGTTTTTAAAAAAACTTTTATGGCATGATGAATTATTAGAAAAATTAAAAAGATGTATATAATATAATCTAATTTTTAAAATCATTAGATTCAACAGATGTAAACTTACTCTGCTAAATTGCTATGAGGGTTTCCATATGGTTCCTCTCAATTTCAGTATTTATCTTGCCAGAGACTGGGGTCAAACAGGTCATGGGCTGCAGTGGCCCATGGATCGTACTTTGAGTAACTTCCCAGTGTATAAGTCAGTGCATTCTCTTCAGCTACAATTTCATCATACGTGAGAGTGTCAGCAATTGTGGTGCTAGAGCATGTTAGGGTTGCCACCACTCCACTTATCACCAGCAGTGCGGTCCTCGTTGCTCTGATTGACATGTGATCTTAGTCCAGGACCTCATGCTGAAGGTCTGCTTCCTACCCTCATTCTGGCACCAAATTCTTCCATTATGTACCTCCAGAAGCATTACCCAAACCAAAAATTTGCATGCACGGAGCTTCTCTGGAAGCTGACCTTGGGAAGCACTGACACAGGGAAGAGAAGAAAGCTGAAGAGGGTGTGTCCCTGTGGAAGTTACTACTGTGGGAACTTGGACTCAGTTCCACCAGGAGACCTGGGAATAGATTAGGGCATTCCTTTGAGTTATCTCTCCACTGACTCAGTGTTTCTGGAGGCCTTGTACTTGAAGACTGAAAGGAAGCCTTCAGGCAGAGAGGGAGGAGTGCTTGTTGTAGGGTGCCACTGAAATAGGGATGTGGCAGCCACTGGCAGCATTTATTCCAGAGAGACACCAGGAAGTCCATTCAAAGAGGCACTGGGGGCACAAGGTCATCCCCAGGCATGGTCTGGGTCTGGGTGAAGACCACCAATGTGAGCCACCCATGTCGGGCACTGAGAAGCTGCAAGCAGGGTACAGGGAAGACCATGGTTGGTCAGAAAATGTGGTACAGTCCAGGTCTCTCAGTGACTAAAGCTTTTTGCAACTGGGGACAGCAGTCTTGCTACTTAGGTTTTGGGATGGAGGACACATGATTCATTAAAGACAGATGGGGCAGGGTTATTTACCTGCCAGAGAGTGAGGTGGTGCAGAGACCCATAGACCTTTTGTGATCTAGTGGATTTTAACTTTCTGAAAACCCTACTGCACAACAGTGGTGCCTCTGAGGCCTGGGATCAGCCAAGGGTGGGCTGCCAGGCCCCTGCCCTGCTCCAGGCACAGTAGCTTTGCATTCACCTTCTGCAGAATCAGGTTTTGTCTGAAACACTGTTTCTACTCCTGAAAGAGTGCTTGAAAACCACTCCTGCAATCAAGCTGTGGAGCTCTGATTTACCTACTTTTGGGCAACTCCATTTGCCATGTCAGAGGGTCAGGCCTGGGGCCAACTGATGTCCTGTGCTGGAGGCCCTGCCACTCAGGGGATGTCCTGAGTGTCCTTGAGAGTAATGGGGCCATTTAAAATGTTTGTTTCTTCCATCCTCTTTCTAAACCCAGAGCAGTAGTCATCTTGTATCTCCCAAAGGACATGTATTTACCTTGGAAACAACCCTGCTGGGAGTCCTGGACGAAAGTGTCAATCCATTTTCAACTCAGATGGATTTCAGGGGGTCACTTCTCTGCCTTTGCTCCAAACCCAGCATCTCTTCCCCTCTCCTATCACAGGAGGACACATTTGGTTCCCCACCAGTCACAGGCGGCTTCCTCACCGCCTCTGCCCGCCTAGCACCTTGGACAGGGCCACGTGAGGCTGTTTCCAAGACTATTGCTCTCCTGGGGACAATTTACTCTTTGCTCTGTTCATGTCAGCAGAGCTTTTAAATTTTGAGGACAGTGGATGAAATTGGATGTAGCCAATTTGCATCTTCAAATCGATTTTGCACACATGGGTGTGTGCGCTCACACCTCTGGGGACAAGGGAGGTGGCGTTTGACAGCCCATGGGCAATGAGATGACAGTTTGCTCTGCTTGTCTTTGAGCATGGGCCTACTTAACCTTGTGCCTCAGTTTCTTTTATAGAAATGGGGGTGGACTGGTTGATCTCTGAGGTCTCTTTCAGCTTTACTGTTCTGTGGTTTTATATCTGTGGGGAAGGAGGGTGGTAAAGAATCCCAATGGAGCACATTGCACTCTGCAGCTGAGCGGCAGCTCAAATGGCAAGAGTGAAAGTGTGCTTTGCACAGTCTGGGTCTAAGCTCCAGGCTCAGTGTTTGGATGTCATGTGGTGAGCAGCTGGGGAGGCGCAGAGGGTGGGGGCGCAATCTTCTCGTGCTCAGCTGGAGCCCTATCTAGACTGCTGCAGTCTAGGCATAGGTGGGATTGATTGTGGGTGACACAGAGGGTCATCATGCTTCTCTGAGCCTCTGTTGCCTCATCTGTAGGGTGAAGTCACCTCCCATGGTGATTGAAAAGAGTAACAAGAAAGTTCTTTGGATATCATAGGCACTCTCAATTTTAGGGGTCTGGCCTTGAATCTGGAGATATGGAGGGGGCTTCCATATCTAGATTCTTTTTACCTCTTCATCTTCATCTCTTATTGCTCCCACTGCTCAAGGACTTTCCCTCCTGCAATTGTCCTTTTTCTTTCTCTGTCCTGCATCATTAATTTTTACTTCTCTGCTTTCTACTAGAGTGTTCCCATCAGAATACAAACAAGCTATAATATCTTCAATCTTAGGAAAAAATCTCCCTTGACCCCTACATCCCCCTTCAGCTACTGCTCAATTGCTCTGCTTGCTTTGACAGCAAAACTCACTGGTAACTTGCTGTTTCCACTTCCTCACCTACAGTTGTTCCACCAGCCCATCCCAACAAAAGGTGTTCTATTGCTAAATTCAGGGGTCAATGCAGAGTGCTCACTTCGACTTGTCAGCAGCACTTGTTACAACTGATCACCGTATTTCTTGGAACACCTTCTTCCCTTGGTTCATGCTCACTGCTCTTCATCAACAGCCATCTTTGCTGTTTTCCCCTCTTCTTCCAGACTTCTTACTATTGCAGGTCCCCAGTGCCTGGTTCTCAGACCTCTCCTTTCTGTTCCTTCTCACATTTCTGTCTCTGGCCCCAGCTCTGACCTCTCTCCCCTAATTACAGACTCATATAGCCAGCTTGCTCAATACTGCTGTTCGGCTGTCTAATAGGCCCCTTGACCTTAATGGATCTTGTGCTAAACATATCTTAGAAACTGGCAACTTAAACTTCTCCCTTTCAGTAACAGGCAAATTAATTTTTTCAGACATTTAGAGCAAACCTTAGAATCATCTATGACTTCTCTCTTCCTTTCACTCTCTTCATCCAACATATCAACAGAACAAAGCAGCTCTATCTTTGAAATAATCCCACTTGTCATCACTCTTCCCATCTGCCCCCAAACTGTCCTGGAGCAAGTCAGTATGATATCTTGATTAAGTGTTGCAACAGCCCACTAACGTGTCTCTTTGCTCCCATCCTCCCTCCTCATAGGTTAAAATGATAGTCGTAGTTTAGAATGTTTATTTATTTATTTATTTATTTATATTGTCACCTGAGGACATTTTTACATTACTTTTACAGAGAGAGGAAGGTGGAGTGGGGAGAGAGAGAAACATCAATGTGAGGGAGAAACATTGATCAGTTGCCTCTTATAGGCCCCCCTCCAGGGATCAGCTCTACAGCCTAGTAGGTGTCCTGACTGGGAACTGAACCTGCAACCTTTCAGTGTACAGGAAGATGTTCCAACCAACTGATCCACACTAGCCAGGGCAGAATGATAATTTTCAAACATAAGTCAGATCATGTCACAACTCAGCATCAAACAATCTGGTACATTCTCAGCTCTCTCAGAACAATTCTACATGATCTGGGTCTTCTTCTCTGAGCTCTCCTGTGCCCTTTGCTGGCTCTGTTCCATCCATGTTACACTCTGGTTGCCAACCACGGTCCCACTCCAGAGCCTTGGCAGCTGCTGTTCCTTCTGCCTGGACTGTGCATCTCCCCAGAGAGCCATGTGGTTTACTCCCCACTCAGCTCTGAGCAGAGATAGGTGGTCCCTCTGTGGAGAGCCTTCCATGCACCTATCTAAAAACACCTTTGTCATTCTTCCTTAATTCTTCATTTTCCTTTAAAAATGTATAGCTTTATTGAGGTATATTTGGCACATGATAAACCAGGCATATTTAAAGTGTACTATTTTGATAAGTTTTGACATATGTTATCCATCACTGAAATCTTCAGCAAATCAAGATAAGGAACCCATTCATTACTTTCAAATGTCTACCATGCTGCTTTGTAATCTCTTCCTGCTTCTCCCCTGGCCCCCCACTGCTTTCTGTCCCCCCACTGCTTTCTATCCCCATGGATTAGTTTGCACTTTATAGAATTTAATATGAGTGAAATCAAACAGCAGATATTCTTTTTGTTTGGCTTCTTTCTTTTTTAATATAAAAAAATCTATTCTACTGATTATGCTATTACAGTTATCCCATTTTTTTCCCATTCATTCTCCTCTGCCCTGTACCTCCCTCCCACCATCATTCCCCCACCTTAGTTCATGTCCATGGGTCATACATATACATTCTTTGGCTTCTCCACTTCCTGTACTATTCTTAACCTCCCCCTGTCTATTTTGTACCTGTCATTTATGCTTCATATTCCCTGCACCTTTTCCCTCATTCTCCCCGCTCCCCCTCCCTGCTGATAACTCTCCATGTGATCTCTATTTCTGTGATTCTCTTCCTGTTCTAGTAATTTGCTTAGTTCATTTTTTTTTAGGTTTGGTTATTGATAGTTGTGAGTTTATTGTCATTTTACTATTAATATTTTTGATGTTCTTCTTTTTCTTAGATAAGTCCCTTTAACATTTCATATAATAGGGGCTTGGTGATGATGAACTTCTTTAACCTGATCTTATCTGGGAAGCACTTTATCTGCCCTTCCATTCTAAATGATAGCTTTGTTGGGTAGAGTAATCTTGGATGTAGGTCCTTGCCTTTCATGACTTTGAATACTTCTTTCCAGACTCTTCTTGCCTGTGGGGTTTCTTTGGAGAAATCATCTGATAGTCTTGTGGGAACTCCTTTGCAGGTAACTGTCTCCTTTTCTCTTGTTGCTTTTAAGATTCTCTCCTTATCTTTAATCTTGGGTAATGTAATTACAACGTGCCTTGCTGTGTGCTTCCTTGGGTCCAACTTCTTTGGGACTCTGAGCTTCCTGGACTTCCTGGAAGTCCTCTTTCATTATGTTTTCAAATACATTTTAAATTTCTTGCTCTTCCTCTTCTCCTTCTGGTACCCCTGTGATTTGGATGTTGGAATGTTTAAAGTTGTCCTGGAGGTTCCTAAAACTCCCCTCATTTTTCTGAATTCTTTTTTCTTCATTCTGTTTTGGTTGAATATTTCTTTCTTCCTTCTAGTCCAAATCATTGATTTCAGTCCCAGTTTCCTTCCCTTCACTGTTGGTTCCCTGTACATTTTCCTTTATTTCACTTTTCATAGCCTTCATTTTTTCTTCCATATTGCAACCATACTCAACCATTTCTGTGAGCACCCTGATTACCAGCATTTGGAACTCTGCATCTGATAGGTTGGCTATCTCTACATTGCTTAGTTGTATTTTTTCTGGAGCTTTGATCTGTTTTTTCATTTGGGCCATATTTTTTTTCGTTTGGTGTACCTGTTATGTAGTAAGGGAAGGAGCCTTAGATACTTTCCAGGGTGGGGCAAGTACCTAAGGTACTTCACTGCATTATGGCACTGTATGTGGGGAAGGGGTACAAGAGGGAACAATGCCACTTGCTAAGCTTTTGGCTGGCTTTTAGTCACTTCCTCTGTTACCCACAAGCAAATTGAGCCCTTCTGGTGCTGATTCCCAGGTGGGCAGGTTTGGGTACGTTCTAGGACCCTGTGGATCTCTCTACAAACTCTCCTGTGAGACTGGGAGTTTCTGCTGCCACCTCAACTCCCACAGGTTTTTTTAGTCAGAGGTTTTGAGGCTTTATTTCCTTCCACTGGAACCCTGGGTCATGTGGTCTGTCTTGCTCCCCAGTTGTTCCTCTTGGTTTATCCATATGCAAATGTGGGACCACCCGCTCCACCAGCAGCCCCCTTGCTTGCCCTGATCCTCCAGCCTCCGACTTGCTGCAAGTCCTCTCCACCCCAGCTGCCCGTCTCCACTCCTCCTACCAGTCTGGATGAATATTTCTTCTTTAACTCCTTGGTTGTTGGACTTCCATGCAGTTCAATTTTCTGGAAGTTCTGGTTATTTTTTTACTTTAAATTTGTTGTTGTCCTTCTTTTGGTTGTGTGAGGAAGTAATGTGTATCTACCTATACTTCAATCTTGGCTGGAAGTCCAAACTTATTGTGTGGCTTCTTTCACTAAACAGAATTATTTTGAGATTCATCCATGTAATGGGTATCAATAGTTTATTTCTTTTTACTGCCTAGTAGTAGTTCATTGTGTGTTGATCCATTCACCTCCTGTGGCATGGGGCATTTGTAGCTCTTGACTATTACACATAAAGGTATTATGAACATTCATGTACAAGGCTTTGCGTGAACATGATTTCCTTTCTTTTGGGACAATACCTCTGACAATACTTACTGGGTTATATGGTACATGGTTAATTTTCAAGAAACTGTCCAATTGTTTTACAAGTAGTCTGTACCATTTTACCGATCAACCAGCAGTGTATGCAAATTCCAGTTCCTCCACATTCTGGATAACACTTTCATTAGTTCTAAAAGGTGTTCAGTGGTAGCTTATTGTGGCTTTATTTTGAATATCCCTCATTACTAATCATGTCTAGAATTTTTTATGTGCTTATTTGCTATCCGTATGTCTTACTTGCTGAAGTATCTGTTCAAAGCTTTTGTCCATTTTGTGAGTTTCTGGTGCTCCATAACAGATGATCACAAACTTAATGGCTTAAAACAACACATGTTTATTATCTTGTGGTTTTTGTGGGTCGGGAGCCTGGGCATGTAGCTCTGAGTTTGTTACTATTTTGTTCATTCATTTATTTTGTTTTTTAGATTCCACACATAAGTGAAATCATGTGGTATTTGTCTTTCTCTTTTGGACATTTCCCTTAGCCTAATACCCTCTAGGTCCATCTGTGTTGTCACATATGGCAATGTTTCATTCTTTTTTCATGGCTGAGTAATATCCCATTGTAAATATGAGGGGCATAGGGGTGCAGGATGAAAAAAGTAAAGGGGTTAAGAAGTACAAATTGGCAGTTATAAAATAGCCATGGAGATAAAACCATGGAGAGCATAAGGAATATAGTTAATAATGTCGTAATAGCCCAGTAGGACGTCAGGTGGGTAAAGATTTATTGGGATGATCACTTTGTGACTTATATAAATGTCTACTTACTGTGTTGGACACGTGGAACTAATTTAATATTGTATGTCAACTGTAATTGAAAAAGAAATAAGAAAGGAAAGAAACCTGGGTGCAGCTCGGCTGGGTCTTCTGTCCGGGGTCCCCAGGCTATAGTCATGATGCCGGCCCAACTGATTTCTCGACTGGTGGCCTGACCAGAGAAAAATCCATGTCCAAGTGGATCAATTTGTTGGCAGATTTCATTTCCTTGTAGCTCTATGAAGGGCCCAGACACTTACTAGCTGTCTCATCTGGAGGCCCCTCTCGATAGTCTTCAGTACTAGTAAGTGAACCTCTCTCTCCCTCCAGTCTGCTAGACGAAGTCTTATATAACATTAGATCATTAAGGGAGTAATATCTTAGGACCTTTGCCATACATACTCTGTAGGTTAAAAGCAAGCCACAGGTTCTACCTGCACTCAAGGGGAACAAGACCAGGCCTCACTGGGGATCACCCTGGGGTGTGCTCACCAATTATTTTATTGTGTTATTTATTTTTTATTATTGAATTATGAGAGTTCTTTTTATACTCTGGATACAAATGTTTAAATATATAATTTTCTCCCAGCCTGTGGCACATTGTTTCATTTTCTTAATAGTGTCTTTTAAAGATCAGAACTTTTGATGAAGTTCAGTTTTCCAATTTGTTCCTTTATGAATTATGCTTTTGGCATTGGAGATAATTTTTTTTTTTGCCTACCTTAGGGTCAAAAATTTTCTTCTAGAAGTTTTAGGCTTATATTTAGGTCCATGAGATCTTTTAGGATAATTTTGTGCATCAGGCCAAAGTGGGGACTGAAGTGTACTTCTGGCAGGTGTACATCCACTGGTTGGGGTGTCGGTCCACAGTGCAGCTGGGACGCCTCAGCCTGGGCTGGTGTCGCCAACCCTGACCCAGTGAGTGAGCTGGGCGGTGTCCCTCCTCTTCAAGTTTCTAGGATAGTTTGCATAGGATTGATATTATTTTTTTTCCTTAAAGTGTTGGTAAGAGTTTGCCAGTGAAAACATTTGGGCCTAGAAACTTTCTGGGAAGAACTTTCTTTAATAGATATAAGGTAATTCAAGTTTATAGATACAAGGCTATTCCAGGTTCTATCAATTTCTTCTTGACTGGACATTGATAGTCTGTGTGTTTTAAGGAATACATCCATTTCATTTAAGTTGTCTAGCTTATTGGCATACTATTTTTAATAATATTTCATTATTATCCTTTTAATATCTATAGAATCTGTAGCGATGTTTTCTCTTCCATTCCTGATGTTCATTATTCTTTGGGATTTATAATATACATATTCAACTTAATCTACTGTAAGTGGTGTATATGTATATACATCTCACACACACATATATATACACAAACATATATATAACATATATTAACCTAACAGTGGTATACTCCCATTTCCTTCCTAATGTCCTTGTGCTATCGTTGCTGCACATTTTACTTTTACATATGTTATAAAGCCCGTATTACATTGTCATTGTTTTTGTGTAACCAGTTACTTTTTAAAGCTATTCAAATCATGAGAAGCAAATCTAATATATTTATATATGTATCCACCACATATGTATCCACCTGGGCTCTTCATTCTTCTGTGGATACACGTCTCTATCTGGGATCACTTTCCTTCTGTCTGTAGAACTTTCTTTACCATTCCTTGTCCTCTGGGGTTGCTGGTGATGAATTCTTTCTATTTTTGTATGTCTCAGAAGTCATTGTTTTGCCTTTGATTTTTAAAGATAGTTTTATGTGTATAGAACTTTAGGTTGATAAATTTTTCTTAAGTTAGTTAAAGATGCTGCTTTGCTGCTTTCTGGTTTGCATTTTTGCTGATGAGGTAAGACGTTTGAGGGTTAGAGTCAGAGCACAGGGAAGAAAAGCGGGGACGGTTCAGGGTAAAGAACAAATATTTGACGAGCATTTATTGTATCTGGTCCCTTTGTCATGATCACTTAATGTGCTAATATTAAGGCTGACATAGTCAAACAGTATTGCTTTTTAATGAAGATTAATGCTAGAGAGAGACTGGACTTACGGCAAACATGCTGCTATGACTGAATCCCCCCAACCCCCATTCATATGTCGGAGACCTAACCCTCACAGTGATGGTGTTTGGAGATGCACCTATGGGAGGTGATTAGAGTTTGATGAGGTCATGAGGGTGAGGTCCCAGGATGGGATTCATGCCATTAAAAGAAGAGATGCCAGAGTGCACTCTCTCTCTCTCTCTCTCTCTCTCTCTCTCTCTCTCTTTTTTCTGCCCTGTAAGCACACAGCAGTATGGAGCCAGGAGAAGGCTCTCCCCAGCACGCAACCATACTGGCACCCCGATTTCAGACTGCCAGCCTCCAGAACTGTAAGAATGAGTTTCTCTTGTTTAAGCTCCCAGTCTATGGCCTTTGGTTATGATGGCCTGAGCTGAGTAAGACACGTGCCCAGCGATGTGTCATGACTTGAGATCTGCAAGAGGAAGTCACAACCCAGGAGAGACTAGCTTGTCACTTCCCTTGCTTGGCCTCGGTGAAGAATCATGCAGTGTTTATATTCCCCATATGCACCTGAGAGTCACCCCATTATATTGTCCAGTTGCTCCTCTGTCCTTCCTGGCAGGGCAGTGGGAGGGTCATCTTGCAGTGTATCTCTTCCCCGTCCCCTCATCCTGTCACTGTGGTCAAGACCGCCTTGACTGAGGCTGTACAAATGGGCTGATGCCCGCTGGCTTTGCAGGTCCAGGCAGTTCTAAGGAGTAAGTGTCCTCACTCTGTTAGATCATGAACTCTGTCAGCATTATATTAGCTCTGAGGGTGGGTAGTACATATCTTTGGCTTCACTTACCAATGGATGACAGGGTCCCTGGAGGGTAGCTCAATCTACCATCAGCTCCTGAACCACACAGATCATCCTCAAACCCTTACCAGGTCTTCATGAGGTGCCTTAACTGGGGCAGCTTTCTCCTCAAAAGGTTTCTTTTCCTACCTCAACCAGCGGACACCTTCTCATCTGCTGCCATGAAACACAACCACAGGACTCCTTCCCTTGCTCCCTCCCGACTGAGGGATGGTCTTACTACCACCCTCAGCTCTCCCAGCAGAGTCCGCCATGTTCCTCCTGATGACAGCCTGCCAGCACGGTCCTTTGTCTGCTTCCCCAGTTAACGTTTCCAGGGTGTTCTCAGCCCCTCAGACACCCACCCTCCTTTGCCTGGGATTGATTTCACCTGCCATATAGGAGGCCTGCTGGGTGACAGAAAGAAGGTACCCTGAAAGATGCTCAGCCAACCAGAAAAACTGGTGCCAGCATTTTTAAAACCCATCCTGAGGATTGCTCCACAACAACATTTTTTTTCCTGGGAATGTGGCCATTTGAGGCCCCAAAGATAACAGCTTAGAGGTTTTTGCTGCTTTGAAGTTTTTTGTTTTCAATAAACATTTTCTGTTTGAAAAGAACCTGGATTTTGTAAATCCATGCTTGTGGTTTTAGGTCTTTTATCTCTCCAGCCATCAGGGAAAAAATAACTTGTGCAGAAGTGAGGGCGGACTGGCCAATCTGAGCTCCATCACACTCGTGGGAAATGCTGTCGGAGTGCACACGACAGGGACAGATTTCTCTTAGGGTCGATCTCATTCCTGGTGCATTGGATGTGATTTGTCTTAATGCTCAGGCCCCCTGCCAGAGAGGGCATGGCACGTTTAGACACAGGGCCTGGTAAAAATGATATTTTGATCATTATTTACTTGAGCTCCTCTTGTGGCTGGTTGTTTTGGGGGGTCTTGAGCACCTGAATGGGCAGCAGCTCTTCTTGGCCTGCACTGGCAGCCACTGGGAGATGGGAAGACCGTTTCTTTGTGCGACAAATCTTTCGAGAGTGCACTAGTTACAAGAGAAATTCCTCAACAATCTCATTTATGAATAGAACCCATGGTGTTGAATGAAAACTTATGGAAAAGATTTGGGGGAAATTTCAGGGGCACCCCTCCTCTGTTGGTCACCTCTGGCACTACTGACTCTATTGGAGTTCATGGGGGTCAACAGCCTCCGAAGGACGGGGGCTCGGGCTCAAGGAGAAAGGGAACGTATTCCCCATGTTTCAGCCATGGACTTGCCTGTTCTGGAGCCCGCTGGTCTACAACTTTGTCCCGGGACAAGGAGGGGGCTGCGAGAAGGTCTGGTGTGGCAGAAGAGCTTTCAGACACTTTAGAATCTCAACACAGCTTCTCTCCAGGCCCTTGAGGTAGATGCTTCACTTACTAGCAGAGCGTAGAAAACATGAAATCGGGCTTAGTTGCCACGTGTTCCAGGGAGAGTGGGCCTTACCCTCCTGGACCCTAGTTTGACCAGAACTACTTCATGGTTCAAAACAAAACAAAACAAAGCAAAGCATCCCCAAACCTGAGCCCAAACAAAACAACCACACACACATACAAATTAACTGGATTGGCAAAGTTCTGTGCAAACAAAAAAATCGGAAGCACCCAGTTGGGACCTTATAAAATTTAAAGTCTGTTATAAATTCTCCTCTGCCTGGAAAAACTTAGCTGTAATAAAACTTGGTGGGATGGCCTACATGCTGCAGACGGAGCTGGCAATGAAAGGAGGCTTCAAGACAGTCCCTGGAGGCACAAACCTGGGGGTAAAGGATGTGGGTCTCTGGTTCTAGGTGAGTGCTTGGTGGTGTGTTCGCCCAGCTGTAAAAGCCTCCCACCCCAGGGTTCGCAGAGCCCACGTTGCTCCTGGGAAGGCCCTCTTGTCTGTAAAATGTGGCACATTGTGTTACACGCTGTGGCCGAATGCCAGCCAGATGCAAATTGTTTGTGCCTGGGGCCGTGAATGAACTTTCTGAGTGATAGTTCTCAGCCCTGGTGACTTCCTTTTACTGACTCTGTGAATGTCTATCAGTGAGCTGGCCAGTGATGGTGGTTGATGTCATCTTAGACAGGAGATGTCTCTCTGTTTCTCCCAAATGCAGATTTACAGGTTTTTGGATGTGCCCTGGAAAATGCGGCCTCATGGCCAACCCATGCCTGGCGTTTGCAGGCCAGCGTTTTAGTGAGGAGCAGGCAGGCTTTGCAACCACACGCCACATTTCTAATTCAGTCCCACCTTGGGGTGAAGTCCACCAGGAGCAATATCAGATCATGTGTGGTTTTGTTGACTCTTGTGTGGCCTTCATATTGATCATGAACTTGTACCTGAGCTCATCTAAGACCCACAGTCATTAATACCTGTGTGTCCTTGGTACTACAGTTTTATAACAGCAGACAGGGTCAGCAGATGTAGCAGGAAAACCAGGAAACATAGTTGAACCCCATCATTTCAGTTTGTTTCTTACTGGTTTGAGATCTCCTCCTGGGGGAAAGGGACACGAGCCTGCTCTGCCCCCACTCTGATGAATGGGAAGACACACATTGTTTTACCTTCCATGCATTCACCGCTTTGAACTGGGAGTGACCTGAAGAGACTGGGGGGGGGGTGGTCTCATACCCAAGTACTGCCAGAAGGTGACATCCAGAGCAATGACCATAGGAACAACATTACCAATTTCGGTAGATATTTCTAATGCTTTACATCACTTTATAAACAAAAAGGCACGTGGTTAGGAGCATGGACACGGCTTGGGTTCAAATCTGGCTTTTGCCTCTTATTGGTTGTGGGGCTCTCTGCCTCATTCACTTCATCAGTGAGCGGGGACCGGGTCTAGCTCCTTGGTGAGTTCACGTGACTTACTCCATGCCAAGGCCTGCGAGGAGCCTGGCATGTGTAGCAGTTTGCTGTGAAAGCCCACACACTTTGATGCTGTGCACATCAACTTACAATTTCCAGGTGAAAATTCCCATGGCTACTCTCCACGGTGTGGCCTCACTCCCCTATTCATCCATGTGCTGGGATCCACCTGAGACTCTTCACTAGGGAGAATCTTCGCTTTGCCTGCCTGTTGGTGTCTCCAGATGGAAGGGGGCTGGCTCCCCCTCAGCCATCTTTACGGGGGCTCCTCAGTTCAGCTCCTCCAAGAGGATGCCACCCGTACTTACTCTTGGCCTTGCTGTTGGTTCAGGCGCATGAGTTTGAAACGCAGCCCAGACTAGCTGAACCACAGGTGCTACTTGTGGTGCCTGAATTTACTGTCTCTCAACATGTACTTAACAAAACCTCCACTAAGAGAAACAGTCTCTAAGGAGACTGTTCAAATGACAACCTGGAATCTAAAGTCTAAATAGTCTAGCCCTGGCCAAGTGGCTTAGTTGGTTGGAGTGTTGTCCTGTAGACTGAAAGGTTGTGGGTTTGATCCCTGGTCAGGGTACGTATGAGAGGCAACCAACTGATGTTTCTCTCTCACATTGATGTCTCTGTCTCTCTCTCCCCCTCTCCTTCCTAACTCTCTAACAGGTATGAAAAAAAAATGTCCTTGGATGAGAATTGAAAAACATCTGGTCTAAAATCCATCCCAGATCAAGTTGTATCACTGAAGTCAGGCACTGAGCCCTCATCACCCTGTCCCTCCCATGTCCCCTCTCTTGTCACCCCTTTGGCGAGTGATCCCAGTCTACACTGGGAGTGGCTGAAAGCAAAACTCAGTGGTGTTTACTACAAGGGGGTCACTCAGAATATCATGAAAGGTCCTCCTTAAGAGGCTTCTGTGGAGACTTTTCTCTCTGCTCTTAGCTCTACTTCTGGTCATCTGACGTTTCTCTTAGGAGTCCTGTGAATTATATAAATAAATGACCAACCCTCCCTTTCCACACTGGCTTCTACATTTGGGGTCAAGTGTGTGGCCAACTCACAGATCTTAACGTTTTCACTTTTCCAGCCTCATTTCTGGCTTCTGCTCTATTTTTACCTTAATTTCTTTTCTCTCTTTCTTTCTCCCTTCTTTCCTTCCTTCCTTCTTTTCTTCCTTCCTTCCTTTCTTTCCTTCCCTCTCTCTCTCTCTTTCTTTTTTGCTGTCAGTGTCAACCTTTTACCTTGTTGCCCTAGTATAATCTCATAAGCCTCCTGAAAACTTACCTGGAGCATGGCGGGGCTATGGGTGAATAGAGAAATAACTTGAAGGACCAGGTGTTGTCATTCTCACCTTAGAGATGAGGAAACTGAGGCCCTGGAGGGTCCCCTGATTTGCCCAGCATCATAAAGCTAGTACTAAGCAGATGGCCAAGTCCAGCCCAGGCCTGGCTGATGCTGTAACCTGTTCTCTTTCCCTCCCTCCCCTCCTGTACAACATTCAGAAATATTCTCAGAAAGGTGTATTGGGGCATTAGAGGAGCCACTGGTAGAAGAGGCTGGTGGGAGGCAACGGGTGAGAACTGGAAGTTGTACTCTGTTCCACTTCTGTGAAGGACTTCTGCTTCACTTCTGTGAAGGACATGGTTGCCTTTATGGACCTTTGGTCGTCAGGGCATAAATAATCTGTATGGTCAACCCTAACTGCACTGTAACCTTGATTAACTTAGACTGGTTAGCTTGGGTAATTGCATTGTTGAGTTAACTGAGAGTCAACTCCATACAGTGCACCTTCCCACCCCGACTGCTGAAAGTCGTCTGTCGCCTCTGCTGCTCTGCTGCTGCGGTGAGCACGCTGCAATGCAGAGTGGGGCCATCGCTCTAAATCTGACCCCATTCAGCACCTAACACGCCACTCAGAACAGCAGGCCCTCCTCATCGTTCTTGATTCTGTGGGGTGTTTGGAGTGTTCTTGGCCTTGGGGTCATGCTTGTATTTATCTGTTGTCTCTGAGTGAGATGCAGGCAGACATGCAGACTGTACGGTGGGCACTGACCGACTGCAAACGTGCACGTGCCCCTCCCCTCCCTGCCTCCTGTCCCCGCTGGTTATTTAGTCTGCTGACCTGAGAGGAGTCCCCACAACATTACAGGCAGAGACAAGTGTATTTTGCTGTGATTTGCCTGTTTCACTTAATATAGAAGCTCAACAATTTCATTTCAGTTACTTGAGAGTCCATGAGAGAAGGATTCTGGATAATCAAGATTTGTTTGCCCCTGTGACTTCCTCATCATCCATAACCATCTACTGAGTCCCTTCAGTGCCCAGAAAAATGTGCTTGGCTTCGAGAACACAAAACTGTCTGAAGACCAGAGAAGTTTGAGTTCAGGGTGATGAGCTGACCACGCTGCCTGTGGTTGGTGGTGCACTGAAGACCACAGGAGCCCTCTTCCGTGGAACATTGGACAAGCACTGGGCTGCAGCCTCAGACCCTCCCCGACCTTCTGAGCACCTGGTGGCTCCTTCACCTGGCTGAGCCTCAGTTTCCCCCTCTGCATGGTAGGGATGCTAATGTCTATTCAGGACTTGGTTAGAAAGATCAGAGATAATATATGTGAAACCCTGGCACCTAACTGATGCTCAGTATGTTGTAGCAGGTGCTATTGTGCCTCTGAGCATTCTCCGCTCAGAAAAATGGGGAGAACTCCCTTTTGGAACTGTTGACAATGGGTACAGTTTTGTGAAGTCCCCTTGGATGGCAGGTCAAAGGGCCGACACCACTGTAAACAGTGTGGGGACACACATGTCTGTAAGCAGCAGTGTAAGTGCCCAACTGAGTAGAACCACCCACATCACCAGAGACGTGTGGGCACTGCTGTCAGGCCAGGTGCCACAGCCAGTGCCCCCTTGCCTGGTCGTGGGGCTACAGAGCGGCCTGATGGGAAGAACACCATGTTGTGCATGCTTTGTGCTGAAAGAGAGCAAATCCATAGGAGAAAACTCGGATTTTTTCTGCTGAGACAGGGGTGGGGGCAGTGGTAAGTAAGGGGGGAAGGGAAACAAGCCAGGTAGAGAAAAGATGCGGAAGATGGCCGAGAGGGGTCCCTCCTCCAGTGGCGGGTAACTTCCCGAGTTTGCTTGTCACACGTGAAATGACCCCCACAAACCTGGGATAAGGAATGGAGGAGCTTTCTCCCTCTGGCCGTGTCAGTGGTCCTCACCAGGGACAGCCTAACCTCTTTCATTTCTTTCATTTCTCTCTCCCTCTCTCCTTCTATGTCTTTTCTTTTTCTTGCATTTTTGCCTTGATTTCCTCCTCCCCTCTACTTTCCCATGCCTCCCTGCACTTCTTCCTCCTGCTCCCCTTTCCCGAGCCCCAGGCGTGCAGGTATCTGTCTCACTAACTGAACTCTTCCACTGCCCCCAGTCCCCTCACCAAGCCATGGACCCCAGCTCCTCAGTGGGATGCACACTCAGCCTGTTATTAACTTCAGCTCAGCTGCCAACAGAGTCCTGTGCTGACTAATCCAGCAGGGAGAGGTGGACGTGGAGTCTGGGGAAATGAAGACATTTGGGACCAGAGTCCAAGCATCCCTAAGCCTTTGGGGTGGGATGAGGGGCAGGAGGCCTATGGGGATGGTGCCGGTAGGGAGAATGGGGTGTGATGGGAGTGAGACAGTCCCCAGCCTCCACCAAGGCCTGGCCAATGCTGTAGAGGCAGCCCGGGCCTTCGTGGTACAGGTGAAAGACTGTGCCCCAGGTGAGCAGATGGAGAGAACGTGGTATAGAGGAAGGGGCCTGGCACGGGGATTCTGGAGGCCGCATCCTCTTAGACTTATCTTCTTTGAGTTTCAATTGTTTCAACAGGGGAACAATGATCCATGCTCTGCTGCTCGTGGAGGCTTGAAGGAGGTCAAGTGCACTAAAGGATGGGCAGCCTTCTCTATGGTGAGACATGGCCTGTGTGCCAGCTCAGGTCGCCAGAACGAAGTCCCGCAGACTGGGGGACTCAACCAACAGGCACAGACTGTCTCCCAGTTCTGGAGGCTGCAAGTCCAAGATGCAGGTGGCAGCAGGGTTGGTTCCTCCTAAGGCCTGTGTCCTTGGTTCTCAGATGGTCGTCTGCTCACTGTGTCCTCACATGGTCTTTCCTCTGTGTGTGTCATGTCCAAATTTCCTCTTCTTATAAGTCATATCAGACCAGGGCTACCTTAGTGACCTCGTTTTAACTTAATCGCCTCTTTAAAGACTCTCTCTCCACATACAGTCGTGTTCTGAGGTTCTGGGAGTTAGCACCTGACATGTGAATTTGGGGGATACATTCTGTCTGTAATATGTGGCTATTTCTATTGTGATCAGTTATGCTGGGATCAGGGTCTGTCTAGCAGACAGGAGCATGTGCCCCTGTGCAGGTGGGAGGACGGGAGCAATAACACAGTAGTGTCTGCCCAGGCTCCTGCCCTTGGTGACCCATCCTCTTGCCACGGCTCCACTGTAATAGCATGTCCAGCGGGACTTTTGGTATTGAGGATGGTGGTTTCAGCCACTCCCTCCAGGGCCTACAAAGAGGTAAGGGACCCGGCCCTGCCACCTCCAGTCAGGGCTCCAGCCTCTACCACCTCCTGCCTGTCAGGTAAGAATAGGGATTGGGGGATATGGCTCATTGTCCATGAGAAGTCCTGAGGCTCCTCTCATCCCTTTATGTCTGGGTGGCCAGACAACCCCTCAGAGGCAGTGGTGTGGGGTGAAATGACCCCTTCTAGAACTGGGGCTGCACAGCTGTGGCCCTCATGGGGCTCTGGCTGAGCTGAGGTGCTGGCAGGCTCTTCTCAGTGCTATTCTCCCAGGAAGAGTGTGCAAGGGGGCCAGGGAGCTTGAGGGGCAGCCTGTGCACATTGCAAAGAAGTAGAGGTGAACAAGAGCACAGAGCCTGGTGCCTGCTTCTCACTGGTGGTCCCTGGAGGTGGGACAGTGGCTGGGGCAGCTTGTGGGTGGGAATAAGGACAGTAGCAATAGGTGAGCTGGCTGGGTGGAAGGGAGTGGCGGCTGCCCAGCTGGGGGCCCAGGGTTCGGTGTGAAGGACCCTGAAGGGTAGGATGGGAGGCTGCAGCTTGGAGAAGATTTACCTGCTGGGAGAATGGGCTGAGGGCATTGGCCCCCGGAGGGTAAACAGAGCCACCCTGGCCCCACTCTGTTGTCAGCAATGGAGGGCTGAGCACATCTGATGCAATGAGCAGGGTTGTGGGGGAAGGGCCTCCAGGTACCAGATATCTCTGGCTTCCTGCTGTATCCTGTGAACAGCAGGCACCCGAACCCACCCTGCTTGGCATTGCGGTATTGCACTCGCCCACACTGGGCATGGCGCTCCACATCTACCCGTTCAGAAGGCGATCAGCCAGAGCGGGCAGCCTGTCTCCACAGCCACAGGGACCACACACTTCCCCATCCGGTGGAGCAGCAGGGCAGCTCTCTGGGGCAGACCGGGCCCATGCACACCTTCTCTTCTCTGGCTGACTCAGGCTTGTAAGTGTCCCTTTCTCCAAAAAAAAGCCTATGCCTTTAATCCAAGCCATGCAATGTGGCAGAATCGTCCCTACCCCTGCCATACCAGATGGTGGCCCACAGAGGCTCACCTGGCATGACATTCCCTAAGGAAACTGGGTGCTTGGGTGGAGGTCACTGTGGCCCATGGAGCCCGGCTGAGTAGAGAGAGACCTGAAGGCTTCTTAGCTCCGGCTGACACTGCCGTCCCAAGACAACACAGATGTTTATTCCTCGAAGTCCTGCAGGCTCCCAGGTCAATGGCAAGGTGCAGGCAAAGCGGTTCTGGTGAGGCAGCTCTTCCTGGCTTGCAGCCACTTCCTCCCTGTCCTCACCTGGCCTTTCCTCTGTATGCCTGGAGAGACAGCTCTCCAGTGCCTCTCCCTCTTCCCATCAGGAAACCAGGGCTATAGAATTAGAACCCCACCCTTAATTACCTCTGTAGGGACTGTGTCTCCAAATACCACATCCTCTTACTCCTTTTGGTCCTGGAGCTGAAACCTCTTCT
Organism: Phyllostomus hastatus; assembly: GCF_019186645.2. NCBI lineage: Eukaryota > Metazoa > Chordata > Mammalia > Chiroptera > Phyllostomidae > Phyllostomus > Phyllostomus hastatus. The sequence continues at coordinate 8,818,943 of NW_025333999.1, read as the reverse complement.
GGTCTGAGGAGGAGAAGAGCTTTAAATGGACCCACATCCAAGTGTGAATGGACTGAGCTTTTCAATAATCAACATGGACCAGCGAGTCAGAGAATGTGCCCCATGTGCAGTTAAGGGGTCTGCTGCGCACGGAGAAAGAGAGATGGCCTTTAGCACTGTATTGGAGCCAGACTGCTAACTGACCAGCTCCATCACTGTGGGAGACAAAGGCCTTTGTGCTCAGATGAACTGTCCATCATCCACAGACTCGCCTGACATGTAAACACTCCAAGAATGCCCACCCTCTTAAAGAGTGGGGCTTGGAGGGCTCTGCTCCCAGGCACAGAGCTTGGCTGGGGGTGGGTGGGAGGTGGTGGTGGGCAGACAGGGCCCAGCACAGGCTCAGGGCTCTCAGGCAGTTCCTGGAGGAGGAACCGGAGGGAATGTATAATCACAGGACGTTGGGGAGATGTCAAGGACGAAGGGCACTTCCAGCTGAAAGGCTTGGAGGCAGGATGGTCTTGACCTGTTTCAGAACCTATGTGGGTCAGCCTTGGGTGGCAGCGTCCTGGCTCTGGAGTCAGACACCGTCAGCCATAACTATTGGCTGGAAATCGACTCAGGACTACCAGCTTTGTGTTTTGTCAAGAACGGACATGAAGAGACCCCCTGATGATCTACTGTCATCACCCTGTCCTAAAAGAAAGGAGATTTTAACATCCTCTGCCCAAACAAGAGAAGAGAGAGGGGATCTGTTCTCAGAATGACACGTGCTCCTGTAAACTGAATAACTAAAGCATTGGGGAAATTCACTGCACTGCCTTTGCCCTCTTTTTTTAACCAATTTTGCTGAGACTGATGAAAACTTCAGTCATCTGAGCAGCTCGGCTGACCATGCCTGTGTGTGAACGAGCATGTGAGTGTGAGAGCATGTGGGGGAGGGAAGTGTGGAGATGCCCCCTAGGTGGGACAATGTGTGTTTGTGTGAGGGTGTGGGTGAGTGTGTGTGTGTGTACGTGTGTGTGGGGGGAGGGGGTGGAGGGGGAGATATGTGAGTGTGATGGGTGGAATTGGGGGGCACTGCTGTAAGAGCTAGGGTTTGCACATGATCCCAGGACGCTGATTGCTTAGAGCCGTCCGTAGTTACAAGGGACATTTCCCCTGTGCCCCCTCTCTGTCCTCATCCCTGTGTGTGCTCTTTTCATTCCTCCCCTCCCCCACTCTAACTGCCTGCTCGGGCTGACCCCCGACCTATCCCCTGGGCAGAGCGGAGGACAGTCAGCAGTCCCGCCAGACTTCTCACATCCTGCCAGGAAGCATTGTTGTTCTGTAAAGGAGCCTTCACATCCTCTTGACACACAGCCACTCGGGGAAGCAGAACTGGGCCACGTCCTTATTCAGCAAAGGACTCAGGTCCCTTGGGGCCTCGGCCTGCCTGAGCTTCTCACATGCTTTACGACCTTGAGTCAGTGACACTGCCCTTGAGCTCTGCTGCCTGGGACAGAGCCATAGGAGACCTCAAGCTTCCTGGTGGGACACTTTGACCCTCTCTCGCTGTTCCATGCGGAAGGATGACCTGAACTTGGTCCAACCTCTGGACTGGGCTTGGGGCTCACCCTCGCTGGTCCCAAACCAAGTCTTGGTCCCTCTGTGTCAGCCTTCCCCTAGGGGAGCAATTTGCTCCCGACTGACTGAGTGCCACCCAAGCCCTCCCAAATTCTGCAACACCTCTTGCCTCTATTACTGTACAGTTATCCTCTCCTGAGAAGACTAGCCTCTCAAAGCGCAGCCCAACTTCAAAGGCCAGCTAAAATGCTACTTCCTCCAGGAAGACTTCCTGCACTCCTGCAATGAATGCTGACATTACCCACTGGGGTGAAGGGGGCATGGGAGCTGAAACCCCATCTCTAAATCCTCCCCCATCTGTTAAAACACTTCCTCCCTGTACCAGGCATCTGGCTTGCCTTTCAGACATGTTTTATGGTTTCAGATTTATTTTAAATTGCAGACCAGTCTCTTTGGCTGTGCTGATTTTGCCCAATTGTTTTTTAAAGCCATATTTTTGTTTTCAAAAGTTTGTCTTTTTATGGAGTCGTTTTTTAATGCTTATCATTTCTCATCAATTTTACTTTCCCGTTTAATATTTAGAAAGAGAAAGAGGCCAGGAAAGATTGGCAGGAGGGGCAGGGAATGGTGTGCTGGGGTCTCTGGCCTGGTGAGGGGTGTGGGGGAGGCAGCCAGGCTTTGAGCACAAGGGACCCTGGTTTGGTCCCAGCTGCACCCCTCAGACACTCAAAATTGGGGGTCCACTTCACCTCTCTGGGCCTCAGTTTTTTTTCACCTGTGAACGGAGATGAAAAATACCCAGTACACTGAGTTGTGAGAACTCAAGTGGATAATGCCTGTACAGAATGCAGCCCAACGTGTGGGCCTAGTAGGCGCTCACAAAATAAAATTTCTCCTTATTACCATTCCCCAAGTGCGGTCCTAAGCTGGTCTTTAAGTAAGCTGGGGCTTCTGTGTGAGGCAGGGCCTGCAGGAGCCTGCCGCATGCCTTTCAGTGAACTAGAGAAGGGTGCCCCCTCTGGACAGACTGGGCACAGCGCTGGGTGGCCACTGGAGTGTGGCTGCACAGGGGCCCAATGTGCATGCACAGCAGTGGCCTCAGTGTGACAGCTGAGGGGGGGGGGCAGCTTGGGCAGGTTGACCAGCACATGAGCCAAGGAGCCAGCCTCAAAGGTGGCTTGGGCGAATGGCTGGGCAAAGGTGTTTGTGTGTGGAATCTTCTGGGCAAGGGCAGGGGGCAGGGGGACACACACTATATTTTCCATGTTCTGCTTCTGCCATGTTCCTCTGTGTCAGCGATTTTCAACTGGTGTGTCACAAAACTTTTTAACACATGCAATCCCAGATTCCATCAGGGGCCCTGACCTCTCTTCCCTTAGATCACCAAATTTAAAAAATGACAGCAGCCAACATAATAATAGCTGTCCAATGTGAATGAATCAAAATTATACTTTTTTGGCCAGATTGGCAGAACATATATTTTTTGGTGTGCAGCAGAATTTTAGTAATTAGTTGATGTGTGCCATGAGATGAAAAGCTTGAAAGTCGCTGTTCTGTGAAACCCAGCTCCTTGAGTAAAGGGGCTTCGCTCACTCCTCACATTTCTCGCTTTGCCCTCTACTACCTAGCATATGCATGGTGCATAATATGTGCTTACTTTGCAGGGCACAAGGGTGAGGGGACCAGAGCAGAGGCTGAGAAGGAAAGGGAGAATGTTCTGTGAAGCCCCGTGGGACACCAGCTCACACTGCCCAACTTCAGTCTCAAGTCCACGTGCATCGCAGCAGAGTTTCTGTTCTGCAGGTGTGCCCTTGCATTTGGAAAACCTCCACCCGGGCGCCATTGGGTAGCACAGCGGTTAAGTACTCCACATGGTCAGAAACCAGCTGCACCACTCCACTGGCCATCCCTCCCAGCCTTTGTTTTCTTATTAGAAAAGTTGTTTAAACTTTTAGAAAAAGATGATATGAATAGTAACTTTCTCATAGGGTTATTGCAAGGATTAAAAGCGACAATGCACAACAAGTGCTTAGCACAGGGTCTGATGAGCTCTGACAGATATTCTTCCCATCTTCATTAATAATTGATATGTGTGGAGAAGAGCTTGGTTGGACGGGGTGGGCACTGGGGAAGAAGCACTGGCTGTGCATTGCTCCCTTCCTGGCGGCCCTTCAGAGAGAGCAGAACAGAGCCAGGTTGTCTCTCTTTTTCACTGAGGACACTGGGGCTTCAGGGCACGGGACCCGTGCTAGAGTCACTTTGCTTCAAAGCAGCACAAAGAGTTCCGCAGCCAGCAGACTCTGCTGAATGGCCAGTGCTTTTCCTCTGTGTCCCTGGATGAGAGTAAACAAATGGAGGCATGGGAGGCTTTAAAAAAAATTCTCTTATAAAAGTATTTAAATTATTTCCCCACATTTAATAAAAACCACATTAACTTCAGTTGTCATTTTCCACAATGTTACAAAGCTGCCCGTGAACTTTCCTCAGCTCATGAGTTCCTTGGGTGGTTAATTATTATCCATTAATTTGAGTGAAGCTTTCTGCAAGGTGACAGCTCCAAAGAGCCACTTACCTGTTTATTTGTATTTTCCACCAAAGAGCTATTTTTTATTTACAACAAACCCAATATTAAATATGCAGCCAGTTTAATTTATTTATGTTTACAAAGAAACCCTGACCTGTGAAAGCCCCCCTTTTTTCATCCTGGTGTCAAAACAATTCATTCATGCATTTTAGAAGTTATGGACTTCTGGTCAAGATGGTAGTGTAGGCAGATATGGCTTGCCTGTTCACACAACCACATCAAAATTACAACTAAAATATAGACAACTATCACTCAGAACCGTCAGAAATCATGTTGAATGGAAGTCTGACAACTACGTAATTCAAGAAACCACATCCATCCAAACTGATAGGAGGGGCACAGATGTGGAACAGGCTGGTTCCTCACCCATGTGTAGTGGATAAAAAATCAGGACGGATATCTTGGGAGGAGTCTCAGCCCTATATCAGGCCTCCCAGCCCAGGGTTCCAGTGCCAGGAAGGTAAGTCCTCACAAGTTCTGGCTGCAAAAACCAGTGGTGATTGAGTCAGTAGAAGAAACTGCTGGAGCCCAAGAAGTTCCTTTAAAGAACCTGCAAATTGACTCACCTACTCAAGCGTATTCCTTCTGAGCTTCCAGCACTGGGGTAACAGCTTGAAAGACACCAGTGGTCTACAGGGAGAAAGTGAATCATCTGGCATCAAGGCAAGCAGAGGATATTGTCCCTATTCTAAGCCCTCTTCCCACAGAGCTGGTAAGCTGGTGCCATATCTGAGACTACATCACCCTGGCTAACACTGTGTGACCTGCTTTGGAGATCCCTGGAGACTCTGTCGCACAGGACTTACAGGCTCACCCAAGCTGCTTTTCCCCATGAATGGCTGGTCTTGGCTTATGCTTCACAGTTTCCTAAATCCCATCAAACAAGCAGCAGCTGGCCTCAGTGAGCCTCAGGCCCAGCACTAGCAACAGCCAGCCTCGATTCACAGATTGCCTTTGCCTGGGAATCTCCAAGACCAGCATAACTAAAAGTCATCTCAGGTTGCTTTATAGCTCAGGCAGGGTGACCCAGACAAAACAAAGGGAGGAGCTGAACTTGGCCTGTATCACCTGGGAAACCCTAGGGACAGCACACCCAGTGGACAGCTATAGACCATGTCAGAGTACCACCACCCTGTCCCTGAGCAGCTGATACTTCATGGCAGGCAGAAGTTGGTGGTCAGTGATCACAGCCAATCCTTGCAGCTGACTGGCCTGTGTAAATCCCTTCCATTGATCTTCCAACAGTAATGAAGGCTCAACTACAAGAGGAAGGTGTACTCAGCCCACACAAAGGGTGCACCTCGAGTACCCAGCTTGGGTGATATGAACCCTACAGGACATCTGCTATATTAGGTCATGCTACCAAGACATAGAGTCAAAGCAGCTCTACCTAATACATAGGAACAAACACAAGGAGGCTGCCAAAATGAGGAGACAAAGAAACATGGCCTAAATGAAAGAACAGATCAAAATTCCAGAAAAAGAGCTAAGGGAAATGGAGATAAGCAATCTGTCAGATGCAGAGCCAAAACACTGGTTATAAGGATGCTCAAGGAAATTAGTGAGGGCCTCAGCAGCATAAAAAAGATCCAGTCAGAAATGAAGGATACACTAATTGAAATAAAGAACAATTTAGAGGGAAACAACAGTAGCGTAGATGAAGCTGAGAATCATATCAATGATTTGAAATACAAGGAAGCAAAAAAACAATCAGAATAACAAGAAGAAAAAAGAATAAAAAATAAGTATAATACAAACAGTCTTTTAGACAACTTCAAGAGGCCTAACATTCACATCATAGGGATAACAAAAGGAGAAGAGAAAGAGCAGGGAATTGGAAATCTATTTGAAAAAATAGTGAAAGAAAGCTTCTTTAATTTGGTGAAGGAAATAGACATACAAGTCCAGGAAGCACAGAGAGTCCCAGACAAGATAGGTGCAAAGAGACCCACTCCAAGATACATCATAATTAAAATGTCAAAGATTAAAGATAAAGAATCTTAAAAGTAGCAAGAGAAAAGCAGTTAGTTACCTACAGGGGAGCTCTCATAAGACTGTCAGCCAATTTCTTAAAAGAAACTGCAGGCTAGAAGGGATTGGCAAAAATATTCAAGGTTATGAAAAGCAGGGACATACAGCAAAGATTGCTGTACCCAGCAAAGCTATCATTTAGAATGGAAGGGCAGATAAAGTGCTTTCCAGATGAGAAAAACCTAAAAAAGTTAATCATCACCAAACCATTATTATATGAAATGTTAAAGGGGCTTATTGAAGAAAAAGAAGATCAAAATATGAACAATAAAATGGCAAAAGAAAAGAAGCTATGCAAATGTGCTTTATTTGATTTTAGGGGATTTCCCTGGAATTGATTTTGGGATTCTGTATTATTGACTACTACCAAGGTATAGGGGCTGTCATGTAACAGACATATTTAGCAAGAATGACAAAGCTGATAATTATGCACAAGGAACCTTAGAACAGGGAATGTTTACTTTGATATTTAATTTCAGCAGACTTCTTTAGTTTGTTCAACTTAATCAAAAGCAATCAAAATACACTGGTGTGAATTACACCAAATTAATTTTAAACCAGTGGAAAACATCCTGTATTTCAAATTCGGATACTGAACTGGTGCTTCTGAATGAACCACTGAAGGCAAGGAGCAGGGAAGTTTTTGAGTGTGTTCATTTGCCTGGGGCTTGAATTAGGATCTGGGTGAGGTTTGGGCAGGATTCCATAAAGCATCAAGCTTTACTCAGGAATGACTAAAAGCTTAGTTCTTTGTGGAATCGAGGGCCCAGGAATGACCTTCCTTTGGGATTTAAGACAAACTCACTCTGTGACTTAGACCCAGCCTCTCATGGCCTCAGGTTCCTAACATGTTCCACGACCCAATTCTTGCTTTGCTACTATTACCTATAAAGAACAACTTACCTGTACTGTATTTATTGAGTGTACCCTGTGCTGAGTTCTCTGAGTTACCCTTACTCCCTTAAACCTGCCAGTGGCCCCCTGAGGCTGGTGCCACCATTGAACAGACAAGGACTTGTTTGGTTCCAAGACACCTGGAGTCCAGGTACTCCTCCTGCAGTTAAGACTCTAGGGATATTTTGTTTAATTCAGCAAACTTCTTTGGTTTGACAACTTAATCAGGAGCAATCAAAATATGCTTATGAACATATAGAAAATTAATTTCAAGCCAATGCAAAAGATTGTATTTCCCTACTGTGGAGAATCAAGTGAGGAAACGGATGTGAAAATATTTTGTAGACTGTTGACTGCTATGCAAATGAGCAGTGTTAACCATGAGAAAAACAAGTCTAGTAGAGGCCAGGTCTACAGAGGAAGACGCTCAACTCTTCCAGCTCATGACTCATTAAGGGAGGCTGAGTTTTATGAAATTCGCAATTCAATGGGGCCACTGAGTCACTCTATCATTGATTCACTGAACACATTTTCTGAGTTTATCTACCAAGATCAAGGTCTGAGGAGAGAGACACAGAGTTTGGTAAGATGTCATGTTGAGCTCTGGGAGCCCAGGATACAGCAGTAAACAAATCAATTGCTCACGATAATTGAAGGATTCATGAAATAGGACTGAATGATGATGCTTGTTTGGCACTGTTTTAAGGATGGAACTAAGTCCGCCTCATTTACCAGTGTATCCCAAGCACAAAACACTCAGTCCGGCCACGCAAAGTATTTGATAAGTTCCTGATATCCAGGACCCCTTTGCAATTCATCCAGACATCCAGAGTGGACAGCAGTCAATTGAACCTTGTAAAGATTTACCTGGTGATTATGGGTGGGGAGGTCCTGATGGACACCCTAGGCTGAAGGAACAGCAGGAAGTGTCAGAGTGGCAGGACTAGCTGGGTGTGGCTGAGAAGAAGGGTGTGTGGATTGAGGCACTGGAGGAGCACAGAAGGTTGACTGTAGCCAGCTGGGGTGGGTCTACAGCGGGTGGAATTTATTTTTCACTTTTTGGAGGAGGGGCGTGACCTAACCTTGTGAGACAGTCTGTGGTAGGTAATTTGAGGGCAGATTGCCCTGGGCTTGAATCCGTTGCACTCTGTGCCAGCTGTGTTAATCAGGCAAGTTATTTAACATCTCTGTCTTGAGTAGTCCAGTGTAAAATGGAGTGAAAGTTGCCTTGTTTCAGGGTGTCATTGTGAAGATTACATGACCTGTTAGGTGTAAAGCATTTAGAACCACATCAGCGTGTAGTTGGCCTGGAGTCAGTGCTAGCTGTTATTGTTCGTTGGTGTTCAATGGCTTGAGTGGTGACTCTACCTTTGCCACTTGTGAGCTGCTCTCCTATCCTCACTTCCCCCTTTTGTAAATGGGGCAATAGTAGTGCAGCTGCAGGAGGGGTCAGAGGAGCACAAACCCTTTGCCCAGTGCCTCCCTGAGAGCAAATCACACCAGACAGTGGCTGGGTTTAGGACAATGGCTTCGTGATGAAAGGAAGGTTGGATGGGATGTGAAAAGGTGGGGACTCACTGGGCGGCTGTATGAAGTATCTGTTTGAAAGATGCTGGGCGAAGCTTTTGTGAAGCCCAGCCTGAAGCAGTGACTGGGGCGAGCAATGGAAGGGGAGGGGGAATTGGAGGGACTTGCCTTTGGGACCTGCAGGCTTGTTGGGGGGCAGAGAGGAGGACAGTGAGGATTTTCGCTGGTTCCCGAGAGTACGTGTGTACATGGACTGAGAGGAACTCGGCAGAAACGGGTTGGGGCATGCACCCTGACCAAGAATCGGACCGGCAACCTTTTGCAGGCTGACACTCAATCCACTGAGCCACACCAGCCAGTGCAGAATCTGCATTTTTTAAGGAGGTGAATTTATCCACAATACTTCTTTTATTTATTATGGTAAAACATACATAGCAAATGTGTTGTTTTCACATGTCCAGTTCAGTGGTATTAAGTACATTCGTATTGTTGTGCAGCCATGGCTACCACACATCTCCAGAGCTTTCTCATCTTCCCCAACTGCAACTCTGTATTCCGTCTCCTCCCGGCCCCCGGCCCCCACAGGCCATGGAGCCCTTCTGGCTCTGTTACAATTTGATGGCTCTAGGAACCTCATATAAATGTAATCGTAGATTATTTGTCTTTTTGTAACTGGCTTATTTTTTGTAGTATAATGTCTTCAAGGACCATTCCTATTGTAGCATACGTCCGAATTTCCTCTATTTTAAAGTTCAAATAATATTCTATTGTATGTATAAGCCACATTTTGTTTATCCATTCATCTGTTGATGGACATTTGTGTTGCTTCCACCTCTTGGTTATTGTAAAGGATGTTTTTATGAATATAGGAATCTACATATCTATTCAAGTCCCCGCTTTCAATTCTTTTGTGTATACACCCCATAGGGTTGCTGTATCATACGGTAATTTTATGTTTGACTTTTTAGGGAACACCGTACAATTTGCCATAGCAGCTATATCATTTTGCAGTGACAGCCGGCTCTGATTTCTCCATATCCTCACCAACATTTGGTATTTTCTGTTTCATTATTTTTAAATAGCCATCCTCATGGGTATGAAGTGATGTCTCATTGTGGTTTTGATTTGCTTTTCCCTAACGATTAGCGATGTTGAACATCTTTCTATGTGCTTATTTGGCCATTTGTACATCTTCTTTGGAGAAATGTATTAGGTCTTTTGCCTATTTTTGAATTGGGTTGGTTTTGGCTGTTGAATTGTAGTTCTTTCTATATTGTGCATATTAATCCCTTATTGGGTAAATAATTTGCAAAATTTTCTCTCATGCCTTTTGGTCTTCCTGATAGTGTACTTTGATATACATGAATGTTAAAAAATTTTTTTTGATGAGTAAATGACAATTTTACTTTTTAAAAACCTTTATTGTATTTTCCCCCATTACCATGGATGGAATGTAATTATCTGTTGACACCTGTGCTTTTGGTGTCAGGTCCAGCCACATCACTCCTCCTGCCGTGTGAGAAAGAGCCACATGGTTATGCTGAGTTTCTGGGACAGTATTTCAACCACACATCTGAGCAAACCTGTTTTATAACTCTCTGGGTTATGTTATGTATCAGACAGATGGGTGTACAATGCCAAGCTTGTGATCCTTGTACTTTTCCTTCTGAATTTTCTTCTGTGTATTAAGGGTCCCATCTATTTTCTAGTTTCCAGGACAGAAAACAGTGATTCCTGACTTCTTGTCTCTTTCCTTTCATAACCCGCTGTAGAAACTGGGAAACTGTTTCCCTTATTCTCCTGGGCAGCTAGACTGCGTAGTTCTTCCCAGACTCCCATCACTCAGATGAATGATCTTTGGCCAAGAAAATGTGAGCAGAAGGATGTTTACTCTCTTCTGGGCTGGTAATAAAATCTTCCAACTACCTTCCTATGTTCTCTGTCCCCTCATTGATAGCTGTATGCAGAGTGGAGATACAGCCAGTGGAGGACTTTGTGAACTGTGTTGGAGCCATGAAGCAGAAGGGGCCTGGGCCCCTGGCTGATGGCATGGATTAAGACCCTCCATTTGTCCACGTTGTACTGTGATGTGAGTGAGAAATAAACCTCTACTGTTAAGCCACTTAGATTCTGTGGTTGTTTGCCATGGCAGTTGTCCCATGCAGACCAATCCACCAATTCAGAAGTCCCGTCAGGGCTCTGCCTGGCCCCTCCATGCCCTGCTTGCTTGGACCATTTCAGTCTTGTGGCTGCTCCCCTCACTCCTACACTACTACGATAGCGTATGAACTGGATTGCCTGGTTCTAATTTTTCCTCCTCTAGTTCACCAGGCATGCTCACAGAAGATAAATGTTTCTAAGAGGATGAAAACATTATATGCTTTTGTTTGAAAACCTTTGTCACTCGGGGCCTTTCCCAATAGGATGGATGCCTCTCTCCTCTCCTGCCCTTTATCCAGGGAACGTTCATCATCTCTCATGCACTTCTGATTTTTTTTCAAAAAGTTGGCTCCATCTATTCCTCCTCCCATCTCCTGTACAGCCCAACTCTCCCTCGAGTTCCATGCTCCCTTCCTCCAGGGAGCCTGCTGTGATCACCCGCCTGACTCTGCATCTTGTAGCCTTGTCACTGGATGTGCTGCTCTTTATACAAAGTCCAGCACAAATAATGCCCCTTTTTATTACAAAATCTTTTATTATAGAATCATGAGCATGTCATTCTCTAACGTAACAATATCACATTCAAGCACACCATATGACATTTTAGGTGAAATGTTCAAATTAAAACTATAAAGTGTACACCCGTATTATTACCCTTCCAACCACAGTCAAGCAGGCCTCACTTCTGCCAGACCCTGTACAGGCAGTTCCAAGCTTAATGTCTTCATTTAGACCAGAGATTTGTAACTTTGCGTTCATCAGAGGGACACACAAACCCCTAGAAACTGCCACATTCTGTGTGTGTGAATGTGTGTGAACATTCTGTGCACACATTCTGTGTGCATGTGAATGTTTTTTTTTTCCCCCATAGGGGCTAGACTTCACAGATCCCTCCTAGGGTTGAAAGTTCATGAGGCTGGAATATCTGTTGTCCTTGGAAACTTGGAAAACACTCAGGGGAGGAGCAGGAAGGGAAGCAACACCTCGGAGGGAAGAAAAGCATGGAGTGAAGGCAGAGTCAGCTCACTGAAGGAGGTCTTCAGCCTTATTCTGCCTTAACAGGAACCCCTGCCAAGCTTCCCAGAGGGCATCATGGCCTCACAGGTGTGACTCACTGTCCCCAGCATAGCCTCACATTGGGTCTCAGCCCCTTCAGTTCACACCAGGCACAGTTTGGTGGAGTTGACCACAATGAGTCCTTCCAGTGTACTTTCCTCCCTCCCCACTTCCCAGCTGCCTTTGGGGCAAGGGTAAGGGGTGGGGCTAGGAAACCTAGTTCTTGCCAAATGCTGGGCCAGGAGAATAGCTCCCCTGTCCTGGCCATTGCTACAGGAAAATGCCGCATAAGCCAGCAGCCTTCTTTTCGGGGTTTCATCTCCATCCTCACAAAATCCATCTCCTCTCTAAAAGTCTGTGATCTGGGCCAGGCGGCCCCGACACTTGCCCTACCCAGGGACCCCCGGCACAGCCCCGCTGGGTCCCCTGGCTCTGCAACTCTTCCTGTTGGCTCAGCGTCCACGGGCAGTTAGCCGTGCCGTGCCATCTTTTTCCCTCTACAGCTCTTTGAATGTTTAATAAATTCTTAATTAAAAGCTGGGAGCCTCATCTATTCCTGTCAATTGCTTCTGTGTTGCGAAGAAGAGAGGCCTGCAGGAGGGGATGTCCGCGCTGCACTCCGCCCTCCTCTCGCGCCCGCAGCCACACGCGTGCGCGCGCACGGCAGCGGGGCTCAGCGCCGTATTTACATAATTCTATTGACATTTTGAGGCTAAAATTATGTATGCTACTTTAATTTGCTGCTAAATTAAATTATGAATGTTTGGAATGCAGTAATTTCTTTTGTTCTATGAACAGATTGTTTTATATATCTGCCTATATTACCAAGTTATTAATTTAATGATTTCATAATAGCAGCTCATTCCTCTGGGTAATATAAAAGCTGAAGTGCATGCTCCGCACAGCACAGGCAGGCGCCGCTTGCCCTACGTGAATGGGAGGTTTCAGGAATAAAGACATTAATTTTGGCAGAATGTTTAAGTGTGCATGGGGAAACTGGAGGGATGTGTCAGGTCAACTCCAGCTTCCCAATCTCCTTTTCAAAAGGCAGGACATAGTCCATTGCCCATGAAACGGAATGAAAAATAATTTTCTTAGATAAAGCCAAGCACCTTGTCGAACACTCGCAAGTTGGAGAGCCGCTGCCTGCCCACTTCCTCTCGCCGCTCTGGACGCAGTGTGGGTTCAGCTGCGGTGTTCCCTCCTGTGGGCCTGTTGCACTGTTACCCCATCAGCATCCTGGAGATGTGCTGCCATGGCAACATGGCGTTCCCTGCGTCCTTCCTCTCCTTGCTGGTAACAGCCCTATTGTGGGGAAAGGGCGAAGGGCCAGCTGCTGTGTGTTGAGGGGGACGAGCGTGGAGTCTGGATTCAGAGGAGGCTTCCTCTAATCTCAGGACTTACACCTTGGGCTCACTGACCCTCAGTTCCCCTAATCAGTAAAATGGGGGCATCAGAACAACTGCCCAACCAGTTTTGTAGGAGTTGTGTAGCTCAATCAATAAATGAGAGGAGGATGAGAAAACGCTTTATAATCGGCCTCTTTGGGGGATGTCATTGGGGATGTGGGCAGGTCCCAGCAACCACCACGCACAATGTTAGAGCAACGATCATGGTTGTTCTTATAGCCTCAGGGGGTTTACTGCTCTCTGGGTCTCAATTCCTTCAGCTGACCCCCGAGATTCGAGCTGGATGACTTCTAAGGTCCTTCCCCCACCACTTTGGTAGATTTGGATTCTATTACTTTTCAGGGAAACCACCACAATGCTTTATATCAGCAGGGAAGCCCATGCTGAAGGGGGAGCTTCACAAGGAATCTCGGCACAGCCAGTTGTCCCATAAATACCAGGCACCTCTGACTCAACAAGCCCTGGTTGGAGATGGAGACACACTGGTCTCTGACACAGGCAGCATCTCTGCCTTCTCCACACCCACATCTCTACAGGCTGATGGTACTCAGGTGACAAAGCAGGCGACCATGATGCCCCGTGACGAAGGGGGCACTCACCCATCCCAGCCTAGGGCCAGGAGAGGGCACGGGAAATCTAGGCTAAACCTCAGGGTTGACTCTGGGTCAGCTGTACACAGAAGGTAAAGGGGTGGGAGGAGCAGAGGTGCTTCGGGAAGAAGAGCACTCGAGAGGTGGAGGTAGGGGAGAACCGGCAGCATGGCTGGCGTCCTGCCTGGTTGGGGCAGTGTGGAGAGATGCCAGCTGGAGGGGTCAGTGGGGCCATGCCTGGTGCATATGGAGAGCCTCATTAGACAAAGGGCAGTGGGGAGCCACCGAGGAAGACAGGGAATATTTGTGCTTCAGAAAGGGCCCCAGCTTCCATGGGTGAAAAATTAGAAGAAGGACAGATTGGAGGCTGTGGGGAGACCACTCAGGAGACTGAGGTAGTAATCAAGGTGAGAGATGATGAGGGGCCCTTTTAGGCAGTGACGGCGCAGTGGGGAGACATACACAGATGCAGGAGGTACTCAGAAAGTAGAACTGTGAAGGTCCCCATTAGGCTGTTGGTTAGATGGGGACCAAACAGGAGAGCTGTGACGGGGGCTAGCAAAGGTCTTTGAGGCTGTCCCTTGCCCTTCGAGGGTCCCATCTGGGTCTTTTATCATTTCTTGAGAGGAAACTTGACACCAACCCCTCTGCCTACAACCAGCACACACTGGCACATGTACAAATGCATGTACTTAGATGTACACAGACATGCATACATCCTGTCTGCTCTGTGTGCTCAGTAGGGTAGGTAGAAAGTATTTCACTGCAAAACTGACAGATTCCAAGATAAAAGTGTCATTGCTTACACTTTCTTCATCTTTTTTTATCTTTTCATGTCACCTCTATGAAACATTCCTGACCTCCTCCAGAAAAAAATGAATTCCTTTCTTCTGTGCTTTGTCTGTAGTCTTTGTTATTGTCTTTGTGTTAGTTTCACATACTGTAGTGCATCTTAATTATTTCTGGGTTCTTGGCACATAGCACCATATCAGATGTGGCCACAGTCATTCAGAGGGGGACACTAGACCCCAAGGGAAATGGGTCCAATCCCTCATGAAGGCAATTCTGGGGTATCCTTCCCAACTTCTCCCAGAAAAAGCCTGAATCTTCTGTCTTGAGATGTGAGGCACCAAAGTCATCAGAATCTGATGCCAGGCACTCCACCCCCCAACTATAGAAGTGCCAACCCCAGGCCCTTGCAGGGCCACAGAGAAGAGTTACAAGTAGCTGCTTTGTAGACGTGCATTAGTGTTGGCTAATTCGTTAGCTGGAGTTGGGCACGGTGGAGACAGGAAGGGAAAGAGAGGAGCAGGATTGGCTGTGACTCAGGGGGGACAGCGGCAGCTATGAAAGATGGAAATGTCTGTTCAGGCACAGGATGGAGAGATGACGAAAAACAGAAAGGGGCTGGAATGGGGACAGAAATGGTGCAGATGGGCTTGGGGTGAGCCAGGAGCAGGAGCCAGAACAGAGACCGGCAGCAGAGGTGGCTTTCCAATGCGCCGGGAAAGAAGTCAGTGTGGGACTTGTCAACTCGCATCCAGGGGGTGGGGAGCAATGGTTCTGGACATCAGGGGAGACAGAGAGCAGGGGAGAGCTTGGGGTGGAATATCCGTGAGGACAAAATTAGTTTGCCTTGTTAATGGCTATGTACCTATGCCCGAGGCTGCAACTGCACAGGTGGGCCATGTGGGTGGAACAAATGCTGGGTGCTGTCTTTGGGAGCCTGCAGAGGTGGAGGGTGCGGGATGCCAGCAGGTGGGAGAAGTGTGTGGCCTCCAGGCAGGAGCTGGGTCTCAGGACAGCCTGCAGGCCAAGCAGGGGGAGGCAGCTCTGTGGTCCCAGGTGCATTCCATGCCCTCTCCAGCAGATGCCCCGAGAATCCTGTCAGTGGTACATTATTGCTTCTCCACTGCACTTCATGGACCTCGAGAATGATGGCTCAGAGGCCCCCGAGGAAGGGCAAAGGGCAGGAGTCAGGGTCTCCTAAAGAAGGGGGTAGAAGTGGGGTGGTCTCCAGGGGAGTGCGGTTGTGGGGGATTTCATTTTTATTGCAAAATGCAGGGTGTCTTTTTTTATGCCTCACAGAAAGACCACCGCTGCAGGTGAGAGTGGAGTGGGGAGGGGCCTCGGTTAGGACCCAGGAGCGGGGAGTCCGCCTTCCCACTGTCTGTCTCCAAACAACGACAGAAAACGGCAGACACTTGTGTGAAGCCATTCGGATCAATGTGAAGCCTGGAGCCCTGGGCTATTTAATGTTTCCAGCAATGAACTAGATGATGAAACAGAGCACGCTCATTAATTTCCTAGATGACACCCAGCTGAGGCTGGAGGGGCACCTTGGAGGGTCGGATTAGAATTCAAATTGACTCCAGTAGGTCTTAGAGACTGGTCAGAAACCAGCCAAATGAGGTCTGAGAAGGACAAGGGCAAAGGGAGGGAAAGGCAGCCACATGAATGCCGAGACCCACTCCCGCCTGAAGCCTGGAAATGTCCTTGACCTCCCTGCCTGATTCATCATGGCTGACATTCACACACAGCTTACAATGAACTTGCACAGTTCTGTCCTTCGAGCCTCGTGACAACGCTCTGAGAGAGGAATTATTACGATAAGTTCATGGGGGTTCAGAGATGATAAAAAATCTGCCCAAGGCCATGCAGCTGGTAGGTATCAAAGCCAGACACAGGCTATGTTAGCACTTCATGGTGTTCACTTGACACTGACCTCAGAGCACTGTACCGTGTCATCTGCTCTGATGTCATCCTCAGGTACTCCCTCCATCCTGCCCCTTGTCCTCAGGCCAGTCCTACCTGCTCTCTGGCATCAGGTTCTTCTCCGAGTAGCCAGGGTCCTGGGGTGCATCTGCTCAACCCAGTTCTTCTTCTTTTTTAAAAATCCTCACCTGAGGATATGTGTGAGGGCGGGGATGGGGGGGCAGAGAGAGAGAAACATCAATGTGAGAAAGGAGGCATTGATCAGTTGCCTCCTGCACACATCCCAACTGGGGATCGAACCTGCACCCTTTGGTGTACAGGATGATGCTCCCACCAACTGGGCCCCTGGTCAGGGCTGTTCAATCCAATTCTTAACCAGCACAAATTCTCATCAACAACCTGGATTCACTCTACCTACACTAGACCCATTCTGATGATTTTCACACCTTGGGTCGATCCAACGCTTCTCACCTGCCTTCCTGGGAGCTCGTGGAGGGGATCACTGGACATAATTTGAGTATAAGTGGAAGCCAGTCCCGAAGCCCCAGGCAGGCCCTCAGTTCTGCTGGCAGTAGCCTTTACGTGTCTCTGGTCAGTTCACCCTCCCCAAGGTCCTCACCTCATTGCTGGCCCACTTATTATCACACTTATTCTACTGAAGAGCAGATGGGGTCATCCGGTGCAATCTCCTCCAGCTCCTCATTCTCATTAGCTTCCAACTCATCCACGTCCATGTCAACCCTCACCTCCTCTCCTCTTGGCTCAGGGCAAGGGGTGACTTTCCCCTCCACTCACCTCTCTCGTGCTCGTTCCCTCCCTGTTCCACTTCTTGCTGGCGTGGACCCCTCGGAGGCCCACGCACTCTGTTCATTCCTTCCTCATGCTCTTAACCTGCTCCAGCCTGGGCCTGCTTGTTAATCTCCCCCTGGGTGGGGAGGCAGTAGGGAGAGCAGAGGCTCTGGGACCTGGTGCTGGAGATGTTCTGGTTCTTAGGTTAAATGAAGTGTTCACAGGCACTTCACATGCATTCTGTCGCAGGTACCCATTATTACATAATTGAAGAAATCAAAGTGAATGAGAATAGCTCTCCTTCAGCCATGCTGCCAGCATCTCATTCCTCCCTTCTCAGTAAAGTTTGTTGAAGACCGTGTAGCCTCTTATCTCTAACTTCATTTCTTCTTTCCTCTTTAAACGGCCATTCCAATGACAAAGCCACGCATGACCCCTAATATGACACTTGGCAGTCCGAACCTCACCTGACTAATCTGTTGTATTAATTAATCAGCTACTCATCTCCTAAAAGTCCTAAGGGATGACCCTTTCCTCTCTCCTGCTTCTTTCTCCCCTGAGCTCTCCGACTGTAACTGCTGCTGTCTTTGTCGGCTCCTGTTCTGCCGAGCGTGTGCCCACCGTAACCCCCCAGAGTCCTGTCCTGGTGTCCTCTCTCCCTCTCTTTGGACTCCGTCAGCAGAACAGGCTCGCCCATGACCTTAATTCCACCTACCCACACACTGATCTCCTGGCCACTCCTCTCTCCTGTGCCACAGACAGACCTTACCTTGAACTTCCAACTAGACGGCTCCACCGAGTGCTTCTCCTCTCACCCACCCTGCCCCTAGCCAGACTCATTCCATTGCTGCCTTAAGTTTGCTCTCCTCTTGGGTGACAGCCGCTAGGAGTCATCCAAGACTCCTGTGTCTCTCTCACTTTACCCACATCAAATTGGGGGCGACTTCATCCCCAGAGTTAGGACCTCTGTCCATGGTTACAGTCTCCTACCTAGCTCCCTATCTCTAGCCTTCTTTCTGTAAGTCTGGCGCTGATCTTGCCAATGGGCAAAATGTACTGTGTTACTCCCCTGCCTAAATCCCTGAAATTCCCCCCTGTTACCACAGGTCTAAGTCCAGACGCCATCTGCCTCTTTGGTGACAGTTCCTGCCCTTGGCCTCCTTGGCTGCTGGCAGGTCCCGAGGATACCATGCTGTGCAACCACCCTGCCTCTGCACCTGCTGCGCTCGTGCCTCAGACAGCCTTCCCCCGGTTCCCACCCTGGGGCTGCCTCTGAGACTCTCTTGCTTTCCCTTGTGGGTACAGCTCCATTGTGGCACAGCTCGGTGGCTCAGACGGCTGGTCCTGGGGTTGTGCCACCGAGATTCTGGTTCTGGTTTTACCCCCTTCTGGCTGTGTGATTGGGCTGCATACCCTACAGCCCACTCTCCTCGTCTCTGAGGGGAAAGTGAGGAAGCGCCTACCCCATAGGACTGCTGGAGGGTTAATTGGGATACTTAATTGTTAAGCCTCATTCTGGTGCTCGGTACATGGAGAGTTCTTATGCTGTTGGCCCTTCATCAGCTAAAGGAGTCCTGTGAGTCCTCACAGACTCAGGTCCATGGCCACCTGCTCTACGAAGATGTCCCTGACCTTCTAGACAGACTTAATGTTCCCACTGGTTGGTCCTTGGACTACACTGATGAGTGAGTGTCTCTGCAGGGACATTGAACAGTGGTTGTCCCCAGGGCCTGACACCGGAGTTAGGGTCAGACAACTCCCTCACTCATGCCTCACTGGCCTGTCAAAGATGGGCTTGTGTGGTGTAGTCAGAACCCAAGACTGTGGGCCTGGGGGTGGACCCTGAGGACCAGGCCACATGGGACTGAGGCAAAAGGAGGGGCAGGACTTCTGGGTAGAGGGACCTGCCCTTGGAAATGGCATCTCAGCCACATTCTCGCAGCTGCCAATTAATGTTTAGTTACTTAAGGGCTATTGTGATTTTAGACAAGTCTTTGATCCAATTTACTCATCTACAAACTGAAGCCTTGGTGAAATGGCTGTTGCATTATGAACTGAGGTTCTTAAACTGGGGGTAAAGTTCATGGGTGCACTCCGATACCTGAAGCGATCAGATGGACTAGCTGGGAACTAGGACTAGCGAGCCCAGTGTGCACTGCCCACTGGGAGCTATGTCTGCGGGGCAGAGCAGCAGCTGCTGCACAGGGTGTGTGCGTGAGTGCATGCCTGTGCACCCTGGCTGGCAGGGCGCAGTGGGTCTGCTGAGAGCTCCCTCACTGCTCTTGGCCCCAGCAGCTGGTTGTGGGTGGCTGCAGCTGGCCTGGCCAGCCTCCCTAACAGTGATCTCAGGGGGCAAAAGTCACATCGCTGCAGCGAAGGCCAGAATTTGGAGCCTGCTAATAAGCATGGGAGAGGAGGCTTACAGACAGACAGGCAGCCTTTGTGGGTTCCCTTAGCACCGAGCAGTTGTAAACCACCCAAGGGCTGCTGGGACACTCTCATGCCTGGCTGACTGGGGAAGCAGCAGATGCCAGCCCTGGATGGGTGCCCACCCAGGCCCCCCTGCTGGGGGTGCCCCAACTACTTGCCTGGGCTTTCTGCCTAGGCTCCAGGGTGCAGCGGGAGAAGTGGGGAGAGAGCACTGGCTCTTGTCCACCTCGGGGGTCCCTCTGGTTGGCCAGCTCCTGTCCACCTTGCTGAGGTTCCTTGATGTGGAGTGTGTCCTCATGCGGGACTACAGGCCCAGGAAGCAGCTGTCCTGCCTGCTATTGGCACTGCTCTGGGCCTGGCACTGGGCAGCCCACTCCCAGCTGCCTCCTGTGGAGCTGGCACTGGCTCTGGTTTTACTGGCCCCTTGGGAATGCTGTAACCTGCCTGTGGATGGCTCCTTTGGGACCACCAGCAGGATATTGCTGCCCCCTATTCACCTGCACGTTGGAGGTGCCGACGCCACCCCAGAGGAGGCCTGGGCCAGGCACATATTGCCTAGCTTGCACAGGGGCCGTTTGGGCACTCAGCTTGGTCTGCTCTTTCTCCAGCACAGACCCGGGCCACCCACTGGCCTGTCAAAGATGGACGGGTGCAGTGTAGTCAGAGCCCGAGTTTGTGGGCCCAGAGGTGGTCCCTGAGGACCAGGCCACATGGGGCTGAGGTGAGAGGAGGGGCAGGGACTCTGGGTAGAGGGACCTGCCCTTGGAAATGGCATCTCAGTTGCACTCCCACAGCTGCCAATTAATGCCAGCCAGGTGAAGGCTGCAGGGAGAGGAGGACTGTGCCCCGAGGCCACCCAGGTGCTGCTGCTGCTGCCTTCTAAGCTGTGCCATCCGTGCTCAGGCTGGCTGGCTGACTTGTCACCTTCGGTGTGGCCTTGTCGAGTGAAGGCACTGAAGCTTGCCTTGTCCTAATGACCTTCAGCAGAGAACCCCAGTCAGCCTCGGAGGCAGACATGTCCCCTCATTGGCCCTGCCTCTGCCCAGGCCATCACAGCAGCGGCTGTAATTCTCTGTCCCCACAGACCCCCCGCCCTCCCCAACAACCGTGTTGAACAAGAGTCTTCACAGGAGAAGCAAAAGGGACTGTCTGGTCTGACAGCAGAGATGACAGGAGTCTGAACGGAGGGGCCTCGGGGCTCTAATTGCTACAGATGCTGTTCTGGGAGCAGAGGTAAGACAGCTCCTGGAGAGCACTGGGGGGGCCACAGCACCCGAGAATAAGTGAGGGTGACACCCAGAAGATAGGAGGTCCTCCGGACCACTATCACCTGGGCGGGCTCCAGGCCCTGCCAATGAACCAATTGCCTCCCAGCTGCTGGGCCCTGCTGTCTGGGTGGGGTCTGGACTAACCTGCCCCGGGGTGTCCCACGCCCTGAGCACGGATGGGGTGGTCTCTGGGAGCATGGATCCCTGGGTCTGCGCCCGGCCCTGACCCCCACACACGAGCTGTTTTCTGACTTGCGGCCCGGCAGCAGCACCCGTGGCTGACCCAGGGAGGCTGGTCCCAGAGGACAGAGCCTATTTTGTGCTGTTGAAATGATTAGTGGCGCTAATCACACATTCTCAGCCCAGACCCTTCTGGCCTACTTACCGCAGTTCTGAATTTCCCAGCCCGCAGCCTCTCTCCACTCCCAGCCCTCCTCCTCCTCTGGAGCCAGCTGCCCTGTCTTCCCACTCCCTCTCCTCCTCTCTCTACAGGAAAGCAGACCCTGGGAGCTCCTGGCGGCACCAGTCTGCACCTCCAGGAACCCTCCAAAGCTTTAAAATCACCCCAGGAGCTTCTACATGGAAATTACCCTGATCTCAAGCTGACCCAGGCATATTCTATGCAAGGGTGCTAATAAATACAGAGGGAGGGAGAGGGTTCTCATGAGGTGACAGACTCGAGGGTCTTCCTTTGAGAAGTTGGCTGGGGAAGGAGAGCTGAGGTGAATGAGGGGTGAAGTAGCCGAGAGGTGAGGGCCAGAGGAGTGGTCCTGCACTTGACCCGTTGCCAGCATTCTTGAGGCCGCAGGGAGTGCCTGAAGGTAGAGCTGTGTTGTGGGGGCATGTGGAAGAAGTGGTGAGGTGCCCAGGGGCCTGGCACCTTCAGGAACACGGACCAGCAGTTGACCTTGGAGCGCTTGTCCGGCTGCAGGTGAAGGCTGCATCCACCCTCATCTGCTCACTCAACAAATAGGCATGGAGCACCTACTACCTACCAGGCCCCGCCCTGGGTGCCCGGGCAAAGCAGACAGAAAAAGTATGAGACAGAGAGAGGGTGTTGGAATGAAAATCAATAGGGGGACCCTACTCGAGAATGGGGGGGCAAACCTCTCAGCAGTTGTGACATTTGAGCTGAGACATGAAGAATGAGCAGGGCCCTGGCCAGTGTGGCTCAGTGGGTGGAGCCTCATCCCGCAAACTGAAAGGTCACTGGGAAAGGTCTCTGGTTTGATTCCCAGTCAGGGTGCATGCCTGGGTTGTTGGCCAGGTCCCTGTCAGGGTACCTACAAGAGGCAACCAATCGATGTTTCTCTCGCACATCAGTGTTTCTCTCCTTGTCTTTCTCCCCTCCTTCACCTCTCTCTAAAAACAAATAAATAATACCTTAAAAAAAGCAGGGTGAGCAGTGGGAGTGGAGGGGTGGGTGGAAGCATGAATGGGGCCTCTGAGACCAGCAGAAATGGGGCTGAGGGGTCCGTCCGAGTACACAGGCCAGGTAGGGTGGGGTGTGCCAGACAGTGTGGGTTTGTCCCTGGGACCACGGAGAGGCGCCCCCTCCTGAGCCCGCTGCCCTCTGACTCTCCACTGGCCCCTGCCCCGCTCTGCTCCCTGTGGCTGAGGCTGACCCCGCAGGCTGGCTTTCCCACACTGTGGGCCGGCAGGTGTGGGGCTAGTCTCAGCTCATGGGAGACGCCGGGAGGGGAGGGACCGGGAGGAAGAGGCCAGGGCGCTCCTTGCTGTGCACCCGGGAGGCGTTTTTGACACTGGCTGCAGCTCTTCCGGATTTTCAGTCCTCAGTGAGTAGGTTTGCCAGCAAGTTCAAGCTTGCAAGTGACCCAGGTCCCTGGGCTCTGTAACCCAGCCGCCTCCTTTGTCCCATCAGCCCAGGTTGTCAGTGGCTTCTTGCGGTCACCGGGCTCTGGGTTGTCCCATTTTTCCTGTTTGGCTTCTTGGCCTCCTTGACCTCCCTCTGTTTCAAACACTCATTGAACACTTACATGTGGCAGGTCCCCAACTGATGCTGCTTCATTTGGATCTCTACTAAGGTTCTGTCTATGAAGTGGATTGTGCCCATTTCATTTATGGGAGGCGGAACCGCAGAGTGCTGACAGTGACTAGCTGGAATACCGGAGCTGGGTGCTGAACCGTGCGCTCCAGCCCCAGAACTGAAGCTGCAACTTCTCTCCTACAGGTCTACATTGTCTGTGCAACAGGCCCCGCTGATGGGCTGACCTGTCAAGATCCAGTTCTGTGCCTGGTTCTAGAGTCAGACTCAGCACTAACTCCTGGCCACCCTTTCATGGATTCTGTCATCTTGCGTCAGTTGCTTAATCGTAATCACAGTGAACTTCAGTTTGCCTGTCTATTACCTGGGATACTAAGAGAACTTGGTTCATAGGGTTTTTGTGGGATTCAATGAAATAATGCACAGATAACACATACCACAGAGCCTGGCACATCATAGGCATTTGATAAAGGTTTGAGTTTATTCTGTTTTTCCTTTGACAGCCCCACCCTGACCCAGGGGTTCAGCAGATGCGACTGGACAACTGGATCCCAGGTCAGGTGGGCTGTAGGCTCCCCTCGAACCAGTGGTGAGGGCCTGGGTCTGAGGGCTTGTCTCTAAAGGTCCTCAGGTCTCTAGGCTGCCCTGTCCTTGGCGACAGCATTTTCCATGTCCTGGGACGTGTCTCCCAGAAGTCTCACCCTGAGCCTTCTCTCTCTCTCCATGGTCTTCTGTCCTGTGGGGACTTCCGTGTGGCTCTCAGAGGGCTTTCCAGACTGAATTAGGCCGAGAACCCCCAGATTAGGCCCAGATTTTTGGGACAATCTTGGCTTGCAGAGAACTTAAAGTGGTCTGTTTTTCTTCTTTGTTTTGAGCCTCAACAAAATATGGAGCACACACAAACACACACACTCTCACATACTCACATGCACACCACTAAAATCAATGACCTGGCAGCCAACCTCGGTGAATTGCTGAGCCTTGAACAATTTCAGCTGCCTGATGAAGATCCCAAATAATTTCCATTCTAATCTATGTTGCTTGACTTCTGAAGAGGTAATGGCCCCTTTGGTGACACATTGTCCTTTCTGTACACAATTTATGGCTGTGTCTCTCCTTTCCGAACTGCTACAAAATGTGGAGGAAAAACAGCCTTTGAATTGCTCCTCTCTGCTCCTTGTGGAGGTGTGGGGCTGCGGCTCCCAGCTGGGGCCGCCAGGGCAGGGCCAAGGGGAGACAGGGAGGAGACGGAAGGTGGCCTGAGCTGGAAACCCAACAGGCAGTAATGATAGAACAGCGATAGTAGCTCACATTTACACACTTCACAGCTGGAAAGCACATTCACAAGAACGACTTCTAGGTAATCTTGTTACAACCTGACACTGTAGGAGAGATGAGATTTCTGTTTGGTGGCTCGCCCAGGGACACCCCTTCAGCTGGTAGAGGTACAGTCACGACTCAGACCAGGTCTCCTGATGGCCCTACGGTGCTTCTGGTG
This sequence comes from Phyllostomus hastatus, assembly GCF_019186645.2. Lineage (NCBI taxonomy): Eukaryota > Metazoa > Chordata > Mammalia > Chiroptera > Phyllostomidae > Phyllostomus > Phyllostomus hastatus. Next base: position 8,794,442 of record NW_025333999.1, on the reverse strand, counting down.
AGGGTCTGGGGTGGTGCTTCTGGTGAGGGTCTGGGGCAAGGAGGTAAGTGCAGGTGGCTCAGGTGCCTGGGGCCTTCTGGCTGCATAGACTGGGACCCAAGGTCACATGTTTAGTCCTGGAGATGAATAATTCTCTGGCCTTAAGCTGTGGCCCATCAGGGCTGGCCCGCCAGCTCCTGGGTTGCGATGTCTGGGGAGGTGGGACAGGTTCGGAGTAAACTGGTTCATGGGAGTCTGTGCTCTTGGAAAGCGACTCAGGGTGAACGCTTTGCCGAGCTCAGGGAGTCTTCTTCCCTCTGTCTAAACATCAGCTCCTTCCTCTCTGCAAACGGGGTCGGGACAACCAAGTCACGGTGAGAATTACGTGATATTGTATGAATGTGAAGGAGCTTTTCACCTGGTAAAGCCCCAAAGGAAGGTAAAGAAATCTTACTCTACCTAGCATTGTGACCACCTCCACCACCACCATCATCATCTTACAGAAAGGAGAATATAAATAAATAAGAAACTACTGAAAGTGTGGAGTGACACAGAACCAGGTAGGGCTTCCTGGCCGCCACCCAGAGGGTCTCTTCGGAACCCAGAAACCCCCTATTTAACAAGCACCCAGGGTGAGGCTCTTGCGGGCTGTCCATGGACGCAACTCCGAGACACGCTGCCTTAGGGCTGTGGGACAGACACAGACCGTGCGGCCCCCAGGTTTAGTGGTGCTCATGAAAGCTGCGAGCCCCTGCATCATGAGTGAGCAGTCTAGGACCTTTGAAGGGGGGGTGGTCAGTGCCAGTGTGAGGTCACTGTCGGTGACCCAGCCACCTCCGCCCAAGGCCAAGAGGGTAGGAGTCTTCCCAGGGCTCTGGTCTTGCTCTGTCTGGTTTCAGCCACCAGAGGTGAGAGCTCACAGGTCTGACATGCCAGTGCGGGGCTGGGGTTTGCGATGGAACCGACGGTGTTAAGACGGAGGAGAGGAGTGTGTATTTACACTAACCTGCTACCGATGGTCCACCTTTTAGACATCATTAAATCACCTTCCCCACCTATCAGCGGGGGTTACCGCTACTCTGTCCCCAGTGATTCCGAGTTGCTCCTTGAGCTGCAGCTGGCGAACTGCCTTCACCAGCTGGCTGTATAAAGGACCAGGCTCCTTTTGCCTCAGAAAACACATGGGTTCTGCGCAAAGGAGCCCGCCTGAGCAAATGTGCGCCTGGGTCTGGGGTGGGCTGCAGGGGGCTCAGTTTACCCTCCCATGCGGAGTGAGGGGGTACACTGCAAATGAAACTTGCGTGTGCTGATTTGCATGGGGACCAGAAACTTTTGGGGGAACTTACTCCAGCCACATCTAAATTTGGGGTTCAGCCATGATGAGCCATGTTTGGTCAACTAAAAATGGGGTCCAGGCAGCAGGGATGGCCTGGGACCTGGCTGGCAGAAGGGCACAAAGGGCACTCAGGCTGATCTGACGCCCAGTTGGGGCTGATGGGGGTTTAGGAGTCTAGGGCTGTCATTTGAGAGCCTCCAGCCCCACTACTGTGTGTGGGTGTGTGTGTGTGGGAGGTGGGCAATGCTGGTTCTGTGGAGGAAGAGATTTTAGAGGGTCCCTTCAAATTCTGTAGCTGGGGGACCCCTGCAAGGTAGTGTAACTCAGAAAAAAAGGAGTGGTGACAACCTGGGATGGAGTGAGTGTGGGCGGCAGCTGGATACTGGCCACTAAGGGCTCGGAGTGGTAGCAGGGTGGGTGGGGTGTGGTGAGCAGGCGGCCGGGCAGGGCAGAGTGGCGAAGGCAGCCTGGGCTGAGATCGGAGAGACTATGGCAGGTGGGGTGCACTCCTAAAGGCAGCGCATGGGAGTGGGGCCTGGAGGGGCTGGTCCCAGCTCTTTCATGGGGTGGGAGGGTGGGTGGTGTGGGGCAAGAAGACAGCTACTAAGCTTGTCTCATGAAGCAGGCATGGGCCCACCTGCTCGGGCAGTGCTGGTGAAGCTGCCATGGACACCTTGGGATGGGTTTTCCTGCCAAGTCCAAGTCCACCTATGGTTCTCCCTTCCTAGCCCCTTCTCCATACAGAGAAGACTTGTTTTCTTTTGAAATTACCTATCCATTCCCAGAGGTTCTGGGCCGCCCAGCTCTGCAGTGCCCAGTCTGGCAGGTGTGGGAGACACAAGGGAACCAGGGAACTTGCTGCAGTGCCATCCCTTAAGGCTCAAGGCCCCAGTCTGACCCTTTTCCACCTCTGAGGGCAATTTTGTGATTCCTGCTGAATGATCTCCAGAGTGGTGTGCTATCTGGGGGACAGGAGCAGGGGAAAGGGGGCCCATGGCATCCTGCCCCAACACTGGGACAGCCAGATGGGCATTGGTGGGGTCTGGTCCTCCAAATGAGTGGGAGCCCAGCAGGTGTGGGGTTGCTGGTGGCATCACAGCAGAGGCTGGGTCATCTGGAATAGTGCTCAGAATCTCACCACAGCCGGTGCAGCCAAGCCCAGGGTCTCGCTGCTGCTGAGGGAGGGGCATGAGGCTGTGTGGTGAAGCGATCCGCCCGTTATCCTCTATCAGAGCTACAACCTAAGTGCTGACTGATGGGCCTACTGACACGGGGACGAGGGGGAGAGAGCCTTGCATTCCAGCAGCTTTCCCCCAGCCAGAAAGGAGCAGGCCCTTTTAACGTCCATGATTGATTTGTGTCACATTTTATTTTATTTTAAGATTTTATTTATTTTTATTTATTTATTTGTTTAGAGAGGGAAGGGAGGGAGAAAGAGAGAGAGAGAGAAACATCAATGTGCGGTTGCTGGGGGTCATGGCCTGCAATCCAGGCATGTACCCTGACTGGGAATCGAACCTGCAACACTTTGGTTTGCAGCCCGCACTCAATCCACTGAGATATGCCAGCCAGAGCCTTGTGTCACATTTTAAAATCAAGTTTTTGTCCTGTGCCTGGCACAGTGTTTGATGTTGTGGGGAGAGAGACATGAATGAGACTGTCCCTGTCTTTGGGGACATTGGCAATGATGGCGAGATGTGACGTTGTTGTGTAGGGGCCTGTGCAAAGGCTGTGACCCCTTCGAGGGGACCTGGGGGGTCCTCACAATGGTGGTGACTGTTTGAGTTGGACACTGAGAATGCCAGGGGGAAGTCTCCAGGGAGACAAGTTAGGGGGCCCACTTAACCGACGTCCTGCAAATCCAAGACAGATGGGTGAAAGTGTCTACAGTGGAGTTAGGGGCAAAGAGACTTTGCTTCCCAGGGGTACTGGCTGAGTGGGGAGTTGGACCCAGACTTAGCAATGAAGTCACCACTTGCTCACCAGCACCCCACTGTGAGAGATTCTCAGGCAAGATGTTCACTCTTCCAAGTGCATTTGTAGTTCAGCCTTCCTCTGTGTCATGATGCAAACTTCTGTCCAGGTCAGTGGATTTCCAGGCCCCTCCAAGGAGGTACTGGGGTGAGTGGGAGACTTGGAGGAGGTGCAGGCGTGGCTTCGGGTGCAGGGAGATGCCAGGCTGAGGGGCAACGACCCTGTGTGGTGTGCATGTGTGTAGGCGAGAATGTGAGTGTCTGTGTGTAAAATCTAACCTGCCTTGAGACAGTCTTCCTTCCACCTTCCCCACAGCCTGGGTTCATGCCTGGCCGTGTCGGTTTCCAGTGAAGGGGTTTTAAGTGTTGGCTGTCATCAGGCCCTGGGTGACAAAGGTGTCTATGCTCCACAGGAGGGAGGTGGCAGAATCTGTGTGAGTCCACGGTGTTGATAGCAGCAGCTTCACTGGTGGGTTCCATGCTCTGGGAGCGCAAGTTGTTATGAGTCCTGATGAGTACTTGTTTGGCAGCTGGGCTCAGAGAAGGTTCTGAGAGGACTTGGCTGCTCGAGTTCCTTCATTCCCTGCCTCTGAGGCTCACCTTCTGCCACGTGCCCTGGGTTCCAGTCACCCACAGATCTCTCTCGCTCCTCCGTGCCTCTGCTCATGTGGTTTGCAGTGCCTGGAAAGGGCTTCCTCTCCCCGCAGGGACAACTCTTACTCATCCTTCCACATGCATGTCAAATGTCACCTCCTCCAGGAAGCCTTTCTTGATACCCCTCACCTGGGTCACATGGCCCTTCTGTGCTCCCCCCACTCCGCTGAGCTTCCATCATGGTATGAGTGCAGCTGTGGCTTGTAGCCGTTACTCATTGCTTTACTTTTCTGTCCGACTTACTAGACTGAGAATTCCTGGACAGCAGAGACTGTATTTTGTTCATCTCTGAATTCCAAGTGCCTAGAATGTGACTGAGCTGTGAGTTGTCACTGGAGTGCTTTCTCCATCCCAGGTACCATTTCTCTTCTGCTAAAAGAGGAGCATCTGCGAGAGCTGTGAGGTTTGAAGAACGCTGAAGCATGTGAAACAAGCCAGGGCACCTGGAGCATGGAGTGTGGAGCAGCGGATGTGAGATGTGGCCAGAGAGGAAGGCAGGGCTGGGTCGTGCAGCGGCCTGTAAGCCTAGGGAGAGGAAGCAAGTATTAAATTCACTGATGCATCTGATGGGCGGGCCAAGCAGATAGCAGATCCAGAAATGCTAGGCACTGTTCCCTCTAGTATTTTGGGAGGGGCTAACCACTCCCCTTTCAGAGAGAGGGATGGCAAATAGATCAAAGCTGTAGGGAAGGCAACTGAAATGATCAAGGGCAGGGAGCAATGAGGTTCTTAAGTCTGGAAAGATCAAGTCTGACGGGACGAGATGCAAGGTTAGCTGATCATGAAAGAGCATGTCTGTCCAAACCCTGACATCCTAGACCTAAATTCCTCCTTCTCCTCCATCCCCCTAAAACCTGACAGGAGATCGTTTTAGGAGAGCTAAATGGAATTCCGCTTTGCCCAGTGAATAGTATAAATTTATGCAACTCTTTGTTCCCAAGAGGTGTTGCTGGAGCTGAACATATAAATAATGTCAGGAAGGGTTTACAAATTTCAAAGATTAAAGTTCCCTAATGAGCCGAGGAGTGGAGTTGGCACGCTGGGACTTGGCCCTTAATGTTGCATCCATCCCCCGGACCGGCTCCTTTTTCTCCTTTCGGGGAAGGAATGCATCGAACCTCCCAGACCTGAGAGTTAGCCACACGATTTTCGTTTCTTCAGCCAGGCAGCCTCGCTGTCAGTGAGGTGTGCCTCTCGGAGGGTATGGCAGGGCATCTGGGGTGTGCCTGTGTGGGGCGGTCTCCCAGAGGTGCCCTGCAGCCACTGGGAAGGAGTCTGCATTGGGTGGTGAGGGCCTGGCTGACAGGAGGGGAGCCAGATGTAATGAGAAACCGAGAGCTGGAGTTTCTGCCCTGTTTCTCTTGTGGTAAAACATACACCACGCGAGATCCACTGATTGGCCACTATCACAGTGTACCATCGAGTGGCACTCAGCACACTCACGACGCTGTGTGCCCATGACCACGGTCTGGTTCTGGGACATTTTCATCACCCCAAGAGGAAACCTCATGCCCTCAAGCAGTCACTTCCTGTTATCCCCTTCCCCCAGCCCCTGGCGACCACTAACGTGCTTTCTGTTTCTGTAGAGTTTCTAGGGTTAAGTTGACTTCCCAGGCCTCCATGGCTGACTAGGCCCTGCCTCTGTCTCTTACCCCATCTGGGTCCATTTGCCCCTCTGGCTGTGACTGTCCAGCCATCTTGTCTTCAGGCTCTTTACAAACTTGATCTTTGGGCCTCACGGCTCGTGGTCCAGGTAAAACCTCCTTCCTGCCTGACTCCAGCCTGGGATCTGAGACCTCCCCCACCCCCTATGCTGGAACAGGCTTCTAGGCTGAGGCCAGCTGGTCTGGCCTGGTCCTGGGACAGGAGTGTGCCTGTGAGTGTGTGTGTAGAGATGTGAGTGCAAGTCCTGGGTAGACTTCAGAGTCCGTTTGCCGTGCAGGTGGAGAATTATTAGGTGCTCCAAGAACGCACTTCACCCAGGAAGCCCCCACAGGACTGGCTGCCTCTCGGAATCCTATCAGGGCTGGAGCCCATCTCCAGGGAAGTAACTAGAGACATACAGTGCCGGAGTGCAGTCAGAGGAGGGGAGCAGCTGTGGCCCGCAGATCTAAGGGAGGGAGAGTCCACAGCACCCGATTTCTCACAGTGGCAGTTCTGGTGCATTTTTTGTTTGCCCACAGCTGAGAGGGTGGCAGGTGGGAGTGGATGGTCTTCCGGGACCCTGAGGTTCCTGCAGACTCCACCCCCTTCACAGGCTGACTTGATGACCCAAGGGTGAGTGGGGAGGAACTCTAGAAAGGAGTGAATCGCTATGAACCAGGCAGGATATTCTCACCCTGGTAGGAAATGTGAAGTCTCTGGACTGCCCATTTCCAAACAGCATGTGTGATAGGCCTGCGGGGCTGGCCAGTGGTCCCAGTCACTCATTCACTCATTTACTCACTCACTCATTCATTTATTCATTCACTCAAGGTGTAGATCTGCACTATCCAACACGTAGCCACCACCCACATGCAGCTATGGAGCACTTGGAACTAGTCCAAACAGAGACGTGCCATAAATGCAAAATACACACTAGGTTTCAAAGACCTGGCACAAAATGCAAACATCTCATTAATAATTTAAAACAAATATTGGTTACATGTTGAAATGATGGTATTTTGGATTATTGGGTTAAATAGAATGTATTGCAAAAGTTAATTTTGTCTATTTTTTGTCTGTTTTTATTTTTTTCCTGGCGACTACTGGAAATACTGTAATTTCCTATGTGGTTCACCTTCTATTCCCGCTGCACAGGGCTGATTTGATCACATCCGTCTCTCTGAAGAGCAGGAGGCTGTAAGCCTGCCTGGTCTTGGTTGAAAAAGCAGGGCAGTGTGCTGTCTGACCCTTGAATAATACTGCAGGGGCGTGGGGCTGGCCCACAAGTCCCCACACAGGGGCCGGGCACTGGAACCTCGAGTGGATTTCATGATGAGCCTCTCTGAGGGACTGAACATGACCTTCGTGATGGATACAGGCGCTAAAGCTGTTCGTTATTTGTGCTGCCTGGTTTGTGCTTCCGCGTGTCTTCCCAGTGTGGGCCTAGGAACTGAATACACGACCCCGCGTCATGGGAATTCATGAGACCCATCCCTTGAGTGTGCTTGTGGATGTGAGTATGCATGCACGTGTTCATGAGATGCAACTTTCTTTCCATCTGGGGAACCCTCATAGTTCCCTTGCTTTGTTTTCCCTGGCTGTAACTTTGGAGGCGGTGGCAAACGGAGATCAGATAGGAATGTCTGGGCACAATGCCTCTGAAGGCTTTCTGCTGAAGGGCGTGCCCGCCTCACACTTTAGAGCCCTGGCCTTTGCCCTCTCCTCAGCACTGATCTGCTGCCCCAGGGCAGGCCCCACCCGCAGCACACAGCCCAAAGGCCGGGCAGGCTCTTTGGTGGAGGATGCAGAGATCTGAGGCTCCCAGCAGTGCCCATGTAGGAGAGAACTACAGGGGCAGCTTCAGTGTCTGAAAGGCTGGAAGGCTGGAAGGCCTGGGCCCCCGCACACAGTTCTGCATGGCCCTAAGGCGCCACAGTCACTCACACTTTCCTTCAACACTGCAGACGGACACGTGCTCTCCGCTCCGTGCAGAGGAAACTGAAATGAATAGAGCGTGCTCCTTGCCCTCAAAGCATTCTGCTGGGAGAAACTGAGTAAAAACTAAGTGCGATTTAGTGCCGCCGCTTCGAGGAAGACGAAGTGGACATACCTCTCCCTATTCCTCTTGCTGAATATGACGGGAAACCCCAGATATTTATTATGTGTAAATCAAACGTGAGGAGACTTTGAAAGGGTAAGGAAGGCAGACACACGATTTAAGGATCTTAGGACCCAAGAAAAGACACAGTGGGGAGTTTTCTGGGTTTTCTTCTTGCCTTGTCTACCCCAGACTTGAGCTGAAGACACGGGCAACTTAGACAAATCAACAGGTAGGTGCAGAGGAATAAAAGCCCTCATGAAAGCTTGGTCTCTGGCCAGAGGACCTGAAAAGGGGTCCCTGGCAAGAGAGAAAACTTTTATTTAAAACATGTTTTAAATCCTCATCTGAGGATATGCTTATTGATTTGAGAGAGAGAGAGAGAGAGAGAGAGAGAGAGAGAGAGAGAGAGAGAGAGATATCAACTGGTTGCTTTCTGACCTGGGATCGAACCTGCAACCTAGGTATGTGCCCTGACCAGGGACTGAATCCAGAACCTCTTGGTGCATGGGACAATGATCCAACCAACTGAGCCTCCTGGCCAGGGTGAGACAGAAAACTTTTACACAAATCCACAGAAGAGAGTGCAGCCGTCCCACCAGTGCAGGCTGCGTGGGAAGCCTGGACCTTTCCGCCGCCATGAGGCTGCCCTGAGAGCCCGAGTCAGGCTGCAGTGGTGTGGGAGAAGTCTTGTGAGCAGTGAGGACTTCCATCACTGCCCAGTGGCCACAGCGTCACCCCTTCACTGTGGTGTCAGGAGAGACCACCTAGAAAGGATGGAGGAGGCACTCCTACTGGTCCTGCTGGCCAGGGTGGTTTTCAGGGGCTCTGGTGAAGAGCTCGGACTCTCAGCCCCACCCAAAGTGATGATATGTCCCTCCCCACCTGTGTGTCCAGGTGAGGAACCTGGACCCCGCCCCCCAGCAGTAAAAAGGCAGGGCCCCCCGTCCTCCTTCTAGAATGGTGTCAGAGCAACAAAAACCCCCCAGTTTGAATGGAAAAGAGAATGGACTGAAAAATGAACAGTCAGGGACTTGTGGGGTGCTGATGAAAGATCTAACATTTGTTCATGGGCGTCCCAGGAGAACAGAAGAAAGAATGTGGGTGGAAGAGTACTTGAAGAAATAGAGGCTGAAAACTTCCTAAATTTGGTGAAATTTGAATCCTATAGATTCCAGAAGCTGAGTGAACCCTAAGTGAAAAAAGCCAGTCTCAAAAGGTCACATACTGTACGACACTTTATAACATTGTTGAAAATTACAGACATGGAGGGCATCATAGCGGTTGCCAGGGCCTAAGGGGGGTGGTGGGTGGGATGTGGGTGTGTCTACGTAAGGGCAACTCGGGGGACCCTTGGGGTAGAATGTTCTGTGCCTTGATTGTATCAATGTCAGCATTCTGGTTGGCGTGTCGTGGGGTGGTTTGTGCAAGCTGTTAGCATCGCAGGAAGCTCTTTCCAAGGGGTCTCTCATTGCTGCATGTGGACTGGCAATGATCTCAGTTAAAATTAAAAGCTTTATTAAAGCAAACAGCTACAATTCATTTTGATAAGTACTATCATAAAGTTATGTATGCAATATTCTGGAAGCCCTGCGGATGGATCGGTTACTTCCCAGAGCATCCGAGCACAAGCAGGGTCTTGGAGAAAGAATGTCACTTCATCTTTCCTTTGCTTCCACCTTTCTACCCAGCTGCCTGGTGGGGACGCCACCATTTACTTACTGATGGCTTAGTAAAAGCCAGGCACTATGCTAGGAGCTTGATGTGCATAATTACAAAAATTCATACACAAATTTCGGCACAGGGGCACTATTGCTTACAGATACGAAGATCCTCAGGGAGGCTCAGACGCTTCGCCAAGGTCACCAGATGGCCCACGGTGGCGCCGGGTTTCCAAGTCTGTGACGTCTCTGACCGGTGCTAAAGTCTCCTGCGAGTGTTTTCTTTTGCTACTTGTTTAAAAATTACTTTTTCTTTTCGTTCTTTTTTCTCCTTAGTTCTTTTTTTTCCTTGTATGCCTCCTTTTGGGCTAATAAAGTATTTTTAATTTATCTTCTCTATTTACTTTATAGGAATATGTATTTTAAAAAAGTCTTTTGTCTACGAATTATAATATGCATCCTTAACTTACTCACAGTCTACCTGAAACTGATATTGTACTGTCCTTTGTTTAATGTAAGAACCTTATACAAAAAGTGTAATTCCACTTACCCCTAAAGTCCTTTGTTCTATTGTTTTCATATATTTAATTCCACACATTTGAATATCCCACAGCACGTTATTATTACTTTGCTTCAGTCAATTTTCTTTTAAGGACTCTAAGGAAAAGAGGGTATGAAAACATTTACTGTTGTCAGTGCTCTTCGTTCCGTCCTGTGGGCTCGAGTTCCCACCTGGGAGCAGGTCCCGTCACCTGAACAGTCTCCTGCAGCATGTACTGTGGGGCTGGTCCGGGCGTGATGCATTCTTTTTGCTTTCAAGGAGCTGAAAACGTCTTTATTTTACTTTCAGTTTTGAAAGATATTTTCACTAGATAAAGAATATCTGAAGTTTTTTTTTTAATCCTCCCAGCACTTTAAAGTTACCCTTATATCATGTTCTGTTCTCTGTTTTTTGTGATAAGAAGTCAGCTGCTATTCTTGTTGCTGCTTCCCTGTTGACAATCTGTTGTTTTCCTCCAGTTGCTTTAAAATTTTTTTCTTTATCTTTATTTTTTTTCAGCAATTTGATTATGCTATACCTCAGTGAGGTTTTCTATTTCTCCTTTATGGATTTTGCTGAACTTGGCAAATGTTTTATTCAAGTTTGGAAAAATTTTGCCTGATATTTATATCATTTTCTTCCTGACAAAAATAAAGGCCAGATCGATATTATCATGCCCCCCCCCTTCAGGTTACCCCTACAGGCTACAAGGCTTAGCATGACAGCATTATTGATTCTGCTTTCATTTCCATTTTTGATATTTTGTTCTTCATGGACTTCTTCTGACTTAATTTTTATATGTTAAGATACTGCATTATATTCTTTTGATTATGGAGTTTCTTGGGTATCTCCTTAAATTTCATACCCAAAGCAAGTACCTCCACTCATTTCATCTTAGTGGCCTCCTTTTCTCATAGTTACTCTTTAAAAATCATTTTTATTGGTATTATATAATGGTTGTCTCAATTTTTCCCCCTTTGCTCTCTTCTGCCCATCCCACCCCCCACTCCCACAGTCAGTCCCCACATCGTTGTCCATGTCCATGGGTCATTCATACATGTTTTTTGTCTAGTCCCTTCCCCTTCTTTCCACCATTATCCCCTCCCCGCCTTGGGTCACTTTCAGTGTGTACCATGGTTCCGTGTCTGTGGTTCTATTTTGTTCAGTCTCATAGTTGGGGGGAGGGGAATGAAGGGGAAGGGTCATCAAGGAACACGTATTAAGGACCCATGGGCAAAGACGTCAGGGGGAGTAGGATTGAATGTGGGAGGTGGGGGTGGGTAGGGTGGGGAGAGTAGAGGGGGGACAATGGGGATGACTGTAATTGAACAATAAAAAAAAGAAAAAAGCTTTTTAATATCTGTGTTGACTATAGGTCTATTTATATTGACTATTTTATTTCTTAATTATTTTTCACATCTTCCTACATTTTTACATGTCCAATACATTTGATTATTTACTGAGCATTATGGATGTTACATTCCAGAAACTATGGATTCTGTTTTTTTCTCTGCATAGTGTTAAGTTTTGTTTTATAAAGCGGTTAGTCACTGATGGATCACCTCAACTTGTGAAGACTTGATTTTTGGCTCTTCTAGGATGACTTTATTTCAGTTTTTTCCTAAATTGGGGGCTCAAATGTCATCTCTACTCCTAAGGTAGGGCCTGTATGGGGTTTCAGTGGAAAAACTTTGGGGTTTTCCCAAGACCTCTACATTTGGCGAGTTTGAATCCCAAACTCTGTGTCCTCAGACTGAAGCAGCTACTGAAATGTCTCGCTATGGACTGAATGTTTGTGTCCTCCTGGGTTCACACACTAAAGCCCTAACCCCCAGTGGGTGGTGTTAGGAGGGGGAGCCTTCGGGAATCAATTAAGTCATGACGCTGGAGCCCTCATGAGTGTGACTGGTGTCCTATGGGAGGGGGAGGAGACTGCGACTCTTTCTCTGTCCTCCACGTGAGGGCACAGCAAGAAGGTGTCTGCCAACCAGAGAGAGGGCTCTCGCTGGGGACAGAACATACCAGCACTTGATCTTGGACTCTAGCCGTCAGACCATAAGGAGTACATTTCTGTTGTTTAAGTTGCCCAGCATATGATATTTTTGTGACAGTGGCTGAGCTAGCTAAGACAATTTGTTTACCTCTTTCAGCCTACAAGTTACATAGCTTTCTGCTGGATTCCTTAGGACCTACTCAGCGCATGAGCACATGAGCAGTTCAGAAGTCAGCTAAAATTTTGAGGATGGTTTTTTATAAATACATCTTTTGAAAAATTGTATTTATTGATGAGAGAGAGAGAGAGAAACATTGATTTTTTTGTTCCACATATTTATGCATTCATTCGTTGCTTTTCATATGTGCCCTGACTGGGGATTGAACCCGTAACTGTGGCGTATCAAGGTGGCATTCTAACTGAGCTACCTGGACAGGGCATTGAGAATAGTTTGTATGCATATTTCTCGGCTCCCCTTACTTTCTCCCCTTACTTTCTAGCCACTTGGACAATGCTACCTTCTAATTTCTGAATTTGCAGCCCAGTGAGTCTTGCTTTCTTCTTGAACTCTGTTTCCCATGCGCCATGTGGACTGGGGATGCCTTTAGGAGGAACATCAGTTAAATGCAGTTATCATCCAGGTTTTTTACTGCTATGTGTAGAATTGTGCCTCCCAAAATCCATGTGTTGAAGTTCTAACTCTTAGTACTTCAGAGTGTGACTTTATTTAGAGATGGGGTCTTAGAGAGGCGATCACGTTGAAACGTGGTCATTATGTGGGTCCTAGTCCAATGGGACTGTCTTCTTTTCTTTTAAAGGGAAGATGTGGACACAGACACACACATGGGGAGAGCTCCATGTGAGGATGAGGGCAGGGTCTGGGGTGACGTTTCTACAAGCCAGGATGCCACAGATGGCCAGCAAGCTGCCAGAGCTGGGGAGAGAGAGGCCTGGGACAGATTCTTTCTCACAGCCTCAGAGGTACCCAGTCCTGCCTCACACTTTGGTGTCTGTTGACCAACTATGCCAGCACCATTTAATAATAATAATTCTCACTACTTGTTGATTTGAAGTTTTATGTAGCTATATTAAAATTTTATGTGTAAGTAGACCTTTACATAAAATTTTCTCTTGTGTCAGTACTGTCTTTGAATGTTGTTTTTAGCATTTTAATGTGTTTTAATACTTTATAGTGCTGGTCCCTCCTCCATTACTCTTATTTTTCAAAATCTTTTTATTATAAAAATAAAACCTATCAGATAACCCATTTATATATAAATTTTAGAGTGACATTTACATTTATAAATTAAATTTGGTAAAGAATTGTCCTCTTTGCAATGTTGATTCGTTTTTGGGGGGAATATGTTCTGTCTCTCCTTTTATCGAAGTTTTTTCTAATTGTACTATTGATTTCCTCCTTCATTCTGTAATTACTTAGGAGAATATTTTACAATTTCCAGTTGATCTATTATACGTGTGCATCTTCATTGGCTTTCTGGTCTTATCATAGTGTAAAACAGAGAATGAGGATGGTCATTTTTGCTTTTTTTAAACATTTATTTTATTTTTGTAAGATTTTATTTATTTACTTTAGAGAGGGGAAGGGAGGGAGAAAAGGAGGGAGAGAAACACCAGTGTGTGGTTGCCACTTGTGCGCCCCCTACTGGGGGCCTGGCCTGCAACTCAAGCATGTGTCAGTGACCCTTTGGTTCACAGGCCAGCACCCGGTGCTCAATCTGCTGAGCCACACCAGCCAGTGCTATTTTTGCTTTTGAATAAATTTTTGAGGTTTTCTTTAGTGCCCATTATGTGGTCAAATTTTATACATTTTCATGGACACTGGAAAAAGAAGTGTGTTTTCTATAAAGTGCCAGGTTAAATGAAGAATTTAAATAAATCTTCTGAATTACATTATTCATATTTTTATTTTTTATTACTTGTTCTATCAAGGTTCTAAAATATGTGTCAAGAAACCTTATGCTTCTAATGTATTCCCACCAACTTCTCCTTGTATTTCATGTAGCATTTATTTCATGTATTTTTATGCTATGTGGTTCAAAACATAGAAGTTTTATACTATTTTACCTGCACTGTGGATTTTGCCCTTTAGCTATAAAATATGAGCCCTTTTATCTTTTATTTCACACGGCGTCGAGTTCTACTTTAGTATTAACCATATGGGCCCTGCTTTCTCTTTGTTCATGTCAGCCTGATAAGCGCTTGTTCATCTTTTATTTTTACTGTTCTGTGTCATTTTAAATGTATGTCTTGGAGATGATTTGTAACTGGATTCTTTTAAAAATCCAATCTGAATGTCTTGATTTTAGAAAGGCGAGTTTCTCACATTATTATTTATTACATCACAGTAAGTTTTGTTCTCCTTCTGGCATCTTATTTTTATTGGCCATTTAAAAACAGCCTTTGTTTTATTTTTGGTAAGTTAATTAGCCCTTCTTTTATCTTCTTCTCTACTGACTACCCTTGATTAAAAGAACATACTTGCCCCTAGCTTTTATTATCAATGTCAATTAAATACTATCTAATATGCAAATACCTAATACTGTCAATATTATTTAATATTGTATAATGCCTTCTTATATATTATTTAGAAATTAGCATATTTTACTTCCTTCCATCAATTATTCTCTTACCTAGAGTGTGTGCCAATTGAATCTGTAACGTTTAGACTAGTTGCTTATTGTGTACGTACTATTATTTTATGCTATGCATTGCATTTTTGGCTATTTTTGACATTTCCTTATTTTGGAATGATACTGAAAGCAGATGTTTTCTGATTTCAATATTTCCCAGTTTTTTTTTATAGCATGCCTTCTTCATTGTTGAGATCTTTATTTTATTTCTTTTTGTCAGCTCTTTTGTTTTTAACTAGTTTTTATTTCCTTCAAAAAGATTTCTGCGAGTGGTTTTTTTGTGTCCTTGTTTATGTAAGAATGTTTTCTTTTGCCATCTCGTGTAAATAACAACTAGCACAGCATTTTCAGGTAGTAACTCTTCTTTCAAAACTCTGTTGCTATTGTTCCATTGTCTTTGGCATTTAAATCTAGGAAGTACATTCTGAGGTTAGGTTACTCTCTTTCTAGGGCAGTTATTTTATTTTCCTTGACTAGATTTTATACGATTCTTTGTTTTGTTCTTGAAATTAAACATCTTCGCTGAGGTATTCCTCTATCCTTCTTTCATTCGCGGTGACTCTGTCTGACCTGGCGCCTCCAGACATTTTTCCCCGCGGGAGCATGCTCCTGAGTCCTGCCTTTAGGGACCCCCGGTCCTGGGGTGCCGGGGGTTTCCCTCCTTTCAGGAAACCGGCTGTGCTCGCTCCTGTCCGACCGCCGCCCTCCTTCTCCATCACGTGTTCTCTCTGGGTCTCCGTGTCTTTGGACTTTTCCATCTGCAGTCAGACTGTATAACAGCATTTCAGTCAGTGATGAGCCACACGCACGTGACCCGTTAACGACGAACCACATGTGTGACAGTGGTCCCACAACGCTGTGACGCAGCGGAAGAATTCCACCGCTTAGTGGTGTCAGAGCCACGGTAAAGCCGTGGTGCAGGCCTGGCTCCGGTGTGCGGCGATGCTGGCGCGGACACACGCTCCGCCTGCCAGTCATAGAGAAAGAAGTCGAGCCCATGCAGCCACGTACAGGACACAGTGCTGACGATAAATGATAACAAACGGCCATGTGACTGGTTTCTGTGCTGACTCTACTGCACTTTCCATTGTCACTGTGAGAGTGTACTCTGCCTACTTATAAAACAAAGTCTGTCGTCCCACAGTGTGCATGCCATGCCAGCAGCGGCCGTCGACATCTGGGTTTACCATGTCTCGGGTTTGCATCCTTTTCTCTCCTGTGGCATTTACCCTCGAGTGTCTGTCCAGCAGTGTGCTGTGCAGGCTTGTGACCCAGGAGCGACAGGCTGCACCGCGTACTTAGGTGTGGGGCGCGCTGTGCCATCTAGGTTTGTGTGAGTGCGCTCTGAGATGTCCACAGGACCAAATCTCGTAATGACACGTTTCTCAGGACATGTCCCCGCTGTTCAGTGTCCCCCGACTATATTAGAAAGGCTTCTGATACGTGTATTTCATAGTGCTGTTTTTTTAAAGCAGAATCAGGACTGCTTTTTATTTATTTCTCTCTTTGTTTAATTCTGATGCCATATTAAAAAATGTCCTCAAATTTCTCTTTTGTTTAAAAATTTTAATGGATTATAATGTGTACAGCATGTAGAATGTAAGTTATAAGTCACGACAGTGAAACCAGAACTAATGATGGACATGGAGCACCTTTCCACAAACTATTTGCCATTTGTATACATTCTTTGGTGAGGTATCTGTTAAGGTTTTTATCATTTTTTTTAAAATAAAAGGTTTGGTTTCTTATTGTTGGGTTTTAAGAGTTCTTTGCAGTTTGCATAATAGCCCTAATAAGATGGTCTTCTGCCAGCATTTTCTCCCAGTCCATGTCTTGGCTTCTCTTTCTCTTTGTAGAGTCATTTGCAAAGTGGAGTCCTTAAATTTTAATGAAGTCCAGCCTATCAATTCTTTATTTCATGAATCATGCCTTTGGTGTTGCATTTAAAAAGGCACCACCATATTCAAGGTCATCTGGGTTTTCTCATATCTTCTAGGAGCTTTATAGTTTTGCATTTTACATTTAAGACTATAATCCACTTTGAGTTAATTTTTTGAAAGGTGGGAGGTCTGTGCCTAGATTCATTTTTTGGATGTATGTCCAGTTATTCTAGCACCATTTTTGTCATTCTTCATCATATTGCCTTTGCTCCTTCACCAGAGATCGATTGATCTATTTGTTCATTATTTCGCCAATGCCATACTTTGTTGATTACTGTAGCTTTACATTGTCTTAGGGTCAAGTAGTGTCAGTCAGTCCTCTTTAGAATAAATTAATTGATATGTGCTAAGATTTTGGCTTGAATTATAGGTCAAATTGGGAAGAGTTGACATCTTGAAAATATTGAATCTTCCTGTCCAGGAAAATGGACTATCTCTGTGTTTACTTAGTTCTTTGACCTCTTTCATCAGAGTTTCTCTAGTAGATCTTGTGATGTTTATATTTTATTTCTGCTGATTCTTAATCATAGTAGCTTATTTCTTTATGGGTTTGGATAAAATTTTTGGACCTCAGTTTAATAGAAGATCTTCAGTTCATTCCCCCCAATGAATACATATGGCCACAAGTTTAGCACCTTGGTTGTAATGCAGGTACAAGCATTTAATTACAAAGAAACCCTGGCTTTGTGTTAGTCAGTTCCCCTTACCTCAGGCTACTGCCTCTCCCTCCACCTCCCACTCCTGTGTAGATTTCCTTTTCTTGAGAACTCAAAATGCTTTAAAAGTTGATTTTTATAATTCATCCAGGTCTAGTTCATTACCATGCTGGAAGACTTGTAATCGTTTTTGTATTTTATTCATTTTCCCTTTCCATTTCATTATCTTTTAAATCTCAGTTTCTTTTCCTTCTGTTTTGTAAGAGCTAATGACCTGTTACATTCTATCGAGGATACAAAGTTCCAGAAATTTTCTCCTGGTGCCTGGAGGTGATCTTTCAGAGCAAAATTCTTCCTTTGAGTCTTAGATGCTATTTCTCTTGTTTAGCAATTTTCTTTCATTGGATTAGTTTCCTGTATTCATCTTCAAACAAATTAAAATCTGTATTATTTATTTATTAATGATTTGTGGATAGATATTTTCCTGTTTTTGTCCACGTGAGGCACAATCTCTAATCCTCATGCTCTCAGACCTAAAATTGCTGCCTGGGTTTGTGCGTACAATCTCTAGTCTAACTGCCAAGATCTAGTAATAACTTGCCTAAAAGGCATCTATTTTCTCCTGCTATTTTCCTTGTTCCCTATAAGCTGAATGGATGGAGTACATTAAAAGGACATTCCCTAGCTGCCCTGCACTTCTGATGAGAAGCTCCTAAGAGTTCTTGCTGAAGAGACTAGAAAGGTAGGAGGCGTTAGGGTGGGGGCCAATGGCAGGGGGAAGAGATTAGGCAACAGTTCTCTGGTCTAAGCCCCGATCAGCCCCAGGGTAGGCCCCCCAGGCTCCCACTCCGCACGGCCTGGGCTCTGAGCCTCCGAGTCAGAGGGCTGACCGTGGGGGAAGCACAAGACACCTTCCTGTGTTACAGAGGAGGCTTGGCTTCACGGGGCACACAACCATTCTTATTATAAGGCAAAGCTTGACCACGTTTTTTCCTCTAATACACTTCCATCTACTTTCCTGTAAACCTCATTATTTTTCTGTGTTGTGAATTCCGCCTCCCCCACCCCCCACAGTATCTTTGTGGGCATTTTAAGGGGATATTGGAAAAACCCGCATTGGGTACCATGTTAACCGTAAATCCAAAGATGTTTTCTAAAGGAAAATTTAAAAAAAAACACATTTGGTATTTTAGCTTACTCATGACTGTGTGTGCTCTATTTCCACCCTGAATTGTTCTTGCTTCAGTGGCACTTCAGGCTGGCTCTTGCTCAGGTGGGGGCACAGAGAAGACTGAGCGACCAGGTGCATGGGGAAAAGGAGACCTTCAGGCTTCTGCTGACCTTGGCCTACCTAAACTCTGGTTTTAGTGGAAATGTGGTAGGAATCTCCGTGTTAAATTGCTATTCATATTTTCTTCCCTTTCAGAACTGTGTGGAGACAGCCATAAACACATGACCTGATCACGGATCCTTTCCTCCTTCTTCCATTCGCCCACCGCCCGCTACGGCGAGCCGGTGGAGGGAGTGGTGGCTCCTCATCACGACCGCCGGCAGCTGGGGGTAAAGGTATTCAATTCTCTGATAAATGCCTCCACAGAAATGGGCACAACGACGGACAATAGAATGATTGATTCAGCCTCACAGAGAAGGATTTTTGATTAGATTCTTGAAGTCGGAGTCATCCACCAACTGGGAGAACAACATGTGCGATGGGAAAGGGTCGTTTGAAGCGCGGCATGTGGGGAAGCTGCAGTCGGGTGTGTGTGTTTGTGGGAATGAGATGGGCTGGCGAGCCTGGGGACAGACTGAGGGGCCTGTGTGTCGGGCTGGTGTGTGGTCTCTGCCCTGAGGGTGGTCAGGGAAGGGGCCTCCGTCAGCCCCGACTTCCACCGCACATTCCACAGATGGAAAGTCCCAGTCAGGGTGCCTGCGCGGTCGGCTTTGTGGTGAGGGCCCTCTGTCTGGAATTGTCCTCACATGGCCTTTGCTTGGTGTGGGCACGCAGAGAGAGAGAGAGACAGAAACCTGGAGTCTCTCCCTGTTCTCACAAGGACACTGATCCCTGCCTGCAGGGTCCGTCTGCATGGTCTCATTGCACCTCCATTGCCCTCAAAGGCCCCCCAGGGCCGTCACCCTGGGGCTGGGCTCCCACACGGAGGCCCGGGGCGGCCCTCGGTCTGCGGCGGAGGGTTTCCGCCAGCCGCAGGGTCAGGTCTGCGTTCTAATACGCAGCGGCAGCCAAAAACACAAACAGAAAACCACCTGCAAGCAAAGCAGAAATACATTTGCAGAGTGATTTTTAAAATTCCAGGTTCCTTTCTCTGTGTTATCGGATTGGCTTTGTGCTTTGAAACCACCGTGTGATGGATTATTAGCCCCATTTTAAAGATAAGGAAACCGATGCAGAAAGGTTACCGACTTGCCCAAGTTGGCTCAGCCAGTAGGAGGTGGAGTGGAGAGATAAACTTAAGAACTTGGAAAAACAATATAGCGGAAGCATTTTCCCAGCGCTTGGCTCTGGGGACTACACCCTGGTACTGATTTCTATCTGCAGTGAGGCCTGCAGGGAAGTTTAGGAAGCTGCTAAGTGACTGGAAAAGTGGTCCAGGGAGGAGCCGGCAGGTGTAAATTCCAGCCAGTGCTCATTCACATACCAGGATGGCACGTCCCGCGGATTTATGCCTGACGTCAGTGATGGGTTCTCCAGGGACGAGCAACTGTATGTAATCAAAATCAGTCTTTAAAATCTCCTAGGGAGGTGCCTTGTTGGAACTTCTAAAAATTTCCTCCAGTGTCTGAACAGGACGGTGTGGATGAAGCATACATTTGACTCACTTTTAGGAGTCTGCTGCAGGTAAAAATACTTGCTGTTTATTTCCGAAGGCCAGAATCCCACTCCGTGTGCTGAAGTCCTCACAGCAGGAGGTACATAAGGGTGCTGAGAACCTGTTACTCCCTCATTCCAGGGCATGTGCTCACTGAGTGTGAAAATGGGTAGAATCACCCACACTTAAAAAATTTTCTGTCTTTTCATTCGTGTAGAGCCCAAATGGTTGCATTTGAGTGAATTAAATGCGCTCATAATGTGACCCTACTGGATGCATAGAAGATATTATGCACTGGCCTCTGGACTCTTTCCCACTGAACCTGGACTTGACCTCAGAACTTGTTCTCAACCCAGAGCAACTGTAACCCATCAGCGAACTTGGCATCCTTGAACTATCTGTTTAAAGCTACCTGTTTTCAAAAATATATTTGCAATGTTTTGAAAGATATTCATTGCTAGGAAAGCATAAATAAACACTACAATTCTAGTGACAGGGGGCAGACGGACATCCCCACACTTCTGGGTTTGAGCCCTGTGCCTGAGGGAGGTGGGCAGGGGCAGAGCTCAGCCGGAGGAGCACTGCAGGCCTCCGTGGGGCGAGGGGTGGCGGAGTGTGTACCTGTCTCGGGTCCCAGAGGGACGAGGAGCAGGACACAGGAGAGGGCCAGGCGGCGGGGGCCAGGCTTTCAGCCACAATGCTGGCTCTGCCCCTAGACAGCCGCGAGGCGGTGTGCCTGTCCGTGAGGTGTGGATAAGAGTCCTCCTCTCCCTGCATACCTGTGAGGAGTAAGGAGTGGTGACGACAGGTCAGAATGAGTCATCACCCAGGATGGCCCCAGATGGCCCCGACCCAGGGGCCTGGAGCTGGGGCTGGGGTCCCCAGCGACTCCTCCCCGCCGCCCTCCACTCTTGCATCCTTCAGGGTCCTTCCTCCCAGATGCTTCTCCACACCAATCTGCTTTCAAATAAATCAATAAGTGGAGAGATGAGCCAACTCAGGCATTAAAATATTTGCAAAGGGTGGCTCTCAAGACAACGGACGCGTGAAATAATCCGTCTCGGCACTGGGTGAATTTGTTCCAACCAAAGGGCCATCACCGGTGTCAGAGGCAGTTAGTGTCACGCTGCCTCTGTATCTGTTTCTCGTTAGCTCTCCAACCTTGGACGGTAAACACATTTCACTGTTTTACAAACCTCCTCAAACAAATATTCTGACCGTGATGTTGACCGTCTTCCTCCCCTCCCACCAGCCCTGCCCACAGCTTTTTCTTGCTTGCTCTCTCCCATTCTAAAACTTCTCAAGTTCAAGACCTTGGAAGCTTGCTGAGTTCAGGAACAGGAGTTGAGGAAAGTTCTGACAGAAAATTGTGTCTCTTGATCTCCTTTCTCTTCGCTACAGCTAAAAATACACATTTCTCCACCCCACCCTGTCAACTCCCCTGTAATTAGGAGGGCTGCCAGGTTTTCACCCGCCAAATCCCTGCCCCAGAGCAGAGCTCGGGGAGCAGGCGGGAAGGCTGGGGGGCGGGGCTCCGAGCTGACCGTCAGCGAGCGAAGGGGGAGGCTGGTGCTGGTAGCCTGACGCCGCAGGACGTGGGCGTCGGTGTTTGGCTAGACCCTGCAGCGGGAAAACCTGGTGGTATTGTTTAACCAAGACTTTGCCAGCCTCATCGGGCCAGGGAACTCCTTTCCCCTCTTAAAGTCCGGTAACACCTGCACCAAGTGTTGCCTGTATGGGGCCCACAGCAGGGAGCTGGTGCACCCCCAGGGCAGTGATTGAAAAAGGGTCAGACAAGGAGTAGGTTCGAAAGTGTGGGCAGGATTTCCTGGGCGGGGCACCCCCTGGGCCAGCTGCCCGGAGCTGTCACCACCCATCCCGAAGAACAGGGAAGGTACTGGAGATGCCTGCAGATCAAATGTGTCAGCCGGGTCAGTCAGCCAGCATCCAAAGTTCCCCACCGCGTCTCAGAGTGCTCCTCCTCCTCTGCCTTCTGCCCCAGGCCTGGCGGGGTTGAGAGCTCACCGGCGCTGGGCCTCCACAGCCGGGTGTCGGGCTCTGGGCTGGGCTCTCACGGCACCTGTGCTGTGATAGCTGCGGGAGGTGAAGAACTTCAGCATGGCCAGGGAGCCTTGGGTTCTCCAAGCATTTTCTTAATGGCACGCTCGCACTCTCTAGGGATGAAAGAAGAAGGAATGAAAGGATGGCCATTCTCAGGAGAGTAGGGTCCCAGGACACAGGGTTCGGACTGAGCGACGATGCCAGAAGCCTGGCCAGGGACCCAGGGTGGAGACCCTTCTCTAGAAGCTCTGGTCCCTGGAGACAAGGGCAATGCCTAGGAAGCAGCATGCTTATCAGCAGACAAGTTGTCCGCCTGGAGGAGGAGGCAGTGAGGAGGGCGCTGGGAGTAAGGTAGTGGGGCAGGGGCAGGACAGCCACACTGGAGTGGGCAGGGTAAGGTAGAGCAGAAGCAGGTCTCTGAGGTGGAGATCCTGGCTGCAGGGGGTTTTGATGGCTTCTCAGTCCAGCAAGCAGGCAGAGGGGGAGCCACTCTGGCTGCTGGGATGCAGCGGTCCTTTTTGGGGCTCACCCCTCCTTTTGTGGACAGCTCTCGCTCTCTCATCTCACCTCTACTGCCTTGTCTGTCTGCCGTTCTCTCCTCTGTTCGCCCCCTTCATCCTGTTGCTGCTCAGCTTCAGACCTCCTCTGCTCCGCCTCCGCCTGCATTAACCAGGAAATGGTCAACATCACAGTCAGAATATTTGTTTGGGAGGTTTGCTGAACAGTGAAACTTGTTTACTTTTCAGTGTTGGAAAGGCGAGATCTCTCAATCTGGAGAAGGAGGCAGTGAGGGTGGCGCTTTTGTGTTCCAGCCTCTTCTCCCTGTTGTGATACACTTTTTCTATCAGGCTGAGCTATCTATATATTTTATATCCCAGAGGTATATCTGCTAATTGTACTTTTAGGGAAATAATTATGCAAGTTAAGATGATTAGATAATGAAAGCGTTCTCTGCGGCTGGCCTCTTTACAGAATGATGATGGGCTCGTGGTGGGCATGGGGACCGTTAGTATTTAAACCAGCACAACAGTGCAGCTGTCACCAGAGCAGCACTTCGGAACATCTGGAGCACAATCAGATCCATCCCAGAACTCGGCCTGGGAGTTGCATCCTGGAAATAGGATTGGGCACCCTGTGGCCTTCCGGGGTGAGGGGAGCCACAATCAGAGAGCTCAGTGATTGGGTTTGGGGCTCAGGACCCCATGGATTTCTGAGACCCAGGTGAAAATTCCTCAGACACTTGGTGTTCCTGAAGCTCATGCACACTCACACACGCACATGCAGGGCAAGATTATGGGTTCCCTCAAGCAGAGGATTTTGTAGACACTAAATCGCTGAAACACATCAGCTCCGGGATTGCTTCACTGAACACTGATGGTGGCCATAAGCTTCCTGCTCACTTGATATTGTCATGGAAAAAGTGCTCACAAGGCACACACTTTCCTTCCCTGGGCTCTGCTCTTGCTCTAGCACCGGCCACCCTGCAGGACCCTCCAGGCTCTCCTGGGCCAGGGCAGCTGCCTGCCACGACCTGGCATCCAGCGGTGTGCCCACCGCTGAGGCAGGCAGAGGCGAGTGCTCTGAGTCTCACTCAGGCCCTGGGCCCAGGGGGAGGTGGCGGTGATGGGGAGGTCCTGAGCTGGGAAGGGGCAGAGGGAAAGGGTTCAAATGGTATTGGGTGTCTGGGGTGGGCAGGGGCACGGGGCCAGGAAAATGTGCCTCTGTTGGAGACCTGAGAATTGGGACAGAGTGCTTGCTGGGAAGAATGAAAAAGAAGAGAACTAGTTTGGTGAGGCTGCTCTTCTGCAAAGGGAGGGTTTGGTGCTCAGAGAGGGGCAGTCATATGTCTAAGGCACATGGTTAGCAGATGGGGGGGCAGGAATTCAAATCCCATGCTCTTCACCCTTGGATTGAGCCCCTGCCCAGGGAATAGGATTGCCACGGGTGTCAGTTAAACTAATGTCTGCCCCACCCCCGCAGGACCTCAGGGCAGAGGACATTTCAAGACCCTTCGGGAAAGAAGCACCCCCTGAAATTTGTGCTGCCACAGGAAATTGGCAGCCCATCTCAGCCTTTCACCACAGAGGGGAAGAAAAAGGGGCTCCCCGGGTTCACTAGAAGATTTCCCACTGAACTTGAAGCCCTTCGTGTCTGTCACCCACCTTCCGTAATGACAGCGCGGGCTGGGCTGTCCAGCAGGCATCTGGCCTCATCAGCTCCCTGCAGCGCCGGCCTCTTGGGTGGGCGGCACAGGAAGTGGTTTCACACCTGGTGTGACAGGAAGGAGATGCGGCCCGGAGACACAGCAGAGGCAGGGGAGGCAGTTCAGATAACGGACTCCCACTCTTCTGACGCATTTTATTCTCTTATTTTTTAATTGTAATTTTCCCATTACAGTTTGCATTCGCTACGATCCCACATTAGTTTCAGACACACAGCAAAGTGGTTAGAAAATCTTGTGCTTTACAGAGGGGTCCCCTGATGTTTCAAGTGCACACCTGGCCCCCTACACAGTCATCACGACATTATTGACTATATTCCTTATGCTGTAATTCACATCTCTGTAAATTTGTAGTGATGTGCATTTGTATTCTTAATTCCTTCACCCTTTCCTGACTTATGTTTAAATTACCAGGCATACGCACAGGACCGCCCCAGTCAGGTAGTCCTGGTTTCAGAATTCTGCGCCCCTGCCTGCCGCCTCCATCCGGCGAGGACACCGTGGAGCTGAATTCCTCCACAGCGTCCTGCTCCTGTGTCCTGATGGCTCACCAGTCCCTTGTGGGCTTCCGGTGTCCCAGAGCCCTAGGCCACATGCACTACAGGAGGGATCCACAAATGGAAGTCCCCCATCAGACACGAATTTCAGAGGAGAAACTAGCACATGTTTGGTGTAAGTATATTCCAGGTGATGGTCAGGACATGCTCAGGCTCTGAGAGTGTCAGCGGTCTTTCTGAAGAGGCGTGGTGAGATTTTATTTGTCGGCTCTGCAGCCGGGGAGGCCATTAGCATGATCTCACCTGGTGAGTCCAGTGAGATCTGACTTAGCTCCCAGGGGCTCGGGATAAGTGTCTGCTAGAGCTGCCACAGCCCCTGCGCCCCCTTGCCGTCTAGCCTGAAGCGCTGTGTCTGTAATCCCACGTTCAAGGAGAAACAAACGCACAGCTGACCGCTTCTCTCTCACTGTCAGTGAGCATTCACTTTTCTGATTTGTAAACTCATATGTGTTCATTGTTAAAAATTTGGAAATCACAGACCAATGGAAAGAAGCATGAGCACTCTCATCACTGCCACATATGAGCTCTGGAGCCAGGCTGCCTGAGTTCAAATCCCAACTCCAGCGCTTGCTAGCTGTATGGTTACAGGCAATTGCCTTACCGCCCCAGGGCCTCAGTTTTTAATCTGTAAAATGAAGGTGTTGATAGTAGTTTATATGAGTTTTTGAGGATTAAATGAGTTTATGGGTGTTCTGATGCTTAAAAAGTACCTGATGCATAGTAAGTACTGTGTAAGCTTTTGACAAATAAAATTTAAGATTCTGTCAGCCAGCATTAAGTGTTAATGTTGTTTTTCCATGCATTTCTACACATTCTATCACACAGGTTTACACCAGACTGTGGCAGATTGCATTTTCCAGAGTGGGACGTGACCATTCTCCCACCCAGTGTGCTTTGCAGCAATGTGGTCTGGACGCTTTCTCATCAACAGGCAGAATGGATTCCTCTTGCCTCGAGACTGAGCTGTCCTCAGTTGTTTGGTCAACAGAATGTGGTGGCAATGGTGTCCTGGGGCTTTCAAGGCCAAGTCACAGGAGCCTTGTGGTCTCCGCCTCTCTTCTCCAGCACGCTCACCCTTGGGGACTTACTTTTGGAAACCACTACATGCTGGGGAGACCTGCAGAACATGGAAAGACCCAGCGTTGGTGCTGTACTCCCTGCCCCAGCAGAGTGGCCTGCGGCAGGCAGCGTCCCCTGCTGGCCGTGGGAGTGGGCCAGCCCTGCTGAGCTGTCAGTGATGGCAGCCTCAGCTGCTACCTGCCTGCAATGGCGTGAGAAACCCTTGGGCAAGCAGCATGTGACTGAGCCCGTTAAACCGCAGAGCTGTGAGGAGTGATCATCCTTTATTGCTTGAAGCCCCTAAGTTATGAGATGGTTTGTTATGCAGCGATAGTGAACTGGAAACACATTTAAGGAAACTTCTAAATATCCTGAATTTTAAATATGGACCAAAGGGCCTCCCGTCTATAGTTTCATATTTATGTTCAGAGTCCAGGGACATTTTGAAACAAACCACCCCGACTGAGCAACTGTAGTCTTCTCTCTTTGGACACCTGGATGGCCAGGAGGCTTGTGCCCTAGGATGTGCGCACAGGAAGGCAGCTCAGTGGTCGTCTGATAGCCACTCGACTGCCTGTTGGCTTTACAGATGAGAATCAGGGAGGCCCCAGGTGCTAGCTGGCAGAGCCTGGGTGGGGCCCCCAGGGGTTGAGACCCCTCGCTCAGAGCTCTGTGCCACATTGTGCTCTTTGTGCCATGACATTAAGGGCGGGCTGAGTCGGGAGCTCATGGCCTGATGAGAATGGGGAGAGGGCTGGGGCCCAAAGTTGTCCAGACCCTTTCCCCATGCTCCTGGGAAGACTCGGCTTCCTTAAAAAGTGCTGTTTCGTGCTCTGCCTAGCGAGAAAACTGTGAAATGTGTCAAGGCCAAGTTTGTGGGGAAAGGGCCTCCGTGGGGAGGCAGTTTTGTCGACATGTGGTCAGGAGGGTGGCAGGCCCAGGATGCCCTATGGTCCTGGGATCGAGAGGGCCTGGCAAGAGTGAGGGCTGCAGTGAGCATGGCCCCTGGCCTGGGCTGGGAGGGTCAGTGCAGGGGACTGTCCCTGGGGCCTCCTGCTCACTATCCGTCCAACTGAGATGTTCAGGTCCGAAAGCTGGCGGTGTGTGGCTGATGTGGGAGGCAGCCGTCCTCACCCCAGGAGGAGGGAGAGTCGGACAGAGAGGTCCACGAGAAGAGGACCTCAGGGTGCTGGCTGGACTGTGCCCCGCAGCCTGTGAGGTGAACCCCTACCCCCCAACGCCTCAGACTGTGGCCTCATTTGGAAATGGGGTCTTCGTAGACGTGGTTAAGTAAGATGAGGTCACGCTGGGATAGCGTGGGCTCCTAGTCAACGTGAGTGGTGTCCTTATAAAAAAGGGGACATTGGGCCCAGACTCACACACGGGGGAGTGCCATGTGAAGATGAAGGCAGAGATCGCAGTCCTGCTTCTACAAGCCCAGGAACGTGAACACCAGAGGTGGCCAGAAGACCAGCAGCAGCCAGGAGGAGGGATGAAACGGATTGTCCCCACAGCCCTCAGGAGGAGCCGACCCTGCCCCACCTCGGTCTCAGACTTTCAGCCTTCGTTACGGTGGGACAGCACGTTTCCTCTGTTTAAAATGCCCATTTGTGATACTTTGCTATGGCAGCCTTAGGAAAGTATTAAGATGATATTTAGGTCAAGGCAGAGTGTTGAGATTAAAAAAAAGAAAGAAAGGAGCAAGATAGTAATTGGTTGGAGGAGGAAAGCGTGGGTGGGGGTGGCCCGGGTCTACAGCGCATGCACTAGAGAACTGCAGTGCAGGCCCCTGGCACTCTGGAGTGAAGTCCTGCCATCTGCAGTGGGGAATTACGTACCTTTTGAGAAATAGCTGTTGCCATGTTGCTGGATCTTCGTAGAGACAGAACACTTGGCCATGACTATGGCATCTGGAACTGCTTATTATGAGCTGGGTTCTGTCAAAGCTGCCAGGTTACAGATTCAGACAGGTCCTGCAGCTGTCCGCGGCAATGTGATGTTATACCTGGGGCCGAGCTACGTAGGACCAGATGGCATGCCTAACCTGCAAGCAGGAGTGGTCCAGACCAATGCCCTCTCCAACTTGTGCATATGGCCTAGGGGAAATCCCATGTGGCCAGCTGGAAAAAGAGGACAAGGGCCGAGCTTTGTTTACAGACAGATTGCACCCAGTACCTGGGTGCAAGTCAAAAAATGAATAGTGGCTAAGTTTCCCCCACATTTAGGGGTGGCCCTAAAAGACTGTACTGAGGAAACATCTTCTTACAGGGTGGAGCTGCAAGCAGTGCATCTATTCATCTACTTGGTATGGAAACAGAAGTGGCCCAGGGTGACTGGCCAATGACTGGTCTAAGGTTGGAAAAGAAGGGGAATAGAGGCTCAGAGGCAGGGAGGTCTGGGGAGAGGCGTGCTCGGGCACCTGGGAGAAGGCATGGAGTATAGAGATGTTTGCATTGCACCACCAGTAAGTATATCTTTGTAAGCACTCACCCAGAAGTGTCTGCTATCAGCTTGACAGCCAAGTACACAAAACGACTTGCTCTATTGACATTCACCAGACTTCATCATCAGCTACCCAGACTGGCACAGTGGGCTCATGAGTGGAGTGTCACTGTGTCAGAGAGGAAGGTGTGTGGGCCCTACAGCCTGGACCCCCCTTAACAAGGCTGACCAACTGCTGCCCCTTCTGAATGTCCAAATTGTTAGCAACGGTAACTAATTCATGCAGGCGCTATTCCTCAAGGAGACCAGATGGTCGCTCGGTGCCGACTTGATTACACTGACCCTCTTCCATCCTGGATGGGCCCGTGGTTCCTTCTCACGAGGACTGATACCTTTTCCGGGGATGGCTTGCCCCCTCCTGCCCTTGGAACCTCAGCCAGCATTACTGTCTGGGGCTTATAGAATGCCTGGTCCACCAGCCTAGAGTCTCACACAGAGTAGTGTCCCCCGGAGGATCCACTTCACACTGAAGGCAGGGGGACCATGACTAGAGGATCCCCTGGTCTCATCACATATTTGGCCCCTCAGAGCCACCTCCTGCAGTGCCGGAACAGCCTTCCCTGGGCACAGTGGAACCCCTAGCTGAGAGGGATGGGGTGCCATCCCGCAGAATGCCATGCATTTTTAAAATCAGTGACCTGTATATGGTGCTCTGTCTCCAATGGAAGTGACACAAGGGTCCAGGAACAGAGGAGCAGAAGGAGAGGTAGCCCTGTTTGCCCTCATGCCAGTGACCCACGCGGGTGTTCTATGTCTGCGCCTGCAACTTTGGGCTCTGCATATTTGGAGGCTCTGGTTGCCCAAGAAGTGCACACTTGCTAGGGGCCACAGTAAGAGTGCCATTGACCTACAAGTCATAGTGCTGCAAGGACACTTGGGACTCATTGCACCCAGAGACGACAGGCAAGGAGAAGAGTCATCGTACTTACAGGAGCAAGTGACCTGGATCAGTGGTGAAACACAGATCTGCTCCTGCACAATCCATGTGGAATCCATGTGTTATGGACTCAATGTCTGTGTGTTCCCCCAGCTCCCCCCAAAATCCATCCATTGGAATTAACCTCTAATGTGGTTACATTTAGAGATGGGGCTTCTAGACATATAATTAAGATTAAAGGCCATAATAATGGTCATAAGAATGGAAAGCCTTGATCTAGTAGGGTTAGGGTCCTTATAAGGAGAGACACCAGAGAGCTCCCTCTCTCTCTTTTGGTACCTGCAGAGGGGAAACCACGTGACTAGAGATGGAGAAGTGGCCATCTGCACTGAAGGGGAGAGCCCTCACCAGACACCAGTCCTGATAGCAGCTTGATCTTGGACTTCCAGTCTCCAGAACTGTGGTAAATTTTTGTTGTTTAAGTGACCCAGTCTGTGGTATTATTTTGTTACAGCACTTCAAGCAGACTAGCACACAGGTGATCCAGTTGGGTCTCTCCGGTGCTCCACTGCCTCATTGTAGCGATGAATGGGCACACATAGCCACCCTGGCCTGAGGTGAATGGTCACATAGGCTTATCACTCTCAGGGAGGAGGGTTTGGGTCACCATGGCCTGCCAAAGTCCTGGTGAGCCATTGCTGAGGCTGAGGATAAAGGGATAGTGGAGAAGGGAGGGGATGATATTAATTGTGGCCTCATGGTCAATGGCAAAGATGGGGGCAAGAGTTTACCCCACAACCTCCTTCTTTTCCACCATCCTAGCTCTCCTTCAGGACTGGGACTCTGGAAGAGCAGCTGCCCACATCTTTGTGGAGAAGTAGTTACGTTTGGTGCAGGGGTGGACTGCAGTGGCTCTTAGAATGTGCCCTGTGGACCCCCAGCAGCAGGGAGCACCCATGACACCAGCTGCTGTGCTGTAAAGCTCATCATCACATGGGCACTGAGGTCTCATCCCCATGGGCTGCTCCCAGCCAGTGAACAAGTGTGGCAGGTATAATGAGGAAGGTCCATCATTGGGTGACGTGAGACCCTCTGATGACTGACAAAGAAGTTGTAGACTGTGCATGGATCTGGCTGGGGCAGCCCGCACACGCCTTGGAAATGAGGCAACACAGGACAGAGACTTACAGGAGGGGAAGGAGCAAGCCAGTAGGTTCCTGGGAGAGTCGGCAGAGCAGTGGAAAGCATGTGCGTAAAGGCCTGGAAGGAGGAGTGTGCTAGATGCTCTCATTAGCACCTGGTGTCTGTTTACAGTCCCCCTGCTCAGACACCTGCACACAGACAAGCTGGGTGTGGTTTTTTTTTTTTTTTTTTTTGAGTTTTAGTGCTTTGCATTTCCAGGCTATGTTAATGTTATCTAACTGTGGCATCTAATAGGTAGAATGTTATTTTTCATTACGGCATCCAGCAAAATGCCCATTATCTCAGGATCTGCATCAGGTTCGGAGACAGATGATGCTCCTCCAGTGTAACTATTCAGGTGCACCTTTTCTTGATCTGGAGTGAGTACCCTAGCTTTCAGAATCAGAAAATTTGGGTCCTGCTTCACTTACAGACTGCATGGCCCTGAATAGTAACTTAACCTCTCTGAGTCTCTGTGTTTTTTTTTTAATTTGTAGGTGGAGATAATAGCAATATCTACCACACAAACCAGGAAGAAAGTCAAACAAGACTGTGCATTTTTAGAAATTAATGAGTGGTTGGCATTTATATTGCACAAATATTCTAATTGGGCCATTAGTCTACTTTTTGATATTATTTTAGGTATTATTCTTATACAACAAACCACGTGAAAAAAGTATTGCCTTAGAGCAGCAATCGTGTGTTTGCTCATGGTTCTAAAAGGTGGGCTGGACTTGTTGGGCGGTCCTTCTGCTGGGCTGGCTGGGTGTCACTTTTGTGGTTGTGGTCACCTGCGTCCCAAGAGAGATCTACTCACATGCCTGGCTTCCTTCACATGCTCTCAGCTCAGGCTTTTGGCTGCAGAGTCTGATGCTCCTCTGTGTGGCTTCTCCTTCCTGGATTCAGCAGGAGAATCGGTTTTCCTTTTATGTAGGGATGGCCACTTTTCAGGAGTGTGAGAGTGGCAGCTGGTAAGTCTTTGAGGCCTGGGCTCAGAAATCACACCACACCTCTTTTATCACATTTGATTGGGCCAAAGCAAGTTGCAAAGCCAGCTGAGATTCAAGGGGTGGAGAAACGAGTTCCACTGTAATGGAATGCACCTCAGAGAGGTGCAAAGTCACACTGCTGAGGGGCATGCAACATGGCTGGAAGAAGTGAACCATCTTTAGAACCAATATACCACAGTCTGTCCTCTGTCATTTACAAAACACACCAGCCCTTCCCAAGACCCTCAGAGGTTTTATCTCAATATGGCACCAAGTTCAAAATCCATTGTCTTATGATCTGCATCAGGTTATTCTGAAGATAAGACTTCTCAAGCATGGCTCATTAGGTGTAGCTTCCCTTGATACAGAGATTTTGTAAAAGATACACATTCCTCCCCCAGACCCTTAAAACACAGTAGCGAGACAGGAAGTGAATAGACCTTAAAGGCACTCCTATTTAAAACACAGAGGATGGGAACCACACGGCAGTCACTGGCCCACAGCAATGATGAAGTCCAGCTTGTGACACGTTAGTTCCCCCATATGAGTCAGAAAGTATTTCTTGAGCAGGGCCTGATTCTGCTCCCTGAGAGGGCTATCTTGTCCATTGTTCGCTGTGGCATTTCAATCTTCCCTCTGGCTCTTTGCTTCATCCACTGACATTTTTTCTTTCCCGCAGGAAATGATTTGTGTCTGTAGCTAAGTAGATTGCTCAGCCTGATTCTTGCTTGTAGAAAGTGAAGGTCCAGCAGTCTCTTTTCATTTTAAATTGTCTCTTTCACTTTTAGTCCAACCCTGTACTTTCACTGACAAAAATCTCTTAAAATTTCTGTGGGTTTCCTGTGAATCTTACTGGAGTTCATACTATGCCTCCAACGCTTCATCCATAATTGTTTCTGAGACAGAAATTCCTGGCTGGGTGTGTCAAGCTGCTGTGGGACAATGGCCTCAAGATTCTCAGAAGTCCTTTTGTCTGTCTGAGAGGGTCTTCTAGGCCCTTCCTTTTAGAGATCTTACAAGCATACCCTTGATTTGATCTTCATGCCGAGGCTATTTCTTACCTGAGAATCTTTGCCTGGCTAAAGATATTAGGGATTAAAAACAGTTTAATTTTTTCTAAACCAGAAATTTTGGGGCTCTCTGCACTTCTAAAATATGCTTGGATAGCAAACAATTTCTTCCTCAACTTATCTCTCTCTGGCAGTATCTTATCATATACAACTGGAAATATCCAACGAATGCTTTCAACATCATGTCTAGGGTTTTCTGAGCTAAATCCACAATTTGTTAAGTATTTTATGTCTTTTTAGTTATTGCAGGCATTTCTGTATAACATAGATTGTTATTTTTCAGTTTCTAGTGACAATTTCCTCACTACCCTTTAAGCACACATTCAAAGATGGTTCACCATTTCTGCAACTTTCACCAACAACGTATTCACTGCTCCCCCAGCTCCTCTCTGCTGTCTTGTTCCAATGCCAACACCAAACATGTTAGGTTTTTGTAATGGCAGTGCCCCCCTTTCAGATATGAATTGCTGTAGCAGTCATCTAATGCTGTGCAACAAATCACTTCACATTTTTGTGGGTCCAAACAAGAACCATGTATCTGTCCACTCTTCTATGGTTCAATAATTTTTGTCTATGTCCCACCTGGTGTTGGCAGGGTTCAAGGGTATGCTTGCACTCTGCTCTCAGTTCACTGGGGCACTGGCTGCTGGAGAGGCCGAGGACATGCAGCTGTCAGCTGGCTGGGGCTCTTCGCTGGGCAGCCCCTGTTCTTTTCTGTGTGGCCTCTCCAGCAGAAAGCCTGGGCTTCCCACATGGTAGTGACAGCATTCTAAAAGAGCAAGCCTTCATGTGCAAGCACTTACAAATCCCTAACTTTCTCCACATTTGCTGATGTCTCATTGGCCAAAGAAGGTCACAAGGCCAAGCTCAAAGTCAATGTGAGAGCGAGCTAAATAAGGGGATGGATTCTGGGAGGCATGATCCATGGAAGGGCCATTAACGTATCATTGTGCTACACCTGATGCTCTTCAGTGATCTGCTCCTGCTGACTTCCAGACTCGGTTTGTGGTGAAGAACTCTAATGCTTTACTCTTACCTGATCTGGTACTCCTCTTCTTC
This sequence comes from Phyllostomus hastatus, assembly GCF_019186645.2. Classification (NCBI taxonomy): domain Eukaryota; kingdom Metazoa; phylum Chordata; class Mammalia; order Chiroptera; family Phyllostomidae; genus Phyllostomus; species Phyllostomus hastatus. Next base: position 8,760,914 of record NW_025333999.1, on the reverse strand, counting down.
CAGGCTCATAGGGGATTGTAGTTACTGCCCTGTCCCTCCTTGCAGTGGGGTCAGGAGACCTGTGGGCCATGTGGGTTGTGAGTAGAGCTCATGTTATTTCTAGGTAGGAAATTTAATTGCTGATGTGAATACTTCTAGTCTCTCATCCTTTGCATACTTCATGAACCCCGAAGTCTCCATTGAGAGTGCGGCAGTTTCTGACGGCCTTGGAAAGTGGCTGAGAAATGACTACATGGAGGACAGTGTAGCCCCATCTTCACACTTTATACCAGGGCAAAGAATTAGCAATTAATCTATGCTGTTTTTTTAAACCTTCCCCTAAGGATGTATTTTAAAAAATGATTTTGGAGAGGCAGAGAGAGAGAAAGAGATGTGAGAGAGAAATATTAATCGATTGTCTCCTACACGCACCCCAACCGGGGACTGAAACTTCAACCCAGGTGTGTGCCCTGACTGGGAATCGAACCAACAGCTGTGTGGTGAATGGGACAATACTCCGACCAACTGAGCTACTCAGCCAAGGCAAATCTTTATCGTCTGAAGCCATTGAGATTTTATTGGGTTTATTGGTTACCATAGCATCACCTAGCTTATCCTGGTAGGTACAGGAGACTCAGTTCTTCCATGCTCTGTGGTCAGCTCTAGCTCCTTCCTTGGGTGTATTTCATCATGACTTTAACAGCAAAAAGGAGGAGATAAAGACAACAGTGTCTAATGGAGAAGATGGGGGAAAAGAGGAAGGAATGAAGAGCACAGGGCCAACGAAGAGCTGACTGTGTACATTTACCAAGCATTTATGATGGGCCTCCTGGGTGTCAGCTTCCGTGCCTCGCCTGGGTGTGCGATGGTGAGCTAGACACACACCCTGGAGGGGGTTGGGGGGGGAGGCTGACATGTTAACAGTGAACCTCGCCGGACAGCCAGGAGTGCCACCAAGTGCTGGGACTGAGTTTCTCTTTCCTTCAGCGATTGGTGAACTGCCCCTGCAGGCAATTTACATAGAGAAATGCCAGGTGTGGTGTCTGGGGTGGCAGCCTCATTGGAGTAAGGAGGTGGCCAGGCTCCCAAGGTGACATTTTTGAAGACGAGCCCTCATCTGAATTCATAAGGTCTGAGATTTGTTTAAAAGTCAGTCTCATTACTTTATAATCACATATCAGATTCAATCCTTACAGATGACAAATACGGGGACAACACAAAACTCTTCTGAGGCTGTGGTTTGCAATTTTGAGGCAGGAACTGTGGCTGGAATTGGAAGATCCTTTTGAACCTTTGGTGCCGGCTCAGGGCTAAAGGCCTTGGGAGGTTGGACAGCATTCAGGACACAGCTCTGGGACTCTGACATGGCGAAGTCACAGTGCAGTAAGAGATTAACCCATGAAATATTAACTGCTAACCAGTGCTGCTCATGCATTTTAAAGGCAGGTCTGCCTTGGAATCTCTGGGATGTGTCAGGCTGAGCTGTTCAGGTGCTTGGGAGGGCAGGAGCAGGTGGCACTTCCTGAGGTCACACCCAACAGGGTGCTGCCAGCCGCTGTCCAGGGACTTAACCATGAAGTGTCAGCCTGGTGTGGGCTGTGGGCGGGGCAGAGCTTAACTCTATTTAGTGGGTATGAATTTTACTCTACACACAGCTTAAGATGTAAGGAAAGTTTTCTTCCCACGAACTCTAATTGAATTTATTCTGAGCCCACATCCTGCCAGGCCAATGGAAAATTCAATGTGAGTCACAACTGGGGCTCCTTCCCCCAACTCTGTGCCGTCCTTGACTTGTGAGTGGTAGAATCTTAAACAGTGTGGAATACGAGCTGGCAGCCTTTGGGCTTTAGTTTGCCGAGTGTGCCTGAGTCTCGAGCCCACACAGCCCTCTGCAGCTGCCATGCTCTGTGCCGCTGGCACCTGGGGCCTTTGCCCAGACGGGGGCCCTGTGCACAGGTCTAATCTCCTAAACGTGCAGCACGGAGTCCTTTCCCTCTGAGGCCCGGCCCCACCTGGGGTGCGCCAGGGAGAGGGAAGTGGAATCCAACAGGCCTCTGTTCCCCCAGCCTTGTGCCTCCTCCCTGCCCTGTCCCGGGTCTGCCTATGTCGGGCGGCTGTCCCTCTGCGGTCCCATCCCCAGCCCTGGGACTGCTTGCCTTCTTTCCAGACAGTACTTTCCTTCTTTGTTTTGTCTCTAGGATCACATACTTTTATTATTATTATTTACTCCTCACCGGAGGACATATTTATTGATGAGAGAGACAGAGAGAGAGAGGAATGTGAGAGAGAAACATTGAAATAGGGGCCTCCCCTACTCCTCTCAGCTGGGGACTGAGCCCGAGCCCTGGGTGTGTGCCCTGACCAGGGACAGGACCCACAGCCTTGTGGTGTATGGGACAACATGCCAGCCAGCTGAACCATCCGGCCAGGGCAAGGATCACACACTTTAAAAAAAGCTCAGAAATCTTTTAACCCTGACCTGTGGATGAAAGAAATGTTTTCTAGGACTCAGAACCCTACCTACTTCCTTGAGAAGAAAAAGAGGGAGAGATAGGACGTTTCTTCTTTCTGATTTTTTTTTACGGAAGACTAAAATGCCACATATATATATTCCCCCCACCCCCTCCACACACACAGGTATTGGGCCCAGGGCGGTAGTCAAGTGCAGAGCCAGAGCAAGGAAGGGCTTGGGGATGGATGTGGGAAACTGCAGAGGGTCTGGAGAAGTCACTGTGGCAGATGAACTCCTCCTAAGAATGCAGAGGCCCCACCAGGTGCTCCATAGTGGGTACTGGTGGTCACTGACCAGCTGGGACTGGCTTATAAAGAATCCCACCGGAGTGAGTGGGGCTGAGTGTCTCGGTCTGGGAGGAAACTGCGCCCACTGATGAGATGCGAATGGCCGGCCATTCCAGTCAGTGGCTTTTTCGACAAACACTGACCTAGGACCTGCCCTGTGCCAGGTGATGAACAGCATGGGGGCGGGGGGACGAGGCAGGGGTGTGCCATGCGGTGCATTTCAGTGGCAGGAGGACACCCAAGCGCAGTGCGGATCGCTGCAGACCGCCCAGGCAGCACCTGCGCGGGTGATGGGACCTGTCAGGAGAGACCCAAGGCAGCCACGCAGCCTCCCAGGGCAGATTCCCAGAACACCTTCCAGCACGGTTCTTTAACGCCCCTTCAAACCTTGTCATTATTGTCTTAAAGGTAAATTTTCTGAGTTGTGTTTCTTCAACTTTTAATTTGTTGTGATAAGAAAATTGCTCTCGTCCTTCCCAGTGAAGGAAAGGTTATTGTGGCCATGAAGTCTGGGACTCTTTTCTCCCGGTGCTTCTGAAGCCAGAGGGTGGAGGGTGAGGGTCCTTGTGCCTTCCCATGTCACCCCCTGAACATCCTTGTCACATTCAGATGCAGATGGAGGGGGCCGAGGTGGGGGCACCCTGTGCCCGCAGCGCCACCTGAGTGTGGCCCATTCTGCATGGTGGCCGGGCAGACCCTCCCTGGGTCACTATGGCCACGTCAGTCCTCGCTCCTCATTTCTTGGATCCGGCTTCTTGGGTCTGGGTGTGGGTTTGGCCTTTTGCACAGGAGCCTTGTCTTTTAAACTGGATCTCACTCGTTTTCTTTTTCCATCTGCTTCTGGGATACCAGTCTCTTGACTGTTTAACAAGAGTCCCTTCTTCCAGGGACATATCTCCTCTTTCTCCTTCTCCAACTCATCTTTCTTTTCTTCCTCCTACTTTTCTTCTTCTTAATCTTCCTATTTACAGGGCGGGTCTCAAGGGTCATAAAATTCCTGACCACGGGGGAGCTCAGGTCTGGAGCCAGCCCAGAGTGGAGAAGCCAGCATTCATCTATACCATAGATGCTAGATGAGGCTGTATTTAACCCCCCTGTATGTTACTGTGTTTAATTAACTGGTTTACGTGATTTCTGAAAGGGTTTGGAAGTATAGAAATGTTTCAGCCTTATAATTACCTGCCTCATTCAGTGTTCTATTTATATGTCATTTTCTTTTTTTGGTTAATTTATTTCAGAGAAACCAAGCCCAGCTTCCCGATGCCAGCCTCGGAGCTGGTTCTCCATCACATGGGTGGCCAGGCTGAAGCAGGCAGGGGCCTCCCTGGCTGCAGCTCCAGCGGCAGATGTAGAAGGTCAGAAACACTCCTTCTGGGGGCACATCTAAAAATAAAGACACCAGGGTTTCTCGGGAAGCCTTAGAAATTTCAGGGGCCAGTCACCGAGGAGTGGCTGACAGGTTGGGCTCCATCTGGGCCACAGTGGGTCTGGGCCTCTTGCTTTCGTCACTGGCACCTTCACAGCAGTGCCGTGAAGTCAAGACTGGTTCTGATATGTCTGTGTCCGGCTCCGTATCACAGGCGGGTGCTGGCTGTTTACAATGGGAAGCTGTCACAGACTGAGGGATTCTGATGCTTTTGGCCGAGTGTGCAGGCAGACACTCCATGAGCTTCTCCATCAGAGAGGGGAGCAGTCCTGTGGGGTTAGGACTGGAGTGACCTGTGACCTGTGTCTTCGTGATCCGTGACAGCCACCGCATAAGGCGCGTTCGTTTTTCTCACTGGCTGACAGGATGACTCTGTGGGAGCTGGCACTGACGGCTAGAGGGTGTGTAGCCATCAACATGTGTCTTAACCTGTCACACAGTAGGTGCTTCGTAAATGTTCAAGCTTCTGGGAACATACTTTCTACATCAAAGCAGCAAGTTTCTGGCTCCCCCTGTCATTCCCACTGACCCTGGGGATCTAGACTCCAAAACTGAGATTGGCCCAATAAGTCCCCAAATAGATACAAAAAAGTTTTAAAAGTGTTTGACATGTGTTAGATTACCGGCTCTTTCAGATGGTCTGACTCGGGGGAGCAGGGGCCTGGCCTCCCCTCCAATGGGGGCGATGCCGACCCAGAGGAGCAGTGAGTGGTAACGGCAGGAGCCAAGCAGACCCATGACTGATTCGAGCATTTATTTTTGGTTACAGAAACAACTGTCTTGAAATTCTCTTATGTGGATCACACCCCCTCTCCTTAGGTCACCCGTGTTCCTTTGTTGTTCTGGTCGCCGTTTGCATGACACGTTAACGCAGAGGTCGGACCACGACCCCTCTTCCAGCTCCAGCACCAGGTGGCAGCCCCTCGGGGAGGCTGGTCCCCGCTGCGGGCGGCTCCGGCAGCAGAGGCAGCGGTGCAAGGAGCTGGCTGAGACTCTTGACTTAAACAAGGTGATTAATTATGAGTTTCATCCAACTGCTCTATCCCGGTCTCTCCCTGTCCCCAACAATTAAGAGCTGACAAGACAGCTGTTTTCAATGGGATTTTTCGCCAGGGAAATTCAAAGGTCTTTAGAAAAATCATTCGAAGACCCAGCTTAACACCCTGCTAACCAAGCATAATAAATCCACTGGATTCTGGAATGTGAAATCATTTGAGGAAGCACTAGAAAAGAACAAGTGTGGTACCATGGTGAGAACACGGGGCTTTGAGGCCGAAGACGTCTAATTTTGGTCCTGGTCTCCTGAACACTGGTCCTGTCGTGTGGAGCAAGTCACTTAAACTCTCGGATTCTTTCTTTTCTTAGCTGTGAAAGGCAGATAATAAAATACCCGGTAGCATTTAATGGAGGTAATTAATAGCTACAACATCTTGAGCCCCTCCCCCTGCTGTGATATGTTGTTACATTTTGTTATCTGTCATCTTACATTAATCTACAAAAGATTTAAGCAAAATCCCCCTTTTAAACACACACACACACATACACACACACACACAGTTCAAGAAAAGAACATAAACAGGCCACAGTAAAAGCAGGAAAACACCAGAGGCAGGAGTAAGACAGCTGCCCAGACCACATTTGGAAGGGTCTGTAGGTCTGTATCTCACTGCCGCATGCCTGTGCCCCGTCCCTCTGGCCACCCCTGTGTCCCCTGCCCCCTCAGTCCAGTCACTGTCCCCACAGCAGAAACACAGAAACCATCGCAGAACAGACCAGTTCTGGCATTGCAAACAGACCTTTGCTATATTGACATATAGATGAGATCATCCTTTTAGAGAAAAGGGTCGCTGGGAGTCAGACGTGGAAGTCCTGAAGGGCCGATGCAGGGCACTGAATTTCTGGGGAGATCACACAGGCAGCCCCACTGGTCCACCCTGCGGGACTCCTCCAAGGCAGAGCTTCCCCAGGCTGCAGGCAGAAGCTGGCAGAGCCATGGAGGTGAGGCCATTGGTCAGACCAGCAGCTGGGGGGAACTGTGTGTGATGATGAGGCAGCAGCAGAAATCCAACTGTGCACCCAGGGATGCCGCCCGGACAGTGAGTGACCAGGGCTGGGGCAGCCCTGCCCTTCCCTGCTTGTCAGGGTCGGGAAGTCTGTGCCTTCCTCCCAGTCCCTGGGTTGGAGCCCAAACCCCCAATGTGAGGGTATCTGGGGCCGGGGCCTTACATGGGAGGCAATCAGGTTTAGAGGGGGTCATGGGGGTGGAGCCCCCATTAGAGCATTACTGTCTCCATGAGGGGAAGCAGAGGGACCGAACTGTCCCTTTCCGTGCTCACACAAAGAAGAGAGGGCACAGCAAGAGGGCAGCCATCTGCAAGCCAGGAAGCGGCCCTCAGCAAGCACGGGGTCTGACAGCAACTTGATCTCGGACCCTCAGATTCTCACACGGTGAGAAATAAATGTCTGTTGTTTAAGCCCCTCATCTGTGATATTTGCTAAAGCAGCCGAACTGACTGAGCCTCTGCCCCGGCACCCCAGGACACGGGCGGCCCCCATGGGAAAGGTAGAGGAGTGAGGAGACGCCCAGCAGGCTGGGCAGCTCAGAATCTACTGAAGGCGAATTCCCGTTAGTAGGCAGAACCGAGGCTTGAGACAGAAAATGAACTGAGTTATGGAAACTTAAGAAAATTCCATATTTGTGTACCTGCTTTTGTGGCCTGAGAAAGGAACCCCTGCCCTTGGTGAACTGTTGGCACCTGGTTTCTGATACTGATCTGTGCTGGGATTAGCTAAGGCACCTGCTGTTCGAACACCATGCCTCCTTGAGTTTACTGGCCCTCCGTCAGCTACGTTGGAGGGTGGGGAAGATCAGGGCTCCATCACTCTGAGCTGCTGGGAGCTCACGGGACTGTCCCCTCTGCCGTGGCATGCTGACATGAGAGGTATAGGGGGCCCTGCATGGAGAGCTCCTCCCAGCCTGCACCCAGGCCTCTTCTTCTCTTGGGTCAATATTCCCATTGGCCTGGGGCCGGGGAAGGGGAGGGAGAGTAGGCTGCAAGACTCCTAGTCTGGCTACTCACCAGCTTGCTTGTCTCTGCTTCTCACTACACATCGCCATCTTTCAGCCTATGGAAGCGTTAGCTGGTCAGACCAGGACAAGCTGGCCCTTTATCGGGCACTTCCAAATGGGCTACTCATAGCAGAGGCTTTATGCTGTGATTCCTTTAGGGTATAGCATTTGATACTGACACACCAGGATTTTGAGACTTAAAAATGTCTCCTCCCTGCTCTAAGTCTCAGTAGTCGATTCTGTGGCTCAGAAGCTGAGCCTCAGCACTTTCTGTTTGTTTGTTTTCTTGCTATAACAGTGCTTCCCAGAGGTAACGGATGGATGCTTCCAGTACAGTTTAAATGGAGAATAGCTAGAGTCATCCAAAATATTATTTGGCCACAGATGCCTGTCATACATCCTCAGTGATGTCGAGGAATAAGACATAAAGTTGGGTGTTTGCCTTCTGCAGCCCATGTTTCAGGATTAATCATGTTCAAAGATATTTTAAAAAGTTGCTTAGGAGTAGCACGTCTTTTTCTGATTGGAGGTCATAGGAATCCCATCAGGGATCTGCATGGATGTGCCCAGTGATGAAGTTCCTGGCACGCAGGAGACCCGACAGTGGCCCAGCACCCGGCTCAGTACGGCTCCACCGGCCTCGTCTTCCACGCGAGCTGCTGATGTAACTGAGTGGACTCCACCCCCATCACCACATGACACCTTAGACCAACGTCGCTCAGGGTCTTGCCTCTGAGGATCTTATTTGACCCAACAGTAACGTGATGAACACCTAGAGCATTTTTTCTCAAAAATGCAGTCTGTTTAACACCTGCTCCAGTACCCCATGGGATGCAGATTTCTGGGTCCCACCTCTGATCAACTGAATGGAATTCTCTGAGGGGAAGGCTCAGGACTCTGCATTTTCAACATGTTTCTTTGGTGACCGTTACGTACACTCAGTGGTCTGGGACAGGGGTTCTTTACCTTTTGTTGTGCCATAGACACCTGCAGGTGGGGGAAGGCTGTTAGCCAGAATTCTGTGCTTAAATGCAGGGAATCAAATATTCAAGATTACACAGAAACTGATTAGATTGAAAAACAATGATCAAAATATTCAACAAAAATAAATAAATTTCTAAACAAATGCCTGAGCTTTGTCAGTAATGCATTTATAAGCAGGTCTAACAACCATAAGAGTTCTGGAGAAATGATGAGTATGAATGACACTTTGAAATAATTGCAACCCCTCTAATGTCACATGATATAAAAGTCTGTGATTTCTGTAGGTGACAAAGTCAGAGCTTCTGGTATTCCTGGACATGTACTTTGTTGCCTACATTCATAATTAAAGGAAGTGAGTGAAAAACTAAAGATATGGTTTTTCTCTTTACATTCCCAGGCCCCTCCTCACCCACAACCCACAGGTTAAGGATACCTGTTTAGTGAGGGGGATGGAGTGCATGAGCATTGGGACATCTTGCAGAAGCAAATGTGGGTGTGTGCACACTCAGGCACACACACAACTTTGCAACTCTGTCTGACACAGACTGAGCAGAGACTGTTTAAAGTCACAGTCCTGTTAAGAATGAGCACTGCTCGACAGCGTTGGCGTTAAAGGCAGAACCACATGCGTGGGCACCCTGCCAGGCCAAGGAGGGGCCAGGTTTACTCAGGAAGCTGAAGGGGTCTGTTTGGGGCTGGCTCCCTGGACCTCGTCCTTTCGCACATCCCCTGGGAGTGCATCTGATCTACTCCAGGACACGTGCGTGGGTGGGAGAGGACCAGCTCTGCAAGTGGAACAGCACAGCGATCACGGCCACCTGCAGCGATTTCCACGTGGGCGTCACCCTTTCACCCACTGAGACCCTAACACCCCAATGAAGACGGCAGCGCTTTCCGAGGTGTGCTTCGCTGCACTAGTGCTTGGAGAAGACGTTCCGCAAAACAAGTCTGTGGTCAAAGCCATCTCAGAGATTCTGCCCCCAGACGTCTCTCTAATCTCAGTAGTTCCCTGCATGTTGGCCCTGCCGGGAAGTTCATAGGTGCAGAAACTTGTTTAATTTGGTTCATTGTGCATCAGAATCTCCTGGATGTCTTAAGGAAATACTGTTAAAATACTCGTCACTCCCAGACGATGATTAAGCTGCTCTATGGTATGGCATTAAAAAGAATCTCCTCGGGTTGAGAGGCGCTGGTGAACTCATCATTTTTAAAAGGTTATTTCTCCATAGACCTTGAACTAATTTCCTGGGGCTGCTGCAACCCAGTAGCATGAACTGGAGGCTTAAAACAACAGAAATGTGTTCTTTCACAGCTCCGAAGGCCAGAGGTGTGAAGTCAGGCTGTCGCAGGGCTGTGCTCTCTCCAGGGCTCCTTTCTTCCGGCTCCCGGTGGTGGCCAGCGGTCCTAGCCCTGCCTGGGCTTACAGCTGCGTCCCACTGACCTCTGTCATGCTGACCTCTGTCTTCCGTCATCGCATGGGAGTCTCCGTGGGTGCCTCTGTCTTCTTCTTGTCAGGACAGCAGTCACACAGGATGGAGGGCCCACCCTGCTCCATGCAGTATGACCTCACCTTAATTGGTTAAATCTGTGACCTGCCTCCAAATAAGGTCACAGGTACTGGGGTCAGGAATTCAACATATCTTTTGAGGAACAAAGTCAAATCCTTTCAGATGTACTTTGGGACGAATCCTTGAACACACCTGAGAAATGCTGCCTGCTAGAATTTTAAATTTTGAGCAATGTAGCTTCCTGGTGAAACGCCATGATGCATGGTTCACATATTCCATTCCCTGGTGACGGAACCATTCGCACTGTGGTGGAGACGACTGCTGGGCACTAGAAAGCCACGGGGTGCTTTCCTGTGAAGACAATATTTTGGGTTTAGAGTGGTTGATCTAAAGCCACATTTCATGGCTGGAATGAAGTGCCAAACAGGGTCTGCTGGGGCCATCCCTCCTCTGGGCAGTACGGCTCCCAGCAGCAGAGAGAAGGGTGTTGGCTGCATGTCCTCAGCCAAGGCGGCCTCCTGCCCGCACGCCCATGAGCAGCAACACTCCATGCAGGTACATGTTCAAAAGAACAAGCCCCCAGCCCTGGCTGCCATGGCTCAGGTGGTTGGGCATCACCCTGCACACTGAAAGGTCAAGGGTTTGATTCCTGGTCAGGGCGCCTGCCTAGGTTGCAGGCTCGGTTCCTGATGGGCTGCATGCAAAAGGCAAATGGTTGATGTTTCTCTCTCATACCTGTGTTTCTCTCCCTTTCTTCCTCTCTTCCTTCCCCTCTCGCTAAAATCAACAAGCAGGTCCTGGGGTGAGGATAAAAGAAGGAACAAGCCCCCAAACACACCTCAGCCTCAGTCCTTGAAACTGTTACCTGGGCTGGGAGGAGCTGAGCACCTGATTCTTCTGGGAACATTTAAATAGAGGTTGTTATTATCTGGGAGGCAGAGTGGCTCAGCGGAAAGGCAGAATCGTGTTAAAACTCAGTCCCTGTTTCTAAGGCCTCTGCCCTTCCCACCACTGCCGTGTAATTCTCTGGAAACAATACCAACTGTGAGGCTTACATGAGATGCTGTGGGTGAAAATGCCTGTAAATTATAAATTCAGAAAGAACAGGATCATTACGGAGGATGATCGGACCAGCTTAAATCTTGGTATTGTTACTAGGGAGCAGAAAGCTGACAATCAGCCGTGGCTCTGGACAACATTATGGAGTCAAGTTCGAGGCTGCCTGCCTGACCACTTCCCGTCCCAAATCTTACCTGCCCTTGCTAAATGCAGCGCTGTGGTCGACCTGCTGATTTCGGTTTGTGTGGTTCTGGCTGTATAAAATGGAACTGCTGATTCCAACAGCCCTGCTATTAGGGTCAGAGGAGAGCTCTGGTTAGGAAATGGGAGGAACCGACTCTTTCCTGTAATCAGAGGCTGAGCTGTGGGCGGGGGCTGCAGAGAGGCGAAGGCACTGGGCCAGAGTCCTGCTTGCCCTTGGAGAGAGCTGCCTTACGCCTCACCCTGAGGATCCTTCTGGATTCTGGTAGAAAATGTCTTAGGGGAGCTGGAGACCGGGGTGCGGTAGGAATGAAGAATGCTCTGCTTGATCCCTGAGGAGAGCAGCGCCTTGGCTCAGGGGCCCGTGCCTGGAGTTCACAGTGGCCAATCCCTGTCCGGTGGCTGTGACATGAAAAGAGAGGGAAACTTGTCACACAAAACTTGAAGCCCTGGCTGGGTGTCTCAGTGGTTGGAGCGCCGTCCACGGCACCAAAAGGTCGTGGGTTGGCTCCTCTGTCTGAGTGCGTAGGGGAGACAACCGATCTCTCTCTCTCTCTCTCTCAAATCAATAAAAACATATCCTCAGGTGAGGGTTAAAAAAAAACACATGAACTTGGAAACATCCAAAAGGCAACTATTGTCCCAAAGTTCTCCTCAGCAGGACTACTCCACAGTCTGAATTTCCATCAATGGGAGTCTTTTTTTGGGGGGTGAGACGTTGGTGGCAGGGTTTTCTATCAAAAGGGAGATAGTTTGGGGATGGATGGGTGGGTGGGGTATGTCTTAATGTCTCTCGTCCATAATATTTGGGATCAATTTATTGGTTTAAGAGCCTTGGGACCCTAACAACGAAGTTGTGAGCCCGGAGTGGTCCCTGTAACAGGGCCCTGGTGGGTGGTTGTGGGGTTACCTCCACATTCAAAGAGATGGTGACTTGTTAGGCTACAAGGGGAGGGATGGAATTCGTGTGCAGTGCCATTCAGGGGCTTGATAATTTGGGGGAAAGAGGGGTTCGAGAATCTACAAGGAGAACACAGTGTGCCATAGAGGCTTTGAAGAGCGATTTGAGTTTGTGTTCTGATTCTGCCACCTACTGTGTGATTATCTGCAGGTCATGTTCACCGGCTGGCCTTGGCCTTGCCAGCTGTGAAATGGGAGCTCTGGTACCTAATACCTCACAGAATCGTGGTGAGACTAGGAAGTTACCGTGGCCGTGCAGTTTCTTTATAAAGACACTCATCGCTATTGTTATCACTGCCATCTAAGGCAGGATGCGCTCAGTGCTAGAACACCTAACTGCCCATTTGCCCGGAGTGACATGCGGCGATGCCAACTGGCTCTTGCACCTGGGGAGGTGTGTGAATGCATCATACGGGGAGTGTTAGTGCCTTGCACAGTGGGGACTCGAGGCTGGCCTGGAATCCAGGGAGTGAGCTCCTTCCAAACCAACTCCAGCTGCCCTCACCACGTTGACCCTGGAGACAGATACAGGCAGAGGTTACTTGTTAGAGATATAGAGACCCATAGCCCAGAATGGCCACTTCCATCCAAGTAAAGAGGGCAGCCAGCCATTGGCAACGAGTCACAAGGGAAACAAACCTGGTGGTGCAGTGTGGGGAGAGTCAGGGCAAAGGCTCAGCAGTGCTGAGTGCAGTGCCATGGCCGAGCTCCCAGGCCCAGTGGCAACCTGAATGGGTCCCAGTGTCAGGGACCCCGAAAAAAGGGGGCCCAGCTGATAGGCAGCTTGGCAGGGGCCGGAGGTGATCTATGCAGATGCAGCTCTGCCTCGCCCAACACTGATCAGGCCCCCCAGCTCCGGCGTGGAGGAGCTGGAAGCTGGTACCAGGCCTGCTGTGTGGCCCGGCAGTGCCTCCAGACCTGTCTGTGTGAAACATGGGCAAAGTTCTTCTCAGAGTGAGCATGAGCTCACCTGGGACTAATCCATTGGTCATTTTCATGAGATCCCAAGTGTGAGAACTATGTTTGTTGCTCTATGTGAACCTGACCCAGCTGGATGTTACTGACTCTCAGACTCAAGATATCGGTGTCCCCAAAGGTGTCTAGGCCAGGTCAGGAGTTTCCCTTTAAGGATGCTGTCCTGGGCTGACTCATTTCTGCCTGGGAGAGCCACTTATCACATGATAATGGGGGTGCAAAGGGTGAAGCACCCAAGGATGACAAAGGAAATCTTAGCCCCAGCTGGGGAACTAAGGGAAGCTTCATACAGGATGTGGCACTTGACATGGGTCTTCAGAAGACAGTGGGATTTTGACATTTGGGGGTGAGCTTAGGTTCAGAGAGTGAGCAAGGTCCTGGGAAGGTGAAGTGGGGTGGTTTTGGATGGGAGGTCTTGAGACTCGAGTGACATGGGGGAGGAGCGGGGTGGTGGCCAAGGTTGGGAGGAGGTAGCAGGAAGGCTTGGTGGTGATTTTGCTCCCTAGGGGAAGAGCAGAGGTTGAGGCCTTGCCTCCCAGAGCGACAGCACCTGGACTCACAGGGAGGGGGCTGGTGGAGCCAGCGATCCCAGGGCAGGTGTCCGGGGCTTCCTGCCTTGGCCAGAGGCCTTGCATGGCACTCAGACACGTCCATGACCTCACATATGTCTTCTGAGACACATCTTCACGTGATGTCCTTGTGCTGCTAGTAAAACAGGTCTGGCATCTTTCTCGGGTTGGCCAGAGGAAGCTCCTTATGCTTTGCCAATGCTGAGCCTTCTCACTTCTGCTCAGCAGATGGGGGCGAGCCAAAAGCGTCTGCAGCAGTTGGTGAGGAAGAGCTCCGTGCTGGCAGTTTCAGGCGCCTGGGGCTCTCCTTCATGTGCCACTCACTTTCTGTGACTGTCTCCCCTCTCTGTGTCCTCACCTGTCAGCAGAGAAGGCTGGACAGGGTGACTGAGAAGAGGCCTTTCCATTCTGGAAGTCTGAGCATCTGTGTCCTGTCTCCCTGGTGGCAAAGGCATACTTGACTGCCCCAAAGTGTGACAAAGGCGGACCCGTGTGTCCTCAGACACGGTATGCCTTGGGAACTGGGCTATTATAAAAATAAACAAACAGCAGCTTGCTCGTCACTGTCTAGATTGCTTGATTTCACTTGACCCTGAGTCTGCAGTTAAAGTTTTAGGGAGGAGCACCTCCCCAAACTCCAGCAGAGGAAGGAGCTGGGGCAAAAATGGAAAGATGTTATTTGGGAAGAAAAGGTCTTTGTTGATGCCTTTGGACTTTGAGGACTAGAGGTCATAGAGCCATGTCAGTCTGACCTCTGGATCTGCACAATTCTGGAGCAAGTTGAGTCTTAAGTAAGTGGTGTGAGTCATCCTCCCTCCTTTGCATTTTCCCAATGAAAACATCCCTCAAAGAAACTCTAGCGGCGGAAATGATTGCATAATTGCAACCCTGTCCTGCTGTCGCGATGTGTTCCAGCAGCTCTCGCTATTTATTTCCCCTCAATACCTGTTTACTTTACTGGAGGAAAGGCTTTTCAATAAAAATGTTGCTGAAGAAAGGTCCCTTCCAGGGAGCAAAAGCAATGCAGTCTGCATTGGGATTGTCCCTTGGATGTCCCCACCTCTGAAGGTGCGACAGGCTGCTCTGTATTGTCTGGGCCGGGAGCCGACTCCACTAACTGCAGCCTTCCCCCCTTGCCTTCCCTCTCCCCTCCCCGCAGAGGCCAGGGTTGGTGACTGTGGATGGCCAAGTCGGGAGTCCACAGAAAACATCCCGCTTCCTGGCATTCCCCAGGGGCTGTGTGACGTGTTGAGGTCACCTTGAACAAAATGCAGAGGTAGAAATCTATTTATCACATTGAGAGTCGCCATCTGAATATGTGACATCTGAATATCAATTTGATTCTATTAATTTGGACTGTGTAGGCACATCAAGCACCAGAAGACAGTCAAACATGTCCAGTGACAGAGGCACGCACACTCAGGCACAGACGTGCACGGGACATGCACAGACGCCCGTGCGCCCACTGGTCTAATACGCCTGGGCAGAGGTGGAAGGTCCTATTGTGGAACAAGTGGATGTGGAGAGAGAGGGCTTTTGGGGGGCAGTGCTAATGAGTGTGACCTTTGGGGAGGATTCATGGGCTGCACAGAACGTCAGAAGGGAACCTGAGACCCTGGCATCCCTCTCTCGAAAGCATGGCAGGCTTACACAATTAGGCATAATTATGCCCAGTCTTCTCTGACATGCTTCACGGAGGTGAAGTCTGGCTTTCCCTCCCATGCCTTCCTTGGCTTCTCTTCCTGGTGTGCTGAGCTCCACGGGCATCCTGCTGTGGTCCTGAGAGCCAGGCCTGCAGGCCACCTGAGAGGCTGAAAGCTTGCTTCCTGGCACTACCCGGGTCCTCTCTGTTCCCAGAGAAGGTGAGTCTCTGCCCCCTGCCTGGTGGGTCTTCATGGGGCATCCTTATAACTTGAAAGTCTCTGTTGACAAAAGCTGGTGGGGTAGCTGGTGTTGTGGCCGTCATAGTACAGCACTGGCTGAAGCCAGGACATTTGAGCACATGTCTCAGTGCTTTTCTGACCTCAGTTTCCTCCTCTAAAGTGGGGGTAAGAAAGCCTCCCCAGCCTAGAGCACCATGTGGGCTGTGCACTGCACAGGTCATGACTTGTGCAGACTTGTGCATGCCTCCAGGAGGCATGGGCTTCTGTTGTTCGTGGAGCTGTGCGGACCAGGGCCCCTGCCTGCTGCCTGCCTTACAGCCGATGTGTGTCACAGGAGACAAATGGCTATTTACTGTCTGTCGCTCTTTGCTGTTGGCTGACTTTCCTAGAATGTGACCTCTGGCCGGCATAAACCCATCAGCTCTTCTCAGTAGAATTCTCTCTTGCCTCTCCTGGCCAACCTGGGACCTGCCATCTCCGAAAGCAGAGGAGAGGCAAAGACACCTCCAGTGCTGGTGGCTTTGCTGGGCCTGACCTGGGAAAGTTACTGCACCTCATGGAAGGGCTGGAAGGAGGCAGCTTACAGAAAATGTAGATGAACTTAATTCCAGGATGGAAAAGGTCATGCAGGCCACGGGAAGAACCAGCAGGTTGTACCTGTCAGTGCACTCAATGGACCTGTCAAAGGCTCGTGCGCTGGCACACACTGCTGTCTGCATGATCCTCCCTGAGGCCCGGGACACAGGGGATAAATGAGAGACTTAACTCATTGTCACAACTGGCTTCCACCTAACCCTTCAGTCACCCTTAGTGTCCCCCCAGCCCTTCTCCAGCTGTCCACACAGGTGGTGCCCAGCTGGTCTGGCCGGGTGTGTGGAAGGGTGTATCCGCAGTGTTGCACACAGGCCTCGCAGTGCTGGGGGTGGTTACCACCGCAGTGAGCCCCTAGGGGGACCTTGGGTGCTAGGAAAATAGGAACTGGAGCATCCTAGGAACAGAAGAAGGTCCTGTGGACGTTCAGTCTTGGGGAGGAGTCTCCAGAAAGAGGAGCAAGCAATGCTTCCCTGTGGGGCTGTGCAACAGAAGCACCCCGGGACTTTTGAAAACTTAATCCCACAGCCCCATTTCTAGAAACTTCGGTTCAACAAATCTGGAGTGGGGCAATGAACCTGTATTTTCTTAAAAAAATAAACATTTAATTTGGGGATAATTTTAAGTTTACAGAAAAGTTGAGAAGATAATTTGCATTTTAATCATTTTTATTGTGAAATATAAAGCACATAGAGATAAGTGCCCCAAACAAAAAGGGCACCTTGAGGATTTATGACAAGTGAACGCCGGTGTCATCCCTACACGGGTAAGAAACAGGACAGGCCAGTCTCCCGAGGCTCCCCCGAGGCCCTGCCTTTCCTTCCCACCCAAGTTTTACTACTGAAGCATGCACCCCCGAAGACTGTGGTCTAGTTTCTTATCCCTAAACACTTAGTATAATTCTACCTCCTGCTGAACTTCCCATAGGTAGCCAGCCACACGATGTGCCTGGTTTCTCTCACGGGGTGAAGCCCATCCATGTAGTTGTGCACAGCTGGCCTTCCCTCTCTTTCACTGTGCTGTCCACTGCAGGCGCCACTGGGAACAGCTGGCTATTTAAATAGATCAAAGTGAAGTAAAATGAAAAACTCAGTTCCTTTTTTGCACTACCCACACTTCAAGTGCTCAGCAGTCACACGTGACAAGTGGTCACCTCTTGGACACTGCGGACACGAAAACTCCCGTCGTCACAGAGACTGCTTTGGGGGGGTTCTGCCCTACAAGTCCGATTTTCCAACTGTGTCCAAAGTCACCCATTCGACTGTGGACGGATGTTTTGTTTGTTTGCAGTGCTTGGCTGTTGTGGAGAATGCTGCTGGGGATGTTTTTGTAGCGGCCCCCTTGGTGCACAAGTTTATGTTGGATGGATACCCAAGGGCAGAACTGAGGGCCATAGCTGTGCACGCGTTGTTTTGGTAGACCAGGCTGCCCTGTTTCCTTAAGTGGTGCACTAATTTGTACTCCAACCAGAGTCTCTTTTCAAACTTACCCCAGGCAATTTTGATAGCTGGTTGTGGAGTCAATTTCTCCAAGAAGGTAGATTTTGTCTCTCTGCAAGAAAGAGCCTTCAAACAACTCAAATTGTGTAGCTGCAGAATGGACTGTCATGAGAAACACCTCCTTAGGTAGTGAGCACCCTGTCCTTAGAGGTATTCAAGTGGATTCTACACGACTCTTCGACACAATGGTGCTAAAAAGAACATCTAGACTTAGTAGGAAGCCTTCCTGACTGATGTAGAAGGTTCTTTCAACTGTAACAGTCTCTGATTTCATGACTTTTCGTGGCCACGTCTGGTGAGATACCTCCTGGACAGTGACATTCTTCATAGTTAGGCTGCAGAACAGAGAAAGGGCTGGTGCCAGAGACCCAGATTAAACACAGATTGGATCGTTAGCCCCAGAATAATTGAGTCAGTTGTCTAGATGATCAATGAAGCACCTAGTGTTCACTTAACCCTGCTGTTCCCACCCACGCTCTCGGGCTAATGGGAATGATGACTGCCTCGGTGTCACCCTTGGCAGACATTTATACGTCCTTCTTATTTCTAGTTTAATGGCTTTATTGGATACTTGTCTATTATTGTAACTGTCTTAAATCATTTTGGGGAGCAGGTGAGGTATAACTCACAACGCTGTGAAAATGCCTTCTCTCCCCGTTGCCCGGCAGTCTGTTTGCCTCTGTCCCTGAGCTCTCTCTCCATTCGTTCTTCCGGTCCCCCCGGACCTCCTGCCCACGAGGGTGGGAACCTGGCGGATTTATTCTAGGTCACAGATGAATAATCCTCGGCCCAGGCCCTCAGGGGGCACCCTTCGGGATGGAATGGCTTCCTTGTGACTCACTTGAAGACTGATTGTTTCTTGTAAGAACGCTGTTAGGGGATTTGGGAAAAGGCCTTCCATCTCCCCGGGTGGAGGTGAGTGATGAGGTTTCAAAGGGAAAATGAGAAGTGAGCAGATCTGATAACCTGAGCCCACGCGGGGACCACTGCCACTGCCGTCTCTGCTCTGCTAATGAGGTGCGAGCGACGTTCGCCTCTGGGCCTCCGCTAAGGTCACTGACAGCCCTTTTGGTAAATTGGTTGTAAAGCCCATGCAGTTAGGATCCCAGAAACCTGTGTGTGTGGTTACAATTGGGCTCCTGAGTGGGACCGCATCACGGTGCCCATGGGTGGTGGCGGCTATCATTCTAGCTCAAACAGGCTTTGCCTGCCTGCTTTTGGATGGAAGGAGCCGACTGGGACCTGAGAAAAGACCCCAGAGAGATCACCTCAGAGCCTCAGTGGAGGCTGGAGCTCTTCTGATTCCAGTGTTTCTGGTTTTTCTCTTTAACCACCTTGGGAGGCTGTGGTGAGAAGATGCGAGATATTGGCAGGATCGGCCTCAGTGCCCAGGCTGTGTTCTCTGTGGCTTGTAGCTTGTCACCCCTTTCTTGGTCCTAGGTTTCCCTGAAACTTCAGGAACAAAGACAGTCAAAGGGCTGTGTCTGAAGAATGCCCTCTGTCCCAGGAGATGTACTAGGCTTAATTAGCTGGTACCCACAGGACGTTCTGAAAATGAGAAATGCCTAGGATTATTATCTATCAAATGTCACATACAAATATGCTCATGTTCCTGTTATGAATGTGTGTGTTTCAGACTTGCTCAACCAAGCATGACCCGTTTGGTGGTTTTAATTACAAATATCAATAAAATTGGTTGATATTTATGGGCACAGACCCTTCAGATCGGGGGAAGGAAGCTAATTGCGTTGGACAGCGCTGTGATTGAACTCAGAGGGAGGCTGGTGCTCCTGCTAGCTGGGTGTGATGCTGACACTCTTGTCTCCCTGTGTTAATTAAATGTGATGAAATGATATTAACTTGTAAAAAGAGTCAGAGGCACCACTGGTTTGCTTGCTGGATGGGGCTGAGGCTGGGCCTGGGGCTCGAGGGGTGGACTTCAGGGCTCCTGTCCTTGGGAGAAACAATGTTTGCAGAGTGATTGTCAGTCTTGGTTGCAAATAGAAGTGCCTGAGGGGCTTTTCATATTCGCTGGCCTGGACTGAACTGCCAGGGGTTGTCTGGGGTGGGATCTCCCAGATTGTTCTAATGACCATGGGGACTGAGGAAGTGGATGTAGTGTTTGAAGAAGTTCCTGCTGACTGATCAGACTTTGAACCAGCAGTGTATCCGTGAGTCTCTTACTCTGAGCCTCAGCTTGCTTTCTGCGGTAAAAGGGAGTAACGAAAGCTGTGTTGTGCATCTCTGATGATAAAATGAGGTCAAAGGAGAAAAAGCGCTCGGGACCTAGTGGGGTCTCAGAAAAATCTCTGTTGGTTGTGGACTATCAGGCTCTCTTTACTACTAGAAACTTGGCCATTGGTGTCTTTAAATTAATCACACAAGAGAGTCCATTCCAGAAATCTTGGGCCAATTCAGAGAATTCATCCTTAAAATTCCATGACTCGAGAACCGTTCCTGGTACCCAAGTCAGTATCAGTCAGGGTTCTCCAGAGAAACAGAACCAATATGGTATCTATGTATGTATGTACATGTACATGTATGTGTATGTACATGTACATGTATATCTATCTCTACATTGATTTCTATGCCTATATCGTCTATGTGTGTGTATGTATATGTATGTGTACACTCATGTGTATATATAAATATTTATACAAATCCTCTTGATATATACATATGTATATATGTGAAGAGATTTATTATAAAGTATTGGCTAGTGTGCCTATGGAGGCTGAGATGTCCACCATCTACTGTGTGCAAACTGGAGATGCAGGAAGGCCTGTGGTGTAGTTCAAAGGCCTGACAGCCTGAGCACTGAGGGCAGGGGATCAATGCTCCAGGTCAATGTCAGGCAGAGGGAGAGGGAGAGAGAGAGGGAGAGGGAGAGAGAAGATCCTCACCGATGCACCCAAAGCAGTGTGCACCCAGGCACCTGGTGCCCTCGGGCCCAGTCAGACCCGTGCCTACAGTCTCACCTTCACTTGCTAAGCGCCCAGTGCACGTGAGCCAGGATGAGCTCTGGAGGGCTCTGCAGAGCCTGGGTGGTGTCGGCCATGGCGGGTTGTTCAGGAGGTACTGCTGGGGGTGCCCAGGAGAAGCCCTCCACCCTCGGCCCCTCATTTTCCATGGGAGCAGAGGACACGTCCAGGGATGGGAGTGGCTCGAGGCCAGACTCAGAGTGAGCGGCACACCCAGGACCAGAAAGCCTGTGCACCGACCCCCAGACCCCTTCTTGCTCCACTGCACCCCAGAAAACTGGCCTTTTCTGTCCACTGTGAGGACAGGTGTCATGTTTATTTGTTAGGTCACCTGGGACTCAGCCCCTTGGGAGAGATCGTGTCTTGGTCGGCAGCTTTTCACTTGTTTCCTTACTTGTCCTGTTGCCACCAAAGTGCTTCTGACTTCACATAACCTCATTCGCACAACATGTCGTGTGTTCTTCTCCTGAGACGTACGCAGTGCAGCTACCCTCGCCTCTCACACCGCTCTGCCACATGAAGTGTCCCCTCTGCGACGTCTGGACCTCAGCATCTCTAAACCTGTAGAAAAAAGTGCCTCTGTCTCCATGAATGCTCTCTTGAAAGGCCCTCCTTCAGAGATCCCATGTGGGGCAGGCCGTGTGGCCCTGTTCTGCTGTTGGTGGGTAGATCTCATCCCGGGGCTGCACTGGATGCCCACGAGAGCAGCACGGGGTGGTGGGGAGGGCATTAGGACACATGGGGCTGGAGTTCAGCCCTGTCACTTTTAGCTTTGTGATCCTGGGAGAATCATTTGATTCTTCAAGCCCCTGTGTACTCGTTAACTGCAACGAGGAAATAATTCCTATTTCTCAGGGCTAAAGTGATACATATTTATGATAGAGTCTGGCAAAGACAGGTTCTCATACGTACCTGTGGAATGATTAATGCATGGGTATGAACTATCTGGCATGGATGCTAAAAAACCACTCTCACTTATCCTATAGTTAAAAATTGCATTTTGGTGTGATTCTTTTGAGATGCTCACATTGCAAGATATGGGTCTAAGGAAAGGCAGAAAGTTGAACCCCAAACATCATTAAATCCTCAGTACAAACTCTTGCAGTCTGGACTGTTCAGAACAGGGTTTTACTATCAGCTCTGCTGCTGCTGTGGACCACAGTGGGCAGCTGTCTGCCACCATTGAAGCGTAGTGTTCTGAAGTATGAAATGTGGAGACCGCTCTCACGTGTGACTCAGATCCGTGTGATGGTGTCTGACAGATGGTTGGTGCTCCAGAAGGCAGTTACTTGGCTGTCATTATGAGGATGTTTGTATTGGCTCAGCACGTGAATGACCCCTAGTTCTGCAGTGTCCTCCAGCCAGTGATAGCATGGCCTTTCAGCCCTGATGTGTCTGTGTCAAGTTCAACCCTCTTCCTGCTGTGTAGTCCAGCGCCGGGGCAGCCTGTCCTGGCCTTGGATCGGAGCATCGTCGAGCAGGACCCTGCCATGGGTGTTCATGTTTTGTCTTTTCAGAAGTCTTTGAGTTTGACACCACGGGAGTCCCTTCCACACTGTGTTTTCCGGAATTGGGCCTGGCTTCTTCTCTGCCAAATCCCCACCTGACTCCATTTCCCTTATCAGCCTGCAGATCACCTCTCATTTGTCATCTTTATTAGCTTTTAATCTCCCATCAGTTTAGTGCTGGGGTTTAAGAGTAGGATTAGTGGGGGGGGCTTTAATTGCATGATCCTCCACGGCCCCTTGAACATTCAATAAAAGTTTATGAAAAGATAACATCACAGAGGGTTTTATTGCCCCAGACAGAGCAAAAGACAGGCGAGTACACGGTAACTGTTTTTCAAAACTTCAAATAATCCGTGTTCGGACTTGATTAAATGAGGAAGTGAGCTTTCCCGTTTGCTCCCCCTTCCCCCTTCTCCTTCCTGGGGTCCTATTACCCTTTCCCGCCCTGTGCGAGCAAGAAGCCACGTTCTGTCCTGCTCCCCTCCCCTCTCGCTTTGATTCTTTCTGGCAGGAAGACTAATGACACCTGGGCACTCCAGAAAATAATGTTCATTTCATGCAGAAGTGTGCTGAACCGCCGCCGAAGGTGGCCAAGGTGGTGCCTTTGTCGGGGAGGAGGCCAGTCCTCTGGAGGGGCCCGGGGCCCACGAGGGAGGAGGGCAGAGAGTGCTCCCGGGCGGGCAA
Organism: Phyllostomus hastatus; assembly: GCF_019186645.2. Lineage (NCBI taxonomy): Eukaryota > Metazoa > Chordata > Mammalia > Chiroptera > Phyllostomidae > Phyllostomus > Phyllostomus hastatus. The sequence continues at coordinate 8,738,238 of NW_025333999.1, read as the reverse complement.
CTCCTGCCCACCTGAAGCCCACCTTTCTCCAGGCTTCGCCCCCCAGTTTGTGCCCTATTGTGTCACTTCTCAGGCAAGTGGAGTGTATGAGTGTGGCGTGGACTGCAGAGTCGTTTGTGAGTTCGTTCACGTATTAATTCAGCAAACACGTAATTGTGTGCATACTGTGTGCCAGTGGCCATGCTGCACATGGGAAACATAAAGATGAGTAAGGCCCCTTTCTGCTGGCGAGAGGGCATGTCTGGGGCAGATGGACAGTTTTTAAGGCAATTGTTATCATTTTTTTATAGCCATGACCACAGTAGAAGGAAGGGATGCACCCGAACGGGCTTCGTCGCATGGACCAGCAGTGTTTGGCTGTCGGACCGAGGCTAGGAGCGTTCTGCTCTGTGAGGAGTGTGGAGTTTCTGGTGGGATCCCAGTGGGCACCAGGGATTTGGGAGCAGGGGAGGAGAAGTGAGGGGAGGGGCGGAGAGGAGCCCCCGGATGGGTGGTGACCTGTGGACTACCTGGGGAAGATGCAGTGGGGATTTTCTGGTGGGGACGGCCTACAGATGCTTAAACAGCAGTCACTACTCACAAACACTTTGTGTGGCTATTTACATTTTTATTCATTCATTTGCTGGGTACAAGTCAAAGTCTGAGTCACTGGTGGGCGCGAGGATGTGGCTTCCCGGGATCGCTCAGAAACCTGCTTTGGACTTCCCCTGGCTATGGACTGGGCTCAGGCCGACCTTGGTCTCCAGAAGACCCCTGGTGATGAGTGATTCATGCAACTCTTACAAATACAAGGTCTGGTAACAGCAGTGGCAGGTGTGACGGGCCCACCTGGGGCAGGGGGTGGGGTGGGCTGGGTGTCCAAAGGTCTCCACAGAGGCCCCGGGCTGGGCGAGGCCCTGCAGGGTGGGTGAGAGCTGCTAGATGAATGGAATGGAAACAGGGCTGTGGGGCAAGGCACGGGCATTGGGTTGGCAGTGGCGTCACGTGAGGCCTCAGATGCCAAAGGAAGGAGTTGATGGTGACGGCTAGTGGAGGGCCCTTGAAGGGCGTGCTCCCAGCAGGGTTGCAGGAGTGCTTCGTTTCAGAGCTCAGATTCTGGGTCAGCGTGGAGGGCAGGTCTGAGGCCGCTTGACACTAGAGTCAAGTCCCCCAGAGGCGACGTGGGCAGTCACTGTGCAGATGGGGCGTGAGTGTGCTGGAGGCACGCTTCCAGTGGAGAACAGGAAGGCTCTGAAACTGGCTGAGTGTGGGCTGGGCACAAAGGAAGAAGTCCGAATCTCCACAGTCTCTGCCCGGGTGCCTGGGTGCCTGGGTGCGGAGCTGGGCCCATTCTGGGAGAGGGTGTCTGAAGAGATGGCTCGGTTGGGGTTCTGTGTGACCCAGGTGTCTGTTAAGTAGGTGTCAGGTAGGCAGTTGTGCTTGAAGCCATGTGAGTGGATGGGATGACCCAGGGAGAATGTCTAGTGTGGCAACAAGCAAGAGAGAAGAGAGGAAAGAGGATGAGGGGGAGGGAAGGAGAGAGGAAAAGTGACCGATGGGTTTCTGACCTCTTTCCCGACAAAGTCCTAGGTCCCTGCCTGCTCCCACTCCTCTGCAGTTGGGGACCTTTAAGAGGTGTTCACCATGGGCAGCAATGGAGACGACTCTGTGTTACTGACAGATGTGTGGGGATGGGGTCTGGGTGCCCAGCTCTTGGTGGCTGGCCTGGTGGGCTGCCACTTCTTGAGCTGAGCCCCATGGCCACACAGCGCCCAAGTGTGGTGCGAAGTGAGACTAGTTTGGTTTGGGAGCCAAATGTTTTATTGGAACTGTTACAGGGGGTGGATCCAAGCTTTGGGGAGCTTGAAGCTTGCATGACCTTCTAAGGAAAAGAACATGAAGCTGCGCCCCTGAATTTGGATACCAGCCTTTCATGGGGTCGTGAAGTGAGGGCTCTGAAGCTTAAGCTTCATTGGTTTCATGACAAATTTCCTTTTGTTTGTGAGACTTCAGGAGGTGCAGGAGAGGCACATGTGTGTTGTGTGCATGTACACATGCATGTGTGTGTGTGTGTACTGCATTAATTTGTGAGGATGAGCTAGAAGAAGTGGGAGCTGAGGCCTAGGAACTATTTGTATCTTGTCTGCCTGGCAGGGGTCTCCTGTGGAGAGGGGTCCTGAGAACATGCACTGGGCACGTACCCTGGAAGTCACCTGTCCTTTAAGGTCAAGAGAAGATTGTCATAAACTCTTGTTCCACATTTAGGGAGGATCCCAATGCTGTCCCTAAGATTTCTGTAATTCCTGAACTTGTGTTGCCACCAGATTAGCTGTGGATCCTATCAATATCCCTGCTCCATCCTCTTTCTGAGATTTGTACACACTCTCACATGCATTCAATCTCATCCACGAGGCCCTTGGGTACGGGGCAGACTTGAGTGAATAAAGAATAGCTACACTGAAGTCACACCACCAATTTAAAACAGAATATTAGCTGTCATGAATATTCAGTCCCGCTGCTATCTCACTTGGCCTTCCCCTCTTTCTCTCTGCTCTTCCTTCTCCACTTCGCCCTTCCCTTACCCCTAAGCTGTTCCTTGCAGTTTAACGATCCCTTCGGCCCTTGTTAACCAGTGCCCTCTGGGGCTCACCTTCCAAGCCAAGTGTGATGACTGACTATTGCCTTAGAACAAACTGCCCGCAACTTCTACGTCTTACACAACACCCGTCTATTATTTCTGATGAGTCTGTGGGTGGTCCTGCTGACCTTGGCTGGGCTTGTTCTTGCATTGGTCATTAGCCAGTCCTGCTCATTAGCCATTAGCAGGATGACGCTGGCTGGGATGACAACCTCTTCCAGCAGGCTAGCCCCGGCGTGTTCTCTGGGTGGTGGCAAGACAGAAAATGGCAGTGAAAATGTGTGAGCATATTTTTTCAGGCCTCTGTTTGCATCATGCCTGTTGGCCTGTCGTTCACATAGCCCCGCCCGGAGTCAGCATAGGAGGCACCAAGGAAAGGCACACCCACCCCCACACGGCCATGATGCTGGGGCCGTCCATGCAACCCCTCACACATACCATGTCCTTCAGGGAGTATTGTCCTAGCAAAGGCGGTTCCCTCTCTAAGAGGCATCCTGATTCCAGCTGTTCACAAAATAATTTGCTTCACTTTGCCACATCTGGTTCTTGCTTTGCATCTTACTAAGCAGCAAAATAGCCTAGGGTATGACATTTTATAGGGTCTTAAGCACTTCCACATGAAAGGGAAATTTTTGTACGTTTTTTATTTATTTTCTTAAATCTTATTGGCAGATCTAACCTCTATTTTCAGAGGCCTGCTTACATTCTGATGGAGGGTTGAACAGAGGAAGGAGATAACATGAAGTCTGCTCTGCCAGCCCTTCGGATTCCTTGGCCAAAATGACGAACTGAGACCACGAGGAGAGTGCTGACGGCTCTGAACTCTAACATGCCTGCGCCACACGTGCTCTCCAGTTAGCGTGAGGGCACACGGGGCACCCATAGTCAGGGCGGGGCCTTGAGGAGGTCCCTAGAAGGGCCTGTTTGGAGAGGTGGGTCAGTGAGAGGCAAGGTTTCTTCCTCATTATTCCTATTCCACGGGGAAGGTGTGAAACTGGACAGGTGGTTCTGCTCTGCACCTCTCCTTTCCTCACATCCTTCTCGCTCAGATGTAGGTGTGTGTGTGTGTGTGTGTGTGTGTGTGTGTGAGAGAGAGAGAGAGAGAGAGAGAGAGAGAGAGAGAGAGAGAGAGAGAGAGAAGATGGTGTGTGTATATTCACAGCTCTACACACGCATCACCATACCTTGGGGCCCTCTGCTGAGGAAGCTGCAGCTTAGACACTGCTATGCTCCTCTGTGTGTTAAGCCAGACAATAAAGGAGTTGATTAGGGGCTTTCAGAGCAAGTCCCTGACATTAGGGAGAGGTGAATGTGGGCTGATTGGAGCTCCGTTCACCCCCTTCCTGCCGAGCAGGGAAAAGCAGGCTGCGGATGCCCCGCACCTGCACTTTGCAGGGCCAGCCCCAGGATGAAGTCTCCCCCTTGCTCTTCCTCTCGACTCCCCGGGGCCTTCGGGGTTGGTTAAATTTAGTGTTCTGGTGTGTCCAAATCCATGCGATTTCTTCCAGGACTGTGACTCTAAATGTCACCTCACTGCACAATTGCTAACACATTGTGCTGCCGACAGGGACTGCCCAAAGCTGTGTGGCTGGGAGGAGGAGGGGAGAGGAAGCCAGACCTGGGTAAGGGCGAGGAAGGAAAGGAGGTTTAGAGAGAGGCTGAGGGGGCTCGCTTCTCCCATGGTGCCCTGGTGGGGTCAACAGGAAGTGGCCCCCTAAGCCCACATTGTCCGGCTGCAGTGCCTCTGCAGTAATCTGTAGGAAAAGTGAGCATGGAGCTGGAGGTGGGCGCTGGTCTTTGGTCAACCCTCTCCTCACCTCACTGACTCTAAGAACAGATCTTCCACGTGGAATTCAGTAGGACTGTGGGCAGACTTGAGTGCTCCCCTGAGAGGTATCCCCTGGGTTCAGTGGGGACGGGGGACAGTGTGGCACGATATAAACAGCCATGAAGGGAAGCAACCTGGGCACTCACCTGGGTTTAGCCACCTGTTAGCTGGGTGGCCAGGGACTAATCCCTGGTTTTTCTTATCCCGTTAAATGGGAGTAAGTATCTCTGCTCTGCCCGCTTGGCAGGGAGGGTTACATGAGACGTATGAAAACCCTTAGAGAGACCCCGTCTGGGCCCTGCCAGTAAAAGGGAGACAGGCCGCTGCCCAGATGAAGGTGAGCAGACATTCCCAAAGCCAGCAGGGCTTTGGCTCTGGGGCGAGGCTTCCAGGAGGAAATCCAGCCCCACCACTGCCTGGCCGTGGACCTCAGGGAAGTCCCCATAGCCTTGCGCTGCCTCAGCGTTTGTAATCTGGAAAATGGGAGCACGGCCACACGGACCTCACAGGGTCCTTGTGAGATTTAAGTGTGCCGCCGCGTCTGAGTGCTCAGGCAGGGCCTAGGGAAGAGCACACCCCAGTCACTCACCATCAGCTGCCCCACGTCTTTCATGGGTGTCCTGCCTGGGTGCCCAGACACATTTTTATGTGATGACTCTGGGAACTCGAATGGGTACCTGCGAAGTCTCTAGCCCTCTGTGGGGCGCTCGGCTGGTTTTCTGTCTTCTTTCCTTCACACTCCGCTCTTCATCCTGCTAGGTCCTGGGCTCTTGACTCTGCGGCTCCAGGAGGAAGAACTCCCAGAGACCCAGACTGCTGGGAAAATACTGGCTGGGGCTCTGTTGTCGTTGGGACTGTCGCACAGCCCTGCACTCTGAACCCCCCTCCAGACTTCTGCTCTGAGCTCTTCCGGCTGCATGAGGAAGGAGCCCCACGAGAAGCATGCAGCCGTCATCCTCCGCCACGTGCAGAGCCTGAAAGAATTTGCCCCTCTGGGTCTCAGTTTCCCCATCTGTTAAATGAGGTCATCTCCAGGGACCCTTCCAGCAAGTTCTGACACCTTTGACTTTGTCCTTCCCAGCACATGACAAGCCCGACTCCTTCCCGTGATGGGATCCCTGGCTGTTTTGTTTCTTTTCTTTGTTTCTCCCTCTTGAGCACGCCAAGTGTTTATGCCATTCCTGAGAACGCAGCAGAGTGTGTCCTGGGGAGGAGGCAGGGAGCAACTCACACGGGCACGAGTGCGCCGTGTTCACATGGATGCTTCGGGCAGCCAGCCATGATGGGAAATGAAACGCGCGGAGAAGCACAGGGTGAATAAAGAGGGTGTTAGTGAAATGACGGGCCTTTTATCACTGGTGTCTGCACGTGACGTGGTGGCTGTCAGCCGGCAGCTGCAGCGCGTCTCCGGAGCGGCGTCTGCCGGGGAGGTCGAACTTGCGGGCTGCATTTTGATGTGGAAGACCCCACGGCTATTTGCCGAAGGAACCCAGGGGCTCTGCTCGGCCCCACTGAGGGTAAAGCCAGGAGAGGAGGGCGGGCCTCGTGGCAGGAGGGGTTTTGACCAGCCTTCAGGAGTCAGAAGGTGCTGGATACTGAGCAGAACCTTCTCTGCTGACTGACAGACTGGGAAAGGCTCTCAAAACCCCGTCTGCACCACCTCAGGTTTCTCTGTTTAGTGTCAGGATGGTTTAGTACAAGCTCCAGGGGCGAGAGTCAAGAACTGGGTTCAGGTTCAGCTCGGATCCTGACCGGCCGTGCCAGCTGACGAGATGGCAGGGCTGAGTCGGCCTGCCTCCTTCTCCCCAGGGCCACTAATTCACAGGCAGAACCGTGCCTACACATTTTCTCCCTAGGAAATTTTTTAAAAAATTAAAGCCTTTATTATTTTTTAGAGAAGTTTTAGGTTTAAAGGAAAATTGAGTTGAAAGGACGATGAATTCCCATATATTCCCTCTCCTTCTTCAGTCTCCTCTGTCAGCATTTGCATCAGGGTGGTGCACTTGTTACGCTGAATGAGCCAATGTCGGTACATTATTACTCACTGAGGTCCACAGTGTGCTGTGGCGTCCACTCCTGGTGTCGTGCCTTCTGTGGGTTTGGACAAATGTGTCCATCAGGGCAGTATCACACAGTGTGGTGGTTTCACCGCACAGGAATGGGCTTTGATTATGTCTGCCGGCATCCTGTCCATGCCAGGCAGGGTTCTAGGCACTGGACATGCAGCAGGGAGCAGGGAGACGCAAGCCCCCCCTCATGGGCTTCCATCACAATGGTGTGCAGGAATGACAACAACAACAATAAATGAACACGTGCCTAGCATTTTCTCTTTCAGAAGGCAGAGGAATGCCATCCTATTTAGAAAAATGTCCACCCTGAACACTAAAAATAAAATGAATTTGGGGCCAAAAGGGTGCACTGGAAGCATCACATAACATTGAAGGTGCCAACAAAGGCAGCGAGGGCTTTCCTGGGGTTCCCGCAGGGCGCAGAGGGGCCGCTGGGAGCCGAGCTCCTCCCGGGCTGCAGCCTGGTGCATCAGGCCTGGTGCAGGGCAGGCTCTCCAGCAGCTGTTAGGGTCGCAGGGCTCCCAATTCCCAGTCCTCTGAGGTGGAGGGGGCTTCTGGGGAGGCCTTCTTCCCACTTTAAACCCAATTTCCGAGGATGAGGCCCCAGTCCCTAGGTGGGGCAGTGTCCACAACAAGTGGGCTACAGACAGAACCTGTCGCGGCAGCACACACAGAGCTACGGGGCTCCGGCCCACTGCTGGTCTCCCCCTCGTGCTCCAGGGAGATGATCACACCCACCTGAAGGCCGAGTCATTTCACCAGATTAAGAGTTGAATGTAAGGAGCAAAAAAAAGTCTGGGAAAGTGAGGAGATTCTTATCAGTCTGTGAGCTGGTGAACTCTTTCTTCACTGCTGAGTGGTTTGGAAATGGCTTTCTTCATGGTGAAGTGAGATAATTTCTTTCTTTTTTTCCATCCTGAAAACTTCCTGTGAGTAGTGACCTTGGCCCCATCAGCAAAAGCAGGAGAAAAGCTTCGGATCACAGATGAGCTGTCCTTCAGGGTCTGGGGGTCTAGGCAGCTCCGGGGTCATTGCAGGATCTCTGGGTACCCATGTGGCTGTCCCTGAAGATAGGGCAAGGAGAGGCAGGAAAATGGTGAATGTCAGAGCTGTCACAACCTCAGTGCCCCTCTGGCCACTTGGGGACCTGGTGGAGCCCTACTTGGCAGGTCTAGGGGAGACCAGGGTTGTTTACATCTAACTATCAGTGACCACACTGGGGTCATAAGCGTTTGAGTAACCTCCGGTGTTTTACAGAGAAGTGAAAGGGGGAGGGGGATGTGGCTGGACCAAAGTCACCCAGCTGGGAGGCGGAGGAGCTTGGACAGGAACTCAGGTGTCCAGAATGGCAGGCCATGCCTTTGTAGGGCCTCATCTTTTTGAAGGCCAGGAGGGGATACCCACTTGCCAGCAGGTTCTGGAGGTCCTTACAGGTCATCTTTCTTGGGGAAGGTCCACTTGATTTTTCCTATTTAATCACTCAGTTACAAATATTTATACATCCCTATATACACCCAACATTACGGAAGCTTATAGGAGTAACAAGTAGTGTATGAACTAAAAGGAAGGATGCAGCTTTTATATGTAAAACAAATAGAGTAAATCAGACTCTGAGATGCTGGCATGTCATAGGTCCTGAATTCTCCCTGAGTCCAAAGGAGAGAAAGATTGCTTTGGGTCCTGGTGGTCAGGGAGAGCTTCTTGGAGGAGGAGCTATGCTCAAACTGGGCTTTGAGGGATGCATAGGATCTGAAGAGGTGGAGGGCCAGGCAGGTGGGCTGTGAAGGTGCTGTGTCTGTCACTTATGTCTCCCCTTTCACTGTTGGGCCCTCCCTGCTGATCACTCTCCATTTCTTCTCTATTGGTGTCTCTTCCTCCTTTCACTACTTTTCTTAGCCCTCTTTTCCCTCCTCTTTCCTTTGCTATGCTCTCCTCCTTTGCTGCCTTTTCCTCATAATACTGGAATATAAGCAGAAAATGAGGGATTTATGATCCAATACCTTTCCTTACCTGTTTGGCTTAGCAACCCTGTAAGCAAGGTAGCACAGTGCATGATGCCCATTTAACAGATATGATGAGTAAGGCTCTGATTAGGAGGTTTTCTTGGGGTGTGCAGCTTCCATGGTTAGAACTGGGACACCCTTGGGCAAACGAGATGAGTTGCCCTCTCCACCCTCCCCAGTTTTGCCTTTATTTGCCAGTGCCTTGGGCAGGCTGTGTCTGTGGCCTATTGGTCAGGCTCAGTGGGCCACATGCTGGGCCAGCCCAGTCTGTCTCCTTTCCCTTTAGGATGGGGCTCTAGCCATGCAGCATGGAGGCTGGGCACATGGCAGGGAGGTCATGGGACTCGAGCATGTCTGCAAGCATGAGTGGGGCAGGGCGCTTCTGCGCCTGACCCCTGCCCATCCCTGGGGTGTCCTTTGCCTTGAATCTGAGCAACCCAGCTTTTCCCCTTTTCTTGTGTTGGCTGGACACTCAGCCTTCTGGAGTGTTGCAGTTTCTCCTCTTTGCTGTCATTATGGAAGGGCTTCCCTCCTCATGTTAATAGGACAACTCCAAGTGTAAGTCTGTCCTGTTAAAATGACTCAAATATGGGCATTGAAAAAAAATGGAGGGACTATGCAAGTGACCGATGAATGCCCGAGATGGATGCAGGTCTTTGATGCCTGTTTCTGGCAGGGCTGCCTGAGCTGTCCGTGCTGCCCTCTAGCTCAGAGCTTGTTTGGCCTCGTTTTGGCTATGGAGCAGTTCCTGGTTTCACTACTTCGGGTGTTTCTCGGTCATAGCTGCGTGAGTCCTGATTGCAAATGTGGACATAAATTTGAAAGGAATGAGAAACCCCACTTCCCTGCCCTTTACTGGGACAGACCCACGGGGAGAATTGCTTGGACTGAAGACTGAGAAAGCAAAATTCGAGTCCCAGCTCTGCTTCTCAGTGCCCATCTGAACTTAGACAAGTCATTTCCTCTCCCTGGGGCTCCAACTCCTCATCTTAAAATAAAGAATTGGGGGAGGGAAGATGGCTGTGTGGTAGGAGGGAGCAGATTCCACTTTCCCTTACATATGGGAGAAAAACCTAGCCCATCTACGGAGGGACAGAGCAAACAGCCAAAAGTACCACAGCATTTATGAAATAGGAGGTCAAAAATTGTAGCAGACATTGAAAAAACAGATGGTAAAGAGAGTGAGTGCTTCAGGACAATAAGGGCCCAGGGATCAGCACGAAGACTAGGGAGGCTATAGCTCCAGGCCTGGTGCTTGCCAGGTCACCCACAGGGCTCTTGGGAGAGAGCTGGGTCAACTGCTCCCTCTCCGCCCAAACAAGGTCTGAGCAGCATTGGGAGAGACCTGGTTGCTTGATGTCGCAGAGAGGGGAATAAGGACTAAGTGGCAAACACACAGGGGCTGTGAGCACCCACGCATAGCCCTGGGAAGAGTGCATGCCTGAACCAGAGCTACCAGAGGCAGCCTGGCTGCACGTCTGTGCCCGCAACCAGTAGAGAGTGTGCTTTGTGGAAGACCGGAGCCCTCACCCGTAAACCCGGGGAGAGAGCACGCTTAGGAAGGCCTGGATCCCACACCCAAGGCCCTGTGGAGAGGTGCCAGACTAGCTCTGGGGAGAATGTGTGGCTAGCCCTGGGGATAGTACAAGCAGGCTGACTGAGTGCTGAATAGGAAGGGAGAAAAATGATACCAATTTCCCCTCAGCCTGCTGCAGCCAACAAGACCAGAAAAACCAGTTTAGCCAGTTTGAAACCAGCAAGAGGTTTTTATTAAAGTAGTTTTTTATTTTTAAATTCTTATTTTTATATCTCTAGGTTCCTTTTGCTTCTCTTACCTTATTTCTAGTTTTATTCCTTCTTCCTTTCTTTCCAATTTTATCTCTTCTTCCTTCTTCTATTTTTTTTTCCTTTTTCTTGTTTCTTTTTAAATACCCACAAGTGAGACAAAAACCCCCAGAACTTTGGGTCCAGAGTTGGACCCAAAGAGGGGGCATCCCAACAGCTGAGACAGTGAGACAAACTTCACTTTGCTATTACAGAGAACCTGTGAGTTATTGCATATTTGTATTATTATTTTTCATTATTCTTACACCTTTTATTTTAATAGTATTTTTGTATTCCTCTTCTTCCTGTATAGTCTTCTTTGCTTGGCTGGTTATATTGTATCATTTGATAGGTTTCCCCTGTTGTCTCATTCATAGTGTATTGCTAATCACTGTCCTTCGCTTCACTTGTGTTCCATTAGCACACTGCTCAAGGTCCTATACTCCCTATTCTTGTTATCCAGATCACATAGATTCTGTCATATGATTGTTGCTGTAATATTATTGTAAATAATAGCTATTCCATACAATTGTAAATACTACACAACAGCCCTCCCAGATCTCAGCCCACTTCACAGTTTCCTGAAATCTATTACTGTAGTGGGTAACTCTATTCTCTCAGACACTACGCCCATCTACTATTCTTTACTCTCACCTTACCTCAGAATCTGACTTCCCACAACCTCACTGCTTTCTAGATCCAACTCACAATCCTTCCCTCCCCAACAAGAGTCCTATCTTCTTTCCATCCTTTCTAAAAATCAACTAGTTGGGTGGAAGATCACGGTTAACACTATACATAGAGAAAGGATCTCCTATCACTTCTCTACCAGCTGCTACTGTAAATATCATACAATACTATCTCACTATCTTAAACCATTTTGCCTTACCCTTCCAACTGATCACAAAAAAGAATAGGTATAAGCTGTGAACACCAGGATACCTGAAGGAGACTGCACCACTGAATCTCACAGGTATTCTACCACCAAAGTTCACACCATAAAGCCAGGGAGCCAGAACAGATCAATTTAAGAAGCTGAGGCTAACAAGAAGAGTCTCACAAACAATGGGAAGACAAAGAAATAATCCCCAAATGAAAAGGAGGAAGCCTCAGAAAGAATGCTAAATGAAATAGAGGCAACTCAACTGTCAGTTATTGAGTTCAAAGCAATGGTTGTCAGGAAGCTCAATGAGCTCACAGTGAATTACCAGAAACTACAGGAAACTACAATGAACTCACTGCAAACTATATCAACATGAAAAAGGAGATAGAAACTATCAACAAGGGCCAAGAGGAAATGAAGAACTGAACTGAAAAATACAGTAGAAGGAATCAAAAGCAGAATCAATGAAGCAGAAGATCAGACCAGTGAGCTGAAAGACAAAGTAGAAAAAAAAACACCCAGAAAGAGCAAGAAAAGGAAAAGGGGCTCAGAAAGAATGAAGAGGGACTAAGAGAAATGCAAGACAATAAAAACATAATAATATCTGTATAATAGGGATACCAGAAGGAGAAGAAGAAGAGCAAGGGATAGAAAACCTATTTGAAAAAGTAATGATGGAAAACTTCCCTAATTTAATGAGAGAAAAAGTCACAGAAGTCGAGGAAACACAGAGAGTCCCAATCAAGAGGAACCCAAAGAGGCCTGCTTCAAGACACATCATAATTAAAATGGCAAAATATCAAGACAAAGAGAGAATCTTAAAGGCAGCAAGGTAGAAACAAGAAGTAACATTCAAGGGAGCCCCAATAAGGTTAGCAGCTGACTTCTCAATGGAAACGTTACAAGACAGAAGAGAATGGCAGGAAATATTGCAAATAATGAGAACCAGAGGCCTGCAACCAAAGCTACTTTACCCAGCAAGGCTCTCAATCAAGATAGAAGGCCAAATAAGGAGTTTCCGGATTTCTGGCCAAGATGGAGGCATAGGTGGACACACCATACCTCCATGCACAACCAAGATTGGAACGACAAAAATTTAGAGGCAGAATAACATCCAGAACTGACAGAAAATTTATCTGAATGGAAGTCAGACAGCCAAGAAGTTGAAATAGACCCATTCATCCAGACCTGTAGGAGGAGTGGAGACGAGCAGCTGGGCGCGGGTCGTGGGGTGGAGAAAAGGGAGAGTTGGGCGCATAAGGCAACTGGGAGCATGTAAGGCATCTGAGGTGTGCAAGATCGTAGTGTGTGGACCCTGAGTATGCAAGTGGCAGCTGGCAGACCCAGTAAGGTGGTGATTGTGGAGCAAGGCAAAATGCACAACCCAGGATCCCAGGGAAGGGATTGAGGTCCCATGGAGAACTGAGCTACCACCATCATTCCCTCTCAACCCCGCCCTCACATACAATGTCACAATCTAGCGACTGGGGTGCCCAGCCCTGGTGAACACCTAAGGCTCTGCCCCTCACCGTAACAGGAGCGACCAGACCAAAAAAAAGAAAAAGAGAGAGAGAGAGAGAGAGAGAGACATGTCTCAAACAGAAGAATAGATCAGTGCCCCAGAACTCATCCTTTTGATCACTCAAGAGACAGGTAACCTATCAGATGCGCAGTTCAAAACACTGGTGATCACAGAATTGGTTGATTTTGGTCACAAATTAGATGAACGAATGCAGGTTATCATAAAAGAAATGAAGGAAAATGCACAGGGAACCAATGGTGATGGGAAGAAAACTGGGACTCAAAACACTAGAGTGGACCAGAAGGAAGAAAGAAACAACCGAGCAGGAAAGAATGGAGAAATAAGAATTCAAAAAAATGAGGAGAAGCTTAGGAACCTCCAGGATATCTTTAAATGTTCCAACATCCGAATTATAGGGGTACCAGAAGGGGGAGAGGTAGAGTAACAGATTGAAAACGTATTTGAACAAACAATAAAGGAGACCTTCCCCATTCTGGCAAAGAAAATAGACTTCCAGGAAGTCCAGGAAGCTTAGAGAGCCCCAAAGAAGTTGGACCCAAGAAGAAACACACCAAGGCACATCATAATTACATTAGCCAAGGAAAAAATGAAGGAGAGAATCCTAGAAGCAGCAAGAGATAAGGGGACAGTAACCTACAAGGGAGTTCCCATCAGACTGTCAGCTGATTTCTCAAAAGAGACCTTATAGGCAAGAAGGGGCTGGAAAGAAGTATTCCAAGTCATGAAAGACAAGGACTTATATTCCAGATTACTCTATCCAGCAAAGCTTTCATTTAGAATGGAAGGGCAGATAAAGTGCTTCTCAGATAAGGTCAAGTTAAAGGAGTTCATCATCACCAAAACCTTATTTTATGAAATGTTAAAGGGACTTATCTAAGAAAAGAAGATGAAAAAAAAACATGTATAGTAAAAGGACAGCAAACTCACAATTATTAACAACTACACCTAAAGCAAAACCAAAAGAAACTAAGCAAACAACTAGAACAGGAACAGAACCACAGAAATGGAGATCACATGGAGGGTTATCAACAGGGCAGTGGGAGGAGGAGAGAGGGGGAAAAGGTACAGAGAATAAGTAGCATAGATGGTAGGTAGAAAATAGACAGGGGGAGGGTAAGAATAGTATGGGAAATGTAGAAGCTAAAGAACTTATAAGTATAACACATGGACATGAACTAAAGGGGGGAAGTGGGTGGGAGGGGATGTGCAAGGTGGAGGGGAGTGAAGGGGGGAAATGGGACAACTATAATAGCATAATCAATAAAATATATTTTTTAAAAGTTTAAAAAAATAAAAGGAGTTTCCCAGACAAAAGAAGTCTAAAAGAATACACCTCCACCAAACTAGCTCTGCAAGGAATGCTAAAGGGCCTGCTTTAAGGAAAGGAAGGAAAACAGAGAAGGAGAGAGAGAGAGAGAGAGAGGAGCACAGGTATGAAAATGGCAATGAATAAGTACCTATCAATAATAACCTTAAATGTAAATGAATTAAGTGCTTCAATCAAAAGACATAGAATAGCTGAATGGATAAGAAAGCATGACCCACACATATGCTGCCTACAAGAGACCCACCTCAGGACAAAAGACCTGCACAGGCTGAAAGTGAAGGGGTGGAATAAAATTTTCCAAGCAAATAGATAGGAAAAAACAGCTGGGGTAGCAATACTCATATCAGATAAAATAGACTTTAACAAAAGGGCCATAAAGAGAGACCCAGAAGGTCACTTCATAATACTCAAGGGAAGAATCCACCAAGAAGACATAAAGATTGTAAATATGTATGCACCCAACATAGGAGCACCTAAATACATAAAGAAAATCTTAGAGGACTTCAGGAAAGATATTGACAGCAACACAATTATAGCAGGGGATTTTAACACCCCACTATAAAAAATGGACAGATCTTCCAAACAAAATATCAGCGAAGATATTGTGGCATTGAACAATGCCCTGGATGAAATGGACTTAACTGATATATATAAAAACCTTCACCCCAAAGAAGCTAAAAACACATTCTTTTCAAATGCACATGGAACGTTTTCAAAGATAGACCACATGATAGGACACAAAACAAGCCTCAACAAATTCAAGAAAATTGAAATCATACCAAGCATTTTCTCAGATCACAAGGGACTGAAACTAGAAACAAACCCCAAGGGAAAAAAACACAAAATCATGGGGATTGAATAGCATGCTACTAAACAATGAATGGGTCAATAATGAAATTAGGGAAGAAGTCAAAAAGTTTCTGGAAACAAATGAAAATGAACTCACAACAACCCAAAACTTATGGGACACAGTGAAGGCAGTCCTGAGAGGGAAGTTCATAGTGATACAGGCCTACCTAAAAAAGATAGAAACATTTCAAACAAACAGCCTAACCCTACATCTACAAGAACTTGGGGAAAAACAACAAAGACAGCCCAGAGCAAGTAGAAAGAAGGAAATAACCAAGATCAGGGCAGAATTAAATGAAGCACCATTCTAAGGGTTAATAAATCCAGGAGCTGGTTCTTTGAAAAGTTAAACAAAATCCACAAGCCTTTAAGCAGGCTCATCAAGAAAAAAAGAGAGAAAATCCAAATAAACACAATCAGAAATGAAAGAGGAGAGATTACAACTGATGCCACAGAAATACAAAGGACTGTAAGAAATTACTACAAAGAACTGTATGCCAAGAAATTTGAAGACCCAGGTGAAATGGACACATTTCTAGAAAAATATAATCTTCCAAAACTCAATGAAGAAGAAGCAGAAAGCCTGAATAGACTAATAATAGCAGATGAAATTGAAGCAGTAATAAAAAACTCCTGACACACAAAAGCCCTGGACTGGATGGTTTCACAGGAGAATTCTACAAAGCATTTAAGGAACAGCTAACCCCTATTCTTCACAAACTATTCCAAAAAAAAAATCAAAATGATGGAAGACTCCCAAAATCTTTCTATGAAGCCAGCATCATCCTAATCCCAAAACCAGATAAAGACAAAACAAAGAAAGAAAATTTCAGGCCAATATTGCTGATGAACATAGATGCTAAAATCCTCAACAAAATACTGGCAAACTGCATCCAACAATACATGAAAAACATCATACACCATGACCAAGTGGGATTCATCCCAGGAATTCAAGGACAGTTCAATATTCTCAAATCAGTAAATGTAATACATCACATAAACAAAAGCAAAGACAAAAATCACATGATCATATCAATAGATGTGGGGAAAGCATCTGATAAGGTACAGCACCCATTTATGATAAAAAACACTGAGCAAAGTGGGAACAGAGGGAGCATTCCTCAACATAGTAAAGGTCATATATGAGAGACCTACAGCCAACATCATACTCAATGGGCAAAAACTAAAATCTTTCCCACTAAGATCAGGATCAAGACAAGGCTGTTCACTTTCACCACTTCTATTCAATATAGTATTGGAAGTTTTAGCTACAGTGATCATACAAAAAAAGGAAATAAAAGGCATCCAAATCGGAAAGGAGGAAACAAGACTGTCATTGTTTGCAGATGATGTGATAGTGTACATAGAAAATCCTATAGACTCCACCAAAAAACTGATCGACCTAATAAATGAATTTGGCAAAACAGTGGGATACAAAGTCAATATCCAGAAATCAAAGGCATTTTTGTATACCAACAATGAAATAGCAGAAGCAGAAATCAAGAAAAAAATCCCATTTGATATAGCAAAAAGAAAAATAAAATACCTAGGAATAAACCTAACCAAAGAGGTAAAAGACCTGTATTCAGAAAACTATACAACACTAAAGAAAGAAATCAAGGAAGACATAAACAAATGGAAACATATACTGTGTTCATGGATCAGAAGAATTAACATCATCAAAATGTCCATACTACCCAAAGCAATTTACACATTCAATGCAATACCTATTAGAGTAGCAATGGCATATTTCAAAGACATAGAACAAACACTTCAAAATTTATATGGAACCAAAAACGACCTGGAATAGCTGCTGCAATTTTGAAAAAGAAGAGCAAAGTAGGAGGGATCACAATACCTGATACCAAACTATATTACAAGGCCACTGTAATCAAAACAGCCTGGTACTGGCATAAAAACAGGCACATGGACCAAAGGAACAGAACATAGAGGCCAGAAATAAACCCAAGTCTCTACAGTCAATTATATTCGACAAAGGGGGCTAACAATAGCCTCTTCAACAAATGGTGTTGGGAGAACTGGACAGCTACATGCAAAAAAATGAAACTCGAGCTTCAACTTACACCATACACAAAATAAATTCAAAGTGGATAAAAGATTTAAATATAAACCATGACACCATTAAAGTCCTAGAGGAGAACATAGACAGGAAAATCTCAGATATTCCACAGAGTAACATTTTCACTGATATGTCCCCTAGAGCAAGGGACATAAAGGAAAGAATAAACAAATAGGATCTCATCAAAATAAAAAGCTTCTGCATGGCTAAAGAAACAGTATTAATATAAAAATAGAACCAACTGTATGGGAAAACATATTTGCCAATGATACCTCAGACAAGAGTTTAATCTCCAAAATATATAAAGAACTTACACGACTCCACTCTAAGAAGACAAGCAACCCAATTAAAAAATGGGCAAAGGACTTGAACAGACACTTCTCCAAGGAGGGCATACAGAGGATCCAGAGACACATGAAAAGATGCTCAACATCGCTAGCTATCAGAGATATGCAAATTAAAACCACAATGAGATACCACTTCACACTAGTCAGAATGGTCATCATATACAAAGCAACAAACAACAAGTGTTGGGGAGGTTGTGGAGAAAAGGGAACCCCAGTGCACTGTTGGTGGCATTGCAGACTGGTACAACCTCTGTGGAAAACAGTATAGAATTTTCTAAAAAAACTAAAAATGGATCTACCTTTTGACTCAGCAATTCTACTGCTAAGATTATATCCTAAGAACCCTGAAACACCAATCCAAAAGAACCTATGCACCCCAATGTTCATAGCAGCACAATTTACAATAGCCAAGTGCTGGAAGCAACTTACGTGCTCATCAGTAAATGAATGGATCAAAAAACTATGGTACATTTACACAATGATACTCTGTAGCAGAAAGAAAGAAGGAGCTCTTACCCTTTGCGACAGCATGGATGGAGCTGGAAAGCATTATGCTAAGCGAAATAAGCTAGGTAGTGAAAGACAAATAGCATATGATCTCACCTTTAACAGGAACCTAAACAACAAAACAAACAAACAAGCAAAGTATAACCAAAGATACTGAAATAGAGAACAGGTTGACAGTGACCAAAGGGGAGGGAATTTCAGGGGAAAAGGGGAAGGGTTTATAGGAACAAATATAAAGGACACATGGACAAAAACTAGGGGGAGGGTGGTAATGGGAGAGAAGTGGGGAGGGATGGGTGGGTGGACTGGGATGGGAGTAAAAGACAGAACACTGTACTTGAACAACAATTGAAATAAAATATAAAAAATAAAGAATTGAACTTGGTACTTCCCTAAATTCAGTCTAGCTCTAGGAGTCTCTGCTTTGGCAGGAGGCACGATGGCTCCTGGTTAACAAGTCAAGCACAGACTTCCTTGGGCAGGTAGGATAGCTGTGACAGCTGGGCTGGAGGGGGTGGGAGACCAGGAGCCCTGTGAGAGCTGTAGGGCTAGGGCCTGTGGATACCCCTTCTGGCAAAGCTCTCAGCAGTGGAAGAGTGGGAAGGAATGACAGCTTGGCCCCATGGGGCAGGGCTGTCACATACAGGGGCCCACGGCTCTGAGGCCTGAGTCATGCCCGAGGACATCTCCGTGGGAGTGCCGGACACTGAAGCCGCGCTATGGGGCATCTGAAGTGCTTTCACAGGTGTGACCCCGTGTCCTGATAGTGACTGACGGAAGGGATGGCTCATCACGGCTTTATAGCTGAGAGATTTGAGATGTGCACATGTTAAGGGGCAGAGGGCTGACTGCAAGCCTTCGGCTGTGGGCCCAGCTCCACTCCCTCTTTGCCAGAGCTGCAGCCAGGCACAGAGTGCACAGGAATGATGGTGTCATCACGGATGGAAGATGACTTCCACTGAATAGCCGAAATGGTACAAGTTTATGTTGAAAAGTGCAAGCTTCAGTGATACGGAAACTTTGCTCGCACAGAATCCTGCTCTGATTTCAGACGAAGAGGCATCCGTGAGGTGCCGCTGTGGATCAGTGTTGCATGGATATGCAACTTAGTCCCCAGTTGGGTCACTGAGATGGGAGGTATCACACACACACACACACACACACACACACACACACACACACACACAGCCGCACCCGTGAATCATGCATTCAGGGACACACCAAAGGGGGCAATTTGGCAAATAGTGAAGAATCATGCCCACCCTCCTTAGCTTCCCCTGGAAGTGGTCTCAGCAAAGGCAGTGGGCTGCATCTTGCAACCAGGTGTGGGCCTGTGTGGTGGGCACTACCTGCTCCTGTGAGGAAGAGGATGATAAAGACAGTGGCTACGGGGGAGTGATTGCTTATCAAGGGACAGGCAGTCCGCTCACAGGTCCACGTATTGTTACTCCCATTATCTGAGATGCGGGAACTGAGGAACAGAGTGATGCGCCCACAGGGCCTGATGCTGATGTTCAAGTGGACAATTGCTGTTTCCTGCCTTGTGGAGACATGGACTTCTGCTTGGAGTCTGGTCAAAATTTGAGTCCTTGGGCCACTGTTTCCCTACCTTTCTTCCTTCCTTCCTCCTCATCTTCCTTCCTTCCACATTTCTTGAGTGTCTACTAATCCCAATCAGCCTGCATGCTTCTAGAGTTGGAGAAATGAAGAAATGATGGCCTATACCTTTAAGGGATTGAAAGTCCAGGCAGGGCTGGTGTGGGTGGGAAGGTGTAGGCGTGGTCAAAAGTGGAAATGAGTTTATCAGCTCATTTCCTTCCAAGAGAGAATGAAGGTTATAGTAGAAAGTGAACGTGGATTTCCTGTAACAGGTGGGTGAAGATAGAAAGTGGATAGACAATGGACAAAGAAGTGGTGGGAAAATATAAAAGGATTTTAACAGCTTTGAAACTCAGCTCATGCTGGGCCTGGTGCAGCCTCCTCTGTGATCCTCTTTGTGGAACTGTTTTCTTCCAAAAATACAGGGACCTGATGTCTGGGAGGAGTTCGGGCCATGGACCCCGACCCATAGAGGTGGTGCTCACAGGCAGGCGGCAGGTGGGAGGTGGCAGGACTGTGCTCAGAGAGGAACTGGGTTGAAATGATAAAGTTTTCATACAAGACAAGGTGACTGAGGAAGAGCACTTGGCTCCTGAGGCCCAAGGCTGTGGATCCAAGGCAACCTTTCTGGGAAATATCAGCACCTTTCATCAGCCAGTTAATTCATAAATATTTCTTCAATGTAGAGCAGAAGCAAGCTGGGGCTTAAGTGTGGGGAAGGGAGTGGAGGAACAGAACTCGGGGTGCACCTGCAGGGCCCTGCAGTCTGACAGGGGAGAGGAAGCTGGTGTGTCTCCAGGGGTGGGCTCTGCTGCATGTCCTGTGGGCAGCACCCAGATAGTATAGGTGGGAGTGGAGGTAGACACTGAAGAGAGAGTGGACCTGGGCTGGTGGTGGAAAGAATATTTGTGTCGAGTTGCTGAGAAAGCAGTTCCTACAACCCATGGGCTCCGGGTGCAGAGAGGCTGAGGGGATGATGGGCAGAGGTGGGAGGAGGGGGGGTTGGGGAACTGTGCCTGCCTCCAGGGCCAGTTACGAGGCCCAGAGCTCACTGCCCAATGTTCGGTGCAGATGAAGTGGGCCCACATAGGGATGAGAGATTGGGAAATGTTCTCAGGGTCTCAGAAGAGGAGTCTAGTCTGGTGGTAACAATAAGTTCTGTTTTGCCAAGATGCCCAGGAGAGATCCCTGTCTCTCTGTTTCCATGTCGCCAGCATGGCAGGACAGGCCTGGCGAAGGCCTGGGGAAGCTCACGGCCCTGGCAAAGAGGCAGCATCGGTGCCTTCAGTCACCGTGTCTGTCCCTCTGCTCCTCTCCTCAGTCCGTGTCTGCTTTATGCTCTGTTGGCTGGTCTGCAGGTCCGTCTTCACAGGCCTGTCTTTCTCCCACTCACTGCTCACTTTCTATTTTAGACTCTTGTCTCTCTCCCTGCCCCTCTGCCCCTTCCTCTCCAGGCTCTTTCCCATGTTTTGTTCAGTGTGCCCTGGCCCTCATCCTTGAGGTGTGACCTTGCACCTCCTTGGTGTTCGGTCCTGCTTATTTTCATAACGATGCTCACAGGGAATAGAAAGGGCTGCCAGCGTCCTCTCTTCCTGTCTGGAAGGAAACACAAAGATCTGCCAGGCCAGGGGGTGGGAGCATCTCCTGCACCAAAGTTCTGGGCATCAGGAAGGGAGCCGGTGGGCAGCAGCTGGGTGCCTTACACCAGCAGATGGGTGCTGCTTCCATGGCGATGCCAGGCAGATGCTGATTCCTCAGTACTGGGCAGGCGGGGCACAAGGGGGTGCAGACACGGGCTGGAAGGGAGGAGAGGAATGGGGGTGTGTCTCCCTTCTGTATAATAGCCTCTTTCTGACAAGGAGCTTCTGTTTTCCCTCCTCCACTGGAAAGCTTTTAAGAGCACTGGAAAGGACAGGCAATTACAGGAAGGTTAGGTGCGCCTGATTGGCTGTTGTTACAAATCACTCATTGTCATACATGGGGTTTGCAGAGGAGGCCATCAGGGGACTGACTGCTGTTTAGGGTAAGTGATTTCTGTTTAGAGGAAATGAGCAGATGGAGGCTTGACTGGCACTCACTGCCCTCTCTGCCTGTTTGCTGTTGTGCTGATGGTTTTTCTAGGCAAGGAGGGGCCGTTTGAGATGCTCCCAGGATGTATGGATGGGAAGGGGCTTGAGGTCAGCCTGCTCAGCCCACCCCACCACACCCTAAGACCTATATTGACCTTATGGGAAAGCAGCCTATAAGGCAGAGAGGAGACTGGTGCAGCCTCACACAGCAGGCTGGGGGAGATGCTGGACCAGAGCTCACGGCCACACCCCAGGCCAACGTTCTTACTCAGAGCAAGGCCCAAGCCAGCGGTCCACACAGACCTGGGATCCCATTGACCTGCCCTGCGCACAGCTGTGCAATGTGACTGCATCTCCTGTGGCAGCCCTGCCACTCCAGGCCCCACACCCGACCTGATCCACAGCCTCTTCCTCTGGGTCCTCTCACACACTGTCACTTGCAATGTCCCTTGACCACATGATGTCCCCAAGAGGCAGGAGGCAGGAGGCAGGAGGCAGGAAACCCATCAGGACTGTCCTGATGTTCTCAATTCCACCTCTGTCTGTCTGTCTGTCTGTCTGTCTGTCTCTCTCATACACACACCCCTCCTTTACCTCCCTTATCACAGAAACACCGCCGTGATGAGGAAACTTCCTTAGACCTTGAAATCTGTTCCATCTCAGGCATCTAAATCAACATGCAAGTTCTGGGAAGGACCAAACCATAAACAACCAGGAGACAGTAATAGTCGAGGAACCCACCAAATGATGAATGAAGGTTGTAGAAGAAAGGCCATCACAAACAAACTTTAGCAAATCCACGATTTTTCCAGCAAAGTTTCTTCCACAGTTTTGCCAAAGAAAAACCCGAGGCAGAGGATGGCTGGAGAACACACTGCAGCCCTGTGCCTTCGGTCGGCAAGCTGTGAGGGTGGACTCTTCAGGGCTGACTAGCGCGCCCTCAAGAGGTATGTGAAGTCCTCACCCTACTGCCTCAGCGTGCGTCCGTCTTTGGAAATTGGGGATTTGGAGAAGTAATAGAGTTAAGGTGAGGACATTATAGTTGACCCTAATCTAATATGACTGGTGTTCTTATTATAATGTTTTAATCCTCACCAAAGGATATGTTCATTGAGTTTAGAGAGAGAGGAAGGTGGGGGGAGAGAGGAAGGTGGAGGGGAGAAAGGGACAGACGGGGACAGAGAGATGTGAGAGAGAAGACCGAGAGGAGCCCAGACTAGGGGCCAAGCCCCCAGCAGTTCTGGAGTGCGGATGACGCTCCAGCTAATTGAGCCGCCCAGCCGTGGCCGGTGTCCTTACTAAGGAGAAATGAGGATCCAGACACAGCTACATGCAGAGGGGGACACGGGGAGAGTGCCAGGTGAGGGCAGGCATCCGGGTGATGAACGAGCCAAGAAACTCCAAAGATTGCCAAGAATCCAGCAGGAGCTAGAAGAGAGGCATGAGACAGATTTTCCCTCACAGTCCTTGAAAGGTACCAACCCTGCCCCCACCTTGACCATGGACAACTGGCCTCCAGAACCCGGAGAAAATAAATTCCTGTTGTGTAAGCCACCAGTGTGTGGTCCTTTGTTAAGGCAGCCCTAGGAAAGGAATACAGTGGCTTATCTTCTCCAAGAACTTCCTTCTGTACTATCTTTCTGTCTTACCTCCTATTATTTACTTGGACTTTACAGCTTAACTTTATCAGGATGACACCCCCCTGGTTGTGAGGTGGGTGTTAATGTCATAAGGATTTGGGATCAAAGAGACCACAGTTATATGATAGAGACTGAGGGACAAGCAGGGGAATCCATTCATTTGACCATTTAACAAGTAGTTGCTGAGGGCCTACTATGTGTCTGGCACTATGTTCTGTGATGGGGACACAAGGACACCCAGAACACTGACCTTGCTCTCAAGGGCTCACATTCTGGTGGGAAAGATGGTCGTGTAGATGGGCAATGTGTTATTGAGCGTTATGAGAACACAGAGCTGGGACGAGGTGGGAGGAGCCAGGGAAGGAGCCTGGAGAAGAGTCCACAGGAGCTGAGCCTTCAAGAGTTCGTCTAGATGATCAAGTGGGGAAGGCTCTTCCAGGCAGAGAGAGCATCATGAGCAAGGGAACAGGGGTGTGGAAGAGCAGGGGGGTGTGAGCGTGTGTGTGTGTGTGTGTGTATGTGTGATGTCCTGTATCACCATGGGTTCATCCACATGTACCCTGCCAGCCTCTTTAGGGTGTGGTGAGCAGAGTTGGCCCCTTACCAGCAGAGTGATGCTCACTGCTGGAAGGGGTCTTCCATCCAACTTGGAGCCCCCTGCGAGTGTGGGCCAGGTCAGGGCCTCTGTCTGCACTGGAGCTGGTCCTTACTTTACTAGTGTCGTCTGCCGAGGCTCCCAGATGGAAGTTGCTGAAGTTGTCTTTCTGAAAACCTTCCTTTTCAGTGGAAATTTCCTTTTAGTTTCTAATTCTTTAATCTAACCTTGGACACCCAAGTCTGTTCAGAGAGTTCCTTTGTTTCTCTCCACCAGACTCTTTCTAGCCTGTATATAGGTGTGTGTGTATGTGTTCATGTATGTCCTCTTCAAATTTTTTTTAACTAAAAAAATTAACTAGTTGGGAGACTGGGCACAGCTCTTGATGATGCTTGGGAGCAATACCTTACTCCTTACTGGGTGAATTTAATAGGCTGAGCTGGGAGAATGGAGAAAAAGTCAAAGGAATAGCCTCACACAAACATCTAGTGATTTGGTAAAACACCTAATGCCCAGCCTTGCGGGTGAAATGCTCTCACAAAATCATAGCAGGTTACTCCATACACACTGTTCTGGGACCAAGCCCTGAAAAGCCAGATAAAGAGAGTCATTAGCATTGACCTTAGTGCCTAGAGGATGACTAAGGTGTACTTTACTGTTGTGTCCATTGTAACTGATCTTATGGAGTGAGCAGTGGACCAAGAATCAGGAGACCTGGATGTACTGTAAGTGACCTTGGGCACATCACTCCCATTCATTGGAGCCTGGGTTCCCCTATATACAAAATGTCCCTCCCATTTCTGCCATTCTGTTATCTCTCCTTTGTATATGCCCATCTTCAAGGCCCTGGAGATGTTGATTGTGCTAATGTGGTCATTTGCAAGTCTGGCTCTAACACGTGCGAGTTAGAACCAGATTCGCCACCTGGTGCTTGTGGCTTACAAGCTGGAGGGGTGGGGTCAGGTCCAAGGCCTATGTGTGCGTGTGCATGTGTGTGTGCGTGTGCAAGTACATCAACTTCCCTTCCTTTTCCTCTGAGACTGGGAGTTATGGTGGAGTTCAAAGGACAATTCATAGCTCAGGGAATGACTTTTTGAAACAGAATGTGAAGGTAGAGAATAGTGGTGGGAGAGGGTCCTGATTTAGACAGGGCTGTCAGAGAGGATGTCTGGGGGTGGGAAGGAGTCGGCCGTGCTGGGGTAAGGGGTGGGCAGGTGGGGCATCGAAGATAGTCCAAGAGGAAGCAGCAGTGTGTGTGTATGTGATGGGAGAGATCAAAAGAGATGGCATATATGTAAATGCCTTATCAAACTCTGGCATTACAAGGATACGAGAGATTCATATTGGATCTGCTAATGCCATGTCTCCGGTAGCCCTAAAGTCTGCCTCCGTTTTCCTTTTGATCTCTTACAAAATGTGCCCCCACCTCAGTGTTCTCCCATGACCCCACACTTTCTCAGGTGTGGGTAGGTGTGTGGGCGAGGGGGCGGGGGAGGATAGTGTGTGTGTGAGGGTGCACATTTCCACGGATGCATGAGGAAGCAAGCAAGTGTATTGCAGGCCTGTCACCATCTCAGCTGAGAACATCTGGATCACCGCCCTGATGATGAAATTAAGTCCATTTCACAAATAAAGTCAGTTAGCAACTCTGAGCCAGGGACCAAGTGGTCTGGCTCACTTTCCTTGCTTGACTTTTTCCAAAGGTAAACAGGTTTGCAAATTATGACATCCATGTCAACTGCTAAAGGTAAGGTGGAAACTCTCCGAGAGAACAGATAAACCTCTCAGGCTGAGGACAGACTACTAAGAGCCAGCAGCTCCAGATACAATATTTGGTGCTCACATCCAAGAAACACTCACTGTGGAGCGTTCAGAAGGGACGCCCTAGGACAGAAGAGCTGGGGAGGAATTGCACTGGTGGGAAACAGAAGCTGGTCCATCATCTTCAGCCTTCTCCAAGGACTTGAGCTCCAAAGTGTCAGTTCAGGGAAAAAATAAAAGAATATCTGAAACACTGGTCAAAAACAAAAACAAACCAAACAAACAAAAAGAAAAAAAGCCCCCAAACCAAAGGTTCCTAATCTATGAGAAATTTAAGTTCAGCCATGCTAATGCTTTGATGAGGAGATATGACTGGAGAGGGGGGGAGGTGGGAAGTACCTCGGAAGGCACAACCAGAAGAGCAGCATGCAAGCCTGGGGGTTTGCTGTCCTCCCGTGCCCCGTACTGTGTTCTCAGGGCCACGTTCAGAGGAGCAGCCAGGCCTTTGTGTCCTCCATTCATGGTGAGGCCGTGCTTTCCAGCTTGGTGAAGTCTGAGAATCAGGATGTTAACCCTCAGATGTGCATCATCTCGTCCTGTTCCCTGCCAGTGTTCTCGCGAGCTCTCCTCACCAGCGTGCACAGGTGTGAGTGTGCAAGGCAGAAAAGCAGGTGGGAGGGGGAAGGGGAGCAGAGAGCTGCACCCCAGAGCCAGGAGGGTGTCTCTGGCCTGGCCTGACAGCCACTGATGGCTAAATTAGAGTAACCACCTTAACGGGGAATACTGTCTGTCACCTTTGAGAGGTGATTAGAGGATGAGGCAAAGGGCGTGGCTCTTGACTGGGTGAGCTGAGGTCCAAGGAGGCATCTACCTGGGGGCCCTGGTAGAGAGGCTCAGGCTGAAGGCCCATGCTCCTGGGGGCCTCCGGCTTTGACAAGACCAGCACTGCCTGGCTCCAAGCTTCTGTGTGTCAATGATGCGGGATTGCGTTCTGCTACTGATTCTCCTAGTTATGCCTGAAGGGCATCAGGTGGAGCCCCAGTCAGCCTGCAGAGAGAAAGCATAAGACCAGGGAGTTGTGGCTCCCTCCCCTGCTCTAAGTTCTGAGGAATTTACAGAGAGCCAGGCTCCTGGTCCTGAAGATATCTGGCTTCCCAGGAGTCCCCCAGGCCATCTATCTATTACCCTGACCCTGTGCCAAGCACCTGCTGGCTAAGACAGGCCTGCTTCCTGCCCCTGGCCCACAGGCCTGGGCTCTTTCGCTGTCCCTGTGCCTTCCTTTAGGGGAGGGGGCCACCCAGCTGCTTCCCTGTCAGGCTGGAGAGTGAAAACCATGGCAAAGACAGACGTGGCTCAGAGAGTCCTCCTGTCATTCCCTCTCTGCACTTACCCACTTCTGTAAATTCATCTGCCAAGAACTGAATGGTGGCCCCTACATTCATGTGTTGAAGCTCTAACCCCCAATGTGGCTGTATTTGGAGACAGGGCCTTATTTAGGGAGACAACTGAGGTGAAATTAGGTCATAAGGGTGGGGTCCTGATCCTACAAAACTGGTGTCCTTATGGGAGGAAGAGACCCCAGAGAGCTCCCTCAGTGAAAGCCCAGGGCAAGGCCATGCGAGGGCACGGCTAGAAGCAGGCAGAGAGGATTCCGCAGAAACCCACCCTGCTGACACCTTGATCTTGGACTTCTAGGCTCCAGAGCTGTTGTTCAAGCCACTGAGTCTGTGACGCTTGCTGTGGCAGCCGAAGTAGACCCCTCCTCTGTCCCCAGAAAGGATCTGGAGTGTCAGGTTCCTCTCTTCTGTCCTGTCCAAACCTCTGATTCTGAGGCTGCCCCCCTCCCCCAGCTCAAACAGTGTGCTGCAATTTGGTAGCAACAATAAGAATGGAGTCAAGTGATAGGGTTAGAAAAAAATTGTGCTGATAAAAGATTCATAGCTGTAATATACAAAGAGCTCTTAGAAATGAACAAAAAGACAAAGTGGAAAACAGGCAAAGCACAGGCATCAGCAGCTCACAGAAAAGCAAATCTAAGTGGCCAATAAGCACATTAAAACAGGCTAAAGCTTACTAGGAGTCAGGAGAATGAAGATTAAAGTAGTATTTACGTTATCAATTTACACCTATCAGACTGGTAAACATTAATAAGATCAGTAATACCTACTGTGGCTGGCAGGGGTGATTTGCATCCGGTGTGGAAGGAAAGGAACTTGCCCATAGGTGGAAGCACTGGTGAGTAAGAGTTGTTTGAAAGGAAGTGCCCCCATGGGGACTGGGCTCAAACACAGTACACCCCCACTATAAATATTATCCAGGCATCACAAACGAATGAATTTCCAGTTCATTAATTTGGAGAAATTTGCACAAAGTGTGAAGCCAAATCCAGAGAAGTATGTAAAATGATACTTTTTGTGAAATAGAAACAAGCTCCTCTTAGATCAATATATGGAGTAGGAGGGGGGAGGGGAAGGCATGAGTCTCCCCAAATCCCCAAAGAATACCGATCTAACACAAACACACATGCACACCGTGTCTGTGAGGCAATGAGCTGTGTCAGGTGATCCTGTTCAGTGCTATGGGATGCACACTTACACCATGAGCTAGTGGTCACGAAATCGTTGTTTTATGGTGGAGAAATTTCAGGTAATTTCTTTTTTTCTTGTACTTCTGTGTACTCTTTGAACAGATTCAGTGGGCATTTATTTTTATGATAATACTATATTTTGCTTTTTGAATCTCAGTGGATTAGCCCACTTCTGACCCTGCCCCTTCTCCAGCCCAGCTCACGACAGTCCTGTGCAGGTCATGGCGTGCCCTCGGACCCTCCTTCTGGGAAAAGGTCTGTGTGAACTATTTAGAGGCACCTTCTGAGAAACTCAGCCACAAGCACCAGATCCCTTGCTGGCACTTCCTGTCATCTCCCCTTTCAGCCCCATCTCCTCCCTGAGGACCCTGATGCAGGGGTCTCAGCCTCGGAGACGACTCTGCCAGTGTCCGTCTACGGTCTCCTACTCTGCACTGTTGCACCAGCTGCCTGTGGAGCTCTGCAGGAGCTGGAGACCAGTCTTACCTGGCAGCGTGTCCCTCCATCCATGACTGGTGATCCTCTTTGGTGAGCCCCCACGAATCCTGCTGTGCTTTTCACCCGAACATGTCTTCTCAGAAGAGTTTCTTCATTTCCTTAATCCCCAAAGCTCTTAATTTCCTCAAATCCCTTAATTTGAATTTTCTGAATCACCTTTCAGAGTATTTTCCTCTCAGTCCCCCAAGCCCACCTAGCTGTTTACCCTATTGTATTTGTGCTATTTTGGATGAAACTCCACTTCTCAGAGGTGCTGGCTGTTTGGGCAGGGCTGGGAGAGGGCTCCTGGAAGGGCTCATAAAGGATCCCCATAGCAGGGTGTGTGGAGAAATCCAAGCCAAGACCTGTGTGGGGAGCATGGGGCAGGAGCCTGAAAGAGCTGAGACACACAGTGAAGTGAAAGGCAGGAGCAGAAACCTGGGTGAGAGACAATGAGGCAAGGAACAAGCTTGGGCAGGAGCAGTCTGGGAACAGAGGCACACTGTGGGCTCAGCCTCTAAGCTGCAGGGTCGGTGGCGGCCTGGGGGGACAGGAGTCAGGCTGCACCCAAGGTGCAGTGGATTGGTGGAACCAGGGAAGGTTTTAGGGAATTGGAACTCAAATTGGATCCTGGAGAATGGATAATTTTTTTCTTTTATCTTTTTCTGTTTTGTTTCTAATCCTATACATATCTGAGATGATCTTATCACATTAGAGCTGAAAAGAACCTTAGAGCTCATTCAACCCTGTGCCATCTAGCATAGTAGCCAAGAGCTGCTTGAAACATAGCTGGCTGACCTGAGATGTGCACAAAGCACAAAATATGCCTCCGACTTGGGACACTTAGTATTAAAACAGTAATATAAAATATCTCACCAAAAGTACAGTGGACCCTTGACCAGTGTGGAAGTTGGGGCGCTGGTCACCAGTGCAGTCAAAAATCTGTATGTAATGTAAGTTGGCCCTCCACACAGGTGTGTCCCCCACCGTGCACTGGAAATAGCATATTGATGACACACTGCCTTTTGGGATACATTGCACAAGATACAATCTATCATGAAAATATATCTTTGGGAACCAACCGTATGGGAAAACATTTGCCAATGATACCTCAGACAAGGGTTTGATCTCTAAAATATATAAAGAACTCACACGACTTCACACCAGGAAGACAAACAATCCAATTAAAAACTTGGCAAAGGACCTGAATAGACACTTCTCCAAGGAGCACATACAGAGGGCCCAGAGACAAATAAAAGGATGCTCAGTATCACTAGCCATCAGAGAGATGCAAATTAAAACCACAATGAGATATCCCCTCACACCTCTCAGAATGGCCATCATAAACAAATTAACAAACAACAAGTGTTGGAGAGGTTGTGGAGAAAAGGGAACCCTAGTACACTGTTTGTGGGAATGCAGACTGGTACAGTCACTGTGGAAAAATAGTATGGAATTTCCTCAAAAAACTAAAAATGGAACTGCCTTTTGACCCAGCAATTCCACTGGTGAGATTATACCCTAAAAATCTTGAAACTCCAATTCAAAATAACCTATGCACCCCAATGTTCATAGCAGCATTATTTATAATAGCCAATTACTAGAAAAAGCCTAAGTGCTCATCAGTAAATGAGTGGATCAAAAAACTGTGGTACATTTACACAGTGGAATATTATGCAGCAGAAAGAAAGAAGGAGTTCCTACCCTTTGCGACAGCATGGATGGAACTGGAGAGCATTATGCTAAGTGAAATAAGCCAGGCTGTGAAAGACAAATACCATATGATCTCACCTGTAAGTGGAACCTAATGAACAAAACAAACAAGTGAGAAAAGTAGAACCAGAGACAAGGAAACAAAGAACAAATTGACTGTGACCAGAGGGGACGGGGTGGGGGATGACAGGGGAAAGAAGGGGAAGTGTCAAGTCAAGGGACATGTGCAAAGGACCCGTAGACAAAGACAATGGGGGCCGGAAGATTGCATGTGGGAGGTGGGGGTGGGTAGAGCAGGGGAGAGTAATGGGGGAAAAGTGAGGACAACTGTAATGGGACAACAATAAAAAAATAAATAAATACAAAATAAAAAATGTATTTCATGTCTTTCTTTTTATTTAACATGGTTACTAGAGACTTCAATAATTCATCTCTGGTTTGCATTGTATTTCTATTGGACAGTGCTTGCTGCTCTAGACTAGGGCTTGGCAAGTCTTTTCTACAAAGGATCAGACAGTGACTGTGGAGCCTAGGGTCTCCGTCCCGACCCGCCAGCTCTGCCTTGGCAGGGAAGCGCCGGGACGGTCCATAGATGAATGCGTGTGACTATGTTCCAGGAAAACTGTGTTATGGACCGCAACATTTGAATATTCCTTAATTTTTATGTCACAAAATATTATTTTTATGATTTGACAAATTATTTGAAAATGTAAAAAGAATTCTTTTCTCATGAGCCAAACAAAATAGACAACAGACCGAGTTTGGCCTGTAGGTTACAGGGGGCCGACCCCTGGCCTAGTCTGATCCCCTAGTCATAAAAGTGGGGTAATCGTGCTTGGAAAGGGAGAGGGCACCCAAGGGCATTTTAAGCTAATACCAGAGTTTACTAGATTGTCTGCCTGGTTTATTTACTTCCTTTCTCAGTAAGTGAGCAAGACAGTAAGTATTCCTCGACGGATAAAACTACTATTCTATGGATGTTTAAAGCCCATTTAAAGATGGTTCATTATGTCTATCCTTCATAAAATGTGTATTTGTTTTTTGTGATTCCCCAGATACACTTCTCCGAGTGTAAATCTGACTGAAAGAGGTTCAGTTGTTTCTTTCAATGGTGTCTGGGTCTGTGGCAGCCCTCCTCACCAATGACAGGAGTCTCCGTGACTCATGCTTCCTGGGCACACTCAAGCTCCAAAAAGAGCATGAGGCCTCTGTGGTCTCAGGAAACACCTGGGTGCTCCGGGCAGCTGGGCTTGGATACATCTGTTAAAGACGGAATGGAGGGGAGGGTTAAAAGTTCGTCTTGACTCAGTTGACAAGAAGTACCGAATGCACCCTTCTTGGCTGGTGGGTCCCCCTCCCACCCTCACGGCCTTTGCTCATCAGGATGGACCAACATGCTGATGCTCCTGGATGGCCTGGGGACTGCTCCAAGACTGAGTGGGGCTCAATACCATGGCAGGGATCACAGGTATGAGCCATTTGAAGTTTGGGTGCCTTCCAGGTAGAGACTTCAGCAAGCATGACATTTCATGGTTCCTAGAACCCCTCATCTGAACCGTGTCCCCAGTGTCCTGGCCTGGCCTTCCCCTCCGTGATTGTTTCATGTCTTTCCTTTGAGAAGCATGAGGTCTTACTGAGGTGTTTCTCTCTGTTTGAAAATGTGATGGTTCCCAATTTTAAAAAATATATTATGAAATACTAAAGCCATGAAAGATCTCCGTATTGGTATAACAAATACCTGTGTTCCCAACGCTCACAGTTAAGTGTTTCCTGGGTGTGATTCCCCATTGCGTCTCCCCACCCTCTGCACAGGTGATCTCTACCTTGACTTTGGTATTCATCACTCATGTGTTTCATTTTTATTTTTAGTTTATTTATTTTTTGATTTAATCTTTATTGTACTTTTATCCATTACCATTTAGTCCCTACATATCTCCCTCCCCTTAGCAATCACCAAGCTGTTGTCTGTGTCCATGAGTCCTTTTTCCTTTTTACTCCATCCCTTTACTGCTCCCGAGCTGTCATCCTACTCTCTATCTATGAGTCTGCATTTCATTTTTAATATATATATATGCATCTCTAAATGTTATGTTCTGTAGATATTAAAATGTTACAGTAATTTTAAAATTACTATAATGTATGTACTATACTACTTTTAAAAATTTTGTATTGGTTTTGATTTTTACTCAAAATTATGTTTAACAGATTTATCTACATCATATATTAAGTTTGTTTTTACTGCTGAATAATTTCTCATACATGACTATATTTCAATGTGTATGTCCATTCTCTTGTTGATGAACATTAGGTTGTTTCCATTTTTTGTTATATAAATAATGCTGCACTGAATATCTTGGGTGCACATTTCTCAGAATTTAGGGTATGTACCTCAGAAGTGAGTTCCTGGGTTCTAGGGTCTGTGCATCTTCAGCTTTATTATGTGGTTCCAGGTGGCTCTCCAATGTGACTGCACCAATGCATGCTGTATAGACATTCTTCACCAACACCTGGTGCCTCGTTCACTTTTTGTTGTCATCATTAATCTTATGGTTATGATATGGTAGCATTTCAGATTGTGTATTTTTCTGATGTCTATTGAGCCTAATTTTTTGTGTGCTTTTTTCATACTTTAACTGGATATTTTTCTTCTGTGAATTGCCTGTTCATATACTTTGCCCATTTTTCTATTGGGCTGTTTTTCTCTTGACATATTCTGAAAAGTAATCCTCAGTTGGTTCTACGGCTTGCAGATAGCCTCGCACAGGTTTCGGCTTGTCTTTTTCACTTTAATGGACTGTTTCGACAAAGAGAAGTTCTTGACTGTAACATGGAACAAGCTCCGGTGCCACATGGTGTCCTGGTGGAAGTGGGGGCGGGGGGGGGGTGCAGAGGCAGGGGACTCAGGAGTACAGATTTCTGTGACTTCCCTCATGCTTCTGCTCAGTGAAGCTCTGTGCAGATGAAACGGAGGCTCAGACTCGAGGGAAGGATGGCAGCCTGTGTTCTCTGCTTAGTGATTTTCCGGGCACTTAACGCACTACTTTGAACTCCATGGTAATATTTTCAAAGAACCTCAGTCGTCAAATAACTTAATTAAACATTACTTACAAAGTTTAATATTCATTATTTGGCTGCAATTACTGTCTTTGCCCCGTCCCCTCCCTCTCTCCCACTGAAGTGCTCTCTCCTCTCTCTTATTCCGAAGGTCTAATTAGGCTAATGGCTGCTGCTCACAGCGACCTTATGTCTGCTGAAAGACAAAAAAGCATAAAGGCTCTCTTTGGTTTGCCCTCCCCGACAGTCTTTGCATGTGGCAGCCCAGCTCCCGAATACCGTGTTTCTTTTCTTTCTCAGATGCCTGATTCCACTTGTGCCACATAGCAGAATTAATGATGTGTATTTGAAAAAGGCTTGGCAGCCAAATTGCAACAAACTTGAGAGAAGGCTGGGGCACTGGAGAGAGGGAGGAATAGGAGAAAAGCTCCGGCCCTTCCAGCACTGACTCACAGCAAAGGCTGGGCTCCGCAGGCTGCTGGCAGGGAAAGGCTTTCAAAGGAGGGGCACAGGCACAGAGCAAGGCGGCTTCTTTCTTAGTCTTTCTTTCCCTGTCTTGGGGCTTAATAGCATCCTCGACTCCCCTCTAAGCAGGTTTCTTCAAAGGCTTTTGTGAGTCTTTGCCCAGCTCTGCCTGCAGTCTGCATCTGCTGCCTCTGGTTTCACCCCATGGGGGGCGGTGTTGATACCACCGCTCAGGCTTATGTGAGAGGAGGAAGCCAGCTGCAGGGCTATTTTCTGCTCTGGCTCCAAGGTTGAGTCTACACATGATGGAGCCCCTTTCAGGTGCCATGTGTGGGTGTATGTTGAGGTGCAGATGTGGAAAAGTCCCATCTCAGGGGAGACAGGTCAGCCCTGCAGGGAATGCACCCCCAGTCAGGTCCAGATGGCAGTGCAATAAGCTTTGCACTGCTTAGGGGGTCCCTGAGGAGTAGTGAGGAGCAGCAGCTAAGGAGAGGGTTTGGTTCTGACAGAGGCCAGGAGCAGGGGCGGGAACCAAGAAAGACTGACTGCGGGAGTGATGGCTGAGGTGCACCTTAGGGTGGAGGAGGTGTTTAAGTTAGGCAAGGGAGGAATGGCATTCTTGGCAGTGAAAAAGGAGACCTGTTAAAGGCATGTTGTGTTTGGGATACTGGGGTGAACCCTATGGGGCTGGAATGCCAGGGGAACTTGGAGGAGAGAGGGAGGAAGGTAGTGTGCCTGGGAAGGTAGGAGAAGATGAGGTGCACCTCAAAGCAGTTTGGATCCCGAGGGGCAGGCCTGGAAAGCTATGCCAGGGAGTTAGCGTTTTTACATGGGGAATATACCACAGATTTACATGTGGGGGACAATAGAGTCAAATCTGTGTTGTAGAGAACGGGGAATTCAAGGGGAAAAGGTAAGAGACAAAGCACAAAAGAGATGGGAGCTAGGAGACCAGCTGAGTGGAAGGTGGGGAGTATGGACTCAAAGTTCCTTGGAAGTTGGTTGAGTAGGACTTGGTCATGTGGTGGTGGTTGTAGACAGAGGGGCTAGCCATGGGGGTCCCACTGTCACATCTAAGGTCCCAGTGAGCAAATCCAAGTGGAGTCCAGCCTATCCTCAGGGTCTGAGGAACAGAGCAGGGAACAGGGCTTATAAGAAGTTTCAGGGAGGGGCTGAGGGCATCAGGACCTCAATCTAATTCAGGGTTCAGGGCCTGGCCTCAGAACTAGTGAAGAGCCCTGAAGGTAGCTGTGGTTCAGACAACCTCCACTCTCTGCCGCCAGGAAGCAGACTTGCCCGTCTATTGCTTCCGCATGTCCCTACAGGCCAGGTTTGCACCAGTGCACCCAAGCCACCTGGATGAGGAGCCACAGGAGAACTCTCGAGCTGATGTACAGGCAGCAGAGGATCCCTTTCCTTCAAATTTCTTTGCACCTGCCTGCTCATGTTTGGGGTCTTTTGCAGAGGTGAGCCTTTGGATAGCTGGTTAATATTGGAGTCACCTGGGCAGTGCTGCAGGTGGAATGGCCTAGCTGCACACCAGAAGGATCCAAAGAGGAAGAGAGGGGAAATGACATGTCTCCAGGACACGGCAACTGAATGGCAGAATTGGAACTGTCACCTGGGGCTTGTAATGTCTCTTGCAGTGATTCTGTCTAACAGAACAGAGAGAATATTCTTGACTCCTCTTAAGTCTTAGACACACAGGCTACTGGTTGATAGACACCTGGACCTGCCTGCACTAATGGCAAATCTGCAGCGGAGGCATATATTCAGGGGGCTCTTTGTCCTTAAGGCAAGGCACCAGAAGGTTGGGCAAATTCAGTATGGCAGAGCCTGGTGGTTATGAGCAAGTGCTCCAGGTTCGAGTCTTGTTTCTTCTGTCTATTGGGCTGGCCAAAAGTTTGTTTAATTTTTTCTGTGTGATGGCTCTAGTAGTGCTTAGTTGTGTTTACTTCATTTGAAACAATTTTGTTAGATTGTATAGTGATGTCATATCAGTGTGCATTAAAAATATCAAAATGGGTGAATTTTTATGTGGCCATTTTAATATTGAAGGTGGAAGAAAATAAGCAACATGTTTGGCATATTATGCTTTATTATTTCAAGAAAGGTAAAAACTCAACTGAAACACAAAGAAAGATTTGTGCAGTGTATGGAGAAGGTGCTGTGACTGATTGAATGTGTCAAAAGTGGTTTGCAACGTTTCTTGGTACTATTGACATTTTGGCTAAGTAACTCTTTGCTGTGGGACTGTCTTACGCATTGGGAGATGTTTAGCAGCACCTCTGGCCCCTACCCACTGAAAGCCAATAGCAGGAGATAGCTGACATACTCAGAATATCCAAATCGATAAAGCTGTTGGTGAAAATGAAAATGTGTCTTTTATTTTATGGACAAAACTAAATGGACTTTTTGGCCAATGCAATACTAGCCATGTGTCCCTGGGAAAGTTACTTAACTTTTCTGTATCTCAGTTTCCTCATATGTAATGTGAGTCGGATGACCGTCAGTTCCAATGGTCTTGGCTGATACCTGCTGTCCCAGTGTAATTATTAATGGTACCACTTTCACTGCCAACAGTGTCTTTGTTGAGATGGTAAATCATACATTTACCCTAAGTACGGGATGATAATAGTGTCTGTGGATCATACAACCACATAAGCTTATAAAAATTAAATATGCGAAAGCTCCTGTGTTAGTGTCTGAAAATACATAGGCATCTACTGCTAATTATATAGTGTGCATTGCATTAATTTCCTAAGGCTGCTGTGACAAATTATCATGAACTAGATAGCTTAACGCAATAGGAATTTATTCTCTCACAGCCCTGAAAGCTGTAAGACCGAAACCAGGGCGTCAGCAGGTCTGCACTCCTTCAAAGGCTTTGGGAAAGAATTCTCTGCCTCTGCTGCTTTCCGAGGGTGGCTTGTACTCACTCCTTGGGGTTCGTGGCTTGTGACGGATCACTCGAATCTCTGCCTATCTTCACCTGGCCATTTTTCCTCTGTGTGCACCTGTGTTGAAATTTCCCTTTTGTAAACATACCAGTCACTGGGTTAGGGTCCACCCTAATCCACTATGACCTTGTCTTAACTGGATTATGCCACCAAAGACTCTATTTCCCAGGTCACGTTCACAGGTTCCAGGTGGACAGGTATATTGCAGAGACGTTGTTCAACCCAGTACTGCTGCACGTATCTTATTTCCCAATCACACTTTGTCACTTGGCTCTTATGCCTAGCACAACACTTGGTGTACTAACAAGCACATAGTAGGTCACCTGTTCATTGTTGATGGAGACACTGTTCCTAAAAGGTGGTCTTTGTTGGTTTATTGTGGGGCAAGGCTGGGCGATGGGATTAAGGGCAATAAAGAGGAGAGAAAACAATGTTCCTTCTTGGCCGGTCTTCCTGGACTCACTGGGGAGTCCTGGTTCCTAGGCATTGTCCAGCTCATTGCTGGCTCAGCCTCTAGACAGTCTTTCAAAAGAGAGAGAGAGAGAGAGAGAGAGAGAGAGAGAGAGAGAGAGAGAGAGAGAGAGAGAGAGAGAGAGAGAGGGAGAGAGAGAGAAGAAAAAGACAAAAAATCTTCAAATCACTTTTTAAAAAATTCAACAACACAAATCAACAACCACACACACAAAACCCAACAAAAAGCCCCCTCGGCACATCACAAAGATGCTGATACCGAAAGCTGAAATAGCTTTTCCATAATGCAATGAAATATATTAAATTCAATAGACATCAAAGGAACTTTGGGAGCAATTGCTGAATTTCCGAAATAAACAGGGTTTTCAAAGGAAACAAAAACAGCATTGGGATCTTGGGGGAGCAGGCACATTTTTGAGGGGGCAGAGCATGGAATCCTCAGGCTCTTGATCAAAGGGTGAATCCGTTAAAGGGAGGGAATGAATGAAGCCTTGAAAACTGGTTTTGATCCAAACTGCCCCAGGTACGGGTGCTGCCTGCAAATGACAAATCCGTTCCCAACTACGGGAAGCCGGCGATATCTCTGTTTTCAGCCTTACATTTTGCAGGTTATTCAAAACGAGGAAGTAATCCCAGACAAAGGGATCCAGATAAGTAAAATACAGCCCTGTGTGGGCTGCAAGCTGCAGAGGGCCTTTGTGTCTGGAATGGCTTGATGATAATTCGGGCACCCGCAGTCTCAGAGACATTAACTTTTTAAATTTCCAAATTTAAGTGTGTGTCTGTGTGGGTGCGTACCTACTTGTGTGACAGGGTGTCTGCCAGAGAGGAGGGACGGGCACCCCCAGGAGGGATTGACTGCGGTCCATAAACCTGTCTGTGCAGTGGATCCCACCCTCTCAAGAGGGGGCATCGGTCCCTCGGGGTGGGGGGTCTCTGAGATCCTAGATGTTCAGAGCCCTGGGGGCTGGGACTCACTGACATGACCAATGAAACAGAAGCAAGAGCCAGGTAGGTTACGAGACTTGAGCCGCATCACACGGGTTCATCAGCAGTGTCCCTGCACCAGCTAGTTAACCGCTTAGTGCAGCCATGTCTTCCATGTATACAGCTGTTTGAACAAGAGGATTTTCTGGAGCAGTCATAGACCTCCCAAACCCACAGTGCCATGGTTCTCCGCCCTGGGTCCTTATCAGAATCCCCTCCTGTTTTCTGAAACACACATTCCCACGACAAGTGAAGCTGCTGTGAACATTCCTGAACCAGCCCAGGTGTGTGGACGGATGCTTGCATTCCCCCTGGCTGTGCAGAAGGGGCTGGGTCATGCGGCAGGCGTGCGTTCTCCAAAGTGTCTGTGTCTGTTTGCATTCCCATCTGTGGTGTGGGAGCGTTCTAGTCACTCCACATCCTCACCAGCATCCGGAGTGACTGGCCTTTTTAAGTCTAGCCATCCCAACAGGTGTGTAGTGACACCTCATCATGGTTCTAATTTGAATTTCCCTGATGATAATGGTGTTGAGCATCTTTTCATGGGCTGATTTTCCAGCTGATACCTTCCTTGGTGAAGTGTTTATTCAAATTTTTTCCTCAATTTTTAAATTGGGTTGTTTCTTTTCTTCTTCCTTTTTTTAAAAAAAATTCTCACTCAAGGGCATATGCATTGATTTTGGGTGCAGGAGAGAGAGAAAGAGAAACGTCCATCAGTTGTTGCCTCCCCTATGCACCCTGACTGGGCATCCGACTGGCAGCCTAGGTATGTGCCCTGCCCAGACTCCAGCCGGCGACCTTTTGAGGTACGAGACAAACAGAGCCACAATGGTCAGGGTAGGGTGTCTATGTTCTTCTTATCAAGGCTTGAAAGTTTGAATGCCAGTGTTCATACAAGTTTTATTTGTAAGTGCTGGAAACTGAAAACACCCCAGTATTCTCTGCCAGGTGATGGGGTGAACAAGGGGTTGCGTATCTTAGAATATGACCCACTCGGCAGTAGAAAGATGAACTGACAAACACAACCATATGGCGGAGCCTCACAACGACCATGCTGAGTGACGGAAGTTAGGCAAGAAGAACACCTACCACACGATCCCATAAACATGAAATTCCATAAAATTCGAATTAAGCTACTGGGACAGAAATTTGGTCATGGTGGCCGGCGATGTGTGGGAAGGGGTGGGGAAGGGAGGCAGAGGAGGGTTGCGAAGGGGCTTGGGGACACAGCTGGGAGACAGATCCAGTCACTGTCTTCAGTGTGATGATGCTTTCATGTGTCAAAGCTTATTGGATGGTACAGAGAAGAAGTAGCATAGATGGTAGGGAGAAAATAGACAGGGGGAGGGCAAGAATAGTATGGGAAATGTAGAAGCTAAAGAGCTTATGACACATGGACATGAACTAAAAGGGGGGAACGTGGGTGAGAGGGGGTGTGTGGGGGGAGGGGAGTGAAGGGGGGAAATGGAACAACTGTAATAGTATAATCAATAACGTATATTAAAAAAAGAAAAAAACTTATCAGATTTCCACCTTAAACATCCATTTATTATAGGAAAAAGATCTGTACTAAAATGAAGATTCCTGGACTCCACTCTAGAATGACTGTATTATAAAGAATCCAGAAATCTGTGGCAGAAAGTGATATAAAATGAAAACATACTACTTTAAACATTAAAAAAAACCCTAGGATTGAATTCTTCATTCCCCACTCACCAGCTGTGTGTGCCTGAAACCACAGTCAAGACCACATAACCTCCTAACCTCTTAGCACCTCAGCATCTGCACAAATGCGATAACTAGAGAAATACTTTTCCAGTGCCCTTCTGAGGCTTAAACTCAGTCGCCACATGGAAGTGCCTGGCATGAAGGAGATCTCCATAAATGTGGATTTATTTAATTATCATTTTCCTAAGAACCCCCAAAAAGGAGTGGCTGGCTCTGGGTGTGAAGGCAAGGTGGGGGCCAGAGAGTGTGTGCCTGGTGTGAGCACACATGTGTGCCCAGTGGGGCTGAGCCAGCCACTGGTGTCAGCACGAAGGTCCCTGAGGCTCAGGGAAGGGGGATTATCATGGCAGCCACATCTGCCGACTTCACGACTTCCCCGCAGCAGCTGGGAGCGGCCCCAGCTCCCACGGGGACGGCAGTGATTAATGTTTGCCTCCTTCTGCACCAGGGCTCCGGGCTGGGAGCTGCTCTCCCTTTCTGCCATCCTTTATCAGGGTTCACTGGCTAACTGGCTCGGAGGGCGCAGCCAAAGCCCAAGGACCACAGCCCGAGTGGGTGCTTTCTTTTACTTCCCTGCCTTTTGCCCCCCCTTTGTGAGCTCTCTGCCTTTGCTCCACTGTCAGAGCTACAAAGGCCCTCCAGGTGCATGTGCAGGCCGGGGTGTGACACATGTAGTGACACACATGCACACACACATGCTCGCACACATCCGGGGCCAGGGTGATGAATAGTGGCTCTTGAAAATCTCCTTATCGCAGCGGTGCACTCGGCTGCGACGTGTGTGCCGGGGGTGGGGGTAGGAGAGCAGGAGGAAGGCCTGGGAAGCCCAGAATGAGAAAGCCCAGCTCCTGGCTTCGCTTGTCCCTGCCCTCTTTGTCTCGATGAAATTTCAGATGCTGCTGGTGTCTTGTCAGCAAGTCTTTTGCAAAATAAATGGAGGCAATATCAAAAAAAAAAAAAGCTGATTTGCCCAGGATTTAGCCTACGGAGCAGATGTGTACAAATACCAGTGCAATGCCTGCTCCTTTGCGTAGGTGTGAGTCTTCATCCAACAGATGAAAGACAGCCAGGAAGGAAGAAAAAAAACCTTTATCGAGTGCCTACTGTGTGCTGAGTCCTTTCATGCACACAAGCTTTTATTGCTCTTGGGTCCACCCCTTTGTGGAAGGTGCCCAGTAAGCACTTCCTGGCCTGAACAGAGGGGAGAGCTGGAGCATCAAGGGTGCCCCCCTGCGAGTCACTGACCCCTGGCAGACAGAAATGACCCTGCTCTGAAGAAGTGTGGCAATAGGGGCAGGGCCTGAATTTATAGGGCACTGTGCTTTCCCAGTAAATCAGACCACTTTTTAGAAACTTATTAACTGGCTTCATTAAAGACGCCTTCTGCTTAACTATTAGGCTGCAGGCTACAATAACAGAATTAAAAGAAAAAAAACCCTGCAGGCAATGAAATAAATACTTTTGTTCTGGAGACAGCTCTGGAAAACAGGATGCATCGTCTTCAAAGACAAGGGCGTGGATGTAACAGAGACACCCTTGTCACCCACTCTTCCCACCGCATCTCCCTCTGGGTGTTACAGAACAGAACAAGGGGGGCCTGGAACGATATACTATTATTGAAAGAAGGCCCCGGATCCGTTATGTCCGCCGCCAGAGGAAAGACATCTCTCAATGCCAGAGATTCGTGAAAAGGAAAGGAAATGTTTATTTAATGCTATACAAACTTAAAGTAGTGACCTAATGTCTTTATCAAAAATCCCAAAGTCCCTTAAAACACCCACAAACACACACAGTCCTTCCTTCCTTCCCCCTTTGCCCAGTCCAGAGTACCGTATCTCAGGAAAGGAAATAGAAGTCCATGGCTCAGACAGTCCTCTGGTTCTTCATTAGTCCTCCTTCTCCACTGGGAGACCTCCCTGGGTTCCCGGCACCCTCTGCTGAGTTGCCGGGATCTCTGCTAAAACCAGGTGGTGGTTCCCCCTTCTAAAGCTGTGGGGGTCCCCACTCTGGCACAGGCATGTGGTCCTCTCTCCCAGGGCCACGGGAGTCTCCACTCTGTCAAGGCCGCGTGGTTCTCCCTCCTCAGGGCTGCGGGAATCTCTACTCTGCCAAAGCCACGTGGTTCTCTCTCTCTGGGATGCACATGGCTCTCCTTCTCAGGGCTGCGCATGGCTCTCCTTCTCAAGGCAGCATAGTTCTCCTTTCTAAAGCACCACGGTTCTCTCTGGGATGCAGGAGTCTCCACTCCGTCAAAGCCGCGTGGTTCTCTTTCCAATGGCCGCCAAGTCTGGGTTTTAAATCCCCGCGGCCAATCTTCCTCTGCAGCCTCATTTCCGACTCCTCCCACACTTGGCTTCACATGCCAGAATTCATATCCTTCCAGCTTTACTGGGCTGCCATCATGAGTCTGGGCAGGCGTGGCCCCATGTCCTGGAGCCAATCTTCTCCGAGCTCCCACGCAGGCGCTGTAGCTTGGGGGGATCTGCCCCCCAGTCACATCTTGGTGGGGAAGTTACTTCCATTCCCCTGGCTCAGAGATGATCACAGCTATTTAACATATCTAAGCGACCAGCCAAAGGCTATAGATATGTTAAATGACCACGCTCAGAGGGTAGCTGCAAGGCTGTTGCTATGCAAAACAGATCTCAATGGCCTTGCTCCATTTGTCCCTTCCCCCAACCCACACGGGGCGGGGGGCGGGGGGGGGGCGGTGGAGACATCTTAAAATCTCCTGGACACCTTAAGTTCTGGACCCCACTTCAAATGCCCATTTGGGGTCCCCCCTCTTGGCTGCACCCTGTAACATGGGGGCAGTGAAAGCAGGACTCCAGCTCTTCTGGAACTTTCCATCTTTGTTTCACATATTGTCAACTGGTCTTCTCAATTCACTCCAGTGACGGTCATACTGGGAATGTTTGATGCATGTATTTCTTGTCAAAATGTCACTACTCGAGGTGGTAATTTTGAGGATGGAAAGCTTAAGGATGTTTTCCAGATAAACAGGGTACTACGTAGGAACAACCCTCGGTTGAGATAAACAATACCCATGGGGAGTTGTCAGCTGTCTCTACCACTTGCAGCCCTACTACAACACAGGCAGGTGGTGCCAGCCCCATTTTACTGTTGAGGAACCTGAGGCTCAGTTTAAGAAAGTTTAACAATTGTGCTGAACCCCGGCCAGTGTGGCTCAGCTAGTTGGAGCACCGTCCTGTAACTGAAAGGTTGTGAGTTCAGTTCCTGGTCCAGGCGTGTATAGGAGGCAACAACCGATGTTTCCCTCTTGCATGGATGTTTCTCTCTCCCTCCCTCCCTCTCTCTCTAAAAGCAATGAAAAAATGCCCTTACATGAGGATAAAAAATAAATAATTTAAAAAATGTGCTGAAGGTCAGACAGTAGTGAAACCCGGACTCTGGTCTCAGGCGTCCTGATTCCTAATGCCATTTCCTCAGTGCCTGGGTGGCGCTTTTGTGAAACTGGAACTCCAGGCACACCGTTTGAGAACACTGAGTATTGCAATATTCTCATCAGCTTGATCTTGGCAAATCGAGGGGTTCAGTCTTCACAAGGACAGCACACTGCTGGGCTCGCCTCTGCCCCCGGGGAACCGGCAGAGCCTCGCTCACGGAGGGGGGCAGGCCCACGCTGACCTGTCAAGAAGTCAAAGTGGGTACAGATTCTCGGAACTTCTGCCTCCTTTGGCCTCTGGCACTGTCCAAGAAAATGCCACTTCCTCTCTTTGGTACCCAGATGGTTTCCCAGTCTCAGTGTCTTCCAATACAACAGCTTGGAATTGGGTGGCTGATTCACATGGATGACTGGTTTTCAGCTACCTACTCAAAAATTGTTGATGGTCGCCCACCCAATCTGTCCTGGGCAGCCTTGTCCTGGGTGCTAGGCGGCCGAGTCCAGAGAAGGATTAAACGTCGAATTCCCCACTTTCTTGTCTGTTGACAAAGGCAAGGCTTTGTTCCCAGTTCACTGGAGTGATCTGACTTTGGCCTTTCAAGGAAGGACATGGCATTAACATTCTGGAAAAGTGGCAGCACCGGTAGTAGCAGGAGAATCCTTTCTGCATGCACAGAGCTTTGGAGCATGTTTACCAGTGCCCACTGAGTAGCCACACGCAGCTCAAATTCAACTGCCCAGACTGAGCTGTTATATTCTCCGCTCCCTTCACTTGTTCCCGCCTGACTCAGGAACTGTCTCCGCACTCAATCCGGATGATCTGTTCTGCTCTCCACATCCAAGCCATCTCCCAGTGATGGCAGATCTTCCTCCAAGGTTTTTAATTTATCCAGTTTTCCTGAGCAGCAACCCTAACCCATTACTC
Source organism: Phyllostomus hastatus (assembly GCF_019186645.2). Classification (NCBI taxonomy): domain Eukaryota; kingdom Metazoa; phylum Chordata; class Mammalia; order Chiroptera; family Phyllostomidae; genus Phyllostomus; species Phyllostomus hastatus. The sequence goes on along the minus strand of NW_025333999.1, from coordinate 8,693,924 downwards.
CAAGCCAGGTGCTAAGAATACATGACCAGTCTCCTCACACGAAAATGGAAAAGTCGAGTCTTGGGCTCCCAGATCCAGGCAGCTGGGCTGTGTGTACCGACCTCTGGGCAATTGGATGCTAGCTTTTGGGACTTGGAGTTTGGAGTAAAAGCTGTAGAGAAAGCAGCAGAGGTGAGGAATTGGTTGTAGTGGCCGCTGGGGCTGCCGCAGCAGCATGCTCACCTGCACAGCAGAGCCAGAGGTGCCGCTGGCTGTTCAGGACACCAGCCGCAGAGATGTGGGTGGCCTCCTAGCTGCCTGGCCTCTGAGCTGCTGTAGCTGGGGCCTGGGCTCCTTACCTCCTTGGTTCCCACTTCTTTCTTTTGTCAATTCTGTGAGCTTCCCTGTGGCATGATGGTAATTACTTATGCTAAATAGGTTTGTTTCTGTTGCTTACGGCCAGGACCCTGACTAGGACCTGCTCCTGCGTACTGTGTGTCAGGCACTTCCCAGGCTGCTACAACAGCAGAAACGAAGGGCAAGCCAGGCTCAGGGGCCTCTGAGCACAGGTGCCTGTGGACCGCAATCTGGGGCCCAGGTGGGCGGCACTGATAAGGACTCAGCCTCACCCTCTCCAAGCTTGTCAGAGTCCAAGGAAGACTCAGAGACACGGCTTTTAAAACCCTGAGAGGAAAGAGGATGTTTACCCACAAAGAAGGTTTTTAAAGGACTGGCTTTTCAACTCTAAAGTATGACACCTATTTAGCGGGGGAAAAGCACCGGCTTCCCAAAGTTACCAAGTTTATAGTCAGTCTGTTTCTAGTGGACAGAAACAATTTTCTTCCATAATCATTCTGCTGTCCAAGAGCATGCTACCTCTTCAGGTGGCTGTGAAAAGTCAGGAGTGAAGCTGTTCTTGTTACAGAGCCAGTAACTTTTAGGAAGGTTGCAGACAACCTTTATTTCTGAAACTGGAGCTAGACGGTATTGCCCCGGTTTTTGTCTCGTTCAGTTATGTGTGTGTGTGAAGTCGACTCCCCGCTAGTCATGGCAGTCACCTTCCCCAGAGCAGTCGTGAACACTGAACTGTTGAGTGCCCGACCGCCTCCTCCAGGGGAAATGAAGGGTAGATTCCTGCTGCCCTCTGGTCACAACATTTCTGCTCACCGATCGATGCATAAGCTTATTTTAGATGTGTTTGTTTAATAGCGTGCATTTATATGTGGTGTTGACTCAGTAGCATCGCACTCACAGCCTGTCACAGCACTAAAACTCACGCCTGAATGCAGCGAACCCCACACACATCATTTCCCCATGAGGCCCAGCACAGCCTTCTTGCACTCAGGAGCCCTGGGCAGCACCCCAGCACGATGCTCTGGGGCCACTTTTAAACAGCAAAATCACCATGAAGAAGCACAAAAATGCAAACATGAGGTGCTAGGTAGACTTTGAGAAAGACGTTGTTCCTGGCATAGGAGTAAAACAAGAAGGTAAAGTAGAACATCACCTTGTTTGGTCTCCACTGGGAATAGGTTGTTGGATGACCTGTGACCCCTCCACATTGGGACCCTTCTTCCTGTCCTGACCCTGGTTTGGACATGTCCCTAGCTGCCTTGTGTTCTCCTTCCTGTCAGGCATGCCAGCTCTGGGGAGCAGTGGTGACCATCTTTCTTCGCCTTCCTCTCCAGCTTCTGGCACATGGGTGGCCAAACCCTCTCCATGGCGTCCTTGCCAGGCAGGGGCACCCAGGAGTCCTAAGGACCTGGGTGAAAATAGGGGGGCTGCCTCTGTGTGGTAGGGCTGAGGCCAAAGCCCAGGGCAGCCCCGTGGTTCTGTGCAAACAGACCCGTCCCCACCCGTGGTGCCTTCTTCCTGCTCCACACCCCTCCTCCAGCCCTCTCCCTTTCCTCTTTCCTCTCCCGGCTCTCCTCGTTCTCACTTGGCTTTATCCAAACAGGCAGCCCAGTGGATTTGTATCAATAAGAAGCAATCAGGAGCAGCTATAATACTTGCAATCAATATATAATTGCATCAGGGTTATTCCATTACCTCGGGCCTCCTGCGCTGATTACCGCAGAGGCCTCCTGATTCCAGTAGCTGTTTCTCCTGGATTCGGAGTTTGGCAGAGAAATTCAGAGTCAGGGTTGCTGCGCTGGGCCCCAGGGAGACTGCCTCAGGCCCTGCATGCCGCTTTGGGGCCCAGCGGTGTGCAGGGTCAGGTCCGACAAGGAGGAACCAGACGATGGGGTGACAGTCTCCTGGGCTAACAGGAGGTGGCTCCAGGGATGGCCTGGGGTCAGGCTACAGGGTCAGCTGGACTGGGGCTGAGAGGGGTCAGTTGGACTGGGCCCAAGGGTCCCTGTTCCACATTAGTTGATTTGACTTGTATGGCATGTTTCAGTAGAGACCATGCCTTTGCATGCACGACCCCCACCAGCCTGTGGCTGATTAGGACGATCCCCATTTTACAGATGAGAAAGCTGATCCCAAGAAGGGACAGGGCTCAGCACCACTCAGCTTGGAAGCAGAAAAGCCAGGACTCGAATTCAAGATTGACTTTAAGGTTTGAATCCAAGGCTTAGGGCACTTTCTACTGTTTCCAGAAACAAACAATGAATCAAAGGAACAGAAATGCCATGGCCTTTGGACCGCACTCCTGGGAACAGTTCGTTTGGCTTGCCCAAGCAGCTCCACGAGACGGCAGCACAGTGGGCTGGGCCCCCACAGTGGGTGAGAGGGGCAAGGCTCAGAGCAGGGCGGCCCACTGCTCCAGGCTGTCCTAGCCTGAGGCGGTGCTCCTGCGATGCTCAGGGCTGACCTGCAAGTCCTGGGACATTAGTTCAGGTGGAGCTCTGTTGGTTTACTACAGTGTCTGAGGGGGCAGTGTCCTTTTCCACGCTCCCCCACCTTCCAGGTAGCTGCCAGCGTGCCACTCTTCTGCTTGTCTGTGGAAACCAACACAATAACCAAAATAATCTCCTTGATTCCTCGAGGGCTCACCGTGCATGTCAGCCTGCTGCACATGTGGTCACAGCAGCAAACGCTCGCACAGCATTTACCGTGCTGCGCACACCGTTCTCAGAACTTCACGAATGTCAACTGTGTGTGTGCTAATCCACAGCTGACCCTTTTACAGAGGAGAGAGCTGAAACGCAGGTTAAGGACTTTGACCAAGATGGTAAAGTGAATGAGGGCTGCAACCAGAGTTGGAATGGAAGCCACCAGGCTCCCAAGTCTGCCCTCATCTCCCGCCTCACCAGTCTCCGTTAAACGTAGGTGATAGCAGGTGTTGTCAATGTGATCTTATGGAAAGCTGAGGCAGAGGGTAAGTTCTGGTTAAATGAATGAATGAATGAGTGGATGAATGAATGAATGGGAGAGTCCTATGACTTACCCAAGAATACAAAGCGAATGATGCCAGATTCCCCCAAATTCAAGGAAATACTAGTCAGCAATGAAAGAGAGAGGAAGAAACAACAAAGATGAAAGGCACAAAACTGTATGTTGAGGGAAAAGAGCCTGACACACAGGGCACCTTCTCTCTTCCAGGAGTCCCTTCACATGAAGTCTGAGAATTGAGCAAACAAACCTATGACGATAAATTTCAGAATTGCCGTTGCCTATGGATGGTGGGATCAGTTGGGAGAGGATGTGAGAGAAATTTCTGGGGTGATGGAGGTGTCCTCTACCTTGATTGGGGTGTTGATCACATGACTTTACCTATTTCAGGACCCTTGCTGAATTGTACGCTTAAGACCTATACATCTCACCTGTAAGTTTTACCTCCAAAAAATTAAAAGCATCAAAGGACAGATGAAATAGAAAAGACAGGATTCACAATATGGGGTGTCTGATGCCAGAGCTGTGCTCTGCCTGTTGTTTGCATGTAACACACTTTCATGTACCGTCGGTCACAGGTGGTAGTCCAGGTGAGCCACCTGCATTAGGGTGATGCTCACATGTGGAGGAGCCACTGAGAGGGAAACCCATTGAGCTGCCTTAACTGTGCACCTGCTCCTCTGGGCCCTGCTGAACTGGCTGCTGCCTTCCAGAGGAGGTGGTCCCTGCCCTGCCTGGAGCAGCTTCCAGTCTGGGAGGTGTTAGTACCAGAAAGGTTGACCCAGGTGACAGCCTGGCTGGGCAGGACTCCAGTCCTGCTCTGTAGGAACAGGGGTGCTGAGCATGTTACAAAGACAGAGTCTCTGCTGTAGGGAATAAGGATGGATTCTACCTGCTGTGTGTGAAACATAAGGTTGGAATTGGTTTATGGAAGAAGCAGAAGCCCAGGAACGAGAGTGGGGCACAAGGTGGGAGTTGAGCTCTCAGAAAACGTGACTTTGGCTGAGTCATGGGCCCTGAGTCAGTGTGATCTAGCCTGGCTCTACTTACTAGCTCTTGGCTTTGAACTAGTTACTTACCTTCTCTGTTCTTCAGTTTCCTCATCTAAAAAAAAAGATGGTGGGAATAATGACAGTACTTCCCTCTGGGATTAAACTGTTTAATATATGCAGGGCAGTTGGACGTTGGAGTGGTGATTATCACAAGGGTTATTGAATTAAAGCTCTTAAAGTGTACTCACTGAAGGCACAGTGGCTGCTGGTCCTGGGCAGGGTTTCGCCTGAGGACTGTGGGGAGTGGCTCTAAGGGTGGGCTGAGGGGATGAAGGACGGGCACCGGGCCGCTTGTATTAGAAGCGATAGAACAGATGTTCTTGTGAATTTCACAGGACAGCGTACAAGGCATCAAGGCCCGGGAGGTCAGTACTTGTCTGAGGTTGCACAGCTAGTCTGGGGGAGAGCCAGGCTCCTCATCACTTCCCCTTCTCCCTTGGCAGGGCTGCTCACACTGGCTGGGAGGCCCACAGCCCTCCCCAGCCCTCCAGACTCACTACCTGGCCCTGTGCAGGGCGACCTTGATGGGGAACCAGGTCCCCTGTGATCCTCAGTTTGTATCATAAAGGACGCCCTGTCTGGGACTTTCCTGCTAGTGAGGCAGCCTCCTTGTTACATTCTGGCTTGTGTTTATGTCAGAGGCGCCCGTCACCATGTCACCTTGTCACCTTGATCATGTATCTAGCTGTCAGAGGCAGGGACTCAGGGGCTGACAGTCTGCCATGTTTATGGAGCACCGTTCTTCACTGCGGGTCTCTGATCCTGACCCCAATCTTTCCTCTGGTCTTTGTGCCCCTACACCTGGGGGTGTCTATATCTGTAGCAAGTCAAGGCTCACCTTTCTGGAGAGAGAGAGTGAGAGAGAGTGAGGGAGAGCAAGCCCAGGAGGAAGGTCTTTAGCCATAACTAGGGCAGAGAGGGGCAAAAAGCTCCCCTCAGTCCCCAGGAAGCTGCATGGGGAAGAGCTATGAGGAGTGGGGTGGCAGCAGATGCTGGGTGGCAGTGGACACTGAGAGGTGGCAGTAGCCATGGCTGGAGATGGCCAGGAGAGGGGCTGGGGCAGCAGGCAGGCAGTGGCTGGCCCAGCTTCCTGAATGCTCTCGCTTGGTGGGACTCGGGGTGTCTCCCAAGAGCAGCCATCCTAACATTTGCATCAAGAGAAATTTCAGAATGCTCGACTCCTTCCAATACAGAAAAAATAAATAAATAAAGGGAGTCATTATACTCAGGCAGAATTGGTTTAGTTGTTAGTTTCCTGAGCTTGCTCATTCATTCATTCATTCATTCATTCGACAATGTAGGAGTAGTGATTAAAGCACCTGTTTTGCATCCAGAAATTAGAAAAAATTGATTTTGGCTTCATTTAGAGAGTTAAAATAGTTAAAATGGAGATTGGAAAACCTTAATGTGGAGGGTGGTAACTCAGAACTTGAAAGCATAAATTTCTTTCTATGAGATTAAGAAATATCTTAACACGTGATTAACATGATCCATAAAACTGCGTGGTGCCACAGAGCAGCATGTGTGAGACCAGCTAAGCCTGGCTTTGGCAAAAGGTGTGTGCTGTAGCCAGAGGAGCTACTCTGTACCTCTCTGCCGAATTTGCAGGAAGTGGGTCTTGGGAAAATCCCCTTGGGCCCCAAGAAACTAGCTTGGTTTTCTGCCAAGACTCAAGGAAGCCCCCAACTCAGTGGTCTTGGGGCCTCTTGAAAGGAGACTAGGTGCTGTGCATGTATCTTGTAGCTCTGTATCAAGGAACAGGCTCTACAAATGCCCCAGCATTGATTGGCTGATGGGTAGTCTCTAGTTAGCATAGAGTCTGTGTGTCCAGGACACCTGTGCAAGCTGTGATACAACTTGGTCTCCCTCTAAGCTTGGGTTATGTGCTGCTCTGCTGTGGGCTGCGAGGACACGGAAGGGTGAGCCTTACCATTTGGTGTTTATGTTGAAACTCTCCACAACCCTGCTCAACTGTAGGGGGTACAAGGCCAGGGGCAAACCACATGTCCTGCCTCATGGCAACCACTAGTCTGGGTGGTTTTCTGTCATGCTTGGAAATGAATAAACAAAAGGGGACATTCCATAAAGGATCCAATAAAAAAGACAACAGGAATAGAAACAGTAAGAAGAAAAACAGGTTGAGATGAAAGTAGATTGCAGAAAAGATGGCTGAACTATAAATGAAATGGAAGGATACCGAAATCCAGTAGAACAAGTAAAATTCATATGCATATTGTGAAGGCAGGTGTTAACACTGGTAAAATTCAAACTGCTGAGGAGAAGAACAAATTCACCTTGTCTTCAGAGGGAAGAATAATGAGAGTGAAGGGAGATAGTGGGTATGGAGAAGAGAGAAAGAGAGCCAATCTAGGAATTATAGGTATTGCTGAGAATTAAACCAGAACAATCTATTCAGAAACGGCAATCAAAGTCATAATTTAAAAACGTGTCTTGCAAATTGGCCTAAATATTCAGGCAAAATCAGCCTAAGGGGAGCTGCATCCACACACATCCTGGCTGAAAATTTGAATCAGAAAGACTAAGTATTATAAGTACTCTAGGATCAAAGAAACAAAAACACTTAAAATAACCCTAAGGTCTCTGTAAATCCTCAGGGACAATAGGGCAGCTATCTGTGTGGCACGGACTGGGCTCCGTGTTCATCAAACCACTTTGCTCTCCTCTTGCACACACAGGAAGACAAAGTCTCCCAGTTTCCTCCTGTACAGATGGGCTGATGGACTGTGGGTAGAAGTGCCCTGTGCCCCTTCTGGTATGGCTCCCAAAATTTGCTATGTGATCTGCTATGTTCTTCTCCTCTTTCTTCCTTTCTCTGTTCCTTCGTCAGCCAGAGGCAGAGGGCATAGCAGGGGATCCCTGGTGACAGTAAAAAGAACCAGGATTCCTGAATCATCTGGAAGACTGCCTTTGACCCCCAAATGGGCTCTGTAAGGGACGTCACTGAAATTTCAAGGTCGTTTGTTGTAACTTACTCTAGTATAAAAGGCTACAGAATTTTGGGAAAACTACATCTATATTCAAGTATTTTAAAAATATTTAGTTAAGCTGTCATTTAGGTGTGAACAAGAGAAATACAACTTTAGGAATATAGGAGTTTAGCACATATAATAGCCCAGTTTCCTTCCTGAGAAAAGTACTTAAGAATATATTCCATGCTCTGGCTGGTGTGGCTCAGTGGATTGAGTGCTGGCCTGTGAACCAAAGGGTTGCCGATTCAATTCCCAGTTAGGGCACATGCCTGGTGTGCCAGTCAGGTCCCCATCTGGGGGTGCACGAGAGGCAACCACACATTTACATTTCTCTCCCTCTCTTCCCTTCTCTAAAAATAAATAAATAAAACCTTTTAAAGAAGAATATATTCCCATCAATAGAGAGATGTATCAAAACAAAGACCCAAGCACAAGGAAATCATTGAACAATGAGTGTGGTGGTGAGCACTGAACTGGTTAACTGTGGACAAAGTCTAGATAAGCTTTGCTAACATGGCTATAAAGTAGCATGGAAAGTAAAAAGCATTCTCAAAAGTGAGACAACAAACAAATGAACAAAAACCCAGAACTGGTTCTACTACCCCATTTTATCTCAGGAAAAACAAAGAAATTGGGTGAAGGAAGAGTAGAGAATGGTAAAAAGGGTCTAGTTTCCTCATCTTAGGGGGAGAAGTGACTTTTAATATTATTAGAACGAGGAGGAAAAATTATTTTTAAAACCTAAATTAGCCACTGAAAGACATTAAAGCATGCTTTCTACCACAGAAGCTATTAGAGAAAAATCAAATAAAATAATAGATGGTGTTTTTAGTAAATAAAAATTTTAAAGTGATAGAACGTTACAAGGAAAAATGAAGCAGATAAACTAAGAAAAAGCAAGGACATCTACAGTCAGAAATAATAAAATGAAGTGACAGCAATAAGTCTAGGTATGTAATTTATGGCAATAAATGGAAAGGGTTGACCCTCCCACTAAAATACACAGATTTTCAGATCAGGTCGAATCATGGATGTCAACTATATGCTATTTACAAGATATAAATTTATACAAAATGATTGACAAGGAAAGACAAAATATATACATAAAAAGCTTGGAAAAAGTTATCAGTAAAAACATAAAACTACAAGATTGACAATATTTCTATAACAACATAGAACTAGAAGCACAAAGAAAATTATGGATGGAATATAAAGTCCAGAAAAAATGTAGCAATTATAAACCAAATAGTAGATGATGCCATATAATTTAATACCAAAATATTGAAAGCAAAGCATTAGAAAATATGAGGAGAAAATAACAAAAAAGTATTTGTGGGTAATAATGACATTTTTTCTCAGAACTTGGCAGATGAGACAAGTAAAAAATAAGTGATGGAGTAGTATCATGAGAAATGGAATTAATAATTTTTATTTAATAAAATATATAAAAATACAGAAAAGAGAATACATCTTTTTTTAACCACTCTTAGAACCGTGATAAAACTTGAAAGATCATTCAATATTGAAAACCAGTATTTTTATAAAATTTGTTTACTGACTACCATAGAATAAGTAGATAAAACAATAAAGTTGTTTTTAAAAAACATATTAGAGGTGTTGGAAACTAGAAACTGCTCAGCTTAATAATTATTGGGCCAAAAAAGAAATATAAACTATGAAGTAACAAAATCAGAATACTTTATATAAAAACTTGTGGGGTAAAGTCAAAACTGTACAAAGGGCAAATTCATAGGCTAAATGCCTTTATTAATAAATTAGAAATAAAAATAAAATAATTAAATGCATAAGCAACAGAAAGAAACTAAATAAAAAACAGCTGAAAAAACAGAGGAGCTTTCTTGAATTAGAATAGTAGTATATAGATCTAAAAAGTCTAATAGAAAAGGAGAAAAATGTGAAAACTTAGGTGTGAGACAGTGGGTAAAACTATAGCTACTAAACTCGTAACACATTTTCCTATATTTTATAGTATTTTTAAAAACTTGAGCATAAACCATGATCTTATAGCAAGGTATTAATCCTAAAATTGACTGAAAAATAGAAAACATAAGAAAATTATAAAAAAATAACTGCCGTAGAATTACCTTCCCCAAAATGTTCTTGACTTAGTGTTGTTGATCAATTCAGTTGATTGTATTTCAAGACATATGTAATTTTGGTGGGAAATTAACTATTTCCAATCATATAAAAAGATGGAAAACTTTCAAAATGATTTTATGAAACCAACATAGCCCTAATAATGAAACAAAAGCAAAGAACAGTTTGATTTCCTTTATGGAGAGGAAATAACCATCTTTAAATAAAATGTCATCAAATCACACCCATTGCTATATTAAGAAATGAATGCTAAAACATGTCCAGTTAGGCATTATCTCAATAATGCAAGAATAACCTATTATTATAAATTCTATTAATACAATCCAGGGATCAGTGAGGCAGAGAAAATTTCAGTTGGTGCCCTAAAGGCATTTGATAAAATAACAACCATTAAGAAAATCTCTTGGTAAAAATTTAGTGAAAGATTAATGTAAGATCATTACCTCAGACTGATGTCCAATGTAATCCACGATGGTGAAACGCAAAGGGATGCCCCCTGAAGTTGTAATGGGGTGAGGATCCTGCAGTTCTCCTGTCACCTGACAACGTGCACACGTTCCAGCTCCACAACAGCAACAAAACAGTACTGCAACGTGATGAAATACCTTACGGCCATGATTCTCATCGGGGGCAACTTTGCTCCCCCGGGAACCTTTGGAAACGTCTGGAGACAGTTTTGGTTTTAAAGACCAAAATGAGGGGTGCTATTGGCATCTAGTGTAAGGGACCAGGGATGCCACTAAAATAAACATCCTCTAAGACACAGGACAGACTCCCTGATGAAGAAAGCCCACTGGTTGGCTTTCTTGAACAGCCACAAGTGTCAAACCAGACTTGTCCCAAACTGAGCTCTTCCTGTGTGCCAGGTAGCATGGGAAATACTTTATTTACTCTTATTTAATTCTCACAAAACCTCTATAAATCAAGTGCTATCAGGACAACATTTTCACATGCGAAGTCGTTGAGACATGGCTAATGGTGTCTAAGCTGTTCAGGTCACAGAGGTGTTAATGAGAGAGGCCTGGGTTGAACCCAGGCAGTCTGGTTCCTTTTAAAGATCCCAATGAGGTAACCTGTTGTCATTAAGTGAGGAAGAGGATTCAAAATGAACACACACACAGTGTGGTCCATTGCAATGTCAGAAAACACCATACACATGTAAATAAGAGTGACTATGTTCTAATTGTTCATAGTGGTAGGATTTCTAAGGTGTCTTTAATGGACATATGTTATTTTGTAATCAGAAAAAAAACAAATCTAGTAAGTCACATAAGTGAATCAATGGACCTAACTGTAGTTTCAATATTCTGTTTTAAAAACTAAGTCTAAAGAGATGGTTATGCTGTCTCTAGATTGATGTGAAACTAACTTTGAACACACACCACAATTCAAGTGTATGCACTAGAATCCCTTTGAGGCTGGAAATCCTGCCTGAAACTGGTGTAAATGAACAGAAGCGAATTGGCTCCTATAACTGGAAAGTCTGGTGAAAGAGCTTTGTTAGCTTCAGGCAAGGCTTGATCTTGTAGCTCAAAGTACTTAACCTCAACTCACTTTCTGCATTTCTTGACTATGCTTCCCCCAGATTGGCTGTTCCTTCAGCAGGCTCTCTCCTCTCACATTCAGCAAGGGAGAGCAGATTTCTTGCTCACCGTTCCCAGCAACAGTCTACATGTCCTCTGTGGTTGGGCCATCTGAGGTCTCATGGATATGCTGATTAGCCTGGATGTGGTCTTGGGTCCCATTTCTAGAACCAGAAATGAACTCAACCTCCCTGATGTGCTGTAGTTCCTCCAAATCGAGGGTGGTGGCCACTGGGAAGTTGGAGTATTTACATCCTTTGGGAAATGGATGGTGGGGATTCACCTAACCCAGGTACACCACAGTAAGGGACTTCTAAGAGTGAAACAACTTTATTAAATGTCTACTTATGCACATTTATTATCTAATATTTTAGATACTGTGTCCACTGTGTTCAGAGTAAGGTGAGTCACTGAAAGATGGATTTATAAAGGAAGGCTTCCTGGTGGAGGTAGGTCTCTGCAGAGGTGTGCAACCTTTTGGCGTCCCTGGGCCACACTGGAAGAAGAAGAGTTGTCTTGGGCCACACCTTAAAAACACAAACACTAATGAAAACTGATGAGCAAAAAAAGGTTTAAAGTAAACTTATGATTTTGTGTTGGGCTGCATCCATAGCCATCCTGGGCTGCATGTGGCCTGTGGGCTGCAGGTCGGACACCAGCGTGAGCTGGATGGGCAGAAAGGAGATAGCCGTATTTGGTGTGTAAGAACAGCACAGGCCTGGCCCAGCAGTGTACAGGGAACTGCATGTGTGAACATGAGGAAGAGCAGCAAGGAGCTGCAGTGCAGAGGAAAGGGCTTAGCCTCAGAAGTCATGTTGTGAAATCTGGGCTCTGAAACTCCGCATCTTCCAACGGAGAAGTGATACCAGGTGGACCCTTTTCATGTGGGGTATGCACAGGCTCGCTGTTAATATTTTGTACTACCAGGTTGTTTTTCTCTCTTCTAGTCTCATTTTCCACATCTGTAAAGTGGACATAATAGTACACTAATAGGATTGATAGACATACTAGATAAGATGAGGTCTTTTCCAAGACTCTGCAAACTGTGAATTAATAGCTGTTGTAGGAAGGGGGTTTTAGTGGGCCCAGGAATGTATTTAGAATATAATAGGGTCCTGAAGGGCAGGCTTAGGCTGCAAAGGTTAGAGGAGTATTTGGGTCCCCTCTTCCTGTTCTGTGGCTGTCCTGACTTCTTGGGACTTTAAAGTTCTTCTTCTGTTTCTCCATGACGCAGCCAACTCGTGTGACCATCGGAGTGGGGCTATAGAAAGAGATGGGCCCTGGGTGGCAGGACAGCCCAGCTGGGCTTCAGGGAGGAGGGGCCAAGAAAAGCAGTGTTCTGTGGGCTGGGGGGGCACCCTCGGAGGGGATGAAGTGACTTCTTGGGCTGAGACTGCCAGAGACCATTATAACCCCAATGTACGAAATTAGCTTGATTCTGTGAAATAGTTCCATCAAGGTGGCTGTCAGGAAATCCATAGCATGCTGTAATTAGGTCCACAAACATGCTGAGGAAGCAGGAGGGTCAGAGGTGAAGGAGGAGCTGGCTGTGGCAGAGCCTCTGATGGCGTGACTCTCAAAGCTGTGGGCAGTGGAGCTACGCTGGAGGGGCCAGGTCCTCACCTCTGCCATTGACTAATCTGGAAAGATGGAAATTCAATTCGGCAAATATTTATTGAGCATTTGCTTCAGGCCAGGTTGAGGGCAGCAGCAGTGGGCTAGGGTTGGTGGCTGATGTCCCCCTGTCCAAGTCCCGTTCAAACTGTGCAGGATGAGAAGTTACTGGAGTTGACATATGATCAGTGAAGACGGGCCTTTGAGGGAAAGAGAGGAGAGGCATTTGTGGACACTTTGTCGTGTTTGGACTTACAAATACAGCTCATTCTGGTGCCAGAGCTATGCCTGCCATTCCAGTGGTGGATACAAGGTCCCTTTTGCACCCAAAAGCTCCTTCTTGAAAATTTAATACCATGCTCTTTGGAGAAGGAGGACCAAAACTCACAATTTCCTAGCATTTTTGCTCTATACTTACCTCTCTTATTTCATCTTCTCAAAAATATAATGAGCTAGGAATTTTTATCTCCATTTCATGGATGAAAAATTGAGACTTGGGATAATGAGGTAGTCTTTTCAGCATGTTTCTGAAAGTAATGGACATTTCTGGACGAGTCATACCTCAGCCTGGATTATTTTAAATTGTCATAGTGGCAATCAGATCAAGCTCGTGGCTGATAACGATTTTGCTCAGAAATTGGAATCGGAGAAGTGGAGGTGCTGGTGTGGAGCCTAGGACTGTAGCGAGAAGCAAGATGGTAACTGTGAGCAGAAGAAATGGGGGAGGAGGTGGGAGGGTTTGGGTGAGTTTGGGGGTGAACAAGCTAGACAGACAGAGTGCAGGAAGCTGGGCAGGAGGGAGCAGAGGTATTGAGTGGGACGTGGGCATGCTGGGCCCTCCTGCCCCGGGGGTGGTGGGAGGGTCTGAAGACTCCCTTGCCCCAGGCCTGACCACTCTGTGCCTGCTGAGCACACTCTAGGCAGATTTCTTTTTCAGCTTCTCATAGGAAGAGCCTGTGATTTTCCAATAGCTGAGAAGTATTGGTTGAGAAGATGGGAACACAGTGAAAAGTATTTAAGTCTCCTGTGGAACTTGAGCTTACCAATCAACATACAGACAGACGCTACTGCTTTGAAAGAATCCACTGACATAAAGTCAAAAGCAAGAACAGAAAATGCTGACCTTAAAGGTGAAGTTAAAGGTGAAGGTCAAAGTTTCCAGCAGCACCCGAGTTGCACCTGTCAGCCTTGCTTGTAAGGAGACTTGTATTTGTTCCCCGGTCTGCTGTTAATGGTGAACCATTGCTGTAAATAAAATAAATGTATCAGTGAACTTCACATCCATGGATTCTTTACGGGTGGTGTTCTAAGAAATAATAAGTTTTGGAAGTGAAATACATCCTTAAATTGGCAATTTTGGCACATGATTCTGTGTGGTGCTGTTAGGAGCACTTGCTAGGAGATCTGGATGTTATTTTGTTCTGTTACTGCCCTAAATGTTTATATCTTGAATATTCACTGTAGGTTATAGTTCTTTGCAAATCCTTGAACAGAGAAATGCAAAGGAAGATGTGAGTGCTACTCTGGGAATACAGCTACATTAAATCAGAAATGGATTTAAAAATCTGAATTAGCAAAAGCAGTAATGAATTTGAAGGCAAGACCAAAACCAGATTGAGCAGTCAAAATTTTTTTTCTGTTAAAAAAAAAGCTTATATAAAGCAACAGTTACCTAATAGCCAACTTGAACTTGCTTTTGGAAACATTCTTACCAATTTGCCCAAGGTCAATTGCAAGATGGAAAATATTATTTATGTCTGAAATATTTGTCACACACAAAAAAGAATAAGACTTGGAGACAGGGCAATTAATGCCGTGTGTGCTTTAGAATTCCACTTTAAGGGGCGTGGGTGGAGGTGGAAGAGGGCATGAGGGGGATAAATGATAATGTAAAAATACAAGAAATAGAAAAAGAAAAATCATTTTGAATTGATAGCCTTAAATATTAAAAATTAAATATTGTGGTATTTTCTTTTAATTTTTAAATGGTTTTATTTGGCATTTATTTCTGTTACAATTCTTTTCTTTTAATGTTTTTGATGACCAAATATCAACAATAGGGAGAGATGATTTGGACATATCCTGGAGTATATAATCTTGTCATAATATATTGGCTCATAATAAAAATCAATCATGCATGTATTATATACTTTCAATAGAAAACTTGCAATGATTCTGTGACCCTAAACCAATTCACTGTCTAGTTACTCATGATTGTTATTTAAAACATACATAGTGCTATAAAAATGCTGAATGACTTATGACTTGGGAGTTCCCAAGTCATGAGGAATTCCGATTTCTTGTTCTCAAACCCTGAAGATGCATGTCCACTGGGAAGTGGAAAACACTACCCCATGAGGATGGGGGGCGCCCACACCTGTGCGCCCCTGCCCTCTGCCGCTCTCCTTGCTGAGCCCCCGCCCAGCCTTCACAGGCACAGCGATAGGACAGCAGATGGGGGAGGGGCGGGCACAAGCAAGACTTGCAGCTGGGTGCTGCTTGGGGACATCTTTCTCAGGAAAAAGATCTGCTCTGAGGGGGGAAGTTGGGACTGGCCATGCCCCTGGGGGCTGACTTTATGTGATGTGTGTGAGTTGCTCATTTTCTAGAGTCATTGTGTGCCTATTTCACTTCTTTTCTCAACTTCACATCCTCACTCGGGGCATCTTGGATTGATGCTGGGTGACGGGTGAAGGGACATTGTCTGCACCATCCCCTCACCCGCGTCCCTGCCCCGCTGCCACTTCCACATACTCTCAGGCTGTGGCCTCTTGGGGCCTCTTCTGGTCCTGAAGAGACCAAAATAGTTCCTGTTTGCGGAGGCCCAGCCAGGCTTTGCACTCCATTTGTTTTGTGACCCTTTAGCAACACAATCTAGAACTTGCTGGGATTAATCCCAACAAAACTTTTCATAACCAGGTACCCAATGGCATTAATAGCAGCTGATTCAGGAGCGTAGGTTCTAACAGTTGAGAGTATTATAAAGCTTACCTATTAATGTTTATAAGCTGATAATACCTTAATGAGGTGCTACCGGGAGAGGTGTCAGCTCTTCAAGGCATCCTCTGGAAGGGTTCAGGGGTGTCTAACCGGTGGCCCAGGATGGCTGTGAATGTGGCCCAACACAAAATCATGAATTTACTTAAAACATTATGAGATTTTTTAAATTATGTGTCACAATGTATTTAATGTGTAGCCCAAGATAACTCTTCTTCTTCCAGTGTGGCACAGAGACACCAAAAAGTTGGACACCCCTGGTTATTCTGGATCTTTGTTCTCCCTCCTGAAAACGGGGATTGTGTGGCAGACATTGTTATTTTTCCTTTCTACCTTCTTCTTGCTAAAAGAACACAGATTTTATTCAAGGACTGGGTGAGTGGTGCTTCATAGACCCTCTCCTGCTCCTGGGGTGGCCGGGGGAGAATGCTGAGCAGACAGGGCCGGTCAGGGGAATGCCATTTTCCTCAGCCAAGTCTGGTCGGGCATGGGCTATGCCCCTACGATGGCTAATGAGATCTACGGGGATGTTTCCTGGGAGGTGTCTGCAATATTTTCTTTAGCTGTACAATAGAGAGACTCTTCTTCCCTGCTGACTGCAGCTGCGTGAGGAGACACCGGGCACTGCTGGCCGCAGCCTATCTGTGAGCAAAAGGGGAGCTGCCAGCTTGCTGAGGGTGCAGAGCGGAAAGATGGGGAGAATATGGGGCCGTGAGGACCTCTCTCTGTGGCTTTACGACAGCCCAGGAGCTGCTCCATCTCTGTCCTGAGACTTCCTCATGCAAGAGTGCTGAGTCCTTCTACCTGTGCTGTCTGCACTTGGTGGGGAAAGCAGATCAAGTGCAGGTACCCTTTGCCCTCTCGTAAGTGACTTGTGTGGCAAAACGTGTGAAAGGATTTTGAAAAGTTAAAAACTCTATGCATCGAAGCCACTTATCTTTAACACACACACACACACACACACACACACACACACACACACACACACACACTATCAGCTAGTATAATGTCATGCCTTGTGACTGGTCAGCCAGTGAAAAACTGGGAGGTGGGAAGTCTCATTAAGGTTCCTTAGTCCAGATCCTGTTAACGCTGCTGCTGTGCTCCTATGTGAGGCTGTCTCTACCTTCACTGGAAGCCATGTGCTATAGGGGGAGGTATCTTGCACTGGTTGCCAGAGGACCTGGTTTTAAGTTTATCTCTGCAAATAATTAGCCACATGAGCCTGGATGAGTGAAATAACCTCTTTGAGCTATAGATGCCTTTCCTGGATAATAGCCTGCATTCTTCTTAGGGCCCATGCCAGTGTCCAGCGAGAGAGCAGGTCTTTTTCAAATTGCATGATGGGAAGGTGATGGTGAGTGTGACACACTGAATGCTTATACCCCTCAAGGGTGCATCTTGAAGCCCTATCCCCCACTGTGGTGGTATTAGAAGGAGGGGACGTTGGGAGGGGATTAGTGCTTTCATGAAAGAGACCCTAGAGAGTTCCCTCACCTCTTTGTCAATGTGAAGACACAGCAAATAGATGGCCATCCTTGAACCAGGAAGCCTGTCCTCTCTAGACATGGAATCTGCTGACACCTTGATCTTGGATTTCCTTGCCTCTAGAACTATGAGAAATAAATGTATGTTGTTTATAAGTCTTCCGGCCCAAACAGACTCTATGGTGATGATAGTGATGCTGATGGTGATGCTGATGATGGTGATGGTGATGGTGATGATAATGGTGACAAAGATAGGTTTGCTCCATCTGCCATCTGTCTGAAACCTATGAGGGGGCAGATCTCAATGCATCCAAGAGATGTGTTCAGAAAAATGTGAGTGTCCTCCCTACAAGGTGACACCATGAGCCTCCTCAGGATGCATCTAGTGCTTCTTTCTTGTTCTTCACTCTGACCCATTTGGAAAGGTCTCAGTTCAGGTGGATTGTTAGTCCTAACCCACATCCAGGCCAAACGATGGTAGGGTCAGGTCAGAGCCCCCCTTTCCTGGGGCTGCCTGAGTGGCTAGCACAGCCCTGGAGGCCAGCAGAGCCTCCTCCTGTTCTTTATTCTGGGTGAACACCCAGACTTGACAATCCTTTCCTTACACATGCGCCTCTCTCCACAAAATAAGTGAATTTTTCTAAGTACATAGGTCAAGTTTTTGTAAATTGAGTCATATTGTCAGTGTGGTAGGAAAGCCTGCTAGCTATGGGGACTCCACGGAGAACCACTTAGGTGGCTCAGCCCAGCGGGTGAAGAATAAAGGTTTGAGTCTGGCCAATTCAGATCCTCCATTATAGAGCATGCTGCCTGTCCCAAATATTTCCCTCCATTTCTCTCTCATAATCCTTCCCTCACTAGCCCTCTGGGGCTTATGTGTGGGCACAATGGATCCTCGTTATGCTGGGCACAGACACAGAGCAGCTTGGTGAACTTCTACGCAAACATTAAGGCCCACTCCAATTGTCCCCTCTTTTCTGCAGCCTTTTTTGATCATTCCATTATTAATGGATTGTTTGGTTTATCTTGATTCCCCAGAGAATTTCAGTACATCTTCACTGTAGTACTTATCACACTGGTGGAGGTATTTGCTTACTTGTCTGTCTCCCTCTGTTAGAATATGAGTTTCCTAAGGGCAGGGATCATGTCTTAAATATCTTTCTTATCACCTGCACTGGCAAGATGCCCTGCATGCAGAAAAAAGTAATCAATAAACATTTGTTGAGTTAAATTGAATTTGTAAATTAGATTTCCTTGAGAACACACTTGTTTTCATTTCACAAAAGGATTCTTGGCTCTATAAATTATTTCACCATAGGATCTCTTTAAAGGGCATGTCCCCTGGTGTATCTGCAACAGGATGCAATTTCCAGTGAGCCACATTCTGCATCGTTCTCTGCAGGAGCACATTTCCTGCTGCAAATGGGATGGGCCGAAGTTCACCTCTCGAGTCTGCAATCCAAGCCTTCCTTACACGGAGGAAGAGCCTTCATGAGGTTGAGAGTTCATAGATTCATATATTATTCCTTCTGCCCTTCCACCTGTGAAGAGAACCCCAGGGCCTGCAACCCTGGTGGATGGGGGCATCTGGGGCACAGTCTGAGCTTCCAAAACAACCCGAGTCCACTGCAAACCTGGAGCTGGTGGGGGGCAGGGCTGGAAGGCCAGTCCTCTTGAGGGGAAGCACACATGCTGCCTCTCATTGCTCAGCCCTCATAACAGCTCATCTCAATTCCACCCGCAATTGTCTGTCTGTCATCACTCATTAAAGGTGGTGTAAGGAACTGTAAAATATCGAGGCTGGTGCTTTTTGGCACTCATGTTGCTATTAATACTGATATCCTTTGTAATGCCAGCATCATAGGAACAGAGGTTCTTACAGGATCCTCAGACACTGTCCTCTTCTCCACTCTATGCCCTCCAGACTCGCCCCTCACTTTCTTTTTAAGGATTTTAAGAAGTTACCGATCACACAATAAAAGGGAGCAAGAACTCAAGCCTGGCTTTTATTTATCTGTAACAGGGTGTGTGCTGAAACGGTCCTTCCTTATGTTAAGCTGGAGGGTAGCTTTCCTCTTGGACCTGATGGAGCATGGCAGGTCCATGATCACTCATTCATCCTCTGGAAATGCACGGGGCACTGCAGTTTCCCTGGTACTGTGCAAGGTGCTGGGGACCTAGAGACAAGGAGTCAGGGTCCTGCCCTTCTCACGGTCAAGGTGGGGTGGGACTCAGTGGTGAGAGGTGCATAGAGGAGGGACCTCACCTGGCTGGAGGCAGGAGGCTTCTGTCAGGAGAGACTTCCTGTAGTTGCTGGCAGCAGAGACCAATCTTGATGGGGGCTGATTTATGTCCCCTCCAAATTCAAACCTCTGGACTCCAGAATGGAACTATGTTTGGAGATAGAGTCTTTAAGGGGTTGATCAAGGTAAAATGAGGTCACTAGGTTGAGCTGTAATCCAAACGACGGGTGTCCTTATAAGAAGAGGAGATTACACCAAGTGAGGACACAGGGAGAGGATGGCAGTCTACATGCCAAGGAGAGGCAGGCCTCGGGAGAAACAAGCCCTGCTGAGACCTTGATCTTGGACTTGCAGCCTCTGGGACTGTGAGTAATCAGATCCCTGTTGCCGAAGCCACCTGTCTGTGGCACTTTGCCAGGGCTGCCCAGGCGAACAACATGGGCCCTAAGGCTGACGCGAGGAAAGCTGACCAGTAGGCAGCGCCCATCCAGGATGGTCTGGAAGTCAGAACATGGGCTGGGCCTTGGAGCCGGAGTGGGAGACGGAATCCACAGGAGAGGCTGTTACATAGGAGAGCGAGGGGACCAGCATTCCTTGAGAACAGGGCTTCCTGGACGTTTCTTTCTTCCCAAAGCCTAGTGAAGGATGGCGCAGAAGCTCCGAGCTACCTGGAGAAGTCCCCATTAAGCAGGCCTGTGCTCAGTGGGTGTGAGGTCACAGAGCACTCCCTTCTGGTGCGCAGAGCAAGAACACAGGCCACGACAGTGTGCTGTGGTCTTTCCGGCCACAGGTTAGTGCCTTTGTGCTTACAGCACTTCTCCCCATTCCTGGTCACACACACCCACGGTTGGTGTCATCATCACCCTCAGTTTATGGATGAGGAAACTGAAGTTCAGAGAAGGCCCTCAGAGGACCCATGTCCTCTTAGTGGGAGGATTGTTTGTAGGGACACCTTCTTCTGCCTGTGATCAGTAATGGGCAGGCCAGGGTCCCTCAGATGACCACAGGCTACCCCGTGCAAACTCTGCCCCATGTGGCCCCCACCTCAGAGGGCACCCTGGCCCACAGCAGAAACTGAAGCAATTATTCTGTAGTAGGATTTAGGAGCAAACTTGCCCTTTTATTTTCACAAGGGGAGGCTTTTCTTACAAAACTGTCCTGTTCCGGCTCCATATTTTCCTGGCCGTCTATATTTTAAGTTCTTATGTTCCTCACACTCCCTTTCTTTGAGCTTCCCTGTCTGGGCCTTGACCTTCTGCCCTGGATGCCCTGCCTTCGCTGACCACCCCCAAGCCCTGTGTCTGGCGTGTGCTGCTCCCCCGGGACCCAGGCAGATGTGCGTGGGGTGTTCATGGCTGAGCCTTCACTAATTTAGAGGAGGCTGGGGATGGCAGAAGCTGGAGAGACCTCAGCCGCTTCAGCCCAGACCTGTGTCCCCACCACAGAGCTGTAGCTGCTGCCCCTCCTGGGTTCCCAGAGGCCAGTGGAAGTTGCCTTCTTGAACACACATTTCCTCAATAGATGCCTCCAGTCTGGGGAAAACCAGCTAATGCATCCCTACTTCCTGAGAAATAATAACCTTGACCTCTTTGTGCTAAAGGCTAATTCTCCTTTGATATTGGCCTGCTTTTCATTACAAAATGGTCTTGTATTATCCCAGGGCCATCTGGGGTGATGACACCATGTGCAGAGTTCTTCTCCAGCCCCCAGGCTTCTCTTCTGAGGGTGGAGAGGAAATTGAAGTGCATCCTCTCCCTTTTGTGAAGGTCCTTCCAGAAAGTACCCAGCCACAAAAAATAGAGGCATTTCTTGAAGAAGATACAAGAAAGATTGTACATAGGACAATGACGCCTCAATCCCCTTCAAAGTTATGACCTTCTTGAGTTGGTAGCTGTTTGAATGAATCATTAGCAACTGCAGCACGATGTTCCTTCTGCTCTGGTAGCAGAGGCTGTGGAAAAATTTTGCCACAACACATTTCATGCCAAGATTCTGTGTCAAAATCTCAGGCACAGTAGTTTTTAGAATTCCTGGATCAGCTTCTGGTTCTCGCACTGTCAGTCACCGATCTTTGTTGATTGCAGCCTGTACACGTTCAACATTCTCAGGTGTCCTGCTTGTCGCAGGCCTTCCAGAATGTGGATCACTTTCAACAGATTCTCAACCATCTTTGAAGCATTTGTGCCACACTTTTACTTGTGCTGCCCTCATTGCATCATCCCTGAAAGCCTTCTGAATCATCTGAATAGTTTTTGCAGAGGAGTGTTCACACTTAATGCAAAATTTGATGCAGATTTGTTGCTCTACTCGCTTAGTCATTCTGAATGTAACAGCCACACAGTATACATGCTCACTCAGTGTGTCCACCACCGCCACTGACTAGTACAGTGAAGTCGTCATTGTCTACACATGCTCATTCCAGTCCACTCTCCTTGGCTGCCAGGTTACACTGGTGTCATGCAAACTGTTCTTGTTACATTAACAATGGCTGGACTTTAGCCATCTGGGCAGGCCTCATATGCTGGGGCTTGAAGCCAGGTTTTTAGGTTCAGTTGCCCATCCTTTCTTGCCTATGTATTTTGAAGCTGGATGAGTTCTGGCTTGGTGGTAGCTGTTCAAATCCCAGCACACATGAGTGACTGCTCATAAATTGGGGCTATAGTACTTTCACATCTTAGATACCAGGTGGTGTTCCATGTGTTGGCAGGCTTGAGGTAAGAAAAACAAAGTCCCTTCTTTCAGGGAAATTACATTAGGGATGAGAAACACATGAATTAATAATTGCAGTGCAAAGTCATAACTCCCTGGGAGCCCCTCACACCTTGGGGTGGACATTCTGGAGAGACTCAGATATGGACAGTACCATCCCTCACTTTACAAACGCAGGATCCCAGCCCAGACAGGGGAGGAGAGGAGGGAGCCCAGAGAGCCTGCATGGTCCCCCCGTGCATAGTGACTGGTGGCAGTGGCTTGGTGTCAGGGGCGAAACAGGGACCAGACATGCAGCCCCATGCTCCCTCCGGGGTTGGAGCACACTCCGCTCTTCACTCGGGCTTATGTGTGAAGGTCCCTCCCTGCTGGGCCTCCAGCCATTTCCTGTACCTCCAAGGTCCCGTGCAGGGCTCAGGAGCTGACTGGGTGTTCCTGTTTTACTGGGAGCTCCACCTCCCACTTCCTCCGCAGGTCCTTCTGGGAGCAGCCCTGCTCCTCCAGCCCAGTTGGAGTCCTTGTCAGGTGCTGCAGCCTTTCAGGCTGTGTAGTCCACCTTTGTCTCTGCACTCTCACATCTCCCACGTCCCAGAGGTAGGGCTTGAGTTTCTCCCTCTGTCAGGCAGGTGGGGAGACAGAGACCTCGCATAAGTTCTTGGCCAGTAGAGTTGATGGCTAGCATCCACCCTTTATTTTGGCTCCATTTCTGAGCTCTCCTCCCGCTAGCCACAGGTCTAAGATCCCCTTGATGTGGCCACACTGAGCCCTGCAGCCCAGCACCTATTAGCTGTGTGTGTTCAAGCTCCCATGTGGCCAGCAGCAGCTGTGAGAGGCAGACTCCCAGCTCCACTTTCTTCTCCCTTCTCTGGGGATGAACCTGCAACTCTCCATCCTCCCCGCCATGCCCCCCCAGCCCCCGAGTATGCTTAGCTCTCTGCCTCCCCAGTGTAATGACTCAAGTGCAGGCACACAAGACACTGTCCTGTTGGTACAATGATGCTGATCTGAGCAGGAAACCACAGTGGATTGGAGGCTCTTTCCATAGGTCGGACAAGAGGGCCTCTCTCCTCTGCTGCCCCTCGGGGAAGGCATGAGCCTGTGTGTGGCTGAGCCTTTGCTTTGGTCCCGCCTCAGACTCAGGCTTTATTATTTTTCCAAGCACAGTGATTATGTCCCTCATCATTCCAGGAAATGAAAAGCCATGTTTTCAGCTCAGCGGCCCTGTATGTCTCTGTTGTATCCTGAGTTTGATACAAAGTTGATTGCACTAGGGAAACAACTAGAAGGCAGAAGGTCCACAGTGACCTTGATAATAGAAGGCCTTGCCCAAGGTCTAGGGCAGCTCAGGCTGCTTTGAGCAAGGAACAAGAGGCATGCGGTGCTGTAGCCAGGGGTCTCAGGGCTCATCCAGCTCAGCCCCTGGAAGGCACAGAGGAGGAACAGGCTAGTCCCCACCCCACTTTGATCAGCCCACATGTTCCGGCTGCTCTACTTCCTATTCAATCTGTCTGGAAATGGACCTGCCGCATTATTGCTTTCCCCTGCCCCCCGGGGGGAGGCTTTCTCCTGTTCCCCCGTGTACCCCCAGTGCCTGCTCTCCAGGTGGCACATGGACTCAATGCGTGTCTGGTGAACGCATGTCTGCATTATCAGTGCAATAACAAGGATGGCAAAGAGAATGTGTGAATAACACTGGCCATGCACTCTGGGTGTTTTAAATATCACAGCTAATTCAGCCTTCATTACCAACCTCACAGAACCCAGCTTTACTATTCCCACTGTGTCACTTTTTCAGGTCTTCTCTCCCAAACTCCACGCTATTTTATCAAGATCTAATTGCAGGGAAAATAAAGGAAAGAGAAGGCTTTCCCCCCTTCTTATCCTTAATTTGAAACAAAAATTTCTGCCTAAGAATTATGGCTGATTTCCTTTCTTTTTCTGCCTCTTCCTCTATGCTGGGGTCCACTTCTCTTCCCTGCCTTCCTCCAGCCCCTGTCTGCTTTTCTGGATGGCCTCAGCTCCCCCTCCCCACACTGTACCTGCTCAGGAGCCTTCAGTGCCTCTGCCCTTGGGCTCCTGCATGAATATCTCTGATTTCATCATTTACCACCTGTCTTCCCAATTGAATGTCATAAGCATTGTTTCTGTGGACAGCCTGCTCATTTTTAAAAGTGCGTTTGCTGTTCTGTGGGCCCATGTGCACATAAAGAAGACATCCTGAGGCCTGGCCTTCCTCCCAAAGACAGGAACGAGTGGCAGAGATGAAGGTGCTGTGTCCTCAAGGGACAGGGGAACCAGGCCCATTCACCTGGGTTGGGTCTGCAAGGGCCCCCACCCCATGGCAACCCCGACGTCCACAGCTTCCTAAAGCTGTTTTCTCAGGCATGTAGCAGGAGCTCACTCAGCACACATGTACTGAGTATTTTTTGTGTGCAAGGCTTGGTGAACGGAATGAGGAGAGAGTTCTACCCCTTATGGCCCAGGGTCCAGCTTGGAGAGTGGGGCTGTGCTCATGGCTTTCATGAGCCAGGTGCTGTTCCCAGCGCTTAGCAGACAGGCACTCACTGAATTCTTTCGACAGCCTGTGCAGCTGGGTAGTGATAGTATCATCCTCAGCATTTTATAGACAAGGAAAACCAGAAGGAGTGAGGTTAAATAAATTGCCCAAGTGTGCAAAGCTAGGCCACGGCAGAGTCATGAGTGAAACCCAGCAGTTCGAGACTGTACAGGCTTCCTGTCCAGGCCATGCTGGAGGAAGCAGTGCCAAAGTGAGGCGTGTGTGAGTGCTGCACATGGGCAGTCTGTGAAGTTCTGAGAAAAGAGCTCTCCTGGGCTTGGGGAGGGCAGGGGCGGCGTCTCAGGGAAGGAGGCACTGGGGTGAGGTCTTCGTGGAAGGGCGGGATTCAGGAATGGGGTTTCAGGTAGGAAGAATGAAAATATCAGAGACACGAGTTTAGAGGAGATGGAGTGTGTGTGCACGTACACATGGGTGCGCACATGTGTGTACATGTCTCTATGTGTACACGTGTGCATGTGATGGGTGTGTGCGCATGTGTGTGCACTGGCCTGCCGGGGCTATGAGGAGAGAACAAGGATTCAATTCATCCATGTCCCCTGGCATTTTGTTGAGAGGAGGTTAGGGAATGCAGACTCTTATTTGGGGGGTCAGACCTTAAACGGAGGGCCCTGGGCAGGCAGGCTGGGTGACATGACCCCCCTTTAATCCCACTGCAGGTTTGCTTGAGTTTTCTGGGTTTTTTCCTGCCTTTCTAAATGTGAGCCACCTGCCTGGGGCAGGCTGCCATTCCCAGTTTTTTTCAGCTGTCATGGTATTAAGTGTAAAAAAACAGCCACATATATTTATTTTAGGTTATTTACAAACGGTAATGTTCAGCAGGAAAACAAATTGAGATTTCTGGGCAAAGAGGCAGCATCTGATGCTGGAGAGAGATTTCTCGTGGTTCTGATTTACTGGGACTGTGGTGGCAGATGCATTTGGAGGAGATGCATTTTGGGGGAGGGGCCCTGCCTGGTGGCAGGAGGCAGGCAGTGAGGAGGGACAGGAGCAGAGGATGGGAACCAGAAGGCAGGCAGAGTGTGGGCAGTGAGGGCCTCGTGTGGCATTCCCAGCGTCTCGCCACCTGGGCACAGGCATGCCGTCTGGCTGTGCGGATGAGCAGTAACCATGCCCGAGTCGGAGGGCCGGCCGGCGGAATGTTATGTGCCCGCTGCCTTGTGCCACGTGCGTGTGCCGTGTGCCGTGTGTGTGTGTGTGTGTGTGTGTATTTGTTCCTGGGTGATGCGGCATGTGCCTACCCTCGCCTTTCTTCTTGAGGCAGTCTGACCTACCTTCTTCAGCACGAATCAAGCAGAGCGCTATGACACCTTTCCCCAAGGGGGAGGCACAGGGGGAGAGAACGTGCAGGAGGAACATTTCATCTCATGTGATACGAAGTCGTGTGACTAGAACCCCAGAGCAATGGTAGCCATTTCCCCTAGAGCAGTTGCTTATTCCTCCTGGGCTCCAGGCTCCGCTGAGGCACTTTGACGCCTACCTCTGCCCAAGCTGTGCCCCGCCCCCTCCTCCCCTCCCGCAGGGCTGGCTCCTGGCCTTGGCAGATCTGGGACTTCTGCGGGAGTCACGGGAAGAGACAACATCATGTCCTCCAGGAACTGAACCGGCAAGCGTTTAGGGACTGCAGCCGCCGCCTAGCCCCCGGAAGGAAGACCCTGTCTGAGAATGAGCCCAGAGCAGGAGGAGGTGAAGTCGATGGTGACACCATTTGAGCCGCAGGATAAACCCAGGCGCGACGCTAGTCAATCTCGGACTTCTCAGTTGGGTTCGGTGGTTGGTTCTGGTGCTCTCCTTACCATTTCGCACCTGGGAAGCCGTCCCAGATGATACTGTGCTGACCACAGTTTGGTAAATGGAACAGCTGAAGGTGTGTGTGGGGGTGGGGGAGTGGCCTAAAAAAGGCCTGCAAGTCACGTCAGACCTGCTGACCTGAGGCTGCTCCCGGGTCCTTATCTGGAAAAGCGCCCAGCTATGGAGGTGGAGCAGGTGCTGGGGACAAAGTGTGAGTCTTGGCCCTTCCATGCCTGTCCATCAACATACCAGTTGTGACTGAGTGGAGGAGAGAGACAAACACTGTCTGGAACCTTGGATGTTGTCCCAGCTCCTCGATTTATGGCTGTGAAACTGGAGACCCAGGGAAAAGGCAGGGCTGGTCCAAGACCACACACTGCCTAAGTGACAAATTCTTTATGTTAGCTTGATTTTGCTGGGGTAT
Organism: Phyllostomus hastatus; assembly: GCF_019186645.2. NCBI lineage: Eukaryota > Metazoa > Chordata > Mammalia > Chiroptera > Phyllostomidae > Phyllostomus > Phyllostomus hastatus. The sequence continues at coordinate 8,667,023 of NW_025333999.1, read as the reverse complement.
GGATTTGTTGGGGGCTGAGGGAGAGCAGGTATAAATACTTATAAGCCTATGTTCACGTCCCTGGAGGGGACCCTGGACTGGGGAGCCCACTGATACGGGTGCATTTCTTACAGGGTGGGCTGCACGGAGACAGTGCCAGGGCTGGGCTGGAGGTGTAGTGTCTAATGGAAGGACTCGGGTCTGCAGGATCCTGCCCAGTCAAACCTGCACCTGCCTGGGACTCACTTTTAAAGCAAGCCTCTGCCACTCTCTCTTCCCATCACAGGACTGCCTGGCTCCATCTGGAGTCCACACTGCTTCCTGGCCTCTCAATATTCCCTCTGAGTGGAGTGGGGCTTCGTTAGCAGCTGGGTGAGGGTGCCCCAGGCTGGGTCCAGCAGGGAACTGGCTTTGGGCTGGTAGCCAGGGAGGGCAGGGCCAGGTGGGAGAGTGTCATTGGAGAGGGCTCTGCTCAGAGTGGCTTCTGCTCCCCAAATGACAATGCCAAGCATTAATGGAGGTCAAGGTCATGTCCTCTCAGAACCCCCCTCCTGGGGAAGGGGGGGTTCTGCCCCCTTACTTGCCCCACCCCAAGTCTAAGTTAGCTGTCTCGTGCCTTCTAGAAGAAAAGAGCAAAGATACAAATATGTATACATACACACAAATATAAATGCACACACATACATGCACCCCCACACAAACATGCAGGCACACACACACACACAGAAACACCACACACCCACACACATGTACACACAGACACACATCTATACACAGATGCAGCATGCACACACACATGTGCACACACACATACCCCATGCACATTCACACATGCACACACACACAAACACATACAAAGGGTGGGAGAATTCGACTGGAGGACTGCCTTTTAGTTCCCCTCTCCTTCTGGAGCCCGACTCCAGGTCCATGCCCTCCTGCAGGAAGGAGGTGCTGACAGACCCCAGGGCCGGCGGCCAGGACTCCTCAGTGTGTTCACACAGTCAGCAATTCATTCTATTGCTCTCAGTGCTTCCGAGCCTCTCCCGTTTGGATCTTTGGCAGAGCACCCTCGGCTTTGCAGACTGCCTCTGGCTTGCAGAGGCTGTGTGAGCCCATTTGTGTGAAAGATCTGAGGAACCAAGGGGCAGCGTAGCTCTGTCACTGCAGTACCCTGGGCAAGCCACTGCCTCCTTCCAGTTGGGGGTTCTCCTTTTTGTGTTCATGTGTTTTTTCAAGGTCCTTGGCTCTGACTTCTAGACTCTTCTCCCATCACTAAGTTTTGGTTTTCACACCTGGCTCCCCGAAGCTCACCTGGTCAGTCTGCCTCAGCACCAATGGGAGAATGTCCCCCCTGAGGCCTGGGGTGCATGGGTACTGGTGGTCAGAGCTGACGGACAGCACACAAACCTCAGGAATAGCCTTGCTTGGCCTGAGCAGTGTCCCATGAGCCTGAGGGACCCTGGGATGAGCAGGGCAAGGCTGAGTCAGGAGGGGCAGACAGTGCTCAGGTTAGTTGCATCTGATTCTGAATCCTGTGTAGACAAAATCCAGGACAGATAATTTCAAACTGCCACATGCAAGTTAGCTGGATTCTAACCCCACTTCTGCAACTCGAGTACTGCACGTGTGCGTGTGTGTCCACATTTATAATCTCACTCAAGAAGTTATTCACTCCTTCTAAAAGGAGAGGCCGAGTCGCTGATAAATTGCTGACTCCTTCGACATGAATACTGTTCAATTATTCTGGGATGTGTTTGACTCGACAAAAGCCTTTGCTTCAGCACATTTTTCCTGTTAACCAAACCATTCATGTTAATGTAGAATCAGCCATCGTTAGCGCAGACTTTTAGCAGCTTTCAACTACTCCTGTGTCTTCTTTCTTCCCTCTATCATTTTCTCTTATGATTTAATTAGTGTGAGTCTGGAATCCTGGGCTCTTAATTTACCCAGGAAGTTGAACAAACTGAATTTCGACACCTGCTGAATTCTGAGCCAGGCCAGCTGTCTGCTCCACTCTTCACCCGCTGCACTTGACGCTGGGCTGCTGGCTCTGTGACCTCTGAAGCAGGCCTTTGGGGCAGTGTGTGCACTGGTCCAGAACTCGGGATTCAAGTTCTCCAAAGACTTCTTACTGTAGTGTGTTTTTACTCTTTCAGGAAGGGTGGCTTTCGTCTTTCCTACACCATGGTCTGTGTTGTCCATTTGATCTCCTGGTGTCCAAGGAGAGCTGGGTGCCTTAGAGACCACCAAGGGCAATGGCTTTCAAGCTTGTTACTTTTAGCAGTGCAACATTTATCAGAGAAGAGCTTGTGCACAATGCTAAAGGTCCAAGAGAGAAGAGCAAAGCAATTCTTCCCTCTTCTATCTCCCATACCCACAAGCCCCTTTCCAGAACTCCAGGGCTCTACAAATGCAGTCTGAGCTCTGTGATCAGTCAAGGCTCCACCAAGAGAGATTGTGACCAGACCAAGTTCAGATACAACCATCTCCAAAGTTGGATTGTGTGGCAGCTGCTCCAAGGGCTCTTGGCAATATTAGCTCCACCCCTTCTTCCGAGGCTCTTCCCAAATACCTTCTTCATGAAGGCTCTCTCCACACTTACAATACATTTTGTTCATTTTTTACTCCACATATCTTTGTTGAACTCCTCCTATGTGCAAGGCACTGCTTTATGTTCCGGGGAAATAGCAGGAGGTAAAAATGTGAAAATTGTTGCTCTCTCAAAGCTTATGTTCCATTGAAGAGAGAAACAATCCAATGGTTAGTTTGGTAGGTATTTGGAGAAAAATAAAACAGAGAAAGGAATGCCAGGGATGGGGTGGGTTGCAATTTGAGATTGGTGTCCTCTTACAAGAGGAAGACAGTGCAGTACTGACTTGGAGGTACAAGGAGAGAACATACAAGTATCTGGCTGAAGACCAGTTCAGGAAGATGAAATAGGAAGTACAAGTGTGCAAAGGTCAGATGCAACTAGAGAATCCAGGAGAAGTGATGAGGCCATTGTAGCCAGACTAAGGGGTTCATGGGATGACAAGCAATAGGAAGCTTAAGAGGTAATGGAGCCAAATCATTCAGGAGCATTCAGGTCATTGTGAGGGCAGTGCTTGCACCTGGTGAGTCAGAAGCCGCTGTGTGGGTTGAGTTGGGGGACACCATGCGCTGCCTCCATGCTGAGGGCATGGCACCCACCTCAGTGTTGGGGAACAAGTTTGAGGTGCCAGTGTGGGGGGCAGGGAGACTCCCCATCAGCAGTGGTGGTAACCTAGACCTGGGTGCTCAAGACGGTGGAGAAGGGGGTTTGTATTCTGCATGTATTTTGAGGGTCCAGCCAACAAGATTTGCTGAAGGGTTAGTTACAGGGTAAGAGAGTAAAGACTAGTCAAGGGTGATGCAGTTTGTAGCCTGAACAAACAGAAAGATGTCATTAACAGAGACAGGGAAGATGGTGGAAGGAACCTCTCGGAGGCAGGGTATTGGAGGCTCAGTATCAGAAATGTTACCTGTAGGTACCTGTCACACGCCTGAGTGATGAAGTGATGTGCAGGGTCTGTCCAGCTGCAAAGTCCTTCAATCCCCAAAACATGGTGGTCCTTTTCAAAAGTACTTGACCCTGTTCTGTGCAGGGTCACAGTCATTTATGCAGGTGTCTGAGTGTCATGGGACAGTGTATGCACTGTGGTGTGGGGACCTTCTGCATGCCTGTCTCTCCCACTGTCTCAGCACATTGCTGGGCAGATGGCTGCACTTAATAAATGCTTATTGCCTTGAAGGCAGTGAACATTCTAGAAGAGTTGGAGAATTGGAAGAGCAGTAAGACATAGGCTGGCATCTTCCAAGTTGTTTTCTGCTGAACATTAATCCCTGGGGATGTTCAGTTAAAAAGCAGATTCTGCAGTCATATGGGGTTGGGAAGTTCTGTATTCCATTCCCTCTCTTTGAGCGTCACAAAGCTCAGCTGCATTTTAAAAAGGATTAAAAAACCCTTCAAAACCCATCTAATGCTGTCCACCTTCACATGCTGCAGCCACATCTGGCTACTGATGTCTGTCTTTATACAACCTGTACAACACTCCTAGAGCTAGTGTTGTGTGGGACACGCCATGAGATGTGTGGGGAGACAGAAATGACGCTGGAAGTTAGAAATCCAATGACCCAGATTTGAACTCCCACAGTGGAAATTAGCTGAAGAGTATCGCCCATCTGGGTTTTGTCTCCTCATCTGAGGGTTGGACTAGTCGGTTCTATGGCTTGAATGTGCAACATGCAAGTTTTATTCATTTCTTTCATTAATGTTTCTCCCTGGGGTAAGGCTGCATTTTAGCAAGTTAGTCAGGACATGGTAGATTACATTTAGTATCTGACACATCTCTTCTTGTTGCCACAACCCCCTCTCAGCTTCCCTAGGAAGACCCCCTGGCATTGAGCCTTCCACCCCAACATTATATGTGTCTCTGTCTTTAACCCCACCCTGCACTTTCCCTCTTTGGGAAACATGCTGAGTGCCTGAACTCTCTTGGATCTAAAGCATTGTGGCTGGTGGTAAAAATTTCAAGATTGTGGGGTGACACACAGGTGGGTCCTGTTGTCCTTCCTAGCATGCTGGAAAGGGCTCTGCCTTCTTGGTTTATGTGTGGGGGGTTTGGTTGGCATGTTAAGAAACTGGCTATGGAAGTGTAGGGAGGGCATGAATAGAGAAAAGATGTTCAGAAGAACTTGGCTCAGTATAGCTTAAACTGGATTTAAAACATAAGTCTTTCAAATGCATGGCTGAGCTGGTGGAAAATAATGGAATTCCTCAGAGGCTAGGTACAAGAATGTCTGAATTAATCTGAGTCAGTGAGCTCTGGAGCCAGCATTTGTCCTTTTCCATTGCACACATAAGAAATGAGAGAAAAGGGCTGAGGTCAAAACACAGTGGGAATAGCCACACTTAAGGCTGTGTCCCTCAGTGGGCGACCTAAACAGTTATGAGGCACACAGAGAGCTGACGAGAAGCCTGCCCTGTGGCTCTGTGTAGAACAGAACAGAGAACATCTCTCCCTGGAGAGCTCTTTTCTGCAAACCCTCCCTCATGCAACTTCAGTCTGAATTTCTATAATATGTGACCTAGAAAACTGTACCCTGAAAGTTCAGTTTTAAGTAGACCCAGGTTAGTAGTGCCCCTCGGCATTTGGAAGAAACAAACATAAACACTCTCTGGAGAAAAACTCTAAATGCCAGCCTGGAGAATTCCCTCAGATAAGCATCCTTGGAACATGAGCCCATGATGGGAAATCCATAAACAGATGAGTTCACAAACCATTGTTGGTGAGAGTCAGCAGAAATAACCAACTACACAATCAGAACCATGGAGTCTGTGGGTACTGGACTTGGCAGAGGATATAAAGCAAGGATGTTTAATACATCATTGGAATTAAATAAATCATGTTAAAAATAAATTAAGAGATTGTAAAAATTGATTGGGAGATTTAAAAATAAACCAAAAGATAGCCTAGAAGTGAAAAACTCTTATAAATGAAATTAGTATTTAGTGGACGGTTGAAGAGAGGCTGAGTGAACTTGAAGACTGATTCGAAAGACAGTCTGAGAGTCAGGATGGTTTGGGGAGAAGAGCGATGGTTTGGGGAGAAGAGCTAGCATCTCTATTATTAGAATTGTCTTTAATGTTCTTTTTTAAAAGAGATTTTATTTATTTATTTTTTAGAGAGGGGAAGGGAGGGGGAAAGAGAGGGAGAGAAACATTGATGTGTGGTTGCCTCTCACATACCCCCCACTGGGGACCTGAACCGCAACCCAGGTCCTGACTGAATCAAACCAGCGACGCTTTGATTCTCAGGCAGGTGCTCAATCCACTGAGACACACCAGCCAGGGCTCTATTATTAGAATTTAAAAAAGAGGAAAAGAGAGAAGAGGGGAGAGGCCACACTGGGCTATATAATGACTGAGGATTTTGCAAACTGGCCAAAAGACACCAAAGCTGAAGTTCATTAGACCCATACCAGGTACTCCATGTTGAATCTGCAGGACACCAGAGAAAGAGACCTTAGAAGCAGCCAGGAACAACAGCAAAAATGTTACCTCAAAGAAATAAAAATTAGGCTGACAGATAACTTTTCAACACTGACTGCCAATCACACTCAGAAACTAGGGGAATGAGATCTTAAGATTTAGAAGCGAACATGATTCTCAACTTGGAATTCTGTATCTAATGAACTTCTTTTAAGATTGAGGACAATAAAAGAAAAATTCTAGACAACCAAAAATAGAGTTTACTGACAATCGGCTACCCAAGGGAAATTTCTTAATGTTTTAACTTAGACAAAAAATATTTCAAAAGGAGGGTCTAAAAATTAACAAGATTGGGGAGCAAAGAAAATAGTAGATGGATGAATTTAAACAAACATAGCCTGTATAAAACAACATTAATTATGCCTAATTTGTGGTGTTAAAAGAAATCACTATAGAATGAAAATCCTGGATGATTACATATATCAGGATGAGAGTGATGGGATTTAAGTCCTTCTAAGATCTTTGTTTGCTGAGAGAAGAGTGAAGATAGTAATTTATGTAGTAGGCGCTGTGGCTGCTGTGCAGTCATCGGTGACTTCGCATGCACACTGACAGCACCCACCTCTGAGGCACCAGGCTGGTTGCCATCTCCAAAGCCATGGGAGACCAGCAGGCTCATGCACAAGTGCAGTGCAAAGCTCTGAGTGAATTATTGCCCCTGGGGGCAAATTAACCAATGAAGAATGAGAGGTTATAGAAAACTGCCCGACATTCAGATGCCATTTCTGGAAGTCATTTATCATGCCTCTCAAAATCCTGGCAGAATCAATCCCCCATGCTCATGGCAGTGACCTTGATGGTGACCCTCAGAAGGGTCTCCTCACCTCCCTCTCTCCCCAGTCCCTTAGTTCTGCTTCTTTGGGTTGCTCACCAAATGTGCCGTTTGCCTTTGAGCCCTTGTCTGAGAATCTGTTGCCTGGGGAGCTCATTCTAAGACAATAAACCTTTCAGTTTAATGTCTGTTAAATTTAATTTAACAACTGTTAAAAGAATAAAAGTAGAGGGGATAACTTTTAAAACCAGTATAAGAAAAAATGGAATGGAAGGAAAACTCAGTTAATCTAAAAGAAGGAAGAAATAAGGTTTTTTTAAAAGTTTAAACGAAGATGGTAGAAATAAACCCAAATGTATGAGGAGCCACAATCAGTGTAAACTGGCTATATGATCCTGTTGAAATGGAAAGACTGCCAAACCGAACTGAAAGCAGATAATATACACATCTGAGGTGTATATGTATCTCAGCTAGAATAGACTTTAAGACCAAGACATTTTTCGAGATGACAAAAAGCTCACTACACATTGATAAAAGGTTCAATTGACTATAAATATGTAACAATTTTAAATCTGATGTATCTAATAGTGTAGCTTCAAAGTATATAAAACAAAAATTGATCCACCCATGAGGACAAATTGACAAATTCACCATCTAAGTGGGAGACGCGAGCGTCCGGTTCTCAGAGATGGATAGGTCAAGCGGATCAGAATCGATAACAACAGAGAGAATCTGAACAACACATTTAACAAGCATGATTTAAGAAATGTACATAGAACACTGCACCAATAATTGGAAAATACACTTTCTCTTCAGGCACACATAGAACATTTACAGAAACTGATCAAGTACTAGGCAGTGTACACCTCAAGGACTCTATATCTAAGAGACCACATTTTAGGTAATAATGAAATCACATTAGAAATGAATAAGAGAATAAATCATAATAAATTAAAGAGACTTTATAATGAATATATAGTGAAAAAATAACAGTGGAAATAGGAAACAAATTTTGTGGAATTCAGCTAAATTAGTGCCTACAGATAAAATTATGGCCTCAAATGCTTTTATTATAAAAAGCGAGGCTGGAAAGAAATGAGCAGCTGAGCATCCAACTTTAAAAGTTAGAGAGTAATACTTGAGGAAAACCCAAAGAAAGAAGTAAGGAAATAGTAAAGAACAAGTCAGAAATGAAAGAAATGGAAAACAAAGATTCAATAGAAAAGAGCAACACAGTATATACATCATTTCTTTGAAAATCCTAATTAAATTGACACATCTCTGCAAGACTGATCATGTATAAAAGGGGAAAGGAACAAGTAAACAGCATTAGGAATGAAACAGAGCATAACTATGCATGGAAGCAACAGAGATTAAAAAGTAATAAGAGGATATCATTAAAAAATCATGCTAATAATTCCCAAACTCATACAACATGCATAAATTCCTAGGAAAAGAAAAATCATTAGAACTGACTCACGAAGAAATGATTCTATAGCCAAGAAGGGCGCTGATCCAATTTTAAAAACATCTCTTCAGGGAAGATGTCAGTCATAGCCAGTTCTGTGAGTTCGGTGAGCCCAACAAAGCTTCCAAGGAACAAATAACTCTACCTTTATGTGACGTTTCAGATAGTCGGAAAGAGCTCAGCATGTCCTCAATGTGAAACCCGACAAAGCTGGTATGGGAACAGAAAGGTGCGGGCCAGTTGGACTTCCAGCTGCTGCTGCGAACATCCTACACGAAATACTGGAAAATGGGGTCTAAAACCAAAGGTAACCCATTATGACCACATTTGTATTATTCCAGAAATACTAGGTTAGTACAAAGTTAAAAATGTATATTAATGTAATTTAACACATTAGCAAATTAAAACATCTGATAAAATCATTAATTATTTATTGTAAGAAGCCTTAGCAAACTCAGGATAGAAGGAACATTCTTAGCTGATAAACTACATGTGCCTGATATCTATAGTCAACATTTTACTCAGTGGTAAAGTGTTCAAAGTATTCCTTTTAAAGTTAGCAACAAGAAAGGATTCTTGCCACTACTACTTCAACAGCGTGCTGAAAGTCCTAGCCAGGGTAATAGGTCAAGAGAAATATGGCTATGGCCTAGAAAGGAAGAAGCAGTACTATTAGCAGATAACAGGATAAGAAACTCAAAATGATCAACAAAATATGATTAGAACAAATAAGAGAATTTAGCAGGTTTTCAGATTTTGGTTAATACGAATGTCTATTGTATCTGCAGACACTGGAAAGAATCAGAAAATGTAATTAAAATGCTATTTATGGTAAGATAACAAGCTATCATGTACCTGGGGATAATAAAAACAAAGACTTCCATGGTGCTTATCATGGGCCAGGAGCTATTCTAAGTCCTCTTCTTATGTTATCCCACATAATTTTTATGACAACTTTATGAGGTGGGCACTATGAATTAGTCCCATTTTACAGCCACAGAAACTGTGTCAAAGGGATTATGTCCATGGTCCGCATCACACAGTTAGTAAACTGTAGGGCAGGAATGCAAGTGCAGCATCAGTTTCCAGAATATGTGCTCTTCACTACTATTCTACAATTTTATTTTTGGAGAAAATGACAAAACTTTACTGAAACTCATTTTAAAAGATTGAAATACACAGAAAGGCATATATACCCTGCATTTGGATAGGAAGACTTAATATCATAAAGATACCAATTCTTCCCAAATTGGTCTATGTATTCAGTGTAATTCCAATAAAAATCCCAACAGGATTTTTATGGATCTTGACCAGTTAACAATAAAATTTATATGGATGGCAAAGCATCAAGAAGAGTCAGTATATTCCTTAAAAATAATAAGAAGGGATGGCAAGAACACTTACCCTATCAGATGACAACATTAAATGCTAATGCTATAAAAATAAAGATGGCGGTGTCGGCACGGTGATAGACAGGTAAACAGACCAGTAAACATAACGAAGGGCTCACACATAGATCTGTGCACGTGTGGAGACTGGTAGGTGACAGAGTGGATCGAGCAGAGACAGGCTCTGAAGTCTGTGGTGTGGTTCATCCAGATGGAGCGCCCCGAAAACCGATTCCCACTTCTCACTCTACACAGAAATTCATTCCAGATGGATGAAGGTCTTCATGCGAAAGGCACAAGTTTAAGACTTTTAGAAGAAAATGCGAAAGAATATCTTTATGACCTTAGAGTGGTTTTTCCTTAACCCCCTAAGGGTGAATAAAAAGAATGGAAAAGCATTCTTTTGGGCTCATTAAAACTGAAAACTCCAATTTATTAGAGGACAACGTACACAAGAAGACTAGCCAGAAACCAAAGGCAGAGATCGTCAACACGCGTGACTGACACCGGTTCACCGTCCAGAACATAATGAAGAACTTCTGTGAGTCGATAGGAAGCAGACTCACAGCTCAAAAGAAAGTTAAACGAAAGGTCTGAGCAGCAATCTCACAGCAGAGACCGTGATGGCCGATCAGCATATAAAACGACGCCGAGCCTTTACAGGAACCATAGCTGCACCTTAAAGTCATACTGTGCTATACTTTCTCATTGTCCACATAAACGGTAACCGGAAAGCCTGTTCACGGCAGGTGAAGTCAGAAGATACGGGGGCTTGGGAACTTGCCTGCGCTGCGCATGGGAGGGTGCGCTGACACCGTACCTGCACCTCGAAACGGTAGTCATCGCTATTGTTAGATGTCGAGGACGCGAGTGCTCTGTGATCCCACGACTCCACTCGTACACGCGAGTCCCAGGGCGTTGCTGCCAGCGTGCATCAGGACGGCAGTGCAGAGGTGTTAACAGCAGCACTTTCTTAATGTTAGAAAATTGGAAACAGCCCAAGTGTGCATGCATGGCAGGATAAATAAACAAATTTTTGATTTATTTATGCAGAGGAATACTATACGGTGATGGGAATGAGTGAGTTATGGCTCAGTGCTCCCTATTCAGAAATCTCAAAAGCACAATATTGAGCCTAAGAAGCATTTGCAGAAGAATAAATAGTGTATAATTCTATTTATATAGAGTGAAATCAGGAAAAATGAAACATTATTTTGTTGAGGAATTACGGTATAGGTAGTAAAGCTGTAAAGCAAAGCAAGGCAATGGTGAACACAACTCAAAGCAGCGGTTCCCCGGGGAGGAGGTGGGGTGTGAGACAGCAGGGGCACGCTTGCGGTTCCTAGGAAATTGGTTGTGTTCCATTTCTTCATCTGGGTAATGGGTACAGATTGTTGTATTGTGTTATTTGATTACTTTTATACTTTCAACTTCATATATACTTTATATATGATGTTTACTATACATGATATTTTTCCAGTGAAAAAGGGGGGAAAAGTCTGTGGAGACGGTTTTGATTTCAGATTGTGGAGTATCCCATTCACCTTTGCCAAGCTCCTTAGAATGTCACAAAAAAGAAGATTAAAAGAACCTGCTGCATATGACACGAGGAAACTGCCTCACCCCTCACAACTAAGTGTGGATGCAGGCTTCTCTGAAGTCAAGTGTCTCTATCCTGCAAAGTGTCTCCATCAGTCCTCCCTGATACTGTGTTAAAACCCTGAGACCCAGGGCAGTGACCTGGTCCCAGGAGGGGAGGGACTGTCCCTGCTGGGCGGACTGTGTGATGCATGACTGAATCTGCAGTAGGGAAGGCTGGGAGAAGGAGAGGGGAGTAGCAGGTCATTTGTATGGCCAAGTGACTACTGTATTAACCACCTATTGCAGGAGGATGGCCTGAGACACAGTGAGCTGGAAGAGGGGGAGAAGTAGGCTATACAGAAAGCCCAAATAGCTGTTATCAGGCAGCACCCCAGTCCTGCAGTAGTGAGGGGTGTGGGGTTCTGTGGTCCACAGCAGCCACCTCCAGAAAATCTCTCACAATGTAGGAGGAGCTGCCTCACAGTGAGATGCCTGGAGGGTTACACCCTATCCCTGGACTGGGGTCAGGATGCAAGGGGACCCTCGCACTGGACCCTCCTTGCTGCCATCCATGCTCCAGAGCTCACCAGAGGATCCGTCTGAGACAGGACTTTGGCCAGAACCACACCCTGCCTGAGCTTCTTCTTCCGTTCTGTCCAATGTCCTCACTCCCTACAGGTTCCTTGCAAGAATTTCCCTCCCAGTCTCTGCTTTTAGGGAAGCAGATGTATGTGAGCTACAGTGATCTCCTAAGCACTTAAAAGGCAGAATGAACCTGCTTCCCATGAAGAGGAGAGGACAGATTTGTGAAAAGAAATCATTCACAATATACCCAAAGGCATGGTGGGAAGGCCCCAGCTCTTTCCCCCACCTCCTCTTACATTGTTCTTCAGCAGGTAATGAGCCTCATTCATGTATACTTCATGATTTTGTAAAAGGAAACAAAAAGACAATCTTTGCATAAGAATGGTAAATGAAGACAGGGAAGGGTGGAGAGGGATAAAGAAGCTAAAAGTCAAAAGCAGATGAAAACCAGATGTGACAAAAGGAAAACTTCAGGTCAACATTAGATTGAACCATATGAAATTGTGTTTGACCACTGTTAACTCACAGAAAGACAGCGTCATATGGTCCAATCTGAATAGCTTTCCAAATTCTTAGAGAAGTCACAGACAACTTAATCTCTCTAAAACAGAGCTCAAAAAGAAATAGATGGTTTAAAGAGAAAGTAAGAAAGAAATGGCAAATACATTGCTTCTGAAGAAAAATGGAAGATAAAAACATAACACAGATGAAAGCTACATTAAAAGCAATAAAAATAGAATGAAACCAACACAAACAATGGCATGTGGCTTGAAGAACTCATACTAAACAAAATGGAAAAGTGCAATGATATAATCATGATTATGGAGGTGATGGATACTGTTATCTTGGACAGGGTTCCCTAGTAACAGGCTCTGAGTGGAGAGTTGCATGCAAAGGGCTTTATTGGAGAGTGTCCTCAGGGCAACTGAAACACAGAACTGGGCAGGGGGAAAGCTGACTGGGGATGCACCTACAGCTGAGGTTTAAGTGGATTCCAGATGGAGCTCTAAAGCAGGATGGCCCTTCAAAGTTGTTCAAAATGGGAGAAAGAGGACTAAGCTTTGTTTCCTCCCATTATTGTGGTCCACTCTTGGCCATGGGCTGATCTCCGGGTGCATCAGTTTCCAATGGTTGAGAGCTAGTTCCAGGAAGGTACACAGGGGTGAACCCTCAGCAGCTGATGTGCCTGGCAGCTGGGAGGCAGTGCCTCGGCCGAAGAAGGAAGCTGGTGGAGCAAACACTGTAGTATCCACTGGAATCCACCTCTGGCACTTCTCAGATCCGCTTGCTTCTCATGGTAAGTTTGCCCCCTCTGGGAATTATTTTCTCAGGATTCTCATTGCCCTTGCTCCCATAGGTCTTGCTTCTGCTGAATCGTATGACTTGCAGGCATGGTAATCTTGATCTGCTATAGAGTCCCTCCCTGCTGTGGACATCACTGAGAGCTGGCAGCCTTCTCTGTCTCCTGAGCTCAGTTCAGAGAGGTCTGGGTGAAGATTGTACTTCTTTCGCAGGGACATTATGAAATGCAACAATTTGTCCTTTACTTTTGAAAGATCAAGCATGTCCCAAATCCCTGGATGTTAAATACTTGACTGAATGATAGATGGGTCCTTCTCTCTGTAGAATGCATGGATCTTGCTAAGGTGGCCAATGTATTGTACTTGCCACTTTCTGCTCATCCAGGGTAGGTGATAGAATGGGTGTCTTGGGTGTTCTGCAGTTACGGCATCTGATCTTTGTTATTGGCCTGGTTGGTAGGAGGGGAGGTGGGGGAGATTCTGAGAGGGATGAGCATTGTCTTGGTCTCATTCGAGGCTCCCACATGATCTCAAGAAAGAGACACTCACGATCTTCTACAGTGGGCCACTGCTGCATGTCTAGCAAGTTCTGGGGATCTGAGAGTTCAGGATTCCCCAGCGTGGTGTCCACACACACCATCCTAAGTCTCAGGGTCCTACTCCTTTCTTGGTAGGGCCCTGACTTTTGCATAGAAGACCTGCTGGAGTCAGGAATACAACTTTTTCTGTATCTCTCCTGAGTTTCTGAGCCTGGTTCTCCATTCTGTACCCAGTGGCAGCAGCAGATAAGGGTTTTCTTAAATGCTGCCAAGGAAACCATTTCTGGTTTCACATCTTGTCTTGAAATGGAGGTAATCACAGTGAGCCAATCATCCCTCTTCAACACTCAGTGGTGGCTCCACAGTCGCCCCAACCCATCACCCTTAGGGTTGCCTCTTACCTCGTACTCTTGTGTCCTTCCTCCAGCACCACTTGCACCTGAAGCTTGTCTGACTGTGTCCCTGACATGTTGCTCTGTGTAACTTGCTTATCTTCTGATCCTAAAGACGGGGTGCACATTTTACCGTGTGGATTTTGGCCCATTAGTCCATCCTGACAAGATGCTGAACCTCGATCTCCCTTTCACTGTGTCATCCTCCCAGTACTGTATCACTCTGATTTGGTTTATTGATAAAAATATTGAACAGGACAGGGTCAATGCTGATAAAAACGTTGACCAGGACAGGGTGGAGATAGGTTCTTGAGACATGCCATTAGGCCACATGCCTCATTAGTCTCACTAATTCAACAAATAATATTTATTGAATACTTAATGTCTTTGGGGACACCTGCCTCACACTGGAAATAGAAAGGTGAACAAGAAACATCTTATGACCATAAGCTTCTATGACTCTTCATACAAGTTTACAGCAATCAATTTACTTTTTTGTGCTTGGATATTCAGCTAGGCTATAAATACACCAAAATATACTGTTGTCTAACCTTGTGGTTCTTAGAAATTTTAACTTAATGGCTCAGTAGGAATATTTTTTTAAAGATTTTTATTTATTTATTTTTAGAGAGGGAAGGGAGGGAGAAAGAGAGAGAGAGAGAAACATCAATGTGCGGTTGCTGGGAGCCATGGCCTGCAACCCAGGCATATGCCCTGACTGGGAATTGAACCTGCGATGCTTTGGTTCGCAGCCTGCGCTCAATCCACTGAGCTATGCCAGCCAGGGCAGAATCTTAGTACAAATAATAAGAATAAGGGGGGATACAAATGGATTTTTTTCAAGTAGTAATTTTACAAGATAATATTATTTAAAAAAATTCTAATAGCACTATTAGTTCATAATCTAAAAGGCCCAGCCCCTGCCCTCATGGAGTTCAGGCCAGTGAGAGCCAGACCTGAAACACAGAAACAAAGGGATAAAAACAGAGCACACGTGGGGACACTTGCCACTAAGGAAACTAACTGGGCACAGAGTGGGGACAGGTGGAAGTACCCAGGAAAGGCCTTCAAGGATGTGACATTTAAGCCTGTTCATGAGGGAATGTAGAGAACCTGACCCTCAGAAGGGTCTGAGGCAGGAGAGTATGCGCAACAGGGGAGCTGGGTGTTCTGGAGACTGAGAGGAGGCTAGCGGGGCTGCAGCATGGTGAGCGAGGCGGGGCATCCTTGGCTAAAGGCAGCAGAGCATGGGAGACAGTGGGCTTAGTGCTGAGTGGCTGCCAGGATGCTGCCCATTCAGCCATTGCAGGTGACTCGCCTCTTAGCATCGTCCCACAAGACCGCCTGGTGACATCAGCACTGGGCTGCTGGCTTTCTCAGCAATAGTGTGCAAGTCCCCTGAGCATCTTTCTCCTTCAAGGCCACGTTCCCAGAAGCCTAAAGGAAAGGGATTACAGCAGAGGATGGTGAACAACCTAGGATGTACCAGACTAGAGTCCTCCATGGCTCAGTGGCAGAGCCTCTGTCCGAGAGTCTGGCTGGCCCTCTGTGGTTTGCCTGAGCCCTTCACACTACCAGCAACATGGCTGAGTTAGAGCAGGTGGTGCTCCCTCAGCCAGAATGAGGGGTTTGGATTTTATTCTAGGTGCCAAGGGAAACCATCAAATGGATTTGAACAAGGAAGTAACACAATCTGAATCATGTTTTAAAAACTTCACTCCGTGTGCTGTGGGGGGAATGGATTATAGGAAGACATGAGTCAAAGCAGGAGGACCAGTTAGAGGACTATTGAAAGAATCCAGTGAAAGAAAGTGGCTTGAGCAAGAGCGTTCACACTGGGGATGGAGAGACGTCAACAAGACTCAGATAGAGTTAGGAAGCAGAAATGATAAGATGCTGACCCATTTTAACCCATTAGATGCTGGGTAGTATGTGGAAGAAAAAATCAAACCTAATGCCCAGATACCTTGTCAGAGCTACTGGGTATATGGGGGTTCCATTTCCATTGATGGGGAAGAAGGGAGAAGAAATAATTTTAGGCAAGAACAGCATGGGTTTCCCTTCAGAAATTTGAAGTTTGAGATACTGTAGGACATTCAAACATCATCTGGGCTGTTGAATATGTTAATCTGGAATCCAAAAGAAAGGTTTGGGCTAGAGGTAGAAATTTTGAAATATTTATTGTATACATAGGACTGAGCCATGGGGTTGAGGAGAATATAGCAAGATAAAAGTAGAAACAAATACAGAATGTTTGAGAATGTCATATAGGATGTCAGACAGAGGGAAAGAAGAAGTGAAGGAGAAAAGAGAGGACAAGAGAAGAGAGGAAACAGATCCTGTCAAGTAAGAGGAAACCCCAGAAACTGGAGGTTTGTGGCAGCCAGGCGGGGAGAACGTTTAGGAAGGAGGTCCTGGGCAACCACGTGTAATGCCGGTGAGACTCAGAGGAAACGAGACAGAGGAATGGGGAATTCAGGCGGTAGTGATGCAGAGCCAGCTTGAGGTGGGTTGCTGAGTGGTGAACAGAGGGCTGCGGCTGGTGTGGCTCTGTTGGCTGGAACATCATCCTGGACTAGAGGTGTCTAACCTTTCAGTGTCTCTGGGCCACACTGGAAGAAGAGTTGTCTTGGGCCACACATTAAATACATTGCAACATGTAATCACAAAAAAAATCTCATAATGTTTTAAGTAAATGTACAATTTTGTGTTAGGCCAAATTCATAGCCATCCTGGGCCTCATGCAGCCTGCAGGCCACAGGTTGGACAATTCTGCTCAACAGAAAGATTGGGTTTGATTCTCAATCAGAGCACACGCTTGGGTTGTAGATTCAATCCCTGGCTGGGGTGCATATGGGAGGCAACTGATTGATATTTTTCTCTCACATCAGTGTTTCTCTCCTTTCTTCTCACTCTAAAAGCAATGAAAAAAATGTTTTCAGGTGAGGATAAAGAAAAATATGAACAGAGGGGAAAAACAAAACAGGAGCAGTATATATAGTAAATTCTTGTGGGAGTTTGAAGAGGGGCAGAGACAAGCCTGTCAGCTGGAGAGAGGTGAGGGGTGGAGGAGGGTTTCTAGAGGATGAGAGGTAGCAGGACACTTTTGTCAGCCACCAGGAAAGACGCAGGGGAGAGGGAAGTTGTTGATCCATGGTAACAAGTCATAGCTTTTCCTGAAGTCTTTAAGAAAATCAGATTGTTGTCTCTCTGTTCTTTGAGTATTTAAATATACCATTAGAGGCACTCTACTCCCACTCACAGGTTTTTTCAGTGGCCTGTGACAAAATCAGTCTGAGTCTAAACCTGGAACTCACCGAGCGTGTCTGGGGGTGCTTTTTGCCATCTCTGGCTGCCTCCTGACCAATGTGTTCTGGCCGATGGTCGTTCCATTTCCGGTGAAGACAGAGGCAATGCAGGGACTGAGTGGCAGTGCCTGTCCTGTGTATTTGGCTGTCGTTGCACTGTGGCCCCAAGCAGGGTGCTTCTTTGTCCTATTAATACAAATGTATACCAGAGAATATTTCTGCTGTCCTTTCCAATGTCACCCAGCTCATTATCAGCTGTGACCTCTAGACACTGCTCTTATCAACATATACCACGCTGGCATTTCTCCCTGGTGAGGAGTCCATTTGTAGTGATTATTCTGGCGGAGGCCTCAACAGGTATTCTATCCTAGATGATTATTCTGCTATGATTTCACGGAATAGCTCTTGCCAGTGACTGGCTTAGGGATGACCATATCATCCAGTCTCAGGGTGAAGCCAGCACTCAGGGGAGGGAGGACTGAGATCCCAGGAAGCGGCCCTCTCACACCAAGCCTGGAGCCCATCTGCCTAATGAGCTGCTATGTCATAATATATTTCCTTCCTTTAAGTTAATTTTTAAATCCTCACTCGAGTATATGATTATTGATGAGAGAGAGAGAAAGAGACATGTGAGAGAGGAATATTGATTGGTTGCCTCCCATATGTGCCCCGATGAGGGACCGAACCCATGGCCTTTCGGTGCCCGGGACAATGCCCAACCGACTGAGCCGCCGGGCCAGGGCCCTTTAAGTTAACTTGAGTTGGTGCTGACTCTGTTTTTCAAAATCATCCTTTCTCTTATAGCTTCCTTCCACTGTTCTCCTTACATCCTTTGAAAGCTACGTTCACAAAGAGCTCCCTGCACAGGTGTCTCAGTTTCTTTAGATGTCTCCATGCCTTTTTAGTTAGTATCAATTGTAATTACATCCTGAGAATTTATTGTTTTAGGCTTCCCAACATACAGAGTGGGACCAAAGTAGGTTTACACTTGTGAGTATGTGAAACACAGTTTATTTTTGTATTATTGTTTATTAATTACTGTATTATTTTCTGTATGAACAACTGTAAACCTACTTTTGCCCCACCTTGTATTTTCTTTAGTATGCCAGTGTCATAAAATTTGAGACATCCAAACTATAGACAATCTTTCCTGTATTCCCATAGACTATTGAAATGTGTGCTAGAATTATTGTTTTGGCATTCTTTTCCTCAGAGTACCCACTGCACCAGATGCCATATAAAATCTGTTGGTATATGATACCTCCTGATTTTTGGTTTGGAAATATGGTCACTTTTATTTAAATGTTCTTTTTTCTTTTATCCTCACCTGAGAAAATTTTTTTCATTGATTTTTTTTTGAGAGAGAGAGAGAGAGAGAGAGAGAGAGAGAGAGAGAGAGAGAGAGAGAAAGCGAGCGAGCGTGCCTGGTTGCCTTCTTGTACATGCTCTGACTGTTATAGAACAGACCCAGGAGGGTGCAAATGATATACTATTACTGAATGGATCCACCCTTGTGCTCCAGGGGTCCCCCCCCCTTCTAAGTTCACCTTGCCCACCACCAGGGAAACACGTCTCTCAATGCCAGAGATTGGTGAAAAGGAAAGGGATTATTTATTTAAAGAGTTATACAAACTTAAGAGCATTAACTTAATGTCTTCATTGAGATCCCAAAGTCCTTTAGAATATCCACAAACACACAATCCTTCCTTCCCCTGTATCTCAGAAAAAGAAATAGAAGTCTGTGGTTCTTTTCTGCCCAAGCCACATGGTCCCCAAAAGACTGCATGGCTGTCGCACTTGGGTGTAAATCCCAGTGCTGATCTTCCTCTGCTGCACCATTTCTAACTCCTCCAAAATTGGCCACAGCTGCCAGCATTCCTGTATTCTTTCAGCTTTCCTGGGCTGCCATAGTAAGTCCAGGCAGGTGTGGCCCTGTGGTGTGGAGCCAATCATCTCCAAGGCCAATTACCTCATGCAGGCTCTGTAACCAGGGGGAGTTGCCTCCCAGTTACATCATGGGTTGAAGCCACTCCCATCCCCCTGGCTCAAAGCATGGCCACAACTGCTTAACATATCTATGAAACCAGCTATAGGTTATAGATATATTAAATGACCATTCTAGAGATTATCTACAAAACTGTTGCTATTCAAAACAACTCTCAATGGCCCTGCTCCACAAATCCCATCCCCCAGCTCAGACTTGTGGGAGTGAGGACATCCTATATATTTTTTTTCTAATATTTCCTGGACACTGAGTTCTGGACCCCATTACAGATCACTATTTGCCCCCCCCACAAAGCGGCTGCACCCTGTTACATGACCTGTGATTGAACCTGCAAGCTGGGTATGTGTCCTGACTGAGAATTAAACCCTCAACTTTTTAGTGTCAGGGATGATGCTCCAAACACCTGAGCCACCAGGGCCACCCTGCCAGGGCAGGCGCTGTTCTCCTGAAGTCTGTCAGTGGCACCGATTGATCTGAACATTTCCAAACCTGCTTTTCAAAAGCGACATGTCTGACTGCATTCAATATTTCTTTCATTCGCAATAACAACTGCCAGCATGACACGGTCCCTTTCTCCCAAGGTTCCCGTCACTTCTGCTTCACCAATTTGTTCTTCCTTCTTGTTCAGAATTAAGTCCACAGCAGCAGCTCCATTCTCATGTCCTTTCCTTTTTGAGAGACAAAACTGTCAGCACTGTGAGTCAGGTAGCTCAAATGGGATGAGCCCAAGAGACATATTTGCGGTAATTCACATGTCTAAAAGAAGAGAGTTTGATGTGAGCTTCAGATCAGCAGAGAAACTGGATTGTTTTTGAACACCATGTTGGAAGGAAAAGGACCAGAGCCACTGGGGGAAATTGAGGTGATTGACTAGATCAGACCAAGGCTAAAGGCTGTGTTGCCTCTCTTCCAGAAATGAAACACTAGTTATAGGAGATGCTGTGTCTGCCCTAGGAAGACACTGTACAGTGCTGACAGATCTGAGAATAGGTGCAGGTCACCTGGGGGCCTAGACTGTCACATGTCATTGTGAGATTGAGCTGTGGTGGGAGTGGCTGTTGGTAGCCACTCACCTGGTGCTTTTCAGGGCCAGCCAGATAGGTCTGTTGGCAGAGGGTTTAAGGGTGCATAGCCGGCCAGGGGTGGAGGGCAGGAGGATTGGGGCAGAGCAGAGCTTTCTGTACAGATGGTGAGAAGCAGGATGGTGGGGTGGATTTTAGAGCCAGTCAGCCCTGGGTTGGAGTGTGCCCGGGGTTGGTAAATCACAATTCCTTTGCATGTCCTGACCCTCCTGTGTAAGGTGTGACTAACAACACCTGCTCTATAGGGTGGTGAGGATTTAATTTTGAGGCATGGAAAGCACTTAGCACAGACTGGCACAGAGTCTCAAGAAATGAGAGGGGCCAACGAGAAAGGAGTCCTCATCTGGAGTCAGAAGGTTCCAGTGAGCTCTACAGGAAGTGGGAAATGGAATTGGGGGCAGCAAGGGATGGAAAAAATGGGCAAGGATGAGAGGAAGGCATTCAAAGGGAGTGGAGCACAGAGGATGGCACCCAAGATAGGGCTTAGGGGATGGCGGGGCTCAGAGAGAGGAGAAAAGAGTGCCACAGTGTGGAACATGCCTTGTGTGCAGGAGGGCTGAGGGTATAAATGTCAAGAAGACAGTGGTCATCCTCAAGGAGCCTGGGTTCAAGGAAGTTTTCTGCTGGTTGCGGGTCTCTCTTTGCAAAAGAAAATGCAGAAATAGGAGAAAGGGACGAAAAGGAAATCGATTTAGTGTGCATATAAGTATGAGTGGTCTAAGTCAGCAGGACCTGACATTGGAGGGATGAGGTCCCTGAGCGGCCTGAATCTGTGCCCAGCTGGAAACACGTGCAGACCTTGCACATGGCGGCACATCAGGGCCGATAAGCAGCTGTCAGAGTAGCTATGAGGACCAGGATTCCTGTCACTATGAGGTTTTCCCATATGCACATTGATCTTACAGAGATTGTGCCAACGTGCTTTCAGGGGAAAGCCATTTGAATACTACCGATCCCAGCACCTGTCCCACACAAGGGGCGTATGTTCTAGAGTAAACCTGCGACTGGAGCCCCAGAGTGCGGGTTCTTGGTTGTTCTCAGCTTCAGCCCCTGTGCATCCCGGAGGGCAAGCCCTCCCTTGGTCACAGGTGATTCTAGTGCTCACAGCCCTGAAGAGCTGTAGTTTACATGGAGACATTTTATCATATACCATACATCACCATGTATTGCTATCTATGTTACCTTGTAAAATGTCAAAAGTGTAGAGGACACACACACACATTTAAAGAAGAAAATTGGCTCCAGAAGCCTCCACCCAGGTGAAGAAGCAGATCAGTGCCTGCACCTTCCAGCCTCCAACGTTCCCTCCCCATCACACTCCCTTCCCTCTCCCCGAGGCGAACACCAGCCCTTGCTTTTCTGGATGGTTCACATATTCCTATTCACATTGTCCATCTAGTCACCTATTCCTAAATGTTATATTGTTGGGTCTTGTGTGTTTTTTAAATTTATGTGTTGGGTTGGCCAAAAAGTCTGTATGGTTTTTCTCCATACAAATAAAAGACACATTTTTTTATTGTCTCCAATAACTTTATTGATTTGGATATTTTGAGTATGTTGGCTATCTCCTGTGTGGTATAATGTTGATTGTTGTCAGTTAATGTCTTGATTTGATCGCTGTCAACCTCAACTGATCAGCCCCACTGTGGAGCAGCGTCCAAGAGAAATCTCCAGCAAGGAACTTTACAAGTCACTTTTGACACATTTAATCAGCCACAGCACCTTCCCCATACACTGCACAGACTTCCCCATACACTGTTGCATTTTTACCTTTCTTGAAATAATAAAGCATAACATGGCAAATATTTTATTGTCTTCCATTTTCAATAATAAAATGGCTACCCTCAAATTCACCAATTTTGATGAGTTTTTTAATACACACTGATTTTACAGCTGTCAAAATATAATCTAACAAAATTGTTTCAAGTAACATTAAATAAAACTAAGCGCTATTAGAGCTATCATCCAGAAAAACCAAACAAACTTTTTGGCCAACCCAATACATGGGGCTCTACTATGTGCATTTTGTGGTGTCTTCCTTCCTCTGCCCCTCGTTGGGTCTGTGGGCAGCAGCCACTTATCTCATGGCTGCACACTCTTCCAGTGCATGACCAGCCCATGGTCTGCTAGTCAGCATTCCTGGTGACAGACACTGGTGGGTTGCATGATTTTTTACCACTGTGAACAATGCTGGTATGAGCATTCTTTCATGGTCTCTGGTGGACAAGTAAGGAATTTATCTGGGACTTGTTCCTAGGGTGGAATTTCTGGGATGTAGGGTACTTGCCTGTTTAACTTGACTAGGTCAGGTCAACCTGTCAAAGTGGTTGTACCAAAATTTAGTCTCATCAGCAAGGTATGAGAGTTTTCATTCCCTACATCTTCCTCACCTGACCCTATTGATTATGTATATATGTGTACATATTTATGTATACATATAAATAATTTTTATATGTGTATATTATATATAATACACATGCAAGTATATAAATACATACATAAAACAATGTGTGTATATAGTATATATTCACACTTATAATAAACAGAGCTATAGTTTTCAACTATTGCATAAGTATTTCATAATGTACTTTATGAAAAATTAAATTTTTAAAAAATTTAAGTACAGTTGGTACATAGAAATTTTAAGGAATTAGCAAGAGTAATATCATCTTTATTCAATTTCCTTTCTCTCCTTTGGTTCTAGAATATGCTCCTGATATAAAATAGCAGCTCCCATATTTGGGAAAGTCATATTTTGGTGAGTCCAGGAGATTTTCTGAGGGAGCAGATCCTGGAATTTCATTGAGGTGCACTTCTACCACCATTTGGTCTGTGGTCAGTGTCTCCCCAATATACTGAAGACATGCTGAGAGGGTTTTCCCAGTCAGGAGAGCTCAGCCATCCTGGTGAGAAGTTTGGAGCCTTGGGACCCAGTGGTTCCCCTCATGGAGGCATGAAGGGACTTCCGAGGTTGTAAATGACTGGCACCAAATGACTTCACAAGGGACCCAAGGCCACAGAGCCATGCAAACCGGCCGGACCGCAGGGCTCTCCTGGAGCCTTTGCCCTTCGTGTTGTACGATTGAATTACAGGGGAAGGTGCACTGTGTGTGAGTGTAGAAGTATTCTCATTGGTTGATGGTTGGTCAGAGAATTGCAAGCATTAAGAGAATGAATACATGTGTTATAATATATCAGGGTGTGCTGGGTGGCACAGTAACCCACGCATACCTATATCTTTTGGATTTCTTAAAAGTATTTTGTTTTAATAGCAGAAGGTTTCATATGAAGTGTAATGGGAAGTTTGATATATAAAATAGAGGTGTTACTTTACAGGAAAAGTGTTTAACACTTGTTATAAAGTCAGTAAATGAGAATAGTTATAAAAAGCTAGAGTTATATATATATATGTGGTTGCAAATGGTAATTGTTTTCTTTATTTTTTGCATAGACTTAATTTTTTTAGAGCACTCTTAGGTTCATAGCAAAATTGAGCTGAAGGTGCAGAGAGTTCCTGTGTGCCCTCCTTGCCCCTCCTCACAGCCTGCCCTGTACCCTCTCCTTACAGCTGCCCCCATGCCCCTCAACACCCTTCACCAGAGGTGTGCATTTGTTACAGTTCATGAACCTACACTGACACAGTATTGCCCACAGGCCATAGTGGAGTTCACTACTGGTGTTGTATGCTCTATGAGTTTTGACAAACGTAGAATGACGTGTACCCACCACCATCATATCATACAGAACAGTTTCTCTAACCTAAAAATTCCCTGTGCTCAGACGAGTCATCCCTCCCAGACCCCTGCCTTTATTTTGTAAACGTAACTCCAGACTTAGAATGTGAAAAGTAGAAGTTGCTATACCAAAGTGAAATAGTAACAATGTGTAACACCATTTGCATTTTCAGAAATAAAAAAATGGAAAATTCCATTAATAAATTAAAAATGCAAGCTACAGGCTGGGGGATAATATTCATAATACAGGTGTCTGAAAAAGAACTTGTTTCCAGAATATAAAATAGACTTGCAATACTTCAGGAAATGGGCAAAAGACTGGAACAGACACTTCACACAAAAAGGTATGCAAATGACCAGTAAGTGCAGGCAAAGAAGTTCCACAAATACAAACTGAAACACTAACTGTACCTAGTCACCTCTCTTTATCTAGCAGAGCAGATAAGAGAAATAAGACTGACACCAAATGTTGGCAAGGATGTGAACCCACCTGAATTCTTACACTTTGCTGGTGGCAGTGTTCCAAGTGCTTTGGAAAACTGTTTACAATTTCTTATGAGGTTAAACATTCATCTCACTTATGACTTAGAAATTCTATTCCTAGTATTTATCCAAGAGAAATGAAAACACATGTCTACAAAAATCTTGTATAAGTGATGAATAGTAGCTTTCTTCATAATAGCCCCAAACTGGAAGCAACCCGTGGGTCCACATCCAAGTGAATGGGTAAACAAAATTTGACACACTCATACGGTGGGATACTACTCAGCAATTGAAAATTTCGAATAAGCATGGGTCCAGGTAACAGCACATATAAACCTCAAAAGCATTGTGCTGAGTGAAAGAAGGCAGACACGAATGAGGACATATCATGTGACTCCATCTCTCTGAAGTTCGAGAACAGAGAAACACTCGTCTAGGGTAACAGAAATCAGGCACAGGCAGGTGGGGACTAACTGGAGGGGGACATTAGGGAACTCCTTATACTTAATTTGGGTGCTGTTTCCACATGTATGTATACAGTTGTGTCAACACTATTGATTAAACTGTTAAGATACATACATTTCATTGTATGCAAATTTTACCTCAATAAAAATGACCAAAAATACCAGTTAGATCAATCACCCATAAATTATCAGAAGCACTTAAACTATCACCATATGATGTCGCGGTGATGCTGTGAGTCACTGTGTGCTCATGGCTGCGCGGAGATTATGCCGCAGAGGAGAGGATGCTCCAGCTGCAGACCCAGAGCCTGGCCCCGCACTGTGCAGCCGCCACCACACACACACACACACACACACACACACACACACACACACACACACACACCGGGCGGGCTGTGTTTCCCTGCTAACCTCACCCAATGAGTCACAGGAAGATCTAAGTTTAACAACACAAAACAACGTGAAAAAAAGACCCCAAACAACACCACATTCCTAATTGACGACACATTTACCAAAAGTTTCAGCATTTGTCACAGATGGCAGAAGTGGTTCTGAGGCCTACACAGAGGGTTCAGCCTGGCCTCACGCGTTGACTTGCTGGAGGTCTTCCATGTACTGAAACTTGTGATGTTGCACCTTTTCATGCTCTTGCTGTGTGGCATTATGCTTTAAAATATTTATATATGCTCATAATAAGAATCAATTGTTTGCAAAGCCCCTGAAGTACCTCTGAGGTTGCAAAGCACTGGTCTAGCTGCATTGGCTGTGCTGGGGGCCAGGATACTGCCTTCTGTTCATGCTAAACAGCCTCGTTAATAGCTGAACTCAAGTGCAAACAGTTCAGTGGTGATGGGTAAGCAGGCTGTCTGGGAGGCTAAATGGCTCCTGTTAGAAAATTGTTAATGGCTCCTCCCAGGCAGGCTCAAAGGATGGATAAATAGAGTGACTCTGAATCCAATGACTGTAAATCAGGAAATATGCATTAAACGACTCTTTCAACCCATTCTTGGCCGTGTGAACGTTTCCCGGGCCTCAGTTTTCCCATGTGTCCTGTCTAACTCAGTGGGGTGGAACTGTGCTTTTGAGACTTTAATACGCATACAGGCCCCTGAGGTTCTTGTTAGAATACAGATTATGATGCAGCAGGTCTGGATGGGGCCTGAGGTTCTGCATTTCTGACAAGCAGCCAGGTGCTATTGATGCTGCTGGTCTGAGGACCACACATGGAATAGCCAAAGAAAGCCTGGGGGACTCAGTTGGAGCTGGGAGTTGAGAGTGGGTGACAACACTCACACTCCTGCCTTCTGAGTGGGGCTCGAGGTGATAATTCAACAGACTAAGGGCGGAGAAAAGTCAGATGTGGGAAGGAAATTCAGATCGTTAGGGCTGTGCTGTCCAATAGGATAGCTAGTAGTTCCAAGTATCTATTTAAATGAAATGAAATTAAAAAATTCAGTTTCTTAGTTGAAACAGCCGTAGTTCAAGTGCTCAGTAGCCACATTGGGGGACAATGGCCAGTCGTTCAATCCACAGCAGAGAATCAGAGCTTTTCCTTTATCATAGAAAGTGCTGTGGTGTGGCACTATGTTGGGGTACTGAGACTCGGACCCAGGAGCAGGCGTACAGTCTTCCTGGATGAGGAATCTTTAACATATGATTTCTCATCTTAGCGAGGCAAAGCCGGGCACTGCCTCTATCGGTAATTAATTAGTGTTGTTCTAACCTTTGAACCCACAGAAGGTTGTCTGGTCAGCTCATCTGGTCTGCTGGTTGGAACCTGACCTTGTGCTGAGCCGTAAGTTTATTCTGTTCACGTAGCTCACGTGTTTTGCGTTAGAGCAGGGCTGGTGGACCTCCAGACTACTCAGAGCTCGTGAGGGATCCTATTTCAGTGTTTTCTAAACTATATTCTGGGGAGGCTATGATGTCCTAACTCTGGGGTCCTTCTGCAGCTCAAACAGACCAGCTTTACTTTTATCCGTTTTATATACTGGTTCCCTTGAAATCACCCCCCTGGAGAAAACACTGGTCCTGCTTTTAAACACAATTTCAAAACCACAGATTCTAGTTCAGTCATCTCACTTTATAAATGATGAGACTGAGGCCCAGGGAGGTGGAGGGGCTGACCTTTCCAAGTTCATATGGCCAATTAGCAAGAGAGCTGAAATGAGAAGTCATGTCTCCTGACCTGGGCAGTGTTCCTTCCACCGGCTCCCTGTTCATTAACTTCGAGAGCTAAGTGTCTGGCTGTCCCAGCACACCTGCTGGCTGCTGGGGGCGGGGGGGTGGTGCGGGAGGGGCCGGCCACAGTGAGCTTCTGGCACCACCATTGGTCCATTGCCTGGCTTGCTGCTGCAAACAGAGTACCATCTAGTTGATGGCGGGTTGTGGTTGCTTCCTGGGAGCTGAGGTGCTGGGGTGAATTAATGGACTGGACACCCGCCTGCCTCATGACCTTCAAGTTGGTGATGCTCTCTGTACAACGAGGCTTTCCAGGTAACTGACTTTTCAACTCCCCAAACCAGGAAAGGGTCATGAGAAAGTATTCATGGTTCTTTTTTCCCCTGGACTTGGGCCTCTGCCCCAGAACTGGCCCCCAAGCCAGGCTCCAGCCCCCTGGGCTGGAACGCAGCTAATTTCCAGCCCTCACCCAGAACTCCGTGAGTTCTCATTGTCGGCCTCATTAACTATTCAATGATGATAGCTGGCTCCCCAGCTGGCTGTCTTCCTCCATTTCTGTTTTTATAGTAGATCTTTCTTGAGCTTCTATCTGTCCCTCTGGTAACACTTCATCTCCATATTCACACGTGTTAACCATATGCCAAGGAGCAGAGTTACTGAGCTTCTCCTGAGCAGCACTGCCGAGGAGCTGGCCCAGTTAGGACACTGGACGCTGGATGGGGCTGGTAGAGAATGATGTGAAAAACAAAGCTCTGATGGCGGAGCATTCCTCTTAAATCGTATGCTGCCCCAGAGACCTGGGATGGATGTTCCAGACAGACAGAGCTTCTTGCTTTACAAAAGGGCCCCGTTTACCAGCATGTATAATTTAGGTTAATTAGAAATTTATTCTAAATTGAGTAGTCTCTTTGCTTACTCCCAACATAATGATGATTTATTGGCACATGCATAATGCATGGGATTCCCATGAATCCACAGGGCATTAATACTGTGTATGCTGGAGGCCTTTCTCAGGAGTTCTCTGTGCCTCCGGGCATTTCTAAATGCCCCCCCGCTTCGCTTTCTCTCTCTCTGATTTGGAGGCAGGCCAAGCTACTCATTCAAGTACCTGGCCGGCCACAGGTGGCTTCAAGAGCAGATTCGAGGAGGCAGGGCACTAGGTGGTAGCCTATACCTTCTCCCCACTTTGTTTTCTCTCTTTTGAAAGGTATGTGACAGATACGGGCGGGTCACTGAGACCCATTTCATTTTCTTCTCTCTTATCTTTCCATCAGACAGACTCTAGGAAAAAAAACCCCTTAATTTCTAGTCTTTCTCATCACATGGCCACCCTAAACAAGTCTAGGGTGGCCATGTGACAGTACTGTGGAACCTGGGTATTGGCAGAAATCCCAGGGAGGGCTGACATTCCTGGGTAAAACATCAACCTTGTAAGAAGAAAGATTGGGTCTTGTATTTTAATCTATCTCTTTGCTTCCTGCATTCAGCAGGGATGCAATGCCTGAAAGTGTGGCTGTCTTTTTGCATCTGGGACGGTGTGCACGAGAGCCATGTGCCAGAGACGACCGAGCACGGGGTTGGGCAGAGCCGGGCACCCTGATGGCAGCTGTGAGCAGCTGAACTGCCCGGGGCTGACTGCCCCTCCAAGCATCTTGTTACCTGAGGAAACCGACCATACTCCTTTAAACCACTGTTGGCTGGAATTTGAATGACTCTCAGTCAAGTACATTCCTAAATGATGAAGAATACATGGACTTTTTTTTAACATACCACTTTTCTCACGAGCAGGTTTCTTGCAGAAGCCATGTGGTTACCAATAAGAACCCTAACTCAGAATATGTGTAGTGAAGTAAGCCAGTCAGAGAAAAACAAATGCCATATGATGTCATATGTAGAATCTGATCAACAAAATAAACTAATGTACAACATATAAATAGAGGCGTGGACACATGGAACAGGCTGACACCTGTCAGAGGGGAGGGGGACTGGATGAAAGAAGGTGCAGGGATTAGCCAAAGAACATACATGCATCACCCATGGACACAGACAACAGCGTGGTGATGCCCAGAAGGAAGGGATGAGGGTGAAGGTGGGCAAAGGAGGGAAAAATGGGGACATCTGTAATAGTGTCAACAATAAAAATAAAGAAAATAAGTCAGAGTCCAAGGTTCTAGTTTGGGATTTCCTGTAAACTTGGACTCACAAGAGTGTTAGAAGTATGCATCCTGCTGGTGTTCCTTGGACACATTACTGTATCTATGCCCTCTTCTGTAAAGGGAGTATGTTGGACCACTTCTGATTTCTCTAGCATCACATGACACTGTCCCAGCCCACTGGGAGGGGACACATGGTGAAGTCCTTTCTCTTAGTACCACCGAGGCCCTTTCTACGAATGGCGTTCTATGCCTGTGATTTCTCCGTCCAGTCCGGCAGACAGTTTAGAATACAAAATGGGCAGGAGGAGGATGTCAGAATATAATCCTGTGTGACACCCCTCCCCCAACACTTACTGGTTCAAATGGAAATAACAACTATTTATTATTTCTTATGGCCGTGTGGCAGGAGCCAGCCTCCTGGGCAGCCCCACTCTGGCAGTGGAGTGTTCCTCTTAATCTGCCTTGGTGCTGGTTGTTGGCTGGGCATCTTGAGTCTCTCTACTTGGCTTCTTCATCAAGATGGCTCAGGCTCTTCTTTGTGGCGACTCAGGGTTCTAAGAGAGAGAAAGGGAAGCTGCAAGACATTAGAATGCCTGGGCCCAGAGGTTATAAAATGTCACTTCCATTTCATTCCATTCACAAGGTCCCCAAGGCCTCACTGTCAGAGGGTCAGGGTCGATGCCCTTGATCTTGCTCTGCATCAGTTCCAGGCAGAGATGAGGCCCCACAGTTGCTGATACTAGTGGTTAAGAAAACTGTGAATTAAAAAGACAAGTGATCTGCCATCCAACACTCACTGTGCCAGGCACAAACATACAACAGAGAGGGGGAGAGAGGACAATCACAGCAAAAGGCTGGAGAATGGGAGACACGCACTGGTCCGTAAAATTCTGAAATCTGGCCAGACTCGTGCTGCCAGTCTCCCCAGCTCCAGGGGCTTGAGGGTTCCCTAAACAAGAGTTCAGGGCTTTGCCTTCAGGGTGGCTTCCTCATCCCTTATCCCTTAGCTCTGTCTCTGTCCTCTGTGCTTTTGGCTTTGTCCTTTGGACTCTTGATGCGTTGCTGTGAGACCTCCCCTTTTCTATGACAACTGGCCCATGCTTGTAACTGAGAAGCGTTTCCAATCTGCTCCCTTCCTGTAGGAAGTTGGGAGGCGGGTAGAGGCCCCTTTTCATTGTGAACCGTCACTGTCAGTTTAGTAGGAATTGATACATGCCCTTTAAAAATGTTGTGAGTGTTCCATGTATGAGATTATTGCCTGCTCCCTTTGGTAAAGGCCACACCCACCAGTTCTTCTGGGGCAGGCCTCTTTCTGTCTTGGGCTGTGGGTCGCAGTGCTCTGAGATTCTTAGTCCTCCTGTCTTGCTGAAAGGGTCTGCAGTGCATTGTCTCCAGTCTCCCTGAGTGCTCAGTAAAGGGGCTTACAGCCACACTCTTGATTTGGTCTTTACTGTGAGGCCATTGTTCACTTAGAATCTTTGCTGGCTGGAGAGACTACCTTGGGCTCTCCACATTTCTTTAAAGGTTTCTTGAAAACCATTTCTTATTCATTTCTCTCTTTATGTACTTTATATAATTAATAGAAGTTAAATGGCACTTTCTACATTCTGCCTGGAAATCTCTTTAACCAGATCCACAAATTCTTTGTGTAATGGTTAATTTTATGTGTCAACTTACTGGGCCAAGTGGGGCCCAGACTAAACATCTTTTCTGGGTGTATCTGCGAGTGTTTCTGGGTGACATTAGCATGTAATCTGGTGGACTCAGTACAGTAGCCCAGCCTCCCCAGTATAGGTGAGCTTCACCCGGTCCCCTGAGGACTTTCCTCCTTCCTGCGTGAGCTGACACATGAGTTGTTTTCTGCCCTTGAACTGGGACTTACACCAGTTGCTTCTCCAGTTCTCCCTCAGGACTTCAACTTGGACAGGAATTTCACCACAGTGCTCTTGGGTCTCCATTTTGCAGAAGGCGAATTCTGGGGCTTCTTAGCCGCCATAATCATGTGGAACAATTCCTCTTAATAAATCTCTTCGAGTATAGTGGTTCTCTTCTCTGGAGAACCCAAGTAATACAATCAAGTATCATTTCTTCCAAAGTATCATAGTCCTCAGGGTTGCCAAACATTTTGCTTCTACCTTACCTGAGTCAGGTGTGTTCCGGCCTCCAGAAATTGGGACCTGCAAGTGGAGTATTGCCCTACCAAGACCTAAAGCATGTGGTCGACAGAGAGAGGGAGGACAGCATGGAGATTATTAGCAGAGGCTGGTGGAGAGTAAGGTTGCTGGTTTGGAGGCTGCCATCTGCTTGCACTGTGTGCTGGCCATGTAGAAGGCAGACAACTGGTCTTTTTGCTTCACATGTTTTTGCATCAGCTGCATCTGAGCAGTGGGACCCGAGGATCCTCTTCTCCCTCTGGGTCTGATCTGATGAGTTCTGAACTTCAGGCAGATTCTGTGATAAGAATTAGACTTCGGGGACAGAGTTCCACATGTTTTGCACATTCAAGGGGTGTGAATCATATGGTCAAGGGTGGATAGTGGAAGATTGTTTGCAAAGATGACCACAAAAATCCTGTCCTTGTGCATGCTTTCTTGCTTTCTTGCATTATGACTTTGCCATTTCTTCCAGAAAGAAGCAGAGTGTATTTCACCTCCCTTTGAATCTAAGCTGGCCCTGGCTCTTGCTTTGGCAATAGCATGAGGTGGAATAGAACTTACAGTCTACTTCCCCCTCTCTCTCTCGGGGCCTTAAGCCACCTTGCAAAAACATTTAGCTGTCCTTCTAGAGAAATAAACTGAAACCAAAGGCCTGGTCTGGCAGAAATGCTAACCAGATGAGTACATGAGGTCACTTGGGGTCACCCAGCCCCAAATCGAGCTTCCCTAGGACTGTAGCCATGGGAATATCTCCAGTCAGTGACACAGGGAACGGGCTGCTCAGCTGAGCCCAGCCAGCCTACAGAATCAGGAGAAATAAATTGTCTTAACCCACTAGGACTGGAGTAGCTATTATGCAACATTGGGTCGCTGATACAGGGACGGAGGCCTCGTTTGTTGGAATCTCAGACTCTCAGTCCTTTGAGTGCTTGTGAGAGCAGTTTTCTTTGTCAGGCCCAAATCACCTGGAGCCCAGAAATTACCTTCCTAAACTTTTGGATGGGGGCACAGCAGGTACAGCTCTTCCTGAAGCCCCCACCCTGTCCTGCCCAGCAGCTTGTTCCTCATGGACTTGGGAGGATATAGTGAGAACAGGAACCACAGCTGTGGGGCCGGCTGCAAGGCAGAAAGGCTCTGGGACTAGACTCACTCAGCCAGGAGCGGGTGCTGGGCATCCATGCTGCACCCCTGAGCAGGGACTGGGTGGCCCTGGGAAGGCCTGACCCCTCAGGGGGTTCGTCACGATTCAGGGACTCTCTCTTCCTTGGATAAACCCTGTACTTTTTGGTCTCCCTGTCTTGGTGACTGGAGAAAACCTGACTTCATTTTAGAGACTCGCTCACACACTTTCTCAGCGATGCCTTGTTTTTTAACCTGCCCAGGCAAGACAGTCATATTCAGCGTACCACTAGCTCTTACACAAGTCTCACTTGTCTGTTGGGTGTTTTGCTATTTAGGATTCTATTTAACTCAGTGTAACAGAAAGTTCCAGAATAATAGCATCTAAAACAAGGTTGAACTTTCCCTCTCATAAATGAGAAGAATGGAGTCAGGGCCTAGACTCTCTCTGTTCTGTGCTCTGCTGCATCCAGGTTCCACTCCAGGGGTCATCTCAAGGGCAAAGGTGGCTGCTGGAGTTCCAGCCTTCATGTTCATATCTCAGCCAGCTGGAGGCAGGAAAAGTTAAAAGGGGCACATTCCTTCCTTTTAAGCACATTCTTTAGATATTGCACATGTCTCTTCTGCTTATGCCTTTGGTTTGAGCTCCAGGCAAGGCTGGGAAATATGGTCTTTAATCCCAGCTAAAATTGAGAGTTGTATTTCTAAGAGAGAGGGAGATGATTAATATAAGGGGGACAATTAGTGGGTTTTGTCAAAGTCCTATCTGTCTTCCTCATTGAATGAGTTTCTTGAGACCAGAAAATATGCCCCATTCATCCATGTTTTTCCGTAATGACCCACTCTGTCCGATGGAAGATGGGAATGTGTTCAATGAGCAAGGACATAGCAAATCTCCTTGCTGATTGGCAGCCAATACGTCTGGGAGGGGAAGCACAATTCAGAATTAATAACACAGCAGAAATTTGCCTCTGGTCTCCAAGTCCTGGCTTCCTGCTCTCCTTTCTGTATTTCTGTATTTCTCTCTGACTTTTCCATACCCACGCTCTGCTGTCCTGGGGTCCCAGGCCCTGAATGGTGAGCCAAGGAAGCTATAGACAGGGAGGCCTGAGTTGCTTTCATCAGGCGAGGAGATGGTGAGGGGTGCTGTGCATTTGAACCGGATGTCAGTGAGCCTAGGTCATAGGTTTGGTTTTGACACTGGGCACATCTATGACTCTGGGAAACCATGTTTATTATCTGCAACTTGGTTTATTTTTCTGTAAAATAATAAAGATATGCATTATTCTCATCCTAGAGGTTCAGAGTGTACAACAGCATAGTAAAGGCCATGTCTATTTTATACAATACACACAATATATAAAACATATAACATAAATACACATATATACATACATATACATACATTCTGGGTATAATTTTGGCACAAACCCACCACTAGATATATACAAGTTGCAAGTTATTATTATCATATGTGGATATGGAACAAGCAAACAACAAATAAAAATATTCCTTGTATCCTCCCTCACTGCAACTGGTTTCCAAAACATGTATTATCTTAAAAGGTATAGGAGGAGCCTTGACCTTGACCATCTCCCTCTTTCCTCAGTGTTTTCTCCTAGGCATCCTGTGCTGCAGCTCAGAACCTAGAAGCCCTTCTGGGCCCTGAGGCATTCCTCCCAGTCATTTCCACTGATGGGCCTGTGACGACAGGGTGATGGATGTTGCTGTCGCTGCACTGAGATGAGGACATGTTTCTCTGGCTGGCCCTGGAAGCCTCGCTGCCATAGCTTTTTCTTGGGGCTCAGAAACTTGACAGATGTCAACCAAAGGTGGCCGGCAGGGCCCTAAGGGTGGACTGTTCCAGTTACCCCCCTTTGGGTGTTTGTAGGCACTGTTTGGCCCGTGAAGAATTTACTGTGTCATACAAGGTTCGAGAAGAAAAGAGGAAATAAATGATGGAGGGGAACTGAGGGCCATGCAGGTAGAGGGTCTGAGCTTGACTCACTGGGGATACGGCAGAGCAGGAGGGAAAGGAGTCCTCCCAGGAAGTGCATGAGTTCCAGGAATGGTCTCGTGAGCTGGCCTCAGGCTGCCCTGCATTTTGGCAGCCATGACCCTGCCTGCTGTCCATCACTGTGTTCATAGAAAAGCAAGTGGGAACCCTGGCTGGTGTGGCTCAGTGGATTGAGTGACAGCCTGTGAACCAAAGTGTCACCAGTTCGATTCCCAGGCAGGGCACATGCCTGGGTTGCGGGCCAGGTCCCCATTTGGGGGCATATGAGAGGCAACCATACACTGATGTTTCTTTCCCTTTCTTTCTTCCTCCACTCCCCTCTCTCTAAAAGTAAATGAATAAAACCTTTTTAAAAAAGAAAGAGAAAAACAAGTGGGAGAAAGGGGGAGATGGCACAGTGGTGAGGCGCAGGCAGGGTAAAGGCAGAGACCTGGGCATTGCTGGAGGTGAGCTGCAGGCTTGGCTGAGTCTGGGCAGCCAAAGCAAAGACAAGAACACAACACAGTGCGAGGACTTCCCACGTCCACTTGTGTGGTCAGCACCCTACCGCCACCCGACTCACTTACGAGAGTGCAGTGAAATGGGCTCTTCTGGAGGGTTAACTGTGACCCCCTTAAACTCATTGCCGGTATGCACAGCACACGGCGCTCTCTCCAGTTTCACTCCTCTAAGGGCAAGGGACAATTCCAACAAAAAAATCAAGCACAGAACAAGCCACATAATTGTAACCTGGAACAATGACAGCCCTCTGTGGCCTCCCTTTACCCCAAATACTTTTGCTTAGATATTTACCCACTGTTAGAGCCTGCAAGTCCCTATTGGGTCCTTAGGGCTGAACAAAAACCACAAGAAATATTCCTTATCTAGAAAGGGCAGCCAAAATGAGGGATGTGGTCTTCTTGGGCACTCTGCTGGAGAGAGAGTATAGGACTACGAAGGTTCCCGTTGCTGTGACATGAAGGGGTCATGTTGGGGAGGGTGGGAGCTCAGCGAGGTCCAGTCCTCCGTCTCCCCTGCTGCCTCTGCCCACCTCCTCTGGGTCTTGACTCAGGATGGGAGCTGGGCAGAGACCCTGAATGTAGGCTGGGAGGAGCTTTTCTCTGCTCAGGCGGGCTAACCTCTGGGATGGGCAACTCTGGGCTGCAAAGAGGCGGATACTGATTCCAAACCCTGGTCCCACTGGCAAGTGGCAGGAATGCAGCCCAAACATGCTGCTGGAGCAGATGTGGGCTCTGGAATGCCCTTGAAATGTAAAATTGTGAGTGTGCAGGGAGCTCAGGGAGCAGCAGGCTCTGCAGAGAGGAGTTAATTGCATGGCCAGTTCCACTAGATGAAACAGAGACCACGCTGCACAACCCGCTCCCTGGCAACACGGCCTGCCGACAGCCTTCCCGCACTGTCCCTGCTCAGACCTAGACCGGCAAGGGCGGCCAGGGGGCCGTGAGGTCATAGCCAGGTGTCTGGAGAATCAAGGGTCTCACAGCCAGTTCTTTGAGGGTCAGGTGAGTGCTATGGCAGAGCCAGGAGGTTTGAGATGGCGGACTTGGGATTTGGCTGGAGGGACTGTCCATGCTAAAGGGGGCAGGGGGAGTGAGGGAGTGGGAAAGAGGACAGGAAGAAGGAGACTGAGGAGCAGGAAGGTCTGGGGCACAGGGAGGTGCAGCCAACAGGGAAGGGGGAGGCTGTCTAAGAAGGAGGAAGAAAACTGGGGGTACATTTGGCATAAACCTACCTGTTTTGGAAGGAAATGCAAATATGTGACTGAAAAAAATCCTGGAGAAGCACTTAATGTTTTGAGAATGTTATGGCTCTGCCATGTAACCTAAAGGCAAGGCAGAGCTGGGCATCCCAGAGGCCCTCCCTTGCCTTGAAGAGTTTAGTCATGGTGGCTGCTGCAGCTCTGGGGGCAGAAGCTGGCAACCAGGACCAGCCTGGGACAGCCAGGCAGGTCTAGGCTGGGGCTGTGGCAGCGGCAGGCTCTGAGCATCTCCTGCAGAGAGGCAGCATGCAGCCTTTCAGAGGAGGGATCCTGTGCGAGGAGCCAGGACAGAAACACGAGACTGGGTAAATCACTCAACTCCCGGTGCCTCTGTTTTCCCACCAGTCAAATGGGAATTATAATGACTTCCTTACTCTTTTCTTTGAACTTCGGGCAAAGACCAAATGAGACTATTGTCTGTATTCTCCCTTCTTCCCACTCTCCCTCCCTCCCTCCCTCTCTCCCTTCCTTCCTTCTTTCCTTTCCTCCTTCCTTCCCTCCTTCCCTCCATCCATGCAGACAGGTGGGCTCCCATCTCTGCACCTTGGTTTATGTTGCTTTCCAAGAGTGAAAGGCCAGCCTCCTTCCTACTCATTGTCCTTAATCTGACTTCCAGATTCACCTCATTAGCCTTCTCCTCCACAGTCCCCAGTGCACTCCTCCCCACTCGCCTCCCTGGGCTAGGTCGGATGCCTCTCATCTTGTTCGGAAATTTGTTTTCCGTGACTTCTTCTCCCACTACTGTTGATGCAGAGGGAACAGCACCCCGCCCTGGCTCCTGCTTCCTCTCAGTGTACACACACAGACCAGGCAGGGT
Source organism: Phyllostomus hastatus (assembly GCF_019186645.2). Taxonomy (NCBI): domain Eukaryota; kingdom Metazoa; phylum Chordata; class Mammalia; order Chiroptera; family Phyllostomidae; genus Phyllostomus; species Phyllostomus hastatus. Next base: position 8,629,667 of record NW_025333999.1, on the reverse strand, counting down.
TGGGTGAATGCTTACTGCTCTGGACTGAGCTGCTCTGACATCGCAGGGGAAAGGTAGACTGGGGGTCAGGACAGCCACCCACACACTGAGTCTTGATGTGCGACTAGGAGTTCGAGGGGGAGTAGAAGGGGAAGAGTGTTCCAGAGGGGTCGGGGGAGATGTGTGCAAATAGGGATGTGAGACCAGGTGGTTTGGTCGGGAGATGTGGGTTGTGGGAGGTGAAAAGGGGCAGAGGCCAAGTTGAAGTGTGTAATGGTTAATTTTACATGTCAGCTTGACTGAGTCACAGGTGTTCAGATAGTTGATCAAACATTATTCTGAGTGTGTCTGTGACGGTGTTTCTGGATGTGATTACTGTTTGAATTGGTAGACTGAGTAAAGCAGACTGTCCTTCAGGATGTGGGTGAACCCCGCGAATTCATGGAGGGCCTCGATAGAACAGAAGAGTTGACCTCCTGCGTGTTGAGGGGAGACGCACTCTTGCCTGACTGCTTTGAGCTGGCACATCGGTCTTTTCCTGCCTTTGGACTTTGAAACAATAGCTCTTCTTGAATTTCAGGCCTACTGGCTTTTAAACTGGAACTTCACCTTCAGCCCTCCTGGGTCTCAGGCCTTAAAACTTGGACTGGGACAAACTATCAGCTCTCTTGGGTATCAAGCTTGATAGTTGTTGATCTTGGGACTACTCAGCCTCCAGAATGTCATGAGCCAATTCCTGACAGTGAATGTCTCTCTGTCTCTCTGTCTCCCCCTCTCTCTCTGCCTCTCTGTCTCCGAACACACACACACACACACACACACACACACACACACACACACACACACTTCCTGTTGCTTGTGTTTCTCTGGCGAATCCTGACTAATACAGGGAGTGACCCTAGAAGGTTTCTGGGCATACTAAGGTGATGCAGAAGCACAAAGGGTAAGTCGGGGGTTGTGGGAGGAGGGCATGATGAGTCCTCTGCTCTGAACCACTGGCACCGGGGGCAGGAGACCTCCAGGGCCATCTTCAGCTGCCCTGACCCCCAGTCTCCATCCCAGTGACTATTGCCTATTTTCCTCTTTGCAGGTGAGCCTGAGCCGCCACTGCCGACGGTGGGCTGGGATGCTCCTGGCCTTTCCTCTCTCCTCTGGGGCACCTTGACCTCGGCTCAGCTGCAGAGGTTGGCTGCAGGGGGACCCTGGAGACCCCTTAAAGGGGTGGATCCTATAAGCGTGATTTGGACTCACTCTGATGGGATTAGAAGCCCATGCTTTGGACGCCAGTGTTTTTATGCTTCCTCTGTTTTCATCTGTTTTTCCTGTAGTGTTTGGTAAAGTCTGCTTGGATGCTCCAATTTTGTCAGCAGTTCAGGGAGGAACCAAAGCCACAATGTGTGTAAATGTGTGAACTTGTACTTCACTGGTGCCTTGGGGCCGGGAGGTCCAGCAGGCTGTGGGAGGCAAGAACCCTAGGGACACGGTTTGGAGAACAATGCCAGGACGCTTGCCTGATCCAGCTACCCAGAGGCTGTCCTAGCTGAGAGAAGACCCTGGAAAGTGCCATTTCATCTTAATGAGGGAGTCCCTTTAGAGCCTGTCACTTGGCAAATGCATCCTCCTGGCAGAAGGACACCCTAGTCTCCCTCTGGATCTGAGTCAGAGCTGCTGCCAAGCCCGGGGCGCCTGCAGCACCTCCTCCAGCTCTCTGAGCCTCATCTTCCCGTCTGGGAAGCAGACGTGCACTGATCTCAAGCCCTCGCTGCTGGCGAGGACCGCATAACAAGGCGCATGTGTGAAAGCACTCCCCACGCGGGACCTGCTCCGTAATACCACATTCCCTCTCCCCTCTTCTTCCAAATCTGGGGAAAATCTCTCCAGATAAAGTGATCCATCCTACCCTAAGGGCCCCCTTAAGAATTCTTTTATTTCTCTGTTTCATTTATTCTGAAAGTGTTTGCTTCCTTCTCCACAATGGAATGTGAGCTAATGGCTGCAGTGCAGCTGGCCTGGGGGTCCTTGGCAGAGCCTGCAGCCAGCCAAGGCTGGGGGAATAGATGGAACATTTAAACTCATTTTTAGGATATAGCTAAGTACTTGAATGGCCAGGACCAGGCTGCTCCGCTAAGGCAGAGCCTGGCTCTGTCAGGCCTTCTACTTCTGTCCAAATGTGAGGACCCAGAGAAAGGGAGGTCAGCAGTGCAGGGGAGAGGAGAGATATTCAGATGCAGACCCTGCACATGGCTCATGGTTGTGCAACCTCCTGGATCATTCACTCCAACACGAGTTTGTGGTACTCATTCACTCATTCATTCATCAACCACCCTGCGTGTTTGGAGGTGAATATCACGGCCTCTGCTCTAGGCTCACTCTGATATGCAGGAGAAGACAGGACAGGAACTCCAGTGCTCGCTGAGCGGTGTGATAAACAGCGTGACGGAGCAGTGGTTCCCAGCCTTTTCTGTCCCACGGCACACGTAAACTAATGACTAAAATGCTGCAGCCCACCAAATGATATCTTTTTTTGACAATCTGACAAAAACATAGGTGTACTTTTGAGTCATTCTCTGCAGATGGCTGTTGCTGTGTTGGTTGTTGTCATTTTTTTAATTTGACAATCCAAGGGAAAAGAGGTCGCTGCCCCTGACTAAGTAGTTAGGCATTACATTTGTTAAAATCTCTGGTGACACATGGGTTGAGAGTGGCTGTGATAGAGGCGTGTGCTGGACAGGGGTTATCAGAACACAGAGGAGGATTCCGGGCAAGGTGCAGAGGGAGTGGGGGCTGATCTTGAAGAACAAGCAGGCAGTTCCCCGCACAACGAGGACTGCATGGGGGTGGGCGGGGAGGGAGCTCTGAAACAGAGGCGACCTGTGCCAGGCACGGAGGCCTGTGAAACGGTGGCCTGTTCGAAGGACTGGAATGAGCTCAGAAGGACTGGAAGGCGGTGAGGAGGGGGCAGAGAAGGCTGTGTGTGTGTGGGAGGTGGGCACGCAGGGCTGGCACCTGTCTGGGCAGGGAACAGGGCCTGGTGGCATTCAGGACCAGAGTGCCCCCCAGGTGGGACCGAGGTTGCACAGATAGAGTCCAGATGATCCCAGGGTAGTTCAATCTTGTTCTGTGGGTAAAGGGGGCTTCTGGAGGATTTTAAGCAGGGTTATACTTGTGTAGTACCTGTATATTACTTGTGTTCTGCAATATAGGTATTAAAAGAAGTATAATGGGGTTTTTCTTGCTTTTGTGGAGTCTAAGATTTGATTGAAACAAGTACACTCAATACCTGTCTCTCCTCTCATCTCTGTCTACTTGTTTGCAAAAGAACTGTCCTTGCCAGAATCCCCAAGTGTGAACCCCAGCCCACAGGGCTGAAGCCACAATGTCTAGCTGTGTTTGTCCTGTGCCTCCCCTGAGCATGGACCTGACCCCTGCCTGCCTTGCACTGTACCGTTCGGAGATCTGCTGTGAAGGACCAAACTCTTCCAGAAACCACAACCAAAGGGCCCTGGCACCTGCTGAGCCCACCTGTGGTCAGTTTACGAGGGATTGTGATCTCCCGAACTACCTCGGTCAGGTGTGCAGGGGCATCTAGGGTGTGAAGTTAGTCCCACTGTCCTCCTAGGCCCCAGAGTCAACTCTGGCCTCCTCCCCCCTTTGGGGAGCTTTCTAGAGCCTGGCATCTTTCCTGGTTGAACTGCCTCTTCTCCGCAGCATGTAATTTGTCACAGCCTGGGCAAGGCAGTTTCCAACACTCCACTGAACCTCTGGGCAAAGCTAAATGAGAGAAAAGAAAGGTATGAGCACTGTCACAAACCATTAGGTGAAGAAGAGCCACAGGGTGGAGGAGTGTAGAGATGGGGTAGAGTGTTGACTAGATGAGGAGATGAACCAGTTCCTGAAAATGTTCGGCCAAGACCACCCCCAGATCCTGCCTCTGCTGTGTGCATCCTTCCCGCTGGCTCCCAGCGCCCACGATGCTCCCACCCCTCCCTGCCTGGGTTCTAGCACTCTGCTGGCTTGCCCCACCCTTGCTTCCAAAATCCCCTGGAGCTCTGCCCCTCAGTGGGGTTGAGGGGAAGGCCTGGGGGCTTCCTCCAAGCTGCCGCAGGTTGGGCCTAGTCCGGCTTGAGAATGTCCAGTGCTCAGGGCACAGTGAGTTCTTTGTGGGTCATCTCTGAGGGTTAAGGGTATCTCAGTTGTGTTGAGTCACTTCCTTGGTGAACAGACAAGAGAGAACCAAGTCCACTCGAAGGAAGATTGTCTAGTATATTAAGGCTGCCTTTAGGGATGACCCGAAGCCCCCTACACTGGCTTCAGGTAGGGCTTCATCTACCCCTGCTTCCAGGTAGAACTTTTAGTTTTTCCTGCCTGTCTTCGAGTTGTCCTACTGTCGTTTATAAGCACTCACATGGGAAAGGGCCTTGGTGAAGGCAAGGAGTGAGTTAGGAGTCTTGGATCTTTAGGATTTAGGAGGCCACTTCACAGCCCCGGCCCCTGCCCAGGAGCAGGCTGTTCCGGGCAGACAGGGCACACACTCTGGGACCTCCACAGGACAGCGTGCTGTGACTCAGCACCTGCCTCAGGGCTGTGGCGCTGAGCAGGGTGGGTGGCCCATGGGAATTTTTGAATAAATGGCATCTCCACTCATTCATTCAGTGAATGAGATTCTGTTTTTTTTCAAAATGAATGAAGAGTCCTCTACTCCCACCTGTATTTTAATTGCAGCCAAATGGAATTCTTATTTTCTCTCTCAAAAATGTAAACCCCCTGAGATTGTTGGCATTCTTGAGTGACATTTTCCTTCTCCTGACATGGAAAAAAGGTGCTCCATCCAGATACGTACAGAGGCACTCATGATTCTTCTCAGAGACCCCATATGGGATAAATAATGCTAATTTATGCACATGTACAGGCAACTGACTCCAAGCCCTAGTGAGCGACATAGCCTTGTAGGTTCCAAGTCAACCTTCCAACAGTAGTAGCAGAATTTTAATTGAAAAGGTAAAGCCAGCATCTGGCAGCTGTGGTTTATTTAGGGGGCATTCTGTGAAGGAGCCACCGAAATGGCTCTGTAGCTGTTGTAACAGATACTTACTTAAATGAGATTTCACATTTGTTTGTTTTTTTAATAAAGAGAAAATCACCCACGTTTGCCATGTTTTTCAACAAACTGAGACATCTTTCTCTTTTTTAAAAATCATAATTGATTTATTTTGTAATGAGATATTGTCTAACATGCATAGGTTCATTTGAATAAATTATTCATCAACTTTTGTTTTTTTAGCGATGTGCCAGCCTGTGTGTGCTGGAGCCCCATTAGGTACGGGAACAGGTGCAGCCTGGCAGAGAGCACCGATCCGAAGCCAGAGCCCGTTGCTCCTCACTAAAGCCACAAAGGACCGGTTATTGCTGAAGACACGTGATGCGTCTCATTTCTAATGTGGGTGGGGAGGGCGGAGTCAGGAGGTGGCAGCCAGGTGCGCCCATCCTATTGTGATCCTAAGGTGTGCTTCCTTGCCCTCAGGGCACTGTGAAGACCGGCCCACCAAGTGCATTCACAAAGGAAAACATATTTGCTGATTTCTTTGGGAGGATGAAAGAATTTCTCTGGGTGTCTGAATCCGTTTGGGCTGTTATAATAAAACACCACAGACTGGGTAGCTTAAATACCCAGCTCATCGCTTACAGGCTGGAGGCTCGAAGTCCAAGACCAAGGTGACAGAAGATGTGGTGTCTGGTGAGGCTTGCGTCCTGGTTCGTAGATGGCATCTTCTCACCATGTCCTCACATGGTGGGGAGAGTGCTCTCTGGGTCTCATTTATAAGGGCACTAATTGCACTTACGAGGGCTGACTTATATCTTGAAGTCTCCATCTCCTAACACCAGCCCCTTGGGGATCGGGCTGCATCCCATGAAATTTGAGGGGACAAGACATTGGGACCACAGCGCCAAGTCCTGCTTCTATGATTCAGAATGCAGATGTAAAGCTCACTTGGGAAAAGTACAAATCTGTGCAAAGTGCAGGGACCTTACAAATGTATTAGTCTGAGAGTCAAAGATAGTGAACTGCTTCTCCATGCTGAGGTCAGGAAGGGCTGTCTGGGGGCATGTTGTCCATTCCCTGCCTCTACTCCCCACCTTCAGCAGGTGACTTTGGGACAAAAGAAAGCCCTGGCCTGGGGAGTGAGCTGCCTGCCCCTCCTTGGCCAAGGACTTCCAGGACCTGCGTGGCCGGCACCTGTCGCAGTGGGCAGAGACCTCCTCCGAGGTTCGGTGCGGCACTAGGTCCCACCAAGGAGACGGTGCCCCCTGTGCACTCCCGGGTGAGCAGAAAAGGCTGAAAGACCCTGAAAGACTCTGGTGGGATCCCTGCTTCAGAACAGCTGTCAATTGCCTGAACAACCGCCATCAGTATATTCCCCACATGGCCCTTTTATTATTTTTTCAAAATATTAATAGAACTAATTAAATATAGAGGTGTGCTCCGGCCCTAATCTGTGCCTTCTCATCTCTCCTCGCCTCCTGCCTTCTTCCCACTGGGCCCCCCTATATATTGTCAAAGTGTCAAGTGAGGAGGCAAGGAGAAAACCAGGGAGATAACGCAGAATTGGTATGCTGGGTGAAGGCTGCAGACACAAGGGACTTCTTTTAATCCAGTCCATTAATCAATTTCTCCGTAGAAATTGAATTAACTGTCTTTCATCAACATCACATCCCAGGCTTGAAAACACTGTGCGCTCAGGGGAATGTCAATGCTGCCGGTGTGGAAGGGAACATGTGGGCTCTTGTTCTTTTGATCAAGCGCATGGAGAGGGAAGGGCCTAAAGGTCAAGGGGGATGGTTTTGGTTGAGTGACCTTGAACCTGGGCCACTGGATTGGTCTGCCTTTTTTCCCTGCCCCCCCCTTTTTTCTTGCTCATAGCCACTGGAAAGGCTTGTGACTCCCATCTGTCCTTTAACCTAAGCACTGTTCGCCACTGAATATCAGTCTCGCTGCAACATTTTCTCTTTGGGCTTGAGTTGTCTGCAAATCCACGGGCTGTGCCCCTCCGCACCCTCGCTGTGCCCTCCCCCTCACTGACACAAGGCTCTTCTTTCTCTGGGTCCAAGTGCTCTGGCTTGCGCTGGGACGCTACCAATGCAGGCACGAGAGACTCTCTGTGGCTTCGACAGGAAAATTCGGGCATGCCTGTATTTGCATAGAGAGGCAGCTCCAGAGAGAGGTCAGCTGCAGGGAGTGCTCCATAGAGATTTGGATATTTTATTCCTTTAATCAGTTAACTAATAGATATTTATTGGCTGTCTGCAGGGTTCCAGGATGCCCGCTAGCTCTCAAGGGCACAGGGATAAAAAACAGAACAAAACAGAAAGCAATGCCGTCCCTGTCCTAGGAATCTATCTACTGGGGGGGAGACTGGTAGAATAAGAGTTCACAGTACAGTGTAATACACATTAGAGTAGCATTTTGCCACCTACGGAGTGAGGATGAGGAGCGAACGAGGGAGTGATTACTTGCCGTGATGAGTCAGGAAAGGCCCGGTGCGAGGTAGGCTCCAGGAAGACAAACCATTTGCGATAGGGAGGAGAGATTGAAACAGATTCCAAAGGAAAGAATCTCATTCTCCCTCATGTTCCATTCTTCATACAACAATCAGGTAAAGACATTACCATGTCAGACCCACACCTACAGCCCCAGTGGCATTCTAGTGCCCTCAGGATGACACAGAGCACACTTGACCTTGGGGACCTCCACAGTCACGTCTCGGTTGTGTCCACTGATGTCCACCCCAGTGAAGGCCGACATGGCTTCACCAAATCTGGTCCAGACTCAGAGGCTTCACGCCTGCTGTTCCTCCTGTCTGGACACGCCCCCCTGCAGCCCCCCATGCCAGTCCTGTCATTACTTGCTGAGTCTGTCTCACCTTTCAGGTGTCAGCAGGGAGGAATCCCTTGGCCTCTTAGAATGGGTAAGCCACCCAGTTACACCTGAGAAACCACACCCCTGGCTTCTCCTCCTGACAATTGTAATTATTGTTGTAATTATGGTTGAAAACCCACCTCCCTCTCCAAACTTTAATTACCAAGGAAAGGGGGCCAGCATCTGTCCTGACCGCTTTGTTAATATCTGGGTCCAGCCCACAGTAGATGCTTAATAAATGCTGCCAAGATCTCTGTTCAGTGAATGGCCTTTCATGGTTGGAAGAGGCGTGCTGCAGGCGAGTGGGGACCATGGCTGCCACGTGGCTGGCTTAGTGCAGGAGGAGCGGCCTTGCCACGTGGCACTGGGCAAGACTGCACATCACGCTAAGGAGTTTGGACTTTGTCCTGTGGGCAGAGGGAACCATGGAAGGCTTATGAGCAAGGGAGCACTTTAATCTGGTTTGTGTTTTAGAAATACAACTCTAGGGCAATCGGCTCCCGAGTTAGCCACCCGGAGTTGGGGCTTATTTGATTTCCCAGGTTCTCTTGCCTCCAGTTCAAGCAGGAGGAAAGAAAACAAGTTTTGGATTTCAGTGGTGGGTGGGTTCAAAACTGGGTAGAGGCACATTGTTTTCAGCTTGTCACCTCCCTCCACACCGTAGAGGCTCTCGGGTGCACCTTGCCTGCCCCTGCTGTTCCAGCTCACGGCTAAGAGCCCACCCGACTCCCTGCGGCTCCCTGGGTGGTTCCGGACCCTCGCCCTCCCTCCCTGTTTGCCTTTCCCAACGCTGCCTGTCCCTCTTGGCCTGATTCAAGGCCCACTCCCTCCGAGGAGCCCCTTCACCACTCTTTTGCCTCATAAAACACTCCTTTTTATGACCTTCAAACCCCCATGGAACCCCAGAGCCAGGCCCTAGAGGCCTCTTGGGCTCACCTCCTTTTCAATAGGCAGGGGAACTGAGGAAGTGTGAATTGTTAGGGTGATACAGCTCGGGAACCGCCAAACTAGGACACACTCTGATGGCCTGGCCCGAGTTCGTTGCCCTCCCCCCAGTCTCACCCCACAGCTCTGCCTAACCAGGCCCTCGGCTCGGGGTCTCTTGTATTTAACTTCTCTGCACAAATCCAGTTTCTACAACAGAATCATGAGCTCCTGGGAGACCTAGACTCCAGAGTACCTCATTAATCTGAGCATCAATGTCTGGCACATAGTAGTTAATGAATAAAGTATTGTTGACACAAGACATTTCCAAGAAAGACTTCTTTTTCCTCCATTAGCTTCTGCTCCATTCATTAGGGCGGCAATGGCCTGGGGACAAGACCACTGGTCTAGGAGCGCACAGCGACAGCCAGAGCAGGGGTCTGACTGGGCAGGGGTGTCAGTAGATCTCCCAAAGGCGGGTCTGGAGCATCATTTTGGAGCATCTCAGGGCCCTTAGAAGGAGGGGTCTATGCTGGTTTTGCTTCACATCCCCTCCTCCTCATCCATGTCTTTCTCTGCCCACTCTGTGTCCTGGAGGCTGATGTCACTTGAGGGCAGCTCCGGGACTCCCTGTGTTTAGTTTCCGGTGGACTCTGCCAGGAGAGAAAGGAGTGCAGGCTTGGTGGTTACAGCACCTGGCTCTGCTGCTGCACGCCTACCTGCCCTACTACTGTGCTGCGTCCTTACAGGCAACCCTGATGTGGGGGGTCGGGGGGTGGTGGGCATGTGGCAGGTCTCAGGCTCCAGCTCTTACCTGGTTCAGGTCACTCTGGTCTTTCCCTTGTGCCCCCTCAGGTGCCATGGCAGTGCTGGCTTTCTATTTTTGTTGGTCCAGGTGCCTTCCCTCCCTTGTGGATTCCCTACTGGCTCTAATAGGCCCTGTATCCAATTCTCCTCCAAGTGTGCCCTCTGTTCACAGAACTGGACTGGTGGGGAGGAAGACAGTGTGGCACTAAGTACTTTTGGAGGTGGCACCAGATGCTGTGGAACACCTGCATGTACAGTGTGTCATTGAACCCCTGCCCTTGTGATTGGCCATGGAGGAGGGTATGGGGCAGAAGAACACTCCCCACCTGGCCCGTTCTTAGCTGGTCCTGTTGGGGTCACCTGCTTTTGTTTTTATTAAAGACACATTCATTCAAAAATGAGTAAGATATCACTATTCTTCAAGGAATGCACAGTATAGTGGGGATGAGAAACATGCAAACAAGTCCCACTAGGTGGTGAGTAGAGGGGGCAGGTGGGAATGTCAGGTGTGGCTGGATATGGAAGCCACCGGCCACATGCCCCCAGACGGGAATGGGACCAGGGCAGAAAGAATTCTGGCTTCATGGAATGGAGACATGCTTGGCTCCTGTGGTTCTGAGTCACCCTCAGTCTTATTGGTCGACTGGGAAGAAAAACACCCTGTTTGTTAAATGGTTTCAAGATATAAGAGAGATGTCATATGTCAAGTGCTAGGGCCAGAGACCCCTCAAGGAGTGTCCGTCATCAGCAGGGTGTGTGCAGGGTAGGAGGGCGTGACACAATGGAGCTGGTATATAAACTCTTAAAGGAATGAATGGACAGAGAAGAGTAGCAGCTGCCCATGGGTAGCCCAGAGGGTGACTCCAGCATTGGAGGGAACAATTCTCTCACCCACAAAGGTGTTCTGTAATGCCACTGCTCCTGTAGAGGGAGCTGGAGGAAAGCAGGGCGGGCCAAAGCCCAGGTGACTGGTTCATTTATTTTGTTTGGTTAGGAGCCAAGACGATGGAGGATGGAAGATGCCAACTTCATTAGGACAATAACATCTTTCCCCCCTTTTTCTTTCTTCTTCTTTAAAAACCCTGGGCAACTGACCAGTTTTTCATTGCCTTTGAACACAACTAAGAGAGATTTTCTTCAAAGCAGGGTTGTAACCTTCAGGTTCTTTGCTTAATGTGGGTCATGGTGGCACCTCTAGCTATTGAAAAAGGTAGAGGGACAGTTCCATCTGTTTAAGCTCCTTGGTGCCCAGACCTTTCTTGGAATTTTCTTGTCTACCTTCCTCCCCTAGCTCTGAGTGCTTAAACCATGACATTTAGTAGGAAAAGTTCGGCAAAGAAAATTCATACTCTTTGATTATTGTACCGGATTACTTTTAGAGGGTGGTGGACAGGACAGACAAGTTCTGCTGGGTGTCCAGGCCCTAGCAGTGGTGGGGAGTTACCTGTCTCACACAGTGAACAGAACACCTGACCAAAGTTCAGGGGACCAGTTTGTTGGAGTGTAGTTTTGGAGGAGGCACAAGCGTATTTGGAATTCTGTTAGAGAGAAATGTCAGTCTGCTGCCTCCTGTGACCAGGGATCAAACTCACAACTCAGTCACGTGCCATGACCAGGGATCAAACTCACCACATTTTGGTGCACAAGATGATGCTCCAACCAACTGAGCCACCTGGCCAGGGCTACATGTGTAATTCTTCATCTGAAAAGTTCCATTACAGCTCTTTGGTTCTCTGAAAGGTCTGGAATTTTGATGTGGTTTGGGGGTGGAAGAGCATCTTATGAGGAATTCTGAAAACAAAAACTCCTTCCCTTCTCCTAGACAGCACTGGTGTGTCCTGGCTACACTGTTCCTGCAGGAAGCAGGGCTGGGAGAACACACGGCGGGGGTGAGCGGTCTTCTCCCAGTATGATCTGAGCTATTCCTAATGGCTCATATGCTCCCTAATCTCTCCTGGATTGCTGTGCTTCTAGCTTGAAATTTCATCATTAGAAAGTCACTCCTTTGAGTGGGACATTACTGAATTCAGGAATTTCTAGTTAAAAAGAATGTTGGCACCACTTATCTGTGGAGTTTAATTTATCACACAACTTTCCAGAGAGGCAGTTGACTGAGGACACAGCAAATGAGGTAGATACATTCTGAAGGAGCAGGGGCAAGACCCCTGTTCCTGCGAGCGAGCAATCTGGCCCAACAGCCCGGTTATGCTGAAGCCCGGAGGGCACCGCTGGCCCTCCTCCAGTAGGAAGTTGAGCTCGACATCCTACTTCATACCCCTCTCCTCCTGGCCCCACTTCCCACCCCCATCTCTAGGACCCTAAACTCATTAACAGAACCTTGGGGAGGTTCAGCCTCGTGTGCTTCTCACCCTACCCCACCTGCAGGCCTGCCCTCAGCTCCCTCTCTGCTGGCAGCCAAGGGCCCAGGTGTGTTTCCTCCGTTCTCTAATGCAAAGTTCTTGAAATGCTCTTATGCACTTTAGCAAATAACAGGAACACTGAAGTGAGGACTGTTATCATATGAGCACTGTAATTTCAACCTGTTAGGGCAACCAATCTATGGAGTCAAGTTCCACAGAGAGGCTAGGATGCACGGCTGAGCTTCCACGGTGAGCTGCTGTGGCCAGGTGGAGGGGTGCTCTGCAGAGTTGGACTAGAGAAGAGAAGGGGGCCCTCTTGATGCTCCATGCTGCTGAAACACGTGGTCTTCGGAGCTGCACAAGTGAACTCAGTCTGAGAAGGTGAGTGCCGTCTCACTCACGCCATCACATGTGGACACTATTGATCGCTGACTGTGTCCAGCCTTGCAAAGTGTGGGGAAACCTCTGCTGCCACCAGCACTAATACTATCTGTGCAGCAACTAATGTGGGCTAGTAGTGACTGAGGGCTTCCCAGGCGCTATGCTAAGTGCTTTACACAGATTGTTACAGTGAATGCCCAGAACACCTCTATGATGTAGGGGCTTAGTCCATTTTTCCATAGAAAGACAAAGGGGTCATCTGCCTAAGGACACCATTTGAAAGTAGGAGAGCAAGGGTCTCAAACCCAGAGAGCTGAGCAAGCAGCCAGTGCTGCAGCCGGCTCTCTGCTGCTCCCTGCAGAGACAGCCAGCATGGGCCCCAGCATCTAGCTTCCAGGGGAAGGGGGAGATGAACATAAAGTAATTACAGCACTTGGCATAGATGCTGTCCAAGGGTTTGTTCCAAGGTCCATGGGAATTCATCCAGTCATCTAACAGATGCTTCTCAAGAGTCCCAGGCTGTGTCGGTGCTGGAGGGGTGATGGTTATAGGGGTGAGCCCAAACAATGTATGCACTCGCTCATCTGGATTTCATGAAGATTCTCGGGCAGGCACAGAAGGTTGATGTTAATGGAATAATCACACGAATCAGTGTAGATCTACCACTGAGGGGAGAGAGAACTAACTTCCTCGTGGGCTCAAATCAGTCTTTGAAGAGACACCTGTGATGTGGCCCAGGAATGGGGTGAGTTGCCTGTGGAGAAAGTAGTTAGTTGTTCCAGGATGTGCTGGGCTGCGAGGTGTGGATAAACAGACAGCAGTGAGGACAGGGGACAGTGCCAGTGGGTCTGCCTGGGGCATGAGTCACGTGGACAGGAGAGGCTGGAGTGTCACGTTGGGATGAGCTTTCAAAGGATGCTGTTTGCTGGGTGAGGAGTCACGGGCACTTCATCGTACAGGTTGGAGTGGAGGATCAGGTAGGCCAAGGAAGAGGCCCCATGTGTTAGACATTTGGTGAGGAGAAAATTCCAAGTTACCTCTTTGCGTTGTCCTTGGACTCAGTTGACAAGGATCTTTTGGTGCTCAATTCAAAGACAAGAGTTGCTGTAGGGAGAATTGTGGTGATTATGGCTGGAGGAGCATTAGACATCAGGCAGTTCAACTTTGGGATTGTAGAGAGGAGGAAACTGAGGCCTGGACAGGAGAGTGATTTTACCGAGAACTAGGGACGCAACGTGTTTCTCGGTGGTCAGTCCACTGCTTGTTCTAATTCATTCCTTTATTCATCAAACACCCTCTGAACACCTGCCATGTTCCCTGCACATGTGAGGATGAACTTATCCAGAGTTAGGAATTTCTGAATGATTGGAGTATGTTCCAGGTCAGAAGGAAACTTTTTCTTTGGAATGTGCCAGACTTGCATTTCCCATTTTGGGGGGCATCTTCACAGTGTGTCCTACCAGCACCTCAAAACCCAGCATCCCCAAATCAAACTCATTGTTTTGACCCTCAGACTTAGTTGGGGTCCTCATTTTCTGTTTGTATACAAGGAGCCACAGTCTTCCCAGTCCCTCAATCTAAAACCTTGAGAAATGGCACATAGGAGATGACACTAGATACTCCCTCACTAATGAGTGAGACGAGAAGGTTGTTCAAAGATGTTGGGTATGGGATGGTGACGGTGGTGTGGCCACAGCAGGACACACAGATGAAGCTTGGGAGGAAGTGTTCGTTATGCTCTCGAGTCCTGGTGGGGGTCATCCCATGCCATGCAGGGCCACAGGGGCGGTGCCAGCATTTGGTCTGGAGGCAGAAACAGGAGTGAGGGGGAAGCCAGAGCCAGAGCTCTTACTGGGGTTTCCAAGAAAAAGACAGACAGCATTTGCATAATTTAGCAAGTTCTGGGCTACCAGGATGGTCTCCAGTTGCTTGGCACTTGGCCTGGGACTGATTTAGGTGTGTCAGATTGCTTTGGTGTGTCAGGTAAGGAAGTGAGTTGCGGGATTTAGACTCGCATGGAAAATGTGCTCCACACGAGTTCTTTATAATAGCTAAAAATTGGCCAGCCTGGGAGGGACAGGCTGTCCCCTGCCAGCAAGCATTTTAAGATGTCAAAACATTATAAAATAAAATAAAAATCTTGTGATTAATAACAATGATTCTTCCTTTCCCTTTATTCCCCACAGCCAATATCTGATTGGCTGCTATCCTCTGCTCCACACCGTCTGATGCAGGCAGCCCTTTGGAGAACTCGCCTGTTTCTGCAGGGTTAACAACGTGTGCACAGAGGGGCAGGACACGGCTTGGGCTGAATTCGCTCCTCGATGGCTCTTTAAGGTGCTACCTCTCATTTCTCCTCCAGCCCATCTGCTGTCAGATTAGTTTCTTCTTTTTTTTTCAGTGTTTCTAAGCCATCTTCAGACGCCAGTGACAAACCTTCCTGGAAATTCTTAGTATTTAGGATCCTCCACCCTCTGACCCCAATGCCCATTGGGGCTCATCTCCCAAATTCCTTTTCCTCAGATAGCATTATTGGTAGTTTACCACCTGAAAGGTCTTCTGTTGACCGTATCTAGCTATTCAAATGCTATCCCTACATAGAAGCTCAGGTAACATTCACACAGCTTACCACAGTTCCCAAAACAGAAATAAATAACCCTATTTCTTGTGCCCCATGGTGCAGCTGGTTTGTCAAATACTTTGTGTTGATGATCCAGGGGTGGGGCAAAGGCCACAGGATGTGGGTTAGGAAACTGCTCTGCTCACCTCCACTCCAGTGCCCTGAGCCCTCTCTGCACTGGGGGCCAACTGGGGCTGGCACTGGCTGGGTCCCATGAGCCTGGGTGAGGGCTCCTGTGGGTCCCAGCCCTTTGTTCTCCCTTCTGGGGCACTTTTTGACCCTCCATCTCCCGCAGAGGGTTGAAGCAGCACACGGAGTAGCTGCAGGACTCGAGTACGCATGGGCTGTCCTGGGGCTCTGGGGAGGGGCTCTGCAGGGCGTCCTGGTGAATGGATGTCTCCCACTGGCCAATATGGTGTTACTTTCTAGAGGTTACATGACTTGGGTGACTGACTTCAGGTGACTGTCACTCATGTCAGACTGAGCTCTGAGCTCTGGGCTCCCTGTGTCCATGCCCAAGCCTAGGGCTTGAGCTGCAGCGTGGGCCTTGCCCAAATGCATTCTGCCTCTAGTGTGGCCTGTAGTTCACAGCACCCAAGATAGGGGTGGTGGCAGGTGACTTTTACACTGTGCACCTCTGCTCTTGGCACCCAGACCCCCCCTGTGCCATGGGTCAAGCAGTCCTCTTGGGGTGGCTTAAGACCTGTGCTTCACAATGCCAGTGGCCTTCCTGATGTTCTCTCTAGCCCCTAATGATGTGTTGACACTGTTTCTTATCACACTGGCCTGAAGCCATGCCTAATAAGCAAGGGACTGCCCTGGTGGGAAGGAGACCTATTTTCTTACCAGCCAACAACAGCCCATTGTCTATCCTTGCCCCAGGAGGTAGTATAGGAAGGCAGGTATGCAGTCAGCACTCAGAGAGATCAAGAAATCACATACTGTAAGTTCAGTAATGATGGCTTCAAAAGTTTAATAGAAGATATAGTAGGAAGATGTGCTGTTTTTCATTTATGTTATACAACTCCCAATGGTAAATCTCACATGACTAGAGAACAGACTAACAGTTATGTTTTCCTGTGTGTTCTGGGCAGACTCGCACCCCTGATCATCGCCAGTGAAGGCCAGTACAGCTTGGAGAGTTATTAAACCAGTTCTCAGGGTGGCACGGGAATCATGCAGCGTCGGGCACAATGATGGAACCTGCATTAAAATCAGGATTTTAAGGAGCTGAGGAGGCAAGAAAAATCTTTATTATTTCAATGCAAATGAGTTTCAGAGAACTACAGCACTGTGAGTAAATAACAACATTGCTATCTTTTTCTGAAGGTGGGAGATATAAAATTAGCCAGCGATGGCACATCTAATAATAAAGAATATGGGGAGCTGGTAACCAGACCTGAAAAGGAAGAGATGCTACTGGGACTTCATCAAGAATCTGTTTTTTAAAGACTTATTTTTTAGAGCAATCTTAGATTTACAATAAGATGGAAATGAAGGTACAGAGTTTTCACATCTACCCTCGGCCCTCACACAAGCACAGCCTCCTCCATGATCGACATCCCCCATCAGAGTCACCCCTGTCAGCACTTGTCAGCCAAGACGAACCTGCCTTGACATGTCATCCTCACTCGGAGTACATAGTTCACACTAGGGTTCTCTCTTGGTGTTGGGCATTCTATAGGTTTGGACAAATGTGTGATGACATGTATCCACCACTGTTATCACACAGGGTATTCTGGGGAAGACTCTTTATGCTCACTAATTGGGCAGTAAAGAAACACCCAATGTTCAAAGTCAGGGGTTGCCGATACAGCCAGTGCCCCTCTCGCCGCCCCTGCTTGTTCACATGTCTTTTGGCTGCTTTCTCCACTACAACAACAGCAGCAGGGACTGGGTGGTTCTTGAAGCAGCAAATATTTATTACCTGGACTCTATTCTAACTCTTCATCGATCAGTCACTATACCTCACGTGGATGCATGGATTATTTCTTAACTTATTTGGAAACTATTTCAAACTTACAGGGAGATAAAGCACATGTGCAGTACTGATGGCTCAGATGTTCTCCACTTGGGAACCCTTTTGAGTCTCCCCAGTGGTCCCAGCAATGTCCTTTATTACAAAGGGTCCAGGCCAGGGTCATGAGTGGCAACCTGCTGCCACATCTTGCTCATCACCTTCCAACTGGAAATAGTTTCTCGGCTCCCCCTTTACTTCCATGACTGTGACATTTTTTAGCTTTTATTTCAGAATGATTATAGAATCACAAGGAGTTTCAAAGATAGTACAGAGAGGGCCCATGCACCCTTTGCCCAGCTTCCCCCTCTATTAGGATTCTCCAGGAAAACAGAACCAACAGGGCATGTGTGTAGATGTAGAAAAAGATTTATTAGAGACTAAGTCTATGTGATTATGGTTGCTGGTGAGTCCCAAACTGCAGTATGGACAGGCAGGCTCGAGACCCAGGAGAGCCGGTGGTGCAGATCAAGTTCAAAGGCAGTTTACTGGAGAATTCCTTCTTGCTCTGGGCTGATTGTTTTATTCCATTCAGGCCTTTGGTTGGATGAGGTCCACCCAGATGATGGTGGGCAATCTGCTTACTAAAGTTCTCCCATTTAAATGTTCATTCAAAATCTCATTCAAGAGGACTCATGGACATGGACAACAGTGTGGTGATTGCTGGGGGTTGGGGGTGGGTATACGGGGACTAAATGGTAACGGAACAAAATACTATAAGGATTGAATGAAAACAAAAACAAAAACAAAATCTCTTTCAAAATACTCTTCAAGCTGACCCTGAAAATCAGCCATCACAACTTTCATGGTAACGACTCCCACAGCTATAGCATCATATCACACCAGGAGTGGACATTGGATATATGAATTTTATAGCACATTTAAAATAAAAAATGATATAAACAAGACTCCACAAAAACATATTTGCTAAGGTAGCCCCTCCCAAAGTTTTCAAACTCGGCTCCAGGACCCTAAGGATGCAATGACAGTCATCCCCAGGCTGCCCCTAGATAGGGGAGAGATCAAGTGGGTGCGTCCCCACCCCCAGCTGTTCCTCTCTCAGCTGGGTTGCTATGGAGTTCCACTTGGAGGCACGGCTTCCCTGCTAAAACCACCTGGATTCCATCCTCTGAGCCATTTTCAGCACCCTGCCCCTGCTCATACACATGTTGCCAAAGTTTGCTCCAGACCTGCTTCTTATCCAAATTCTCACTTCATCTCTTCACTTTGACACCTATTTCTGACCGTTCCACCAGGCTTCATCTTTCTCACTTGACTTTATCACCTTGCACCTGGGCCACCTTTCTGACCGCCTCTGACCTCCAGGTGTCCTGTTATCTTCAAGGAGCCCTTCCTATTCCTCTCCTTAGCCAGAGGGAACACCTTGTCCTCCCTTGGCTATTGCTCGCCCTTCTTGAGAAGCAGAAGGTAGGTTAAATACCTGCTCTTCAATACTGAAAATTACTTCTTCGTACAAAATATTTCCAATAGACATCAGCTATGACAGGCCAACAACCACAGTGAGGCATTTTAATAAGTCATCTGCAGGCTTTGATCAAGTAGATTAAGACAGGAATTTAGAGGGCTTGACTGATATAGAACTAACTTTGTTTTAGTGAGGCTTTTGACACTTGGTACTCAAGGTTTTTTTAATCAGGCCTTTGTTAAATAGAGTATGTGTTGTTTGTTTTTATCGTTGGCAATGATTTGATAGAGTTAATGGGCAGTTTTAATTACAGTAACTGGTACCTTAGAGCTTAGGAAGCCTTTGCATTTCCAATTGTTTCGAGTCAAAGCCAGAAGCAAAGGAAGCAAAGCCCCCCAGTTTAAACTCTGACCTCCCTGTGTACTGGGGGGCTTTTCTTCCCTTGCTTCTCCTCTCTTTCTGCTTGTTATTTTCATCTTGGTTTGTCTTTTTGCCTCAATTTTATAAGCATACAAAACAAATTATTTAAACCTATTTCTACTCGGTTTCGATGTTCATCACCGGGCTTTTGGAGGGTTTCCCCCACCCCCTTACAACTTCCCTATTATTGATTCCAGTGAACTGGAGAATGAATATTTTAAATAAATATTGTTGAGAAGGGGAACACAAGTATATTTTCAAAACAAAATATTTAAAGACTGATGTCTTTGTGTGTAAAATAATTGGGTCATATCTTTTTTTCTCGGTATATTGTTTTCTTTCTGGTTAAAGATTGTTATCAAGTCTATCCTTTAAATAATGCTTTTTTATGGTACTGAATCAGATGTGAAATATAATTTAGTTATTATGTTTCTGCATGCAGTTTCTAATTATTTTGTCTAAAAATTGCCAAAGCCCTCCTGCATTTTCATTTCAAACATGAAAAAGGTATTTTTTATAATTTTCTTCTGTTCTCTACAGAAAATTTACTTTATAATGAGGATCCTTGTCTGACAACTGAACACTTTGCTCTTCTGGCTGCAGATACTTTGAAGTTTTCATATTCATTTAAGGATTCGCCTCCTAAACACAGATTTAGCATTATGCACCAGACTCTGTCCTAGGCACTGGAGACACATTAGTTAACAAAGCAGAAGAAAACCTTTGCCCTCACGGAGCTTATGCTCCAGTGGCGGATGTTGGCATTAACTGGAATTAAATAAACAAAATATTGAGTGCATTAAACAGTGATGGATGTTGAGGAGAAAAATAAAGCAGAAAATGGCAACAGGCAATCCTGGAGGATGTTGAAATTCTAGAGAGAGTGACCCTAGGAGCAGGTGAGATTGGACAAAGACCTGAAGGCGGGATGCCTGGGGGAAGAGGTCTCAGAGACAGACAGGTGATAGTGTCTGGTGGCCATGAGGCCGGGACTGGCCTGGCAAGGGCTAAGGGGCAACGCTGTGGGTGAGGCTGAGCAGAGACAGCAATGGGGAGAATGGTGGGAGGGAGGTTAGTGATGCAGCAGGGGCTTGGATTCCACGGAGAGACAGAGGCACAGGATGTCAAACCTATGCTCCAGCCCTGAGCACGACAGACCCCTTGGGGGTGTCAGGGCAGAGGTAAGACATCGTACTGAACACTGGCTCTGGCTGCTGTGCTGAGAGCAGACTAGTGAAGGTGGGCAGAAGCTGAGGAAGCACATCAGAACCTGCCGCAACAATCGGGGAAACACCCGAGTGGCTCGGGAAGAGGGCGAGCAGTGGGGACTGTGGGAAATGGCCAGAGTTTACGTCCATTGTGAAGGCAGAGCGTTTGCTGATAGGCTGGCTATAATGTGTGAGATAGAGAGAAGGCTGAGACCGACTCCAGGGTCTTTGGGCGGAGCCACTGAAAGGGCGGTGTTTCCATAAACTGAGTTTGGAGGGGAAGCGCAGCAGGTGTGTGAGCGAGAATACGAGCTTCATCTGAGACAGCATTTGAGACCGTCATCAGACTCCCGAGTGGGACGATGAGGGAGCGAGCAGTCACATGCTGGGGTCTGGAGTTCGAGTGAAAGGGTCAGGCCAACATGCACATGTGGGGTCGTCGCTTTATCGATAGTACACAGATCACCGTCTATTAAAGCCACGAGACAACAAAATCCAGCTAGTGACTGCGGACGGCGCCAGAGAATGGGATGTTCCCACTTGTACAGGACTCGGGGGAGGGGCCACAGGCGAAGGAGCCTGAGCTAGAGTGGTGGCAAGACTGGCAGAAAACCAGGCAATTGTGGTGTCACAGACAGCAAGGAAAAGGGCGTGACACTGGAGATGGCGACCAGCGTTCCCAAGTGCTGCTGCCAGGTGAAGGAACTGAGAACGGAGGCTCACCTCTGGGTCTGGCGACAGCGAGGCGTTGGGGAAACAGATCAGAGTGTCTCTGCGCAGGGAGGGGAGTGAGCGCGTGCAGGGAGGGGCTTGAAAGGACTGGAGGAAACCTGAGATACAAGTCAGCCTATTCTGTTAAGGCCTTTGCTGTGGAAGGGAAGAGACGAACAGCGGAGGGACCCGGAGTGGCAGTGAGGTCAGGAGAGGGTTTTCTCAGCGGAGGAAATAACGACATGTTACTAGGTGGTGCTCGTCCTCTGTCACTGAGTAACAAGGCACCGCAACCTTACGGGCTTATGACATTACACGCATGTTAACTGATGGTTTCTGCACACAGGTCACTGTGGAGCTGGGTCCCCCAGCACAAGGCCCCAAATGGGGCTGCTCACAGAGCGCCACTAGGTGAGCCCCTTCTGAGCTCCTGTGACCAAGGCAGCTGGCCGAATTTGTTCCTTGCACATGTGCAATGGAGGGGCCCATCTCCCTGCTGGCTGTCAGTCAGGTTCCTCTCAGCTCCCAGCTGCCACAGTCCTCTCTCACACCCTGACGGCTCCCTGCAAGGCCAGAAGAACCTCTAGGCTCAGCAAAGGCTGACACCCTTGTTAACAGACTTACCCCTGATCAGGGCAGGCCCATTCTGCATGAGCTCCCTTTGATGGACTCAGAGTCCACAGAAGGGAGAAGCTTGACCCCCTCAGCAAGACCCTTCTACCTGTGCCAGGTAGTGTAATATAATCCAGGAGTCATGTCCCTTCACCTTTGTCATCATCTGTCAGCTGGGATCAGTCACAGATTCTGCCTGCACTCAAAGGTAGGGTTTCAAGGGGAGGTGTTTCACCAGGAGTCGCCGAGGGTGTGGGTGTCTGACAGAGAGAGGCATCTGGGGGATCGTGCAGCGGAGAGGGAGACACTGGGTGATGGAGGGGAGGAAGAGGGAGAGGGCCGGAGTGGTGTCCTCGAGTCTGTGAGAACAGTGGGATTCAGTGCACCAGCGGAGACATC
This sequence comes from Phyllostomus hastatus, assembly GCF_019186645.2. NCBI lineage: Eukaryota > Metazoa > Chordata > Mammalia > Chiroptera > Phyllostomidae > Phyllostomus > Phyllostomus hastatus. The sequence goes on along the minus strand of NW_025333999.1, from coordinate 8,607,888 downwards.
AGGCTGCGCTTGGGGTGGTGAGTCCGCATGCTGGGTCAGGAAGGGAGGCCAGGGAAGTGGATGCCCATCCTGTCCATGTGCAGTGGCGGAGTGGGGGAAGCCTTTCTCCATCCTGCTGCAGTGTTTTCAGGGAGAAAGGCAGCAGCAGCCGCAGCTCAGATGCTGGATGCTGGAGGGGGTGTTGGGGGTTGATGTCCTATGGGTTCACGTTTCTTATCATCGGGTTAGTATAAACATATTTATCTGTTTATTATAATGTATTTACATTATCGCTTTAATTCATTCTGTCCTGCCACCTTACAAAGACAGAAAAGAGAGCCTACACTATAGGATCAGAGTTGGAGGCCACGGGGGATGAACAGGTAGCCCAGGGCTCCGTCCCAGAGTGGCCAGATGCCAGACTGTCACGGTGCTGGTGAAGACAAGATGATGAGATGATTCACTCACGCCTGGGACAGAAGGAAAGTCAAAACCCAATGCAAAGTGCACACTGGGAGCAGGCTACCTGCTGCGGGCTGAGCCAGGCTGGGGCTGGCAGTATCGTCACCAGGGCCGGTGGTGCTCGGGTGTGGGGGGCACACCTGACACATTGACACATGGTGCAGGCTGGAGCCTTGGGGCTAAGAGATGTTGCATAGCCAATATTCTCAATTGTGGCTCCTCCATGCAGGGCTTGTCCAGACGCACAGACTGTGACACCTGTGTCACAGTCACACTGCCTCTCCCCGCCACATTTCCTGGGTAATCGGCTTTATGGGGTTTTGCCATCTGGCACATCTCCTCCCCCTTCCCAAGCATTCCTGGGGATATTTTAACTCCTAAAAAAAAAGTCTGACCACATAGGTATATGTGGAACTTAAATAAACAAAAAATACTTCATAGTACGAACATCAAGCACTATATGCGCAGTCTGTATAGAGAAACCAATTCCCTGCCAGCACCAGGCTTAGAAATTAATCCACCGCACCCACAGCTGTTGGTGTTTCTTCATTCCATCCCCAGAGCAGCACGAAAGACCTGGGAGAGGCTTGCTTGCTTAGCCAGGCCGTTCAGCCTCCACGTTTTTCTAGAGAGCCAGGCAGCTGCTGCTTTGCTTCCCTCATCTCCCTCCAGACGCGTTCTGGGTACATCCTGCCAGAGCTTCCCCCGCCCCAGTCTCTGCAGCAGCAGGAAAACACCCTCTGAGTGGCTGCTGCTTCTCTCTGCAGCAGTCGGCCTGGCTCCCTGGGTCCTTGTTTGCTGCCTTCAGTCCATCACAGATCACGCAGACCATGGTCTGTGACCCTGTGTGATCTGTACCTGAACGTGCTACCTCCTGGCATTCGTTTTGTGATGTGGAAGAAGATTTGGACTTGTCTTCTTTGTGGCGGCAGCTTCATTCCAGTCTCTGCCCTTCTGTTCTTCTCAAAAGTCACTTTCGGATCCTCTGGAGCAGGGGTGTCCAACTGCGGCCCAAGATGGCGATGAATGTGGCCCAACACAAAATCGTAAACTTATTTAAAATCTTTTCTGTTTGCTCACTGGTTTTCATTAGTGTTTGTGTATTTAAGGTGTGGCCCAAGACAACTCTTCTTCCTCCAGTGTGGCCCAGAGATGCCAAAAGTTCGGACACCTCTGCCCAAGGCTCGTAGTGAAGAAGGCCTCCCGTCACAGCCAGCGAGGAAGAGCGCTCCTGTGGAATGGCCAAGCTGGGTATCCTTCGTGGCACCGCCTACACCTGGCTGGAAGGTCACACATGTCTGAAACAGCTTCCAGTAAGGTTCTGCTCCCCTACCCCAATGCCCTGAGGCTGAGGTCAGCTCTAAAGGTATCAGGGTAGAGTTTCCAATCTTTTTTGGCCACCTGAGGGTGACTTGAATGGCTCTTCTGGTTTTTCAGAGGCCAGTAGGGTTCCATTACCCTGGAATTATAGAAACTTTGGTAATTTGGTTTATTCCCTAACTGTCAAATAAGAAGGTGGTTTGACTTGCATAAGGAGGTCCAGGGTCCAGAGGCAGGAATCAGGTAGACCCCTCGAATCCTTTCCCCTGGGCATTGGACCTGGGGGGCCTTGGAGGGAGTGTTTGAAGAGCAGAAGGGGCCACTTGTGCCCTAGAGAGAAGTAGTGTCAAGGAAAAGTTGCCAGGGCTGGGCTACGTCCACTGCAGAAGGAAAGCCATCTCGACATAGCCTGTGGTGGATGGTGGAAGCCCTTCTCAACCTGGCTTCCCCACAAAGTGCTTAGTTTATTCAACAAATACTGATTGGCTGCTCATCAAACGTACCAGGCACTGGCCGGGCTTTGTGTGGGCACTGATGCATAAAGCCTCTATCCCGGCAGCGTTAACGGTGTGGTCATGCTCAGAGAACCATGGCTAAGCATGTGACCAAGGCAAGGGCATGGCCCAGGGCTTCCCTACCACTCCAGAGGGGTCTGGGTCCTCACGGCCCTGTGAGCATGGCCCTATGCACGGGGCCATGTTCGAGTACACTGGCGGCACCATGTGGCAGCTGGAAAGGGAAATGGTAGTGGACCATAAGGCCTTCCCAGCTCCCTTTGCTCTGAGAGGAGGGTAGGAGTGTTCTATGCAGCAGAGCCAGCCTGTGCCAAGGGCCCATCTTAATGGGACTGGAGGAGGGGAGCTCAGACAATGGGGAGACAAAGCTGGCCATGACGGAGCTGAGGCTGAACGGGCGAGCAGGGCCGTGGGGTGCAGAGTGGACAGTGGGCAGTGCAGGGGCAGCAGGCGGGACTGTAGGAGTAGTCCCCATGTTTTTAGATTACACACTCTAGCAATTTAAAAAAATTGAGCAGGTGACACCCAAATAGGTATTTGCTTATTTATTTCTAAGAGTATAGTGATACATATTGTGGTTTATAAAATACATCTAAAGATGAAATAACACTAAAAATGTTTTTGTTACTTTATTTGCTAATGGTTCAAAAATATGATTGAATACACTCATTGTGTTTCATTTTGTGAGGTATGAATTCCATTTCAAATCCAGTTTATTTCAATATTTACTTTTATTCTTTGTCCATTTCTGGAAAAGATATTTTGTAAAGAAATGTAGCTCCAAATCCCAAAAATAAATAAACAAACAAATGAAAAAACATTGGCTGCTTTTTCGGTGCCATGATAGTTGTTATTTTAGTCCTATCTACCAAATATATGGTAGGTTTTTTTGAGATTTGGTGGTAAATTTATATTTTCCTTCATGCCAGCCAATTGTTCTTTAAAACAAATCAGAGGGCGTTGTATTTTTGTTCTTTTAACAAATGGGTGATAATTAAGTACTTAATTTGAAATATTTGAGACAGGCTAGAACAGTGCACTTCCCATTTTTTAAAAAGTGTGTCTATGGGATACATTTCAGAAGGGAAACACATATCATTCTGGGCAACAAAGTCGCATAACAATATTAACATTTTTAAATGCCCCTTTCCATATGCTCTCTGCTTGGCCAAGGCTGTTGAGAAGCGTCCTTGTCTCACGTCCCGAAGCCCCAGTCGTTGAAGGAGCTTGAAGCGGTGCATCTACGTTCTAAAACTGTCTGCCAAAACTGTCTGCCGGGAACCGTTCTTTAGACAGCCTCGCGCCACCACAGAAGGTCAGCTAACTGGGGCCATGTGCCTTTTGTTTTTTTTGTGAAGAAAATCTAAGTAATCACCACATTAGATGACCCCGTGCACTTGGGCAAGCGCTGACCTCCAAGTGGTAAAAAGAGTACGAATGATTTCCACGGTCACTTCCCCTCCCAGTAAGAAGAGTTAGAAAGATTCTAGTACCATCCAGAAAATACCGTTGTTAACCAAGACACGACATGGGCGGAGAGTGAGAGCCAGGGCGCCGCCCCCTTCTGCAGAGCCCGCCACCTGCCTCCTCAGAACACCTGGAATTCTGGAGGGGCAGAATCGGTGTGGTTTGGCGCCCCCAGAGGTGGAAAGGTGGGACCGAAACTCAGGAGGCAGCAGTGAGATGGGGTGAAGTGGATGGATTCAGTACTGTTTGGGGTGATGTTGACGTAACTTGCTGGAGGGTAGGATCCGGGGTGTGGAGGAGGGATGTCAAGGATGATTTCTCCATTTCTGGTTTGTTCACTTCGTGGGGCAGTGGGGCCATGCCCTGCAGGAGTGAACGCAGGAAGAAGATCCAGTTGGCGGAGGAGGTCCTACGTTTGGGTTCAGGGTTGTGAAGTGTGAGCCGCCTCTGAACTGCCCTGGGCGGGGGCGCTGCCAGGCAGATGGCTGCAGGACGGTCTGGTCTGGAGACCCCTCGGTGGCTGGGTACACCCAGGGGTGTGGAGAAGACCCTGCTGGGGGTAGCGTGCTCTGGCTTTTGCTTCTCCCTGAATGGCATGTCCTCCCTAGATGTTTTTCAGCTTTGAAGAGACAAGATGCAGAAGAGAGAGAAAGAAGACTGTCTGGGGTCGAGGCAAAAGACACTCATCATGTGGTCCCGCTTAAGTCACCAGGGGCTGCCCTGGAGCCTGGCCGTCACAGTTATAAAGTAGAACTTGGCTGCCCCTGTCTTCTGCAGACAGATTTCCCTGGTGACCCTCACAGCGAGACACGACCTTGATCAGGTCCTGGGATCCCGACATCTGTCTGCACGAGATGATCAATCTGTCCATTTATATCCCCACATGTTATACATATGCCTCTGCTTATAGCTCCGCTAGGTCTAATCCACCCCCCTGGGAATGACTTGCATTTGGGCAGGTCATGCCATTTTTCAATTGTGTGAGGGTGCACATATGTGTGCATGTATGTTCAGGTGTGTGTGGCACAACAGTTTAGCTGGGGGGCTAGAATTGCAGGTTGTGACAGCTGCATTGGGAAGCCAGCTGCTCTTCTTTGGACATGTCTTTTCTTGTTTAATTCACTCAACCCCGCTGCACATCAGTTTCCTCATGGGCAAATGGTGACAATACCACACCTTCCACAGGAATCTTTGCACATGCAAAATACTTAGCATGATGCTTGGCATGGAATAACTGGCCACTACATGCATGTGTCCACCCACCCCCAGGTTGCATAATGCACATTAACAATGTTTCCCTCATAGTCTGTCCTTCCCACGGGCCACCTGCCCTGCCTCTCTGAGGGTCATGCCCCAGGGAGGTGTTTTTATACTCTGGTCAGCAAGAACACAGTTCCTTATTCGGTGCCATTTGGGGTAAAATTTACATTACTTTCCTCTCACCACCAGTTATTTCCTCCTTTTAGTCATCTGACCCTGATGACAGGCCAGGGGTTGTGCTTGGTGGAGGCTGCCACAGTCGAGTGTTCAAGCAGACTTGTTCCAACTAACTCTGTTCAGGGGACAAGGCAGCGGAGGTCCTGGGGACACATGGCTACTGAAGTCGACCATGGCCCTGGCCCCGGACCGTCCCTCACAGCAAACCCGAAATGCTCTTCCTGCCGGGGAGGTGTGGGGAGGCTGACAGCTCGTTTGGAGACCATCAGGCAATCGGAAACATAGGCTCACTCTGCAGGGATCAGAGAGGGGGCAGAGGAGGATGGGGCAGCATGGACGCACCTGCCTCCTGGTTTCCATGATTGGGAAATCTCTCTACCCCAGATATGAACACAGCCCTCATACGATTCTTTCCCAGTGGTTGACACTGACTTTTTGTGGACTGGCCACCTCCTGTCCCTCAGTCTCGTTTCCATCTCAACAGCTTCTGTCTCAGCCACGGAGATGCACCTCCAGTTCTCCAGTCTCAGCTTTGCTCGTGCTGTTCTCTTTTCCTGACAACTAAGCAGCCCCTCCCGAACCAGGCTGCTCAGGTGGGTGTGTCCAGCCTGGCCTGCCCTCTCGCTCTCCCACGGCACCAGGGGAAGGTCTTTATCACCACACTTACCCACCTGTGTTGAAATGCTGCCTTTTCTGTCTGCTTGAAGAGATGCCGAACTTCTGCTCAAGCTCTCTGAATAAATGTGAGAATTCATGAAGGCACTGTGCTAGGGACCTGCAGGCTTCACTTCTTGTCGACACTGAAGAGCACGACAGTTTTGAGCAGGCCAGCGTGACCATCAGAGGCAGTGCAGGGGGCATCTCTGCCAGGGCCTGGCTGGAGCTCACCGTCCCAGCCCCTCTAAGGTGAATGCGCTGTGGTACCGACCTGAGGCAGGGAGCTGTTCTCTTCACCCCTCAAGCCCTCTCTTGCCTGATGGCAAACACAGATGAGAGCTGTTTGCTTCCAGACACATGCCATGCTCTTGACCTTTTTCTGTGGCTGTTCCCATCTCTCCATCATAGCGACATGAAGTTGTCTCACTGTATTCAGCTCGACTCGATGGACTGGAGCTTTCACGGGCAATTGCATTTATCTAAAATTTGAAGAACTCACTTTGGTAACAATTTTTATTCTGCCTGTGTGTTTTCAAAGCTATTAACTGTACTTTGTCCTCAAAATGGAGCTGAGTGTGTTGTCGCTGGGGGTGGGGCCCTTTCAGTGTGGCAAGGAGAGCCCTCCAGGAGCCCTGTGGGGAGGACAAGGGCCGGTGATAAGGTGTATTTGTGCCACCAGAAGCAAAGCCAAAGGCATTCCCCTGGGTTTTCAATGCCCCATCTCTGTCCATCCCGCATGGAAGAAGTCCAATCTGCCTTCACCAGGCCCAGAACCAGGGCACTGTCCAGGCATTTTGCACCACGCCAAGGCTAGTCTAGCTCAGCCTTTCTCACTGCCTGTCTGGCTTAGCATGTGTTCTGGCTGTGCCTGGGCAGGGGCCCATGGTCAGGGTCCATGGTCACTGGGGCCATAGGTGGCCACTAAGTGTCTCAGCCCCAGTCCAGGTGGCTTAGCCCTGTTCCCAGCTGCCATCCAATGCTGTGCTGCTGTGGCCCCTGCTTGCAGCCATGGGCCGGAGACTGCCAGTCTCACAGGGCTGCTGTGGAGAGGGAATGCACAAATGAACAGGGTGAGTGTGTGCTACTGGGGAGGTGGGGGAGTGGAGAGAGAGAAAGAGAGAGAGAAAAGCTTTGTTAGCTGGGTTATATTATCTCAGGCAAGGACCAGGTGCTTTTTCAAAATAACCAATCAACTTCCCAAGATTTTAGGGGCTTGCACTGGGTCTACTTTCTGACCAATCCATTCCTTGCCCAGGCTAGACTGACAGGCCTCTACGGTCACCATCTGGGCTCCTATTGGATGTGTGCTTACCTCCTCCATCCCCTCCCCCAGTGAAATGCAGGGAAAGGGGAGTGTGTGAAGTTGTACCTTCCTAGGGAAGCTAGCATGCTCCTGCTCCCTAATTTATTAGGCTTAATAATGTGTGATTCCCTCTGCTGTCTTTCTTTATTAATATCCAGCTATCTACAGTAACATTACTAGGGGGTCAAATGCTTCCTGGGGGTAAGTCCAGCTCTGGGAGAGCAGTGGGCCCCGCCTACTCCTGTCTGAGCTCAGAGTGAAGTGGGAGCACGTGTTCCCAGCCCCCGAATGGCCTGCCCAACCCTCATCTCCTAGGGGTGGGCAGTTGGCACTGGCTCACTAGGGAACACTACAAGAGGCAAGTCCCCTCCGGCTCTGGACTTTTGTCAAGTGCCACAGTGTGTCTCTGATCCTCTGAGATGCCCAAATTTTTAAGAACAACCCAGATGGCCTGCAGATCTGCTATGTCTACAGGATGCTTGCATTCTTGGGCAGGAGGGAAAGTTATGAAGTCTCTAGGTAAAGAGCAAATAGTGGGAGGAGCTTGGAGGGAATAACACAGTAGAGCTATCTGAGTGAGGGGTCCTGCCTTTCCAGCCCTCCCTGTATCCCCTCTCCTTACCATGCAGCCTTGAAGCCCATGCCCCCACCAGATGGGCAGTGCATTTCCACCACTTGACGATGGACCAAGCTCATGGTTTGCTTTGGCCGGAGGAATATGGGTAGAAGGGCCAGTGTGTCAGTTCTGAGCCTTGCCCTTAAGAGAATCGTCTGTTTCCGCTTGCTCATCTTCTCCAGGAGAAGAGCTTCCTCCAGTGGCCACACCTACGCAGCCGGTGTCCTAGGACATACATTAAGTGGAGCCAGCCTGGGTCTAAACTACAGCAAGGAGCTGAGTCTAGCCAGATCCACAGCTTGAGCAGAGATACCCAGTTTACCTTGGCCAATCCACAGTAATCTGAGGAAAAAAGTGATTGTTGTACTGAGTTTTGGGATGGTTTCTTATGTACCAGTGCCTGGCTGATACAATGTCTCAGTGTAAGACTTCGAAATCTTACATTATGTGTATGCTTATCACTGTTCAAGATATTTTTTCCAAATTCCCTTCTCTCCTTGGATACGAACACATCTTTCTGTAATAATAATAAAAATGTGATCAACTACAGCACCACTTATGGACACTTGTTATGTGCAAAGTTCTGTTACAGGAACTTACATATATTAATCACTCCATTTCATCCTGGCAATAAACCCTATGAGCAAAGTATTATTGTCAATCTCATCTTACAGATAAGGAAACCGAGGCCCAGAGGAGTGAAGTAATTTGCCTGAATTCACACAGCTAAGAAACGGTGCAGCAAGGATTCTAACCCAGGCAGCCATACTCTTGGCTGTCACTAATGGTGACTTTACTGTTCTCCCTTCCTCTTATCGAGGGTCAAAAAAGAGAGTTCTGTTGTTCACTATGACTCTAGGTAGTATCTGTGAAGACCTTACCTTATAACCTTGAATTCTAGGATTGGAGTCGGAGGGTGTGTTTACCTGAAACTTCCCTGAGCACGTTGGAGCAGATGGGTGTTGTGGGGGCTTCCCTCTGCTCCTGAGACCATGCTGCCAAGGCCAAGGCTGACTTAGCATCCCAGTGTTCCTAGCCATGCCTGCCTTCCGGCTGCCGAGCCCTTTGGGCCACCCCGAGAGCGCAGACTGGGACCTGAGTGTGCCCCTCTCAGCCGGGGGCTGTGTGCTGCAGGTACAGACGGGGCTCCAGGTGTAGGCCACCACAGATTAGTGGTGTGGGGAAGGGTTCGGTTAATGTTAACCAGTGCTCACGGGAGTCCTGGTAAAAGTGGCTTGCAAACTCAAAAAATATAGATGTAATGATTACAATTATGATCGCTAAGACTTAGAGCTTGAGGAGGGATATGCTGCTCTTTAGCTCAGCCAGGAAGCACTAGAGGCTTGTTGTCAACATCTCATAAAGCTTACTTTTATCCTCCCCCTCCCCCTCCTTCATTCATTCAACAGCATTGGTTATTCTGGAGATGCCTGTTTCTAACACAGGCCTTGAGGCGGGCAATGCAAAACCAGTGCATTGCAGCTCAGCTATCTCAGGGTTGTTCTCCCCACCTCCTCCCCAATTACTGGCTGTCTGGTGCACATGGCTTGCATTTCTTTTTCTCTGCAGAGAGCCAAGTTGAATTATGGACCCAGTTTCCAAGTCAGAAACATGGGGACCCAGTTTCCAAGTCGGAGACATGGGGACCGCTTTCCTCCCGTCCCACCAAGCCTGAGTAATAGAAGATGACTGGCAGCCATATCTGTGTCTGACCGGAGCCTCAGCCCGGGAGGAGAAAAGAATGCTGGGGAAGGACAGAAAGCATGTGACGTCCTGAAGAAGACAGAGAATAAATTGCCTGAGACATAAAAGGAAAGGAATTGCATATATTGTAACCTAATCTGCTATAAATAAGGCAGACGTGGCTGTTTTAATAGACTCTGGAAAACTGAAGGGACCCGAAGGGAGAAAGCACTGGGAACAAATGAGATGCAGATTTTGTAAGAGAAGCCGACAATAGCTTATGTCTAGAGCAAGCTAGAAGATGGGGTGTTTTTCAATTAGGCTTAAACAGGAGAGGCCCAGCCTGGCGGAGTCTGGGGCGACGGCAGGGCCATACGGCGGGGCCGCTCAGGCTGGCGGCTCCTCTGGGATGGTGATGGGGCTGTGAAGGTGAGTGGGCCACAGTCAGCCCCCAGCAGCATCTGGCTAAGCCCCTGAGCCTCACCTGCGAGGGGATACCCCAAGGCCCAAGACTAATGTCGCCTGCCTCTGACTGCCACATAGGAGGAGGTGACGGAGCAGAGCCGGGTGGGAAGGCTGGGGTGAGGGAGCTGGCGTTTGGACGCAGGGACAGTATGAGAAGGCAAGTTGAGTGACTTGAGAAGCGTGGGCACACTGGGTTTCAGCAGACCCGCAAGGGCAGACTCTGTGGGGTCTGTGTGGGAGGGGGTGGGCTTTTCAGAAGGCCTTGGGGCTGACCCTAGGCTAAATGTCCCTGCGGGCCTCAGGGCCTTGCCCTGAGCACATCAAGTGTCATTGTATTCGCCACCCAGGAGGTGCGCTTCTGTACAATTAGAGCAGCTGGAGAGCGAGGGCAGGCTAAGGCTGGGGCCTGGGCGAGGGGATGGATTAATTACGTCGTTCATTTCTGAGCCAGGACGTCTGGGCAAAGTCAGCGGGGGAAATGGGTCCTGAGACAGGGCGTTGGCAGCGACTGGGGGTGGGAAGGGAGGAGGCAGGAAGGGCGGTGAGAAGACGCCGGAGTCCACAGCGGGGAGAAGAACTGCAGCGTGACAATGGGGGCCTGGACTGGGGAGGCAGCTTTGTCCGAGCTGGAATCCTGACCCTGCCACTCGGGGCCGTGTGGCCACGGGCCAGTCACTTAAACTACTCACGCCTCAGTTCCTGGATCTGTAAAGTGAGGGCTGGCGTGAGAACTGAATCAGCAGATCTTTGCAAAATGCTCAGACTACTGCCTGGTACACAGTAAGCCTTGCATAAGTGTTTGTCAAGTAAAAGATAATAACACAATTTAGAAAGAAAAAAGATACCAGGGTTTATTCCCCGTGAGAGGGAGCCACGAAAACAGAGGAGACAAAGTGTTTGGATGATGAGCCCGAGGAGGCCGGGGCTGCCCTTAGGGAGCCCTCCCGCAGGTCCACGGGCTGGGCCTGGACGCCCCTCCCCCAGGTGTCACCATCAAGTCCTTCCTGTGGTGAGTGAGACGGAGTGTTCCGAAATGTTTTCTTTCTTCCTCCCTCCCTCCTTTCCTTCCTTGCCAAAATTCGAGCAGAAAACAGAGATGAGAGCACTGAGGCTGCGGAGGCACGAGGTACAGTGACCCCTTTGTGACCTTACAGGCTCATAGATAAACCCTGGTTTAAAACCCGTCAACCCACCCACCCACCAGCTAACCCGTCAGCCAGTCAGCCAACCGTCCAGGTGTCTGTTTGAATGGCAGGCAGCGGGAGGTGCTCAGCTTGGACAGGCTGGCTTTCCCAGGGCCTGGAATCCAGACCTTGGAGCTGCCCCTCCCTCAGCCAGAGCCTCTCCTGCCCTCTCTCCGGCCTCTGTGCCTGGGCCTGCCTCTGCTTCTAACTGCTCTGCAGCCCCGGCAAAGAACATGAGCGCGGAGCCTGGGGAGTGGGGTGCTCGGCCTCCTTCCTAATGACTCTTGTCACCACTGCTAGGAGTGGTTGTGAGACTGCAGGGAGCCAGCCTTCGAGAGCAAAGGCTCCTGACAGTGGATTTTGTTTTCTGAAAGTAAATTAGTTGATTAGCCATACGAACGAAGTGAGAGCCAGTCAGTCAAGGAGGAAAGGAAGAAGCTGGCAAGTATGCAAAACCTTCCAATAATTACGATCGAGATTAACAGTCATAATAAAATTCACAGTTCCCTCAAGACCATGGCTATATTCAAGTTCATGGCTGTGTGAAGATCAGCCGGCTGTTGAGGGGCTGCTAGAAGCTCCTGCTAAGCCAGAGGACCTGGACTGAAGATGGAGAGTCTCCCTCTGCGACTCCCCCCTGCCAGACCCAGCTGTGGCTCACTCTCTCGTGATACCACCCTGACATCGTGCACATTTGCCCCGATCTCCACGGGAGGGCTGGCCCAGTAGTTCACACATGTCCCCACCTTCCTGCCTTGGCCTCAAGAAGTTGGAAAGGAGGGGACTCTTAAACATCCTCTGGGAAGAGGGTTGGCCACCCATCCCCCTCCCCAGCTGGGCTCCAGGAACATGCAAAAAACCCATGCTTGGAGCCAGGACAGAGGAAGGAAAAGTGGGTTTCAAAACAGGAGTAGAGCCATTCTGGAGTTTGTTTTGGCTATTGTTTCTGCCTTTTCTGTCTCCATCCAGAGACTTGGGGGACCTCTGTCAGTGTCAGGGAGGAAGCTTAGCTTCTCCCAAATCCTAATGCATCTTTACAGGGAAGAATTGCACCAGAAATACACACCCAGGTTGGTGGGTAAGTCAGGGACACATGGGCTTTCCAGGAGGGACAGCGAGGCCAAGGACAATGGCAGGATGCCCACGGGAGGACAGGAGATGCAACCTCTGGCCTTGACGGCAGGGATTTCTCCCAGCTTTGCTCCATGGAGACAGCTCTGGTCCAGAGATGGGAAACCTCGAGTCTGTCATCTGATGTCTCACTGATCTTGCAGACGTGACCATACCTGTCTGGGTCTAAAGATCCCTTCCCGTAAAGACGAGGGTTTGGTGAGACAGGATTCTGGGTCTTGGAGCCCCTGTGCCACCTGGGACATTCTGTGTTGGGGACTTTACATTTGTGCATTTTCTGGGGCACAGGTCTGTGCTTCCACGAGGAGGCCTTGGTATAGGTCTCTCTCTGTTCCCCTTGGCGTCTCAACTCTCCGAGTCCACAGCGCAGGCCTGGGCCTGTCCCAGGCCGTCCTCGGTCCCCTCTGCTGGACCTTTCACCCAACTCTTCTAGTGGAATTCTTCTCTTAATTTTCATTATTTTTGTACTTTGTTTTTTTTTTTCTTGTTATCTGGGATGGGGGGGTAAGGCAGGAAGGGGAAGAGCGCCATTACACCAGTGGCAACGTGAAAGCTCACAGCCATTTGGTGGGAGTTGGGGGTTGCGCTGAAGTGTGGCTGGGACTTGGGATCAGGCAGAGGAGCCCGAGTGCTAGCCGTTTGCTGACGAGCCGTGTTACATGGGCCTGGTGCTCACACTCGCTGGGTCTCTGCCCATGAACAGAAGTGAAATGGTGACCGCAGTGCTTGTACCCAGGGGTGCCATGGGGACCCCAGGGGATGTGGCCACAGAACACAGCACGTGGTGCCTGGCACACTGTGGCACTGAGCACTCGGCAGGTAGTGTTACTGTTGAAGAAGGTTAGCACAGAGACGGGCACACCCCCCTCTAGCGTGGAACTGTGGCCTCTGCCTCTCCACTGGAAGTTACTAGAAGATCCTAGAGCAATGACAATAAATATCAGATACAGAAGAAAGAGCAAACATCTGATCTCCTACTCCCAACTCAATGTATAGGTGAAGATTTTGAAGGTCAGAGTAGAAAAGCAGTTTTGCCCAAGACGCACAGCTACTGAGAGGTGGCAATAGGGTGAGTAATCACTGTCTCACGGAGGGACGTCTCAGAACACAGGGCTTTCAGACCTAAAGCTGGGACCATCCTGGACAAACCAAAATAAGCCGGCCACCCTTGGCAGTGACGTGACAAGAGCCTGCCCTCGGGGCCTCCAGACCAGCAACCTTCTCACTGAGGAAACAAATGCTCAGTGCCAGTGGCTCTTTGCCCCGGTGCTTGCTGTCTGGGTCCAGATAAGACCTTCCCCTGATGCACCTGGTCCCCAGGCTGTCCTCACGCTTTCCCACACCCTGCACAGTGCCCACCTCTGCACCTGTTCCCACAGCCTTTCTGAGCTCCCAGTCCTGGGTGAGCCTTGGAGCTGTGTTAGGGCCAGTGTGTGCCCGAGCCCTGGTGAGGACACGTGTGTCTGCAGGCAGCCCCAGTGCCCGTGGGATGTGAAGTCATGGGTCCCTGCACCCAGGCCTCACGGATATAAAATAAGACAGGCCTGTGGGTGCCTGGCTGAGAGCAGAGAGAATGGGGTGGGTGACACTTGGGCCCAAAACAAAAGTGGGAGATGGATGAGAAAAAGAGTAAGGTGCGGAGGTTGGTGGTGTGGAGCTCTCTCTGCAAGTGGCATGTTATACTTTCTGCCTGGATGCATATAACTAACCAGGAACTTGTGTCCAGAATGTACAAAGAATGTCTATAAATCAATAAGAAAAAGACAGAGAATCCATTAGAAAAAATAGTCAGCAACCTTAACAAAAGCTATGCAAACACTCACATCTGACAAGGTGCAAGCTTGAGGAATCAGAGAAATGCAGTCTAAAACCACACGCACTCACCAACGTGGCTGAAAGGAAAGCCCCACGTGCTGGAGGGGATGTAGACCTGAGTTCTCAGACTCTGCTGGTGGCAGGAGACAGTGGTGCAGACCCTTCAGACCACGGCTGGGCAGAATCTACTAGAGCTGACTCTTCACAGACCCCATGGATGAGCAATTCTACTCACAGGTATGTGTCCAAACAGAAATGAATCCTTATGAGCAGCAAGACATAAAGAATGTGCATAGGAGCATTATTTCCAAGAGCTCAAACTGGAATAACACAAATGTCTATCAAAAGCATGATGAGCACATGAATTGTGACACAATTATACCATGGAATTCTAGACACCAACGAAAGTGAAGGACTCGTTGCCATGCCCAACAACACAGACTAGACACAGAAAAGTGCATATACGATTTCATTTATATAAAGTACAAAATTAAGCAAAACTAATCTGTAGTTTTATAGATTGGAGTGATGGTAACTTTCAGACTGCTAGCAGCTCAGGAGCCTGAGCAGAGCTTCTAGAAATGCTTTTACTTTGATGTGGGTGGTGGTTGCATGAGTGAATTTGCCTTGTTAAAATTTATGGAGATGAATTTGAATTTGCATGAATTTGTATACTTTTTCACATGAATGTAATTTTTCAATACGGACATTTGTTTTAAAAATGGATACCATGTTTCATCTAGTGTCTTCCCTCTGGGATCTGAGTCACTGGAAAGCAGTGAAGAAAACATCCAGGCCTGGTTGCCCAGGACACCAATCCTTCTCTCCAGAGCTACGTGGAGACAAACTATCCACACTGCGTTGCTGGCCTGGGCCCTGAAGCAAACTATCCACACCGCAGCACTGACCTGGGCCCTGCAAGCTGGGCACTGTGGGGTGATCTGCCCCTGCCAGCCCTGCCAGCCCCAGCACGTGCTACTTCCCTTCTAAAGAAATAAACACATTTTCTGTTAGTTCTGGGTCCCAGACAGTACCAAGCCACCTGTTCTAGAACTTTAACAAGTTGACTCATGCCAATCTGCTTGCCTCCTCTGGCCGTTCCACTTCATTTTCAGGCCACTTAGTCCATTTTTCCTCCCTTTGTCCTTGGTTTCCAAGACAGCCCATTTGGGCTGAGCCCTATTTAGTGACAACTTGTCAGAACAGCTCAGGCCTCAGTTCTCTTGTGTGATTTAAGCCAAAAAAAAATCTGACTGGGGAAATTAGATGGAGGTGATTGCAGCAAAAGTGCCTCTTATTGAAGCTTTTGGAAAGCGTAAATGTCATCAGTCTTGTCAAAGCTGGACACGAGAGAAAATAACAGGACTGGAGGTGGACCAGGGTACACGCTGGGACTGCACAAACTTAGAATTAGCCTCCTGTTTGCTATTATTTTTTTCTCATAAGTACTGGGGTGGGAGAGGGAGGAGAGGAGAACAGGAATAGGAGGGCAGAGTAGGACGCAGCGGGAACATGGGGGAAAAATGCCAAACCTGCGCAGTTTATCTCTTTTTTATTCCGTGCGCGTGCTGGCAGCGCCCCTCGACTCCCAGACCGCCGAGAAGAGAGCAGTTGAGGGCTGACAGCTGATGCCGGGCTGGGAACTGGAGTTGAGGACAGTGGACCCGGCGGGGCTGGCACAGGAGACGTGTGTGCCCTGGCCCCGGGTCCGCCATCCCAGCACTTGGAGGTGGCCCAGGTCATTCAATGTGCTCTTGTCTTGGTGACCCTTCAGGAAGCAGGCCCACGCGGAAGGACCTGCCTGTCACTCAGAGACGCACTGAGAATCAACTCCACGTGAGACACTCGGTGGGAGACCAAGAACACGGTGATGCAGCTGTGTTCCAGCGGGGCGGCTGCCCACAATCTGGAACTGTAGGTCCGTCAGCCGAAGGAATCATGCACATGGAGATGAGCTGACACTTGGGTCTGAAACCTACAGACTAGAAGAGGAGGGGATAGGGCAGGTGACACGTGAGTTAAGAAGCCCACAGATGTGGAGTTTGGGCATCTACCCAGCAAGGCCCAAAGAGCTGGCCTTGGTGGCAGAGGGCCAGACGGGTGACGGTCCGCTCAGGGGGGCAGGCAGTGAGCCACACTCGGGAGGCGGGTGTTCTGGGAAGGAAAGCGAGCCCTTGGCTCCAGGGCAGCTAGAGTCAAAGGGAATGAAGGAGAACTCAGTCCTGGGTTCCATGGGGAACAAGGTATGACCTTGAAGAGCAAAAGCTGGAGCCGTCTCTGGAGAGTAGAGGGTCAAGTTTAGAGTGGGGTCCAGTAGCAAGATTCCCTTGCAAGAGAGCCCTGGGGCAGTGATCTGGGGGTCCTCCAGTCTACCTCACTGAGAACAACATCAGTTCCCAGTTCTACAGGGAAGGGAGCCTGTATCTGTGGGTGGAGCCACTGCAGCTCCTGAGGTGAGCAGGAGTAGGGCTCATCTGTGAGAGCTGCCTCTGGCCAAAGTGAGTTTGCTCAGATCTGGGTATCCAGACAAGCAAGAGCTTTCAGTGCAGAGAAGGGAGGATTGTGTAAGGGGAGGTCATCAGTGATGGTCTCGTGGAAGAGAGAAGACTCAGACTCGAAGTGCCATCGCCCTCTGTTGTCTGGGGCTGAGACCAGGTGGCAGTGCCTGGAATCACCTTTGTCATTTCACATCTGCTTTTCACTGTAATGACTCAGTTCCCCTTTGGAGACCTCACTTTCCTTTTTTGAGGAGAGTTTGTACTAAACAGTCATTTGGACCCCTTCCTTGGGCCTCCCTCTGCGACAGCACTGCCTGGGGGTGCCATGCTGGAGTGAGTCCCTGGCAGTCTTCTGTATTCCGGGATCAGTGTCTGCTTCCCCCGGTGTCTGAGGGCGGGGGTTGGTCTCTCTGCCGAGGCGTGTAGATGGCGGAGGACTCTTGGGAGGGAGGCACTCCGAACACACTCACTGAAGGAACGAACGGAGAGCAGATGCTGCTGTTTGCCGAGACCATCGAGACTCAGCCTCCTCCCTTCCCCCACCAGGACACTTCCTCCTCTGAGGCACCTGGTGACTGAACTACGTTTTTCGGGAAGGTGTGATTTTTTAAAGAAATTGATTCTCCATTTCAGGAGTGGTAAATCCAGATGCAGGTAACCTACAGCCCGAGTTGGATGTCTGCAGAGGGCAATCTGACTTGGGTAGATGGCTCGTGTGACCCACAGCTTCTTCCCACGGTAGGGGGAGGCAGCTGCAGCTCGCGGTCCCTGGTCGATGGCCCTCACCCCGGCATCAGGCGTTGTCGCGGGCAGCCAAGGCGACACCATCTCACTGGCACTGTGTGCTTTCCTGGCCTGCCCCACCTGCATTCTCCGAGGTGGCATCCTACCTGGGACACACTTGCTGACTGTCAGCCCCTGGATGGAACTCCAGTGTGGCCCTGGGACCTCATCCTTCTTAGAACTGGAGCCAGATGAAGTTCCCAGGATTTCCCTTCTGGTGCCCCATTTCTGATTGGAAGAAATCTGCAAGAAATCTTTTCTCCCCTCCCCTCCCCTCCCCTCCCCTCCCCCTCCCCCTCCCCCTCCCCTCCCCTCCCCTCCCCTTTCCTTCCTCTGCTTCTGCCTCTGCCTCTGTCTCTCCCACTCTCTTATACATCACAGACCCAAAGGCACTGCTGTGACAAGGCCTGGCTGCAGGTCTCCGAGCTGGCTCCCTGGCTGTGGCCCCCCCACTACTTCCTAAAGTCAGTGGATGACCCTGTCTTGGGCTGGCAGAGACAAAGCAAGGCTGGCCAGGGGGGGAAATGCTGTCAGGCCCTTTCTGCTACACACACACACACACACACACACACACACCCTCTTGAGTCTGAAAGTGGATCTTGGAGAGCTCTGTACCCACGTCCACGCAGAGCACCTGCAGGCATTGGGCTTTGTGCACTTGTCACCTGCAGACAGCTGACAGCCTGGGAAGAGAAGGCTGGGGTGACTCCCCGACATCGCTTCTGTCCTCCCCTGGTGTCCTACCTTTTCTCACATCTCATTCCCCAGCCTGTTGGTCCACTTCCTTCAGTGAGCATCTCTCGTCCCCAGTCAGTTACCTCCTCTGCCCCCTTCACTTTCCGGTCACTCCCTGCCAGCAGACTCCTGTCCAGCTCAACTTTCCCCTGCCCCATCTCTCTACTTTGAGCACTGGCCACCCACGCTCTCTGGAGGCCATCTCCCCGTGCCCTCGGAGTGAAGTGAGACACGGTGCTGAGCTCCTGTCCCGGTCACTTCCATGGTGACCCTGCAGTCAGTTGCATCAGTTTGATTTTCCAGATGAGCGCACTGAGAGAGAGGTACCAACTCTCCAAAGTCAACCAGATTCAAAACAATGGTCTGGGCTCTTTGTCAAGAACTTCCCAGACCAAGTTCAATGCTCTTACTGTTACATAACAGCTGCCAAGGGCCAGCGAGATAATATGGCCGGGACATGTCATAAACTTTCACTTAGAATAAAAAACCAAAGGTCATTCCCTGAGCAGCCATTTCCGTTTGTGACTAGTGGTTGGAGGCATCCTCGCCCAGGCAGCTCCTTCTCTGCCCACTGAGCAGCCCCCTTAGCCGGCGACAGCAGCGGGGGTGGGAGTGGGAACCCTCCTGCCCCACTTTCCCTCAGCACATGGCGGGAGTTCTCAGTCAGATGGGGAAAGGGAGATGACCTGGCCAGCAGGCACCTCAATTAGCAAATGTACTTTAATTGTTAATTCATTACTGCAGATTAATTGAAAACTGAGAATGAGGCGATATGGTACAGCTTAACTGCACAGTTGGAAAAGCAAACCTCCTGGCCTGGGAGATGCAGGAGGCTCCCGAGGCTGTGGTCTAAAACCTTGTTTTCTCCTCTCTAATCTGCTCTTGGATTCATGAACCTGAAGTTCTGCAGGCGCAGCAGAAAGGCACTTCGTTAATGCCTTTCCTCTCCAGCAGCTGGCCATTCAGAGCAGGCCCCCTTGACGGAGAGCTCTGGTGGAGTCCTGCTTTCATCTCAGGCCTCCGTGTTGGCGTCTCGCTCAACACTTGCATCAATGGCTTGTGGCATCACAGGCCTCGTCCCACAAGCAGAGGCTGGCCGACTGGAGGTGCTGAGAGGTTGAGTGCTCATATCAGAAACAGCAATGACAAACAGACAATGCAGAAGGAAACCAGGCCCAGCGGAACAGAGAGCAGAGGGATGGTTAGCACAAGGGAGGGGTTGGGGATGAGTAAAAAGGGAGGAGGAGTGTCGTCAATAATATTGTGATGAATCTGCACAGTGACAGATGATGGCTGGAATTAGTGGGGTGGTCACATCGTAAGGTATAAAAATGCTGAATCACTATACTATACACCTGCAACTAATATAACCAACATAAGATTGTATACAAAATAAATTAAAATAAATTAAAACAAAAAGAGAGAACAAGGACATTAGAACCACACCAAGTCAGGTCTGAATCCCACTCTCCTGCCTCTGAATCGTAAGGTCTTGTTTCTTGGAGCATCACGTCTAAATTGCACATGGAGAGGATAATAAGGACCTTCAGGATCATTCTGAAGAAGAAATGAGGCCACCGATGTGAACTGCTCATTCCTCCAACCAGCAGGCGATAAATTCGGCAAGTGCGCCTTCTCCTTCTGCCGCTTGGGCCCAGACCAGGTGCGTAATACATTTGAATATTATTTTCCAACTCCAGGTACATTCCCCTCCTTTCTCTCTTCATTTCTTCCTGCTTTTTCCTGTCAATACACACACTTCAAATGCCTCATGAACACAAAGGCCAATTTATGACAGCTTGATTCCACGACTTTGTAATTTGTGCTTAACTCTACCCTGCAATTTAAGACATGGATTGTTAGAAGGTAGCAGTGTAGTGTTAAGGTCCTAGGGCCACACGCTGACAGGAGCTCAGGTTTCATGATGCTCTGAGTGTTAATTACTTTATGTGGATGATCTCACTCCTTACCACATTTTTGGGAGGTGTACATTGTGTTATTTGGTTGGCCATAAAGTTCGTTTGGATTTTTCTGTAAGATGGCTCTAGTAGTGCTTAGTTCTTTAACTTCATTTGAAAAAATTTTGTTAGACTGTATTGTAACAACCTCCATACATGCATGCATTTAAAAAAACATCAATATTGGTGAATTTTTGTGTAGGTATTTTAGTATTGAAGATGGAAGAAAATATGCAACATTTTTGGCATATTATGCTTTGTTATTTCAAGAAAGGTAAAACACAACTGAAAAGCAAAAAGAAGACTCGTGCAGTGTACAGAGAAGGTGCTGTGACTGATCAGACATGTCAAAAGGGGTTTGTGAAGTTTCGTGCTGGAGACTTCTCGCTGGACAATGCTCCGTGGTCAGTCGGGTAGACAAGTTGAAGGTGACAGCGATCAAATGGAGACATTAATTGAGAACAATCAACATTATGCCATGCGGGAGAGAGCTGACATACTCAAAATATCTAAATCAGTAAAGTTTTTGGTGAAAATGAAAAATGTGTCTTTTATTTTATGGGAAAAACCATACGGCCTTTTAGGCCAATCCAGCAGTTTAAGGAGTGCTTCCTCTTCTGTAATAGATAACCCGGATAATCTCTGCGGCCTAAGACAATACACCTTTATTTCTGGCAAAGGGAAAGCCCAGAGGGTGGTCTCAGGGTCAGAGGTCCTTCTCTCTGGACTCAGACGTGGGGGCTGATGTGGACCTGGTCAAGACTGGCCGGCCACCCATTTGTCACACCTGGAGAGAAGGGACGAGAAAGAGGGGTCTTTCAGAAAGTTCTTTGGCTTTTGTCTTTCCCCCATTCCTATTCCCTTGGCCAGAAATAAGCCAAGTGGCTACTGGACCTACCTGCCAGGGCATCTGGGCCCCCGGAATGGGGGGGGAACGTCCACCACCACGGGCAGTGCAGGGGACGAAATGGGTGAGCACCCAGGGAACAGGCCAGCCCGGCTGCAGACCTGGGCAGTTTTCTCACTTGTCTTCAACCTCCTGAGAATTATCTTTTCCAGTTTTCAAGTATATATCAGAAATACATATATTACTAAATAAAAATCCAGCTAAGGCCAAACTTGAACTGAAAAAGGGTAATTTCAGTGACTCTTCTCACAACGGAGTACGTGGACCAGGGGACGCAAGGCCTTAGGGTGAGCATCTGAAAAACATGCGCATGTTAATTTTGGCTCTCAATAGTGAAGCATTTAAAATATTTTTCTATTAAAAGAAAATCTAGATACATAAACAGTAGAATGCAAGTTTATATGAATTTTTGAGATTAAAAGTTGAACTTATCAAAACAACTAGCTTGCAGTGGGCCACTGGTGCCCTTGAAAACCTCGGGGTCTGCAGTCCCTGCTTGCAGTTTCAGTGGTGGGAAGTCTGAGATGTTTTAGGATTTTTTTTTAATGAAAAAATTTATGTGGTACACTTAAATGTAGTTTCTAACCTACCCTAACTGCAATTCTTCTAAATAGCAACCTATATTATGTTTTGGCACTTGCCTCAAATTTCATTTCAGTTGTTAAGGTTCTATACCAGTTCCTGGAGCCTGGGTTTATGAGATTAGGACTCCAAAGGACTTTAATAAGTCCTCAACTGACAATTTTCCTCCATCTTCAGGGGTAGTCTCCCTGTTCTTGCCCAAACCAGGGAACACTTTGTCTTGTTTCTCCAGTCGGGAGCTGCTTGGAGCCTTCTCTGACTTGGCTGCAAACTTCTTTCTTGACCGCGGGGAAGGAGAAAGCCTTGTGCGCTTCTCTCACCACATCAGGAGAACATCGCTCCGACCTCTCTCATCTGTTTTCTATATTGAGTGAACCAATTTAATCTGCATATAATGATGGGGGCTAATTAATAGTTTTCCCACAGCTGGTTCCCTCTAGAAATGTTTTACAACTGCTTTCTAATGGAAGCTGCCCTAGAAACAGAGTTCAGCTTAGCAGTGTCTCTTCATAACAGCAGGGCATGTTCGTGGTAACTGGCTCTACCACGAGGGGAGGAGAGGCTCCTTGGGGTCGTGGGTCACATAGACATCCTGCATAAAACTCGCATAAAACGCACAGGCTTCAAAACATGATGGGCAAAGTCCCCTCAGAGTTACTGTTTATTTCTTCCCCTTCTACTTCATTTATTTATCTTATTATCTTTCACCTTCCTCCCTCAACTTTTCCCTTACTCTCCACAAGTGACCTCACATTAGACACTATCTCCATCAAATTCCTCCCCCTCTTCCCTATACTTAAACTCTCTAGGGACCTTCGGTGTACAAAATGGAATTAATCATATTTAGAGCACATCACTCACTGTCGTCACTGGAGAGTGGGGTTGATCTGGTTATTTTCGGTAACGCCACGAGCCCTCACAGGGCCCTGACGCAAACGAGAGCCCTGCGTCTCCGCAGCCCGGGGCCTCGCTGGCTCCTCCCACTGTGACGGGCCCTGTCCTGGATCCTGTGTTCCCCCCATTCTCGCTTTGCTTTTCCAGTTGTTTTATTTCATTGATAGGTCGTCTTCAAAAGCCTGTTTTGATTTTAGTTATTTCAGACTCTATAAAAAAAATCAAGATCTATGTAATTTGGGGGTTTACTTCCACTTAACATTAAAGTGTTGAGATTTGTGTGTTACTGTAATTTACTAACATTTATTCACTTCTGCTTATAACCTATCATTTGACCATTTTGTAATTGTTTCATCCATCTCTCATTAATGAACATTTGGGTAGTTTCAAGTGTTTTCTAGAATGAACAGTGATTATATGATTGTTGTAATATATCTCCTGTACATGCTCAGAAATTTCTTCTAAGACACAGTTAAGAGTGGGATTGCTGGGTCATAGAATATTATAAACGGTCAAATTTCTAGCAGCTATATAATCCTGTGTCTTTTCCTATACTTGATTTTGTCAGGCTTTTAAATAATATTGCTAGTTAAATAACTATAAAATGTGATCTTAGTTTCATTTCTGTAATTAAAAGCATCTTACGTTCCTCGGCTGTGCATTTCTTTTGTGAAACGTCTGTTCTCACATTTGTCTGTTTTCCAGCAAGGTCATTGGTGCCTTTCCTATGGATCTGGAAAGGTCCCGATGTATTTCACGTGTTCACTGTCTGTTGGCGCCAAGTAATACAAACATCTCTCAACCTTAACTTCATTTTCACTTTCCTTATTTAATATTTTGAAGAGTAAGACTTGTTCTTTATTTTAACATGTTCAAATCTATCAATCTCTTCATTTGTTTAATTCTTTAAAAATATCTTAATAGCAATCTTTCATGCCTTTTGTTGAATAGATTTTTAGGTATCCTTTGATACTATTTTAAATTATGTCTTCTTTTTATATTTTCTCATTATTTCCTAATGCATTATAGATAGATCTTACGTCCAGCTATTTGTTAAATTCCCATAATCTAGCAATTTATCTGTGGATTTTTTTAGGCTGTCTACTTAAAAGATCACATTATCTACAGGGCCTTATGAGTCTAATTTCCCTTTCTTGGTTTATTTTGTCATGTATCACTTCCAGTGCAGTCTGGAATATAAGTGGAAATTATAATTACTCTGCAATAATAAGAATGGTATAATGTAGTATTTTCCTTAGAAGTTAGGATAGATATTTTTCATAAGATAAAGAAGTTCCTGTTATTACTAACTTAATGAGAATTAGATGGTTGTTGAATTTTAATCAATTTTCCCCCTACATTCACTGACAAATTATATGGTTTTTCCTATTGTTTCTTAATATCACAAATTATATTTCTTTTTTTATTTTTTTAAATATTTTATTTATTTATTTTTAGAGAGGGAAGGGAGGGAAACAGAGAGAAAGACAAAAACATCAATGTGCCATTGCTGGGGGTCACGGCCTGCAACCCAGGCATGTACCCTGGCTGGGAATTGAACCTGCGACACTTTGGTTCGCAGCCCACCCTCAATCCACTGAGCTACGCCAGCCAGGGCAATATTTCTTGATTTTCAAAGTATTACATCATCCTTGTTCCAACAGGTATAAAGTTGGTTAAGGTGTGTTATCTTGGTGATGTTTTGAGGTTAGATTTGCTGGTATTTTAGAGGATACGTGTGCCCAGGCTCCACACGGAGCGGCAGGGCTGTTGTTTCCCTCCTGAAACACTTCTGTGAGGGGATGGTGCTGCGGCTGCAGTCACACTGGGGAACACACGCCCTTTCTACCTTACGGCAGTGTTCCCTCAGAACTGGGGTAGTCTGCTACTTAAAAGTTCGGGGAAAATATCACCTGTGGAATTGAATCAGGTATTTTATTTGTGGGAAGAGTTTAAAGCGCAGCTTCAATTTCTTTAATAGTTATGTCTATTTAATGTTTTTATTTCATCTTGAGTTGCTCTAGGAAGTTATTTTTTCTAGGAATTTATCCACTTTACTTAACTTTTAAATATTATTAACAAATAGCTTTTGATAGTATTATTTTATTATCACTTATTTTGTCTGGAGTTTTTTTTATAGATTGTCACCTTTTTATTGAAATATTTTACATTTATGTTTCCTCTCTTAGTAGAGTTCATAGGTTTCTCAAGTTTTCTGTGTTTTATTCTCAAAGAATCAACTTTAAGTTTGTTAATATACTCCATTATATCTTTCCTATTTTGTTAAATTCATCTCTCTTCTTTTATTACTTTTTGGTTTATTCTTTTATTCATTAACATGAACAAAATTAACACAGTAACTTCAGACTTCAATATTTCCCAATATAGGTGTTTACAGCAATGAATTTCCCTTGAAGCTGAAATTTACAGGCTTTGATGAACATGGCTGAATTTTCATGTGTTATCAATAACCCATTTTTAGGTGTTTTCATTATCATATAGTTATGAATATTTCAGATTTTTATTATAATCCATTTTTCAACTTATAAACTAAATGCAGCACATTTTTAGATGTTCAAATTGTGGAAATTCATAGTAGTTATTTGTTATTAACATGTAACTTAAATGAGCCATGTTCGGAAATCACTGTCTCTGTGATACATGGTTTGAAATTCATTGCAAATTTTCTTATGAGCCTAGTGCACAATTAGCTATTGTAACTATTCCACACAAGCTTGAAAAATCTATATTATAGTTGATGGATACAGAAATCTATATGTGCACACCAGGTCAAGTTGATTAATTGTGCTATTTACATTATCTTTATTTTTTATAGTTTTTCTCTACTTGACCTATCAATAATGTAGACAGGGATGTTAACGTTTCCTGCTATGATAGTGATTTGTTATGTTCACTTAGAAATTCTATCACTTTTATGTATTTTAAGGTTATTTTATTAGATGAATACATTTTTTAAAATTGCTATATACTTTTGGTGGATCAAAACTTTTATCATCATGAAATAGCGCTCTTTATCCCTAATAATATTTTTTTCTGGTAGTTCAGCTTAAGCCATAATAAAATGTCTCTATCATCTATCTTTGGTTAGAATTTTACCTGATACATTTTCTTCCATTATTTTCAACCTTTTTCTTTAAGATTTACTTTTTTCTCTTTTAGACAGTGTATGTCAGAATTTGAAAAATTCAACATGTCAATTTTTGTATAATAATTATCTAAAATATTTAATTATTGCCTATTTGGGCCTACTTATAGTATTTTAATGTATTACTTCAATTTTTCCAATATTTCTTTTTATGAAAGTTTTGATCATCTGACTTCATGAATCTCCTGCTGCATCCTTTGGATTTTTCTCTTCTTTGAGATGATCTACACTATTTTCAATGGCAGTTTATCTGAGACTTTATATACCTAGAATACCATTTGTCATGCCCTTACACTTGAAACATGCCGTGAGTGTAACATTCTAAGCTTTACGTTCTTTTGCTCAAGACTTTACAATCACCACTCCCTTGCCTTCTTCATTCAGTAGTGTTTTTTAAAAAGTCTGATTTTGACCTCTTTTTAAGTTTTTATAACTTCTCTCTTTTTAAACTATATATACATAAAAAGGAATACAGATGAGGAAATAAGTTATTACTAATTTAGATCCACTATTTAAGAAAATCCTAAAATTAGAAGAAACTCTGAAAATTCAATGAGGCACTTCCTTTCATTCATCACGTATCACATGGGGCTTAACTGAGATCTCTGAACCATTTTTTTATGCGATACTTAAAAAACTCAAACATTTTAAAAGACACTATTTTTTAATCATTTCATTATCTCCATTATGGTGTGGGGGGACTGAGAATCCATTAAGAAGAACATAGTGTTGGGCAAACTTTTCCTATAAAAGGCTAAATAGCAAACATTTTAGGCCTTGTTGACCCCCTAAAATGTATAGACATACCCTTCCGTTTCTCCGCAGCATGGTGGGATGTGGTGTTCCCTAATCTGCTCTCTTTGGCACTTTACACGTTTTCTTCTATGTGAGATATTCATCCTTTTTTTTTAAATTCCAGAGACTATATCTCTACTATTCAAATATTCTCTGCTTTCTATTTGTATTTATCTCTCTTTCTGGGATTAAAAAAAATCTGAGTATAAGCAGTTTAACTTACATTTTCCATTTCTCTTAGATTTTCTTTTACATTTTTTATTAATTCTTTATTTGGATCAATTTCTTCAATCTGATCTTCTAAACCACAAATTCCTTTCTCAGCTGACTTCCATCTGCTATTCAATTTTTTGTATTTGTTTAACAACATTTACAGATTTTATGCCAAATATCCCTGCTTTTCTATTTTTGCATTTTCTTATTTCTGTTTCCTATGTTTGACATATTCTTCTATCTGTCTTAAGGACAGTTGCAGGACAGTGGGAAGGAAGGCAAGGACAGCAGCAAGCCCTCCCAGTGGCAGACGAGGGAGGTCTGGCCCCGCCCAGGGATTAGCGAGCTCTTCCGGACAATGTGCTTCTCACTCGCCACTTACAGCGCATTAGGGCTTATATTATGTGAAGCTACGGATTAATGCAAGATGATGGATAAATACAAGCTAATTTCTGTCTGGTAGAAAAAGATAACCTGAAGGGTTGTGGTTTTTTTTCTTTTGTTCCGGAAGACCAGTTTTGTATGGAATTTAGCAATCATATTTTATGAATCTTTCTTGCGTTGATACACATAGTCAGCCCCTCAAATTCTCGTTTGAGCCATCTTTGCCATTCTGCTGGTTTCACTGGGCTAAATAAATCTGGTGTCCACTGTAATTTTTGTGTGCTATATTCTTAATTTTTGAAAATTATTCTTTGCAATCTTGTTTAATGTTTTTTGACTAACTTGAAATAATTGGTTCCTCTCTTTTAATAATTCTACTCTTAGTGGACACAATAACCCAGTATATTTTCTTGTGAGAGGGTGGTACTCCTCACTGTCTTCTTATTTTGGTGTGCCTCCCCCGCTAGAAAACTGATTCTGTGGGGGGTCAGGAAGTGATTTTGGGAGGCGGCTGCACCAGAGCACCTGTGTGATCTTGCACAGAGATTCAGCCTTCCTCCTGGTTTACCTTCTCAGAAGGAACAGGATCAGCACCAGAAACCCAAGGCGCCTGGCGCCTTTGTGCTGCTCCCCTGCCTTCCTGGGGGAAGCTCCTGAGGAATCACTGCCCCCTGCATCCTGCGACTCTGTTGCCTCCACCGATCCCATTATCTTTGGTGCCCTGTGTCCACTGTGTCCGCTGTCCCCGTAACTCCAGCCACACGAGTGTGGACACTACTCTCCATTTGTTCACTTTGCCCCAAAGGTGGTGTGACACCTGGCTTTGATTCTTCACACCGAACTCTAGCAAGTTGAGTGGCAACCCCTCCAAACCAACGAATGAACAAATGAATGATGAACTAATGAACGCACGAACACTGGACCCTGTGAATGTGACTTTCTGGAAAAAGCACTCTTTACAAATGTAATTAAGTTAAGGATCTTCGGATGAGAACACCCTAGATTGTGCAGGTGGGCCTTGTACCCAAGCGCTCTTACAAGGAATGAGTGAGGAAGATGGGCAGAGGAGAAGGCCATGTGAAGACGGAGGCAGAGCGGAGTGATACAGCCCTGTCCAGGGAGCCGCCGGCGCAGCCCGGGAGATGTGAGTGAGGATTCTTCCGACACTTTGGAGGAAGCGCAGTCCTGCCAGCACCAGGACTGCAGACTTCGGCCCCCAGCACTGTGGAAGAATTGATCTCTAGGGCTTTAAGTCACCAAGTCCGTGGTGATATTTCCTAGAAGCTCTAGGAAACGTATTCAGATACCCAAGACTAGACTATAACCGTTCAATGTCTTTACCAAAAGTGTGGGGACAAGAGAAGCAAAGAATAACACAATGATTACAACCACTACAGGGGGCCAAGGTGCTGGAACCTCCTGGGACTGGCTCCTCACCAGGGACACTTCCTGCGCCCAGCCTGGACACAAGGGGAAGTTCTTTCCCTCACAGCTGTCCCAGGCGGGCTGCTGGCAGCCTCCTTCCCAGCTCTGGGACTGGCTTTCCTCTCTTTCCGCAAGAAGCCGGTTGCAGCTGTAGGTTCTGAGCTCCCGACCCATCTCTCATCAGATTCTCTAACAGCACATTCCCAGTGTCTGGGTTTTTCAGTCTTGTCCAGGTGGGGCTGCTCTGAGGCCAGCCCCCTGTTTTAAGTTTGAAAAAAATCTCATAATTGGAGTCACTCAGGGTCCCCGTGTTAAGTTCACTTTAGAATGCTTTCCTCAGTTTGAATGGTTTGGAGGGACAAAGCCCTTCACAAAACCGGTTTTACTAACGATCACAACTGGGCGAATCAGTGTGTGCGGGGGAAGATGGGAGGACGTCCCAACGCTGCTCACAGTTTCATTAGGGTGGTGAGACGTTAATAAAGGTTACGGGTGCAATGATGGCTTTGTTGCTTTTTAAAGTGTGTCTTTTAAGTTTCTTTCAGAGTGTGTCATGCTATTTTTACAGTAAGTAAGGATAGTCATAAAGTTTTGATGGTACAAGAAGGGAAATATATTCCCTCGCCCATCTCTTCATCATTCGGAGGGGAAAATTGCCACCGGTGGCC
This sequence comes from Phyllostomus hastatus, assembly GCF_019186645.2. NCBI lineage: Eukaryota > Metazoa > Chordata > Mammalia > Chiroptera > Phyllostomidae > Phyllostomus > Phyllostomus hastatus. Next base: position 8,578,846 of record NW_025333999.1, on the reverse strand, counting down.
GGGGACTCATTTCTCCGCTGAGAGAAACTCTTACAGTTTATGTGCATTTCAAACAGTTGAGGATCTGTTTGGGAGGAGAAGTGCTTCCCTCTCTTGTTAGTAGGGAGGGTGTATTCTCCCTCATCTTATGAAAGGGTATCCATCACAAAGCATCCCCAGGACTGAATGAGGTGAGGGAGGGAATGAGAGCGAGAGTGAGAGAGAAGAGAGAGAGGTGGGGGCACAGAGAGATGGACAGACACACGCAGATTCAGAGACAGAGTCACAGAGAGACGGAGAGCAAGGGCAGGGGGCGGGGGGAGAGAGAATGTGAGTGTGCCAGACCCAGGGAGGGAGAGAAGTGGGAGAAGGGGGGAGGGTGGAGACTCAAGAAGGGAGCCAGAAGGTTAATTAACTGCAAACCCAGGGGCCAGGGCAGAGGCCAGACGCCAGCAGGGACCAGAGTGAAGACCAGTTCAGAGATCCTGGAGGGGTCCGGAACATTCTGCCCAGGCTGCTCTCCATCTGGAATGCATTTCTCCATCTCTATCTGTTGGCACCCAAAGGGTCATTTAAGGCTCATCCCGAACAATAGCTTCTGTGAAATCTGTATTGATTGCTCCCTCCCCCACCACACACTTAGTTTGGAAGTGGCCAAAAATATTTCCTGTATTCTCCCCAGTACTTGTCTCATCTCTTGCCTCAGCCTCTCTCCTTTCCACCCCCCCGTGTGGCCCAACACATTACATAATGGGATCCTGAAGGGGCAGCCCATGGGTACATTCTCATCGTCTATGCTGTGTCTTTCACGCTGTCAAGAAAAGTACATTCATGCAAAGTCATTGGAAGCCCACAGATAAAATGAAGGTTAGGCTGTTCACAGAAATCGGTGAAAAGAATATCAGACTTTAAGTCTCCTTAATTCATTTTCATCTTAAGTCACTTAATTCATTTTTAACATGAGTTTGAGAGTAAGCACATGTATTTAAAAAAACTAGTTATAACTTACACAAAGCTGTATTTGCATTGAAAACACAACACAACAAAACACGAAGACTGAAAAATCATGCTACTGCCTATTAATCATGCCTACAATCATCAAAATCTGGTGTCTGCAGCACGTAGCCATGACGCAGACCCTCCTTAAGTGGGTGGTAGCATAACAACAGCCCAAAGGAGGCTGTAATGAATGGTTACTGAGAATTTCAACATTCTGATGTTGTGCTGGACACCGATACTGCCTGCAGGCCCTTTAAGCTCGAAGGGCTCGTGATTCTATGGTTATTACTACTGAGAAAACTGTAATAACTAACATTTACTGTTGCTAACGCATTGCCAGACACTTTTTAAAATGCCCTGTGTACTTTCACTGGCTTCATGTTAATAACCACATGAGACGCTCGGGTATAGGGAGGTTGAGGATGGGTACCTGCCGGAGCCCAGATGCAAACTCAGGAAACTCCTTCCAGGACCCAAACTCTTCAACACGATGACCCACTGCCTCTCATGCCTTGCCTCTTTCCAAAAACGTTCTGAGGCACATGATTATTAATGACAGAAAGCAATGATAAAAATGTGAAAGCAGTGGACTGCATTAAAACTTGGAAACACCCCTTTCAGAGAAGCTAAAGGCCATAGGAGAAAGTACAGTGGTGAACAGTGTGAGTAGGGTGGACCCTGTTCCAGCTGTGTGACAGTGAGCAAGGAACTTAACCTCTCTGAGACTTATTCTCTCCATCTGTGAATGGGATGGTTGTCAGGATCGAATGGGTTGACATGTGTGAAGCACCTGGCAGAGGACTGAACAAAGAGAGTGCTATAGAAGTGTTTGCTGCTGCTCACTGAGCTCACTGGGCTCCACTGCGTCCTGGGCATCGTGCTGGCCTAAGGGGATGGAGAGACAGAGACAAGCCCTTAACCTTAAGGGTGTACTTGACCTGGTGGTGGGGAAAGGGATGCACTCCAATCATTTTAACAGAAGGCAATAGAAAGCTGTATGGAAGAATTGGAGAAAGTGTACCTGATTTGGTATAGTTGGAAAGAAAAATATTTGGCTGTGCTTATTCTTAGACAGAAGCAGATTTCACCTGTTTAATCTATCTCATGTCTGGTTTTCTCCATCCTAAGTCATAGTGCCTGAGATTTCAAAATCAGAGATTTATTTATTTGGGTCAAGCATTGCCCTTTTCTCATGGGCTTCTGTAAAACTGCAAATTAACTTGGGGTTTGCATCAGTGTCCTAGTGACATTTCGGTGGCACCTTGCGTGACAAATTGCAAAGAATCACATCCAGCGATTCTACTCAATAAGTCTGGATGGGACCTGGACACAGCTCGGCTGGTTCTGAGGCTGGTGCACCCATGTGGTTCATCCTGGGTGCAGGCCGAGGCCCTAGGACACACTGGTTGTCCTTCCACCTGCAGGGCAGACACACCTGAGGGAAGTAATTACGCACCTAAGTGCAGGGGCGATGGGGGAGCACTCACCTACCCTCTGTCACTTCAGTTGGCTTCTCTATTCCTTTCGGGACAAAGTTCACTTGGAGACTCCGGGACCCAGGACACCTGGTCCCCCATCTGCCTGCCAGCCTGCTCACCCCCCTGAGCTTCCCCCGAGCTCCTCCGCCTCCTGTCAGTCCCAGACATGTGGCTAATGAGAGGCCTATTCCGACCTCATTAGGACACCAACTTGGTTTCTTCCGCTTGCCAAGGCTAATTACGCCTCTTCCATTAGTTCAATTTTGGCAATTAATGTATCTCCGTGTACACAAATGGCTGTTTGTTTTTACTCTAAGTGACATGTGTGTGGCTGTCCTTCCCGGCCTTGGCCCACGTTTGTCTCTGTCTTGTCTCCCTTTCCTGATAATCCGTGCTGCTGGTCAGGTTCTAGTTTGGAGTGACAGAAACCAACAGGACAAACTTTCTAGCTCAAAGGGGTTCATGGTAGAGAACTGGGCAGGTTGTGGAAGAAAACGAAGCACTGAACAATTGCTTCTGAGAAACCAGAGGAGGCAGGGAACCCCAGGGGGCCTGAAGTCCTTAAGCAATAGGACATCTTCATCTCACATTTAAAACTCACCTGGCTCAAGAGCTGTTACATTGAGCGGCTCCGTGAGGTCTTCAGAGTCCACTTTGGCACTTTGGCTTGTCATCTCAGCTCTGCCCACTTGGCTCTAAGATGGCTAAAGCAGGCCCGCGGGCCTGCAGACAACAACCCTGATTCTGCAAAGAAAGTATTTCTCTCTCCCCTTCTCCCCTGCCCCCTCCCCCCTCCCCTGCTCACTGTCTCTCACATCATCATGGATGAGGCTGTAAGGTGACCATTGTCTTTCTTTTGACTTGCACACATACGCCAAACCAACCCATCTTCAAGCCAAGCTCAGGCTTTTCCTTTCTCTGTCAGCTGGTCATTCGGATCCCCTTGCGGCTAAAGGTACAACTGTGATTGTTGACCTGTGGTTCTGGGCCACTGACTCATACAGCTTAACTTGTGCCCTTTGACCCTGCTCAGACTCCATCTGGTGTATCACTTCCAACACCTGACTGCTCTGCGCATGTCTTACCTTATGACTTGGCGTGTCTGACAGAGCCCAGCCCATGATGGGCAGTTCTGGAGTGTTCTGTCTTGACCAAGGCCTGGTATCATCTCAGGAGCTATTTCTCAAAAAGTTGTATAAATCTCTGCTGTGGATACCCTGGCCTGTTCCAGACTCTGAACAGTTTGTGATGCGGTGGTCTTACTGCAGCTTCCCAAAAGCTCCACCCTGTGTCTTTCCCCAGCACCCCCACCTCCAGCACTGCAGGATCTGCCAGATGGTATGGCCCAAGGCTCAGGGCCTCTTGACTGTAGGCTGCAGCCACCACAGGGCCTTAACTGCTCCTGGCCCCAGTTGAAGCTGGTCGCCCTTCACATTACACAGTACACTGGTTGGGCCAATATGCCTAGTTATGGAATGTGTTGCCTCCAGAACCCACTAAGTCCACCAGGCACCTTGCTTCTTTCTTGTCGTTGAGATGCAAGATTCAATAACTTGTCTGTTACTTTGAAGGGGATACCATGGCATACCCTGGCCATCAGATACACATTTGTGAAGTTGAAGGCCACATACGATGCACCTGAAGCCTTATTAACCTGCTCTAACAAAAATACTACACTTTAACAGCACAGCAGCTATGATTAATAATACTGTGCTCTAACAGCACAGCAGCTATGATTAAGCGTAATCGGGATAAGCCCACACTAGTTTGCACTCGTTCTGCAGTGTTTGTCCAATTTCTGCCGAGTTTCATCTAGTTTCTGGCCAATGGAAGTGGAAGTATTCTGGTTAGGGACTCCACCCCCTTCATTCCTTATGTCTTTAAGAATGGCTCCAACTTTTATCATTGAATCTGCAATATTTTAAATTAATGAACTAATTAATTAATTATTTTGATAAGGACATTTAACCTGAGAGTTACCCTCTTAGCAGATTTTAAAGTGTATAACACAGTGTTGGCATCTATAGGTGTTCCATCATAAATCTGACATCTACATAACTGAACTTTTACACAAGCCCATTTCCCCCTCCCTTGGCCCCTGGAAATGACCATTCTATTCTTTGTTTCTGTGAGTTTGACTATTTTAGATATCTCATGTAAGTGGAGTAATGCAGTATTTGTCTTGTGACTTATTCATTTCACTTGGGGAATGGATGCCCTCAAAGCTCATCTATGTTATTGAATATTTTAGAACTTCCTTTGTTTTAAAGACTTATTAATATTCCATCATATGTATATACCAAATTTTCTTTATCCATTCATCTTTTCATACACACTCAGGTTGGCCCCATCTCTTTACTATTGCAAATAGCACAGTGATGAACATGGGAGTGCTTTGATATCCTGATATCAAATATTTTGGATGAATACCAAAAAGTAGAATTGCCAAGTGATATTGTAGTTCTATTTGCAATGTTTTGAGAAATCTCCATTCTGTTTTCCAGCATGCAGCTGCACCCTTTTGCATTCCCACCAACAGTGTACGCAGGTTCCAACTTCTCCACATCCTGGCCAACACTTACTGTCTTAAAAACATTTTAATAGCCATTCTGATAGGTGTAATGTCATATCTCATTGTGGTTTTGAGTGGAATGTCTTGATAGTTACTGAAGTTGAGCACCTTTTTATACATTATTTGGTCATTTATATGACTTCTTTCAAGAATGTTTATTCAGATCTTTTGCCCATTTTCAAATTTCTCTCTCTCCCTCTCTGCTGTTGAGTTGTAGTGCTCCTTACACATTTTTGAAAACAACCCCTTATCAAACAAATGCTTTCTCCCATTCTGTAGGTTGCCTTTTCGCTTTATTTGTTGTTTTCTTTGCTGTGTGGAAGCATTTCCCTTGATGTGCTCCCACTGGTCTAATTTTGCTTTTGTTACCTGTGCTTTTTGCTGTCGTGTCCATTAGATCATTTCCAGGACCAATGCGATGAAGTTTTTTCTCTGTTTTCTTCCACGAGTTTTATAGCTTTGCACCACATTTAAGTCCTTGCTTCACTGTGAGTTGATTTTTTTTGTGGATGGGCTAAGATAAGGGTCCAGATTCATTCTTCTGCATGTGGACATCCAGTTTTTCCAACACCTTTTGGGGAAGAGGTCATCCTTTCTCTGTAGTGTATTCTTGGCATCCGTTTAGATCAGTTCACCATCCATGTGTGGATTTATCCCTGAGCTTTCCATTCTGTCCCACTGGTCAATATGTCCCTTTATGCCAGTGTCATACTTTTTAATTGCTGTACCTTTGTAATATGTTTTGAAATCAAGAAGTGTGATGCCTTCAACTTTGTTTTTGTTTTCCATGTGATATTGTTTTTGACTTACAATTGTGGCCAGTGGTGGGCAGTTCCAGAGGATTCCACTTGGCCTTCCCTAGTATAAATGTTGCTGCAAATACCAAGTATATCAATTCTCATTACTCACCCTGGGCAGAGAACTACTGGGTCAGTCCCTGGACTCAGGCAACACTCAGAGTCCAACTTGAACTAGAACTCTGTTTACTGCCAGGTCCCTCTAAGCCCTCACTCTAACAAAAGGAACTGACAAAGGCTCAAAGGCTTTGAGTCTTTGAATATCAATATTAGCTCTGACTCTATATCTAAACTCCTCAAAATATCCTGGCTTTCCAGTTTCCCTGGTACACAGTCATCCAGGTAAATGGCCGTAGGTCCCTTTGGGAAGGAAATGAGGCAACCCTCACAGTATGTACGTGTCCGGGTATTGCAGGGTCTTTTCTCCTTAGTCAGTGGGTTTTGGGTCTCAGATTTGAGATCTGAAGAAGGGCTTGTGATTTCTTTTTATTTTTTTATTTGAAAAAAAATGTTGACTTTAGAGGGAGGGGAAGGGAGGGAGAAAAGAGGGAGAGAAACATAAATGTGAGGGAGAGACATTGATTTGTTTCCTCTTGTTCGTGCCCATCCAGGGACTAAACCTGCCTCCCAGGCCTGTGCCCTGACCCAGTGAACTAGAAACCTTTTGGCCTGTGGGATGACCCCCAACCAACTGATCCACACTTATTAGGGCTTGTGACTTCTTATTAGGATAACCTCCCTGGGGCTCTTCTTCCTCCATTGTTGCTATTTTGTGGTTATTCATGCTGTCTAAGCAGCATCTTTGCTGGCTGCCTCTTTTGTTCCTGTGGAAACCATGCTCTGTCAGCTATCTGGGCAGTTCCCTGTGGGTCAGGCTTTCTTGGCTTCCCTCTGGGCCTTTCTGTGAACTCCAGTCCTCTTTATTTCTCCCTCTGTCTTCTGCTGGGACAACTAGGGCATCTCCACTTTGCCTGTGTTGGTTCTCTCTTTTCCCAGGATCCCAAGGGCTTTCTACTCAGCAGCAAGTTTGCTTCAGCTCACGGGTCCTTGCTAGGATGTTAAGTCTTGCTTCCCAAGAAAGCACCCTCAAGTCAGTGAATTCCTCCTTATACAATCTTACATGAAGCACTCTCAAAATTCAATCCTAGTTGTACCCCTCCGGTTCCTGCTATCTGTAAGCTAACTCCTAGAGCTTTGGTATATAGTCTTTTTCTTCCCATGTTGGGCGCAGCATGTCTGTAATCTAGAAGCCAGGAGAGGATGTGGGAGTAGCTCCTGAGGGAGGCACCTGCTGCCATATGGGAGGGAGTCCTGCAGAGCACCTCCCATCACAGTGAATGGGAAGGGTGGGTCTTCTGCAGGCTCTGAAGGGTTGAGGGAGCCCACAGAGCAGCCTCAGGGGTATCTATCCAGATGATTCAGGACCCCAGGTTTTGTCCACCAGTGCCCCCATCTTGGTGTAACAGACCTGCCTTGTCTGAGGTTTCAGATGTTGTGGAGCCCGCTGCTCAGCCTGGTCTGCTATTGCACTGCAGAGCATCAGGCGTTCTGGTGAGCCTGCACACGTAGCCATGAACTGCTCGCTTCTCCTTACCCCTTTGCAGGCAGCGACACAGCTTATCAGTCACTAGCCAACTCCATTTTCTCTGCAGGCACCGTTTCCCCGTATTTCCAATGCCTGTGCCATTGCTTGTGCTATGGTGCTCCCTCCACCAGGACACGTTTCCACCTGCAACCAAGGTGTTGTCCCAGCTCAGCACCAGAGAGACTGTTAGCAATTGGGCCACCCCTCTGACTGCAGCTTGTTCCTGAACAGATTACTGCTCAGGCTGGAGGAGAGGGCCAGTCCAAAGTCCCCAGCCCATTGCCTGTTTCCTCAGCCTCACTCTCGGCACCATCACTGTCATGGTAGTTTGGATCCCCGAAAGCAGATGCCAAGGCCAGACTAGAAGTGGGAGAGCTTCACTGAGGGGAACAGCTATCAGGGAAAAAGGAGGAAGCTGGAGGGGCAAGGAGAGCCATCCCACTTTATACAGGTCTGTATCAGTTCCTGTTCCCACTGTCACGGACTGCCACAAACTCAGTGGCCTGAAATAACATGAACTGACCCTATTACAGTTCTGGACATGAGAAGTCTCACTGGCTGAAGTCAAGGTGTCAGCAGGGCTTTGTTCCTTCCAGAGGCTCCGAGGGAGTATCTGCCACTTACCTTTTCCAGCTTCCAGAGGTCACCTGTATTCCTTCCTTCCTGGCCCTCTTCTGTCTTCAAAGCCACAATTGTGTCACTCTGGCTTCTGCTCCCATTGTCACACCCCCCTCTCTGCCCCTCCTGCCTCTCCCTTACCATGGTGATTGTGCAGGGCCCTGGGCGTGGTCCAGGATAATCTCCCATCTCAATATCCTGGACTTAATCTCACACACACCATTCCGTTTACTATGTAAGGTAACATGTTCACAGGTGCTGGGGACTCGGAAGCAGGTATTCTCAGGGGGCATTCTTTAGCCTATAGCTACTCTTGCCCTCTAAAGCAGAGGGAAGGAAGGAGAACTGAATCCTAAGAGTCTCAGACTGAAGCACACTTCTAAGTGCCTTTTGGCTGGGCCACCCCAGAATGGTCTGAGCTCCGGGTCTCTGCCTCTCTCTGCAACTGGGTGGCAGACACCGAGTCTCCCGTCAGTTCTTCTCTACACCGAAGAAGGCTGCCATGAATCAGACCCCCCAGCTCTGCATTCTGGCTCCATGGCCTTGTTAACCACAGGAGCCTGGGCAAGTCACTTTCCCTTTCCATGCCTCAGTTTTCCAGCCTGTAGAATGTGGGTGATAATGGTACTGGATTAATTAACCGATAGATAGTAATAAGTTATTGTGCAGGAAAGTTAAAATAGAGCTCCTTGTGACATTATTCTTGTGTATCCATTGCTCGTGGCAGAATTGCGGCTCATACACTCCCTGGGATTACATTTTCTCTGCCCGTTTTGCCTCATCGCATTACGATGTGGAAAAGGCTCCCCAGTGGGGTGGTCAGGCCTCTGTCTCTTGCTTTCTGAGTGAGGGCCTGTGGACCTGCGGCAGAAACGGTGCAGGGGAGATTTGCACATGAGAGAGGGCGGGGGAAGTGCCCCTCCTGTGCCTCCTTGCTTGGATGCTCTGACCCCCTTATGTCTGCCGAGAGAGGAGCCTGTGTGGTTCAGGAGGCAGGTTGTGCTGGGAGTCCCACCCCTGGTTGACAAGCCTGCTCTCGTCATGCCATCGTGGACCTGTCACTCGACCTCCGGGCAGCAGCTGTAGTCAGTTGAGATGATCCTATCTGACCTGCTTACTCTCTTTTTAGCCTTGGTGATGAGCAAGGGGTCTCTTTGTTCATCCCCCCAAAATGTCATAATATATATAAGGCTTTAAAAAATCTCATGTACTCCTTCCATTGTTGAGTTAAAATACTTTTATTATATCATTACTTCTATATTTACCAACATGAAACTAGGCATATGCTCCTTACGCTTATACTTGTATCACTATAAAAGCAAATCAAATTTATAAATTAAGTACAAATAAAACCACAGAACTAACAACACTCAAGTAGGCAAAATTAACTGAATGGGATGGTTTGGTTTAAAAATGAAAGTTAATTGCTGCTTGCGATGGTATTGGCTGCCTCAATGCTCATTCTTTTGAGTGACAGCATTTGGCCTCCGTTTGGTATCTAAACAAAATGCATTCTTTTCTCATTAATGCAAAACAATTAGCACAGTATTTCTTATTTGTTATTAACACAAATTTAACACTGGGCATCAAAAAGACATTCCAGATTTATTTGTAGGTGATTATCTATTTATATGAAATATATTTTTATTTGTTTTAGCGTGTGAAGACAAAAGCTCAGATAATCAAATGAAGTTTGTGGAGAAAAGGCGGGCTCTCTGGGGATGTTACCCATGATCACACACTGAGATAATGAGTGTGAACATGCTCCCTGAAAGTTAAAAGGAGGCTATGATTGCTTGGAGCAATTACTGAGACAAGATTACAAGCTAAAAACAGCTTCCCCAAATCACATGAAGCCCCCTTTCTTGTCTTGCCCCCCTCCTGACGGTGACCCCATTTTGCAGCTTCCTACCAGGTGAAGAGGCTGTTTCATCTTAGCTGTCCCTGGGTCCCTGGCCGGACTACTGCAGACTACTCTGCAGCTGCGGGGAGCCCACCGGAGTCTGCAGGGGTGAGGTGGGGTGAGGCAGGCAGAGCGAGCCAGCGAGGAGGCTGTTGGTCAGGGAGCAGGAGCAGGAGCAGAGGTGGGAGAGGGAGCGACCTGCCTGAGCAGACCAATACTCTGCACAGGGCCCCGTTTCCTGGTGCCCAGCGGGCAGGAGAGTGGTTTCTCCTCTCTGAGCCAGGTACTGGTCTGACCTCTCAGGAAGGGGCTGTGGGGCGGGGCGGGGCTGAGGCTTATGGAACTAGAGTAAACAAACTGTGGGGCCCTGTGGTATCTTTAAAACTTCTGCTGCAAGGTTAGCAACACTACAACGGCTTTAATGCTGCGTTCTGGTTAGATGAATTGTGAAGACTGTTCTTTTCTCCTTTCTTTCCCTTTCTCCTCTTTTTCTGTTTGATTTCCTTTTTCTCCTCTGTTTTTTAATTTCTTTAAATTGTCACCTGATGATTTCCTTTGTTTTTACTGATTTTTAGGTCCGTGTGTGTGTGAGGAAAGAGAGAGAGAGAAAGAGAGAGAGAGATTGAGAGATTGATTGGTTGCCTCCCGCACACGTCCTGATCAGAGATGGAACCCACAACCTTTTGGTGTAGGGGGTCCAACCAACTGAGTCGTCTGGCCAGGACCTTTCCTCTGCTTTTTCCCCTCTCTTTTTCTCTTGCTTCCTGTGATTTTCTCTTTGTCAAGGACATAGTTCCTCTAGGTGCGTTCTCCTGATTTTTTTCTTATCCCTGACTTTCCCCCTAGACATTTGAGATTGTCTGCTAAAGGAATAAAACAGTGATAAAGGAATATTAATATCAGTACTGTGCTCTCATGTGTGTGTGATGTTTTAGAATGTAAATGTTGTTATATGTATCACTTTGTTTGTCACACAGCCTGTGATGGAGTCACTATTTTCTGCTTTACAAATGTGAACTTGATGTTCGAAGAAGTAAAGAGGTGCTTCACCTTTGTCTCCTCCTTTCTTATTTTTCCTAACCCCCTTCTTTCTTGAGGAACTCAGTCCTAAGTCCAAGGCAGAGTTATGTGGGATGAGGGTACCTGCCAGGCTGCGTGGGTTATCAGAGGCTGACCAGAGTGGTTATGATATATTCACAAAACTTACCCAGTGTCAGCAGTAGGAAAACGAGGCCAGAAAAACAAAGCAAAACAGTTTGTTCATAGAAACAAACTCTAAGTGGGCTCAGATAAAATATTTAACAAATACTTAAAAGAAGCTTTTATAAATGTTTTTAAAAATAAATGATGACAATTCAATAATCAAAGAATCTCAAAATGTTTAAAAAATACTTTAAAAAAACAAGTGAAAATTTTGGAGTTGAAAAGTATAATTGTATAAAAACTTGTTCCATGGGCTCAGTAGCAGACTTGAGATAGCAGGGGGTAAAAATCAATGGGCTTGAAGGTAGGTCAGGCACACATAGTCCAATCAAAAGATTTAGAGTGGAAAACAAATCCAAGAACAGGAGCAGAGCCTTAGAGACCTGCATGACAACACCAAACACACCAAGATACATGTAATGGAAGTCCCAGGAGGAGAGGGAGGTGAAAAAACAAAACATATTTATAGAAATAATAACAAGAATTTCCCCAATTTGGTGAAAGGCATTTAATATATAGATCAGAAAAATTCAGTGAACTCTAGGTAGGGTTAGCCCCAAAAGATAAACATCTGAGCATATTATAGTCAAATTGTTGAAAACCAAAGCCCAAGAGGAAATCTTAAAAGCCAAAGGAGAAAAGGCACTCATCACATGCAGGGGAACGACAATATGCTTAACTTCTGACTTTTGTATTGAAACAACACAGGCCAGAAGGCAGTGCAGTGACATATTGCCAGCCAGTGCTGGGAAAAATATGGTTGGTCAGAAGCTCTGTACTCAGCAAAAGCATGCTTCCGGACTGAGAGTATTACATGAGGTACTGAAAGAAGTTACTCAGAATGTAAGAAAATGTTACCAGTGGCCCCAGGAATTTACAGGAATCGTAAATATATGAATACAAACAGGGGTAAGCAAAAGTAGGTTTACAGTTGTGAGTTTGCAGAACAGTTTATTCTTGTGTTATTATTTATTAATTGTTATATTATTTGTATTATAACTATAACCTACTTTTGCCCAACTCTGAATAAAATAAAATTTACATATATTTTCTTTACCTTTCTTGCTGTTTATTTCCTTAACAGACAGGAGATTTCATAAAGTGATCCTCACAACACTGTATTTTGGGTGCATAATATACAGATGGGATGTGTATGAGAATAATAGCACAGAAGGGGAGGAGGACGTGGTGCTACACTGCAGCCTCGCTGCTGTATTTTACCAGAATTTAGTGAGTGTAACCTGACATATGTTGTGTTAAGGTGCATATTATCATTCATAGATCAACCACTGAGAAAATAAATGAAAAATATAATTCAACATAGGATTTAAAGTGGAGAATTAAAAGCAAAAGAGAAACTAAGCAAAAAAAGTTTAAAACTATAACAAAGATATAAGTGGAAAATAGAGGGAGAAAAACGAGATACATAGAAAACAAAGACCACCCTGTCGTTCCCCTGCATGTGACGAGTCCCCTTTCTCCTGTGGCTTTTAAGATTTCCTCTCAGGCTTTGGTTTTCAACAATCTGACTATAATGTGTTCAGGTGTTTCTCTCTCTAACCCTATCTGGAGTTCATTAAATTTTTCTGATCTGTATATTAAATGCCTCTCATCAAATTGGGGGAATTCTTGTCATTACTTCTTTAAATATTTCTTGTCCTTTTATCTCCGTCTCCTTCTGGGACTCCCATAAAGATGATGGGTGTGCAACCAGACGTGATAGTTGTCTCAGGTTTGGATGCACAACACTGTCCAGTAACCAGGGAAATTTGTCTGACTGGATAAAACAACAAGATGCAACTGTATCCTATCTGTAGGAGACATGCTTCCAATTTGAAACCCGACAGTCTGAAATCAATAGGACAGAAAAGGTATAACGTGCCAACAGTAGCCCAGTGGGAGCTGAAGTGGCTATATTATCACCAGGAAACATAGATTTTATTTAAATGTTAGAGGAGAAGAGAGACACTTCATAATAATATTAAATAAAAGGACCAAAGTACTAGGAGGCTATGATAGTTAAAATGCATGTCTATGAACCTGACAAGATAGCCCAAAATATATTAATATCACACCGATAGTTCACAGGAGAAGGAGACGACTCAACAGTTGTGTTCAAGATTTCAACACTGTACTCACAATGTTTGTAAAAGCAGCTACGTAGAAAATCACCCAGGATATATGTGAACAATGCTATTGACCAGTGTGACCTAATTAATATTTACAGAAAATGCCACCCTCTAAAAGAATTATGCATTTTCTACAAGGGCACATGGGACATCTTCCAGAAAGACCACATGCTGGACCTTAATATAAGTCTCAATCATATAAAAAGGTTAAAATTATTCAAAGTATGTTCTCTGTCCAAAACAATTAAATTAAAAATAAAAACATTAAAAGAGATTTTATATATCAGCAATATTTTAGAAATTAAACAAAATAGCTTCTTAATAACTTACAGGTCAAGGAAGAAATCCAAAGGGAAATTGGAAATAATTTGAACTGATGAAAAAGAGAGCATGATTATTGAAATTTATGGATGCAGCCAAAACAGTGCTTAGAGGACAATGTATATGTTCACTTGTCTGTATTAGAAAATAACAAGTAAGACTCTCAACTCAATAATCTAAGTACTCACCTTGCAAACAGAAAAATAAGAGCAAATCAAACTTCTTTTGATCTTTTAGAAGAATTACTACTAAAGAGTCTGTTTTCCCGCATGGAAACATTTATTGGAGTGGGTAGCGGCTGCCTCCCTGGATGGCAGGATCCGGCAGGGAAGTCTGCAGCCCCGGAGCCCCTCATGGCAGCCCAGCAACAACCTGACCCTTCTGTGCTCTTGAATTCAAGACCCCTGCTCTGCATGCAGTTCTGGGAGCTGCCACCAGGGTGTGCGGCACAGCCTCGGTGCCTGACTTTGGTTCTACAGTAAAAAGTGGTCATCAGTATCAGTTAAAAAATGATTGTTTTTACCTATAAAAATAAGTTATATTACTTATGTGTGGATTTGTCATGGTTTAGTTAGGTTTCCTCTATGTAAGAGAAATAAACACAAATGCTTCATGATAAATATAATTTTGAAAAAGAGGAAACACTTAGGAACAATGCCTCCGCATGCTAATTGTCAATGGTTTTCCCTAATGAACCTCTGAGGTTTCTGGGAGCTAATGGTTCACCAGGATGTCATCAGAAACGGGCCCTGGCAGGCGAGCAGGGCCTGGCTGGGTGAGGGGTGGCCAGCAGGTCACAGGGGTCGGAAAGGCCAAGAGTCAAGCCCAGAAAAGAGTGGAAGAAACACAGGTTGGTAACTAGCCTTACACCTGGCCTCCCAGCAGACAAGAGGTCGAGCATTCTAGAAAGAGATCATGGAGACATGAAATTACCTAGTGTGTTGGGGGATTTAAAGTCACTCGGCTCGTAATGGGGGAGAAACGGCCCAGATTTTGAAAAGCCTGACACGGCAGGACAGGCCATCGGTTGGCATTTGTCTTGCAGGCGAGAGAAGTCAATGAAAGACTTGCAGAGTGGGAAGAGACATGACTAGACGTGCCGAGCAGTCACTTCTGTGCTGCCGGGGCAGATGGGTTGGAGGCATGGAGGCAGTGGGGCCAGTGAGGAGACTATTGACACCTGTTGGCCAGGGATTCGCCAGCCCTAAGGCAGTGGCTGTGGGTATGGACTGGGGAGAGGGAGGACTGACAGATGAGGTGTTCTGGGGTCAAGTCCGCAGGGCTTGGAGACTACTGGGGATAAGGTAGATGGAGGGCTGAGTGACGCCCAGCTCTTGGGGTACCCCACCACACACGGGAAGCACGGGAGGAAGAGAAGTTGAGTGTGGGGTGGGGCAATGTTGGCAAAACGATTTTCTAGAACATACTGTGTTTGAGATACCTACAGAGAATTCATTCAAAGACATGGAGTACGTGGATTTATAACTGACTTTATCCTATGTGGGTTTTATATATTAGGAGAGTGGTATTGATGGAAATAAGGATCTGGAAATCCTAAGTAGCTAGGTGTTAGTTAAAATCATGGGGATGAATGTGATCTTGTATGAAAAGAATGCAAAACAAGGGGAGAAGGTGGACAAATGCAGCATCCTTGACAGTATGAGCAATGAAGGTGTGGGTGCAGGAGGAGGTACGGCCCTCATGAACTGCCAGAGAGGCAGGGAGAGAGCCCGGAGAGACCAGCCCTGTGTAAACCAAAGGAGGTGAGCTCTGAAAGGAGGGGAGTGGCCAGCCCTTTCCACCCAGCCGAGTGTGAAGATCAGTAATGGAAAGGCTCCTTGGAGTTGGCCGCAGGGAAGCTGATGATGGATGTGGTCAGAGAGGCTTCCGTGGGACGGCAGTGATTGAAGCCAGAGTGATGCCTCTAGAGTTGGTTGGGAAAGGAGGAACGGAGACAACTAGTGCCAATTATTTTTCCAGATGCCTGCCTCCTTGGGAAAGGAAGCTGGGGGTAGCAATGCAAGAAGAAGGACTGTTTCTCTTTCAGTTTGTTTTAGGACAAGGCAGACTTGAGCATGCCGATGAGCTGAGGGGAAGGAGCCAGGAAGAATGTCTGATGATATGGACGAGACACGTGAAGATGAATGAAGAGGAACCTCAATTTGGTGCTATTTAGGACCACATGGGCCCCTGGATGGAGCTCAGGAAAGGTGGGAGATGGATCTGGGACTCCTTCTCTGGGACTGTCTGGGAGGGCAGCTGAGGAGCAGGGTGGAGGTTTGTCTGTCTCCAGACATCATGGCCACGCCTGCAGCTCAAAAGCGAGCACCTGCCCCACATAAGGTGTCTGCCAGGAGGACATAGAAACTGATGTACAGGTTCAATGTCCCCTGGCCTTGTCCTCCAAATTTACTTGGCCTGTGTGCTCTTTCCTTTTTTAACCACAGAATTTTTTTTAAAGTTATATTACAAGGGTCCCCAGAAACTACCTGATGAGTTGTTTTTCCAGAGGAGGAAATGCTTGTCTGAAGCAGTTAGCCCGAGGCCGCCGGCTCATCCGGGAGCATTCGTCCTGGGTGCCCAGTTTCTTGCTCTTTCGGCTTCTCCAGTTCGGCCTTCACGGCTCACTGTCACTGGCTGGGGATGGGCATGAACTCTGTTTCCCTGATTAGTAGTAGTATTAGTGGTTTTGTCACTGAGCCCATTTTTGTGCTCAGTGCAACACGGGCCATTGCCACTTTGCTCTTCGCTCTTTTGTCACAGTGCTCTCTCACTCAGCAAGTTGGGTATGCAGCTTAGCAAAACATTTCTACAGAAGACATATGCCATGCTGCCATTACCATGCCCATTCATGCACAGATGGAATCTGCCAGTGACAGTCACAACTATTTATTTAGCACTTACTATACACTGGGCACTGTGCTAAAAATCTTTAGTTAATTCTATGCATTGGTACAATTATTAAGATGTTTGTTACAGAGGAGCAAACTGAGGCATAGAGACATCAAGCAACTCGGCCAAGGTCACCCAGCAGAGCGGAAAGAGACCATCTGGCTGCACGGCCCACACACACAACCTCTGTGACCTTGGTGTCCATATGGGATGGCCAGAAGCAGTCACCTCTCCTCAGTGTCCCAGAAGATCAACAGGGCTTCTCGGCCCAGCCCCTGCTGGCCTCCAGCACCCCATCTCTGTCACCCCTGGGGACCCACCCCCTGAGCCTCCTTCCTCTCCACTTCCTGCTCCCCCTGAGCCCTCCTCCAGATGAAAATCATTCTAGCAATTCAAGGCTGATATCTGGTGAATTATGTTTCTCCAAATTGCTACATTAATAAGGACCGTGTGTTCCTAGAGGATCATTAATTATAGACACATTTTTACTTCACTCTGAAATACGGCTGTGTTTCTGCTCCATGCAGCTCGGCTACACTTTCGCCAAAGTGCCCATGTGTTGCCTTCGACATCTGTCTCCGGTTTTCCAGCAAGCAGCCCTGGCAGTCCCCTGCTTTTCACAGCTTTCTCTCCCCTGGTGGATGTGTCCTTCCCCAAATGCAGAGAGCCCCCACATGGACCTGGGTGGTGTGAAGGCCCCTGTCCTTCAATGCTTTCCAGTCAAAGTTGATTGCCGTCACAGCTGGGGACTTGCAGGGGTGAAAACACCTGAGAGGTGACACCCTGCAGATGTGTCCCTTTCCAAGGCCTCCCTGGCCATGCGATGCCTTGGATTTAAGGTGACTCCAGTAATTGGGACATTCTGGGTGAGGGAGGAGGCCCAAAGCTCCCTGTCACTGGACTTCCTGACAGAGCCTGCTGTCCGGCCCAGGCTCAGAGCCACAGAGGACGGGGGCAAGAGACTGTTCCTCGTCAGCTGGGCTTGGGATGGCCATTCCAGCACCACGTTCGCTTCCTTGGGCTCTGGGGCACTGACACGGGCACCCCCTGTGCGCACAGACAGAAGGTGAAGCAGTTCCTGCCCCCTCTGCCCCCTGCACGGCCCCATCCCTAGACATTGGCTGCCCCGGGATCGGCTTTCCCGCATCTACCGAGACACCCGCTTAGAACGCCAGTCTCTCTTAGAACGCCCTCTGCCACAGTGATTTGTGCCCACGGCTGCATTTTAGAACCACTGGGGAAAGTTTTAAAAACTCTGATGCCTAGACTACCCTAAAGACCAACTTGGAGTCTCAGAGAGGGAGTTCCCAGCCTCAGTTGTTTTTTAAAGCTTCTTGGGTGATGGCCCTGTGAAGTCAAATTTAAGAAACTGTTCTAATCCTTGCTATTCAGAGCAGAATCCGGGACCAGCAACATGGGCAGGCCTGGAAACTTATTAGGAATGCAGAATCTCAGGCCCCACCCGAGACTCTCTGTATCAGAACCATCTACATTTTAATAAGATCTCTAGGTGATTTGTGCACCCTTTAGAGTTTGAAAAGCACTCTAGCTCAAAATGTGTTTCAATCTGGAGCATGCAAAAGAATTGCCCAGAGAGCTTGTTAAAGATGAAAATGTAGTTCAGGACATCTGGGGCAGGGCTGGGGTCTGCTTTACTGACAAGGCCCTCAGTTCGTCCTGACGCAGAAGGTCATTCGCTGAGAAGTTTCCCATCTAGGACTTGGGTTTGGGCCTGTTGGGCCGTGGGCCTGATGCCCGTGTGGCTGGGGCCTTGTTGGAAGAGGAGAGGCCGCCCAGGTTGGTAAGCCGTCTGGCCACCCACCCTGCCTGGGAGCCTCTCGCCTTCCCTGAGCAGGAGGAGCTGCCCCCAGTCCTGCTGAGCTGGTCCTCTGCCCGCAGGGCTCAGTCAACGCCCTGACTTGCCACGGTCTGCACTTAAGAGCTATATATTTTTAAGTGGAGGCATAATGCACAAAACATAAAATTCATCATTTCGAAGTGTACAGTTCAGTGGTTTTCAGCATATTTACTATGTTTTGCAACTATTACCACTATCTATTTTCAAAAATTTCTATCTCCCCACATGGAATGGTCTCCTTAACAGTCGGTCCCAATTTCCCGCCCTCCCTCACACCCTGGCAACCACTAATGCACTTTCTGTCTGTGTGGACTTGTCTGTTGTGGACTCTCATATAAATGGAATCACACCATATGGAGTCCTACCTTCTTTCACTTAGCGTGGGTTACAGGGTTCGTCATGTTGTCGCAGGTAACAGGTCTGGAGTTTTGCATTCCCTGCCTACCTGCCAAGGGCATGACTGGCCCTGCATTGTCCTCAGGAAAGCTCCTTCCTCACGTCTTTATCTGACCTTGACTTCCTAGCTCTTTAGCCCCAACCAACAAGCCTCTGCAGACAGCAGTGGTGGCTGCAGGCTGGGTCCCACGAGGGGTCACTGGAACAGGGGGCCCCTCCGGGTCGTGTGGCCCAGCCTCCCTACTTCTCAGATGAGGAAACTGGGGAGTCTCCAGAACATTGTGGGGCTCCCCAGGATGGTGAGAAGCAGAAGCTGAGGGGATGGGGAGGACAGGCTGGCGAGGAGTGACAAGAGACCCCAGGGACAGAGCAGGGGTACGGGGACATGGGGACGGCCACGCCAGCACCTGGGCCGCTGCCCTCTGAGGAGACCATCATGAGGCCTGGTGCTGAGAGGGGTGCCTGGAGCTCTCAAGTGTTCTGAAGGTAGTCGTGAATTTATTGAGAGATGATAAATTCCCTCTCTTTAGATTTATTAGAACTTATGTAGAGTTGGATCATAGATTTTTTTTTTGGCAAAAGCCCTTAAAATTTTATGTCCCATCATAATGGTGGATGAAGTCCAGCAAACAGTTTAAATAATTCTTGATTAAATGCTCCTTTCCTGTTGCCTGTTCCGAGTCCCTGTCCCTCCACCCAGGCCAGGCCTGTGGAGGAGGCATCTGCAGCGCCTGGGAGGCATGTATGAGGGGCCAAAGTTTTGAGACTGGAAGAGTCACTTCAAGTGAGGCCCCAGGAGCTAAGCATGGAGAAGAGAGAGAGCGCACAGCCTAGGAGTGAATGCTCCGATTGCACTGGTTTCTCAAATTGAACGTCTACTATGTGGTGGGTCCTTTAAGATTCGGTGTCTAATGTTCTGCAAAGTAGATTTTCTCATATAAATTTCCTTTTTCTCTCCCTTTCCCCTACCTTCCCCCATTCCAGCTCCCCACTGGCCTCCCTGCTGGTCCTCACACACAACAAGGGCTGTCCTACCCCAGTGCCCCCGCATCATCCGTGTTCCTGCCAGGAAAGCCCCTTTGTTAAGGATACTCATGGTTTACTTCCTTACTTCCCTCAGGCTTCTGTTTAAATACCGCTCACCTGGAGAGACTTTCTCTCTGGTCATCCTATCAAAAATAGCCCTCTCTGGTACTCTTTCCCCCCTTATTCTGCTTTGCAACTCACACAGAATCCAGTGAAAAAGTAGGCAAAAGAATTATAAAGCCCTTCATAGAGGACTATGCGTGGGTGGCAAACATCATGAGCTGTTAAGGAAATGCCCATTCAAAGCCCAGCGAGACAGCACTGCATGTCCGCCAGGATGGCTCCAGTTTTGATGAGCACAGCAGGTGTTAGTGAAGACGCGGGTGAACCAGGACTTTGCACACTGCTGGTGGAAATATAATGGATAGACTGCTTTGGAAACAGCTTAAAAAGTTAAAGGCACGCCCAGCGGTTCCACTTCCTGTGCACCGAGAGAAGTAAAAGCACGTGTCCTGGAAAGACTCGCGCTGAGATGCACACGGCAGCTCTGTTTGTTAGGTGCAGCCCGAGACTGAAAACCCACATGCCCATAAATAAGTGAATGGATAAATAAATTGTGTTGTATGTATCTGATAAAATATTACTCAGTAATAAGAGAATTGATTGTCAATACACAAAACAATATTAATGAGTCTCAAAAAATATACTGAGTTATGGAAGCCAGACAAAAATGATGATGTATTATATAAGTATGCTTATATAAAATTCTAGAAAACGCAAACCTAATCTACAGCGACTGAAACAGATTAGTGATGGCCTATGGTCGGGGTGGGGGCAGGAAGGGTAGGGGAAGGGATTATGAAGGGGAAAGTGGGAACTTCTGGAGATGATGGATGTATTTGTATCATGATTGTGGGGATAGTTTTGTGGGCTTATGCAAAGTGTCCTAAATTTTAGAATTTAAATACAGCCACACCTCGGCACTCATCAGCTTCAGAACTCATCAAACCCTGACTGGTCGCATTTTGATGAGAAGAAAATATTTCAGCACTGGGCTCTTGCTGGGACTCATCGTACTCACGAACTTGTGTGAGTCACGCCGCCGCCCTGCGAGAGAAAATGCCCCACCATTCGGTGCTCATCAGTTTCACCACTGGTCATGCACTCTGGAACGGATCAATGATGAGTACCGAGGAACCACTGTTAGGGCCATTTATGTGGGGCAGTTAGACCTCAAGAACATTGCAAAAGAAACTTCGTTTCCATCACTGGGAGCCATAGGTCCCGGGGCAGGAGGACCTCACAGGAGGGCAGCAGAGCCGCTGTCCAGAATGACAGCCCTGCTCCCCGCCCTGGGAGACTTCCAGAAACTGAGGCCTTCAAGCGATGGGGATGAGAGAAGGGCAAAGAGGGTGTGTCCTCCGTCTCCCGAGCTCTCCTTCCACAGCCTTCAGCTTAGCCGTGTCTGCCCTCTCGGAGCAGAGTGCTCTGGTTGGGTTCAGCCCCTTTCCTAGCTGGGCCTCTGTGGCTCGGCACGTGCCCCCACTGTGCCCGGATCACTGGGCTGCGGCCTCTGACCACGGTCACAAATCAGTCTGCTTCTTGCAGCTCCACACGTTTTCGCTTCATGCCTTTTGAAGCCCTGTTTTTAGGTGCACACGCGTAACCATAAGTCTCCCTCACAAACTGACTCCTCTGCCAGGATGAGCTGACCTCCCGTGTCCCCGGTGAGCCGTTGCCTCTGCAATGGCTTTGTCGGAGGTCTGAGAGTCCTCCACCCCAGCTTTCTTGTGCGAGCTATTAGCATGTACTTCTACCCCCACAAAGGTTTACTTTTAAACTAGTCTGTCGTCGTGGGTAAACTGAATTTCTTATAGGCGGCATCCTATAGTTGTCTTGCTTGTTTATGCAATCTGGTAATGTGACTTTTCGTTGGGATGTTTGTATCCTTTATATTTAATCCAATTGTTGATATGGCTGTGTTGAATCTACCTTAAAAATTTACTGTTTCACCTTTTTTTTGTTCCCCTTTCTCCTGCCTTCTTTTGGGTTAATTCCTATTTTTGCGTTTTATCTCCTTTGTTGATGTATTGGCTACATTCTCTCTTTTCAGTAGTTACATGAGCATTATAGTGCACATTTTTAACATTTCATAGCCCATCGTCAAATAACACAGCACACGGGCCTCACAGCAGTGCACCCAGTCCCCCTCTCCCGGCTGCGCGCTGTCGCTGTCCTCTGTTTACTTTTACGTGGATCGTAAAACAACCTTACTTTATTATGCTTGATTTAGCAGCTTATTATCTTTAAAATAGTTATAAAGTAAAGATGAAAGTATTTCATATTTACCTACATACTGACTATTTCTGGTACCCTTCCTCCGTCTGCGGAGACTTCTGAGGCCAGCATTAAAACCGCAAATCTCCCCTACGGTTCCTATGGACTAGCAGCCACCCGGCGTGGCCCTGACTCAGGTCTTTCACGAGGACTGGCCAGGCTGTGGATTGGGGCGGCGGTCACCTGAAGTGCTAGAAAATCGTTCCCGAGCTCCCTCGTGATTTTGGCAGGAGCCTCCGTTTCTCACTTTGTGGGCTGTTGCTCAGAACTGAACCCACGTCACGGCCCCTAACTTCCCCTGGAGCAAGTAACAAGAGAGAGCAAGGCTGAGAAAGAGATTGAGATGGAGGGGAAGGTGATAGATAGATAGACAGACAGACAGATGGACAGAAAGATGGATAGACAGATACTCCAAGATGAAAGCCCCCCCGCCATAACCTGCCACCCTCACAGCTGTCACTGTGCCACGTGCAGCTGGGCACAGAGACCAGCCTTGGAACGAGGTGGGAGGGGCTCCATGGGGTGAGTCCATCACATGTGCCATCCTGGGCCTGTCAAGGCTGCCCCCGCACTGGGGTCTCCCTGGGCTCCCAGGTCTGTCTCCCCTTCTCTGGGAGATGATTGGCTCCACCTGGGCTGCCCTTCCTGCTCTGCGTGTGGGAACGCTGGCCAGGCCGGAAGGTGGCGCATCACAGGCTTCCCCCATGCTCGTGGCCCTCCTTCAGGGATCAGCGGCCTTGCTACCCAATGTCCAGTGTCTGGGATCCATTATTTTATATATTTTGTCGGGTTTTTTGTTCGTTTGTTTCAGGAGGGAATATAATTCTGGTTCCTTTTACTCCATATTTTCTGGAAGTGGAAATCTTGACATTTTTAATATAAACTCAGTTGCTGGCTAAGCCTTTAATCTGAGAACAGATGTTTTATGGGAGAGAGATGAGATGGATGGAGGGCCTGGGAGGGCCGTGGACGCTGTGGTGGAGAGAGGGTGGGCTGAGGCCCTGGGAGGGAAAGAGCAGGGCGCGGAGCACCATGGGGAACTGGGATATGGATCAGGAACCATCAGGGATTTTGCCCTCCTGCACGGTGTCCCTTTGACAGGCTTTTCTCAGAATTGACATAGCTGACAAATAACCTTGTGGATTTCTCTGAGTGGCTCAGAGACTTGAATGAGTCCTGCGCGAGTGGGCGAAGGGTGGCCAGAAGGATGAGCAGGGCCAGCACTCCAAAGGACACCTGAGCGTCCAGGATGATGGCAGAAACCTCCCAGCTGAGGAGCACGTTCACCACTGTCCTTGGCACTCAGCAGCCTTCGCTGACTCCGACACTGTTATCATCTTTTTGAATCTTCTCTGTTTATTGAGCATCTACTACACGCTAGAAACTTGGAGTGCAGCAGTGAGCAAAACATGTACTCCCACGTCCTCCTGGGGTTTACCCGCAGGCGGGGAGAAAGATACTGAAGCCTAATCACCCTGTCACTTTGTTACAATTGCGGTCACGGCCAAGGAGCGGCCCTGGGTGCCAGGCAAGCACAGTCAGAGGGAGGGAGTCTGTGAAAAGACGTGCACAGCTGGTTGCAAACCACCCTGCCAGGCTCCTGACGGCCTCTCACACTCCACTGAGGTCTCTGTCTCCCTGGAGGGGGCCTTCCATTCAGACACTGAGGTAAGTCAACACCCCTGGCTCCTGGGTACCAGGTGCCGCCTGGGTGGGTCCCCTGATGCTGCAGGGTCCGTTTTCCTGGCAGAGTCCATGTGCAAGGGATGGAGGCGCACACACAGCCTTGTCTGACGGTCTCCTGGGAGCCCCTGAAGCCTCCGGTTTTCTCTGTAGATATGAAATCACTTGCTTCTTCCTGATCCCAGGTTTTATCAACAGAACTTGGATTTCTTACCCCATTTCCTTACATCAGACATCTTTTGCTGTGAAGAGAACTAGGCCAGAGAGACCTCGATACGCTGTGCTTGAGCATCGGGTGCCTGTGTGCATCTGTGGCTGTTCGTCTCTGTGTGTGTGTGTGTGTCTGTCTGTCTGTGAGTGTCTGTGTGCCTGTGTGCTGTGTATGTTCATGTCTCTGTGTGTGTGTGTGTCTCTATGTTCATGTCTGTGTGTCTGTGATTTCCTGTATGTGTGTCTCTTTGTGTCTGCGTGTGCCCATGTCTGTGTGTCTGTCTGTTCTGTGTGTGTGTGTGTGTGTGTGTGTGTGTGTGTGTGACTTTCTGCATGTGTCTCTGTGTGTGCATGCCCATATGGAGACTACTCTGATGTGGCCATTTGGGTGCAGGTGTTTGGGTGCAGGTGTTTGGGTGCAGTTATGGGTTTATTTTCAGTTTCATCGGATCCTGGTCCTCACCCATCCCTAACATTGCATGTCCCTTCGTCTCTTACTGACTCGTGTGGGCCCCTCGTCATACCTGCTCCTGCTGAGCCTGCTTTACCCCACCAGCTCCGTCCTGCTCCATGTGCTCGGTACGAGCTGACTCGTCAATTCTGTGGCCCTGCTCTTTCCTGCTCCTGGTGGGAGGCAGATGCTGTGTCTGCCCCGCTCTTCTGGGGACCAGTCCCTCTTGGCCACCTCCACTCCCTCTGACATTGGCCGACCCACCAATGTGTGTGCGTGTGTGCTCACGTCCGTGTGTGTAAGTGCTTTTCCCATCTTGGGACTGAAACTAAAATATTCGAGTTCCCACGGCCCAGTCCTGGTTTATCTTCTGAATCAGGTAATGCAGAGGAGTCCTTCCCATCACCACCCTGCACACAGCCAGACAGCACGGCTCTGTGGAAGGAAGTGCAGGACAGAGAGTGACGAACGTTTTCCAGGAGCTAAAATGAGCTCTGTGCATTTGAGCTCATGGCAACCAGAAGGCCACTCGGTGGGGTAGGTACAAGGATTATCCTCATTGGCAGATGAGGAACAAAGGCCGAGAGAGGGTCAGCAACTTGCCTAATGTCATCCAGCTGGAAAGGAGCAGAGCTGACCTTTGACCCAAGTAGTCTGGCTCCAGACCCGAAGGAGCCAGTGTGGTGTGTCAATCAAAGGAAGTGGCTTCCTGGGAAGGGAGTCAGCAGATCCTGGTCGGCGGCGAAGCAGAGGAGGGCAGCACTTGCCTGCTGCTCCCTGAGGAATGACGGGAAGTTGGTGCCTGCAACAGGGGGGTGGCAAGGGAGGTGCTGGGGGTCTGGAAAGAGCACAGGATTTGCAGCTGGACAGACCTGCCTCAGGTGCCAGCGTGGCCCTGGCCAGCTGTGTGCCCTGGATCCAGCCGTCCACACTCTCCAGGAATGGAAACTGCCTGCAGGACCGTCAGCTTGGGTGCCACAGATGTTGGCACATCCTCAGTGCTTTGTGGGCGACATCTCCGGTCATGGGGATAAACTGACCATGTGGTCGGGGCTGTAGGCCCGTCCCCCTTCCACCGATAATGTTTAAATCGAACAATATGATTTTTTCCCGACCCCCATATCTTCCATTGTGCCTCATTAGAAGAACACCATTCTGCTCAGGTTTAGAAAAACCCAATTCACCTAAGCAGTGACAGTCGAGGTGGGCATGGGGGTCAGTGGGTCTGAATCACTTCGTGCAGGGTCCAGACTGTTGGTTCGGACCTGCTGAATCACACAGTGGGGTCAGGTCCCACCTGAGAATCTGCACTCTACCCCAACACCCAGGCTGAGTTTGGAGGGCCATGCCCCCTTCCAAAG
Organism: Phyllostomus hastatus; assembly: GCF_019186645.2. Lineage (NCBI taxonomy): Eukaryota > Metazoa > Chordata > Mammalia > Chiroptera > Phyllostomidae > Phyllostomus > Phyllostomus hastatus. The sequence goes on along the minus strand of NW_025333999.1, from coordinate 8,553,048 downwards.
GGGTACCCCCTCACCTTGTGGGGGAGCCAAGGGTGCCTTCCCTCAGGGAGGCTCTTGGGCCTGAAGGTACCTTCCTCTCACACTGTTTCTGGTGGCACCTGGGGGAAGGGCCTTGTTCACCGCACCATTTCCCAACGTGGGACACCTGATCTGGCTGTGCACTGCTGCTCTCCAGGCCCCTGGGGATGGGACAGGGACTGGGCTCGGCTGCAAGGAAGGGCAAGGAATGTTCTCATTCCCCTTGGGCCTTATGCTGGCTGCAGCCCCTGACTCACAGGGAGGCTGGTGCCACCTGCAGCCTTGCCTCTCGGGCCCCTTCACTCCCCCACGACTGCACCTGTGTGAGGGAGGCGGTAGCCTCGTGGCCAAGGCCACCGCACACAAGGACCGTGCTGGGCTTAGAGTGCTGGAAGGCTTTTCAGCGTGCTGAATGATTTTTTCCAACTTGAGGTGGAACCAGCCCACTCCACAAGCAAAATCTATAGTGCTGAGCAGTGGCAGCAAATTGGCAAGGCTTAATAAACCTCATGCCTGCCGCGCTCCTGTGGCTATATATCAAAGGGAAAACAAATATATTGACTAATTCCTCTCGGAAGAACATCCATAAATTACAGCTGTTTGAAACCCGCCCGTTGTGAAAAAAGGTTACAGATGATGTAATTTGCTCCATTATAGGTATAACTGCGGTACAACCAGGTTTAACTACTGCAGCCTCTTAGCCTGATTGTGGGAGGGCTGCGTGTCCAGAGGACAAGTGGTTTGGGAAGGAAGGTGACAATACCTTACATTTGCCTTCTCGGGGCTCCCTCCTGCGGAGGGCTCTGAGTGATTCTCCCTGTGAAGGGCTGGCTTCCCAGAGGTGGAAGGAAGACCCTGCCTGCAGACTGGGAAAATCAAACCAAGGCACTTACGTACCCTGTCAGGGTCCTGTGCTGTGGGCGGAGGGCCCTAGATAAGCTTGCGCCCTGTGTGCAGGGTCCCTGCTGCTCTCACAGGGTCACTGCAGGCCCTGCTCCTTCATTCCCTGGGCCCACACTGTTCCAAGGGGCCTTGTCTCTACAGAACCCTGTGTCTCCTAAGCTCATCCCAGGTGTGGGCAATAGCAGCTGTCCACCAGTGTCTCCTCTAGCTTGGAGAAGAACCATGTTTCTGTCTGCAAGTGTCCACCGTGGAGCCAGGGGACCTTCCAGCATGCTCTATGCAGGTCAGTGTGTGAGCCTTCAATGCAGCGGTGAGACACCTGCAGACCCAGCCCCGCATCCTGTGGTCAGGTGACACTGTGTCTTTGTCCCTACGTGGCAGGTGAGAAAGCTGGGCCCAGCAGGGCTCGAGTTGTCCCTGCAGCCTGTTACCCCAGTGGGCCTCGTACCCCAGTGTCCTGTCTCCTAGGCCCGCATCCCTTCCTCATAGATTGTTGGCTTCCAAGCTTAGGGGACACAGAGTCTCCTGGGTGCTTGAGACAGATTCCAGAGCTCCTGTCCCAAGCAGTCGGCATGTAGCCAAGTCAAGGGGCCTTGTAAGTGGTCGAAGGGCCTTTTGGTGAAAGCTGGCTCTCAGTGTCCTTCCCTGGTGTCTCTTACTGAACAGGCACATGGGGCCACAGTGGCTCCAGCACTGGGTGTTCTGCTGTACCCCGACTTACCGATTCCCCAGGTTATATAGAATGAACCCCTTTCAGGGAGCCCTCACTACTGACTCAGAAGCATAGGAAAATAGAGACCCTCCCACCGGCTCTCTGAGAAGGGGAGGGGACAGCGGGAGGGTGCAGGGACATTGCCTGTGTCAGACAACTGGGGCTTCAATCTAGCTTCATTCTGTGGCTTGATTTGCCTATTGGACAAGGGCGGTCACACGCGGAGTTTCCAGGTGTTGCATTCTCCCGATGTCAGGAGGGGCTGTGACCCCCAAGGAGCCTAAAGAAGCCCCTGCTGGACCAGCCTGAGCCCCTTCTGGCGCGAAGCGCACAGGACCCCCTAGCAGCTGGCATGGGGAAGCAGAGAGAACGCTGTTGACGCAGGCAGACACCCTGTGCGTCTGATTACAGTAATTGCTCGCTTGATGTTTTGTATTTGGCTGCGTACACCCGGCAGTGGCAGCCACCCACTCAGTTTCTCTCAGAAAGCCTCTTGCTCACCCCTCTCTCCTGCATATGTGTTTGCGCAGACACACAAATACACATGGCCACCGGCCCAGCTTGGCCCACTCCCTGCCGTGTATTCACAAGGCGAAAATAGCCACAGATGCTCAACGACGAGTCTGAGCAGACTGTTGGTTGCTCTCCTCCTCTGACAGCCCTGAAAGCCGCCCACCTCTCCTGGTTTCCTTAGAAGGTCCAGCTGAGAGGCAGTGTGGGATGGGAGAGGGGAATGTGTGGGTGGGCTCCTGCTTCCTTCTGCCCTGCTTCCTGGAAACTTCGGGGCAGATAGGAGCAGGGGCCAGAAGAGGGCTTTTTTTGAATTGTGTTTTGAGAAGGGAGGCCGGGGCGAGTGTGACCAGCTCTGTGCAAGGCAGCAGGAGAGTCCAGAGACTCTCCCACCCAGAGAGCACGGTCCGGCGCTGAACCTGGGTTTGCAGAAGCCGAGCTGTCATTGCTGAAGCCCTGTCTGACTGGCAGAGTTTATTCATGCCCTCCTCTCAGGCACCATGAGCTTGCTGTTTAGTTTTAACTTTATTTTTTGAAATCATGGTACAGTAACACTGAGTGTGTTAGGGATATACAGTTCTGTGAGTTTTAGCACACGACTATAGGTGTGCAGCCAACACCACGATCAGGGCACAGAACAGTCTCATCCCAGAATGGCTCACATCACTACCAGTTTGTCTTTGATCCTGTTGTAGGAATGGATCAAATTATACAGGATGTAACTTTTTGAGACTAGTTTCTTTCATTCAACATAATGCCTTTGCAATTCATCCTAGGTGTCCCATGTACCAATAGTTTGTTCTTTTTCATTGTTGATACTGTTTGGTTGTGTGGCTGTACCATAATTTAAGTATCCATTCATTCATTCATTGAAGGACATTGGGCTGGTTTCAGTTTTTGATCATTATGAGTGGAACTTCTGTAAACACTCATGCACAGATTTTTGTGTGAACCTAAAATTTTTATTTCTCTAGGGTCAGTTTCTTTAGAGGATGGTATTTCTCACCTGGGTCATCTTTCTGGTGTGGATTTTTGCCAATGTTCTCTTCTAAAAGCTTTATAACTTTATTTTTTTTGCATTTAGGTTTATGGTATGTTTTATTTTTGTATAATGATATGACATTTAAGTTGAGGTTCATTATTATTATTTTGTAGAAAGATTTCTAATGGTTCCAACATTTGTTGAAAAACTATTCTTTCTCCGTTGAATAGCTTTTGCATCCTTATGGAAAGTCAGTGGTCTACGTGGGTGGAGCCTGTTTCGTCTGTGTGCCGGACTCTCTCCGCGTCTCGCTGATCGGCGTAGGCGCATCTAGCCCTTTGTCAGTGCCACACTGTCTTGATTGCTGTGGCTGCACAGTGGGTCCCAGTGCGGTGGAGCTCCGCTTGTCTGACTTCGCTCTTCTCTCTCAAACTGTGTTATCCCTCTAGTGTCATTCATCTTTTAGGGTTAGCCTGTCCATTCTACAAAATAGCTGCAGCTTTTTGTGAGTATTTTAATAGAATTATTTACATTAAACATCAACTTGGGAAAATAAGCATCTTTACTATGTTGAATCTTTCAATTCATGAACAGAATATGTCTGACCATTTATTTAGGTCACCTTGGATTTCTTTAATCAGCATTTTATAATTTTCAGCATCAGATTCTGTACATGTCATATTAGATTTATGCCGAAGTATTTCATGCTTTCGGAGCTCCTCTCAACGGCACCGCTCTGGTTTCCAGTGAGCGCTGCCAGCACACAAAGGTGCAGTCAGTGCATGTTTGTGCCTCGACTTCGCGTCTGCAGCAGCGCGAAGCTCTGACACCAGTTCTAGAAGGGGTGTTGTCGTTGTCGTTGTCACAGTTTCCTTGGGAATTTCTACCTGGACAGTCGTGTTGTCTGCAAGGAGGGGCAGTTTTAGTTCTTCATTTTTCTACCTTTATGCCCTACCTTTATTTTTCTTCCCTTATTACACTTTCGAGGACCACCACCACACGGAACAGGAGTGGTGAGGGTGGGTGTCATTTTTATTCCTGATTTAGGAGAAACAATCTTTTACCAGCAAACTCGTTAGTTGTAGGTTTTTATAGATGCCTTTTGTCAGGATATGGGAGTTCCCTCCTTTTCTTGACAGAATTTTTGTCATGAATGCATGTTAAAATTTCAAATGTTTTCTTCTGTATTAATTGATATGATCATATAGTTTTGCTTCTTTAGATGGCTATATGGTGGGTTAAATCAGTTGATTTTCAAATATTAAACCATCCTTGCATTTCAGGGATAGAATCCACTTGGCTACAGCATACTGTTCCTTTTATATACTGGTGCATTTTATTTTGGGATTATTTTGTTGATAACTTTTGTGTCTCTACCCTTTAGAGATATTGATCTATAATTTTATTTATATTATCTTTGTTTGATTTTGGTATCAGGATAATGGTAACCTCATAAAGTAATTTTGAAGTATCTCCTTTTTTTATTTTTTGGAAGAGATTGCATAGAATCCTTAAATGTTGGCAGACTTTGCCTGGAAACCATCTAGGCCTGGGAGTTCCTGTTTCAGGAGGTTTTTAAACTATGGATCACATTTCTTTAATAGTTACTATTTAGATGATCTCCCTCATGTGGGGGCATTCGAGTAGTCTGTGGCTTTTGAGAAATCAGCCCGTTTATTCGAGTTGCCGGTTTGATGTGCATAGGGTTGCGCGTGGTGGGCTCCCACTTTGTCTTTGACACCCATGGAGTCCGATGTCCACAATGGGTGTTTCACTGATTTGACACCTCTCTTCTTTTCTAATAGAAGCATTTAATGCTGGGGACTTTGTTGCTGTCTAAGCGCTACTTTAGCTGCATCTTGCACATATTGATAAATTGTGTTTTTATATATTTCAGTTTAATTCAAACTATATTATATCTTTGGGACTCCTTCTTTGGCCCATGGAGTATTTAGAAGCATATTGGGAAATTTCCAAGTGTCTGATAAATTTCTTATTATCTTTCTGTTATTTATTTCCAGTATAATTTTATTATATTAAGGCAACTAAGTTTGTATGATTTCAGTCATTTGTATTGGTTAAGATTGCTTCGTGATCCAAGATATGGTCCATCCTAACAACTTGCCCACCTGTGTTGGAAAAGAATACACATACCAGTTAGACTCCACTGATTCACGTCTGTTTGCTTCATCTGTGTTTCTGCTGGTTCTCTGTCTATGGGTTCTACTCACTGAAAAGAGCAGAATGTGAAAGTCTTCTACTCTATTTGGGAATTGATTGCTTTTCTTGCAGCGCTGGGAGTGTTTGCCTCATGTACTCTGAAGCTCCGTTGTTAGGTGTGTACACGTTTAGGGCTGTGACACCTTTGTGAAGTGGCGCTTTTATCACTGTGTAATGTCTTTCTTAGTCTCTTGTAGTTTTCTTTGCTCCGAAGTCTAACTTTGATGTTAAAGTCACCACTCCGTCTTTCTTATTAGTATTTTTTAATCTCATATCTGTTCCCATTGTTTTATTGACTTTCTCATGTAATTATATTTGAAATGGGTTTCGTATAGACAATACATAGTTAAGGAATATTTTAAATCTATTTTGACAATGTCTGTCTTTTAATTTATGGTTTTATACCTTTTATACTTAATGTAATTATGGCTATATTTAGACAGGATTAACATGTTATTTTTTTTTGTTCTATTTTCCTTTCTCTGACTTCTCTCTTCTCTTGGAATATTTAAACTAGATGCATTCCCATCAGCTTGCACTGACTTTCTAGACATTTCAGTATCATTTTTATTTCAAGAACTATATTACAATGTCCTTGAAGTCAAGGATGGATTGCTTCTACTCTACTTACGTTTGTTCTTTCCCCTCTGTCACTGTTGGGCTGGGACAGTATGTTCCATGTAGTAGCTGCTGGTAACTTTCCATTAAAGTGAGTCAATGGATACTGAGCGATTTGAATTTGTGTTTGATATACGTGCTATTTCGTGCTCAGGGTGTCTTTTCCTCCTTGAGAGGGGCTAGAGTATTTTCCTTTCCTTCAGGTATATGGGTTACCTTTAAAATCTGCTGGCATGGTATCTTGGATTTACATTTAATGACATCTGTGGATATGTAGACAGAGAAGATGGTGTTTCATTTATGTCTAAAAAAAGTGGCTTCATGAAAAGTCTTAGACATTAGTCATCCCTCCGTACATCACACACAGCACCAACTCACGATGGGTTTTGATGATGTCATACAAAGTCCTCCCAGGACAGTCAGACTTGTCTATTACTTGATGGAAACATTAACACATTGAAAGAAAGGCATTAGTCACAAAGGGCTGGTGTAAAGAGGAAGTTTAGGAACAGAAGACTCACAGGCAAGGACACTGGCAGCATCCATCAGAGTACTGTCCAGAGGATACACAGACTTTCCTTCTCTGCTTCCTATTGGCTGGACCACCCAGCCCTGGAGACAGATGGTTCAGACAGGTGCCTGAGGCTGATGCCATTAAATGCTTCACTTGCTCACCTCAGCTTGTTCTAGCTTTAGTATCACCAAGAATACTTCTTATAAGCAATTTTCTCTGAGTCATGTAAACAAGAACTAGAGGATAACAATGGAAAATTAAACACATGCATCTACTTTGGCCTCCTTCTGAAACACTATTGAATTATTAGTAAAGGGATTTTTCAAAAAGCATAAACCTAAAAGCAAAGTGAAGTGAAGTGAGGAAATAACAGCAACAGAACTTTGAAGATGGGAAGTCTGTGGATGAGTAACCAATCAGTAGATCTGAGGAAACAGAATCTTATAGAGGCAGTGACAAAAAGAGAGAGGTGATCAGAGTTACTTTTTTCCTTTTCTGTTCTCACCCAAGGGCACTTCTCATTGCTTTGAAGGAGAGAGAGAGAGAGAGAGGAGAGAGAGAGAGAGAGATTGGTTGTCTTTTGTATGTGCCTCAACCAAGCTTCTAACCCACAGCCTGGGTTTGTACCCTGACTGGGAATGCAACCTATAAACTTTCGATCTATGGGATGATACTCCAACCAACTGAACCACACTAGCTAGGGCCAGACTCACTTTTATAAATCCTCAAGCAGCTCAAGAATTGGCTACAGCTGGCATGCCTTGAACCAGGGGTAAAGAGGGGTTCTGGTCTCAAGAGGACTGATTAAAGTTTCCTTATAAATGTTTAGACCTTCAAATTCTCTTTCCTACTCTGTGCAGTGTTGCACCCCCACAGAAGACCAGCAGGTTCCTCCCTGGGAGGACAGAGCAGATCTTTGGATTTGGGGAGCCACAGCACCACTGGTGGTGTGGGCGTGTGTGAGAACAGGGGCATCAGATGGGGCCCCTACTCCTGGTTTGCTTCCCCACTTGGCTCCAGTGCACTGACAGCTGTAACTTTATCTTTCAAGCAAGAAGCCAGAAAAGGCTTTTCTGATGATCTGATAAGTTCAAGAAGAATGCTATAAATGTACTGAATCGGAGTTTCCCGATGAACCGTGCCAGCCAGATTATCCTAGCATGACAGGACCTGCCAGCCAGGGCCTCCACCCCTTGGTGCTTGTGGACTCCCAGTCTTAAAGATTACCAGGAGCTGAGGGCAACCTCCAAAGGAAAAATAGATACCAGAATAAAGAAATAGAGCAAGGCAGCTCAATGGAACAGAGACTACACAGAGAGCACAAAAGTAAAATTAAAACCATCTGTAATGTCTTTAGGGAAAGAAGAGGCTACGTTGTATTCCTAAAACAAGACATGGTATTTTAAAAAGGAACATTTGGAGGACAAGATTGTTTAGAAGTAAAAACCACAACGGCAAAAAATGAAAACTTACCAGAAGGGTTGGGAAATAAAGTTGAGGAATTCTCAGAGAAAGTGGAGCTGGAAGTGAGAGAGTTGGAAAACAGGAGGGGAAAAAATTCAACAATTAAAAGGCCTTTTGCAGGAAGACCAATATCTGAATAACAGTCCCGAAAAGAATGGACAGAGGAAGTAGAAGGTATAAAATCATCAAAGGAAAAACTTAAGGAATGTCCCATAGTTGGACAACTATGTTTCCAGATTTAAAGAGCCAACAAATGCTTAACCAATGAATGGTAATACACCCACACCATGGCAAATGCACCACCAAGAAATTTTGCAATACTGGGACTAACAGAAGAGCCTCCATGTTTCCAGGGTCACATGCAAAGGATAAGCAATCAGAATTATATTGACTTCTTAACAGCAACACCAGAAGGTAAGAAAACTCAAATTTTGGTGCAGAATGATCTGTACCCTGGAATACTATATTCGTTCAAACAATCAATTATGGGCGTGAATGAATAAAGACATTTTCAGACATAGAATGTCAGAAGGTATTTACTTCCATGGCACCCTTTCTTGGGAAGCTGTTGGAAGCCATGCTCCACCACAATGAGGTTCTGAAAGGGAGAGAAGGGCATGGCTTCAGGAAACAGCATTCATGCACAGCAGATAGGCCTGGAGGATCGTGGATGGTGGTGGGGTAAGACCCCAGGATACCTCGAGGACGAGCAGCCCCCCACTGGAATTGCTCAGGAAGCTCTGGGAGAGATTTCTTTAAGAATATGAAACCGATAGAACACTTCACTGGTCCAAATACATTAATGGGCTGAGAGTCAGGGTTTGAAATGCATAGTGTCTCCATAGGGGTGATGATAACAGACACTCAGTGGCTACACCAACCAAAGTTACTGCATGTATGTATGTCTCCACGCCGGGGGGTGTGGGGACTGGCAGGGCCCATGTGTGCGTGGTGAGCTTCAGGGGATGGAACTCCCGAGTCAGGAGCCAGGCCTCACCCTCTGCACAGAGACCTCCCTGATGGCTCTGTCTGACCTTGTGTCTTCCCAGCATGATGCCCTGCCCTTTGGCTTCAGAAGGACTTACCCCTGTTTATAATGCCTCCCTTGATGCTGGCCCTGACTTTCATGTCCATCTCACCCACTGTCGTGATAGCCTATGCAAGGGGCACTCCCAGGTGTCTGCTCCAGGCCTCTGACTCTGGCCCCCAGCCACGTCTGTTCTGTTTGGTTTGTGGTTTCCTCTTCATTTTGTTTGTGATATCTTGTGATCTGCAGAAATATTTCAATCTTTAGTCAGGCTTATGATATTTTCCTTTATAATTTCTTCCTTCATTTTTATGCTTAGAAGGAGCTTTTGTACATAAGAACAGATAAATATTCACTTAAATTTTCTTCTAGCTGTGTTATTTTTTAAATAAAAAAGGTAGTGTTTTTTTTCCATTTGGAGTTTATATTGGTTTAGAGTGTGAAGAGTACAATGTAAAGCAACTGTATTTTTACAGTTAACAAATTTCCCTTACTCCATTTGTGGAATAAATCCATCATCTCCTTGCCAGTTAGAAATTCTGCCTTCTTTGGATACTGGCTTCTCATGGACAGTAAGTTTTGTTTCCGGGCTTGCTAGTGCCAATGTGTTTATTGCAGTGCCGGTAGTGTGTAGGCCAAAGAACCTCTAATTGCGGCCAAACTGTGTATATAGCACATTGTCCTTATAGAAATAGTGACAAGAATGTTCCAGTGTTCAGTCCTCTTTCTTTGTCATTGCAAAGTCCTAAGTAGCCACCATGCCATGCTACACCCCCGTCACCAGGCTGGTGAGTCAGACACCACCCGTGACGGAGACGCTTTCCCTGGATGTGCTTCGGGCCTGCTCTGCACCCGGAATGCTGCTTGCCTTTCAAGCTCCGTGGCATGGTCTCACAGTCTGAGCTGGTAGCAGGAGTGGGGGAAGTGGACTGGGTGCAAGATGCTGTGGAGAAGTGGGCTCTCTGGAGAACGTGCCCCTGTCTAGAAACATTCGGAGGGTTTCCGATCAAGGCGTGGCGTGCACTGGATGTGGCAGGAGGACCGTGGGCTCTGAACTCAGATGTGGGGAACAACCGTGTGGCACTGGAGAGTTTATTTACAGAGTGTTTCTGCAAAACCCTTCCGAGTAAATATTAACCAATACGCCCAGTTAGAGGGCACACACTACATCTTCAAAGAGGCAGAACAATGTGCAATAGGCTTTAGAGCCAACACTTCCGATAAGGGACCCAGGGCTCTGACCTGATCCCCGACCCTGTTCCCTCCCCTCCACACCATGTGACAGTGCCGCCCACTGTGAGTGTGGGTGACAGGTGAGAGGCTTTCAGGAGAGAAGAATGAGCTATTTTTTGGTATTGAATCTAAAAATACCAGAATCTAAGTGACCTACAAAGACCGCCTCTGGCTGAATTCCAAATGTCAGGGCACAGAAAAGGGAGAGGTGGCACCAGGGAGTCAGGACTCCTGCTGACAGGCACGCCCTGTGCACATCTGTCTGGAACATCTGGAGTCGGCCTGGCCAGAGAGGCTGTGGGCTAAACAGCCCGAATGCTTCTCACCCACATTGTTGCAGCCATTCAAGCAACCCCCAGAGAGAGCCTGATGGGGAGTCTGCAGAGACCTTTAAATTAACCAGATTTTCTCCTGCTCTGAGGCAGGCTGTCTCTCTCTCTCCCTCCCTTCTTTCCCTCCCTCTTCTTCTTTCACTCCCCCCCCCGCCACTTTCCTGTCCTGATACTCAAGCACCCGGAGGGTGGACCACTACTATAGGTCAGCTGCCTAGAGTGGGAGGAAGACTCTTCTATTTGTAACTCCAAGGTCCAGCAGTTACAAGTTTTTTGGAGCAACTTGCTCAAGGTGGCAGGAAGGCTATAAAAAGACTGTTCTTTCCTGAGCCTGCTCTCAGCTCCCCCACCCCACCCCGCCCACTGTCCCAGGCCCCATCATTCAGGCTGGCACAGAGGCTCCTAGCCCAGAGAGCTCCTGACTCCGTTTGAAAGGAAAGGTTAAGAGCAGCTGGAGAATGAGAAATTCTTCGGTAGAGACCCCCTGCCTTTGCTTGGATTTGAGAGCCAGGGCCCTAATGAGCTTGAGTCAGACCATTAGGGAGACCATTCCATTTTGGTGGGCAGTCACTGCCTGTGCACTTGTCTGCGTGGATGATGACTTTGTGAGAACGTTGGGGACAATGTAATCAAGGGTCCCTTCCAGTTAAAGAAAAGAACAGCTCCTTGGAGTCAGCCCAAGGGGATGATGCATCAGGGCCTTCCCTGGACTCAGCGGGAGTTTCCTGACCCTGAACGAATACCCTTTATGAAGCCTCTGGTTTCTGACCTGTGAGTTACAGGTGCGCCAAATCAGAACGTGTACAGCAGTGGCAGGACGGCTGCATCCACACCACAGACATTCCGCCTGCATGGGCTGAACTGTCTGAACCAGAAACGATGGGCAGTCGTAGATGGAAGAGCCTTAAACCACTGCACTGGTGCACGGATGTAAGCAGTCTGAAGCTACAGAACAGATCTGACAAGAGAGAACAGAGGTTTTTTTAAAATTGTGGTAAAATTCATAAAACACAACATTTACTGTCTTGACCATTTTTAAGTATGCACTTCAGCAGTTTTAAGCATATTCACATCATACAGCCATCTCTACAGCTCTTCATCTCGAAAAACCCAAACTCTGTCCCCACTGACACTAACTCCCCACTCCCCTCCCCAGCCCTGGTGCCCACCATTCTACTCTCTGTCCCCATGAATTTGACACCTTTGGGTGCCTCATGTGAGTGGGATCATAGAGTGTTTGACTGTTACTGGCCCGTTTCACTGAGCATAAGGTCTTCAAGGTCTACCCATGTCGTAGCAGGTGCCGGAATCTCCTCCCCTTTTAAGTCTGTTTTTCCAATCATCTGCTCATGCACTAGGGGTGCTTCCACCTTTCGGCTGCTGTGAATAGGGCTGCTACAAACATGGAGTGCAAATATCTTTTCAAGACCCCACTTTCAGTTATTTTGGGAATATACCCAGAAGTTGACTTGCTAGATTATATGGTACTTTTGTTTTTAATTTTTTTTAGGAACCTCCATACTGTTTTCCACAGTGGCTGTACCATTTTATGTTCTCACCAACAGTGCACAAGGGCTCCAAGTTCTCCATATGCCCCTCCCTCCCTCCCTTTTTAATGTATTCCCTCCCTTGTGTATTTTTTTCCTGAAATGTCTCTTTCTGGCCTTTACCATTTTTGTTTTAAGTGCTTTGAAATTTCTGTCAGTCTTAACAAATCCCTGCCACTCATTTGTTATATTCAATCAGTCACATCTGTTTATTGTGTTTCATAAACGTCCCTCAAATCTGCCTATATTACTTCACCCTCACTGACTCTGTCCCAGCTCAGCCTCCATGGTTCCTCTGGCAGTCAATGCATCCGCTTCTAACTGGACTCTTCACCTTTGACCTTGGACTTTTCCCACCCATTCTCCACATGGCAAGCAGAGTGAGCATTTCTAAGTGTAAATCTGTGCATGGCACAGCCCTACCTAAAACCCAGTCAGGGTTTCTTGTCACCCTGGATGTGGAAGTCCACACTCCCTAACCAGCGCCTGGAGACCCTGTTACCTCCTCTAACTTCCTCTCCCTCTGGTCTCCACCTGCAGATGCACCCTCCTGCAATGGCGACCACTCCCGTGGTTTAAGAATCACTCCGGTACTGTTCCATCTCCCAGCATCTACACATGCTGTTCCCTCTCCCTCAGCTGCCCTTCCCTTCCCTTTGCCTGTCTAACTTGTCATCCTTCAGGACTCCACTTAAAACCACCACCTCTAGGAACCTTCTAGGGCCTCTGGAGACCAGGATGAACAGGTTTCCTTGCTGCCTGTCACCCTGTCACCGCCCCATGGTAACGTCACATTCCGTGAGTCTTGTCAGTTGGTGTGCCTGTTTACGTGTGCACACTCCTTTCTCTTGGGCCCCTTTTCATCCCTAGTGCCCAGCACAATGTCATCACAGATCCTGGTTAGGGGCTTGTTGAATGAGTAGAAGTGCTTCTAGTGGACATTTATTGAGGCTCATTAATTACTAGATGGGTAATTTATAGCCTTCACCTCATTTAATCCTCACAAACGGCTCTTTTGGGTGGTTCCACTCAGTATGGCAGGTGAGAGGAACGAAGGCTGGAGAGATTGCTCAGAAGGGGCGGAGCACCCACCTCTGCTTCCTCGCAGAGCCGGCTGCGTGGGGATGGGGTTCCACCTGGAGGGGTCTGTCTGGGTCCTTTGTGTGTAAAGATCCTTACACCTCTGTCGTGTCTCTTCCTTGCGAATATTTTCCCCAGGTCTTGATGCTTTCTAATTTCCTATTTGATCGTCTTGAAGTTTAGAATCTTTCAACTATTAAATAGTAAAACCAGTCACTCTTTTCTGTGATAATTTATTCCATGGATCACGCTTTAAAATTTTTATCCTTTCTAAATTCACTTGTAATGTTAGTCTATATTTTAATTGTCTCATTCTTTTACATTTAACTCTTTAAGCCTTTAATTTTGTATTTCTTTTTTTTAATGTTGACACTATTGCCGATGTCCCCATATCCCCCACTTTGCACCCCTCCCCCCAGCACCCACAGCCCCTTCCCTCTGGCCTTCACCACGCTGTTGTCTGTGTCTATGAGTTATGCATACACGGTCCTTGGCTAATCCCTGCACCTTCTTTCATCCAGACCCCGGCTCCTCTCTAAAAGCTGTCAGTCTGTTCCATGTGTTCATGCCTCTGTTTATATTTTGTTCATCAATTTATTTCATTCATTAATTCCACATATAAGGGAGATCATATGGTATTTTTTTCCCCTGGATGGCTTATTTCACTTAGCATAATGCTCTCCAGGTCCATCCATGCTGTTGCAAACGGTAAGCTTTCCTTCTTTTACTGTGGCCAAGTAGTACTCCACTGTGTAATTGTACCACAGCTTTTTTAGCCACTCATCTAGTGATGGGCACTTGGGCTGTTTCTAGATCTACTGTAAATAACTGGTATGAACGTAGAGGTGTATATGCTTTTTTGAATTAGTGTTTCAGGATTCCTAGGATATATTACCAGTAGTGGAATTGGGGTCAAAAGGTAGTTTCTTTTTTAATTTCTTGAGGAAACTCTACACTAATTTCCACAGTGGCTGCACCAGTCTGTACTCCCATGAATGGTGCACGAGGGTCCCCTTTTCTCCACATCCTCTCCAACACTTATTGTTCATTGATTTACTGATGATAGCTATTCTGACAGGTATGAGGTGGTATCTCATTGTGGTTTTAATTTGCATTTCTCTGATTATTAGTGATGTTGAGTATCTTTTCATATGTCTGTTGGCCATCTGGGTGTCCTCTTTGGAGAAGTGTCTTTTCAACTCCTTTCTCCATTTTTAATTGGATTGTCTGTCTTCCTGGTGTAGAGTTGTATAAGTTGTTTATATATTTTGGAAATTAGTCCCTTGTCATATGTATCTTTGGCGACTATGTTCTCCCATACAGTGGGTCCCCTTTTCATTTTGTTGATGGTTTCTTTTGCTGTGCAGAAGATTTCAGTTTGATGTAGTCCCATTTGTTTAATTTTTCTTTTATTTCTCTTGCCTGAGGAGACATATTGGCAAAGATATTGTTATGAGAAATGTCTGAAATTTTACTGCCTATGTTTTCTTCTAGGATTTTTTTAATGGTTTCATGACTTACATTTAAGTCCTTTATCCATCTTGAGTTTATTCTTGTGTGTGGTGTAAGTGGTCACCCTGGTGCTGGCACAAGAACAGGCATGTAATCAGTGAAACAGCAGGGAGCCCAGAAATCCACCCGCACCCGTGTGGTCAGGTGCTAATTGACAAAGGAGGCACGAGCACACAATGGGGGAGAGACAGTCTCTTCAGTAAAGATCCTGGGATGACTGGGCAGGTACAGGCAAAAACGTGAAATTAGACCACCAAGCCTTTAAGCCCTTTAAAATTTACATAATCTTTGTTGGGTGTTTTCCTGAATCCATTTATTGAATAGTGCTTCTTATTAGGTATTAGTACTTTTATATATTTATAGTCTGTTTGGGGGAATTTTACTGATTGATTGGTATGTCAAGTCAACTCTTGAACTATTATTACCACTGTATTTTATCATTTATTTTCTATTTAGTAGGGTAAGTCCTGCCTTTTGTGCACACCCCCTTGATACATTTTCTCTTCCACATTACCTTGGCTGATCTCACCTATTGTTCTAATATGATCTTTAAAATATTTCTTATCTGCATGATATTTACTGGCACAGTTTAAAACATGAATATACTACATGTTCATTACATACAAATTAGGAAATATAGAAAATTCAAATAAATGAAGTACAGATACATGAACATTTTATTTCCTTATAGTTTTTATTCTTTGCGAATGCAAATGAGTATTACAGTTGGGACCACACTGCAGTGTACCCCGGGCCCTGCCTTGTGTCCCGGCAAGTTACTGTGTAAGCATTTTCACATCTGATTAGATTTTGAAATTATGAGTTTAAATCTTGTGTAATTTTTATTGATATAAAAGCCTGAAAATTTTTCTAGTGATTCCCCTATTGTTGGGCATTTGGGTTATTATTAATATTTTGTTTCCTTTAAATAGTCTGGTAATGAAAATCTGTGCAAATACAATTTTGTTCACATTTGATCATTTCCTTAGGGTATATTTCTAGATCTGGGTCAACAGGAATGCACATTTTTAAGGCTTTAAATTGCTTTTTAAAAAGGTTGCACCAATTTAAACTCCCATCAGCACTATAGGGAAATGTCTGTTTCCACTGTATTCTTGCCAACGCTTGGTTACTATTATTTCATTGAGACTTTTATTGAGGTTACGTTAAATCTATAAATCAATTTAGAAAGAATTGACTTCTTTATAATATTGATTCTTCTCTTCAAGGGAAATGGTGTGCCTCTGTTTGATTACATCTTTATTTTATATCTCTCAGTGAAGTTTTTTTGTTTTCTTCACATAAATCCTGCACATTTATTACTGGGATTAGTTCTGGGTGTATCATAGTGTCTGTTGTTGTTGTCAGTTTTTGTTTTGTTATGTGAAAGCCACTTAAAATGGTATCCTCTTCCCAAAGTGTGTTTCCGAAGCACTTGAGCCTCCAGATGCTCTGTGAGGAACACAGGGGCTCTGAGTTCACACTTGCTCGGGAAAGCCTGTTACCTTCACTTGGAAATTCTCATGACAAATTCGTGCAAGCCTGAGGAGTCCTGTTGTAAAGAAGCCTGTTGAACATTGTTTGTTGCTCCACCCAGCACATCTCTAGCTTATTTGATCATGGGATATTTTTTTATGTAAACATAAACATTTTTAATGTACAATCTACTAGTATTCAGTGGAGCTGATATTTGGGGAAGCCTAATGCTGTGACCTGACAAATGGCCCTGATTTGTCACTCTTCCCTGTAACAATGCCCTTGGCCTGTAACTCTGGAGTGCCATTCCACTTGATTCTGAACTACACTATGTGGTTTGGCCAATGGGATGTTAGCAAAAGCAAGCACATAACTTTTCAAAGTGGGATTGATCACAGTAGCGTCTTCCATATCCATGAAAATATATGCCTGGGGTACCCTGTTGGAGGAAGAGACAGGTGGAGCAGAGCTGAGCTATGCCCATCATCCCAGTTGAAACCATGCTGAATGACTCAAAAAACACTCAATTCTTTTTATGAAAGTGAGCCCCACCAAGACCAGAAGAACACCTCAGCTGGACATCAGATCTATGAACTAAATAGCTTCCAGTTGTTTTGTAGCAGTGAGTTTTGGAATGACTTGTTACATAGCATTATTGTGGCAAGAGATAACTGATACACCTGCCTTAGGCGATTAGCTTAAGCTCAATAGGCTTTATTTATACTAAGGAATTTCCTTTTCATTTCTATTTTTCTAAGTACTGCTCACCGAAAATGTTATTGAATAACTTTTGGGCAGCCATTGAGATTATTTTAAGCCTTTCCAGCTGAACCTACTGATGTGATATTTTATATGAATAGACTTCCTATTAATAACCTGTCCTGACCTCCCCCCATAAATCACTCTTGGTAACAGCTGATTGTTCTTTTAATTTGCTGTGTGCTACCATGTGCTAGTGTTCTCCATAGAGATTTAGTATCTATGTTTATAAGTAAAATTAGTTTGTAGTTTCCTATTTTGGTCCGTCTTTTTCATTTTTGGTATAAAACATAGTCAACTTCATAAAATGACTCAGTTAGCTTTTAGTCTCTGCCTATTCTCTGGATCAATTTTTATAACATGAAAATTATTTGTTCCTTAAAAGACTAATAGATTCCACTGCTAAAGCCATCTGGTCATGGATCCTTTTTGATAGTTTACTTATTCAATAGTTTTGTTTCATTTTTAAATTTTCCCTCTGTTTTTTGGTCTTAAGGTTTCCCACTTATTTCTGTTTATGTGTTTGCAAACTCCAATTACTTTCGTGATGGCCAATAATGTACAACCTATACTTCGTGGATATCTGAAAGCTACCTTTCCATCATTGTGGACAACAGCTGATATGATCCACTAACTGGATGAGCACACACCAGGCCATCTGTTTCAGTAACTACGACTGAGTGCCAGAGTGAGCTGACAGCATGGTTGCACACACGTATAGCCCCCACATGTCCCACTCGGTGGGGGTGGGGTCATGGGGAGCCAGTCTGACAACAGTTGGAAAGGGGGCGCGGGGCTAGGGAAACAACCTGGGAAAAGTCCTCTGGATTCATACAGGTTGGACTTTTTAATACCTTTCTACGATTTATGTAATGTAAGAAAATACTTGAAAGTGGAACTGTTTAAAAAATCTTGGAACTTGATTGTCCTAGTAATTGTCCCATGTTACTGTTGACATGGGACTGAAGTATAACAGGAGACGTGTGGGGATATCTTGCTGACCTCAACATTTCCCCAGTGGCCTCCAGAGAAACAGAGGCAGGGGAGTCGCTTACTCTCTGTGAAGCGTGACCAACCCTATGCTCAGTCTCTGTAGCTCTGCTGCTTGCTCAGTTCTCAGATTTCCAACACCTTGCTTTACCAGAAGCAAGAGTAATGGTGATGCAGCGCTCCCAGCTCACCACACCCAGGCACTGCCGAGAAGCACTGGTGTCATGTGTTTTACAGATTGGGGAAGGAAGGCATGGAGAGGCTCCGTGACGTGCCCAGGCAGTGGGTCCCTGTGCTCTGTGCTGTCACCCCTGGGCAGTGTTGCCTCTTATTCTTTCTCACTTGCCTTACTTTCCCCCTGTCCACCAGCATGCCCGGCTCAGTGTTGGGCTTTAGTGAGGGTTTGACATTACAGATGAGGACAGGGGAAGTGGAAAGAGAGAGAAGTGAAAGAGAAAAGGTAATGGGTGTCACAGAGGGAATTCATGGATTCTGACTGAGACTGTGACCCCAGCTATTAAAACTAAAACTAATAAAATATCTTTCCCATGGGGTTTTTGTGAGTTTTTCCTGAGCAAAGGGCCTAATACATAATTAACACTCAATAAGGACTAGTGAGTCCTAATAACGGTAATGATATGATGAAGGATGATGACCATAAAACCAAGCTCTGCCACCAAGTGGCTCTGTGACCCTCCTCAAGGCACTTTGCTTCCCTGGGCCTCAGTTTCCTTATTTGTTAGATGGAGGATAGCCTCGTGGCTGTGTGACCGTGTGGTCTGGAGCCACAGTGCAGATGGAGCAGGAGACAGAGTCAGGGGGCAGGCAGTAGAGGCCACTGCTGGGCGGCCGGGCTTAGGAGCCTGGGGGAGTCTGCCCACTCCTGCTGTGAGGGGTGCAGTCTGCCAGGCTCACTTTCCTCCCCTCAGCATCTCCCAGATGGAGGGCTGAGTGAGGGTGAGGGGGACATTGCTCATCCATTCACCGTCCATCAGGTCTGGCGTGACCGACTAAGCGTTGAGCAAAACCAAACAGTTTCCCCCCAAGTCAAATGTCAATTTTACACAAACCATGATGTACTTGTTTAGCGTCAGTATGTCTCAAATACTGCATGGGACATACCCATATTTTTCAGACTGTAAGACGCACGTTTCCCCCTCCAAATTTGGGAGGAAAATGGGGGTACCTCTTACAGTCCGAATGTAGCTTACCTGGCTCGCTGTGGGGGGCGGTGGTGGTAGAGTGGGGTCGCAGGTTATTAAATATTTTACCACATTTTTTGCTTCAAAATTTTTTTTCCTATTTTCCTCCTCTAAAACCTAGGTGCATCTTATAGTCCTAAAAATACGGTAGTTATACTGAACAATTGTTTGTTGCTGGAACTCAGTTCTCTGGGTTGCCCTGCCTGGCCCAGGCTTCAGGTGTCTCAACGGGAAGCCGCAGTGAGCCTGCGCCAGACTGAGCTGTGTCCTTAAACCACAGGTCTGCAGTCTAGACTCTCTGTCTTCCCTGCTACTTCTTGCTCCTTCAAAAGAAAAAGATGTAATAACTAACCAGGGAGATTTGTTTGCCATAAATTACCAAGAGAAGAGCTGCTCCAGATTCAATAAGGCAATTATTATATCTTGAGTAAAGAACAATTGATTATTCCAAACAAATGTACCAGACTGTGGCTTAACAGAAATCTGTGTCTCTAACCTGCTGTAGTTGTTAAGTCAGAAGTAAATATGTTCTTAATAACCAACTGCTATTTATTTAATGTACAATAACTTGCCTGCTAAGCTTAAATGAAATGCACAGTTAATTAAAACTATCTCTGTATCAAGTCCTCCAGGGAAAACATGTTACCCAAGCTCTGACTTGGGATTATTTTACACCTTCCCTTCCCCACTGGCCCCCCATTGGTAGATTTTTATGTGATCTGTTGGGAAGTCTACAGAATTTTGCTGGGCAATTCTCATCCTGCTCAGACATATGCAAACTCCACATATTTATCCAGAGTTGAGAAATCTTTAGAGAGGTCCTGAGCTGAGGCTGCATGGTTGGTGCCCCAAAGCCTGCTCTGGCCCCTGGAAGGTGGGGGCTGTTTCTAAACCTGCCCACTAATTCACTGTTCAAAATGAGCCGTGCACTTTGCCTCTCTGAGTGTGAGTTTTCCTATCTGTGGAACCAGTGGAACCACTCATGGTTTTGGTGACAGGTCAGAAAAAAGGGTGGGCAGGATTTGGAAGTGGGGGCTCACCTTGACCTGTTCAATGGGTCTCCAAGGATACCAGGCACCCCTCTGTGTGATCCCCCGTCTGTGAGACACTCCTCTGCTTACCCACAAGCTCACTTCTTTGTTGTTGTTGTGCAACAGGGATTTGATGCTGGCTTGTCTCCTGGCCCTGAGATCTCATGGGTACCAGGACTGGAGAGACAGAGGCCACTCCCAGCTGTGTCTCTCGCATAAACATAAGCTCAAATGTGTAAGCTCCATTCTAGCTTTCATTTCGCTCCTCTGAATTTGTTGGCTTTTCTGCACAGTGAGGATAGTGCCTTCCCTACAAATCGCTGAGCGATTAGAAGTTCAAATGAGAAAATGTATGCTCAACTGCTTTCAAAGTCTAAAGAATTAACATACAAATGTATATTCCCTCCAGTAGTGGCGGTTCAAGACAGTTCTGCAGGGCCTGCTGGGAGCCAGTGCAGGACAGCCTCGGAGTGCCCAGGGGAGGTGGGCCAGTGGTCAGAGAGACGGGCAGCTCAGCCTCTGAAATCCCCTGCCAGTGAGAGCTGGTCAGATACTTAGTAAAGACTGACTGCTAGGTATGGAGATCATTTGGAGGGTTATCAGCTGGGAGGGGGAAAGGGGAGGATGGGGGAAAAGATGCAGGGATTAAAAAGTGTAATTGGTAGGTATAGAATAGACAGGGGGTGTAAAGTGAAGCATAGGAAATGGAGAAGCCAAAGAACTTATATGCATGACCCATGAATGTGAACTAAGGAGGGGTGCTGGAGGGAAGGGGTAGAGGGTGGAGAGGGGCAAGGGGGAAAACATGGGACAGCTGTAATAGCATAATCAATAAAATATACTTAAAAAAAAAGACTGACTGCTGAGTGGGATGTGAGAAGTAGAGATGCTTCCCAGACACAGTCTCACCTGATTTGTGTACCATCCTGTGAGGGAGGCGGAACAGCTCTCCTCTTTCTCATTTCACTACTAAAGAGATTGAACTCAGGGAGGGAAAATGGCTTGGCCCAAGGTCAGTCACACAATTGGCGAAACCAGGACCGGGTTGCCAGTCTTTCCTTTACACCGCAGTCAATGACAAGACAACAGTGCGTTCCCCATCCAGCTGAGAGCTACAGCCTGGCTGCCCCTGGACCTTGGGGAGTGTGTGCACTGGTGGCTGGAACTTCTAAATTAAAGACAGACCTGTTCCATGGTGCAGAGCTGAGCAAGTGAGCCCGCCTGCATTTCAGCCCTGTCGGCCCTCTGCTGGACGCGCTTATGCAGAACAGAATGGAAGCATGAGGATGTGGAGGCGGGCCCCAAGCCTGGGTGGCCCCTGAGAGAGGTCACTGGGGCCACTGACCTTTTGGGGACAACCTCAGGCTTCCTTGCTTTCCTGATGCTGTGATTGTCTCTCTGGGGTGCTCTCAGAGGGTACCATAAAAAGTTAATATCTGATTGCAGTGGGGAGTCATATGCCAGCTATAATTAGTTGGCGTATTGATATTAAGGGCCACCGTAATTATAATTCCAAGGTAATGGGGGGGGGCAGGGGAGCATACTCAGCAAGGTTTTTTGCTATTGTTGTCTTTTTTTTCCCTTTGTCTCTCAAATTTCCTACATGAATCGGATAGACAATCTCTGCTGGTTTCTGGGATGTAGCTTCTTCGATGCCCCTTTTTACAACAGTGGGTGTTCTGAGGTGGGACTTGGCCAGCTGGGGGGCTTCTGGGGCTGCCAAGTGTGTGCTGAGGTCCTCAGGGTTTAGCCTTTGCTGTTTTTGCTCTCCTCTCCAGGGCCAGCAGCCCCACTAAAGAATAGGAGGGCCTCTGGCTCCAGTGCCGTCTCTGGTCCTCAGATTCGCTGCCTCGGAAGTGAAGAGGTGGATAAGGATAATTTCCAAGGGCTGCTGTTACTCTGAATATTTTGTGTTTCTCAGAACCATTGCCACAACCAGGAAATGCAGGACCCAGGCCTGGAGTATCCCCCGCCCCAAAGGACAGAAATAAGATAAAAGTTAAACGAAGACTTCCACTTCTAGTCCCACTAGCTGCCGTCACCCCAGAGCTCGGTTGTTGTGTGGGGCTGGTGGCTGTTGTGTTGGAGATTGGAGGCGTGGAGCATGTCTATCATCGAGAAGGCTCCTTTGCACAGTGCTAAGCGGGGTCCCAGGAGGAAGCTGATTGTTACAGGGTGCCTGGGAAAGGGGTGGTGAAGATGAGGGAGGTTTGGGGTCTGGCCAGTCCTGGATGACTCTCTTGAACTGTCTGTCATTTAAAGTTCTGTGATGTTGGGCAAACCACCTGCCTCTTCCACACCTCTGTAAAATGGAAATTATAATACCATTTGGTAGAGTATTTTAAGTATTAAGTGATTTAAATATCAATATGGTCTGTATTTAAATACATACACCAAGGCGAGGTTGGTGGGGCCACTGAATTATCACCCTTTTTGGCAGCTCCCCCCCAGGCTAGGGTCCCACTGAATCAACCTGGGAAGCGGTGTGTGTGGGGAGGGCCCCCAGACCCTCACCCAGCTCTGCCACCTTGACATTTCGGAAACTAAGAGGAGTGCTTGGCCGAGGCCTTCATTGTTCATGTTCATGAAGAGAACTGCGGCCTGCCCACTTCTCGCTCCTATTCCCTCTCACTGCCACCCCCTCCCCTCCCCTCATTCTACTAGGGTTGCCAGATTTAGCAAATAAAAACACAGGATTCCCAGCTAAATTTGAATTTCAGATGACCAGTGAATACTATGTGTAGTAAAAGCATGTCTCATGCAATATTAAAGACATACCAAAAAATTGCTTGTTGTCTATCCACACTTCCACCTTAACTGGTGTCTCTCTGTATTTCACCCCCACCCTCATCTTCACCGAGGTAGCCTGGCTGTGGGGGGCAGCCCCGGAGGGCCTCCGTGTGTGCGAGGCCTGGGGGGCAGACAGTGGGTGTCCTCTCACTCTGTGTGGGTGTGCCTCAGGCTGGGTCTGTTCACAGGACGGGGTCAGGGTGCGTAGAGGAAAGGTGGGGCTCTCGCCAGGCACGAAGGCTCCGTGCCTGGGTAAGGTGTGCGGTCTCTGTGGGTGTCTTCCTGTGTTTCTGCCAGTGACCAGTGTCTCCGTGACTCAGGCTCCAAAAGTGAGTCGAGGAAATTCGCTGCTTGACTTGTCAATTCACTGATGTTTTGACTGGGTTGTTTTTCTCCATGAGTGCACCCAACTGGCAGGGCCACCACCTCCAAGGGCCCGTGTCAGGGTATGGGGAGGGGGCTCCTGACTCGGTGCCTGGGGAACCCCTCTCCCTCCTCCTGTTTCGTCTGTGTTCTCCTGGGGTGGTGGGTGGCCCGGCTCACACCCCCATCTGTTCTCCTCTGCTCTCAGGTTCTGCCTCCTGTTTCCGCCTCAGGCTGTGTCTGTGGGTGGGAGCTGGAGGATGGAAAGTGACAGACAGAACTTTGTTATCAGTGAGACTCCAGCTCCAAGAGCTCACTCTCGGTCCCGGTCATTTCTCTCTTCCTTTCTCCAACACCCTTCTCTTCTCATCTCCCAGGTGGCCGTCGGTAAGGAGTTTAGGACTAATGCAGTCCAACCTATGTCACGCACTCAGGTCACAACTGTCCTGCTTTCGTGCTTTTGGGTTTCCTTTGGCCACCTGAATCCCTCAATAGACTGAAAGTGAGTCTTTTTTTTAAATAGAAGACTGACTTTTATTATCTATGAAATTCAACTGGCTGTTTAGAGTATGGTTGCTCTGTACTTGGAACAGTGGGAAGATGGGCTAAATAATAGCTCCACTTTAATGTGTGTGCATATTATTTCAATTAATACTCATGGCAGGCCTGCAGATAAGATATTGCCAACAGTTTCTGTGTATTTTGTTATTTTAAACTATTATCAATTTTTATTGAATGTATTGGGGTGACATTGGTTCACAAAATCCTTAAAGTTTCAAGTGTACAACTCAGCAAAATGTCGTGTGCCCACTGCCCCAGCAAAGTCCCTTTCTGTCCCCATTTCTCTGCTTTACCCACCCCCACCTGCTCCTCACCCCCTTCCCTCTGGCTGTCACCACATGTTGTCAGTGTCTATGAGTTACACACGTATGATCTTTGGCTAATCCCTGCACCTTCCTTCATTTAGTCTCCAAAACCCCCTCCCCTCTGACAGCTGTCAGTCTGTTCCCCGTGTCCATGCCTCTGTTTCTATTTTGTTCATCAGTTTATTTTGCTCATTAGATCCCACATATAAGTGAGATCATATGGTATTTGTCTCTCTCTGACTGGCTTATTTCACTTAGCATAATACTCTCCAGGTCCATCTGTGGTGTCACAAGAGGTAAGATTTCCTTCTTTTTACAGCCAAGTAGTACTCCACTGTGTAAATGTACCACAGCTTTTTTATCCTCTCAACTATGGATGGGCACTTGGGCTGTTTCCAGATCTTGGCTATTGTAAGTAGTGCCGCTTCATGAACAGAGGGGTACATATATTCTTTCTGGTTGGTGTTTTCAGTTTCCTTGGATAAATTCCCAGAAGTGGGGTAATAAGGCAGTTCCATTTCTAATGTTTTGAGGAAACTGCATTTGTCTTTTCACAGTGGCTGCATCAGTCTGCATTTCCGCCAATAGTGTGTGAGGTTCCCTGTTCTCCACATCCTCACCAGCACTTGCTGCTTGTTGATTTACTGATGACAGCCCTTCGGACAGGTGTGAGGTGGTGTCTCAGATCTATGGACCGCTTCACGATGCGCGTGTGTCATCCTTGCTCAGGGGCCATGCTAATCTCCTCGGTATGGTTCTAGTTTTAGTGCATATGCTGCCAAAGTGAGCCCTAGACTGAAAACGATTGTCCCCGTCCCCCCCACCTCCACACTCCCACATGGAGTCCTCTGCTCCCAGTTCATCTGCGTGTTGCTGCCCAGGCACTCGATCATCTTGGCCTTACCGTCCATCCTAGACACCATGTTCCCTCCATTCCCCTTCCACTCGATTCTCTGCTTTCCCAGTGCCCTCTGTCTGGCAGCCTCTGCTCCAGCCCCATTGCCTCTGGGAAGCCTTTGAGGGTCACCCAGCCCTTTGTCCCTCTCTCCTCTGGGCACTTGGAGTGCACAGGGCCTGGCCTGTGACCCTGGCAGTCGCCACCTGCTGCTGCACTGTTGGTTTTTCTTGTCCATCTGTCCTTCCTGAGCCACCTGCTGGGCCTTACAAGGGCTTAAAAGACTGGGTCTGAAGCCTTTAGTCTTTCTGGTAGCTAGTCCAGTGTGCTTGCTGCACAAAAACGTGGTGGTAAAGTAACAACAGCAACAAAACTGTGGGGTATCCTAGCAGTGTCTGGGAGGTGACATGGACTTCCAAGCTGGGCCCTCTTGGGCAGGACACTGCCAGCGTGAACTGTGTCGGAGCTTCACAGTTTTATTTAC
This sequence comes from Phyllostomus hastatus, assembly GCF_019186645.2. Classification (NCBI taxonomy): domain Eukaryota; kingdom Metazoa; phylum Chordata; class Mammalia; order Chiroptera; family Phyllostomidae; genus Phyllostomus; species Phyllostomus hastatus. The sequence goes on along the minus strand of NW_025333999.1, from coordinate 8,527,520 downwards.
GATGTCCATGCCTGTAGCTGGAGAACCTCATTTCCCAGTGGAGCCTGACTCAGAGCTCAGCACGCTGAACAGGCACCAGCTCCACTGCTGGGGGAAGAGGGAGGTGCTCAGAGCCTGTCTACCTGGTCTTCTGTCCCCAAGGGGGTTCTGCACAAAAGCACAGAAGTGTAGTCCACTGCCTTCCTGGAAGGCTCTCTGTGTGCACGGGACAGTTTGGTTAAAATTTAACAGTGCCAATTGTGCACGATTTCCCTATCAGTGTCTTTTTGGAAAAAGTAATGTGACAGGGACTTATGACAATTTACAAAGGGTCCAGCTCAAACTGCCTCCCCTCCCATCCCCCTGCCGGGAGCCCTGGCTCATGCCTCAGAGGAAACTCTGGGTATCGCTGCTGCTGTCTTGTCTCATACCAACCCCATGCCTCAACCAGGACTGTACACGTCAAACTGGCCCCTGACAGGTTGTGACATGCTCTGGGGCTGGGGATTTTTAGCTGTCAGTAAGGACCGGTGGATGGGCCTGCTTCTCAGAACATTTGCAGGGATCCAGTGTGTCTTTCTAGGGGCTGTAGAGATACCTCACGGGCTCCAGGCAGGTGTCATCAGCGAGCTTCTGCTCCACGCTCTTTCACCGGGGGCTGGTCTGGGCTGGTCTGGTCTGGTCCTGGCAGGAGGGGGGAGATGCAGAGGCTTTTGGGGAAAGCACAGCTAATGACTTGCTCCCTGGTGTGGCCCAATAATGTGCTTGTCCTGAGCAGAATGTCCAAGAAGAGCATCTGGCCAGGGTGGCCGAAGCAGACCTATTCCTCTTGGGAGGGCAGGGGAGTGATGCTATTTCTCGTGATGCGAAGCCCTTTGCAGCCTGCAGAGCACTCCTGGTGTGTTACTCTCTTCGTGTCTGCTTGGAGGTCTAGCATCCTGCTAAACCCAGGCTACATCTGAAGTAGGACCGACTGTACTATATACCAGATATGATAGCTCACTTATTTCTTAAAACAAACCAATGATGCAGACATTGCATTGTGCCCATTTCATAGAGGAAAAGAAGAAGCACAGAGAGGCTGGCCCCTTGCCCAAGGCTGGCAGCTGGGAGGAGGCAGGACTGGGGATGGAGTGCAGGCAGTCTGGCTCCTCCATGCTCTACGGCCTCCCAGCAGTTCTTGCTCTGCCTACTTTGTAGAGTTGACATGAAGTTCAAATGAGCCAATAGATGATAAAGTACTTGGAAAAGCATAAAATTATTATGCAAACGCAAGGTGTTTTATGAACAGCTTGCCCCTTCACCAGATACTGGGATGACAGTCAAATTTGACTTTTTAATTAACTTGGAGGAAAACCTGTCAGCAGGAGGCAGAGAATACAGGCCCAATCAGCCTTCAAGAGCGTCTGTCTTTCCCAGTGCCTTTGGATGGCTTTGATTTTTTCCTCGCTAAGTTCCTCAGCCCTGGTTTATTGAGAATTCCCCTTGCTCTGGGTGTATCTTCTTTAGTTAAACAGTGAGATGGCCTTATAGAACCACAGAAGGGAGCAGACTTTGAGACCATTGGCCCATGTGGCTTAAGGTGCATCTAACTTGGACATATCTCTGCTTTAATAACTCTCTATGGATGTGTCCTTCATAGGGTTTTCTAAACCCTTGCAAAATCTACTCTCTATGTGGTATTTATGTATATATTATAGGCTCTCCCCTATACAGCCTGTCCACCCACGGGTTCTCAGGGAGGACTGGCATGGGACTTAGGAAACAAAGCAGGTGGGCAGCAGATTGTGGGGGTGAAATACAGAGAACGGGCCATAGCATCAGCCTGTGTGGGCCCCTTGTCCTTCTCCCGTTGGCTCTAAGGGAACATCTATCGGGGTGCCTGCAAGGAGGAGGAAGTCACTCCCCTGGAACCCCCACCCCCAGCAGGTCCCTTCTCTTGACCCAGATGCAGTCAGAGCACATGTAGAGTTGGCCTTCTAACTTCCTCGAAGGTCCCATAATTTTCCTGAGTGTATCCTGGGTCTTGCTTCCAGTAAGAAATGGAACCAGATCCTGGTTACCTTAGAACCAGGTCCTGTTTTTTGAGGGGAGGAGGGCCCGGTTGACAGAATTAGAGCTTGAATTTCCTTGACTTATTGGCCATCTTGATTTGTCCCTGATTGTTCTTGAGGAATCTCAGATTTCTATACCCTCCTCCACTGTCCTTCCAGGAGCATCTGTGAAGTTTTACCTCTCAGGTTGTTGCTCTCCAGCCCTGCCCCCACCTGTCTTCCTTTGGATTTGTCACACCTGCTTGCCAAGGTTTTCCCCGCTGTCCAAAAGCCTGAGAGAGAGCAACAAGAGTATGAATTGGCCAGAATGACCTTAAAAACAATAGGCTGGGTTCTGTCTGTGACCAAAGCACCACTCCCATCGTGCTCACAGTCTGAAACCCAAACACTGAGAAGGCAATCTGTGAGGTCAAAGCCATGTTTCATCTACTTTACAAAAGCATCTTTATTTTCTGATCTTTTTCTCTTCAGCCCTGGGCACCTAAGCCAAAGGCCCCAAAGAAATAGAAATCATATAGCAAATGAATAAAAAGTCTTTGAATGCTTATAATAAATAATCTTATGAGGGAGTCAGGACTATAAATTGAGCATCTGCCCTGTGCCAGACTCCGCTGGACACATTACCGACTTCATCTAGTTTAATAACAGAAAGTTGGTCAGCATGTGAGGATCACACAGCTGGGAAGCCGAAGAGTTGGGGTCAGTGCTGTGAGTCAGAGAGCTGCTCTGAGTTTGACTAGGAAGGACCACTGACTCCTTATCACAAAACAGGAGCCCCTGACCGTGTGACTCAGTGGGTTGGGCGTTGTCCTGCCAACTGAAACGTCCCCAGTCCAGTTCTGGTCAGGGCACATGCCTGGGTTGTGGGCCAGGTCCCTGGCTGGGTATGCGAGAGGCAACCCATCAATGTTTCTTTGAGCACCTTGCTCAATGATGTTTCTCTCCCTTTCTTTCTCGCCTTCTTCCCCTCTCTTTAAAAGTAAACAAATAAAACCTTTAAAAATGGGAACACAGAGGCTTGTCACCCACTAGAGTGGGGCTGGCATTCTCACACAGTTCCTGGCATAGGTCAGTGACTGAACAAGTAGTGAGGAAGGCTCCATGTGTGCACCCATGTCCACGTGCAGCCTCACACCGTACAGGTCAGCAAGCACCAATGGGGAGCCTGCGGTTTTTTCTTAGTCATGACTTAGCTACTAGGGAAGTAGAGTCGGATCCAGAGTAAAACTTAAGTCTTGGTACTCTCTAGAAGACTTTATAGGTGTAGGAGAAACAGTAAAAATGCAACAGTAAAAATGCACTTCTAAATCATTAGAAGTACACGATGTCAGTAAGCTGTACCAGATGCACTAGGACATAGAATATTTAGGAATCCAAATAAAACTCAATAGATTGAGCTGGTCACATTTCAATTAAACATTTGTCAATATTTCTAGCAGGATGCTAAGTGCTGTGGGAATAAGCAGCACTGTGACAGGTGGCCCTGCTCCTACAAGGATTTACATCTAATAAGAGGAACAACATGCACACCTGACCCCAAGTTGCACTCGACAGCACAAGTGCCGGACCTGGAGACGTGGTCTCCAAGGCCATTAGGGCACTGGTTGGAGGTGATGTTCCTTTAAATTCTGCTGCTGCTATGTGTCTGTTCACAGCTCCTTGCTGGCAGAATATGCCCCTCTTAAGCACAACTGGGGAGCTATGGTAGGAGGGGGCTCTCAGATGCCACCTGCCACATTTAGCAGGAACTTAGGGTGGCTGATGAGCTCCACAGCTCATCCTTAATTAGGAGAGCCGCTCGAAACGCCACCAGAGAGCCCTGCCCAGACTGTGAGGCTGCCTGTTTGCTAATGCCGAGTTGCTTGGGTTGATTGATACTTGTTTTGTGATTCCTTCCGTCAGCTTTCTCTAGTCCAGCCATCTGCTTTCCACCCAACAAGAGGCACATTGGCTCCGATCCGTGCCTGATTTTCAGTGGATGTGACTTAACACTTGGTTGGGGGCTCGAATGGGGGGTGGGTAGTGGCGAGCTGTTAGCATAGCATCAGCCTTGTGAGAGTGCAGCCATCGTGGGCTGGGAGAGCTTTCTGGGCTTTGAGGTGTCTTGTTTGAACTTCAGAGCCAAAGTTTGCAGAGGGTCATGGGAACCCCTGGTGATGCTCCTAGGGCTTTTGTAAGAAAGCTCACCTGCCTTCCTGAGTCCACTTACCCTATATCCCATCTACCTGGACATTTTCAGGTGTGCCCTGAAATGTGGAAATGTCCACACCTAATTCTTCTGAGTCAAAGCCTTTTCTTCTTTGGCAACAGTCATATAAAGAACATTGTACTGGGAAGGGAAACAGGAAAGTAAGGTATAGCTCCTGCATTCAGAGAGCTTATATTTGGGTTGGGAGCACACATTTGCACTTATATATAAAAGATCTGAGAAAAATACAGGAGAGTTTACAGTGAAATCAAGGTTTAAATTATGTCATCAATAGTAGACCCAAGAAATGAAGAGTTAAAAATGGTCAATAGAATTTAAAATCATCAAGAAAGATTTTGCAGGGAGGCAGCTCATGGTGTGAGCCTTAATGCCTGAATAATATTTGAGTAAAGAAAGCAAGAAGGCATGGATGGAGGAGAGATTAATTTAATGCATTTTACATATGTATGCTAGGCGTATGGACTAAACTTGGCTTTTGAATAACCGTCTGGGTGAAAAAGAAAGTCAGGCCAGAAAAATGCTAACTTGCTAAACTGTGTTGGCTAAATTATCTGCCCAGCATCAGTCTGATAATGTTGCTGGGATCTGCAGAGCAGGAGGAAGCTACCCAGCACCGCAGGGAAGGTGCAGAAGGAGCTCATCAGTGCTGGGCTGACCCTGGAGGGAGAGCTGGAGGGGAGGAGCGGGGCTGGCTGCTGAGCCTGGGGCTGGGAGGCCACTGGGCAGTGGGGCGAAGTCACCAGCATGCCAAGCTCTGGCTCTGTTCAGTAGGATCCAATAGACACACAGGTAAGAGTCCTATTCATCGAATGCCTGGGATGACATCCTGATGTCCGGCAATGGTATAAGTGCAGGCTGGATTTATGTAGGAAGTAGCATACAGCTCTGGGGGCTCATAAGAATGGAGGGCACCAAGGTCCCAAGTGTAAAGTGGGGTATATAACACATTGCTGGTGGTGGCGGGAAGGATAATGCTTCGCCATGTGGCTGCTCTGTCCACTTGAACTCCCCTAATGTTTGGTGGCAAGTATCCCTCCTTCATGGCCACAGGGAGCAGCACATGTGTGTGAGGCTTCTACCAGAGCTTTGGACTTAACAGAGGCTGATTGCAGACCCACCCAGCATAGAAAACGAGCCCAGAATATTAAACATCCTTTTACAAAAGTCCTTTGTCCATTCCTGCCACTCTTTTGTCACCTGCCTCTGTCCTTATGCCTTCTCCAGGTGTGTTCCCCCTTGGCTGGGCTATCAGCCCCAAATCAAGTTCTTCCCACTTTCTCAAACAGAGAAAGTTTACTATCTTCATTGCAACCTTTCTTTTCATTGCAGCCTGGTCTGAGTGAGTCCTGTCATTTGTTAACCAAGCAATTACATTTGTTTTTTAAACTTTAGAACCCTCTACTCTATCTCCAGCTTTACTATCATAAAGAACTGCTATATGGCCTGAGCAGTGTGGCTCACTGGGTTGGGTGTCATCCCACAAAGCAAAGAGTCACTGGTTTGATCCCAGAGAAAATGCCTGGGTTGCAGGTTCAGTCCTGATTGGGGGCATGTGAGAAGCAACTGATTGATGTTTCTCTCCCTCTCTTTCTCTCTCCCTTCCCCTTTATCTAAAATAAATAAATAAAATATCTTAAAAAAAGAGAGAGAGAGAACTGGTATGAACTTTGAGACAACACTTTTTCACCTTATCCTTTTAAAAAACTATGTCAAATTCTTAAGCTAAGCTCCTTTATAGGCAAGGGTGTCTGTTCAGTGACCAATGTGGTTCTCTTTGATCTTCCCTCCTGGGGGAAGCTTTGTTTGTTTTTGTTTTCCCCCTTTTTAAATGTTAACTTTTAATTTTTATTGAACTTATTGGGGTGACTTTAGTTAATAAAATTATATAGTTTCAAGCATTCAACTCTGTAATACAGCATGTGTATGTTGTATTATATGTGTACCACCCCCAAGTCACGTCCCCTTCCACTGCCGCTTAGCTCCGCCCCCTTTGCCCTCTGGTAATCACCGTGCTGTGTTGTCTGTATCTGTGTTTAAGAAGGTATTTTTTTTGCTTAATTCCTTCATCTTTTTCACTCAGCGGCTCTAACCTCCCTCCCCTCTGATAACTGTCCGTTTGTTCTCTGTGTCTTTGTGTCTGTTTTCTATTCTGTTTGTTTATTTTGCTCACTAGATTTCACATGTAAGTGAAATCAGTATGGTATTTGTCTTTCTCTGACTGGCTTATTTCATTTAGCACAATCCTCTACAGGTCCATCCATGCTGTTGCAAAAAGTCAGATTTCCTTCTCTTTTTTTGAGTTTTATAAGTTCTCTATAAATTTTGGATATTAACTCCTTATTAGATGTATCATTGGCAAATATGTTCTCCCATTCAATGGGTTTTTATTTTGTGGATGTGCAAATAACTTTTTAATTTGATGTACTCCCATTTATTTATTTTTTCTTTTGTTTCCCTTGCCCAAGGAGCTATATCAGGAAAAAATATTGCTACAAGAAGTTTTTGAGATTTTCCTGCCTACATTTTCTTCTATATTTTTATGGTTTTGAGTCTAATATTTAAATCTTCAATTCATTTTGAATTTATTATTGTGTATGGTGTAAGAAGGTGGTCTAGTTTCATTTTTTTGGCATGTGTCTGGCTGATTTTCTCAACACAGTTTATTGAATAGTGTATCTTTACTCCATTGTGTATCCTTGCTTCCTTTGTCAAATATTAATTGACCATAAAGGTATGGGTTTATTTCTGGGCCCTCTGTTCTGTTCCATTAATTTATGTCTGTTTTTATGCCAGTACCATACTGTTTTGATTACTATGGCCTTTAAGTATAGTTTAATATCAGGCAGCATGATTCCTCTAACTTTGTTCTTCTTTCTCAAGATTGCTATTTGAGGTATTTTGTGGTTTAATATTAATTTTTTGGAATATTTGTTTTAGTTCTGTGAGATATGCCATTAGTATCTTGATAAGAATTGCATTGAATCTATAGATTGCTTTGAGTGGATGGACTCTTAATGATGTTAATTCTTCCTATTCATGGACACGGTATATGCTTCCACCTATTAGTATCTTCTTCAATTTCTTTCTTCAGTGTCTTATAATTTTCTGAGCACAGGTCTTTTACTTCCTTGGTTAAATTTATTCCTAGGTACTTTATTTTATTTTTTGATGCAATTTTTTCTTCATGTTAAGTATTTGTGTGTGCTTGACAAATACAAAATTCAAAATTTCCATTTAATCCATATTTATTGAGGACCTATCATGCTCCAGGTATAATGCCTGGCTCTCAGTGCACAGAAATGAATAAATACCTGCTAAATAAGCCCTGTTTAAAGAGCTTAGAATCTAGTGGGGGAGACTGACTGAAATGGAAATGTTTAATGTAATGTGGTAAATGCTGCACTCTAGATATGCACAGGATGCTATGGAAGCCCAGAAGATGGGATTTGGAATATCCTGGAGGTTCAGGGAAGTCTTCTAGGAGATTAGGCCCAGGCTGAGTCTCAGAGGGTCATTGAAATCAGCCAGGTGTTGAAGGATGAAACAGCATTCTAGACACAGCAAGTTGTGTGGGAAAGAATGTGCAGGCATTCGTCAGCAAAGGGTGTGCAGTCAAGTTTGGTGTTATTAGAGCATAGAGAACAGGGCACTGTCTTTGGGGACATGAGACAGAAAAGGAGGCCTGGAATCAGTCATTGGAAGCCTCTTAGTCTGCTAAGAGGCTTGACTTTTTTACCCTGTTTACAGTGGGGAGTTATTAAGCAGGAGATGGACCATGTGGAGACATTGACCTTGGTCCACTCTCATGGCAATGAAAACAACAAAGTGGAGCTAGGGCGAGACTAGTAGGAGAATTAGTTAGAAATGTAGTTGTAATGATTCAATCAAGAGATGATGCAGCTCGACCTGGATGGGAAGAGATCTAAGACTACTGAAGAGACTAAAGTGACTTTGGTGATCCACGGGGTGTTGTTGAGATCTGGACCTCAGATGGGCGGTTGTGTGCTGTCCTCTCTCCAGCAGCATCAACACATCTCACAGTGGCCTGCCTGGTGCAGTGTCAGCAAGCCCCTCCCCCAGATGGACAAGATGATAATCAGGGACTGAGAACCCTCTCCATGGACAATGGTGGGAGTTAATGAATCTCTGGTGTGCTTCAGGCTGCAAGTAAGAGAATATCACAACTCAAATCAACCTAATGATGATAAAATTACCACAAGTGACAAGGCTTGCTGAAGCAGGGGGTCTCACAGGCTAATTAATTCAGCAGCTTGGTAGTGGCATGGGCTCTGGGCACAAGAGTTTATCCTTGTCAAGGTGCCCTCATGGCCAGGCATTGCAATCACACCTGAAGATGTCTCAGGACAAATAGCGACTTCCTTCCTTATGGCTCTTTTTCAAAATAAGAAAACTATTCCCAGAAGCCGCCAGCAGACATCCCCTTGTCTCTCACTGGCCATAACTGATATGCCTCTGGTTCAATCATTGAAAAGGGGTATAGGACCACCATGATTGGCTTAGACCAACCAAAACAAACTCCTTGTACCTGGGGCAAGGTGACAAGCCTGTTCTCCCAGGAGGCACATGGCTGAATGAAAGACAGTAGGAAACTTGGCCATATTCTGACTGCTGTTAGGAAGGAGAAAAGAAGGCCTTCTAATGTTGGGTTGGCAGTTAATATGACTGCAAAGGCAAGTGGGGATTTAGTGTGCAATGAAGAAGCAGGCCCCTTACTTCCAGAAGGTGGAGTCCACAGACCTCAGTCCTTGCAGTTGGGATGTGTAGACCCAGGGGAGTAGATGGGAGATGGTAGAAGGTGTCATTCCAGGGACCCACGGCACTTCCCTCTGCAGTCTGGGGGAGCTGAGAGTCAAGCATCTGGTGAGTAGAGCTTGGGAGAAGATCAGAAGCTTGCTCAAGTGAGAGGAAAAGGAAACAGTGTGTTTTCCAGGGTTTGTATCACAGCGAGCACAGGCAGGAAACTGCATTTCTCTGCTGTGTCAAATAGGTTTCCACCAGAAAGATGTCATTTGCTAGTCCAGAGTTAGTCAAGTCCTTGGGTTCCATCACCCCCAGGGCTTAGCAATACCCTGTACTCCAGCTGATAGTGGTCCAAGCACATGTGAAATGTAGAAGAATGTTGCAGGCCTCTGGAGCCCTTTGGCAATCCTTTCTGTGTGTTATGCAGTTCACTCCCAAGTCTCACTTGTGTTTCTTGATGAAGTAACACCTCAGCCCTTTTCTCCCTCCTCCAGGTGACGATATGAGTCTTAGAAAGAAGCAGGTAACCTAGCTAAGGTCACTCGGCTGATACGTGGTGGAGCAAGAATTGGATCCAGGATTCCCGGTGCACTTCTCTGCTGTTTCAGCTCACAATACGACACTTCCCTAAGAGCTCAGGGAAGTGCCAGAAATGGGTTTATTCACAAGGAAGAAAAACCGACTAAATGAGAATGAAACTCAGAAATGGAGAGAGAGAAGGTAGCTGAGATCCCACCTTGGATAACTGTCCAGCTGCATCCACACCACCTGGCTCCGTCCCTGGTGCTGAGTGTTGAGCGCACTCACCTAAGAGGAAAGAGCTTGTATGCACCAGACCGGAGGGGGTGAATGCACAGAGCTAGTCTTATCTTTGTGGTCCTTCCAAAAGACTTTCACACTTCATTTCTTCTCTCTCTTTTCTCCTAAGAAGAATAAAGTGAACACAGCTCTGGCGTGTCTCTCTAGCACCCGCCCCTGGGTTGCTCCCCCCCTCCCTGCCCCCACATTGCTTCTCTCTTTATCCCTTCACACCAAACACTTTCAAAGTTAATTTCAAAGAGCTGGGAACACTTGATAGTTTTAATTAATCCTATGCCTGGGGAAATATGATTTCGTGCATCCGAGTCCTCTCGGCTTCTCTGGATAGATAGCTTGTTCTGGGTAATGCCAGCATTTCCAATTTAGCTGTAATTATGCCAGTGGTTCGTTTGTTTGTTTGTTTGTTTAATACCTAAAAGAGAAACTAATGCTGATGTGTGTGGCCTCAGGAAGAGCTTTCTGGTTTTCCTAATAGTGCTTCCTCGTTAAGCAGCACTTTAGGCCTTTCATGGTGCTCTTGCCTCAGCCTCTTTTTCATCCCTGTAAGGCCAGGAGGGAAGGCACCACCCCCACACAGAGAAGGAGAAACTGAGGCCCACACAGGTTGTGTTTTGCGGCTGGTCACACAGTTAGGGGGAGTTAGATGCAAACCACACTGACAGAATTAGAGATCGGGATTCTTTGCACCACAACTCATTTTTCTTTCTCTAGCAATTCCAGTGAGATAACGTGTGGCCCACTGCCAGGAGGAGCAGCTGAGAAGGAGGTGCCTCCTAGTCATTGTGAAGCTGAAGGGGCTCTTGCTATTTGGGAAACTTATTGCTGCCACACTGAGCTTTTGAAGTTCAAACCCATGAGGTGCTAGACCTGCATCACAATTCTTTATGCCCTTCCCCAGCCTCTGCTGATCAGCCAGCTCCACTGCATAGCCAGATGCATGAGGCATTTTACTAAAGTACAAGAGATTCTTAAAGTGCAATAAACACCAGTAGTTAAGATATGCATAAATAGGTCCGTATTCTTGACCCTTCCCTATTCTTAAGGGTCCGAACTTAAGCTATCTTTTACAATAGTTCTATTCCATTGTGGTATGAATTAGGTCTCGTTTGGTTTAAAGTGGTGGAACTTCAACACAAACTGACTTCTTCATAATAGAAAAGTCCAGTTCTGAGTCTGGTATCAGATGTTGCTCGATGCAGAAGCTCAAACAGTTGTCACCGTGATTGAATTTCTCTCTATCTCTTGGCTCTCTTTAACACTGCCTCCAGTCTCAGGCAAGCTCTCCTCTGTCTCGTGCTTGAGAGGTGACTGCACTGGCTTCAGTCAGCTTCAAGTTTTTGAGAAGAAAGAAAGGCTTTTTTTGGTGCCTCCTGCAGAAGCCCTGGGAATTCCTCTGATCGGCATAGTGAAGTCAAGTGCTCTTTCTGTACCAGTCTGTGATGAGCTGACTGGTCAGGTCCAGGTCGTGTGCTTTACATCCGGGGCTGCTGATGAACTCAACCTCACCCACAACTCATGGGCTAAAAATGGAAAAAGGATCCCCCAGGAAAAATCAGAATAAAACAATTGAGAAGGAATAGATGCTGGGAAGAACTCCCTATCCCGTCAAAATAGAAGTATATCCCGCTTTCCTTTCCTTATTTCTACTTTTAAGCTAGAATAACTAGAATTGTTATAGGCATACCTCATTTTATTGCACTTCACTTTATTGCATTTCATAGATATGTTTTGTTTTGTTTGTTTGTTTGTTTTTACAAATTGATGGCAAGACCCTCCACCGGCAAAACAATTACTACATGCTTTACTGCAATACTCGCTTTATTGCAGTGGTCTGGAGCTGAATCTACAATATCTCCAAGTTGTGCCTGTGCACTCATCTCCCTTAGAAGCAGAGGAAGCAGATTTTTTTCTGAATGCTTTCTCAGCCCACAGCTGGGTTTTAGATACCTGACATTAATGTCCCGCTTGGATTCTTTCTACAGAATCTTACTAAACTGAACTTTCATTTTCTATACCTCTGAGATAAGAAACTGTAAATTCTTCAGTTAAAAATAATAGCATTTCCCCCCTGCTTCTAAAAAGCCATGTTAACCCACAATTCGGGCTCTCTCCCACAACCCTGTACCCCACCTGAAGCATCACTAGCTGCAGCTGTGACTCTTCCATCCTGTCCCAACTTGCTTCTGCTTTCTTGGGAAGACTCCTTTCATTTCTTTTTTTTCCTTGTTGAGTCATTTTTTTCCCTTTTTTCTTTATTGCCCTATGCATGCACACTCTCTTGGAAACAGAGAGGTATCCTGGGGCACCTAGAACAGGTCTTTTTCAGCTTCTCTACACACCTCACTCTGCTGGAACAGAAAATAAACAGACTGTCACCCACTGAGCCAATAGAGAGAAAGAGCACACACGCAGTTATTACTGGGGCTGAGCCAACTACTTCAACTAAAATGAGTCTCAATCTTCTCTTTTTATGGAATCAGAAAATTATAAGCAGGTTTAAGACTTCCTGGGAGACGCTGCCACTTTCCTTGCCTGTGTATTCTGTTGGTTGGACTAGAGGCTGGATTACAGGGGCAGCAGAATCCGTCCTGAGACACACTCTGATGAAGACAGCCTTCTGAAGCTCATCCCTGCTGGCTTCTAATAGGCAGAGAGATAAGAGTCCTCTCACTTATTTACTCAAACACTCAATACAAACATTTAAAATTTATTCGCCCTAAGTTTTTCTCATTATTTTCTTCCTGATTCAGGAGAGCCTCTGATATTAGGGAGGGTGTTGGTTTGCATGGGGTTGGAGAATATTTTTTAATGAAGCATATTGATATTATTGGGGGAAAATGAAAGCTGGTGGGCAAAGGCCAAGAGTGAAGTACAAGACAGCGGTGAATCCACAGGTCCAGATGAGACAGGTCCTCAGGTGGAGCTCAGGAGCCTGAGGCCGCGCTGCTCTGAGTGCAGGCGGCCAGAACTAGGGGCTCTGGCACTTGTGTTATTTCCCTTAGCAAGATGGACTGTAAATTTCTCCATGGCAGGAACAGCTTCTTCTTCATTTTATCATTCTCCCAGAGGACAGCACACACATTGAGAGTTCAGTGCATATTGATTAACGAATGAATACCTTACTAAGTGCATGAAGGGACAAATAAACAAATGAATGAATAAAGAGAGCCATTGTAAGAGTCTGGTCACTGTGATAACTCACCGAGGCCAGCCCAACTTCTGCTGTATTGATTACTTGTACATGAGGGACTTAAGGATGCATGTAGTCAAATGCGTGTGTCAACTCTTGCTGGGTAAAACATGCCTTAACCAAATTCTTTGTGTGACCCCGAGGAAAAAAAGACACCTACCAAGAAGGGCTATTGGTGGCCAACTGGGCTCAACTTAACAAAACAAAACATAAACAGAGCCTAGCAGCCATTTCTGCACAGGGCCTGTCACACAACCTGCAAACTGCACTTCGCAGAGAAGCCTCTTTCATGCTAAACTGCCTGCCTGCCCACCAGGTGTTTCTGCCTGAGCCAGCCCTTATAAAGGAGTTCCTGGAGTCCCATGTTGGCCAATAGGATTGAGGTTCTTCCCATCCAATTGGAGCTACACAGCTCTAACCAATCAGAGTAGCACTATTCTGACCAATCAAGGACAGGGCAGGCACTTCTGTGTATATAAGCAGCTCCCCTGTAGCTCAGGGAGCACACTCTCCATCCAAGTCTGGTTTTCCTCCCTTGGAGCTGAAACAGCAGAGACATCTTGACTGGAGCAGAGCAGAGCAAAACAGATGGGGACCATCACCGAATGCGGCCATGGCTGAGCGAAGCTGCCTAGCTGAAGAGCTGCCTGGCCCTGGGGTGGTTTCCTGACCACGCTGTTTTCACAGCCATGCTGCACTGTATCACTGTTGAGCTATCTGCACTAAATTAAACTGTCCTTCTTCACCACCCCCCAAATCAGGGATTCCTGTTGGCATTTGAATTGCCACTGAGGATCATTGGTGGACACTTATTTTTCTTTAAAACTCATTCTTTTCTCTTAAGGGCCCTTTTACGTGACTCTTCCAGCCTCCCAGGAGTGCAGTAAACAGACCAGGTGCTGGAACTCTTCTTTGTGTAACAGCTCCTGTTCTCTATGTAATGGCTCTGCCCTGATTCAGAGGCAAAGTTGGCATGACTGTTGTCAGGCAGGAGCTACTTCTGCTCTTCTGGAATTCTCTTATACCCATTTATGAGATGCCTGGTGGAAAACCAGAAATATGGCTCTGCATGGCCCCTCCACGATGGCACATTCAGGAGTGTGCCACTTACTGAGTTAACAAGGCACTTCAGCAAGGAGTGACACTTGAATCTGGCCCAACACCTTCCCGTAGGGCCTTCTTCAGAGCCATGTGCTGGGTCTTGGGTTTCCCCTTTTTGGAAGAACAAGAGGAAAAATGCAACACCCTCCATTGCCCTCACCCTCTGTGATCTGAGCCTAATGATGGGATGTCACTTATGATAGGGTCTCACCCCGACTCTCCCCTCCTGCCTTCCTTGCAGGCAATTTGTTCTGACAAACATACAGCAGCTGGGTAATGGGACATGAAAGCTTCAGGCGGTAGAACAGGAGGATGCTAATTGATAAATGTTGAATTAAACCAGAAACTCAGGCAAACGATCAGGGGGCATAGGACAGTCAAAGGCTACAGACTGGTCCCCAGTTATAGAATAGGGAAGGAGTTAGGTGTAGGATGCAGATGGACCGCTAGAAATTGTACTAGAGTTTGACAAACCTAAATCTGAATCCTGGCTTCATTTCTTAATAGTTATGCAACCTTAGACAACTCAATCAATTTTGTAGCATGTGTTTCTTTATCTTAATATGAAGATGATACCTACCTTTCAGAGATGAGAGAATTAAACAACCTTTCATTCATTCATTTATTCTTTCAACATAACGCATATAGCAGGGTTGGGTGAATGCCTATCAAAGTTCCTGCCAGATATTAGGTTTTCAAAAATTACATATTTGACCTCTTTCTTTGGACCTTGGTGTCCTGCCAGGAGCATGCAGGGCAATTGGTCTCTAAGGATTCCTCCAGCTCCGACATTTAATAATACAGACATCACCTCCCAGCTCGGGCAGAGTCTGCCATGGTAACCCAGGCTTTCTGGCTGAGTGCAGTGCCATGTGCCTGCTCCAGGTGCAGACCTGTCCCAGAAGCCAGCCCCACACCCACACACTCCTGTGCCTGAGCTCTGCTGTCGGCTGGCTTTTGGGAAAACTGCACCAGTGCAGAAGTTTGGAGCCAGTTAGCATCAGCTGGCATTTACAAGTGACATTTAAAGGTCACCTCAATCCTCCTGCCAGGGAATCAGGGAAGGAAGGTGCCGCAGAGAATGTGGACTTGGGTTGAATCTAATGAGCTCGGGCAAGAACCTGGGAGGCTGAAAGCAGCAAGCAGTATGGTGGGGGTGGGGAGGCTCTTCTTAGGGTAACTTGTTGAGGTTCGGGGTAGGCAATTCGAGTAGGGAGGATCTATTCAGCTCTATGGAGAGAGAGGTCCTCGTTGGGGTCCTCCTCAACAGTGCGGGCATATTTAGGTCCTTGGGTTCGTGTCCTGTACGAAGTGTGCTCATAGAGGAAAAGGTTGTTGAAAATGCATGGAGAAAATAAGTCTAGGTCATGCCTTAGAAATCCTTGCCCAAAGGACAAGCCCACCATATGGTTAGAGAGGTTCATTAAGCATATTTTTCTGAACCAACAATTAGGACACATTACCATATAATCTGACCAACTGACACTGTCTCATGCAATGGAGAGATCATGAACATCCTGTTTGCAGTCAAGGCTGCCTTGGAAAATAGGAGACACTTAGAACCCAAGTAAACCAATGACTGGGAACAGTGTTGCTGTCTGTAGTCAAAGAAGACACCGCTGCTGATGGAGGCTGAAGGCAACGCGTGGAGAGCCCTCTGATGGTGAATGGGATGGGTGATGTGTGCTTTGTCGTTAGCCTGGCCAGCTGCTAGCTGTCCATTGGCTTCTCCTTTCCTCCCTGTGGACAGTCCTCAAACATGACCCAGCAGTGTGAACCCTTAGCTACCTTGCTTTCCCTCAGTGCCCTGAAGATGACCCCAGGAGCTGCTCCTGCCCCACCGTGTCTCATGAGGTCCTGCCTGACTTGGGCTGGGCACATTGGACCTTTGGAAGGGGAGGCTGCCCCATGTGCATACTGACCTCTGCTGCCTGAAGTGTAGCAATGGTGGTATAGGCAGTGACCCCACCCCCTCTCCCCGGGGAGGCCCTTATCACAGGGGCCTCTGCTCTAGGGGTGGCTTTTGCAATCAACATGAAGAGGGTCATGAAAAGTGGCTTGCTTGCCATCTTTTGCATAAAGCCTACTTGTTGTTAACTGACCCCCGCTATACCATGTAACCTCGACAGGTGTCAATATTAAATCAAAAACAGCTGGTGCTTCCCAGCCCTTCCCCGCCCCCTCGTTCTTCTGGTGCTCAGTGGAGTGTCCAGCGGAGAGTCTGGGGAATGCTCAGAAATGGGCAGAGAGCCATTGGGTAGAAAGCCCCGCTTACCCTCAAGCCGTCGCCTTGCCCTTCCCCTTCCTCGCAAGGCTGCGTCACTCCTGTCTTTGAGCGCCATTTCTCTGCAGCTCAGGAATCCCCTGATAAAATGCAACCCCCTGGGGCGGGTCTCAAGCACATTGCGCTTAAAGCACATTAAGCTGCTGTCAGTTTTAGTGGGGACATTGTAGCGGGGATTAATTTATCAGGCTTCTTTCAGATGTGACACCTAGTTGAGAGGGATTTGGATTTAGGAGAGGAGTCTGATGGCAGGAAATGGAGAGACAGACAGGAAGAAAGTGGCTGTCTTACAGCCCAGCCTGTCTGTGTTGCGGGGTGTGGGGAGGGGTGGCTGACATGGTGCTGATGGCGATGAGGCTGTGGCCATGGGGCCTGGGTTTTCACCAGTTAGCAGGGAAAGTGAGTGAAATGCACATCTGGCAGAACAGAGGCGGGATGAAGCAGCTGCAGGGAGGGGCATGGGGCTCGCACCGGTCCAAGGGGCCCAAGGGGTCCGAGGGGCTGTGGACGCCTCCTTCTTGGAGTCTCAGGGCCTTGGAGCCAGGGTGGCCTCAGGCGTCTCAGGAACTGTGCGAGCAGCAGTTGACAGGGGTGGGGATCCCCAGAGGGGGCAGACAGCATTCCCCCGCCCCCTCTGTTGAGCCAGTTGCTTTGCATGTCATTGTTTTTATGGGCTGATCTCCAGACGGACTTGAGCGGTTCACCTCCTAAAAGCATCCCCCAGTCCTTTCCTGTGCCTTCTGGGGGAGATGGTTTTCACGAATGTGTGCACCAGCATCTGACTTTGTTGTGCTAGACAGATCATCTGAGGCCAGAAACAATCGGGTTTATTGTTTAAAGAAGAGTCCTGTTTTCTGAAAAATCACAGAAGGAGAAGACTAGAGACAGGCTGAGGAAAAGGAGGGAGAGGCGGGGAGTGGCGTTCAGGAACCACCTACTATGTGCCTCGCACCGTCCCCTTCACATACATCTCATTCTCCCCTGCCACGTGTGAGGTGGCCCAGGTGTTCTTACCCCAGTACTGCAGACAAGGAGTTTATGTGACTGGCCCAGCTGGTCAGTGATGGGCACTGAATGCAAAACCACATCTGTCTGACTCCAGATAAAAGGGAATACATCTGTTCCTTTCTCTGTTACTCTTGGTCCCAGGCCAGAGTCCTGGGGTGATGTCCTTGCTCATCTACATCTTCAGGCTTGCCCCACTCACGGTATCTGACTCCCTTGGTGTGAGCTGGGGTCCCAGGACACCTCCATATTGAAAAGAAGTTTCCTTTGGGCTGAGACCGCAAAAGAGGAAGTAAAGCGGGGAGGAAGGTACGGCCCTACTGGAGACATGCCAACTGCATCATGAGAACAAGGATCCCTTTCCCTCCACTGGGCTGATTATTAACACTAGAGCCTTCATCTGTTCATCAGTATGGCAAGCCCTGCCTAGTGACAGGTTAATTACACAGTTCTGGGTAATTAGAAAGTAAATATATGTTAAGAGGACACCACTGTCAGGATAAAACCTGTCTGTTAGAAGGCCCTCTTGCATGGTAAACTCTACCTTTTCAACATGAAGAGATCTTTTCATTGTTGTTGCTTCAAGAAAACTCTCCTGGGCTCATCCATCCAGCTAAGAGGAACTTAGTCCAGGCTCTCACCCACCTCCTGTGCCCTGTGCCCTCCCCTTGGTAATGCACCATGCTGGTCTGCCCTGGAGCTCGGCTTCTATTCTGAGTAAACGTCTTTCCCATCAAAGCCATTGCATGTGAGGTTTATATCTCTGGTGTGGTCTGGGAAGGTTTGGGAGAACTTCCTGATTTCTTGGGGATGCACAAGGTAGAAAATCCCATTTTTCTGATGCTGCATGGCTATATGGGGCTGGAGTCCTTCTCAGTCTGCTCTGCTGGAAAGAGGGGATGCTGTTGGGCTAGAATGACCCCCAGAGGGCCAAGAATCAAGGAGGCCCTCATCCCTCAGGTTGGTCTGCAGTTGGCCTCATCAGGGCTTTTCTCATGCTTTCTCTCTCTCTGGGGGCCTAGCCTCTGGGACCCAGGGCATGCATCTCTTCGGGAAAGATCCATTATATAACCAGAGGCTGAGACCCTGCCCTCCTGTACCACCCCAGGCCCATCAATCCTGCCTGAGTATTTTGAGCAAAAACAACAACAAACATGAAAATGCACTTATTCTCCACAATGTGTAATGAATGACCACCCAAGAGGAAACTGTAGGCTGCTTTTGCACAGGCGTCCCTTAGTGGGACTGTGCTCCCAGTAGTGGCAATATCTGTGTGAGTTGAAGTGATTTGGTTCAAGTTGTTTTGGAATCAAGGTCTAGACTTTGTCTAAAGCACCATTCCTCATTTGCTATAGGATAGGAAATACTTACTAAGTTCAGCTAAGCTTCAAACCTCTTCCATAAACTGTGAATTGGAGATATGAACAATTAACTCAAACCCTGAGTTTTCAGCCATTTCTGCATCTTTAACATTGTCCTCCTCTTCACAAGCATAGGAGAGATCGGTGAAAAGCCCAGGTGGTGTGTTAATCTTTATCTCCTCTCTTCCTTGAATTCATTCATGTGTTCAACCAATGTTTATTGAGTATCAACTGTATGCCAAGTGCTGAACTAGGCACTGGATCTACAACTCTAAATTGGCCAATCCCCATGCTCAAGGAGCTGATGGACAGAGGGGGTGGAGAGAAGGGCAGAGTGGCAGGAGGCATGAGTATTGAAGGAGCAGACATTGAGGAGCACCTGACCTCACCTGTCTATGAGAGAAGGAGAGGCTGGGGTCTGGGAAGCTAAATGAAAACATGGTATTTTCCCTGAGCCCATCGCTCTTCTGCATGAGGTCGTAAGGGCCAGCAGAACCAGGCCTGGAACCCAGACCTTCTGATCAATTAGTTTAGGCACATCATACCCAGTGCATATTGGACCCCAGCAGTGACTGCATAACTATTGGTTCAGTCCCAGTCTGAGCTCTGCATCATAATCACCAGTACAGCTAGCAAATGGCCAGAGCTTCCCTGGTGGTGGGGAGGGGTGGGTGGAGTGTGGAGCTGAGGAGCTGGTTGGCCACGAGAGGGTGAGGAGGAGGTGGGGGAAGAGCTCAGGACACATTGAGGTCTGGGTGGTCAGGGAGTAAGTGTGCCTTGAACCTGGGTCAGTCTACAGGGCATGCAGTTGGGAAACTGGACAGATGATGTTTATTCCCAAAGCTGCTGTCTGAGGCTGCCTGGTCAACCTCAGTCAGCAATAGCCTGTGTTCTTTCCCCAGGGATTTCCCGCTTCCGGAAACATTCCTGTGCACCATGGTGTGATGAGGCATGGGACCAGGATGGAGACTGAGCTGCCACAGCATGTTAGCTAGCCCCTGGTACAGAAGGGGTCTCTCCTGGGGGGCCCTGCTACCTCCTCCTGCCATGGAAGAGGGTCAGCCCTCCTGGCTCCCCTTTCTTTGGGCCTGGCATCTCCTGTCAGCAGAGTTTCGGAGGCTCACTGTCTGTCCCCAGCAGCTGCCTCCCTGTGGGACCCCCTCTCTAGTCTCTCCTGCACGAGTGCTGTCAGGGGCCTTTCCAAATGGGACGGATGCCCTCTTCAGCAGCCTTGCTTCCCGGTGACATCTCCTGACATGGCATTAACAGGGAAACAGCACAACGGATCCCCTGGGCCATGGCACATTGATTTCTTGTTTGGGCCCTTTAGCTGTGTAGCAACAAGAGATGTGGAAGGTTTGATTAGGTTTTCCCATGAGGGGGTTCAGGCTAGGGAAAGGAGCGTACCCAGGCCTGAAGGAATTGGGGGAAATGGGGAAGAGTGGGGTTACCTCCTTAAATCATACATCTGAAATGGAAGCAGGAGGCAGGAGGCTAAAGGGCTGTAAGGAGTTCGTGTGAAGCCACTTCCTTTCTCTTTTTCCCACCAGAAAAGAATGAGAATCATGAAGTTAAACACTTGTCAAAGCTTGGTGAGGCCCAGCCCAGGGTCTAGAGCAGCTGTCCCCAGAAGAGGGGCCATAGACCCTCTCTGGGGGAAACCATTAAGATGTGTCTCTCTGGAGCTGGTCCCCAAACACTATTATTCTCACCCTCTTGTGGGGGTGTCAGGATTTTACTGAACCCTCAACCTTCAGAGCCAATCCTTTATGACCAGCCAGGCTGACCTTTCCTTTAACAAAACTCTCCCTTTGAGAAAAGAAAACCTGATGACTGGGAAATACCCACTGAAGCTTCTACCGTTTAAAACTTTTTCTATAGTTGGGCAGAGCTCGGTTTGTTCTCCATTGCAAAACCCCCCATTACCTTGAAATATGTTCCTCACTCTGGCATCATAAATAAAGCATTTTCACAAAAGAATAACGTTTATATTATCACTAGGAATAGAAAAGGAAACAGCAAGTGTAAGATGCTGGTAGTAACGAGCAAGGCTATTTTCATTCTTTTTCTAGAAACTCTTAATGCAGCAACACACCAGCCCCAGCACCCGAGTGCGACACTCTTTAAATATATATGTCTCTATGCATGTATATATCTCACTCCCTGAATATATAGAGATAGATAGATATATTATCTCTTTAAAATATTAAAATAAATTACATCTTTGCCCAGAATGCAGACATTAATTCTGCTTCTAGGAGATTTGTCAAATCAGTGGCCTGTGTTTGCATAACAAGCTCTTTGGTTATGTGGTGCAGAATATAAATTATCATGTTGTCAGCTCCGGATGAAAATCACCAGATTTTCAGCAATGTCACTTCCATTGATGGAGGTGAGCTTGAGGCTGTGTGTGCTGGTAACATCTGCAGGTAGCTGGGTCTTCCTAGAAGTGGCTGCAAGTGCAGGGAAAAGCAGAATCCTGGAAAGATATGGGATGGGAAGAATCAGACTCTGGTTGAAAAGCTGTCCTCTCTCCATTTTTTAGAGACAGGATTTCCTTCCTTCACCCCTTTCAATGCATTTTACGCACCCCTTTTATCTGGGTTCTGAATGACTTGAACTGTGGATTATTTCCTGCCAGCTTTGGGACATTTTAATGCATGTGGATTGTCCTGAGGTTTAATGCATAGAAAGCTCAAAGCAGGCCCACAAACTCCAAATTTCCAGGATTTGTTGTCTCTAAGTGTTTAAGTAAGGCTTCTAATTATAGTTAATATTACTTGACTGTTCAGGATGTGCCAGACATTGCCGTTTGCTCTAACAATAACCCTGTGGTAGGTAGTGTTGGGGCTTCCCCTTTGGAGATCAAGAATCTGAGATATATGAAGGTTAGGAAAGTTGCAGAGGGACAAGAAGCTGCTCCTCTGGGGCTTGAACTCAGGTCTATCTGAATCAGGAGTCCAGGCTTTTAGGAGCTCAGAACACTGAGCTCTTGTGATGTAGGAGGTGGCAGAAGGCTCCTTGCCTGGGAGGTGGACACAAACAACAGCTGGTCTTGGCTATTCTTGTGGGACTGAATGGGGAATTGGAGGAGACCTCTCAAACAAATTCACCTATTTAATGCGGAGATGTTTTAAAGAACTAGAATGGCTTAGTCACTTCCTCTTGCCCCTCACCCAAATGGTTGTTTTTTTTTCACCAAACCCTATACTGACCTCTTCAGTGTTCGTGAATTTGATGCAGAAGGGACCTCTGATTAACTGGTCTACTTGCTCATTTTATACATGAGGACCCTGAAGACCAGAGAAGGAAGGGAGGGGCATGCCCAGGGTGAGGTGACTCAGTGTGGGACAGAGCTAAGGTTGGCACCTTCCCAGTTTGCTGCCTCTTTGTGTAAAGTCCAGAAAGAGCTCAGCTAGGCTGGCTATGAAATGCAATAGGATGGGGCAGGGAAAAGCTTTTGAAGCCAGCTTAGGGATGCTGTGGGATCTGGGCTGGACCTGGCACTGTGGCCAGACCTGATTGGATGACCCAGCTTTGTAAATGATGCAGTGAGTCCACACAATGGGAATTGGGTTTGCTCACCTAGTTTCCAGAATGCCAGCTCCATATGTGATTGTAAGATGCTTTGTTGCAATCATAGTATTTTTTCATGATCATTTATAGGTGAAAATCCATCTAGAACTATTTTCACAAAGCTATAAAATTTGTCTCTGCTCTGTTTCCTTTTTGAAATGTTCAGTTCAGCAAGATTGAAGGCCAATGGCTAGAACCAAATTTAACTCAGATTTCAGCCATTTTTCCAGTCTTGGTATTTCTCCTTCTAAATTACATTTATATTGGAAACATTTCTGTCCATAATTTTCATGACAACACATAAAACTTGTTTCTTGGTTGAGCAGACACAAGAAAATTTCCCAGGTTTCTCTTCAATGCTCACTGTACCCCTTGTTCCATTGAGTCCTATTGTCCCTAAGTAATAGCAATAGTAAAGCAATCCAAATACGTTGCTTTTATTTTCCCATTTAATAGCAAGACTAGATTGAGCTAACACTGCATGTGTCCAAATGGGCCTGGGGAATCCTCAAACAGATGTGTTTTAGGGGTCTTATGTTACTAACAAAGAACATAGACTTTGGAAGTTTTAAATGTGGTATGACAGAGACTCCTAGTTGCCTCCTGACCATCATACTTTCCTTTGTGTAGTAACATAGCCCAGGTTTTAATTGGAACTAGGCTTTTAATTGGAAACATTGCTTCCCAGATAAAAGACTACATGTCCCAGAACCCCCTGTGACTAAATAAGGCTTTGTGGCAAAGTCTAGCTGATGAGATGTAACAGAATTCTAGTATGGGACTTTCAAGAAGTCTCTTAGAAAGGAGGGAGACTTTCTTCTTCTCTCTATTCTGTCCCTTGGATCATAGAGGTAATAGCTGTAGCTCTAGCAATATTTTAGGACCATGAGGATGAGGATATCTTAGAGACAGAGGAGCAGAGAGCTGGAAGGAGCCTGGTCCTCGATGCCCATTGATCTGCCATGACACCTGTTGACTGCTACCTTTAGACTTATTTTAATTAAAAAAGAAATTAACCCCTAGCATGAGACACCACCATTTTTCAAGTCTTTGTTAGACTAAATTGGGTTTAATTTTGGGTTTAGTTATTGTCTTTTATCATGGTATTAATCTCTGAGCTTCATGTCCCTTAATTATAAGACTTGCAGGTTTCCAGTTTTATCATTTTCTGAGTTGTTCTAAGAATTAAATAGTTTTTAGATGCCTAGTAGATGTAGAGCACATAGCACAGTTTTTGATATTTTTTCCTCTTAATATTTTCAGGGTGCTCTATGTACAAATAGCTGGGTATAAAAACCACATGACCAGCATTTAGCACAATCAAGGAACAGACTATATGGATTAGTGGCCAAATTACAAATGCAGGGTTGCACTGCTCAATTCAGTTTACAAAGGTACAATAATTAATCAGGGTTTTAGTTTCTGTCTCACTTCAAAGTATTTTTAGCTATAGTATAAACTATATCTCTTTTTCAAAGTTGCCCTATTTACACCTTAAAAAAAACTTAGCTTTGCTCCAGTCAATCCCCTGATATTCTAATTCTTAAAGACACACAGTTTTCACTTGCTGCCATTTCTCTGAATTTAGGTCTTCTCTATTGGTTGACTTATTTCTGCTTACCTGGGTAATTCCCTACTTCAAAGTCCTTTTTAATATGTTCTAAGTGACTTTCTGGTCAGAGCACCTTTTGGCTGAGCTCATAGTTATTCCAACTAGAATCTTACTGATTTTTAATTTCTCCCCTAACACCCTTGTCCTGCTGCACTCAATCTACTCAACATGTTATGCTTTTAATTTAGGGATATTAGCATTACATATATTACATTTTGTAATCACATTTAATCTTTACAATAACCACATTTTTTTAAAGATTTTATTTATTTATTTTTAGAGAGGGAAGGGAGGGAGAACGAGAGAGAGAGAGAGAGAGAGAGAGAGAGAGAGAGAGAGAGAGAGAGAGAAACATCAATGTGCAGTTGCTGGGGGCTGTGGCCTGCAACCCAGGCATGTGCCCTGACTGGGAATCGAACCTTCGATGCTTTGGTTCGCAGCCCGCGCTCAATCCACTGAACTACGCCAGCCAGGGCAATAACCTCATTTTTTAAAAAAGATTTTATTTATTTTTTTTCAGAGTGAAGGGAAGGGAGGGAGAAAGAGAGGGAAAGAAACATCAATGTGTGGTTGCCTCTCGTGTGTCCCCTACTGGCCTGCAACCCAGGCCTGTGCCTTGACTGGGAATCAGTGCCGGCCCTGACTTCGGTTTGCAGGCCGCCACTCAATCCACTGAGCCACACCAGCCAGGGCACAATAGCCTCATTTTCAAGATGAGGTGGGGATTATTATCCTCATCTTAGATATGAGGACACACAGCCTCAGAGGAATTATGGACTTGCATTACACCACACACATAATTTCTGGTGGGTCTGGGACCAGAAACTCATCTTCAGATTTCTAGCCCCATTTTTTTTTACTGTGCACCACCATTCCCTCCCAAAATTTGAAAGCCACTCATGTAGGCTGCCCATCAATCATCCCTCACAGTTTTATTGTGACTGCTGCTGCCTCCTCTAGACAGGAATTCATTCTGATTCACATATATATTTTGAGCATGAAGGATTTGTCACATTTCATATTTGAATAACATTTTTATACTTTTCCAAGTGCTTTCTTGTACATTATCTTATTTGATATTCACTGTAAGTCTGTAAGGTAGGTAAGGCAGGCATTTCTTTTTCCTCCATTCTTTGTATAAAGAAATGAATGCCTGAATAATCTAAGTGATAGACTCAGGATCACAGAAAAAAATAGTGACAGAGTTTAGACTGTGTCCTCTGATTAAGGAACTATGCTTTCAAGGGATGGATAGTGAGAATAGCCCCTTTTGAATATGGAGGCCCAATTCTACCATGAACACCAGATCAGACCTACACACATAACTCAGTGGCTCTCCTGTTCCTTTTGAAGTCATGAGAGAAGATAGTCCTCCATCTCCTTCCCCTGCCCCACTCCCCATTTTCTGGTCAATCAATCAGTTGCCTATTGAAACACCAGGCATGAGTCAGTAGGGAAGGCCAGATGGTTATCAGTACAAAGCTGCCCTGTCCAATGCTGAATAGTAGCCTTGGACAATTAGTACTGCAGATTCTCTGAGAAGTGAGGTGTTAGTACAAGTCCACCAGTCATCAGGGAAGGCTTCATCTGGAGGGTTGGGGCTGGTGCGGCTCTCTGGTCCCTACAGTTGGTATGGGGGCACAGAATGGGTCCTAGGGTATAGGTCAGTACACATTTGTTAGAGCCTCCACCCACTGGTAATGTGCCTGGAGGCTGAGGGAATGCCTGTCGACCCGTTCAGACTGCAACTTCCAACGCTCACTTCAAGTTTCTACCAGGAGAAGCCTGGGCTGGCTTTGTGGTGCCTGTATTAGTGTGCTAAGGCTGTCATAACAAAGTATACTGGACTGGGTGGCTTAAATGACAGACGATTATTTTCATACAGTCCTGGAGGCCGGAAGTCCAAGATCAAGGGTTGGCAGGTTGGTTTCTCCTGAGGCTTCTCTCCTTGCCTTGGGGGTGACCGTTTCTTCTCCCTGTCTCTTTACATGGTTTTCTCCTGTGTATGTCTGCATCCTAATCTCCTCTTCTTATGAGCATGAGTTTTATTTGGATGGGGCCCATCTACATGGCCCCATTTTAACTTAATTTGTAACTTAATATTAACTTAAAATATAACCTAATATTTGCTTATTTAAAATAGTCACATTCTTAGGGTTAGGACTTCAACATATAAAGTTTGGGGTACATAATCAACCTGTAGTGTCCATAGTTGGTTGATCAGAAGAATTTTTCAAGAGGCTTTAAAAAATAAAAGTTTCTGAACCCCAAACCTAGTCTGTGAGGACCATGGGAGATGGGCCCAGGGATTTACCTATTTTAATAGTTCTCCACATGATAGGTATGCTTGGCCATGTGTAGGTCTCTCCGGGCCCTTCATCTTGATGCTGTTTGTATTTAAGAATTGGCCAGCCAAGAAGGGAAGGCATTCTTAAGTGGCAGCTGTCGTGAAGAAGGGTGAGGGCACAGGTTGGGAAGGAGATGTCCAAGGGCTACCCCAAAGGGCTTCCGACTGCCTTTTTGATGTACAGAGAGACTGAGGAGTTGCAGCGTGTCAGGTGGAAAACAGAGCCACCTTCTCTGCCAGTCAGCCCCATGACCACTGCCACCTGAATTTGATTTCTTTCTGCATAGGGGTAGCTAATGCCTCTGATTATCACTTTGGTGAGAAATTTTGAGCTTGAGACTAAAACAAGGATCCCAGAAAGGGTGAGAAGAGACATCAAGTGGAATAGCCAGAGATTTTTATTCAAAGAGTTTAGACTTGCTGATCAAAGCAAGGACTTGGAGGATGAAGTGCTGAATGTTAAAAAGAGCCTGGGCTCCTCAGGCAAATGGATCTAGTTCAGATTTCTTTTTTTTTTTTAAGATTTTATTTATTTATTTTTTAGAGAGGGAAGGTAGGGAGAGAGAGAGAGAGAAACATCAATGTGCGGTTGCTGGGGGTCATGGCCTGCAACCTAGGCATGTGCCCTGACTGGGGATCAAACCTGCGACACTTTGGTTCGCAGCCCACGCTCAATCTACTGAGCTATGCCAGCCAGGGCCAGATTTCATTTTTTGGCACTTGCCAGTTTCGTGATGCAGGGTGGGTCACTTGGTGTCTCAGGGGTTTTGTTTCTTCTTTAATACATTGGCGAGAACACTGTCAGAAGAACGGGGTGCTTATGAGAACTCAGTAAGACCATGCTTGTAAAATGTTTCCTTCAGTGCCTGGTAGTTAGTGGACCTGAACAACCCATCACCCCTTGCTTTTGGACTAGTTTGTGTTTCCCTGTTGACCACACACTTCAACAGAGGGAGAGAGAGACGGTAGGGGAGAGAGAAAGGGAGGCTGGGGAAAGAACTCAGAGGAGAAGGGGGAGGGGAGCAAAGGAGAGAGGAAAGCACCCCTGACAGCGCTGTGACCCCCACCTGTGAGACCCACAGCTGTGCAGAGGGAAGGATGCGCTGAACTGCCACAGACTGCCTGGTCCTTTTCTGCCTGTTACCACAGGTGTCTCCCGCCAACAGAGCTCTTCGCTTGTTACCCAGCACAACCCCAGGAAGGGCTAATAGTCCAGTTTCTGCTTCTTTTCTGATATCCCCTTTGATCACCAATGATAACAACTAATATTTGCATTTTCTAAATCACTTTAAAAATGATTTATTTACAGAGTTAACTTGCAAAATAAAGAGCTGGGTTGAATTGTCAACTTCAAGTTCACATCCATCCTGTTTTCCAGCTGAGAGGCTACCATGGTACCTTGTAGATCTGGGCATCTCCGTGGAATCCAAGGAAACAGGGAGGGAGGCGGGAGGGAAGGAAGCAGATTTCAGGGTTCAGTGGAAAGGGCACAGGATGGGGCTAGAATTCGTTCCCAGGCTCTCATGTGAGTCTTTACCCTGCAACTGGGTCAAAGGTTATTTGAGGGCAGGTGCCCCGTTGGGGACATCTGTATGTCCAGTGGCACTTCCATGCCGCAGCACAGAGTGAACGGCTGGGCTGAGTGCGAAGCACACAGCCATGGGAGGACAGGACGTGAGCGCTGCCTCTCCTTGGAGGCTGCGCAGGGCGGGTGGGGTGCAAGGGCTCAGACCTGGGGAAATGGGCCCCAGAGCCCCATGTCCTCACTGATGACAGAACCGTCATCGGGAGGGGTGCAGGCAGAAGCAAAGCTCCGCTCTTCTTTCCCTACAAAGCTCCGCTCTTCTTTCCCTTCTTCCCCTCCCCACCACGTGAGCACTTCTGAGGAGCCTGGGGGAGCTAGTTACAGTTGAATTTTATTTCTTTCAATTTTACGAGTGAGAACCCCTGGGTTGATCAACAGGAGAGAAAATGATAATTTGCAAAGTTTCTTTTCCTCCCTGTGCTCTCTTCCCAGTTGTTTACCGAGGAGGGAGAGTCTTCTTCGTGAGGTGCATTTGCCACTCAGCACATACCCCCCTGTTATTAATTTTGCTTTATTTATTTATTAACCCCTCTCCTGGAGGCTTTGGTGCTTTGTTTTGATGTTGTTCTCTGACTTGCCTCTCTGTGGACTGAGTCTCATTGTGCAGCATTGATTTTAGGCTGCGGTTTCTGAAGGAGAGGGATGATATCCATCTGGTTAATAGTGTCTTGTATTTCCACTGGTTCTTGCTGGAGTCAACAGCCCTGACCTTAAATACTTCATAGGTTTACACCCAGTTATCCATGCACTATCCTTCTCTGCGCCACGCCCTGCAGTGTCTTCACAGCCTTGCTCTGCATGACCACCAGATGTCTTGGTGGAAGGGTGCTCCCAGACCCCTCTTGGGGAGCCTCCAGTGGCCTCCTCGCCCTGCCCTAGAAACAGTGCTTCCCTCCCCTCGCATTCTGGCCCCTCGGTCCCCCCCAGCCCCGCCCTCGCCCATCGGTCAGAGATAACAAAGGAAATGGCATTAGGATCAGGCAGCCCTGCACCACCTGTCTGGCTCCATCAGGGCACCGTGGGGCTAAGTCGCCTTCCCTCCAGCCTCTCCTTCACCGAGAATGGGGTCAGCTGGGAAGTGGGGTGGGGGGTGCCTTTGTGCACGTTGCTGTGGAGGAAGAACTGCTGAGCACGCTGTATAGCAGGTCTGGGAGACGTCGCTGCGAGCCCCCACGCCAAGCCAGGAGCAATGAGCAATGAGCATCATTGGCCTGCGCCATCTTCCTCCGAGTTGGGCTTTTGGCCACACAGACTCCTTCTTTCCTCATTCCACTAGTGACTCAAAATATGGACTAAATCACAGCAGGAGGCACACACCTAAGAGGCAGTGCTGAGGACGGGACCCCAGACATCTTGGGGGGAAACCATCACCCGCTCAGTATCAGAGCATCTGAAGATGTGGCTGAAAGGGGCCCCAGAGCTCTGCAAAGCCTGTCTGCTGCTTTCTGCTTTTCTAATTAAACCCACTCTTCTTCAAGCGCTGGCTTTTGTGATGGATCAGAAACACTGTTCCTTATTGCACAGCATTTTTTGTTTTGTTTTGTTTTAATTACTGGTATTGCAACAGCATTTTCCCTGCTCTTTTTCTTTACAAATATATGTTATTTCAGTTACATTGTGGCTTCAGTATGTTTTTGAGTGGGGGCCAGGGCATCTGATCACCATTTTCAGTTGGTTTTTATGGGAAATGCAATACCCACTTCCAAACAACCCTCTGAAATAGGAATGCACAGCCTGTTCGTGAGTTGACGGTGGTCTTTTTGACTTTTATTTCCCTAAAGCAATTTCACATTATTTACCATCTTCCTTTGAGCTGGTACACCAGGATCCTGTAGCCCAGAGCAGTTAGCTCAGCTGAAATAGGTCTCAACCCAGCAGGGCTGGGGTCTCCAGCCTCCTGACTTTTAAGCCGCTGCTCCTTGCTGAGTGGGGGACTTTTCTACATTGGTACCCACTAGAGAGGACTGGGTGCAAGGGACTGCCTAGATTTAGTAGAAAATGGCCAGCTATGCTTGACTTACTTTTTAAAAATATATTTATTGATCCTGGGGGGAGAGGGGAGAGAGATAGAAAGAAAGGAACATCAATGTGAGAGAAGTGTCGATCGGTTGTCTTCTGTACATGCCCTAGCTGGGGATTGAACTGGAAACCTAAGCACGTGCCCTGACAGGGAATCAAACCCGTGAACTTTCAGTGTATAGGATGATGCTCCAACCAACTGAACCACACTGGCTGGGCTGTGCTTAACTTCTAAGAATGTCCTTGCAGGTCCCCACCATCCCATTTTCTGTTCCACCCCACGACATTCCCCCTTTGTGGGAAGCAGGGCCAATGTCATGCGGAAACCAGGGGCTGTGTGGTGGAGACAGATTCCTCCCCGCCCTCCAGGACACAGCACTGGATGCTGCAAATGCCAAGCTGTGCTGGTTCATTTATTCAACAAATACTTGCCAAGGGCCTCTTACATTACTGTGCTGGGTGTTGAACGACCCAAAAGTGAGCAAATGCAAAGTAGACCCCTGCTTTCACAGTGTTAATAGTCTGGTGGGAAAGACACTTGAACAAAACAGCCACGGAAAATGTAATCTGAATATGTTTTCACAGGAGGAGAAGGTGCCTGTGCAGGCGAGCTAGCTGAGGCAGGATGGGGGATGGTGAGGTCAGAGCTCTCCTTCTGAGATTCGGGGTTTCCATTCAAAAATACTGACCAGACGGACTCTAGGTATGCAGCGCTGCGCTGCACACTGCATTCAGTGGTGAGGCCTCACCCCTAACTCCCAAGCACTCACAGTGGAGTCACAGAAGCAGTAAACATGTGCTGTGTAACAAACCACCCCCAAACTTTGTGGCCTAAAACAATGCACATTTGTTGTTTCTCACAGTTTTGCAGGTCAGCCAGGTGATTCTGCTTGTCTGCGTTGGCTTGCCTATTGGCTGTGGTCCGCTGGTGGCCTGGCTGGGACAGGGTCATCTAGGGTGAGCTCACTCACACACCAGGCAGGCTGGTTGGTGTGGAGGGCCTCAGGCAGGTGGTCCGTCTCTGATCCCCGCAGTCTTCTCAGTCCCCACATGGGACTCCTCATGTGGTAGTCTCAGGGTTCTAAAGAACAGGAGGCATTTCGAACCCCAAGGCATAAGCCCCTTTTAAGCCTCTGCTTTCACAACATCTGTAACTGATGCATTTGCCAAATTAAGTGTCATGGCCCAGCCTGAAGTCAGAAAGCATTTGGACCACACAAAGATATGGGTAGGGAGTTATTAACACATTGGGGACCATATTCCTGTAATCCCCCAAAAGCATAGGAATAAAAGTGTTAATGTGTTGTGGTAAGTGCAAGGAGAGGAATAAGCAGAGCCCGTTGGCACCAAGGAGGTAGGAGCAACTGACACAGGGGAAGTCAGAGAGGTTCCAAGCAGAGGCATCTCTCCATCTGGTGGATGACAAAGAGTTTAGCGGGGAGAGAAGGCAACTCAGGGCACTGAGCATGTGGATGGTATATCTCAGGTGACAGTGGCAGGATTCCCTGCAGACTGTCTGGGGAAGCTAATTTCTCATTTGCCTTTATTAGCCATTTCCCACAAAGTGACTCCATACTCTCCTTGCTTTCACAGAAAGTGTGCTTTTTTAAAAGAACCAGTTACCCACTCTCTAGTTCTCACCCTTTCCCCATGTCTAATGCAGTGCTGTGGATAATCTGTGTGATCAGGTTATGGAACTGTCTGACCTCAGTTGTGGCACACAAATGAATTTTTTTTCAGTCTCTGCCTTTAAGGATGTTTGGTGAAATTCTCTTGCTTGTCTGATAATAACACGTTGAAAAAATCTGGGAGTTTTCCAGTTATTCATAATCATAAAAACTAGTCCACCGAAAAAATGCAAGGATAATGCAATATTAAGTAATTGATTATCATAACGTCGACATAGTGTCTGACATCATCTTTCAGACCCCTTTGTTTGCTCATTGACAGATTTTTAGACTGAAACGTGAGCTCACTGAGTCAGGTACCCATGTTACTCGCATACCTTCACTCTTGAATAGTGGGGTTTAGGAAGTGCCTCACATATATATTAAGCACTCAGCACCTAATAGTTGAATGGAATAATGAATATAACTCAATATTTACAGATAAATCCTATGAAAAAGGCATTTAGGATAGAATTCACACTTCATTCATGATAAACGTATTAATACAATAAAAAAGGCAGATACCTCCTTAACTGGGTATCTATTCTCTAGCCTCACACCAGGGTTATGTGTCACAGTAACACTTTAAAACAGTCACATTAGAGGCAGAAACAAGATAAGAATGTCCACTACTGGAGGAACTTGTCAGTATAAATAAAATAAAGAAATAATTGGTATACATATTGGAAAGGAGGAGATAATATTATTAGTAATTGCAAATAGTATAAATGTACACCAGGAAGAGCAGAGTGAATCAACTTAAAACAGCTATAAACTGCAAGAACTAAAAGAGAATTTTGTAAAGAGATCGGTAGACAACAATACTTAGAAGCCTTCACATATACAAATAATTTTTGGAAGACACTGGTTGTAATAGTAATCAAAATGATAATATACCCATGTCAAAATATTGTAAAGTTACAATAATTTGAAGTGTGGCTACTGATGCAGGACTAGGAAGGTCCATGGACTAGGGTAGAAGGCCCAGGACTGGTACCCAGTACATGGGGAAATAAAGTGCAATGACAATGACAACAATGGCACCTGCAAAAAATTCACTACATGCTTTAACCTGACACTTGAGCAGCTGAATTCAGGCCCTAGTGGCTGTGTTCCTAATCACTTGGCTATCTGTCTCTCTGTTTTTCTCTAGCTGCATTTAAAATAAATTGTATCAAGTAAATTCTTCAATAAAAAGTGTTGGCATAGTTATGTACTGCTATCCAGAAAAGAATGAAGTCTGATCTCCAAATCATTCTTTACTCCAAAACAAATTCCAGTGAACCAAGGTTGTACCAAATAAGACAACAGAAGAATTCGTGGCAATTTTTTATTGTCACTGCCATGATCTTGGTTTGAGAAAATTCTTTTAGAGTTTGACCTAAAACTCAGCATCTTCTAAAGTATTGAAGAATTAGATTATACAAATATAATATTATTCTTTGTGGGAAAAACACAATAAAAGTGGCAGAGAAGAAAATATTTGTAATACAACTCACGTATAAGGGTGCCTGAAAGTTATTAAAAAAGTCTAATTGCCCAAGTCAAACATAGAAATAGGACATGAAGCGTTCACACCACAGGAAATGCAGATAATTCCTAATATGAAAATATGTCACATCTGACATATAAGAAGAGACAACCAAATTAGAATTATAATAAGATACCTGTCAGATTGACAAAAATCAGAAAGTTTGATGACACAATGTATTGGGCAGGTTTTGAGTACAGGGACTTCCTAATCATTACTGACGGGAACATAATTCCTACAATCTCTACCCAGATGATATGTGTGTACCCTTCGACTCTTCAGCTTCGCCTCTAGGAGTTCATCCTGCAACTGCTGTTGCACACATGCACAAGGTTGCTATTTAATGCACAATTATGCACATTGAGGAAAAATTGTGAACAACTCAAACACCCATCAGTGGTGGCCTCGGTAAATAATGACGAGCACCAGACAGTGGAATGGTCCGTGGGCTCAGATGTGTGTGGAAACTCTCAGGTACTGATAGGGAGGGGTTTCTATAAAATATTGTAAAATGAAGAATTGTTATCATCTACCTCTCTGTCCATCATCTCTCTAGCTATCGTCTGTAATCTATGTGTCCATCTGATGGTGAATGCATAGACTCTCTCTGGAAAGACACACAAGAAACAGTCGAGAGTAGCTGCTTTGGAAGAGGATAAATGAGGGGACTGGGGTAGAAGGGACACCCACTTTCACTTGTACATTTTCTACATTTGGAATCTTAAAACCTGATAGGAAATGGGATTTATTTCTATGCTTAGCAGTGATCGCACTCCAAGTCTTCCTGAAGTAGTGGGATGCCTTACTTCTGTTGATGATAAATAAGCTTGGATTTAAGAACTGATCAGAGGGAATTCTGCACAAGAAGAAAAAGAAAATGAAAGAGTAGGCGTAGAGGTGGACGCTAAAATGAAAATCCCTACTAGGGTAAGAATTAACACGAAGGTGCCGATATCTCTTTGAGACCCCGACTGCAAATCTCTGGCTATTTACGTGAAGTGGGCTTGCTGGGTTACACGGCCACTCTGGTTTTTGCGCCACTGTGTCGACTGCAGCATTAGACTGCAGCATTACTCACACTAGCCAAGATGTGGAAGTGATCCGAATGTCCATCAGCAGATGAACGGACCAGAAATGTGGTACACCCATACAGTGGAACATTACTCAGCCTTAATAAAGATAAAGCCATGTCATGTGCAACAACATAGATGAACCTAGAGGACATTATGAGATGCTGAGTGAAACAAGCCGGTTAGGGAAGAACAAACAGTGCCCTGGTCCACTTAGAGGAGGTATCTAAAAGGGTCAAACTCACAGAAGTGGAGAGCAGAATGGTGGTTGCTTGGAGGCTAACAGGCAGAGAAAGTAGGGAATTATTCCTCAAAGGATATAACATTTCTGTTATTCAAGGTCAATAATTTCGAGAGATCCACTCTACAACATTGTTCCTACAGTCAGCAATACCGTAATGCATACTTTGAAATACATTAAAAGGATAGATCTCATGTTAACTGTTCTTCCAAAAACAATAACACACAAGAACATGAGGGGATTGGGGAGGTGATAAACATGTGCCCAAGTCCAAACTCATCAAGATACAGATGTTAAATGTGGCCATTTCCTATGTATCAGTTATACCCTAATAAATCTAAAAAAGAAACCTTTAATAAAATGTTAAAAATAAAAAAGAATGAACAGATTAGCTTATTTGTACAGGATGAGAAAAAGCACAAAATGGCCTTAAGTGACAAAAAGAAATAGCAGTCCAAGACAAAGTGTAGATCATCCCAGGGTGGGAAGTGATAATGTATGTGTGCACCCTGCGGGGTGGGGGGAGAAAGAGAAGAGAGAAAGAGAGACATCTCTTCCTCTTTGAATAAAGACATTACTTCTATCACCCTGTGGGGCCCCACCCTCACGACCTTGTCTAATAACCCGGTCACTGCCCAAAAGCCCCATCTCTAAATGCCATTATATTGGGGGCCAGGGCTTCACAAACATTCAGTCCATAGCAACAAGCATTCCTCACAGTAACTGCATGAAGCAACTACTATTATCTCAATTTTATGTGTGAGAAAAATGAGGCAACAGAATCAGAAGAGGAAGGTTACAGTGACTTGGCCAAGGTTATACCTCTGGTGCAGTAGCTGAACTGGGATTTGAGCAATGTAGGCTAGCCCCCAGGGCTTTCCTTGAACCACCGTGTTATGCTGTCCTAATGGCAGGTGCTCTGTAGTCCCAGCAGGTCTGTGCCAGCACCTCCTTGGCTCCGAGGCCCTGCTGCTAGGGAGAAACACACAACCACAGCCCACACTAAGCTGGTGATGCCAAGCTTGTTAAGGCGCCCGACACTGGATCAGGGTAGGAGCAGGGCCTGGCTCCAACTGTCAGAAGCTCTCTTTAGAGTGTAGCATTTGTGATGCCTGTTATTTTCCAGCTTGGGGATCTGGTTGTTAATTCTGTGGCACCAGGAAAGTTACCTTCCAATATCCTGTTACGTCTGCATTGAGGAGAGTAATGCTTCATGTTAAGCTCCAAGAACTGGCTCTCTCTACTTCAGATAATGGAAATAGAAGAGCAAGTCATCTCGACAAGATTCAGCAAATTCAATGGCATGTCATTCCTCTGCTCAGAGATCTTAAATATCCCTTTACCTGCCTGCGCCATGAAGCCCACACTCTTCCGCTGGCTCACTCTATTTTTCACTCCCTGCTTCTGCCCAGAGAGAAGCTCTCAGCCCAGCCCAGCAGCTCCACTCAACCACTTCAGAATCACCATTTCCTGTCCCTACTTTAGGACTGTAAAATTCAAGTGAGATAATGGATGTGAAATGCTTCGTAAGGCACACATTGCTACGCAGGCGACAAAACCCACTAACCCAGGGGGTATACAGTTCCGTTTACAAGGAAGTTTTTTGCCGAGTTTATTGGGGTGACATTGGTTCACAAAACCACACAGGTTTCAAGTGTACAGCTTCACAAAACATCATCTGCACGCGGCATCGTGGGCCTATTGCCCCAAGTAGAGTCTCTTTCTGTCTCCATTTATCCCCACTTTGCTGACCTCTGCCTCCCCCCACCTCCCTTTCCCTCTGGTTATCACCACACTCTTGTCTGAGTCTATGTGTTATTCACACACACACACATGTATTTACATACATGTTGCTTAATTGCTTCACCTTTTATTCTACCCAGCCTGCCAACCCCCTTCCCTTCTGCCAGCTATCAGTCTTATTTATGTATCTACACTTCTGTTTCTACCTTGTTTGTTAAATTATTTCATTCATTAGATTCCACATATGAGTGAGATCACATGGTATTTGTCTTTCTCTGATTTATTTCATTTAGTGTAATGCTCTCCAGACCCATCCATGCTGTCGCAAAAGGAATTTCCAGTCCCTCCTCACAGCATCCCTCTGCATTAGGAATCAGTGCTCTGACTTCACAACCAAGGACCAAGGGTTTCCCTGGGCTCACCAGTCAGCAAGCAGCGTGGCTGCTGCCAGACCCAGGGCATTGAGCTCTGGGTCCTGTACTCCTTCTCTGCAGCTCCTGGAGGAGGAGGGGGCATGGCAGGAGCAGATAGTGCTCATCCCTAATTTTGAGGTGAGTTGGAAGCTTCTAGAATCGGTCAACTGCTAGGATGGGGTGGGCAAACCAGCCTCTGTGTGCCTCTTTCATGAAGCCATGTTGGAAAGTCATGGCATCCTGGCTGTCTAGGTCAGGGAACTTTGATTTCTACTAATTCACACAGTGAAAAAAAATGGGAAGCTGGGAAAGAGGGGGTGGGATCTCTTAGGTTCATATCACAGGGAAGATAAAGCTTGTCAGATGCTTAATCACTGTTTCTGAGCAGTGGCCAGACACCTACACTTTTAGGTTTCCTTGGGACAACAAAAACAGCTGCAAACATCCACTGGGCTCATGGCTCAACTAATCCGCACAGCACCCCTCTGAGGGAGGGGTCCAGGGGCCATGCTTTACCGCAGGAGGAGAGCTCCATCTGTGTGCCCTCAGCTCCCATCCTTGCACAGCTCAGGGCCCGCCTGGGCGAAAACAAAGCTGGTCGTGCATGTCTGCTGAGAGTCAGCCTGTGAGGTTTTGCATGGGGAGAGGGGAATGGAAATTAAGTAATGAGAAGTAATGCAAAAATCATTTCTATTTATCTTTGGAAGATGGTCCTTGGTCTTGAATTTGAACATATCTATATGTGATGTTTGGAGAATTCCCAGACCAGTTAGTGGAAATCAAATAACAAAACTGCCCTGTGTTGTTTGGGTGCCAAAAGGGTGAGGGGTCCCTGGCCCTTCGAGGTCAGAGCCTCCCTGCTGAAAGAGGTCTGCATCACCTCTTAGCACCCTCCTTCTTGTTCGCATTGTTATCACTGTGGACGACTCTCCCAAGTCAAAGACTCCTCTGTGCCGGGCTGTGTTTGCGGGTGTGAGACTCAGAGACTTTGTCCTCGTGGCCGTGCCAGGTGGGACCCAGGGTGTGTGGGAACTGCTCTCTTCCCACCAGCTGGCCAGAGCTGACTGCTACATTTTCAGAAATCCAGTTGTTAAACAGAGCTGCTACTGAAAACAAAACAATACAAACTAACAATTAAACAAATTACATTAAAAACAAGGCAGTAAACACCATAATGTGGTTCAACACTCACCAGCACACTGTTGGTGGTTGTCCTTGACAATGATCTGGAAGAAGATGGAGGAGGTTTTGAAGGAACTGTCAAAGCTAAGAGGTAGACCCAGTCGTGCTAGCTCAGTGATGCTGGCCCAAGTGCGCTGCTTTTTCTCAAAAATGAGGACACGTTTTGGTCCCATACAGTTCTCGGGTTTGGGTGGGGGCAGCTAGGGGGGTGGGGAGATAATGGAGAGACCTAGTTTGTAGGAACTACTGTCTGATGGGGAAAAACACAACTATGTTGAAGGGCATTATGATGGCAGAGGGTATGCCTGCTGTACCTGAGGTGCCCGGAGCCAGTGTCACCCGCCAGGAGAGAGGGCAATGGGCTGACTCTTCCTTTGAGGAGAAGCATCCCTCATTCTCTCTGGTGCCTCTGCCTCCCACTGGGCGATAAGATTCAGGGAAAGGCTGGGGCCACAGAGCCTCATCCCCAGAGAGGAAAGACACTCACAAGGGCGGAGGGACCACACTTGAGCTCTCAGAGAGAAAAGAACAACAAGTGATGGGATCTCCCCGAGGCCATGGACATGTTGAGAGAAGGCAAAAGGTGGTACATGGGGCTTCTTCACAGTAAGACTCTAGATCCATCAATATATACACTGGAATGCAGGACAAAACACAGTGTACAAAAGATTGAATGGAAGATATATTATGCTATTGCATAGCAATCCTGTCTGCAGGAATTTATAGCTTCGATACATTCCCCATTAAAAGTGGTTCAGCTAGCTGGGAGAGGAGCTCCATTCATCTTCTATCTGTTGCAAGCCATCAATATTATGGTTTACCCATTTAAACTGGAAATGGGACTAAATATTTGGGCTATTTATAATAAAAATATGAAAATCTTTGTATTGGTGTTTATCTTCTAAGTTCTCTGGTTTAATCAGAAGTCTGTTTACACAGACTCAGGGAGACTTTCCCACCTGTGGGATCCCTGGGAGCCAGAGGCAGGCGCAGGAGAAAAATGACCCCAGGTCCTGGGAGGGGCCCCGGCCATGCTGAGCTTTTCTGCGGCAAAGGCCCTCTGTCCTCATGAGAAGCTGGAGGCTGCTTCCATCTGTGAGGCTTGTGGTTGCAGGTAAGGAAGAAGCAGGAGAGCTAGAAAGTCAGAAACAGGTAAGAGCAGGGGAGCATCAAAGTGCAGCTACCTGGCATCAGCAGAATCCCTGCATGCCAGCTGGTGTTTGGGAAGAATGCCACCAGGGGCTCCTGGTCCGGGGTGTGGGTCTCTCTGTGGTGGTGTTGTGGCTGCGTCACCAGAACACCCATGGATGGCACTGTTGACCCTCAGTGGAGGCTGTCCTCTCCCCTGGGAATAACTGTAAAAACGTGTGTGGGGGGTTGGTTAGCACAACATGGGGCCCGAGACTGCAACAGCTGAGACAGTCTACATGATGCTCTCTTTCCCCAGGATGTCTCTCCCCCTTGTCACACTACCTGTGCCTCTTCACTCTCCTCTCCCTGGCTCCTCCACCCCTAACCTCAGCCCAGTTTCCAAATCTGCCTTATAGTCACCTTGTTTCTGAGTCCTTTTGGTTTATCTCTCTTGGCTCCTGCTCTCAGCTCCAGGGTCTTGAGATTGAGCGCCTGGATTCCAGAGCACCCGGATTCCAGAGCAGCCACAGCTCTGAGGGGAGAGTCCTGCTGTCTGCCGGGTTGTCTGGGATCCACAGTGGGACCCTGCCTGGGGAGGGCATGGAGATATGGACTCATCTCTTTACTCATCTGGGCCTTGGCTCCATTTCCCCAGTTGACTGCTTTTGCTCTGTCCTTCCTTGTTTCTACCGTTCATTACACTCTACAGTCTCACGTCAGTGGGACGCCTGCGTGGGCGTCGCTCACCAGCAGTGTTCAGTCCTTTGTTGTCTGTGCATCCAGGGAGGCCCTTCTCTGGGCAGTGTCTTCCCTCCAGTGGCCCCTTGTCAGACAAAAGCTGGCAGGGGACCCCTGAGTGGCCTGGCGCTCCACCCTGTGGCCCTGGGTGCTCCTGCAGCCCAGAGCTCAAGGGTGGGGATGGGTCACCCTGACTTGGGCAAGTGCTGTCCCTGCAGCTTCTTCTCTGAGATACTCAGAATGTCATTCTGCCTTTTCCATGTGTGCCCAAGGCTTTCTGGGCTATTTTTAAAAAGCACATAGCACTTACCCTGTGTACCGCTCATTTGAGTGGTTAATCATGACAGTTTGAAAGGGCTACCTCCTGACAGCCTGCTATGCGGAGCAGAGCTGCGGCCGAGGGGGAAGGCATGGCAGTCTGAGGCCTCAGCGAGGGACTCAGCCCATGTGAGCAGCAGCCTGGGACAGATGGAAAGAGCCCGGAACAGCACTCAGACTCCGTGCTGTGATGTGGGCTGCACAGGGTGGGCACTGGTGAGCAGGGTGCTGGGCCGGGAAGCCGGGTCTCAGTACCCACTCTGCCGGTGTCCTCACTTCCGCACAGGACAGCCCTGCTTCCCTGTGGATGCTAGTTGTCCGCTCATGTTTTCCCAGGAGGGCACAGGATTAAAAATGCCCCTTTGATTTTTCTGTCTGCACTAGCTGTTCCCTGGTTAGTGAGATGAGGGTAATGATTCCGGCTCATGATCAATCTTCCTGATCTGAGTTCAGCTTTCTCCAGAGAGGAACCCCTTTTCAGTTTGACCCCTGCTCCCAGGCCCTGAGCCCCTGGGTCCCCTGCCCAGGGCCTGCCCCCTGGAGCAAGCCTGGGACCCTGGCTCTGAATTTCTCCTTCCTGCTATCACTGAGCTGTGTAGAGAACCATGCTGCAGAGCCTCACCTGTCCTGCAGAGAGAGCACCAGCAGGGGTCCTGTTGGGTCCAGGTCCAAGTCCAGTGCAGCCTGACCATCAACAACGCTGACGTTCTGACCTGCATGGCTTTCTTCCTCCCTGGGGTCAGGGCCCCGGAGGCAGGAGTCCACCACCCTGAGCTCAGTGCACCCCAGCTGGCAGGGCCGTGAGGAGGATCACAGACAGTGTCAGGACCATTCCCTCCCAAGGGGCAGCCGTGATTACACACACACTGAGTAGTCTTGTTGCAGACCCTGTTTCCCAGAGGCAGCTGATCCCTGGAACCCATGTTCTGAGTGTCAGTAGCAATCATTTGTTTTTCCTAAAGCTGTTTTCATTGCAGTATATACGATTTATCATTTCATACGTAATAAATAGGTAGCATTTATTGAGCAATTAGTATGTGCCTGGAATTTTCCAGATGACA
This sequence comes from Phyllostomus hastatus, assembly GCF_019186645.2. NCBI lineage: Eukaryota > Metazoa > Chordata > Mammalia > Chiroptera > Phyllostomidae > Phyllostomus > Phyllostomus hastatus. Next base: position 8,486,523 of record NW_025333999.1, on the reverse strand, counting down.
AAACTGAAGTACACAGAGTGCATGCAACTTCCCCAAGGCCAGTGTTCTGGAAAGAGGAGAGCTCGCACTCATGCCCAGGCAGGTGGGCCCAGTGGGGTGCTCTTCACCGTCCCACCTACCAGGTCCTAAGGACTGAGGCTCAGAGAGACAGTTTAAGGCTGCTAAGATCTACAGAGTAACGAGTGGTAGAGCCAGGATTTAAACTCTGAAGATTGTGGGTGCTGCCTCCAGCCTGCCCATTCTACCTTAATCCATGTCCGCTCTGGTCTCTGCTGCTGGTCTCTCACTTCCACCTCCCTGCCACATCCTGGGGTCTGCCCACGCCCCACCCCCTCTCCTCAGAGACGGCAAGGCACTGCCTTTTTGTACAACAGACAAAAGCTCTGGGCTTGTTTTTTAAAACCAACATCCTTCACCCTCTGGCAGTCCCCGTGTCCCCCTCCCATGCAGATGGAAATGAACTGGTAACTCTGTTTTCAGGGACTAAAGCTGAACATTTCCTCCCCATAACTGGTGGGGAGGTGAGAACTGGGTCCTCAGCACTTTCAGCCAGTCAGGGACAGAGTGTGCACTGGCCTTGTGTTCTGCAGCTTCCCTGGAGGAGGCCTGCATTGTGGTCCAGTTCCCAAACATGGCATGTTGGGGTTCTGAGGGAGGTGCAGAGGTAGGACACCAAGATGAGTCGGTTCTCTTGGTCCCAGCAGAGAGCGGGGGCAAGCTGGCGAAGAAAGGTGGGTGTCATGTGCCCTACTGCAGCTTGCAGGGTCGTCAGGTTTGATAGATTGCAGCTTGTCCACCAAGCATGTACCCATGTACACAGGTTAACGAGCGCCTATAGACTGATGGTGGAGGTCAGTGTGCTCCACCTGGTGAACATGGCTGCAGACCCCTGGGCATATTGGGCCTGGGCCTAGACACGTGTAATTGCAAACAGGGGGTACATGGACTTGACTTCGTTATCTGTCTTTGCCGCACACTGAGCCTCCTGCTGCTTTGTGGTGGAGCTGGGGTGTGGGCTGAGGTTTTGGGGGAGCAGTGTGTAGAAGCGCTAACCTATGGTCCTCCCTTCATTCTGCTTATTTATCTGTTTCAGCTCTAGTCCCTTGTAGATCATGAGGCCTAAAGAGCATTTAAGAAGATGCTCTGACCATTCTCGGTAAGTGTGAAGTGTTTTCTGAGCCTGGCCTTTCCCTCACCCTCCACCACAGTGGGCGTGGCTGTGTTCCCACTTGAGCTATGCACAGGTGCACACTCAGCTGTGATCCCTGCTTTGCTCCTGCCATTGCCACATAGGGAACACTTTCCCATTGCCACCTCCTGTCCAAACCCGCTTACCTTGCCTCGGAGACCCCAGCTTGAGGCTGTCCTCCCCAAAGATCATTGTGTGAGCTTGCTGGCTCGGCAACCTTTTTCTCCTTGAGTTTTTCGTACTGTTTACTTCTGACTTCCAATGCATCATCTCAGATTATTTGGGTTTTGTTTGTTTTTTCTTCTGGGTGGGTCTACTGCAAATGAGAATTATTTTACAGAAGACAGTTTTCAAAATAGCTAATGAGAAAGGGGGTGTCGACTGATCGTCATTAGCACCAATTCATCACTAAAAGGAAGTCTCAATTTGGGGTGTGGTGAAGAAAGAAACTTCAGTGTCAACAGCTGGAAGGTGATACAGCACGGCTGTGAACACAGCACAGCTGCGGAACAGCTCCTGCCTCCACTGGGCACTGCGAGGCCGGCACTGTGAGGCTGGCACTGTGAAGATCTCCAGTGTTTTAGCTCCAGCTGGAAAAACACAACCTTCAATTTTGGAAGGTGCACTCTAGGAGCCAGAGAGGAGCTGGCTTCTATAGATAGGAGCGCCCACCCCTGGTCCCTGATTGGTCAGAATAGAGACACTTTCACTCTTATTGGTCAGATCTGCACAGCTCCAATGGGAAAAGCCTCAGTTCTATTGGCTGAAATAGGAGTCCAGGAACTCCTTTATAAGGGCTGGCTGGATGGCAGACACAGAGTGGAGGCAGGTAGTTCAGTGCAGAGGCTTCTCCATGAAGTGCAGTTTGCATGATATGCCCCTGTGTAGAAATGGCTGCTAGGCTTCAAATGTGAGCCCCATTAACCACCAGGAACCCTTCTTCATAGGTGTCCTTTTTTTCCTCAGGGTTCACAGGAGAAAAGAGTAAATGCACAGTGGAGAAACTTGAGCAACATGTTTCATCTATTTTACCTGGGTTTCAACATCATTAGAAGTAGATCAAGCCAATTGCATGCATCCTTGATGTGACTTGGTAACCAGGGCACTTTCCCTCTGTGCCCTTCCTGCCAAAAATCAATATAACTGTAGTCTAGCCATCAGAAAACATCAAGCAAATCCCAGCTGAGGGACACTCTACAGTAATAGCTGCTGTGCCTAAAGCTGTCGCGGTGTTTGAAAACAAGGGAAATCTGAGAAACAGAGAGTCACACTCAGGAGTCTAAAGACATGTGAGGATGAAATGTCATGTGGGGTTCCAGACAAGATCCTGGGACAGAAAAAGGTCACCAGGTAAAAACTAGGGGCATCTGAATAAAGTGTGGACTTTTGTTAATAATCTTGTATCTATATTGGTTCCTTAGCTAGGACAAATGTAAGATTTTAACAATAGGAAGACTGGGGTAAATGGGAATTGTGCAGTATTTCTGAAACTTTTCCATAAATCTAATGTGGTTCTAAATTAAAAAGTTTATTTGAAAAGAAAATACTGTAAAGGGCTATTAAGGAAGAACATATTTGTCAATATGAACAGAATAAAGATCCCATAGAACAAAAGGAATGCCTATGGAAAATAAAAAATCCTGTATAATGATTGTAGACCATCCATTGTGTGTGAGGTACTGTGGCAGGCACTTTAAGGTGCTTTATTTTGCTGAATCACCAAACATCCTCCAAGATAGATATCAAGATTTTCCCTTCCCTTCCCTTCCCTAATACTTGGAGTAACTGAGGCTCAGAGAAGCTGAGACTTGCCCAGGCTAAGACTGGGAGCCCCAAGGCCAGGATTCTAGCTCAGGTCTTCTGTATGGTTTTAAAACCAGCTGCTTTCCCACTTCTGCAAGACGCCTGGTTGGTTGTTGACAGCACAACCTAGCCTTGGGCTTTTTCCGACCCATTCATCCTTCCACATTACTTGATATTTAATATGCGCTGAGTTAATACTGCTGATTAAATGAGATGGAATATATAGAAGCACCTAGGATAATGCAGACTCTTAGAAAAAAAATGTTTTTAGTTTATTATTTTATTTAAAGAAATGGGAATAAGCTAAGGAGACTTCATCCCACACTGAGTCGCTTGGTCTCAAATCAGCCTCCTACCCGAACCCTCCAGGCAAGAACTTTATTTGACATCATATTGCTTTCAAATTGGCTTGTGAATATAGAGCAGTTTTCTCCTCCTAGACTGGGCTTCCTGAGAGCAGTGCCAGATTCTTCTTATCTGCCTCCTTTAAGAGCCTTGTGCAGTTCTTTGTGCACAGCAGGGTTCCCCCGCTGCGTGAATCTGCTGGGAAGACCTTGGTAGGGCAGAAAGGTGGGCCAGGGATGATACTGACAATATTAAGTAATTGGTACAGCATGGATACCAACCAATCAGAACAGACACTGGTCTGAACAACAGATGGAGACATTCTAGTGGCTGCTGGCTGAATGCCAGCCGGGTGAGCTGAGATTAGCTGAGCCTGGTCCGGGGAGGGGCCTTGAGCCCGAGAGAGCTAGGCTTACCTTCACCTTGTATGACCCAGAGGCAGAGAAGCGCAGCCACACGGTGGTAGAAAGCAGCATAGCCTTTGAAGCCACGCAGACATGTTTTGAGCTCCTCTTGTGAAATGTCAGTTGGCTCCCAAGATCACAGTGTGAACATCATCGATTGTAACATAAAACTATGATTGGAATAACACCTGGTTTCTTCACTAGATGGCAGAGTGGGGAGGAAAATATTAAAAGGTGAAAACAAAGGGTGCCATAGAACAGAAATGAAATGTATTGTATTTGAATTAGATACATCTCGGTTTCCTGGCCTGTGAAAAGGGGTGACAATATCTCAAAGAGGTGTGGTGAGAGTTACCATAATTTTCAGACTATAAGACACACCTTTTTACCACATTTTTTGCTTCAAATTTTCTCCCCCTTTTCCTCCTCTAAAACCTAGGTGCATCTGGGGTCCACACCATAAGATGCACCTAGATTTTAGAGGAGGAAAACAGGGGAAAAATTTTTGAAGCAAAAAATGTGGTTTAAAAAAGTGCATCTTATAGTCCGAAAAATACGATAACTCAGAGGCTGTAGTTCATTTGGCAAGACGGAGAAAGTAAGAGAAAAGCCTACTACTGTACAGTCAGTGCTCAGCTGTGCAGTGAGGGGCTGGGGTCTGAAGGAGCCCTGCCTCCCTTTCCCCAGATGTCGGCCACTGTCCGTGGTGCTGCCTGTCTCTTCTCTGCTTTTCTAGCTGCACAGAGTGAAGGAGATTTGAAGCGATATGGAGGCCTCTTAGCAGAAAGGGAGGCTGCTGGGAAGTGAAGTTTCCACTTCTAACTCTTGAAGCTCCACATCCCAACAGGAAGGGTTCCCTTGGCCTTCATCCCTTTCTTCTCCTCCCAGAGAGGATCTGTAATTATAGTAACATACCAGAAGTTCCAGAAGAGACATGTGGACCAGACCCTATGTAACAGAAGGTGCCACTGAGGGCCACAGGGGAGGCCATCCTGCTCCTGGTCAGACAGGGATGACCAGAGTGCAGACCTTATTACCTTCCATCCAGCTCCTTCTCCAGGTAGCTGGGCCTCTCCTCTTTGCAAATTAGAATTGGGCTAAGTGGAATTCACGAGATGTCAGATGTGTTTTCTTGTTGCTCATGAATTGTGGCAATGGCTCTGAGCTGTGCACAAAACCACTGAGTTTCCCACATTTTCAGTACAGGGAACCCCTGTAGTCTGGCCAGCAGAACCCCTGAACAGCCCCTACCCAGGGAAGGTAGGGGGGACCTGCACAAAGGAAGCTGACTTTATGGGGGAGGAGGCAATGCTTGCTCTCCTCAAAGCTAAGGGAGGAAATCTTCATGAGAATCAATCATAGAGACTGGGGGCTCTGCAAGATCGGGTGGTGGGTGCTTTGCTTTCAGTTGCTTTGCTACAGGCTACACTGTCCCCGTGTAGCCTGAAGGGCTGAGATAGAAATAGGGAGAGATGGTGAAGAGCCCTGCCTCATTTAATAAGGATGAAGGTCCTCTGTAATTTCCTGCCCTAGAACAGTGTGCTCAGGGGTGAGGACCCTGAGCAGATGCTAAGGGACAGTGGGAGAGATTGAATCACAGCTGGATCTCCCACCTAAGGGAGCTGAATGGTGGGGCAGGTCCCAAAGTACCCCAACACGCATTCTCTGAGAGCCGACGGGGTGGGGCCCACCACGCTGAGGGCAGAGAAGCCTGTGAGTGGCAACCAGGGTGGCAATGGCCGTCACTGGAAAGAGGTCTGCCACCTGGGCACCCGGCTAGATGAGGATGTCCCTCTTCTGCAGCTGCCCCTTCTCTCTGGCCCTGGCACAGGGCTACTGTGGGGGGGGGACCCCATGAGCCACACTGTACTCCAGGGCTGCCATATAACACGCAGGGTTCCCAGTTCAGTCGGATTTTCAGATAACCGGCAAATATTTTTCAGGATATGTATGTCTCTAATACTGCATGGAGCATACTTACCCTAAGAAAATGTAGGTGCATATTGCTATTCAATGTTCAACGTGAGTATTTGTCTGAAATCCAAATTGAACTGGGAGCCCTGTGTTTTTAATTGTTAAGTCTGACAACACAATCCTTTTGAGCCCCAACATGCAGACACACACACCAAACTTAGAGCCACAGAATGTAAGTTTTGACCTGAGCTGGAGATTGAAGTTTTTAAAAGGAACAGGACTGAGATGTAAGGACCAGAATGAAAGTATTCTAATAAATGAAAGCTGTGAGCAAGTTATGGAATTGGGCCAAGATGCCATGAAGGAGACTGATGCCCACTGAGAATGTGGGACCCTGAGGCAGCTCAGCTGGAGGGTATTTATTAGGAGAGTAATCCTGCTTTCCCAGGAGTCCCCCCAAGTGTGGACCCGCTACACTCTCCCACAGCCGGACGCTGTTCTCCCAGCACTCAGGGCTCTGCCCCCGGGATGCCCTTTCCGTTACACACCTGGGGCCTCTTCGAAGGCAGAGCCCGTTCCGACAAGTGATGCATGCAGCCCTGTCCCCTTGCAGGCTTGGGGCAGCCAGTGGTGGAGCTGGCTGGGGCAGGGGGGCTCACCTTGAGCCCAGGAGCCCAACTAGGAAAGAAGGCAAAGTTGCTGCTGGAAGAACATTCCTCCCTGGGGATAGCCGCAGCCCAGGCGGTTTGAGCTGACAGCAGTGCAGGGGAAGCAACAGGCTGCGCCTGGGGCTCTCATCTGGTTTGGGGGGTGAGTGGTTCTCTTCTGGAGAGCCACAGTAGGAGTCCTGCTGCTCTGAGCACATCTGGCACCAGGGCTGGATTCCCAAGCCCCCCGTGCATGCTCCCCACCCCACAGCTGATAGGACCAACCGACACTTACCTTAGAGCAGGGGCTGAATGAAGCTGCAGGAGAGGGTCAGGAGCTTGTTAAGGGCACATGGGGTCGACGTGACCGTCTTGCTCAGGTTAACCTCACTCAAGACGTGTAAGTGGTAAAAATATGAAACTCACATGTTCAGTCTCCTGATCCTGGACTGGAAGCTCTGGCCAAGTCTCCTCCCCTTCTCCTCTTCCCTCTCTCCTTCACCTGGTAGTGTCAGCATCCATGTAACACCTGGGACAGCTCTTCACCTGGCCCTGCACTCTCCCACCCCATCCACTGCCACTGTCACTGGAGGAGAGACTGTGGGCTCTCCCCCTGGCACCCATATCTTATTCATGCACCATGCCGGCTCCGGCACTTGTCCAGGCTGTTTGCAGGCCCCTGCAGAGCTGCCCTCTCTGCTGGAGCTCCTATCTGGTCCTCCAGGTGCCCCCTCCCCATTTCTCCTGACCTTCTTGTACCAACACACAGCTGCATTTTTGTGTCTCTGCTTGGCCCAGCTGATGTCCTGCAATCGGAGGCCTGTGGACTTGGAGTTGAGGCTGCTAACATCTCCTCCCACTTAGCCATTCCTTTCACTGGGCCCTTGGTCACACTCAGGGGGATACTGGATGCTGGTGAGGTTGATGTACGTAAGGCAGCTTCCTGGGTGAGCAGCTGGTCGGAGAGCTGAAGAGGGAGTTTGGGCCAGCCCCCTGGGCTGGGCTGGGCCAGAGCTGGTGTGAGGGCAGGGATGGGGTAGCCCTAGGTCTCACTAGGGGACAGAATCCCAGGGGGAGCAGAGGAGGTATCTGGGGAGGGCTGTGGGAGGGCTGGAGGGGACAAGGGACAGAGGAAGTACCGAGTGTGTGTGAAGGATCAAGAAGGAAATGTGAAAATAAAACAAATGTGTGAGGGACTAGAGGAGAAGGGGGTACAGAGAAGAGGTATAGACAGAGGAGAGGGAAGAGCACCCAACTGGAAGAGCTGCATTTTCCAGAAGCAGAGTTAATTCAATCAGGCAGGGTATTTTGAAGGGAGAACATTCCAGAAATGGCCCCAGACTGAGTGTTGAATGTTCTTGGTGCCACCGCATCGAACCTGCACACATGGCTGACTTCCACATTCGGAACCATGTCGGGGGACAGAGCACTGTCCCTGTCTCTCCCAGCCCCAGAACACAAATGCTGGGATAAGGCAAATGTCATAGCCACACTCGGGGATCCTGGCCACCAGGGCCTCTTTCCCCTTATGCCGTCGTGTGCACACCGCAGCGTGCCTGCATTCATGGGAACACTGGGTGCGGAGACCCAGAGCCACCCTGCTGGCCCGACAGCGGCTCCTCCTCTCATTCCAGCTGAAGTGCAGGTGCCTGATGTGGCTTCCTGGGGACAAAGGACTGAGGCCTAGATTAGGAGTTGAGCCCAAGGATGGCAAGAGGTGAGTGGCTGGTGGAGCCCAGGCAGGTAATGCCAGTGAGTGGCAGAGCCCCATGACAGCCCAAATCCCCCAGCTCCAGGGATAAAAGGCCGCTTCCTCCCAAGCTGATAGAACTGGAGGACTGTGGTCAGGGGTGCACCCGCTCCCAGGTGTGCACCTGCACCCGCTGTCACAGAAGTCAAGGGACCACAGCCCCACCCATCCCAGTGTGGACGGGGGTTTCAGGAGTTTCCAGTGATTGTGGGTGGGGCAGCCCCAACCCCTGAGAGGTGGAAGGATCAGGATGTTCTGCAGAAGTTTCTTAATTTTTAAAAGGACGGTGAGAATGAGAGCTGGAGACACGGCAGCCCTCCTGTGACTGTGTGGGGAGGCAGCCAGAGAACATATCCAGGTGCTCAGCACCTGAACGTGGGGGCGTCGGGGAAGCACCAAGACACCTGCTCTTCGTGAGGCCAGGGAGCACATGGAGCCCCACTTTTAGCATTCTTGTTAGGTGAGGTTGTAACATTCCCACTTGTTTACATGACTTGAGGTGTCTGATTGTGTTTGGTTGTGTTATTGCGATGAGTTGCTCTATTGCTAGGTGCTCTTTCAAAGAGCCACAGTCCAAACCCTGGGGAATCCTCAGAGCTCTCAGGGCCAGTGGGGCGACAGAGCCGCCCACCTGAGGTCTTCCCAGGCAGTGTCTGCACGTGGTGGCCGCACTTCTGCACAGCAGAGTTCACAGGGCCCCACTGCCACAGAGACCGACTGAAAACCATTGTAGGGGATTGTCCTGTCTCTCCCAGGGAAGCTAAAAAACACTATGGTTTTCTTTTTTATTTTAATTTTTCAAATCAGTTTTTGAGAGAGAGAGGGAGAGAATCTAATTTGTTGTCCCATTTATTGATGCATTCATTGGTTGATTCTCTCATGTGCCCTGACGGGGGGTCAAACCCGCAACCTCCCTGTACCCAGAGGATGCTCTAGCCAACTGAGCTACCCGGCCAGGGCAAACCTGCGCTTTTCTGAATACAGGTGCCTGTGACTTCTGGAAAGGTGGACGAAGGCCATGTTTTCTCATGGGAAGACACACAGAAACTACCTGCACTCCCGGCCCCAGAAGAAACACTCCCCAGCTTCCCCCATGATTCAGTGGGAGTCCACCTCCTTCCCTCAAGCCGACACTCAGCTTTGCCTTCTCCCCCGCCTCCACCCCGACCCCCACCTTAAGCAGGCAGCCAGTAGGTCTCCTAGGGAGCACACAGGTTGTACCTCTCATCTGGTGGCAATTATAATGCCACCTTTCTCCAGGCCCCACCTGCCTGAGAACCTCAGTGCATCTGGGGCCCAGGCGACCATGGAGAGCACAGCATGGCTGCCTTCCCTCGGGCGGAGCTGCAGTCCCAGAGCCCTGTGCTGGGCACCTTCCTCCAGCTGAGCACAGCTTTCCTAAGGCCCCTGCGTGCCACCAAGATGGAGAAGAGCAGCTGGCGTGTTTTCAGAGACCATTTAGTCCAAGTCTTCCACTTCCCGTGGGAAAACTGGAACACAGCGGGGAAGCACTCTGCCAGCCTCCAGGGTGGCCGGCCAGCATCCTCACTGGCTGAATTCTTGCTTTTCCCCATTGTCTGTCCCCAAGTCTCTTCCCAGCTGTCCCGTCATCTGTGAAGTGGGTGTTGGGTGCTCCCTTTGCAGACTTGCCAGGAAGGTGAAATGATATGAACTCCTGATCGGAGCCCCTGTGCAGGGCCTGATGCCCAGCGAGTGCTTGGGACATGATGGTTTTATGTCCTTCCCTCGTGTGCCATCAGGGAGGTGGCTGAAGGCACCAACCTTGGAGGCAAGCTCGCAGCTTTGGAGACCTTGAGCCCCTCCTCCCAACTGGACCACAGCTTTCTCTGGGACAGGGACTAAACCTCAGAGCAAGGATAATAAAGGCTTGGAGAACAGATTTGATAGAGAAAGGAGAAGTGATAATAGGATTTATGCTGTTTCCAGGGGATGGGACTAGCGAGTGAATCAAGGGAAAAGGAAGCTTGGGGCAGGGAAGGCAAGTTTTATAGCCCTGTCTCCAGCCAGAGTCTGTCCCTCAGCGAGATCGATGAGCACCCGCTGTATCCATCAGTGCCATTGGAGAGTCATTATTAAGTGACTGCTGTGCACCAAGGCAGAGCTATGGGAACAGTCCCACAATGATGGAGAGAAGCAAAGACACACACGAGAGGGAGAAGTGTGTACACCATCACACAGGGCTTTGGCGCCCATGGCAGAGGAGACAGGGCAGTTACAATGAAGCAGACAGAATGAGGCCTGGCGTCTGGCTCCTAGATTCTCTCTGAGGAGGATGAGGCTGCAACCCCACTGGTGAGCCCAGCATTCATTGACCAGGTTGCTGTCTAGTCATTGGCCAGGCTCGCAGACTTCCCTGGGGCATCCTTGTCAAATAACACACTTCCAGGAAGGATGAGGCCCAGTGGTCAGGTACAAGGCTACCTATAGGCGGGTAGCCTCAGACACACTTCTGAGTTGCTTGCAGGATATGGGGCCCAGCCACTGGATGATGCTCCGACCAGGGCCTCAGGACCAGGGTCAGATGAGGCACAAAGGTTAACTGGAATTCTAAGGACCTACAGAGATAAGGCAGGGTATCAGAACAGGGACTCAGGACAGGGGTGGATGCAGGAGCCAGAAGGAGGGCCTGATGGACAGGGTTGAGTTACAGGGAGGGCATTGCTGTCAGATGTGGGGAAGAGCCTATCTCTCATCCTTGGGACACTGCCTCCTCCTAGCAGTGAGATGACCTTTGTGACAGTTGGTCCTGGACCCCAGGGTAGCACTGAGCCTGCAGCAGCTCTGCCAGCAAGAGGACGATGGCTGCAGGTGCCGGAGCTCTGGGAGGACCCACCTGATGACTTTCCTCAGAGCCTCCAGAGCAGGGCAGCCAGCACTGAGACATCCCGCGAAGCTCGGAGTGACCCAGGCATGTTGATGTCTCTTGTGTGGGGCTCCTTTCTTGGAGATAAACCCTGGCCTGCTTCTCTTTCTCATCTGAGAAAGTGGCAGGGGAAATCATAACCCCCCACGACTTTTGGCAGCCTCTGCACCGGACCTCTGTGCAGTCCTCCGGCCTCAGCCCAGCCCCTCTCCGCTGGCCCACCGCCCTGCTCTCTCAGGAGCACCTCAGCCTCAGCCTCTCTGGAAGTGAACTTCCCATCTTTCCCTGCAAATCTGCTCTTCATGCTGGACATCTTTACTCAGCAAGTGTCACTGTCATCCACCCAGTCCCCAATATGCATCATCTAGAATTGTCCCTCTCCCTTCCTCTTCCCTTCTGTTCCCTCCTTCCTTCCTCTTACCCCTACCAATGAATCTGTTTCCAAGACCTGTCCATTCCACCTTCTAAATGCAGCTCTGGGCTGCTCCCTCCTCACTGCCTTGCCCAGCTTCAGGCTGAGCCCCAGGACGACTCCTGGAATGTTCTCCTCAAGGCTGTTCCTCTCGTCCTCGGTCTTGCACAACTTCCCACCCATAGCCCATCTCTCCGCCCCGTTGCGATGGGAGTCATCATTTGAGCTTGTGTCTCCTCCTGTCAAGTCCTCACATAACACCCTCCCGGGGCTTCCCTGTTGCTCCGGGGGAACATCCAGACTCCTCATCCTGGTGCACGAGGTTCCTTTCTCTCTAACCCTCTCTTGCTTTTACCCCACACATACCATTCTTTTCAACTGTGTGGAAATCCATGCAACTTGAGAAATTTGCCTTGTGGTGTTAAGTCTCCTGGCCCATGCATGCTTGGTTCTGTTCTTTCCCCCACCTCTCATGATGCTTACTTAATATGTGGAGGTCCACTCAAGGGGTCACTGCTGGTGGTGAGCCTTCCTCGACTCTCCCAGCAGAGTCCGACTCTCCTGTTGTCAGTGCACCTTCCTCGCAGCTGTCGCTGTCCTTGCCTGTTCATTGTCTTCCCCACCAGGCTGGGACATTGTCTACTCCTGCACCTGGGCCTCGTGGTAGCCGGAACTGGGAGGCCCTTAGCCAAGAGCAAGTGAGCAGATACACGATTTTACTGGATGCAATTTTATTCTCATTGCTCTGCTTGTCCTTGGGGAGCAGACTGGGGGGAAGATTTCCAGGCGTTTCCCCCATGGGAGGGTCCCAGGGACCAGGCCCCTATACCTTCCCCTCCCCTCTGTGTCCTGCTGCCATTGGGAAGGGGGCCTGGGGAATTGCGCAGCTGACTCTGGGGCCAGCTAACTCAGAGCACACACTTTCTCCATCTGGGCTCTGTGTGGGCTGGGGTGGAAAATGGCCTCTGCTCTCCCCCAGTGCCTCAGAGAAGAAGGAGCAGCTTATAAAACTGCATGAGGAAAAAGGTGGGTTTGTTGCTTCCAGACAAGAATTAATAGGTGCAACCCATAATCCTGTCTAGTGGGAGATGAAGGGGAAATGCGCAAGAGAGAGAGTATAATGGCCAAATCCCCTTGTCTTACTGCCTGAGTGCAAGGGGCAGCAAATGAGGAGGACAGGCTCTTAGGGGCCAGTGCTTTGGGGGGATTCAGGGTCCAGAGAGACAGCAGTAGGAGATCAGGTTGGGATGGGGGCTCGGGGCAGCAGAGCCTGTGGGGACCTTGTTGGCCACAGTAAAAGTTTTGACTTTGACTCTGAGATCCAGACCCTTCATAGGATTTGAGTGATATAAACATTTCTATGGGATCGCTCTGCCACTTTCCAGTGGCCATTTTGTGGGGAGCTTAGGAAGCTTGGATGCCTGTGGGCTAGCGCAGGGGAGGTAATGGCTTGCGGCATGAGGCGGTGGAGTGCAGTGCCCTAGGTATCTGCACGTTCACCTGGGAGATTGGACTATGGGCACGAAAGACAATGAACAGTTTTGGCTTGAGCGAGTGGGAGTGTGGAGTTGATGCCCATGGAGATGAGGAGCCTACAGGAGGGGCTGGTTTGGGGTGGAAGACCAGAAGTTTAGCTTTGACCTGCTGAGTTTGAGGTCCCTATTATACATGTACGAAGAGATGTTAAGTAGCCCTTCAGACACCCTCCAGGGAAGACCCGCACTGGAGTTTTACATCTGAGAGTCACAAACTCCACTTCCCTGTCAACACCACTGAGAGTCAGAGCAGTTAAGTGACCTGCTGAGGGACTGTGTGTGGCTTGGGGGGGTGGTGCAGGGCTGGGCAAGGCTATGCTTTTATTCTCCCTGCTCCATTCCCTGCCCCGGGCACAGCCTGAGTCCTCCACATCAAGTCAAGGGAGAAAGAGTAAATGCACTTTGCACAGACTCTAGATGGAGGATGAGAGCAGGGGAGGTGGGGGACCTGGAATTTCACAGACCAAGGACAATGCACTGCCTTAAGAATGTGAACTGAGCCTATTATTTGAGTCTAAACTGGGCCAAAGTGTCCAGCAAGAAAGTGGATGGTATTTTTCCTGTCACTCAAGTGTTATCTAACACGGTTCTTTGTTTGGGGAAAGATCCAAATGAGCCTCTGTGCTGACTTTGCCCTGACCCGTCACCCTCTGAGGAAACCCTTGTTCTGCGGGACAGGGGTGGGGGTGGGGCGGAGGCCACACCTTCCTGAGGCCGAGCCTCTGCAGATAGGAGACTTCTGAGCAGGATGGGTTCACCCTCCTGGCCTGGGGTTCGGCTTCCCTCTTCCAGGTGCCTCAAACCTCTGAAGAGCTGTTGAGCAGAGTCAGCCCCAAATGACCGAGGTCCTGTTCTGTGGGACACTTGGTGTGACTCGCCCATGTCCAGTCCCAGCAGCCTGCCGCCGGGGCTGGGACTGCACCATCACAGCTACGCCAAGGACTATAAGGCCTGTCCCACACTGAGGTTCAGGTCTCATCTGAGACCTACCATATGATTAGCTGTTGTAGCCATTACTGCCTTGGCTTAGGGGGCAGTGTAGGCAGCTGAGGCAAGGCACAGTGGGGAGGTGAGTGGAGAAGTTCCAGAGCAAAGGCAGTGAGGGGCACTCGACCTAAATCAGAGGCTGAGGGCATACAGGAGACTGGGGTGGGCTGGCTGGGGGCTGAGGTCCTGGAGGAGGAAGGACGTGCCACAGGCTCCCGGGAAGGAAACACAGACTGCTGCTGTTGCATCAGCACCAGCGATCTTGTCAGGACTGTGCCCCTGTGTGTGTGTGGATGTGTGCACACATGTGAGACAGTGTGGATAGTGTGTGTGGGGGGTGAACATGTGGGTGGTATGGATGAGTGTGTGTGGGTGGTTGGGGAGACAGTGTGTCAGTGTGTACACAAGTGAGACAGTGCTGGTGAGCGTGTGTGCACTTGGGGAAAGATGGATGAGAAAGGTCCCCTCCCCCCACTCATTCTGTACCAGCAGACTCCTCAGGACATGACCTTTGGGGGTAGAAGGAAGGGTCACATCCTCACCTCCCTTTCCTACCCACCTCACTTCACACCCTTGCAGGAGACTCCCCTCACCCCAACAACCGGTAAAAAAAACCACAGACGGCAAATCCTGCCCAGAGAGATCACAGCTTCCCTTAGAGCCCAGACCCTCCTCCCTCGCCTTCCTCCCACTGGTCCCTCCCGGGAGGGGGAGTGCTCCCTGTTGTCATTCTGATCACTGGCCTTTTCTTCAAAGACCTCCTTTCTGGAAGAATTGCCTACACTTTGTCTCAAACATGCTATATGTTTTTGTTAGAAGAGATCAAAAGAGGACTGGGAAGAAAAGGAAAAAGAATGCACCCCCCAAATGAATAATGAGCCCTCCCAATTGAGGAAAGGGGGTGTGGTGAGGAGGAGAGGACAGGGAGCCCCTGCTGAGGCCTTGGAGTCTCCACACCTGGGCCTGGCCGCCAGCAGGGTCTCTGGCCACCATGAAGCCTGACAATGTCCCACTGTTGTTCAGCTGACTCTGTCGTCTCATTTTCTCTTGGGCTGTTCCTGTGGGTCTGTTTGCGGGTGAGGGCAGGGCTCGGGGGAGGAGAAGGCACCCCACCCAACCAGACCCCCAGACCTGGGTCCTCATCCCCCAAACCCTGCCAGCTTCACACCCTGCGATCCAGTTGGAATTGCATTGTGTTTTTCAAACTAACCTGTCAGACTGGTTACATTGCTGAGTGTCTATCCTTTTCTCCTGTCTCCCCTCTGAATCTCCTGATGTCCTAAAGGCTGAAGGTTGTGTGTCTGGGATCAGTAGTCAGCTCAGCAGAGAGTGACTTCCAACTCTCGGGGGCTGTAGAGCCGAGGACTCCAGGGCTCCTGGCCTTCCCTGCCGGCCGAGGGGGTGCAGGTGAGATGGGCCCTGGAAATCGGTCTTTGGGATCACAGCACGGGGCAGGCTGGAGAGCACATGAGCCCTGCCAGCCAGCCCTCTGGCCAAGAGCAGGTCCTTCATTCTGCGTCGGACTCACACCGGGTCCCCAGAAGCCACCGGAGGAGTGTGATGATGGCCAGAGAGCGAGGCAGGAGCAAGCCATCAGTCTTTTCTGGCTGAACACCTCCTTCCTCAAGGGCACTGTGGAGTTACAGCGAAGTGCAGGGCAGGTCTGTGCTCTGCGGACATTGACATTCTAGCCAAGCAGGGGCGCAGCAGCTGGAACCCATTCCAGAAGGGCTGTGGGTCCCCAGGAGGCGGGGCCTGGGGTGTGGGCAGGATAGTCTTCTGGAGGCGGAGTGATTGCCCCTGGTGCTGAGGTCTCGCAGGATCGGAAGGTGTGTGGGTGGGAGGTAAATGTTCGAGGTCAGTAGAAAACACCAGACAAGGCACAGGATGGGGGCACGGCAAGGCGCAGGAAGAAGCAGTGAGGAGAGAGCTCTGTGTGCACTGCAGCCCGTGAAGATGAGCCCTGCAAGCTGCCGCTGAGTCTGGCGCAGGCGACACGGGTCACACAAATGAGTGTCCCTCTGGGCACGGGGAAGCGTGGGCACGCAGTGCTTTGAACACAGGGTACACGTCCACTGTGTGACACTTAAAAAGTAGAAGCCGGGATGTGGGCAGTAGTGAGTCTCACGTGCGCCCTGCCTCCCAGCCGTCGGGCCACCTCTCACGCTCACCATGGGCATTTCTCCTGTGTCATGGGGCAATTCCGTTCATACCCAAGAACTTATGAACACTTCTTCTTTCTTCTTCTTTTGTAAACATATGGAGCACATTAAACATCTTGTTCTGTACCTCACTTTTTAAAATTAAAACCACACCTTCAGAGTGTTTTAAAAACTATTAGTCCATATAAAGCCGGGTATTTTTAAGGCCGTACACTATTTCACTGCATGCACATATCAGCATTTATTTCACCGTGCCTTCTGGTGGACGGTTTGTTTTTTTTTCATTTCAGTTTTTCCACTCTTTTGCTATTGCCCAGATGCATAACAAATCATCTTGCACGCCCACGGACTTTACATAAGCAACTCAGTCCTCAGAAAGGGCAAGTCACGGAATCACTGGTTTAAAAGACACACATTTCAACTTCAATAGATATTATAAGATTGCCCTTGAAAATGTTGTACCAAGAAATGAGTGGAAATGGCTGGTACTTTTATAATCTTGGCAAACAATGTCATTAAATGTTTCCTTGGCTGGCAGCACGATGTGTAAAACCAGGCGTGCTGTTGAGATTCCAGAGCCCCTCTCAGCGGGGCGGCTGCGCACCTTTCAAACGTTCAGAAGTGGTTTGTAATGTTCTCCTGTGAATCTGTTGTCCACGACCTTTGTCTGTTTTTGAATTGAGTGTTTGGTCTCTTACTGATTTGTAAGAGTTTCTTATATATTTGTTTGAATAAGTATTGAAAATGTTTTACATCTGTGATTTTTGGGGGATATTTTGTGGCACATTTGTTATGAGAAAAGAGAAATTTAATTAACAAAATTTATCTTGAATAATTAAAATTGTAATAAAATCTTTTTGAAATAAATTCTCAAAATTAAGATTATTAAAAAATAAACAGAAAATTTTATGTTTTCTTTCTATGCATTACTTCCATATTTTAAACCTGAGGAACTGATTAATGTGTGGGATGTAAGTCAGGCATTTTACCTTCAATTTAACTAAAATTTTAAATTTTAAATTACCTTGTCCATTAAAAATTACTGAATAATCCAAATTTCCCACTGATATGACAAACTACATTAAACACCTACATTTTATGTAATAAGTTTTTGTAAACTACATGTTATGTAGCATCTGGTTGTATTCCTGAACTTTGCGTTCCGTTTCGCTGGTCTGCTTCTTCCTGACTCGGCACCACACAGAGTTAGTTACTGGAGCTTTGTGGTGTGTTTTCCTATCTGACGGCTCGTCTCCTCGTGTTCCTTTGTGTGTGTGTGTTCTAAAGTTTTTCTACTTCTTCTCGCTCATTTGTTACCTCCATCTTGTTTGTGAACTTTAGCTTGCCTCACATGTGGTGTGCTTGGTGGGGAAAATTTATGGTCACAGGATAATTTAGAGAGAACTGCTGTCTCCATCGGACTGAGTCTTCCTGGGAAAGGGCATGTGCGTCTTTTCCTTTGTTCTCGTCTCCTTTTGGTTCACACCTGGGGTTGAAAGTTGTTTTCTTCTTCAGACAGATCTTATGCACGTGGTACATTTGTTACTATGTACATTATTTTTGGGTGGCTGCTGTTAATAAGACCTCTGTATCCACTGTAGCTTCCAATGATATGAGAAGACTATATATTTTTTTTCTATTAGATACCTTATTTAATTCTTTTATGTTTTATAACAGATTTTAGGTTGATTTTCTAGAACTTTCAGTTATTTAATCATATAATTTACAAATAATGAAAGATTTACCTCTTTTTTCTATTTATAGTCTTATTTTTATGTTTCAGGGAATAAGAGCTTAAAATATTGTGAGGTAGCTATATTAAACATCACTATTTAGATCTTGACATTAATAGAAATGATTCTAGTATGATTTTCTATTAAACATGAAGCTTTTGGCTTAAGATATTTGACTTTTATCATAATGAGGAAGTGTGCTTGTTCCTCATTATAAAGTGTATAACATTCTTTTTTTAAGTCAAGAAACAGTGTTACATTTTCTTTGCAGCATTTTCAGCATCTATGGAGATTATTTTTTGATCTCACCATATAGGCAATTATATGAATAGAGTCAGACTGTCCTTGTATTATTGAATAAACACCACTTAGTCATGGTTAATTATCCTTGTCATCTTTTGTCTAGTTCTTTATGCTAGTATTATATATATATATAATATATATCATATATCTATCAAACTTCTCCTTTGGTAATTCATCTGTGGTCAATCAATTTTGATAATTTATTTTTTCCTAGAAAACTAACCATATTTTTTCATTTTAAAAAATACATATAACTGAGCAAAAACTGTAAGATTTTTTCATTTACCCCATACCAGTTTTTCAAAAATAACATCATAAGATATTTTTAATATGATTAATTGGGAGGTATTTTTTGCAACAGGAAGATGCTAGGATGTGCAGTATTTGGGAGTGGCAAACTCTGAGTATGGAATGGAGGACACGGGATTGATCATTGGTGCTATCTTGGGCAGCTTTTTCAGGGTCCCATCAGGCTGAGAATTAGGCTCAGGAGGGGCAGTGGGGAGTGTGGCTGTATTGGGAAACCCTCACGCACTTGTAGGTTTCCGGGTTCCCATCCTGCAGACTGTCAGGGAACTGGCAGAGGGAGTCTCAGCACGTTCCTCCCTGTCAGACTCTCTTTGAGAGCCGCTCTCCCCCATGCCTGGTTGCACTCAGTCCTCCATGGTCTCGTGCTGGTGCTGTCTGGCACGTCTACCCTGCTCCCCACCCCCTGGCACGAGTACGGGAGCTTCCCTTCACAGGACTCTCTTCTCTCCCTGTGGTCACCTACTGGATGCAGGATGACTAAATACGTCTGTATCAAAGGACTTTATTCTGCCTCCTCCCAGGAAAGATAAATGTGAGATGTCAGAGAATTCTCTCGTTCTTGAATTCCAATGCTGGGACCTTCTGGAAAACACAGCTGGGTCTTGCTCTTGCCTTGCTGGGTGGGGAGGCATTTCTGGCCCTGGCAGACTGCTCTCCGCACTCCATCACGGAAGGTGCACAGCAGAGTGTGTCCCAAATTCAAGGAGCATTTTGCCTGTGAGCTCCCACAGAGACATAGGCCAGACTTTTTTATAATCTCTGTGGCTTGGTTCCATGGATGGAGCGTAATGGGAGACTCTGATGCCTGGGCAGTGCTGTGTGTAAACCACAACTACGTGTGTGTGCAGGGCGCTTGCTGGAGACAAAAGGTGATGGTTTCCAGGGAAACGGGTCCCTCTCTTATGTGTATGTTGGGAGCACCGGATGACAGTAAGTGATTTTAACAAATAGCAACTGAGCCTCTGCCACATGGCAGACTTCTACTAGATGTGCAGTGTCACTGACTTGAAAAGGTACAAAGAGACCATTCATTTAGGGAAAGATGACAATTGCAGATCAGTGTTTTCAGGGCACTGCGGGTGGTCTCCAGACTGTAGCGCTCGGGAACAGGGTATGGGATGCTGAGAGCCACTGTCCCCAAGGCTGGGCTCTGCACCCCTTCCGGCTCCTCAGGTGGCTGCATATGACTAAAACAAAACCGTTTCCAAAGCAGTCGCAGGGCCTGGAGTAGCATCTGACTGCACACCCACGACACTGCAGACGAGGGCGGACTGCTCTGCCCTCGGTGGGCTGCTGGGAAGAGTACCCAACAGGTAGCGATGCTCTGAGCTACACAGGGGAAAGTGGAACATGGTGTTCTGTCTCCAGCCAGGTTTTCCTCTCGGGCTGCATAGCGTCCTCCCCGACCACTTCCCTATCGAGCCTTCCTGGACTCCTCATCCATTCTTCTTCTTCTTCTTCTTCTTCTTCAACTGAGATGGTGAAACTCATCCTATACTCTTACAGCAGTTGACAAATTCCTGTTATATTTTTCCTTTATAATGTCTATGACAGTGTGGTAATTACCTAGATATATAACTTCCTCTTCCTCCATCAGGTGCCGAACCCAACGCTTGGCACAGACAAGACACTCAGTAAATGTTTACTCAGGAATGAATTAAACAATTTCATAATGAATTCTGCACCCAAACCCAGCTCTACCCTCAGGCCTGTCAGAGTGCTTGGGGCCATGTCTTAAACATCTAGCCCATTTGCAGAAGCACGGGAAGTGCATCTGGGCCTAGCCTTGCCTGGCCTCTTGGTGGGCAGGCTGGAGACCCGTGATACAAGCGGATAGGCCGGGGCAGCCTCCCCTCATGTGGAGCAGCTTGCAGATCAGGGAGTACTTTCTGCGTGTCTGGGAGCACTAGCAAGGCGCAGGGACCCTTCGTCAGGCTGTGAGGGGAGGGGTGCGGGGAGCCCGCGCGCCCTGAGCAGGTGAGTCCAGTTTGTGAATGAGACCAGCAGCCATGGGTTTAACTATTCCAACACTCTCTGCCAGACTTTCCCCTTTCTCCAAGCTCTGGACACACCTACTTGGCTTTTTAAACAATAGCTGATTAAAGCTGTTCTTGATCAAAAAGATCAGAGCTGAAATGCCACAGGCATCAGAACTTCTGACCTCCCTACCAGCCCCAGACTCATGGAGGTCACTGAGTAGATTTTCAAAAATACTGCTGAATTATTACGATGAGGCTGTATGTGTGTGTGTGTGTGGGGCGGGGGGGATGTCGTCCTGGGGTCTCTGGCTCCTGAGGCTCCTCACAGGGATCTGGAAGAGCTCTGGCCTTCAGTCCCCTCCCCCTCCGCCCAGGAGTGGAGGAAGAGCTGTCTCAGTCCTGACTCCACTGACCAGTGACAAACCCCCACTGGGAAGATGGACGGAGCCTCAGCGGCCGGGCTCCGCACAAGATTACGAGAGCCGTTCAGGCCAGGCATCCTCGGGCAGGCTGCCTGTCGGTGTCAGGGTGGAGAGATGAAGTGACGGGAACGTGGCGAGAGCAGTGGGTGCTTTGGGTGCTCAAGAAAACGATGTGCTGAGTAGGAGTGCACAGGTGTGTGTTTGGGTACAAATGATTTCTAAGTAGTAACTGAATTTTGGAAGAAATCTTCCACGATGTGAAGGCAAGAACAGGACTTACTATGTATGCAGGTAGGCTTGGAGGAGGCAGAAAGCTTGAAGAACAGGGACCCATCTCTGAGGATGCCAGGAAAGCACCCCACGATCGCAGAAATCTGAAAATGCATGTTCATAGGTCTCAGTCTTCTGTCTCCAAGCTGTTGATTGGCAGGGGGGCTGAAGCCCCTCAAACACCAGCAGGGAACAGCTGCAGGAGTGGGTTCTGATGACCAGTACTGAGGCCAGGACATTGCTCGGGCTGGCAGCAGGAGCGAGTAAGCCACTCTGGGAAGCTCTGCGCGCTGGGTAGCGGGCACCACCTCCGGTCCGACTTCCTCTCTCTCTTGCTCTGCATCTCCAGGCCAGAGTGCCTGCCTCCTGAGGTCACCCGGCAAGGCCCCCCGAGAGTCAGGGTGCACAGCAGAGGCCCAGAGGGGGAGCACAGGCCCCCAAGCTACATGCTCCCTGCAGTGCAAGTGTATGACTCACCCCCAGGTAAAGGACTTCTGGTTCTCTGGGGATACTTCCCTGGATTATTTTGAGATAAATTTATATTCTATAGGTTCACCTCTCTATCTAAACATCCATTCTTTCATTCATACGTATACATGTTCACACATACATGTTTATTCATATATATGTATTTAGTAGACTATGTATACACATGTATGCATATTTAGTGGACTACCTAATCCAAGAGTGTTTTTATGAATGTGTATCATAGAATACATACATTTTATGTGCACACATATGTGTGTGTGTTACAAAACGGGAGCTACGAGACTGCTGTGTCCCCCTAGAATGCTAGAAGACATGCTCGAGGATAAGACACATTACAAGGGAAATCACAAGGCCCTTTGGTTCCAGGAGTGACAGTGTCAAAGGTCTGAGGAGGGGGGTCCCTGGTACCTGGGTGACCCTGGTGGGCATCACGGAGGAGGACTGCGGATTGGACTTTGAAGAATGAGCAGACTGTCTATTTGGGGAGCGGGGAGAGGCATTCATTGGGATGTTTTATCTTTCGGGGTCTCTCACTCTGTTGAGAAGCTTGGCTCATCCCTCCTTTCCTTCTGGTATGTCCCTGAAACAGGCTGCCTTGGTTTTCTCCTTCCAGAGGGGGAGGACGTCGTGCAGATGGGGCCGGCCCCCTTGGGTGCGCATGTCCTCGGAGGGCTCCCCAGCTGGAAGTGGCTATCTGTGACTGCCCTGGGACACTGAGTGGGCCTCCTCCCCCAAGGTGGCATGTGAACTGTGGGGCCGGGAAGAAACAGGGTTCACTAGGAGGGGTCCATATGTCTAGATGGCGCCCCCACTATTTTATGCTGGTCAGCCTGGTATCCTGTCTGAGGGCTCTTCTTCTTACCCGCTTTAGAGGATAGATTACGTGGTCCCGCACCAACAACAGAGAGGAAAAGGAAGCGGTGAGTGAGGTGGACCTTTGACAGACACGCTCCTGGAAAACTGTTCAGCAGTGATGGGCAGTATCACCTTGGGCTGCAGATGTAGCAGCCACTTCCCCATAAAGGCAAGGTGGGCGTCCCCAGAGCCCACGTGGCTGCCAGAGGCCGTCCAAGCCACTCTCCTGTCCCTGGGCCGCCGGCACTGGCCCCAGAGGAGGCTGACGTGAGACTGGAGAGCTCTGGGTGTGCTCTGACTGGGGGACACACGTGGCATGTGTGATGTGCCCACAGCTGTCCCCAGTGGGCTCTGAGCAGGCTGAGGCAGACCCACTGGGTGTCCTCACCTCTCCCCAGCAGCAGTTTGCCATAGCGGCAATGGCAAATGCCATAGTTCTCCTCCGTGGCCTGCTGGGATGTGGCAGGAACCAATGGAAGGCAAAGTGAGACTAGATGGGCAGTCTGAGACTGCCCGGCTTCCCACCTTCATCGGCCACTTGGCATCAGGGAAAGCCACTTGCTTGCTAAGGACCTTGGTTTCCTCACTATTTGAAATGAGATCGTGCTCCCAGCCCAGGCTGCTTTTGACACTCATTTTTAATGCATGTGAAATTTTTTTCAGCAGTCAAAAGCCTTTCAGGAGTAAGGGCTTATTAGTGCTGGGTTTCTACTAGGAGGCTGGGCAAATCCTGCCCTGGCCTTGGGCTGGATGAGAGTCGTCTGGCTCCCTGCTCAGATCTGCTTTGGGGACGGCCTTCTATCAGTGCCCCGCACTGAGCAGGAGAAAACCCTCCTGCGGGACAGGGGCCCTCCTCTCCAAGGCCAGGCTGCTGCCAGACAGGTCAGCGAGAGCCTAGGCCCAAACCTCGAGTACCAGTCTCAAAGCAGGCTGAGCAACATCAACATTTTAAGTGGCTTTATATGCCTTTAGTTTTTGTTTTATGTTTTAGGCTCATATTCATTACGCGTGCCTGCGTGCTGGACCGTGTGCTGAGAATCTGCATGCCTGCCCGCCTTTCGTCCTCCCGCTGGCCCATCAGGGCAGGTGTGAGGCAATTAGCCCTGGCGTGCAGATGACTGTCACAGCGGTAATGAGTGGAAAGGTCAAGGTTCCAACCCAGGTCGTCTGCTCAGCTCCCTGGCCTGCCGTTAAGGCCAGATAGCACTCCAGGGCATTCCAGGAGCGCAGGCCTTCCTTCCCGCTCCCATGAGCTCAGTGCCCTCTCCAGCCCATGTCTCATCATCATGGGCAAATTTCCCCTGTGCCCCTCATGGGAGGGTGCATGGAGGCACCCAGAATGCAAAAACATGGAAGGTTCAGCTGCTGTTCCCACGGACAGCGTTCAGTGTGGAAGAGTGGGAACCACGTAGCCTAAGACAGCATGCACTGCCGTATGTGCGTCATTGTGGTTTGGTGAGCTCCTCCCTCCCTCCTCCACCTGCCCCATCCTCCCCATCCTTCCCGTGTGAGCCACCCAGTGGCCCCTGTCTCTGGGCCAGTCCAAAATGTGTCTTCATCTATCTGCAGGGTGTGGTTTTTTTTGCCTGGAATAGTTGTCTATGTCACCATGTAGATTGAAAGCCCTTATGAGGACAGATCTGTGTCTGATTTGACTTTATAGGAGGTTTCACCCTTTTAGCTGCTTGAGTGTTTACTCTGTGCCGGGAAGTGGGCTGAAGGCTACACGTATCACCTCATTTAAATTTCACTGCAACTCTCCACCCAGGTGGTTAGAATCTCCTTTCCACGTGGGAGGACGTTAAGACACAGCAGAGTCCTTGGCTGGCGGTCACAGAGCCAGGGCCGTGTATGTGACCCCACAGGGCCCTGCGGTGGATGGTTAAGTTGGTAGAGACTGAACCCCTGAAACAGCCATTCCAGGCAGACTGGGGGCCGTCACCATTACTGCTGCCCTGCCACCTTCCTCACCAAGCCCTCAGACCTCCAGCGAGTCACCCACCCCCTTCAGCTGGGTGGCCCCGTACTGGTCCCACCAAGGAGCCCGACCCTGGGAGAAAGAGGCCATCCAGAGAGCAAGGCTCTGACCAGTAAGGTGGCCTAAAGCTAAAACACAGGAGCAGTTCAGACCCTAAGGAATCCTAGGAAAAGAGGAACCTGGATCAGGGAAGAGCCTTTCCCTTACCCTGAAGACTCGATCACCAAGTCAGGGGCAGTCCTGGTCTGTCTCAGCCTCCACCCCTCAACTGTCGCTCCTTCTGGAGATTCCAGGTTCCAGCCCACCATCACAGCTGCCGAACACTTCCGGCAGGGCTGAGCTGCCCGGTCTCCTCGCACGTCCCGAAGCCCTTTCTCCTCCCTTCGCTTCACGGAGCCTTACCTTTCTGTCAAGACTTGGCTTGATCAAAAGGCAGTTCCATTTTTAATTATTTTAGAAAATTCCATACTGTTTTCTAGAGTGGATGCACCAGTCTGCTTTCCCACCAATAGTGTACGGTGGTTCCCTTTTCTCCACATCCTCACCATCACTTGCTCTTTGTTGATTTATTGATGACAGCCACTCTGACTGGTGTGAAGCGGTATCTCATTGCGGTTTGCATCTCTCTGATGGTTAACGACAGTGAACATTCTTTCGTATGTCTGTGGTGGAACCTATGCACCCCTATGTTCACAGCAGCACTATTTACAATAGCCAAGATTTGGAAACAGCCTAAGTGCCCATCAGTAGGTGAGTGGATTAAAAAACTGTGGTTCATTTATACAATGCAATACTATGCAGCAGAAAAAAGAAGGAATATTTATCTTTTGCAAAGGTGTGGGTGGAACTGGAGACTACTATGCTAAATGAAATAAGCCAGTGGGTGAAAGACAAATACCATATGATCTCACTTATAAAAGGAATCTAATAAACTGATGAGCAAAATAGAACCAGAGGCACAGAATCATGGAACAGACTGACAGCTGTCAGAGGGGAGGGGGAGGGGACTGCCTGAAAGAGGGTGAAGGGATTGGTCAAACAACACATGCGAAGGACCCGTGGACGTGGACAATGGTGAGGGGACTGATTATGGAAGTGGGGCCGGGCTGGGTGGAGTGGGGGAAGGAGGAAAAATTGGCACAACTGTAAGAGCATAAATAACAATAAAAAAGACTCAGCATGAGCTCCTCCTCCTCTAAGGAGTGGACATGACGTTGCTCTCCACGATGGCCACTCACCTGGGACATCCTCCCTCAGCGCTCAGCATGTGGAACTGAAACGCTCCCCCTGCTGGACTTGGGCTCCGGTGAGGATGTGTGTGCTCACACCTTGCTCAGTGCCTGGAGCTTGCTAGGTGCTGAGTCCACATCTGAAGATGCGTGTTTTCCTCCAGCACCTCCGCCCCACTTCTGTCCCCTGTGCCTGCTCTGCTAAGGTGTCAGTTACTCCTCTTGGGAATACTTGCTTTTTAGAGATGAGAACAGAAGGGAGAGATTTCAGTGTGAGCCTGTTTGTATCAGAAAGACTAAGATAATGGCAGCATTTTGGAAAGTGGTCAGCAGGGCTGGGAAACGAGATGGGGTCGGAAGGGCTCTGCAGTGATGGAGGCGGCCCCGGTGACTGATGGGGGAATCCTGCGCTCTCCTCCAGAGACCTGCCGCGAGCTAGCTCCCACGGAGACCCTCTCAGCCTGTCTCCTGTCCCGCAGATGAGGAAGAGGGCAGGCTGTGGCCACCCATGGCTGTGCTGTGCAGGTGCCAAGGTCAGTCCCAGAGTCAGGGCTGGGGCTCAGACGAGCTTTCCTCCAGCCCCACTCCCTGCCCTGGCGCTGTTTTCTGACCAAACTCCTGTCTGCACCCCCCACCCCTCCCTCCAGCCCTCCTACCTGCCTGCCTCCTTTTTATTCATGCTTTTGCCAAAGCTCTTCATCTATGTCTGGCATCTAAGCTTGAGTTTTCATTTTTCTCGACGGTGGTGAAGAGGTCGAAGAAGGAAGGGAGCCTGAAGAAGGGCTGTCCCCCACTGGTGAGCCCAGCTTCTCTCCTGTGGCTCCAGACGGGCACAGCACCATCCCTGTGCCTCCAGCACCATCTGCCTGCCCCCCACCCCCACCCCTGGATTCCCAGCGCAGTTCCCACCAAGGCTGGATTCCACGGCATGAGGCGGGCCTGGACCGCCAGCCATGGCTTAAATCAGGTGCTCGCTTAGCGCAATCCCCTCATTATGCAGAGTTGAGCACGACTGCAGTTTTAAGTATACTTTTACAATTGATTTTGGGCAGAGAAGAATTCAATTGTCGTGGGGTTCTCCAGACCGAGTTTGCGTGCAAATTGCATTTTAGAAATTCAACTGTGGATCATGGAGGCTTGTATTAGGCTGCAGCGCTAACAAGAACCCCACAGCTGGTTCAGCACGGTGAGGCGGCAGCCTGGACGAAGCAGGAGAGAGCAGGTGGGAGGAAGCACTTGAACGAAATTCCCCCCACTCCCCCACCCCAGGCTGAAGGCAGGCTCCCTGTGTGGGGCAGGTGTCAGAGGCCTCTGTGTGCTGAGGCCACACAGGCTCGGGCTTGACCAGACAGTGAGTGCCCTCTCCTCAGTACGCCAACGTTGGCTCTTCCCAGATGGGTCTCGTGGTGAGGATTACCAGGCTTTCCTTGGCAGGGATCTTCCTGGTTATGGGGCCATTTTGAAATGCCAGAGTAAACAGTTTCTAGAAATGAGAATTGAGTGACACTTACCAGGGTCTTTCCCTCAGCCTTCAGCCAGGTGGAGGGGACCCAAGCTGTGGCCCTGCTGGCCAGGCTGCCGATGTACTGGCTGGGGGTCCCCCTCCCTTGTGGGCCCCACCACTGAGCCAGCCCATGCCCTGTTGCGGGCAGCTGTCACTGACTCCCTTGTCCCGTGGTCTCAGTGTCAGACCCTGAGAAGTGTTTCCCACTGGTTTTACCTGGAATTGCTGTTTACCTGGAATTTCTCTCCCCCAACCTGCCTTCCTGGGGCCTCCCCCAGTTCCTCCCCTTTCCTCTCCTTTGCTCACGGCCTATTTATCACCTACTTCAGGGCAGTTAGACGTTTTACTTACTATCCTGACTTTAACATGCCTGGTAACCAGGGCAACCTAGTATAAGTAGGCATGAGGTACCTGGAGGTACCAAAGACCCGATGGAAACACCTGTCGTGCTGCCAGAGCAAAGGCTGCGTTTCCTCGTAGGAGCTCGTCGTTCACCCAAGCGAAGTCTCCCCTCTCTCTGGTCATCATTCTACAGCTGCTGATCACCAGAGGGCCTGGGAGGGGTGGACCAAGCAGTGGAAAGTGTCCCTACCACCAGACAAAAACAACCCCAGTGTGCCAGCAGGGTAGCGCAACGTGGAGGAAGGGGTGGGGTGAACATGGAGTTCAGGATTGGATGAGAGCGAGCTCTGCTGGCCCCGTTCCTTCAGGGAGAAGAAGGCGGCAATGTTCACAATGCGGGTAGTTGGCTGGAGTGAAGGTCGGCCCAAAGTGGCTCCCACAGGATTGGTCATTGTCCGGGGTTGATCTGTGCCCCGCCCCCCCACAAGGCACACCGAGATCCTAACCTCTAGAACCTCAGAAAGCAGCCGTGTTAGAACATAGGTTCGCTGCAGATGGAATTAGTTTAGATGAGGTCATGAGCACAAGGTGCGCCTTCCATCCAGTACGACTGGTGTCCTGTAACAAGAGGAGACACACAGTGGAAATGCTGTGTGATGATGACACAGGATTGAAGGATCTATCCAGAAGCCCAGGAACACTGGGGGTTGCCAGCAGCCACAGGAAGCTGGGAGAGAGGCGAGGGCGAATGCTCCCTCACGGCCTCCAGGAAGCATCCGCCTCCACCACAACTTGACTTTGGGCTTCTAGCTTCCAGAATGTGAGCGAATTCATTTCCGTTGTTTGGCCATCCAGTTTGTGCTACTTCGTTATGGCAGACCTGGAAATTAATACAGTTCCCAAAGGGAAATTTGACCTTGTACATCAGCACATGCCTTCCACGTGAAGGGAAGCCAGAAATAGGAGGCGATGAACGAGAGACTGAAGATTGTAGCCAAGCAAGGAATGTTAACCACATGCCCGTCCTCATTCTGGTTCCAGTGCATAATGATGAGCTAGGGTCCCTGGTGAAAATCAAGACTAATAACAACAGTCGTGCAGGAAGCTTTTTGTAAAGCTAGATGAAAAGCCGCAGAATAAGTCGGACTTTGGGGCCACATTTCCTCCTGTGCTGATAAGTATAAATATGCAATTGATAAACTTTGTCAAGAAAGTAAACACAAACAGTATAAGTTACAACCAAATTGTATTCTATAAATTTCCTGTTTTAAGCTTTAAAAATATATTTTTAGAATATTAGTTTAAAATTGCCAGTAATGCTTTGCTAGAAAGGGCTATCTGTTACTCTGTAATAGGGTTTCCTAATTTAAGTGTTTACATTTTGATTTGTCCCTAAAATTCACAGCCTGGGAGCTGCTATGTAAACTCTCAGCAGGACATCCTAAAGTCTACTCACCCCCTGAAACCTTCCCGGATGTCCCCAAACGAGTGGTTCTCAGCCTGGGTTGACTGTCTCCCCTGGGGACATTTGGCAACATCGTAACCACTTAGGCTGGAGGCTGCTACTGGCATCTGGTGGGAAGAGTTCAGGGATGCTGCTTAATGTCCTGCAGCCGAAGGGACGGATTCCCCCCGCCAGCCACCCCCCAACATTCATCAGCCCCAAATGTCTGCCGTGCTAAGTTTCAGAAACCGTGCTGACGACTGATCTCGGTCTTCTTCCATACATCATTTCCAGCATTTTCTGTGCGCTCTGATTTTGGACATGCGCTTGTCTTGTGTCCGGTTTTGCATTGTTCTCTAACTGCTTCCACGTTTGGGCGGGTTTGAGTTTTAATCCCAGCTCTTCCACTCACCTGGCTGTGCAATGTCGGCCTTGTGCCACCACTGTACTGTGCTTCAGCACCCGTTTCTGTAAAAGGAGGTAACGGTGTTTAACTTGAAGTTCATTTTAATGATTAAAGCCAATTCACATGAATAATGCACCAGTTGACATTTATTTCGTGTTTGCCATGGGTCAAGGACTATGCTAAGTGCTTTCGTCTGTCATCTCTCACTCACTCTTCCAAACGAGTCTGCAAGGCTAGTATAATGATGACCCCTCCTTTAATTTGCTTCTGGGAAACTGTAGCCATCTCCGTAATTATGTTTTTCTTCCAGGTGGGGTCTCCGTGGTGAAGACACAGGGGGTGGAAGGTAGGCTGTTCTCTTGACTCTTGACCAGACTCACCTGATCTGCCTGTTTTGGCCGCAGTTTCTTTGGTGGTTAGCAGGGGATTGGCTCAGAGCCACAGGTCTCCCCCTCTTTCTGGACCCAGCAAGCCTACATTGGCATGTCCTCCTCGTGGAGCAACAGAACAGCTTCAAGGGCAAGTTCATCTGAGGCCAAGTCTAGGGGTGGGGCTTATGTCAGCCCCAGAGGTGGGAGCCCGCTGGCCTGTGACATGTGGCTGAGGGGATGGATCAGGGAAGGGTAAGACCTTGGGGTTAGGGATCAGTCTACCACAGGTCTGCCTCTGTAATCTGTTCACTCAGTCCCACTCCCGCTACTGAGGAGCCCTGGGCCTCATACCCTACTGGACGGATCAGTGTCGGCTTAGCAAAGCATTTTCCTTCCCTTCTTCCCTCCGCTGACAGTGACTCATGAAGGCGACATGGAGGGTGGAAGGTTGCTGGCCAGGGGGAGGCCTGCCCGGTGTTCTCCAGGAGGCCAGAGAAACAAGGGCAGGACAGAGTCTCCCTCTCCCCTGCCAATAAACAGCGTGTAGACACTGAGAGAGAGATTAGACAGGAGGGGAGAAGCAGACCGCTTGGAAAAGCCTGTAGAAAGCCTTCTTACCCATCTGTTCAGCTTTCGGGAAGGCTCCATTTTCTGTATTAAAGGATTTGTAAATTCATTACCAACAAGTAAAATGTGCAAAACGCACACAGAGACATCAAGTTGGATCCACCATTTGCTGGCAAGCTGCATCCGTGCAGAGTGGTGCTGTCCCATCAGGGTGTGGGGTGGACAGGGCCCCCCTGGGCCCAGAGGTGCCCATGGGTGTGGACCTTCCATCCCATTATACTGCACGTGGGCAAGGGGCTGTGCTCACAGGCCCTGGAACCTCCCCCCTCCGCTCGTATCCCCCATTGCCCCCTGGAGCTGAAGAAGGCCTACGGTTTGCCACACTGTGTGGAAGAACCTCATCTTAGCTTGTGCAGGTGCCAAACAGAGGGGGCAGAGCTCACCTTCAAGGTGCTGCAGTTCTGAGCGCCCAGCATCAGTGGGACCAGCTTGGCTGCATGGCGGTGGGACAGGCTGCTGGCCTGGCTCTCTCCTGGGGAAGCAATCTGCTTCCAGACCCTGTTCCACCATCTGTTCTTTCTGGTTCCAGAGGAGTCCGGGCTTGGCTTCTGGTGTAATGGCCTCCTGGCTGCCTGCTCACACCATGTTGCCTGCCAGGAACACAGGTGTGGCCACATGACTGCCCTGGCCTCTAAGACCAACCCTGGCTTCACTCTCAGGAAGAGAGGGGTGGCCCTACGCCATGCCCACCTTTGCTCTTGACCCTGCACTTCGTGGTCCACCTCCAATGCCTGACTTTGGTCGTGTCTGGAAGTCCACCACTGCACTTCATGCAGGTGGAGGTTTCTGAACTGCCACTCTGGTGGGGCCCCCATCTCCTCAGGATTGGCATACCCACCTCTCACCAGCTGTCCCAGAGGGGAGAGCTCTGACCCCTGGGTTCAGGTCAGCACCTAGCGCCTGTCCACCAGGCCTGCTACCTCACGGATAGTGTCAGCCTGCCTCCGCTTCCCTCTTTGTGGCATGCCTCTCTGTCAGTAAGAATGCCCATTAATCTGGATGGCCTTCCATCCACCTGCCTGGGTGTCATATAATCCTGCCTCCTTCTGCTTAAGGCTCTTTGCTCAGCTTGAACCTTGGGCTCCTGGGTGCTGTCTATAGAGGGGCTGACCACAGATGCCTCTTCTGTCCCCTGTCCTGCTCTCCACTGCTGTCTAGGTTTTCTCTCTGTGGCACATTCCCAGGTATCTCCCCTCTTCCCCTTGCTGGAGTGATTGGAATGTTCCATGGCCCAACTCAGATAGGAGATAGAATCCAGGACTCTCTGTAGATGCCGCAGTCCAGCCACTTACGAGCTGAGTGACAATTTATTCATTTCACAAACACTTTTCAATGCCAGGTATATTTTTCTAATCCTCAGCCAAGGATATGTTTATTGATTTTAAAAAGAGAGGGAGACAGAGAGAGGAACATCAATGTGAGAGGGAAACATCCATCGGCCACCTCCTGCACACATCACAACCGGGATCGAACCCACAACCTTTTGGTGTATGGGGTGACGCTACAATGAACTGAGTCACCCAGCCAGGTCAATGCCAGGCATATTTTAAGTGCTGGATAAGCAAGCTAATCAGGACCCTGCCATCAGGAGATTTACACTGAAATTGAGGGGGGATAGACAACAGATCCCAATAAGAAAAAATTCCAAATTGTGATAAACAGTTATATATATTGAAAATAACACTGGATAACCAAATAGTAAGTTATTGACATGGGGGTGATGTTGAAAGGGAACTTGAAATAGAAGATCTGAGTGAGTTCTCTCTGAGGAGGCAAGTCTCAGCAGAGATCTGTATCATGAGAAGGAGCCAGACCCCTAGTGATCTGAGAAAAGAGAGATACAGGCAGAGGAAATAGCATGTGCAAAGGTCCTGGGGCAGGAATGAGCTTGGTGGATTCCAGGGACAGAAAGAAGGCCATAGTGAGTATAAGCCAATAAATAGCATGAAGAATGATGCCCCAAGGATGGAGGGAGAGGCAAGGGCATGACCAGTGGGGCATGAGGCCATGGTAAGCACTTTGAACTTGATACCCAAAGTAGTGGTGCACATATAAGGGTTTGGGTAGGAGAGTAACATAGTCTGATTTACATTTTAAAGAAACATTCTGGCTGCTCAGGGAAGTCAGGGGAGGGAGCCTGGTGACTTGAGTTCCAGTGACAGTGTGAAAGATGACAGGAGACAGCCTACATGTGGGTACGCTCAGAAGTAGGGACAATAGTACTCAATGACATGTCAGATGTGAGTTACAGGAAAGCATCAGGGTAACCATGAGAAAGTCCCCTAGCTGCTATACACTCTGGTGTACTCTCTGTAAAGTGGTTACATGTTTAATGGGCATGAAACAGCATAAGAACTGTAAAACTGAATGTGAACCTGGCCCTCATGACTGATTGGGGGGTTTTGTTTGGTAACAAAACAAACAAGTGAAAGACATACCATAGTGCCCTGGCCTGCTGGGGGGGAGGGGACGATCTGGTGCAGACGGCTGGACTCACCGTGTCTCCTTCTCCTGGGCCTTTGCACCTGCAGCCTGGGAACACCAGCTGGCCTCTTGTCCATCGCCCCTGGCATACTCCTCACTCGACCTTCCGGTCCCAGCTCGATTAGAATGATCAAGTGCTTCGGAAGACAAGGCTGGGTTCCTCTTCTCCAGTCCTCTAGCTGAATTGCGAGCCGCATAGTTCCCTTCCTAGTTTCTAGCTCATAAGGACCAGACCTAAATCTCCATGGCCTAGTAGAATTTCAGCTCCTGGCAGATACTGCAGTTTGCTGGACAGGTCAAGAAGCTTGTCCCCCAATGGCCCACCCTCCTAGCTGCCGTGCCGGCCTCCCTCACTGAGGAGCTGTTCAGTCTCCTCCATCCACAGCCAGTCCTCTCTGCGCACTCCAGACCCAATCAGCCTTCAAGACCCAGTTCAAGAGCCCTCTGCGCCATTAAGTTTCCCAGCTCATGCTCACATTTCTCTCCCTGCAACTGCTCGCCCAGCACTCTGCAGAAAAGAGTTGACGGAGCAGGCCTGACGCTGCTCTCCCCACTGCAGCCTGCTCGTGTCTGGGAACGAGGCTGGCAAACAGGTCCTGACAGTCATGCAATCCTTTCCCTAAGGGCTAAGGGTGACTCGCTGTGCCTAGACTGTGTTTGCGTTGAACACACACTTTCCTTCTGGGAGGCTGGAATCTTGGTGTGTGCTGGGCACCTGCATAGGTATGTGCCTACACGACCAGCCCCAGGAATAGTCCTGGGCACTGAGCTTCTGATGGGCTTCCAGGCAGAAATATTACATGTGTGCTGCTGCATTCTTATTGCTGGGGGAGGAGTGTGCTCTGTGTGAGCATAAAAAACCTGTACTTAGATTCCTCCAGACTCTACCTGTGCCACCTTCCCCTGTGACCCAGCTCTGTGTCCTTACTTATCATTGTAACAAATACTAGCCATGAGGACAGCTCGATGCTGAGCCCTGTGAGTCGTTCTAGTGAATCTCCTGATTAATCTCCTGAATGTGATTTTGGGGTCCCTTGACTCATGCTTATTTGGAACCTTAGCTTATTGTACCATTATGTAACTCCTTTTATTTTTACATCACTGATTTGTGTATGTGGCCTCCATCCCCTCCCACAAGATCCCAAAAGACAGAAATATGCTTCATAAGTGCTTCTGTACCATACAACCCACTGCACAGGACACCAAGCAGAAGCACAAGGAATTCATGCAGAGAATGAATGAATGACGGAAGTATCAAGGCCACCAACAATGGAGGCAGTAGCCTCCTGGAAGACCTTGGGCAGAAAGCTGAGATGCTTTAATTCATCTAGGTCCTGGTGTTCCAGCTCTGGGCAAAGGGAAGCTAAATTAGTCAGGCTCTACTAGGGTTTCCAAGTAATTCCTGTAATCATAAGGCAGCCAAGGAAGGTTGCTCAGGCTCCCAGGAGACAGACACTGTGCACCAATGCAGGAAGGAA
Organism: Phyllostomus hastatus; assembly: GCF_019186645.2. Classification (NCBI taxonomy): domain Eukaryota; kingdom Metazoa; phylum Chordata; class Mammalia; order Chiroptera; family Phyllostomidae; genus Phyllostomus; species Phyllostomus hastatus. The sequence continues at coordinate 8,452,268 of NW_025333999.1, read as the reverse complement.
CAGTTATAACAGATCCAGAATGGTTTATACACTGTGTATGTGCAACCCAGGGACTCATGTCCTGAGCACTGTGCCTTGTTCCAGATGGCTACAGAGCAGCTGTTCGTTTGCATATTTGTACTACCAGAAGTATAGGGAGGTGGTCATGTATGCACGTGCAAAATTACACGAGTGGGTATATATGCTTATGCATAAACAGGCATGTTCCACACATGCCTGTGTCTGCGGGAGCTTGTATGAGTTTGCTTAGGTTTGAAAATATAATGGCATGAGTTCATGCATTTGGAGTGTGCAGGCATGTGTATTTGCATGCACCTGTGCACACCATAGTGAGCCTGTGTACATGTGTGCACATGCATACTGATTTTCCCTTATCTGCTCTGTGCTGAGCGGACAGCTGCTTTAATGACAGCTGCAGCTGAGCAAGTGCACTAACTGCTGTGGCCCCATTGTGCTTTCAGGATGGCTTCAGCCCTTTCAGGATTACCAGTGCTCAATGCAGTTTAAATATATCTTCAGTCCTAATCCTTAAACAAAGATGCAATGATTTCTGCTAAATATGTTGGATTATTTATTAAGATAAAGTCAAGAATACAAGAAGCCACGTCTGGTGGACACTGATTGCTATTAGAGGTGGGAGATGATTACATCAGATGCACCCCCAGCCTTGGAGTAAGGAGTAGGTCAAAGGAAAGAGAAATGATTAAAACAACCAGATTCCTTGTGGCAGAGTGGATGACAGCAGTTCATGCATGTACACTCTCAGGTGGAGGAGAAGCAAAGAACCAGACACCCTTGCTGACACTGGGCTATAGCTCAGGCCACTTGGCAGGGGTCACGGGCCATGAGGCAGGCCTCAGTGAGGCTCCTCTGTGAGAATACAAAGGAGAGTTGAGCAGCTTCTTCTTTTAAGGAATTTCCAGTGGAGCGATGGCCCAGGAAGTAGGGAGAGCATTTCCAGGCACATTGGGAGGATGCTCCTCATTGTCCAGGTGCTCCTATACCAGGAAGCATAGCTGGGTAAGTGGGGTCTGGGTAGATTTCAGCTGACCTTGTATAGTGAGCCTGCCTGAGCAGATGTTGCAACCTGAGCACAGACAGAAGGCCAGAGGGATGGATGTGGGTGAAGCACTGTCCACCCAAAGAGCAGGTAGACCAAATAAAGGAATGTTAAAAAGATTGCTCCTCACCTTGGCTCCACCACAACTAGAGCTATAGCACTCTTCTCTCCTCTCTGATTTCATCCAGCCCTCCCACTACTCCACCAGGGAGTCTGGGGTACCTAGGAATACCTCAGACTTAGAATCTAGATAGAGTGTTAAGAGCCATAAATAGCTACAACTCTGTGTGAGTTTGGGTGAGTAACTTAACTTCAGGCCTCAGTCTCTTCGGTAAAATGGGGATGATGATTTTTGTGGCAAAGTCCAGATGATATGGTGATACACTCAGCAAGCCCAGAGATGTGCCTGTGCTAGATGCAGAGTGGAGAGCGAGAAGCTCCGGTCCTGAGTGAGCACATAATCTAGGCTCTGGCTGATATGATTGAGTTGAAATCTGTCACCATTCCATCAAACTTTCTGCCATCTGTTCTTTCCATGTCTTCTTTTGAATTGACTAACTTTTGTCATTCCATTTTATCTCTTTGTTGACTTATTGGCTATAACTCTGTGTTGTACTATTTTAATAGTTGCTGTAGGGTTTATAGGACACATCTTTCACTTATCCCAGTCCACCTTCAAGAGACGCTGTGCTATTTCATATAGAACATAAAAACGCATGATGGCAGGAACTCATTTCTCCTTTGTTCCATTGCTGCCAGACATTCTTCTTCTCTACTTGTTCTACACACCGCACTATAATGGTAGTATTTCTGTGTCAAACAATCAACTGTCTTCAAAAAGGTTTAAATAAAAAGAAAATGTGTACACACCCACAGCTACAATTTATCTTTATCTTTACTTATTGGTATTGATATTGGTATTTCTACTTGGCATCATTTGCTTTCACACTTTTTGCAGTGCCAGACTACTTGAGCTGAATTCTTTCAAATTTTGCATATCTGAAGAAGTCTTTATTTTGTCTTCATTTTTGAAAGTTAGTTTAACTTGATATAGATTGCTAAGTTGGCAGACTTATTCTTTCCATACTCAAAAGTAGTTACTCCATTATGTTCTTTCTTACCTGTTTTTATGATGGGAAATCTACTGCTGTTATTGTCTTGATTCCTCTGTACATAATGTGTCTTCTTTTCTCTAGCTATTTTTATGATATTAATTTTGATCAGTCATTTTGAGCAATTATGGTACTTCCTTTTTGACAAAATCCAATACACATTTTTGAAAAAAATATCATCAAACTAAGAATAAAAGGGAATTTCTTCAACCTGATAATTGTAATCTTTGAAATCCTACAGCTAACATTGTATTTAATGTTTTTCTCCCCCTAAGATAAGGAATGTTCACTCTCACTGCTTCTATTTAACATTATACTGGAGATGCTAATCAAAGCAATAAGACAAGAAAAAGAATTGGAAAAGGAAGAAGGAAGAAATTAAACATCTTTATATGGAGACAACATGAATGCCAATGTCAATGTGAACATCTGTGTAGAGGTTGTTATGTATATATTAGAATTAGTGAGTTTAGCAAGCTGCAGGATATAAAATGTCTGTACAAAAGTCAATTGTATTTCTAGATATTAGCAGGTAAAAACCAGAAATTGAAATTTTTTAAATAGCATTTATAGTAATATCAAATATATACAATACTTGACAAAAGATTTCCAAAACTAGAGACTAAAGATATTGGTAAGAGAAATTCAGTAAGTCCTAAATAAGTGAGAGACATACCATATTCATAAGTTTTGTTGTATTAAAAATAACAATATTGTCAGCTCTCCATAGTTTGATCTATAGACTCAAGAAAATCCCAGTAAAAATCCTAAAAAGGTTTCAGGTAGAAATTGAAAAGCCAATTCTAAAACTCACATGGAAATGCAGACTAGAACAGACAAAACAACTTTGAAAAAGTTGAAAAATTAATGGTACCTAACCTTGAGACTTACTATACAGATGCAGTAATGAACACAGTGTGGTTTTGACATAGAGATAGTCAAACAGTTCTATTGGATATAATAGAGAGCTTAGAAATAGACCCACATAAATATGGAATATTTTTTTACAAGGGTGCAAAGAAAATCCTGTGTAAAAATGATAGTCTTTTCAATACATAATGCTGAAACAGTTGAACATTAATATGCAAAAAAACTTTGATCCACACCTTTTATCATATTAATAAATTAAAATGAATCATAGACCTAAATGTGAAACTTAAGTCTATTAGACTTCTAGAAGAAAATATAGGGGAAATCTTTGTGACTTAAGGTTAAGCAAAAACTTCTGAAGTATGACATCAAAAACATGTCCCATAGAAGAACTGCTCAATAAACTGGACTTCATCAAAATTAAAAGCTGTTCTTTGCAAGACCCTGTTAAAATAACAATAGACAAGCCACACACCAAGAGAAAATGTTTGCACAGTATGTATTTGATAAAGGATTTGTATTTAGTACATATGAAGTACTCTTCAAATTCAATAGTAAGAAAATGAATAGCCAAATTTAAAAAAATGAGCAAGAGGTTTGAACAGACAACTTACCAAAAAATATACAGATGGCAAAAAAGCAACTAAAAAGTTACTAAGCAATATTAATGATTAGGGAAGTGCAAATTAAAAGCACAAAGTCACTACATACTTATTAAAATGGCTATTTTTTTAAAATTGACTATACCAAGTATTGGAGAGAATATGGAGAAAATACGGCTCTCATGGATTGTTGTTTTGGGGAATGTAAAACAGCCCAACCACTTGGAAAGAAGTTGAGCAGCTTTAAACAATTCATCGTACACATACCATATGATCTAGCCATTATGTTGCTGGGTATTTACCCAAGAAAGAAAAACATAAGGCCCTACAAAGATTTCTACATAAGTGTCCGTAGCTGCTCTCTTTGTAATACCTCCGAACTAGCAACAATCTAATGTCCATCATCAAGTGAAGGGATTGAAAGGGTAATTCGAGCATGGTGTATTCACACAATGGGATGTTACTGGGCTATCGGCAAGAAAATAATTATGGTACAAACATTAATATGAATGAATCTGAAAATAATTGTGAATGAAAGAAAACAGACCACAAGAGGGTGCACACTGTATGATCCCTCCTACATAAAATCACAGAATACATAGCACAAGCTGTAATGACAGACTGCGGGTCCTTGGGAATCATGGGTGGGTGGTGTGGAGAGAGAACACAGAAAAGCTGCTGGAGGACGACTTGGGAAGGCGGGATTCACGTTCGTTATCTTGATCGTGGTGATGCTTTCGTGGGTGCACCGTGTCAAAACGCACCAAATGGTTTCCTTAAATATGTACAGTTTACTGTCTGTCAATTTTACCTCAATAAAGCTATTGAAGAAACAAAAAGTAATAGGTTTTAGGGGTGGTAATTATGCTGAGCACTTAGAAATGCTCTATTCAGGGAAGTCCATATTGTTCATTCATTTCTTGTGATACTTATTTTATTCTTATTAAATAAGTAACAGCTCATGCTGAAAAAATTCATTGATCTTATAGAATGGATGCATTTATTGTTCATAAATTAAATATCTGTGTGGGGGGATCCCTGACCAGGTAATCTTAAATGTGAGATATCAGAGCCACAGGAGCCACAATCACTGTCAAGTCTAAGGCTCATCTGGCAAATTGGGAAGACTTGAAAAGACTGATGAACGTTAGATATCCAATACCTGTTCCAACCCCTCTGGACTGAGTGGGGGCTGAACCAGTCTTGTCCTCTCTGATTGGAGGGCTCTCCCTAGGACAGACTGGGGGAAGCCTATGTAAGGAGAGAACTACGTGGTATCATTGCCTGGACAGGGAGAGCAGGCCCTTCCCGTTCCTAGAAAAACAGGATGGAGGGATGAGGCTCTCCACCCTAAAATGGCACAAGGTGATAGATGCTGGCAGAGCCCACTCTGTAGTCCTTCACTCTGGGACATCTAAAGGTAATTTCCTGGCATTGGTCACTGTATCCTTCTCAGCAGAGCTGAAAAGGGATAGATTGCCCAGTTGAGAAGAGCCTGTGTTCCAGTGCCCTGGGTTTAGGTGGGTTTTTTAACGGACGGGAAATCAAACCATGGGCATGGTCCTGGCTCCCCCAACCCCTGTGGGTTTTTATCACACCATTTGCCTAGTTCACTGGTCCTTCCAGGGCCTCCAGGGTCTGGCTCTGGTCACCGCATCTCACTTCTCAGTCCCGCTGTAGCCATCCTAGCTTCAACATGGGTAATTCTCTTTGATGTTGGTTCATCCTCTAAAATTTGGGGTTTTGAGATAGAACTTCATTAAGGGATGCAGAAAAAAATAAACCAAGACAAACAGGGAAAAATATGAACACAAACAATGATGAAACGACAGAGCAGGGAGCTTTATCTTGTCACCAGGCCATATCAGCTACCCTGCTGTAGTAGATAGACATCCATGGTCCAACACTTTCACTGGATTGCACTGGACCCCAAGACCACACTGACTTCTCAAACCCCACACCCGTGGTCAATTTCACTTGAAGCTAATCTTGAGTCTGCAGGGACCTCTTGGGATGTGAGCCCAGTGGCCTCTCCAGGAGCCCCTGTGAGCTGCTTCCCTCCCTGAATGTGTTCCCGAATGCTAGACACCCTCCTATTCTACCCAAGTTCTACATGGCAGAGATCTCATTTGTCTTGTTTGCAGCTTCATCCCCAAAGCACAGCAGGCAGTTGGTCACTATTTGTTAAGTGAAAAACTGCTCCCTGGTCATCAGCTACTTGCACAAACTCAATCAGTCTGCCTGTTCACTCCCGTGAGGTTATTAGCAATGCTGGCTGCAAGCAGCTTCTGCCTGACCTATTTGTTATAGTTTTTGAAACCTGGTTTCAAAAATTTGTCAGAAATTTGCTTTGGACTCCAGCTCCACCCTATACAGACTGGATGACAGAGGTCAATTCACCTACCATTTTGAACTTCATTTCTCTTATTGATGAAGTAGATAAGAAAATCATCATCGGGATCACATAGTGCGTTCTTATAAAGACTTCTCTTCCAGATGGACTGCAGTGTTTATAGCCTGTGAAGGACACACAGATGTTAGGTGTCAGGGGACAGGATGCGCACTCCCCGCTGGCTGTGCTGTGGGTGGAGGCTCTCTGTCACTGTATTCTGACTGTCCTGGCTGGTGAGTTTGGGAGAAAGAGCAGACAGAGCACACGTGGACCTTCACTTTCCTCGGTCTGCAGCCAGCCTGTCTGCAGGAAGCACCCTCTTCCTCAGTGCGTCTTATTGCAGTGGCCTGGTCTCCAGAGCTATCTGAGCTCCAGCAGGAAATCAATACCAAGAGTAGGGTCAAATTTAGCCAAGGGGTCTCACCTGACTGAGATATGGCCTCCAGCATGGCCCTCATCAGAAATACTGTCACTGTTTTGATGTATCTTCATCTGTCTGATGTCTGAAACTCTCATTTGGTTCTTAATTCAGACAAAAGAAAAGAATATTAATAGCTGAGTCCCCCTCAACCCCAAAGTTTGTCATTTTTGGTCATTACTATTAAAAGCTATCCCAGAATTGTTTGATTCCTGAATACCTGGATGGTGTTCCTGGGGATGGTGTTCAGTAGTCCCACTCCCGGGCAACTGGACTTGAGTTAAGGCCTCTACAGACTGAAGGCCAAGTGCAGACAGTTGCTTGGTGCGTGGGGAGGTGGCCAGATTGGCCCAGCTCTGCCATCCCTCACCTGTGTCTGCCTGTGTCCCATCTCAGAGTCCAAGCACTGTCCTCTCTCCTTGTGATGGTGGCCCTCCTGTCTCCTTCCTGCTGCCCTTACCACTCCCACCTCACACCTTCCGTCTGAGCCTCCCTTTAAATCTCCTGGAAGGCGCCTTCTTCTACTCTTGGCACCTGATGATTGACTCTCTGGGCGAAGTTAGGAGTGCTGATGAGTACGAAGGGCACTCTGGAGAAATAAATTGTACAGGAGATGAGTAAAGGCTTTGAGGAGAAATGCTGGCTCTGGCAGAAGACACAGGAGCCCGGGGGACTGTGCTGCCCCTTTGTGGGGATAGACTGTCTAGTCTGACTCACTGCCACACGCCAGCCTATCATTTTGAATAGTTCAATGTGGCTGCCTGGGCAGCAGGTGGGAGCTCACCACAGCCAGTTTAGTACCTTGGGGTTCAATTTGACATGGGGTCCCTACTGGCATGTAGACATGTTTTTAGACCTTGGTGCCAGAAGTCCATAAAGATTAGTGAAGTTAATCATGACTTGAGCATGTTTGAAATTTTGTCAATTGAGAGTCCAAGGAAAGGATCAGGAATTATGTCTCCAGGTTCCCAGGAGTCCCCCTCTCTCCCAAGACTTGGGACCATTGTTGCATAGAAAGATAGATAGATAATAGATTTACAGGATGTGCACTAGATTTACTTTGCCATTGAAAAGATGTATTTAGAGGCAGGGTGGTGTGGTAGTAAGAAATCTCAACCAGGGGTCAGAGGGCTGGTTTGAAATTCTAAACTAGCCCCAGGCTAGCTCGTCAATCCAGAGGATGTCAACAGACCTTACTGTGTCTAGGTGTCCCCATCTAGGAAATGAAGGAAAATTAAAACTTCTTTCTCAGCCTCTGTGATAATTTCTTACCTCCCTTTCCTTACCTCCTCTGTCCCTTCAGGGTTCAGTACCTAGAGCTTTTCTGCTGCTTGCCTGAGTTGCTCAGATCCTCTGTGCCCAAATTCAAGCACTTTTATTGTTTATTTTCCCAGGTTCTGTGGTATCCTCAGCCATCCAAGGTAAAGATCATTTCAGGGTATGGTTATAATGACATCATTGTCACCCTTTGGGTCCGTGCTACTTCATAGTGTAAAATACTATGAAGAAACAAATCCCCCCCTGGCCAGTGTAGCTCAGTCGGTTGGGAGTTGCCCCACAATGCAAAGGATCACCAGTTCGATTTCCAGTCAGGACATGTGCCTGGGTTGTGGGTTTGGTCCCCAGTCTGGGAACGTGCAAGAGGCAACCAACTGATGTTTCTCTCTCACATCAGTGTTTCTGCCCTTCTCTTTCTCCTTACCTTCCCCTCTCTAAACAAACAAACAAACAAACAAATAAATAAATAAGAAAAAAAAAGACATAGGTTCCTAGTGTAGGACTTTTGGGCAGGGGATATAAGGTCATTGCTTCTCGAAACCTCCAAGTCTTCAGGTCAGGTTAGATGGGAGAGAAGAGAAAGGTGAAGAATCCACCAAGCTCATTGGTGTTGGAGCCCATCTCCTGGCTGCTGCGCACTATGGAGAACTCAAGAAGCTGCCATGTGCATTCAACATTTTGGTCTAGCAGTATCGTCTTAAAGCAGCCCTCTAAATATTCCATTCAGGTGTGGTTTGCCTTTAAACTTGCTAGCTTTTCCTTGTACCTGGAATGTTAAACTGAGGGCTCAGAGCACAGTGGTGAAGTAAAGGATGGGAGGGGGGCTGATATAATAGCATGAGATGGGTAGAAGCTCTGAGAGAGGGGAGAAGAGAAAGAGATGGTCCTCCACAGAGAACTGCCTATGGTGGCGGAGAGCAGATGGAACCTTATCAATGAGCGCATATTTCTGAATACTTAATGCCATGATTCCACATAGGATTATGTGCACTAGATCTTGTGGTTTCTGTCACTAGGTCTGTGCCCCTGCCCACTTCTGCACTTTGCTAATGGCATTCCCCTCCTGGGAATTCCCTTCCTCCTTTTCCCTCTCATTTAAGTAAGTCTTACTTTCTTTTGGGGTCCAGCACAAGCCCCACTTCTCCAGTCCTTCTTGCCCAACTATTCCGGCCTACTCGATTGATCAGCTGTTCTTCACCGAACAGAGTACATATTTGAGAACTTAATTATAGAGCTCCTGTATTATTTATTAATGAGTTCAATAAGTTGAAACCTCCTTGGGGAAGAGCACAGTCCTAACTAAAATCCAGAGCTAGATGAGCTCTTGGAGACTGTTGGCCCTTGTTTCCTTTTTTTTCTTTTTAATTAAATGTATTGGAGGGTAACATTGGTTGGTACATCATGCAAGTTTCGGTGTACAACTCCATAACACAACATCTGTACACTCCATTGTGTGTTTCTCACCCAAAGCCTGGCCTCCTTCGGTCACCATGTATTTGGCCCCCTTTACCCTCTTTGTCCTTCCCAACCCCCTTCCCCTCTGGTAACCACCGCACTGCTGTCCATGTCTGTGAGTTTGTTAGTCCTTGTTTCTGCGAGCCCACAGTCCTCTCCTTCCCCTGCACCACCCAACTGCCCTGCTGTTGTGTGGATTTAGGTAATTGGCAGAAAGAAGTACAAATCTTCATAAGTTCAAGCTTTTTCATTAGAAAAAGCTAAGTGCTATGAGAGAGAAAGAGGGAGAGAAGAAATACCCTCCTATGGAGAAGTGGAAGAAGGAATGAGAGAAACCAGAACAGCCTGGGTTAACATTGCCAGAGGTTCTGAAGATTTGGGGGAGCACATTTGGGCAGATAGCTGTGTCCATGCTGGGAAAGACTGGGATGAAGAAAGGGCGGAAATTCTATGATGTGGATATTTTAGTTTGTCATAAAAGGCAAAGCCTTGGGAGCATCTTAAACTATTTAAAGTGTTCTTCCCTTTTGTCGTTATTACAAAGGGGTGCAGTTGTATTTCTATTACAATTAATAAAATATAAAATAAATTACAAGTAACTTCATGTCAAGCATATTTTAAAATCATACCATCATTGATAATTGTGAATATTCCCTGGGAAATTTTAGCAAAAATATATCAATAAAATTTGTAATGAACATGGATATGTGCCTTGCTTATGCTAGGTATTGTGGGCAACTTCATAGAACAAATCAGTCAAAATAATATTTGAAGTACTGGTTACAAATGAGGGACATTGGAAAATATACAAAGTGCCCTGGCTGGTGTGGCTCAGTGGATTGAGTGCCGGCCTGAGAACCAAAGGGTCGCTCATTTGATTCCCAGTCAGGGCACAAGCCTGGGCTATGGGTCAGGTCCCCTGTAGCAGGTACAAAAGAGGCAACCACACATTGATATTTCCCTCTCTTCCTCCTTTCTCCTCTGCCTAAAAGTAAATAAATAAAAACCTAAAAAATTAAAATATACCAAGTTTCTAGGAAGAAGGTGACAGTCATCCAATATGCCACAACCTAAAAGATAACACTTTAGCTATTTGCCTTGAGCCTCCCTTTTTTAAGAAAAGTTACTCTCTGCAAAAAAAAAAATAAATAAATGAATGATTTAAGTTTTAAAACAAATGTAGGAAAAGACAAAGATGACGGTAACAATTACCTCTAACTATACTGCCCAGAAATAATCATCATTAAAACTAGATGAGCATCACTCTGGACATCTTTCCCTGTGAAGACACAGAGAAAAAGGGGAAAGCTGGGATATACTTTCAGGAGAACAGAGTTATACAACAGATATTATTTTTTAAAATTAATTAATTTTATTTTATTTGCATTTAGAAGAAAAAGAACCTGATAGTTAATTGTAAAAATCTCTGAACTTCAAATAACTATGTTGTCACCAGAGGCAAGAGCTTTTCTTAAGAGTCCCTTTAAGTTTAAGAAGAGAGATTTGAAAAAATTAAGAGGTGAGCATTATGATTTTTAAGTGACATTTGCCCATTTAATCTTTCTGTCAATCTTTTAAAATTTCAATTATTTTTGTTCTTCATATCACAATGTTTAAGTAGCTTTTTATTCAGTAATTTGGTTTCCAGAGACGTCTTTTGTGTTCCTTGTTTTTCAAATGTATTTATTAGTTACAAAGGAGGTTTTGGCTTCTATTTCTTTTCCTTATGGCTTCAATCGTACTTTCTATTTCATTTTGTTGTTTTATTATCTTATCCAGAAGTTTTTGTGTTGCTGACGATTTCTTCTTAGGTTATCCTACAATAAGGGTTGGTGAACTCTGAGTAAATGGCCCGACAGTGAACATTTCAGGCTTTGGAGGCCAGTGTTGTAACTACTGCTACTTTACCCTGCCATTGTGGCATGAAATCGCCTCAGAGAGCTTGTGAACAAGTGAAGGTGGTTGTGTTCCAATAATACTTTATTGACCAAATAGGGTGGTGGGCCAGGTTTGTGTCTTTTCCTTGTTTGGTGTCTGCTAGTAATCTTTTGGTGTGGGGAGGAGAATATTTTTCTTTTAAAAATTTATTTTGTTGAGTAGAAGAAACTGTTAGATGCAGTTCTTCATGATCATTTTAACCTAGAAACAATGAAGTATTTTTGAAAGTTTTTGGGTGTATCAGTTTTGTGGTTCTAGATATGACACGTGCTGACTGGCCACTGGCCAATTGGCTTCACCTGAGCTGCACGTGATGTGAGACTTATTCCAGAGAAGGAAAGCAAATTGCTCAGACTCATGAAAGACTAGTCTTGAAGATGAAACTTGAACACAGACCTTTTTAAAAAATATTTTTATTGAGATGAAGTTCACAAAACATAAAATTAAACAGTTTACAGTGAATAAATAATTCAGTGGCATTTAGTGCTTTTAGAATGTCATACAACCACCCCTCCGTCTAGCTCTAGAACATGTCATCACCCCAGAAGAAAGCTAAGTGTTCATTAAGCAGTCACCCCTCACTCTCCCCTCTCCCCAGCCCCTGGCAGCCAGCAATCTGCTCTCTGTTTCTATGGATTTGTCTATCCTAGAGATTCACGTAAAAGGATTCATACAATACATAACCTTTTGTGTCTGGCTTCTTTAACTTAGCATAACGTTTCTGACGTTCATCCACTTTGTAGCACATATCAACTCTTCATTCCTTGTTATGGCTAAGAAATACTTCACTGTGTGTATATAAGACAATTTATCCATTCTTCCTCTGATGGATGTTTGGGCTATTCCCACATTTTAGCTATTGTGGACAGCGCTGCTGTTTACATGCACGTAGGTGTATTTGTTTGAGTCCCTATGTTAATTCTTTGGATATATCCTAGTTGCAGAATTGTTGAATCATATAATTCCCTGATTAACTCCTTAAAGAACTGCCAGCCTTTTCCCAGGTGCCTGTCATTTGACATTCCTACCAACAATGTGTAAGAGTTTCATTTCTTTGTGCCCTTGCCAGCATTTGCTATTTTCCTTTTGCTTTGTGAACACGGATGTCTAACTCTCAGTTCTCTTATTTCAGGAGGTTACAGGATTTGTCTTACATTCTCCATGGTTTGACTTTTATCATTACATTACTTATCCATACAATCCACATCCTGAAATACTTTACAAATATGTTTCTCCTAAAAGTCTGAATTCCAGGGAATGTTCACGAATCTCAAAGGCAGTAAAATTTCAGAATATTTTTTAAACAAAGTGAACTGCAATTTTTATTTTAAAATTTGAGAATTTCTGTAGAGATAATAACTACAACGGTCTGTAATCCTCATGCTGGGGGACCAGAGAGGCCCAGGTGCCCGCCGGCTGGGGCTGCTGTGGGGTGTGCACCTCCTCGGGCCGGCTATCAGAAAGAACGGCTGCTAACGTCCTTTCCAACTACATTTTAAAATTAGAATTTCAGTATTTATGGGGGCTGTTCTGAGAATGTACAAAACTTGAAAATACTGTAATGTATAATTTAAAGTATGGACTTTGTGATTTTGCCACTTCAGAAGAGTAGGGGAGCTGGTGTCCAAAAACCCAATCCAGGTCAGATGTCACAAGTCCAAATGCCAGCGGTCGCTGCTCTGTGGAGACCAGAGGAGTGGAGAGGGTAAGTGACACCCCGGCCTGAATCCCTGGGTCTGTAGCAGAGGTTCCAGAGCACCCTTAGGCTCTGGCTGTGGTCAGTTGGCCCATCTCCTTGGAATCTGCAACTTCATGAATCTGCCAGCCAGGCTGGCTGGGCACAGGCTGCCTGATATCCCCCAGCAAGGACAGGCACAGATCCCTTTGCCTCTGGGCCTCCAGCTCTGCTGCATGGGGACCGATCCTGAAAGTCACCCTCGACTTCTTTGAAAGGAAATATCCTCTCTCCATGGTCTTCTGCATCCTTGATGGACAGATGCACCCCACGCACTCAGTGAGGGCATTGTAGAAAGGAGCCTGCCTCTTTGAGTTGACTTTACCCCAGGGAAAGGAGGGCTCCCTTTGGAGGCAGTGACCACAGAAGAGCCCCATGAAATGGGGCTGGCACCTCCCTCTCCCAATGCACAGGGCTGCAAATCCAGTAGCTTATACATATGGAAAGAGGTTTATTTATGAGTGGGGAGAAACCCATAAGGAAGAGTTATTAAGTCCAGGAGGAGCTGATTTATGTCATAGTAAACTTCAGACTATAGTTCAGCCTGAGGAATGCCAGTCTCTGATGGGTGTCCATGAATAAATTCTCTGTCTTCTAAAAGCATTCTCTTTTCTTTGCCAGCCACTGGACAAATTCTTCAGCTGGCTTGAGGACTTTTTCCTTCTCGCCCTCAGTTCCCTCTGCTTCATGATCTTCATAGATCTAGGAGGTGAGAGGGAGGGAGGCCATGCCATCCACCAGCTTTGAGAAAGCCTTGGGATTTCATCACCCCGTATGGGTTCTCCTATCCTGGAAGCTGAGCAGTTTCCCTTCAGGCTGGTGGTGACTGGCTGGGAGATCTGAGGAAGCCAGCATAGGTGTCAGCATAGGTACCTGGCTTCTGTCAATAAGTACGTGGGATCACAGCATCCCCCAGGGCTGGAGGCCACATAGTCCTGCTTTTAAGGCTCTGTGCGTAAGCACTATTTAATGAGATCATGGCCTCCAGCAGCCTTTGCCTCTAAGAAGCTCAGCTAACCAACATCTTTGCCCAAGAACTCTGTCCCTGGGGGTGCAACAGTGGCTGTCTGTCCTCTATGGATACAGGCGACTTGGGCTCCTTTGGACTCCAGCTCTCATCTGCATTCAGGTGGGACACCATGTCCTTCTGGCATCCACTGCAGAGGTTTATGTCTGCATGTCTAATTGCTCAGAGAGCACAAACTGGCTTCTATTAAATGGAGCTGGGATGTTGAATGCATAAATATGGTGGGAAGTCATCTATATTCCATCTATCTATGTATCCATCTATTTATCTGCCATCCATCTGTTATCTATCTATCTATCTATCTACCTATCTACCTACCTACCTACCTACCTACCTATTCATCTATTTATCTGTCATCTGCCTGTCTATCATCTATCTATCTATATACCAATGTCTCTGTCTAACTCTGCATTGGTTTATTAACATTCGTACAAATACAGAGTCCATGACCGAAATCTCATTACAAAACTTGACCAAATGGAACCTTTATGATAAACTACTTTCTCTTCTTTCTTAAAACAGCTTCATATAGAGTGTTCATGGATAAAAGCAGGAATGAATATCACATATAGACACCCCTTGAGGGGTTCAGCTTCATGCGATATTAGGCACTCAAAGCCTTCTATCAACATCCCCAAAGTAGATTTTAACAACACTCCCCCCCTTATCCACTTGTGCCTCTAAGGCTTTTGTGGGGGACAGGGGAAGACAACCTCCAGGGCTCCAAGGGTATGATCTCAGTGCTCTCACTTGTCACTCAGCCCACCGAAGACCATCCTCCCCATCCTGCCTTCTGGTACGTGGACAGAGGAGTGCTGAGCCCAGGGCATTGTGCTGACCCCAGGGCCTTGTCCTGGCCATAGTTGGGCATTTCTATGTTTCAACCACTCTGCAGTCTTCTCAATTTCAGGAAACCAGCCAGGTGCCGCAAGTTATTGGTACCACCCAGAGTTGGAGAAGGGGAGTCTTATTCTGTTCTCAGCTATAAGCTTAGCACTGGAGCAGGAAATGTTCCTGGTTTCAGTGTGAGAGGTTCTTGCTTCGGGAGCAAGGAGAGAGGACCTGATCTCTTGCATAAAACACGATGAACAAAACCTCAGAACCCAGGCCACAGACACAATTTCAATTGTATCTCCTTCCTTGGTATTCTTTTTATATGTGAGGTGGAGTAGTATCAAGCAAAACATCTTTGCCTCTCTGAATCCTACCCATATTTAGTTATCAGTCTCCCATAAATCCTTTGCTGATACCCCATACAAAACTGAATTCTGTTTAAGCATCTATTTCACTCATTATCTATTTCAGGACATATCACATGCATTTCGTGTTTTTTTCTCCTAAAGTTTTAATATATTTAAATCTAATACCCTGGCAAAGCTGAGGGCAGACCCCAGGTCATATATGCATATCTCAGGGTACCCCTGGGATCCTGCATCACTGCTGGGTGTGGAATGAATGAGAGATCTAGAAACACAGGTTGGCATGAGCTGATCATGTTACTATTCCCAGATTGTTATGTCTGATATTCATCAACCAGGACTTGGCATTCTCACCAGTCCATGGCATTTTGTGGTGTGAATTCTTGCCAGGAGCCATCATGGAAGGTAAGACTATCACTGATGTGTTTGCCCTGAGATAGATGCAGTACGACAAAGATCTAGTTCTTGTTCACATCATTTGCAGGTGGAATGCCTCCCCTTGGCCACTCTCTTTCAAGAAGTGACTTGAGGATCTAACTCCTTCACTTGTGACCTGCTGCCTCTGAGGAGGTTATAGAATGGAGGGGAAGAGCAGGAGTTTTTTAAGGCTCGGGACTATGAAGGGCTGATACGTTCTGCTCACTTGTTTTCTGCAGGACACAGTTTCTTGGCCCTCCGTCTAATGCACGCCAGGTTGAGAAAGGTCATCTTCCCAAGTGTCTTCCTGTGTCCCCAAGACATGGAGGCCACATGGTGGGGGCAAGTGGGTGAAGGAGTTACGAGGAACCACACTGTGGAAGGCTTGGGATTGGATTGTACATGGTGGAAAGCCACTGGGGAATTTTGAGCAGGTGAGTAACTTTATTTTGAAAAGAACTTGGGTTTTATTCCCTTTGTCCCCTTCTCAGTCTTCTCTGGCCCCAGCTGGCTTGTGGAGGGCAGCAGCCCCTTCACCCCACAGCCCCTGTCCTCCCCTGCTTCCAGCATTGCAGCGGTCTACCATGCAGAAGCGATGCTCGGTGCAGAAGGGCCCCCCCCAGCAAATCCATTATGCTAACTCGGTGTGTTTTCTACCTCATTTTTTGTCTGTCAGCAGTCACCCATCCCCTTGACCAGTTCTCCTTTAGAAAAGGAAGCTTTTGCTAAATTCATCCATACTACATTAGAGAGATAAAGCATGTAACCTACTAGGCAGGTAGAGGGCAGGATGGGTGGACTGCAGACTGACCTCCCACCAGCTTCTGCAGAAGTGCTCCCAGCACCAAGAGCATCACTTGATAACCCGCTGGCCTGGCAATCTCTCCCCTTCAGCACTGGCAGGAACAACTCTTAGAGGTGAAAGTACAGTTTAATTTCTAGGCTCAACCAAGCGTAGACTGGGCTGCCTAAAAGGCCAATAATGAAATATTGGTGGTGCATATTTGATAATGTGCCGAGCATGCCTGGTGCACAGCTTGGGCTGATGAATGCATTGCTGTGGAGGTCTGCACCCTGTCTGCCCAGAGCAGTGAACAGAGGCTCAGGAAAGCCAGGACATTCCTTCCTGGGGTGCTTCCTGTCCCCTTGACAGCCCTCCTGTTAGCGTGAGACCTGCACTGCTTGCCCTGGACTGATGTGGAAGACAGGGAGGGGAGAACAGAAGAGGAGAAAAAGCACTACTTCTCCCCAACTTGTTCTGCTCTGAACTGAGATCCCACAGAGAGTGGTGTTCTCCCACTGCGGCTTCCCGGGGACCATGAGGTCAAAGAAAGCATTTTTCCAAAAGAGCTCCCTTTATCAATTTATGGCAGAGCAGCCCAGAGCAAGCGGCAAAATGAAATAGGTCTCTGTTATCTCTCTCCCCAAAAGAGACAGCTGTATGAAGGCAGGAGATGATTCCCATCTGGCTTTCATATGCCTCATAAAGTGCGTGCGAAGGTGTGTGAAATATAGGGGAATGGGAAGATGCATGAGGTAGGGACAGGTGCCTCCTCCAGCTCCTCATGCTTTTGGGGACTGACAACAGCAAAGCACAGAGCTTCCTTTTCACTCTTCTTTTTCCTGAGTATAAGGACAATGGCTGTAGCTTCTGTATTGAACTTCCATGGAGATGACAACACAGAGGTGGGAGTAATAATGATGATAATGACAATAACAATAATAATAATGGTGATGGCTCACAGACACAATGATTATGAAGGCTGCTTGTCTCCCTTTGCCGCTCTGTGACTCGGCTTTCGATGTGCTGGGATACAGCCCAGCGAGCAGCTTGTTGAGTTCTTGGGAGATGGGAGAGCCCCTCCCTCAGGGTCTTACAGCATCTGGTCAGTCCAACCATGTGTCTGTAACAACGTTCACCTCCAGTCACAAATGCTGATTTGTATGCAGACATGCCCATGTGTAATGCCTGTCAGCCCAACCCCGCCCTCCAGGGGTGCTCTTGCTGGAGGGTGACCTAGTGCCCAGTGATGCCAGGCTCGCAGCGTGTTCTGGGAGGGGAATCGGAGGCACGCTGCAGGTGCCTGGAACCATGTCAGGTACTCTTTCTTCAGCGTGGCTCCCACCGTGTTTGCCCCTGACCATTTGGTCAAAGGACATTAAAGATACTTAAACCGTGAATGGCACATACCAGATTGTTCCTGAGAACTAGCTGAGAAGTAGCTAATGGAACAGGCATTGGAGGATGAAGAGGATCTGCTCTTAGAAGACCAGAGAAGTTGGAATTGGGGCTGAAATACAGTCTATTTCTACATCAAAGCCCAGGGGTGAGGACATATGGGTTTCTAAGTCAACAGAATAGTAGGGATAGATGAGATTCAAGACAGATATTCCTGCTTTCTTCTTTCTCTCCTTCTTTCCTCTCTTCCTGCTTCCTTCTAGCACTTCTACCAATACGCCTGGGGAATTTATATGCAGGGATTACTGTGCTAAGGTTTACAGGTGGCATAGTCAGAGCTTCTTAAGAATTAACATTTATTAATTCTCTAGACCAGTGGCCCCTAAATTTCAGAAGCTTTTAACGATGCAGATTCACCGCCGCACCCCAGACTGGCAGACTCAGAGCATCAAAGCGGCGGAGTTGAGCATGCTGCGCTTCTCCAGGTTGCACGGGGATGCTCATGGACAGCCAGGCAGAGGCCACTGTTCCCTGTGTCCCAGAAAGGAGTCAGCTGGCCAGCCCTGTACACGGAAAGGGAGAGCTCAGGCAGAGCGTGGTTCCACTCTAGCACTTAAATTTTCTGGTTGTGAACCTTTCAAAAATTTCAATTTTTTATCTTTAAAGTGGACATTATGATAGCATCTAATTTACAGGTTTTTTTATATCCTCACCCAATGATATGTTTATTGATTTGTAGAGGCAGAGGAAGGGAGAGAGAGAAACATGGATGTGAGAGAGAAACATCCACTGGTTACCTCCCATACACATCCCGACCAGGGATCAGACCCACAACCTAGGCCTGTGTCCTCATCAGGGATTGAACTCACAAAGCTCTCGTGTATGGGACAGCACTCAATCAGCTGAGCAACGCAGCCAGGGCCACTTTACAGGGTTTGGGGGGAACTGAATGCGGTGATGGAAGCAAACGTGCTTTCAACACTGAGAAGGGCTGCCCAGGTGACCCCTTTCCTGCCTTCTGAGTCTTTCCGAATTTTCTTTCCCTCCAGCTTCAGGGAGAAGCCCAGGAAATCTTGCCGATTAAATCTGTGATGACCTGGAGAATCCAATACATTCTTTGTGAAAGTTTCAAGAACCAGTGAACAGGTATGCCATTCAAGCCCACACATGTGCACGTATCTGTAATGTTTAAACTCTGATACTTTATAGCCTTTGCCTCATAACACTCGTATGCACTAGAGGAGAGATTCTCAGCACCTTCATTTTTCAGAGAAAGAAACTGGTTTGGGGACTGTGAATGGGTACAGCCCTACTGGGAAGCAAATCCCATGGCCATCAGATGGTAAATGTCCACAGCCAGAGCTCCATCCTGAAGCCAGGTGCCTCTGAGCAACAAACCCTCCTGCAGCCTTCTCTTCATTGGTGCCGGGACCTGGGCCCCAGGATACCAGGCCAGCATACCACATCCCAGTGTCAGAGGGCTGTGGACATGCTGGGTACCGTAAATAATACTGGGAATGCTGGCAGTGGTCAGCCAGTTCTAAAGGATTTTTTCCCCTGAACCAGCAATGTCTTATCGACTTCCGGGGGCAGAGGGGTTTTCCTTGCCCCGTATGTCCTTTAGTCTCTCAACACCAGACTTTGAAGTTCCCGCCTGCACCCAGTTGAAAGGGCCCTCCTCCTATCTTTCTCCTGGTGCAACCTCGCCAGGGCTGGGGTGAGGAGGCTATGGGTGGGGCACCTCACATCATCACTGGTCCTGAGGCATCTGTGTTTGCAAATTACTGGCGACGACTGGGAAAGGCAAAGAAAAGGTCTTTTTGGAGGCAGAAGCTCCCAGAGAAAACGTTGTGCTCTGTGAGACATATCAGCACAGGAGCTGTTTATTCCCCCAGTGTCAGAGGCCCAGCTTTGAGGCAGATAAATCTTCGCTGGTGATAAAGTACTTAAACCAGAACTGACACCTATTTATATCAACTGCAGAGAATTGCTTTTGTGTGGCTCTGATACAAAGGCTGTCACTGCTCCTTCTTGCATATCAGTCCTCCTCGGCACCCTGTGGCTTTTGCTTTTCTCAGCCTGCCTGCAGGTCTCAGTGGGGCATCAAGGTCTCAGAAGGGCAGAGGAGGAGGGATGGCCCCAAAATGTCAGGGACAACTAGTGGGAGCAGGCAGGCATTATATGGAATGGGACTGTTTGTCTGTCCTGAGGGTCCCCCCTCTGGCCCGCCCCACCCCCCAATTCTGCGTGGGGGCCACTGGGGCCAGCTGGTGGGCAGTGCAGATGGGCAGTGCACAGCCACCATCCACACAGCCTCTGCCAGGCACTGGGCAAGAGGGCTCAAACTCTTTTTAACTTCATCTTCTAACAGACAGCTAGCACATACATTCCGTAGACAAATTGGACAGTACTGATAAACAAAGGAAGAAATATTTATAGTATTTTGTATGCATTTTGTTGTCTATCTTCCTGAGGGTAAATATATGTAACATTTACATACATACTTATTTTTAATAAAAATAAAACCATACTGTTATGGACCGAATGTTTGTGTCTTCTCCAGGTTCGTCTGTTGAAGCACGAAGCCCCCGGGAGGTCACGAAGGTTAAGTGAGGTCATGCAGGTGGGGCTGCGATCCAGTAGGACTGCTGTCCTCTGAGAAGAGACGAAAGCGAGCTCACTCTCATCCCACACCCAAACGAGAACACAGCAAGAAGGTGGCTGGCCACCTGCAAGCCGGGATGGGAGCTCCCACCAGAACCGAAAAGGCTGGCACCTTGATTTAGGACTTCCAGCTTCCAGAACTGTGAGAAAATAAGTATCTGTTTTTAACCCGCAAAATTGATGGTATTTTGTTATGGCAGCCTGAGCAGACTGATACATGTAATCTACATAGAATTTTGCTCCTCAGCCCCCAGTTTCGGCTTATCATACTTATCTGTGTGGCAGCACACACCTGCAGCCTCCCAGCAGGAGCTGGCACCGCTTCCACACCGGGAATCTCCCCCACTCGGATTACCTTTCTATTTCTCAGCGTGGCTCCTGGCCTCCTTCCTCCAGCCTTCTCCACCTCACCCAGCTTTCCCCTGGAGGTCATGAGGGAATGGCAAACCTGATATCGGCAAAGCCAAACATTAGTCACGTGACCTCTGCCTATTAGTCTTCCCGAAACTCGGTTTCTCTGCTTGTAAAACAGGCTGACAATTTTGACCTCTTCTGAGTGAGGTGAGAACTAAATAGAAACACATTTGTCAGCATGGTGGCTGGTAAACAGATGCTTGATTCAGACAAAAGTAGACACTCCTCCTCCAGAGTGTCCTCCATGCAGGAGTGACTCGGCCCCTGCGGTCTGTCGTGTGCAGCTCCGCCTGGCCCTGGCCGGTGCACCTCTCCTTCCCGGCGGGAACGGGGTTCCCGAGCTCCTTTCTCTGTCCTACCAGCCGTGTGTCCTCTCGGCTGCTGCCGCTCTGCCCGCCTGCAGGAGCTCTTCCACCTCCTATGCTGGCTGGCAGAGAAGGGCTGGATCCTTATGGGTGTCCTACAGTGCCCTAACCAACTTCACGGGCCCCTTTGACATTAGGGATGTAAGTGCTGTTTGCTTTAGGGCTGCTGAGAGTGAGGAGCGTCAGGGGCTGGGCAAGTCAGTGTCGTGGGTCTGGGCTCAACTAGACCCAGATCCTTCCCTGATCCTGTTTTCTGATGGTCCTTAGAAGAGATCTCTTTGGCTGTGGTCCTGGGCATGGATGCAACTCCCTCCAAGCCCAGCGCGTGGCCCACCTATCCCATCTCGCTCCCTCCTGGGCCAGTGCACCACCTGAGGCCCAGAACCTGGAACTCTGAGCACTTGGCTGGGCCAGGAACCCCGTCCCCTGCCAGCCTACAGTTTCCTTCCTGAGCAGCTGCCACCACACAATGGAATTAACATAAAACACAACTCGGTAGAGGCACATTTAATTTGCTGTGATTATACTATCTATTATACAACACAGTTTTAAGTACTACAAGCTCCCTGGAGAACAGGAGGGAGGGGAAAAAAACACATGTAGTAAAAGAAACGCAACCTTCTCCAAAATCACATAATGACAGAAGAATTTCAGTAACAAAACACAATCCATGGCATAATAAATAATGTATTTTAAAGTACTTAACATTTCTCAATTCTCTATTTCATTCCCATCAGGAACTCAGTTTATTTCTCATGGAGGAAAAAAGTACATCAACAATTTAAGACTCCGAGAGACAATTAGAACTGCATGTGGGTTCTTATGAGAGAATGTTCCAGAGTGAATGTTGGGCGGCTTTGCACCGGGTGGAACTGTCAGGCTTTGCTGGCACACCTGGCCAGCTGGCGCCGGGCCTGTTGCCACATCCCGGCCCCGACTCGGCTCTGCGCCTTCCGCGTGGACGGCCGGCCCACAGGGATGGCACAAAGAACAGGAACTCCGAGAGTGTCCAGTCCCAATTCCACTACTCTCTGGCCATGTGGAAACTCTGGTCCTCAGTTATCTCATCTATAGAATGGGGATCACCCCTCAGATTGGTTATAAGAATTTGATGAGATTTTATAGTTTGCCCGGTACTGGCAGGTATCAGGTGCTCCATCTCTGCTTTCCACTCCCTTCCTTTCTGGAGTCAATGGAGAGAAAGTGCTTTGCCCTAAAAAATGGGTCAGAAGTGAGCTGGCAGGTAGTTCTGGGGAGATCTTGGAGATGGCCATCTTAAGCAACTTTCAAATATCCTCTGAACCTTGAAGACATGCATTGGCCTGAAGGTGTGTGCAGGTATGAACTCGGTCTGCAAGCAGAGGGTTGGACTGGTGGCCTCGAGAATGAAACAGCCCCATCTCTGCTCAAGCTACCACAGTCTAAGGGGTGATGGCCCTAAATTGGAAGGGAGAAGGGTGTGAAGTGAGGCCCCCAAGGAAGCAGTATCCAGCCCTCTGGCTTCTCAGAGGTGGTAACACGTGGACCATGGAAACAAGTTATGAACAGTCACTCCTGAACTCAGCATTCACAGGGCCCACATCTGCACTGAATGGCAATGGCTCCTCCAATCAAGAGAAGGGGGTAGTCTCAACCTGTCTCCACAGCTTGCTCAGCAAACTCTATTGCCAAGATGCCTGTTACGTAACTCAGTGCAACACTTAAGGGCTGGGTCCCTGTGCTGGGCCGGATGCCAGGTCCGAGGTGAAGTCCGTCCAAAGGCAAACATGGCCCCACTGTCCTGTGTGCAGAGTGGCTGTTGCAGATACACAGTGGCTGGTACACAGGAGACTGAAATACCACAGAGCGAGGTGTGTGACTCAAAGGGCAAAATCAAACTGAGGCGTAGGCGTTAGACAGTAATAGGTGCTCTGCTTCTTGATGTGGAGGGAGGGAATGTCAGCTGCGTGAGATGGGCAGCGCACCAGCCACGATTCTCATGCTACACCTCGCACTGGTTTTCTTAGGGTCCCGCTTCTGGGGGAAGTGATAAGACCTTCACAAAACTAGTTACTTAATCCATAGTCATTCTTTTCTATATTACATGAGAAAAAGCAGATAGCATTCTGTCCACACATATTAACTATGCACTTGGTATGTGCCCAGCACCTGGAGAGCTGAGCTCTGTGGGGAATACAAAATAATAGCCAGCATGAATAATATTTAGCAGTGTACACAACACATGATCACATATTTCGTGATCCTCTCAGCAAAACTATACCATTGGGCAAAATATAGATATAAATATGAATGTAATTTTAGATATGATTTTAATCTTAGTCATTTCAATCTTCATCTTAGAGAGAGAACCCAGAGGTACAGAAACGTTAAGTGTCTTGCTCAAGGTCACACAGCTAATAGGGGCTATGAATGAAATTCATGAAACCTGGTCTGGTCTGCCTCTTATAAATATATGCCAGCTGAGGTGTGGTGTTTCAAGATTATTGCTGAAATATCTAGAAGTGTAAGTAATATGAATTCCAAGAATCTTGCTGACCTCTGGGTTGCAATAGAAATGAAAGGGGAAATAAATCATCCCTTCTGCTAGGAAAGCTCTAAACTCCCCACGTTTACTCACCTTAATGGAGTGCCAGCACAGTCCCGCAGGTGAGGCCACGTACCGGCCAACCTGCACGCCTCTTTCTTTCTGCTCCTATTCTTCTTCCATTGCTTTACAGAGTTGATACCCTTAACACGAAAGTGAAAACTGGCCCCATTCTCTCCAATTTTTGCTTTCCTTGTTGGACCTCTTTCTGGTTTACCAGTTGCAGCCTTCACACTCCTCATGAAAACCCCCTTGGTTCCTCAGGACGCGTCTGGGCACAGACCCAGCACCGGGGCCATGTACAACCCACATTGTGTTGGCGCTATAGAGATTGTGCCATTTGGCCTTGCATAATTACATGATACTTTTCTGTATTTTTTTCAGTATAAGGGAAAAACAACCATTATCATTTAGTTCACCTGCACTGGGCCCAAAAAGTCTCACCCTGTTAGAGCCTAGAACTCAGCTCGGCCTTGACCATCAGGGCAATGCTGAGATCTGGGCCCCTGGCCTCTAGGAACCTGTGGGTAGAATGGAGATATGCTTGGCTTGGGGGAAGTGAGGCTGGAGAGCTTGTGAATATTAGCAGGGTTTCATACTGGAAAAAATACTGTGGCCTAACTTGTTAATAATTTCAACTTGCAGTAAGGAACAAGAATAAAAGCCTCCAGCATGCACAGCCCATCTAGGATGTTATGACCACTTACCAGAAGATCTAGATGGAAAAGAAGCCAATTTAGCAACGAGACTGTAAGTTCAGAGGTGAAGGAGACCTGTATTAGCCTCGTGATTTCCTATTCTTATATTTATATGTGCCTGGTATATTTTATGAATTTAGTTAAAAGGAAGAATAGAGGAAGGAAGGAAGACAAGAAGGAAGGAAGACGTGTGCATCAACTGATGAAGATTTAGCGATATCATGTTAGAGTCAGAGCAGTAGGGCGGCTGCTTCAGTGCTGCACAGACAACAGCACGCCCCACGGACGAGGATACCAGCACCACATCTTTCTTCTGCATGCGTGTGTAAAGGGAGGTAGGAGGAAATGACCAGGTACCCTGGCTTCCCTGAGGCCTGGCTTTACATAAGAATTGCAAAACAGAGGGAGGAGAATGGAAAGGGAGAAGAGAAAGGGAGAGAGGAAGAGGCAGTGGAGGGGCTGGGGGAATAAGAGAAGATGGAGAGAGGGAAGGAGAACAAGGGGCCAGGGGAAGGGAAAGAGAAAAATGGGAAAAATCAAGAACAATAGAGAGTTTTTGTTTGTTTGCCTGATTTGTTCATCTGATTTGTTCATTTGTGGCTTTTGGTTTTGTATATACAGACACAGACAACACTATGGTGGTTACCAGAGGGAAAAGGGGGTAGGGAGAGGTAGTAAAGGGCAAAGGGGGTCAGATGCATGGTGATGGAAGAAGACTTGACTTTGGGTGATGCACAGTGCAACATACACATAATGTATTATGGAATTGTACACTTGACACATATAATTTTATTGAGCCATGTCACCCCAACACATTTATTTTTTAAAGATTATATTATTTATTTATTCTTTAAAAGATTTTAATTTATTGATTTTTAGAGAGAAGGGAAAAGAGAGAAAGAGAGAGAGAGAAACACCAGTCTGTGGTTGTATCTCACACGCCCCCTACTGGGGACCTGACCCACTACCCAGGCATGTGTCAGGACTGGGCATCGAACCAGCGACCCTTTGGTTCACAGGCTGTCACTCAATCCACTGAGCCACACCAGCCAGGGCTCACACCAACAGATTTAATTAAAAAGAACAAAAGAGAGAGAAATTTTAAAAGAAATGTGATTTTGGGAAGAGGAACAAAAGAAGGACAGAGAGAAAACATGGTTCCATTCTAAGAACATTACCACTGTGGGTGTGCAGGCATTGTTGGAGAAGAGGAGGAGGCCTGGGCCATTGTGTAACTATTATTATATAATCAAGTTTCATAACAGTAATTCTCTGCAGAGGTCACTGCCTGCATTGTGGGTGGAATTTGATTTGATGAGACTGATACTTCTTGCATTCATGCTGCCTGACAGGGTGACCAAGATGGTGGGAGAGCCCTGTTAGGAGAAATGAAAGGAATAGAGGATGAGTCGACTTGTTCCCCTTCCAGCTTTCCTGAAGAGAGTCTGCTCCATACTCAATCACATTTGATTATTCCCATGTACAGTTCTCCCAGTCATAGCCTTGTCTCTCCATTAATTATGGCGATTAGCTCGAACTATTGTTGATGCTAATTAGACTTTGAGAAATGTGTTTGGACTGCCCATTGGTTGGCATTCAGAAAGAGGAGAGAGGATGGGGGAGAAGTGGGGAAAGTGCCAGGGCTTAATCTGTTCAGACTTGGGCAGGCACAGAAGCAGAAATGGCACTAGCTCAGCCACAGAAGGGAGCAATGTCCCTGACCTCCTTCCCCAGGCTACTCTTTCTGCACTTCATGCTACCTCTGCCTGCTATTACCCTCATTCTCTCATGTTCTCCTAGATATTGTGCACATTCCTGATTGTGTACATTTGCCTAGTCTGTCCCCTCCCCAGAAAAGCTCTCCTCCCATTTTTCTACCAAATCAAAATCTCAAGATCTTCAAGATTCAGTTGATGATTCCACCTCCTTTACAAAGACTTCTCTAATTATTCTAATTCCAATGACTATTTCTCCACTTTGAATTCCATTGTTATCACCATGGAGTAGCTTCATTAAGCACATGGGATTAAGAGTTAGAAAAGTCTGCCAGTTCTGCTATTGTTATCTGTGTGACCTCAGATGAGTTAACATCGCAAATTTGTGTTCTCATCTTGATAAAATCAAAGTGATAATAATACCTCCAGATGAAGTCCTGAGTAGGACTCAAGTCCAAAGTCTCTTCTGTACAATTTAGCTCCATGCTGAGGACATAGATTATTCATAAATCTTTGGAGATTGATGGAAGAACAGAGATGGCAGTATCTAAATGTGATAAACTTTTAGAGAAAATAACTTTGGAGTTGGGAGGAGTTGGGAATAGAAAAAAAATGTAGGCAAAGCATGATGGGAATTGGTAGTCAGATATCCTAGAGTTCTATTTCCTTCATTAAATTTATTGTTAATACCCACCCAAGAGAAGAGAGTGGTCCAGTGGTTAGAATAAATAGTGTGGAAACCAGAAAGTGTTATTCAACTGTGGCCCTGGCAGCCACGAAGCTGTTGTGTTCTTGCTGCTTTTTGGACTCTGAGTTCATTGCTGAGGACTATAAGAGGAAGAAAAGCTTTTGAGGAGGAGGAAAATAATCACTAAAAGGATACTACCTAGGAACTATAATTCATGGAACATCTATGTGTCTAGCACCATGATAGGATATGTAGAGGAAGGGGGAGAAGATCAGGGTGACTTGACCTCTGCCCTGGATTTGTTTTTATTGTTATCATTCAATTTATCTGACAAATAGTTATTTGTTGACCACGTGCCACTCGTTGGGCATGAAAGGTTCAAAGTCACATAAGAATTCTTCCCTGCTGTCATGGGCTCACAGTCTAGCAAGAGGTTGACTCCCTCACTGAGGTCAACATAGGCAGAGGGTAGGCTCTCTGGCTGCTTACCGTGCTGCCCAGGCACATGGGCAGCCTGCTCCCTCTGAGGTCATCAGAGACTGGCCACAGTTCTTCAAAGGCGCTGCTGTTGTTTTAGCTCAGGACCCATGAGGTCATCTGGTCTGCTGTGAGCTTGCCCCAGAACTTGAGTCTTCACTTCCTGCCAAATCCCTGATTTGGGTCTTCGGTTACACCTATAGGATTTTTATTCTTACAGTCGCCCAGCCCAGATTCATGCTCCTGGTGGATTATGTGACCCTGGTGAGCCAATAGCTTTGCTTTCCCTTCATAGGTTTTGGAATCCATCTCACTCTTTCCTAAGCATTTAATCTCATTAATTCATCCACTAAGCACTCATTAATGCCTATTATATGCTAGGCATTGGCAGTGAAATACAGGGGTTAAACTCACAGGCTTTGGCATCAGACCAAATGGGACTCAAATTGGTCTCTGTCACTTAACTGTTTGTATGACCTTGAGCCAAGGGATGGAAACACTCTGCCTTAGTTTCCTTATCTTTAAAATCAGGTTAATATAATACCTACTTCATAGGGATGTTGTGAGGGTTAATTGAGTTAATTAATGTATATAAAGATTAATGTAACTTAAAAAATAGTACCTGGAACATGGTATTTAATAAACATTTACTATTATTATCACTGTTTCTAAGGATACAAGGGAAAATAATATATGAATCCATAAAGAAAAGTATGTCATGAAATGTTTCAAACACTATAGTAGAAGTCTACATAGGATTTGCTAGCCTAACAAAGGTGAAATGCATTCTCCTCACCTGAGGGGTGAGGAGGAGGAAGTGGCCTAATCAAAAAAGGATTCAGGAGGGAGCTGACCATCAGCTGACTGGTGAAGTTGAGGTGGTATTTGCTCTCCAGATGGATGGGGAGAGAGCGAGGACCAGAGAGACGACGTGGTCAGGAGAGGAAAAGCAAAAGTAAAGACTCAATTGTATCAAAAAGCAAGCTAGCTGAGGGGTTGCAAACTGGTGGGCATGACTGGGGTTCAGGATATGCTATGGGAGAAAGAGTGTGAGTCTACAGAAAGTTAGGAAGAGGCTTGGAACTATACTTGGGGCAGGGCTTGAGTTTCTCTTAAAAGTATCCAGAAGCTACCGACATGTTCTAATTAAAGCAACATCAGGATCATATTTGTGTTGTGGTCTAATCAGTCTGGAAAGCCAGTTAGGAAGCAGCGAGACAAGATGCAAAACTCTAACATCAGTGAAGGCAAGAGAAAGCTGGGGCCTGAGACGGGCTAAAGAGTGATGCAAATATGCCAGATGGAAGGGAGGCCAAGGCTGAAAAGGGGGACCAAGGAGAGAATGCACGTTGGTTTCACTGACTTGGGAGTGCTGCCGGTCACTTAAACACAGAGGGAATAGTAGGGTTTCGGGGGGGGGAAACTGAGTTAGTTTAGAAATGTTAGCTTTACAATGCCTCTGGGGTCTCAAGATGGCAGTGTCAAATGGAGACTGACATTCGGAGTCCTAAGTAGCGGTCAGAGTTAGTGATAATAACTTGGAGTCAGTGGCCAATAAGGGTTGTTGAAACCACAGGAAAGACAAAAATTGCCAGTAAGAGCATGTGCATTGATGAAGAGGCCAAGAATGAAACCTTGAAGAGCCCAACCATTAAGTGATGGGGACAGAGCAGAGGAATGAGAAAACAAGAATAAGAAAATCTGGTCAGAGTACTGAGCAAGGTCAAACAGAGAGTGGATTTCAAAAGCCACAAGTAAGATGAGAAATTACTTGTTGGCCTGGCCTGGTCCCAGCTCAGTGAGAGATTTGTAGACAACTCTGAAGGATGTCATTCCACTACAGAGTCAGGTCCTTGTGGGACAATAGCAGAATCAGCTCTGCTGTTTGACAACAAGTTTGGGAGGTCCTGGGCCCTTGTCCTCCTTACTCCAAAAGCACTGACTCCCCTCGATCTCTGAGATGTTCCTCTTTGTCCTGTGAATCAGGAAAGTGCTAGAGAAAGAGAGGTAACAAAATCTCGTCGTGGACTGGGCAGAACCCTGGTGCAATTAGTGCATTAATACAATGTGGCATAGGAGAGACGCATGGGCACCAAGCTGTAGCTGTTGGTGCTTGATAGACCCTGGGGTTTGGGAGAAGAAGTCCTGATCTTCAATGGGTGGGAAAAAGAGCTCTGTAAATAGAAAAGTATTCAGTGAGTGTTATTGTTCTTGCTGCTATTGCCGGTGCTGACTGGGCCAAGATGGCCTGTACCACGAGGATTCAGGGCACCAAAGAAAGAAAGCCTAGACTTCTTTGCTTCTTAAGACATCTTCCAATAATTAGCCTTCATGCCGTCTTTGAAGTCTGGCTGGGCCAAACCAAGCTGTGAAATGATAGGTCAATGCCAGAGACCACACTCCCCAAAGGGGTGAAGAGTGCACAGGGGCTGGAAGAGGGAATAGAGTGAAATGCAAGCAAAGTGTCTTACCGGTTTGAAATGAGCCCAGCTACTGGGCAAATCCAATATACCAGTCTGTCTTCATACAACATCTTTCTTATTAATAATGTAAGCATGATGGAGGCTGCTATTGATCTTCGATACCTAAATCTTACTTCTCTATGAATAAAAAATGTAATAAGATCTCAGAAATAAGCTAAAGACCACTGCCTGGGTCTAAATGACAGGGATAAATTACAGCACACAGCCGAAGACTGGAAAATGTTAATGGATGTCAGTCCTGGTTCTGGCTTAGAGCAGCTCAGGAGTGAAGCTGCCGAGGCCCCAGCAGAGGAGACCACTGACCTGGCCCCTCCACGGCCTGCAGGACAGCAGCAAATTCATCACTGTCATGGACCCTGCAGTGAGAAGAGTCATGCTCCTTTGCTTTGATAGACTTTCCTGCTTCCACTTTTGTTCGTGTGTGTGTGTGTGTGTGTGTGTGTGAGAGAGAGAGAGAGAGAGAGAGGATACAGCTTTTCACTTTTAGTGGCACTTAGATGTTGTATTAAATCAAATATGACATAAAATGAGAAAATTGAACAGCAAAATATCAAAGGAATGGTGAAATAGACATTACCAGCACCTAAGATAAGCTATTTACTGTAGCTGGTGGTGAGTTTACCTCTGTGTTTCATTGCATCTAAACAACATATTCTGCGGAAGGCTGTTTCTCTGTATTGGGGCCCTAGTTTCACTTTGATTATTTCAGTAGAGCTCCCTTCCCCCCACATGTCTCACTGTGGTCCAATCCACAGACATCAGGGGCAGTGCTTGGCTTTGCTGGGAGAAGGGTTTTCAGGATACAAGCCACATGCACTAATGGGATGCAATGAATATGATGAAGACATTCTGTCAGCTCAGCTCTGGTCGAAACCTTTCAGGAGTGCCTTTGCTTCCCTAGGTGAGGGCACACATTCAAAGTGTTAAGTGGTCTTTTCCAGATGCAGCCTGTTTTCATGTTCCTTTTCTTTCTTCCAGTCCTAGTAAAGCATTTGTTAGCTCGCATTTTGACCCAGAGGAGTGAGGTCTTTCAGGGTCTTTTTTTTTTTTTTTTGCCTCTGATTGAAGGTCTACATGGCATGTTCCGCTTCCAAGATTTCTCCCTCTCTCTCCCCCTCTCTTTCTCTCTCCCTCCCTCACTCTCTCACATCTGCCTCACCCATCCCCTTTGGAGATCCATATCTGTTGAACTCACCCCTTCAGTGGCTCTCTGTGGCTGCTTCCTTCCTCCACTTAATCACTCTGTCTGCTTCTCCCCCATACGCCATCGGCTTCACCCCTTCACTTCAGGTCTTGCCACAGATAAAGAGAGCACTCCTGATGCAGGAGTCAGGATCCTGATGTCTATTTCAATGACCTTGGACAAGCCACTTCCCTGACCTCTTGGGCACCAACATGCAGGCTACAGACTAAATGATCTCTGGGCTCTTCCCAAGGCTCAGAAACAGGTTTCCATCGTCCCCAGGCCCCTGAAATTGATCTTTCAAAGGTTCTAATTGCTTTCTAATTGCAAATTCAATAACTTTTCTCAGTGATCAACCTGCCTGACCTTCAGGGCAAAGTTTCATCAGTGATTTAGTTATCCTCCTTGAAACTCGTTGCTCCCTTTGCTTTTAGGGCACCTGGTTCTCCAGTTTACTTAATAATTCTCATCTGATGCTCTTCCCATACCCTCA
This sequence comes from Phyllostomus hastatus, assembly GCF_019186645.2. Lineage (NCBI taxonomy): Eukaryota > Metazoa > Chordata > Mammalia > Chiroptera > Phyllostomidae > Phyllostomus > Phyllostomus hastatus. The sequence goes on along the minus strand of NW_025333999.1, from coordinate 8,420,822 downwards.
TTCTGTCTTCCACGTCATCAAATGTCCAAGTATCATAGAATGCCTACAGAATGTTAAGAACAAATGTTGAAAAGACTGTGAAAAAGGTGCATCTGGTGGGACCTGGTGGTGGAAATGTAAATGGACACAACCCCTCTGGATCGTAGTTCAGTGGTTGCTTGTAAGGCTAAACATGCGTTTATAATATGACCCAACATTTATCCCAGAGAAATAAAAACTTACGTTCACAATAACCTATATTGAATTCGCATAGCAGCTTGATTTGTAATAGCTCAAAACTGGACACAACCCAATGTCCTGCGGTGGGCCGATGGCTAAGCAAACTGGTGCATCTATGCCACAGAATACTACGTGGCAATAAATAGGAACAAATAAATGATACCCACAACTTGGACAGATCTTGAAGGTATTATACTTAGTGAAGAAAAAAATCTCAAAAGATTACATAGTGTAATTTTGAGTATAACATTCTCAAAATGAAACAAAACCAACAGAAACTATTGAAATGGAGAACAGGTGAGCAGTGTTCAGGAAACAGAGGTGGGGTTGGCGGTGTGGGCGTGGCCACAGCGGGAGAGCACAGGGAGCTCTCCAGGTGATGGAGCATGTTTGAGTCCCCGTTGTGGGGTGGCTCCACAAGCCCACATGCGGAACCACACTGGGTAGAACTGTGTGCATAAACCCACATGCAAATGAGTGCAGGTAGAATGCTGGCATAATCTGAATATTGTCTGTGGTCTAGTGAATAATACTGCATCAATGCCAGATAGCTGGGTTTGCTTGGACTATAGTTTTAGAAGTTGACAGTCATGGAAGTTGAACCAAGCTGGTCAAGAATTCAAGGGACTCTATGTACTATTTTTGCAAGTTCCTATGCATGTGTAATCATTTCAGGATTTTAAAGAAGTTGAAAATAATTAAATGACTTATATTCCCTTGCTTATCTGCTCAAGGGATCTAGAAGCAGCCCTGTATTGAAAGCATGCCCAGAGCTGAGATCTTGGGGTATAATGCCACTCTCCCACAAAAGCAACCGGGGCATGCCCTTGGAGAAATGGTCGACTGCTTGACTTCACAACTGGGACAGGAAATAAACAAGTTGAATCTCAAGCATTTTTTTAAAGCCCAACTTAAAAATTTAATATTTTTTTAACTGAAGAAGAGAAAGAGTCTATTAAAAACTATGTGCAGGTGGTCCAGCCAGAACCACAGGTGGCAGGCAGTCTTGGCTGATCCTGCCCACACCTCAGGGCTGGGGCCAAGGCTAGACTCCCTTGGGGACCTCAGAAGCCAGGCCCCATCCTGGATCTTCACTTGTGAATTTACAAATTGCAATGGCCTTTCAGTGGTAAGCAGGGGACAAGGAATGGGTTCCTGCCCTGATCATGTCAGAGCCTGAATAAGGAAACACTATTCTGAATCTTGGGCCCCAGAGGCTCAGCTAGGCTGTCCAGAGGTCCTGGCTACTCTACCCACAGGAGGCCTTCCTGGACATAGAGGCCATCAGCCCCTCTACCACCCCCCACCCCCAGCTGCCAGGCCACATGAGCTTCCTGGTCTTGGATTTGGGACATCAAGCACCCTACCTCCCAGTGTTGACTCCGGTCCCGGGCTCCTGGAATGCTCCCCTGGAAGATGGCCTGGGGTTGAGAGAGGTGAGCTGGGAAGTTCCAGCTGAGGGCCCAGGACCCTCCCAGGGTGAGGGTGGTTGGGGGTCAGGGGGTGCCGCCGTAGGAGTAATCTTGCTTTGCTGTGCGTCACCAGCCAGTCATTCACCAACTAGAAGTCAGCAGGCTGTGTGTCATGTGGGTGAGGGATCTCCTGTCTCACTGATCTGCTCCTCAGGGAGACAGGAAAGCCGCAGATGTGCTGGCTGGCGTTGTAGCAGCTGGGGATGCAGAAACAAAGAGGACCTTTCAGAAGGGGCCCATCTCGATCCCACGGAAGTTGTTGGCAGGCTCGTCTCCCACTGTGGACTGTGCGCTCTGGACTGGGCATTGTGGATGTTCACTGTGGCCCCCGCCATGGCTCCCACCTGCCTCCGACAGAGAAAGACGGGCATGAACTGGGGGTGGACAAAGCACCCGGAACTGGGGTCCAGGTCTGCAGGTGGATGGGCACCCGCTCTGAGGCTGGGGGCTTCCTGACTGCAAAGAGGACAGTGCCTGAAGCCACGTCCTGAATCTGGAAATGACAAAGGCCACCTTGGTTGTGTTCTCCTCCTGGGAGCACAGGTAGTCACCCTTGATCCCCTGAAATCCAGTGTGTCCTCTGACTGGACCGGCTGCCTGACCCTGGGCCTGCTTCCAGTCCCAGCTAGGGCCTGGGTTTGGAATCCACCTCCGCTGTGGCTCCTAGAGCGGCTCCGCCCACTCCCGTCTTCACCTTCAAGGCCTAGAGGGGTGCTCTCTGGCTGCGCCCCCTGCAGCCCAGAAGGGGAAGCTGAAATTAAGTTGTTCTTGAAGGGTTAAATATTGACTACAAAACTAAGTAAATACCTTTTAATAACTGAAATGACAACTGTTTATTTACATGACTGACTCATGTACACACATCAAAAGTATAAACTAACAAAACATAGACAAATAGAATAAATATATATTAACATAACACTAGAATTTTAAATATTGTCAGTACAGCTGGCTGATTTCTTTATTTGCTCTAGACAGGTTTTATACTTTCTTAAAGCTACAGGAATTTTTATTTTGATCTGCCAGTGCTCTTCTCAGACTGAAAATAAAGTAGAATTTTGTGATGATCAAAGCAAATTGAAATTATTTTTGAGAAATGATCTCAGTCTCGTTGTACACAAACCAAATTCTCCGATTCTGTTTTTCCTTCCTTACCTCATTCTTGGCCCAGGGCATGAATCAGGGATTCACTCTCTAGAAGTTGAAGCCCAGACAACCTCTGAAACCAACACAGCTCCTTCAGTGTTCTCAAAGCTGTATTATTCTACAAGGAAGTCTTCAACATGCCCTGTTTCCAAGGTTTAGATTAATTACGACATCAGTTTACAACTTCAGAGAATTACACACGCGCACACACACACACACGGAGAGGAATATCAAACTCTACCAGAGGCCCGAACCATGTTTTCACCCAATGGCTGAACCTGATCTCCAGTCTGGGGCTGATCCTCCACAAGTTCACAGACACTCTCCAGCCCTGACACATGCAGTCAGGTACACTGTGCAGGCACAGAGACCAGAAGAAACAGACAGAGGGGACATACGCATGGAAAGCCACAAAACCACACAAGGAGAGCGTGGCGAAGTTTGCTTATTGGATAATGAGCAAAGCAAAGCAAAACAGTCCATAGTACCTTTGTATAACTTACTCCAAATACATCATTTCACTCTATAATTTAATATCCAAGCCTTGATAAATGAAGGACAGAGGCAAAAAGGTATCTGAATTCAGCAAAACCAAATATGATGAAAATAACTAAACGTAGCGTGGCTCACGCCACTGTCAGTCAGCACCAAGTAGATCACAGAAACGTTGGAGGTAACTGGGAGGAGAAAGAGTTTTACAGGGTAGAGATTTTTTCTCTCAAGTATATTCACAAAAGTTTTCAATGATTCCTTATGGATAAAAACTAAAAGCCTGTGTCAGAAAATCTTCACTATCAGAACATACATAAATCTCCTGTAGAAGAGACGTATTTTAATGGTTTTATGTAATTTTATTAAATAAATAGAGGTCATGTTTACATAGGTCTCACAGGCAGTCTGAGGTTAATAATTTTCTAATAATCACTTTATTAACTAGCAAAGCCCTCCAGATATAGGTATTGATTATGCTCTTGACCATGTTTATCCCCTCTGAGGACTGCAGTCATAATATAGACTCATTTCAGGATGGCACCTAAGTCAAGGTTAACCTGTCTGGCAGAGCCACAAACTCACATCGGTCTGACTGTTCTCTCCTGCATTGGAGACAGTACTATGTCTCTTTCATTTTCCTTTTCCCAAGTCCACAGAAAGACTGCATTTCTTGGTACCCCTTGCAGTGAGGTCTAGTTCTAGGTCATGCCACTGAGCTTATGCATAAGTGGCATGAAGCACTTCCAGGCTGAAGGCCAGAAGAAAGGTGCATGTTTCCGTGGACTCTCTGGGCCCCTGCTCTGCTGATCTTGGACACTTCGGATCAAGTTGGCGACACCATAGACTGGAAGTAGCCTGGTTCCCGAGCCACTACCTGAAGGGAGCTATCCTGAAGAGATGGAAGCATCCCCTTCGCTTGAAGAAGAAATGTTTTTCTGTTAAACTAATGAGATTTCAGGGTTGGTTTGCATCATAACAATATTACTCTTCATTGAAAATATATGGTTCTACATTTTCAACAACTCATCGTTATTATTCAGAATGGAGGAATTTTTTATTATTCCACATTTGTCTTTCTGTATGTCTATACCCCTGTCTAGATGGTTATCCCTCATACTAATTCTAATAAATCACAATTATTTGGGGGTTAGGCTGTGTTCAATGAATATATGTATATGTATATATATATTCATATATACATATATTCAGCAGATACTAAGCTATTTCAGATGCTTAAGCCTCCCATGTATTTTTCCCAGGAGTCCTCATGGAACAGACATGTTTTATAGATATACATGAAACTTACGTATCCTGTCTTAGAGTCTTTGTTCTTTCCTCTGCCTAAAATGTCCTTTCTCTGGGTGTCAATTGGTTAACTTTCTTACCTTCTTTAACTCATTAAGTCTCATTTTCTCAGTGAGGTCTGCCCTGACTATACTAGTTAACACCACCAACCTCCACATACACACACAAACACACACATACTCCAAATCCCTCTTGTCCTACTCTACTATTTTTCCATAGCAAATTTTACCTTCTTATATACTATACAATTTACTTATTTATTATAGTTATCAATCTTTATTATATCAATCTTTGCCTTCAAATTTCACTGAGAGTAGGGAATTTTTTTCCTGTTTTGTTCATTTCTTAAAAAAGTGCCTACCACCTAGTAAGAAAGCAATAAATATCTTTTCAATGGAAAAAATATTTATTTGGAGCAAGACATAGTACCTGATACTGTAAGGGATACAGAGATATACAAGATGCCATTGTGTACTTGGCCTTTTTTTAAAAAAAAGATTTTATTTATTTATTTTTAGAGAGAGGGAAAGGGAGAGAGAAAGAGAGGGAGAGAAACATTGATGTGTGGTTACCTCTCTCACACCCCCTACTGGGGACCTGGCCTGGAAACCCAGGCATGTGCCCTGCCTGGGAATCGAACCAGTGACCCTTTGCCTTGCTATCGCGTGCTCAATCCACTGAGCCACACCAGCCAGGGCCAGTGTTGATGAACTTAAAGAGAAATTAATGAAGCACAGACATCACTACAATATCAAGTATATGTGGTGTTTGCAGGACATGGTGAGGTTATTTCCAGCTTGGTCAAAGACTGTGTGTGTGTTTGTGTGTGTGTGTGTGTGTGTGTGTGTATGTGTGTGTGTGTGTGTGATGAGTATTTATACCCAATAAAGTTCCAAGAGCTGCTCCCTTCTTAAATTAATCTTCCTCCCTTTTACCTTGGTAAGTATACAGATCCAGGCCACCGTGAAATGTATGGGTTGTCCCAGCGGCTGAACAAAACAGGAGTGCTCTCAGGCAGTTGAGAAAATGTGTGGAGTAAACAACCTGTGAAGCTCATGGTTGAGTCTCCAGTAAGAAGCTCCTTGACTTGAGGATATTGTTCACCTTGTTTACTCCATTATAACGTGTCTGTTCCATGAGGACTCCTGGGAGAAATACACGGGAGGCTTAAGTATCTGAAATAGCTTAGTATCTGCCGAACAATGGGTCTGTTTTTGTCATAAGGACCATGTGAATTGCATAATTCATCAGGTTTTCCTTTTCAAATAGTCCATGTGAAAGCTTGGGGCTGCATCAGTGGTGCATCCCTCTCGCGGGCCTGGTCCTTTACGGCTTGTACGTTCAGCATGCTGCTTTCCTTACCCCTTGGTCCACTTTATGCCTGTCCCCTTGCTTTGTTTTTTACTTTGTTGACTTCTTTCTCAGCTTGCTTATTTATTGACTTTTCTATCCCTATAAGCCATTTTAAATCATTTTTTGAAAAATTAAAGAAGATATCTGTTATATGTATTATGGGCACATTGCTGTGCTAGGTCTGTGGGGCAGAAGATAAAGAAAGAAAGGAGGCGGGCAAGCAGACAGTTGAGGAAGGGAGGGTAGTAACTAGGAACTAAAAAAAATGGCATGGCCCCACCCTCGAGGAGCCCTAGGAGTGATGGCCCAGAGCTGCATGCACAGCTTCAGTGCACATCGATCTCTCCCGTCTCTGAGCTCCAACAGCGCTCAGACTCAATAACACCCAATTTAGCACTGGATGCTGTGCTCCCTGGTGTTGTCTGTTTATTGTTTTATATGCTTAAGCATTGTCTTTTGGGCAGGGACCTTGTGTTAACTTCTTCGTCTTCTCACAGTGAGTTGCTGCATAGATGGATTGACTTGAAGCCATCCTGACCAGGAGGGGGGTCCAGGCCCTTCTAATATATCGGCTGGTGCAGCTGCCCCCCTGGACCCGCTGGTGACACATCAGCAGTGACTCCCTGACTTACTGTGGCTGTGTGCAAGGATCTTTGAGGAAACAGCCTCTTGGGTATAGTTCTGTGTGCCAGGTTTGTGTCTAGATGTGCTGCTGTGTGGGGAATATAAGTTGTTTAATAATAATTAGCTCCTACATTCAGAGGAGATTTTCTGAGCGTTACTCTATGCCAGGCACTCTCTCACACACCAGTAAACCAGACAAAGACCACTGTCCTGGAGGTGCGTACATGCAAGCAGGACGTAGAGAGAGGGGAGGAGGCAAACATTAGACACAAGATATAAAAATAGGTTAAGAGATATAGTATGTTCAAAACAGGTCAGTTCTATAAAAAATAAAGAAGTAGACAAGAATAAGGGGAATTGGAAGGGCTGTAGGAGGGCAGGGTGTCACCATGTAAATAAGGCGGCTGAGGAAGGTCCCATGGGGAAAGGGCACTGGAGCAAAGACTGAAAGGAACTGAGAGAGTTAGATACGTCCATACCTATTCCAGGCAAGGCCAGTGCATAAATGAGCTGAGGAGACTCCCAGAGCAGCAAGAAGACAATGTGATTGGCATAGAAAAAGGAGGGGCAGGGTGTGTGAGAAATGAGATAGGAGCACTAACAGACACCCAGCTGGTGTGACACTTTGTGAAATAGTGTGGGGTGTGGGGTGTGCCCCCAGGGGATAGGAAGGTGCTGGAGGAAACTGGACTGAAGAATGACATGGCCTAATTGGCTATCGAGAGAGTTATTCTGCTGCTTGGTTAACATCAGACAGAAAGAGGGCAAGGGCAGAAGCCAAGCGACCAGCAGAAATCTAGCTGAGAGGCGAGGGGGGCTCAGACCAGGGCAGGGGTCCAAGTGGGCACTGAGAGTGGTGACAAGTGGCCAGACGCAGGGTGTGGAGAGTGGAGTCAAAGCAGAGTCAGGGACCAGCCCCGGGTTTGGGGCCTGAGTAAATGAAAGGAAGGACTTGACCCTTACTGAGCTGAAGAAGCCTCTGGAAAATGCCAGTTTGGGAAGGAGGATGAGGGTTTAGTTTGGGGCATGCACTTATACACTTCTACCAGGTACCCCAGTGGGACTTAGACACTAGTCGGCTGGTGGAACGCTAGTTTACAAGAGGCATCTGGGATGAGAATGTGAACTGGAGACCCCTTGCCACAGAGATTCTAGTTCAACCCATAAGACCACAAGAGATGAGAGCAGATGGAGGTGAGGAGGCCAGAGCGCGGAGCCTCGTGACCCTGTGTCGTTAATGGGTAGGGGTGAGGAGAAGGGGCCTAGGAGCAAAGAAGCCGGAGGTGTGGTAGGGAGAGAGGAATGTCCTGAGAGCCAAGTGCTGAACCTGTGTAAAGGAGGAAGGTGCTGTCACCTGGGAGGTTTCAGAGGAGGCCAGACCTCGCGGGGCAGAGGCCCTCTGTGAACTCGGTAAGCACAGCTTCAGTGGGCTGGCGTGGCCAGAGGACTGGAGGGGATGTGCTCAGGAGAGAGTGGGAAACAGAGAGTCAAAGACAGCAAGTAGGAACAACACTTTCAAGGATTTTGTAGCAAAGGGGAGCAAAGGAATAGGTTAGTCACCAACAAGGAAGTGAGACTCTCGGTTGTTTTTTGTTTTAAGATGAGAAAAATAGCAATACAGCAATATTTTTGTATGCTGCTGAAACTGATTTTGCAGAAAATGAAGAAATTCAGTGATGCAAGAGAGGGCGGGGGCGGGGGGGAAGAATTGCTGAAGTACAGACCTCAAATCTGCAAGAGGGGAGAGGAGGCAGGTGCTCGAGTCCAGGTAACAGACTGGGCAACAGAGCGGGCAGAGACAGCTGCTGCTGGTGAGCGGGGTGTGGGAACTAATAATCACCTTTTATTACACACATCGGATGGACTAAGTACTGTTATATGCAAGGAATTCACGACAATCTCGATGAGGTGAATATTCTCTTCCCTACTTAACAGATGATGGAACTAAGGCTCGTTGAGTGGTGTGACTGGCATGAGGTGGCATCATGGCTGGCCTGCCGTTGGGGACGTGGTGATGCCAGGATCCAGGCCCAGGTTGCTGAGACTGCGACCCCAGGACGCTAACATCCACTCTCTGCCATCTCTGCAGGGGGTGCATCTGTGCTCTCACAAGCATAGTCTCCGGGAGAATCACTGGGCACCTCCCCTTAGGTCCCTCAGATTGCAGCCGAACCCCACCCCCCATGAAGCAGCAGGCGGGAGCCTGGGGTCAGCACAAGGTGTCCCCTCTGCGCTCTTCCTGTCTAGATGCCAGATTTGAAGTGAGCACAGGACAGAGGTCCTCAGAGAAGCCTCCACGGAGAGCACCTTCAGCATTACTAGCCCTGAAGAGAAGAGAGAGGCCGAGCCCGGAGCCTGCAGCACTCATTCCGGGCCAGCGGGAGAGCAGGGCGCAGACAGCGCAGGAAGAGTGCCATGCATTCTGTCCCCTTGTGTCACCTTCTCTGCTTAGAGCATCCTGCCCTTAGAAGATCAGAACTAGCAAAGGCCTGAGGCTGAAGACCACTTGGTCCCCATTCCCAGTGTGTGGGCAGCACCCTCACCAATGACCCTGCCAGACCGCTGTCACACAGCCCCATGGATGGATGGGCACCTCACTGTCACATTGCACGACTGGCCCCACTCTGAAGCAGTTAGAGGCATTTGGGTTTTGCCTGCATGTTGAGGAAACCTGCCTTCTTTCACTCCCCCACCCGCAGCGGCAGTGATGGAGTTGCACCGGCTGTGGAAGCCAGGGCTCTGAGCTTGCTGAGTTAGAGCCTCAGTAGTTTCTGTAGGAGCCGAGAGAGGTTTTTCTTCTACAGACTAGTAAGTCCATGCAGTGGTCTTGAGGGCAGAAGCAGGCAGCTCCGAGGGGTCCCTGCTCCCGGGCAGTGGGCCGTGACACTCCTTGTCCTGATGAGGGAGAGACAACACTGGACCAGGGGGAGGCTCGGACGCCGCCCCGCCCCCTGGGACATGGGCCCTTGGCCTCCTTTCTCTCGGGTGTCTGTTTCGTGGCCCCGACTCTCCTGCGGCGACTGGGTAGCCAGGGGGCCAAACAGGGACCCCGCCCACCCCTCACCAAGGTTGCCCTGATTTGTCTTCAGCAGTTCTTGCTTGTCCTGACCTATCCGTGAGGGAACCCTGACTGTCACCCATCAGAGCAAGTGCATAGCTTGAGAGAGAAGCTGTCAAGTTGGACATGCCATCTTTCTCCCAGAAAGGAGATCTGTGGGCTGCCGGAGGCAGTGGAGGGACAGTTCCAATGTGGTTTGTGCTGCTCCTGCCTTTTCGCAGCGTGGAGAAGGGAAAGCCCCTGCATGAAGCTCCCTGAAGCACCGGGGGGCTTCAGTGTCGGCCCAGGTGTGCCTGGGAGGACACTGTATGAAGCACCCCAAGGGGGGCTGCCACACCAGCCCAGGTGTGGCTGGGAGGACACTTTGCTCACTGAGGTGCAAAAGTAACACATTTCTCCTCTGATTTCTCCCCTGTAATCTCTAAACTGTCTCTATCCACTTGAAGCTCTCTCCCAAGGGACAGCTCTAGGAATAAGCTGTGAATCCACAGGACATGATGATGTTCAAGGCCCACTCAGTGTTGAGGTAGAGTCCTGCTTCCAAAAGGGCACAGGATGGGGAATAAAATCCGAGTTCTGCCTGGTACACCCATTCAGCTGCTCCCACAGCCTGGCCCGGGCTCTGCAGCAGATGGGTGGAGGATTGGAGGGCCTGGGAAGCTGCAGGCGGCGGGGCTGCCAGTGACTGGAGGATGGCTGAACTGATCCCAGAAAGTAGGGGAGGGGTCAGATGGGGGGACATGAGAATGAGCACAGAGCACTTTCCTTAGGGACCACTCTGTGCTAAAATGGATTAAATCTCTCCAGGCTGGTGTAACCTTCTGTTCTTCTGAAAAGACCCAGGTACTTATTCCTCCCCCTTCGCCCTACAGGGCACAACATGGACAGACACTGAGGGCCAGTCACAAGACGGAAAACAAAGATACACCGAACACCTGCTGTGCCCCAGACAGCGTGCCCGGTGCTTCCGAGTGCACTGCCACATCTCACTCTCTGCTCCGTTCGAAGCCAGGCGTGCTCAAATCTGACAGACGGGGAAGCCAAGGTTCAGAAATGGCGTGCACCTTAGCACAGGGCTGAGGTCTGTTTGACCCAAGGTTCATTCTACAACATCCTAGATGGAACCATGAACATCCATCTCATAGGGTAAGCTCTAGAGTTGCCTTGATTCTCATTTGAATTTTTATTGAACCTCACATTGTTTGAAATAAACGGTCCTTGAATCGCTTACGTTTAATAGGGACTTGGTAACCTATAATTGGGGTTAGAGGATGTTTTCCTGTAGAGCCACTACCATCTTTTGGAAGGTGCCTACAGAATGTGCCAGTAAATGCTGGCCTCAGAACAGGTAGACCTGAACTTGGCTTACAATTCAATTGAATGGGGTGTGTGGGCATTGCTGTGATCTGATCCTCTGTTAGGCACCATAGGGAGACCAAAAGAAAGCCATACTCTCTTTCCTAAAGCAATTTACAACTTGCTTGAAAAGACACCGGATACAGTAGCACAACTATATGTAATAATGCAAGTAAGTTATAACAAAGTCTCAAATGAACAGAGGAGACAGCGGGAGCTCCAGGTGGGCAGGCGAGAGAGAGGGCTGAGATAGCAGCTGCAGCTCTCAGGCGACATTCAACAAAGAGGGAAGCGTGGTCTGGGCTTCAAAGAGCAGCGTGTTTGCCTGGGAAGAAAAGTGGAGAATAACTTCTAAATAGGAGGGGGAGGAGCTACGAAGTGTGGAGGTGAGAATGCTAACCGTGTTCCGGGGATGATGAGGTCCCATGTTGGTTGGAAGTGTATAGGAAATGTAATTTTTTAAAAGATTTTATTTATTTATTTTTAGAGAAGGAAGGGAGGGAGAAAGAGAGAGAGAGAGAAACATCAATGTGCGGTTTCTGGGAGCCGTGGCCTGCAACCCAGGCATGTGCCCTAGCTGGGAATCGAACCTGTGATGCTTTGGTTCACAGCCCACGCTCAATCCACTGAACTACACCAGCCAGGGCTAGGAAATGTAATTGATAGGAAAGGTGATTGGACCTTGCATGCTCACCGAGAGACTAAACCTTATTCCAGCGGCTCTGCAGAGCCCTGGTAGGTTCTCATACTTCATAGTTCAGAAGTTCTTAAGTGGAGAGAGACTGTAACAAAAGGAGTTTTCAGAAGCTGAATCTAGGAGGAGTATGCAGAGGAAGTGGTAGAGGAAGCCCTAGGGAAAGGAAGAGACCATTGGGGAAGCTGTTGCCATGATCTAGGAGCAAGGTCATGGGCACTTGACCAAGGTGAAGGTGGGAAAGCACAGACCAGGCTAAGCTCGGCCCAATCTGGGAGACAGGGACTGCGTGTGTGCGAGAGCGAGGGGATGGGGGAGGAATTGAGGACAGCTCCAGGGGCTAAGCCTGGGTGGAATGGAGGCATCGTCCTCATTTGGGAGTAGGCTCCAGGTGAAGGACTCTCCTATTTGAAAAAGTCAGGGGTCCTGAAGACTTGGGAGGGAGTCTCACGTCTAGTATTAGTTTTAGCTGCATCACACCTCCCCAGCTCCAGGCTTGAGGACTTATAAAATGCACTCTGAGATCCCTCTTAGGAACTTCACACAAAAGTCTCTCTAAAGAAGGGCCAGGAAACAGTCACCGCTGAGCTCTCCTCGCCCCCATGCCTGACACGGATTTCTCTCCCACAGGCCAGAGGCTCCAGTGGCCCTGCTTCTGCCCTCAGGAGCCACTGCACACCATCCCACACCATCACAGGCCTGCTCTGCTGCACGCCTCTACTTGCAGACATTGAAGTTAACTGATATTCTCAGCAGGTAGACTGAGCTGGGTGTGCTGAGCCTCATTAGCTGTGTGGTTGGGTCACGGTGCCCGCCCCTGAGGATGTTAAATGGCAGCATTGTCAGGATGAGACAATGCAACTGTCCCACTGCATTAACAACCCATCAATCCCTACCCCCACACTCATGGCCTCTCCCCCAGATGCAGGCTCCTCAGCGAGATGACGAGGGGGAGGCTGCGGCGGGCCGTGCAGGACACACCATAGCATGGACTTTTGCTGATCAAAGGAACAGTGCCAAAGGAAACATGCTGGAACCTGGGGCTCCCCCCACGGCAGGATCCGGCACTGCCCATGCCAATGGCATCAATAAACTAACAGCAACAGTAACTCCGGGCGGAACCTAACATCTGTGTCCCTAAGCAACCTTTTTTTTTTTTGTCATCTTAAGGGCAGGTCTCAAGTGCAAATGAAGATGATTGGCTAATATTTCCCTAGTAAAGTTTAAAGGCAACATTAAATGTCTGACCTGCTAAAACATTAAATCCTCCATGTTCTGAAGTGGATCCTACAATTTCCAATTTGAAGAAAAGTCACACATCCATTGCTCTTAGAAATTGCATTTTTGGTCACCAGCTGACCAGTGACTTTACAAACCTTTCCAGGTCAGATACCACATTAAGTCATGTAACATATTGTGCATATATATTTTCCTGCCCATTGTTAGTTAATAACTTTATTTATTATCCACACCATCCTTTGTTGGTATATGATATTTATTTTAATATTAAAATACACCAAGAGATACCTACCTATGAGTCTCAATTTATTTAAAAAATACTGAGTTGTTAAATACCGTATTTTACCTCCTCACAGTGAAAACCAAACTTGCACGTTAAGTCCCATCAGTGAGATGCGTCTTACAGTTAATTGCTGTACGAATTACACGCAGTGTAGTTTCTCTCCGTCGTGAGCGAAGGCCGTTACGGAGTATCAGCAGGCGGCCCTCTGTCAATGCCTCGGGAGTGTGCACTTTGACCAGGTAAGGGGAATGGAAAAAAGAAAAGGAACTTTCCGGGCTGGAGGGTTGTGGAGAGGACGTATCACTGGAGCGGAGCGGGGTCGGAGCGGAGACTCAGCCAGGCTGTCTGGGGGCTCTCCCGAGAGCGGTGACCGAGATGCAAAGAGAGGTCTGAGGTCGCCAGCAGGAAACCCACTTGTCTTCGAGGCTGGGCCTTTGTTTGGTGAGGCGTTTTATCCATCTTCTTTGTGTCGCCAAGCCCTCCATCAACAGGAGCTCAGGATATAATTCGTCCATTTTCTTTCAATTTTCCTTCCGTGACAAACCTGTCGGGAGGCACTCGGCTCAGAAGTTGTGAGTGTGCGCGCTGCGGTCGGACCGCCTGACTTCCAGGTAGGAGGCGCGGCCCCTGCGCTCCGCCCACTGCTGGGGCCACTGCTCCACAGCTGTATGCCTGGCGTCTTCTCCTGCCCCTCGCATCTCAGGGTTGGGAGGTTGGTAACTCTTCTCTTTGGCTCCAGCCCATTCCTCCATCCCTTTTGTAAAAGTTCTCTGCCTTGAAGGCTCAAACCAAATGACTGTAGCACTCCTTCCCCCATTCCCTGATAGTCCTTTGAGGATGATTTGTTTATTAAGTTTTAACACCTCATTCATCATCGTCTACATTTCACCTCCTGCCCTCATCCTAGGCAAGGTCAGCATTCACGCGGACCACACATTAGACACCTGGGCTCTCGATTCCTTGGATTTCTCATGTCCACTGACTTTTCCCACTTCAGTGGAGCCCTTGGTCCATGATCAGATGCTGGACCACACCATCACCAGCTACTCTGCCTCCAAAATCATGAACCTGGACATTTACTTTTGTCCTAAACGCCACTAAGCCTCCATTGAAGTTGCCCAAGTCCTTCCTCTGTGTTCAATTCATTGAACGCCATCAGTTCCCTTCTGTCTTCATTTCCCACTTTATCCAGCTTAGTCTTCTTGTCACATCAACTTAATCAATCTATTTGTAAATGACTTCCCATGAATTGTTCTGTACCTTTTCCATCTTACTTCCCTGGAAGAGAAACAGCCCATCTCTCTGTACCGGCCCCTGACCAGCGGAGCCTGGCAGGAGCGCGTGACGGAAACGGGCAGGCTGGCGCCCCCAGGACACGAGCAACTGCTCCTCAGGCCAGGTTCCCAGGAAAGCGACTCTGACACGGAGATCTGCGCTCTCCAAGATGCCGGCTGCTCTCTCTCTCTCAGGGAACTTTTTGTCTCCCTACTTGATGTCTGTATTTTAGATCTTCTTTACCTTAAGCTCTCACTTCTGCTGGCCTATGTGACTCACCTAGCAGAGTGGCCCTGCAGGGGTCTCAGCTCCTGGTCCCCGAACTGTCAGGTGAGCAGGGAAGTGCCACACAGCACTCCTGTGGGGCACGTTGGTGAAGAGCCCCTGCCTCCTCTTGGTCAGTAGGGCTAATTCACCTGCTGAGATGGTCACCACTGTCTTTGCCTACTCAGCCCAAAGTGGTCATAATGAATAACTTTTTAATAAAACCTTGCTCTGTTCCTATCTGTAGAAATTTTATAGTGACCATTGATTTAGGCAATTGACATTGTGCCCTGAAAAATGGTCCTCTATTCTTTTAGAGTATCCTATCACCTGCGTCCTCAAAAGGCCACACTGTTGCTCCATCTGTTTGGGAGTTCTGGACTACAACTGAGACCTGGGATGGACTCAGTTATAAAGGTCAGGGCCCCGTGTCCCTGCCTTCCCTCCACGGCTGTGAAGTGGGTGAGATGGCATACAGGATCCCTCCTCAGCGGATTAAACACTCGGGAAGCCTTTAGTCGGTGTGCTGGCCAAGGGCCTCCGGTCAGGAAGGGCAAGCCCACACTTGCAATGGATGTTAATGCCAGTCAGGTAAGTCTCTGCTCCTGCCAGGGTGGAAGGAGCTCAGTGTAACAGTTACACCGAGTGTAACAGGAGTTCTTTCCACTGGAATTCCGGAGTTCCAGTGGAAGTTACAGTGGAACTCCAGTGGAAAGAACTCCTTACACTGTAACACATTTGTCACCAAGTACCAGGTTGGTGTCTCCTCTCGGGATGATGCCATATTGAAGGCCCAGCCTTTGTCTCTGTTGTCAGCAGTTGGACATTTGGCAGCTTCAAGAATTAAATCATCCTTGGTATGTGGAACTCAAGCTGTTGAGCCCATGCAAAGCATCCATTTCTGCCACCATGGTTACCCCATGTGTGAACCCATTGTGCAGGATGAGGTGCTGTTAACCAGGCCGGGCTGACATCAACTGGCTCAGTTACTCTGGTGCTCTTTGCAGGGCATTAACATTGGACGTGAGTATCTTCATGCTGGGCCACTCCCCTGGGTCAGTCCACAAGCTTCTTCATTCTTTCTTTCCCTAATCGTCCAATCTATTTTATTTTTTACAAGCCCTTGACCAAATGGCCAAGCCAGTCATCGCTTCCCATGAGAGCACAGATAGTCTTAGTTCAGGCCACATCTCTCTGCACTCAAGATGTATCACTTGAAACTCTTGCCCTCTGGTAGGATTTTGCCTCATTGCCGCCTTTCAGGACCACCCCCGAGGGGGACTATAGTAAGCAAAACTGCATCTTTCGTTTTCAGCCACACACCACACTAGCCTGTCCACGGCCAGGCTCAGCCAGCCCTTTGTTCTCCTTCATCAGCTGGTCACTGTGCAGGCGTGAGCTGAAAAACAGGTGCTAGTGTAACAGCAGAGGAGAGCAGGGGTGTGGCCCACCTGCTCCTGCACCTTATCTGTGTCCTCTGGTCCTGCTTGTGCCTAACCTGGAGTCACTTCAACCTCCCAAAGGGCTGTTGTGGGGCCTGCTTGAACTTATGACTTCATGGATCTGCTAGTAACTGGGGTTTTTTAGTCCTTATCTAAAGATATGTTTATCAATTTTAGAGAGAGAGTAAGGGAGAGAGAGAAAGAGAGAAACATCAATGTGAGAGAGAAATATCAATCTGCTGCCTCCTGCACACACCCCAACCACAGGCTGAAGCAGCACATGTTTGGCGTATGGAACGATGTTCCAACCAACTCAGCCCCCAGGTGAGGTGACTGACTAGTAGCTGTTCTTTGAGTGGTGTGTGCGTTTCTGTTGCTGATGGCCTGGTCTTTCCACAGCATCCTGGAGTCTGGCATTCTGACTCTCCTCTGAAGACCTGCTATAAACTCCACTTGGTGTCTTTCCTCTCTGCAGACACTTCTAATGCCATAGGGTCCCCAGGTTCATGGCACAAGCCCTAAAGCCACTCGCACACCAGGCCGGCCTGCTGCAGAGACCTTGTCTGCTCTGGGCCCTATTCAAAGCTGGAAGCCTTTCACTTCAGCCAT
This sequence comes from Phyllostomus hastatus, assembly GCF_019186645.2. Classification (NCBI taxonomy): domain Eukaryota; kingdom Metazoa; phylum Chordata; class Mammalia; order Chiroptera; family Phyllostomidae; genus Phyllostomus; species Phyllostomus hastatus. The sequence goes on along the minus strand of NW_025333999.1, from coordinate 8,403,991 downwards.
GAAAGAGACTGGCACACCACTCTCCACTGTGGCGCTGTGCTTCCTTCTCGCTGTGTAATATGGCTAAACAACAATTTGCTCTTTACTTGGGAAGGAATGTCCTAGCATGCCCCAGACAGTGTACCCCTAAAATTTTCACTACTGTGATAAGTCCCTTCACCTTCGGAGCTCTCTGCAGGGCAGACCCCCACCTGCCTGCCATGCTTCCCTTGTCAATCATTATGACTTTGCACCCACCTGGCCCTGGGTGGCTAAATGTCACCCCCTTGGCCTCTACTATTTTATGACTCTGTCGTCCCTGCTGCTGCTGGGGAACTCAGTTCTACCACAACCTCTCTTCTTTAAGCTCTAGCCTGTAGAGGACACCAGCCTTGAACTTTTCAAGGACTGTGGTACCTTTCTGTCTTGGTCAGCTCCAGGCTGCCATAAGAAAACACCATGGACTGGGTGGCTTAAACAGAAATTTATTTTTCACAGTTTGGGAGGCCAGAAGTCCAAGATCAAAGTTCTGGCCAATTTGGTTTCCGGTGAGGGCTCTCTTTCTGGCTTGCTAATGGCCACTTCCTTGCTTTGTCCTCGCATGGCCTTTTCCTGGCGCATGCACTCGGCAGGGGTTGGGTGGGGGGAGAGACCCTCTGTCTCTTCTTATAAAGTCACTAATTTTATCAGATTAGAGTCTCACCCTTATGACCTCATTTAACCTGAATTACCTCCTAAGGGCCCCATCTCCAGATGCAGTCACACTGGGGATTAGGATTTTCCCGTGTGAACCAGTGCCCAGCGCCCTCTCGCCTGTGTGTGCCTTACTGCTTTGTAGAGGAAGTGTCCTCAGACCCTCCCGTGGACTACAGCCCGATGGCTTTTTCTGGCTTTACACAGTATTTCCATTCTAGCATGCCCACTTCTCTGAGCTTCTTCCATCAACTGCTGCTACTTCTGAAATTTATATTTCATTTAATGAGGGCTTCCCTTTTCCCAAGCCTCCAAAAGCATCTTATACCACATGAGACTGTTACCATGAAATTTGTCAGGACATTAAATCCTGTGTCCTGGAAGAGTTCCCTGCCCCATCAATAAACTCTTACCCAACCTTATATTCTACCACTCCTGACCCAACACTCTCAGGAGCCAGTCCCATCCATATCCTCCAGGTTCCTACTGCTACATGTAGACTCGATCTCACAGCCTCTCTAACACACACTCTCTTTTTCCCCCTTAGTAGGCTTCCCCCAAATGGATCATGTTGGGATGGGACCCTAACTGTGGATCCTGCACTGAACAGGTGACGTGGGGTCATATCCTGAGGGTAGCACATGTTTGGCAAATAACAGGTCTCTGCATCAGTTTCATGCAAGAGAATGTTCTGAAAGGGAGGAGAGAGCTAGTTCCAAAGAGTCCAGGACAATCTGGGGTTTCAAGGGCCTTGAGTTTTTCAGCACAGATGTCCCCATCCTAATATTCAGGTTCCCTTTGCTTCCTGGTCACATCCCTGACCTTGGTATAGTACACTTGCTAAGATTGAGAATTTAAACTTCTCTCATGACTTACTAAGCTTATAATTAAGCTTTTGGCCTGATCCTCAGCCTTTTCTGCCTCCTGCCTCAGAAGAGGGGAGTCTCTCTATATGCTGCTAAGGAGGCCCCTGACTTTCACTTTGCCTTAAACTGGTGATTAATCACTCTCAGCCTCTGTCGTCTTTCTCCAATGCTCCAACGGGCCTCTGCAACAACCACTCAACCCCACAGGCCTGGAGCTCACTATTTCCTGATACTTCTCAGATGCCTGAGATATTTCACATTCTAGCACTTCCTTTTATACTGGTATCTCACCCCAGCTCACCACCAGTAAGAAATGTTTTTCAATATTTTTAATTTAAATTATACTTTATTGTTTATGCTACTGCAGTTGTCCCATTCCCCCCCTTCTCCCCCTCCACCAGCTTCCCCACTCCCTCAGGCAATCCCAGCACCATTGTCCATGGGCATGGGTCACCGAGTCTGGCAGAAGTAACGCCTGCTTCAGTGTGGCTGGTAGGGTACTAATAGGGGTGTAGTAATTTATAGTTTTAATTTGAACATTTCACCTAAAATGTTGTATGGAGTGCTTGAGTGTGATATTGTTATGCTATAGAATTACATGCTTATGATTTTGTAATAAAAGATTTTGTAATAGAAAAGGGTAATCCCTTCACCTTCTTTCAACCAGTCCCTAACCACCAGTAAAAGTTTTAATAATAGTTTCACTACAGTTTGCCAGGACCTCTCAGGACTCCAGTTACCCCCTGCGGCAGACCTCATTGTAGCTGAATCTAGAACTAATCTATAGGAATATAACTCCAAAACCCCATCTGAAAACCTGCTCCTTGACACCAACTGTCTCAAGTCACGTTCCCCGAAAGCAGATTCGGAGGTGGAGATTTGTGTTGGGGAGTTTCCCTGGGGCCGCTCACAGGAACCACACCATCGCCTGCCTGTGGGGAGCGAGGGGCGCAGGTCTGGGCTCGGGGCTGAGCGATGAGGCGGCTGCAGCAGAAGCCCCAGGCAGCCCCACAGGACGCCCGGGGCTGGGATGGCCCTTCGGAGTTGTCTCCATTTCATTTCGATCTAGTCGTAACATCTGTCAGTTTTTCACCTTCTGGTTTCAGTGCCTTTGGGATTACAGTTAAGAAATCATTTCCAACCCAAGTAAGAGATTCATTTTCCAACACTTTTTTCTATTTGTTTATATATTTACTTTTCTCATCCCCTGATGGGTAAACTTATTATAAATCAATAAATCATGACAAATGTTTGACTTATTCAAACGTATTTAAGCCTCTCGGATTTAGCGCCTTCACTTCACACTAGTTTAACTCCTGTTTCTCAGGTGGCTGCCATCAGCAAGGGATCTCGGAGAGCAGAGGTATGCTTGGAGACGGGAGGACCAAGGTCAGTCCGTTCCCCCAAAGGGAATAAGAGACCAAATAAAACAAAACCCCCAAATGGACTACAGAAAAAGGTAGCTGGAGAATATCGAGGAAAGGAAGCAGAGGACCCTAAGTTTAGGGTGAGCTCTCTAGGAGCATTCCTGGCCAAACTTGTCCATTTTTTATTCTCTTTTAAATTGATCAGAAAAATGTATTTCTGGATTTTTATTAGAGAATGTAGTCAATCATATTTTGGTAGCCACATGCGGTACCAGGTATATAAATATTGGGGGAAACAATTGATAAGTCATGTGATCATCTAACCACTACGCTGTACACCTGAAACTACTATAAAATGATACTGAAAGGAAACTGTAGTTTAAAAAATTTGTTAAAGACATTCTGAAAAAAGTTATCTTCTCCTCTCCTCTCCTATCCTAACTATTCTCCCACCTTATCCTAAGATGGACTAAGAAAACACAAAAGAGTGTGAGGCAGATAATAGCTAACAAAGGACCCAAAGATTTAGATGGGCAATGGGCTGGAGAGAGAATTGAGTGACTGTCCCCAGGGCTCTGACTTCTGTGTGGTGCCAGTCAGAGTGTTCATCAGTGCCTCTGGGAAGACAGAAGACAGGGCCATCACGTCTGTAGATGACATGAATTTGGGGTGGTTAGCAACATGCTGGGTGACGGAATCAGGTCCCCAAGCTGAAATAGTAGGATGTATTTAAAAGGATGAAATTTAACAAAGGAGAATGCAACATCCTATGTTGAGTTTAGAAAAAAGCAACTCCGTAATCATTGGATGAGATCATTATAATGTAGTAACTGTGAAGGAAAATAAACAGTTCCTGGGACTGAGTTGAGAATAAATTCACTGGTCACTAAGAGCAAATGCACTCTTGGTTATATTAACAAGACTGTAGTGTCTAAAACGACAGAGGGGACCACTTTGTCCCATCCTGTGTAGGTGAAGTCACATACGGAGGAGTGCGTTCTAGACCACATACTTGGCTAGAGCAAGTCTGGAGGGAGAAACCAGGATGGTGAGGATCCACAGAGCATTACATGGAGGGAACCATCTTGGAAACCGGCAACATCTGGCCTGGAAAGCATAAAAGAGAGAGGAACACTCAGTCCCTGGCGGCAAATAATTGGAAGAATGCCACGGGGGAAAAGAATTAGCCTTTTCTTTACCTCCCATATGTTAGAAACAACAAGTTGAAAGGTACAGAGAAACTGATTTAAGTTAAATATGCAGAAGAACTCCTGTTCAGAGTGAACTTGCAGATTTCTTGCAGGGCAGAGTCCTGGCCTGACACAAGCTGTTAGGCACAGATCTGATGGTGACACAATGTGAGTGTTTCAGGAAAGTTATGAACACCCATCCCGTTGGCGTTAGAGCAGATGAGGAGGAAGCTTCCTTTCAATCCGAAGAGTCTGTTCTCCTGAATCAAAGGCCAGAATTGCTGATTTTAGGCAGGTCTTTATTGGCATGTCGTCTCCTGTTCAGGGCACAACAAAGTTAGACTGGTCAAGGGTGATCTTTTAAAGAAAGTCACTTTTGCAGTAATGTAAACTGCTCATGAGCTGTGTTTGTGTGTCTGTGAATAATTCTGAAATAAGAGCAACAGAGTGGAGCCCTCCCCTTTGCCCCTTCCTGGCTGTGTCCTGTCTGGGTTGTCAAAATCTGCTCTTACTACACTTTTTTCTCAAACTCAAGCGTGTGAGGCTGAAAGGAATTTCAAGTGTTGTTGCTTCAAGGTTGTTTGGGAGTTAGCAATGCTTCTGTTTATTAAATACTTTTTATGTGCCAAATACTATGCTAAGCACTTGATTATATTTATTTGTTTAGTCTTCAAAGCAACCCTATATATGGATGTGTCAACATTATCAACTTGCAGCTGGGGCAGCCAACACTCTAACAGTCAATGGTTGGAGATCCAAGACAGTGGCCGAGAAGGTGGGTGTCACACGCACCTCCTCCCAGGACCAAGCTGGAATTACAACTAAAATATAGAACATTTAACTGGAATAACCAGCTGAGGGCTAGCTGAAGGAAAATCTCACAGCCAAACATTTACAGGAAAAGCTACATCAAAACAGGTAGGAAGGGCAGAGATGTGCAAAGGACTGACCCTCCTCCCATGCCATGGAGTAAAGGCAGTCTATTTTAAAAGTGGTGCTGGGAAAATTGGACAGATAAGTGTGAAGAAAACGAAACTAGACCCCCTTCTTACACCACACATAAGAATAAACTCAAAATGGATTAAAAACTTTAATGTAGGACTTGAAACCACAAAAATCCTAGAAGAAAACATAGGCAGCAGTAAAATCTTGGACTTTTCTCACAGCAATATTTTTTCTCATATATCTTTTCTGGCAAGGAAAACAAAACAAAAAATTAAAAAATGGGACTACTTTTTGCATGGCAAAGGCAGCCATCAACAAAATGAAAAGACAACCCGCTGAGCAGGAGAACATGTTCTCCAATGACACTGTGATAAGGGGTTGATATCCAAAATTTATAAAGAAATTACTTGTATACAATTCAACACCAAAAAAAAAAAACCAATTAAAGAATGGTTAAAGAACCTGAATAGACACTTCTCCAAAGAGGACATAAGGAGTGCAAAAAGACATAAGAAAAAGAGCCCAACATCACTAATCATCAGAGAAATACAAATTCAAACCACAATGAGATATCCCCTCAGGTCTGTCAGAGTGGCTGTCATCAATAAATCAAAAAACAACGTGCTGGGGAGGATGTGAAAAAAGGGAACCCTAGTGCACTGTTGGTGGGAATGCAGACTGGTGCAGCCACTGTGGAAAACAGTATGGACTTTCCTCAGAAAATTAAAAATGGAACTGCCCTTTGACCCAGTGATTCCACTTCTGGGAATATACTTGAAGAAACCCAAAATACTATCTTGAAAGACTATATGCACCCCTATGTTTACTGCAGCATTACTTGCAATAGCCAAGATATGGAAGCAGCCTAAGTGCCCATCAGTAGATGAGTGGATAAAATATCTGTGGTACATAAAGAAAGAAATCTTACCTTTTGTGACAGCATGGGTAGACCTGGAGAGTATTATGCTAAATGAAATAAGGCAGTCAGAGAAAGACACATACCATATGATTTCACTTATTTGTGGAATATAATGAACAAAATAAAATAACAAAACAGAAACAGATGAATAGATATAGAGAATAGACTGAAAGATATCAGAGCAGAGTGGGGTTGGGGGCTGGGTGAAAAAGGTGAAGAGTTTAAGCAAAAAACCTGATAGACACAAAAACTCACAGATACAGACAACAGAATGGTGACTACCAGAGGGAAAGGGGGTGGAGGGAGGTAGAAGAGGGTAAAGGGAAACAAATGGGATGGAAGGAGACTTGGCTTGGGGTGGTAAACATGGTGAACACACGATACAATACACAGATGATGTATTATGGAATTATATACCTGAAACCTATATAATTTTATTAAGCTTTGTCACACCCAATAAATTCATTTTAAAAAATGGATGCCAGTGCAGTCACAGCAAAGTATGAGCAGGAAGCGGAGGACAAAAAAGGCTTGAAGCTAAGACCAAGCAGCAGTGGAGCCTTGGTCATGGAGGATCATTTAAAGAAATGCCACAAATAAGTAAAAATTTCCATGCAACGTTCTTTGAAAGTTCTCAGGCATTTTCTGAAGTCCTGAGCAATAATACTTCCAATTAGATTTATACAGGTGCAAAATTGCACCTGTCAATTTATTAGACACATAAATAGCCTCCACATTGTTAAAACCAATTTAAAAAAGAAAAGGAAACTAGAAAGTCAATAGTCATAGTTAGCAGAGATTACAAACTCAAGTTGTCAATCTAGGAATAAAAAATTTAGACTGGTAACTCCAATACAACACTGCCTTTTTAACACAAAGGGTAGATTTTAGTTACAGATAACAATTTTGATGGCATCATTGAGTGACAGGCCTTCAGGGATAGCTGAGCAGACCCAACTGTTGAGCAAGCCAGACTGGAGAAGACAGTACCTTTCAGACAACTGAAGGAACGATTGCTCTGTGTCGACACCATTGTTGGACTACCAGCAACTCCAGTCTGTACTTGTATGTGGAGTCTCAATTCGGTGGGCTCATTTGCTGAGAATAACAAGTACACACGCTGGCATGGATGAGAACAGAACGGCCACAGAACAGAGAGGAGATGGAAATGTATTTTACTGGTATCGCAGGGGGAAAAACCCATGCCTTTATTATATTTGTTTCTTGTTACAATAATAATATTTTATCATTGTAAAAGCAATTAAAAATGTAGAAAAGAACAAATAAGATGTCATTTGCAATCATCATCCTGCACAGGTGACCAGATGTCTACTTAGAACATTTAGGCGTGTAGACTTTTAGCCATGGACATGTAGATTCACATGAATCTTTTTTACAAAAATGTGAGCGCCTTGCACATGATTTTGTAGCCACATTTTTTGTAGAATATATTGTTGTGAACATTTTCCTACCTCATTAAATTTTCCTCTACCCCATCATTTGAAATGGCTACATAGCATTGCGCTGTATGGATGTGCCCTAATTGGAACCCCACTTCTCATAAATAAATAAAGTGTGGGGAAGCTCTCCTGCAGGTCAAGCTCAAGTTCTTTAAGACGTGGGTGGAGCGAGTGCCAAGGCTAGGTGGGGAACAGAGAGGTAATGCAGGCAGCAGGGACACTGGCTGGTTGGGGTTTCGATTTGGAGATCGGCCCCAAGTGTTAAGAAATGAGAGCAGTAACGCACATCAAATGCTGGTGAGATACAGTGGAGAAGCAGCAAGGGGAAGAGAGAGGACAGACTGGCAAAGGTTGCTGAAATGGGAGAAGAGAAACACTTTTGAGACTCTTCTGAGAGAGAAGAGCCTTGTGGGGAGGCAAGCAAGACTGCCAGTTGAAGTCAAAGACAGAATTAGGGTTTGGTGAGGATCCTGACCGACAGGGGAAGCTTCAAGGCCCAATGCTGGATCTAATGGACGTGTCAATCCCAAAGCCTGTGCTGTCCCCACAGACACCATTAAGATGTCCCTTGGCCCTCAGCAAACCTGGACTTCAGGTATGATCCTAATGTACTAATTATCCGAGAGAAAGCTGCAGAGCTATGGAAAGACGCCGCCCTGCGTTCACAACTCCCTGGGAAATTTGCCGATGGATGTACTCAGCCAGGACTGGGCATGCCCAGTGGAAGGGGGAGCAAGAGCAGATCTGGCCCCTGACCACCTCCTAGTGCCTGGGAGCCAGCTGTCCATGGGTCAGGGCCAGTCTGTATGCTGCTCTCCACACATGGGCCCCAGGTGTACAGGGGACAGTGAGTGCTGAGAAGAGGCTGACACTGCTTTGCTGGCCATGCCCGCTTGCCCTCAGCAAGTGGAACCCAATTGCCAAGGGTCTTAGGTGTGAGCCTGAGGCTCATGGGGGAGGCCGAGGCCACGGCGGCCTGGTTGTGGAGCAGCAGGCAGCAGGGCTGACCCCTTTGGACCTCTGTCTTCACAGTGAAGACCTGACTGAGGAAGTTCCCCCATTTTGGTCTGCCTTTTTGGGTAGGGTTGTGGGGACCCTTTGCCTGGGCTTGTTAAAAAGCTTGGTAGGGATCCTGGGAAATCATGTGTGGCTTATTTTTATGACATGAAGGTCTGTCTGCACCAAGGGAGCTTCAGGCTTGTGTAAGGTCAAAACACCATGCCAGGCAACCTTGAGCCATTCTGAGCTCACTTCCTCACTGATAAACAGGACAGGTAAGAACAGAACCTCTGACATGCATGTGGGGATTGAAGGGCTAATAATGGCTGCTTTTCTGAAAGACCCACTCGATTCAACACCAGTCTTTCCCAGGGAGTGCAATCTGTGAAAGCTGCTGGTTTCCTCGGCCAAGTCCGCCCTCTGGGCCCTGATCCCCCTCAGCCTTATCCTATCAGCTGACCTGGGGGCAACTGATTCACATGAATGGAAGTCTTAGGAGGCATTTGCAGAAATGGGGCTACAAGACACATAGGTTAAACTTGCTCTGGCTTCTCCAGCCCATTTTTTTCTCTATAAACAAGCTCCGTGGGCAAAAATAATCATCCAGAAGGATGTTTGAGGATCTCGGCATCAGGACCAGAGAAAATAATTCTATGACTCGGTGTTTACCAGCTTGGATGGCATGACCCATTCTTCTCTGCAGCAGGGACCTGCCGGTCAGGTGAGCAGATGCCAAGGTAGCTTGCCAGCACGGCCCTTGGAGAGGTCCTTCTGGTAGGAAAGCACAATACAATTGATTGGATTTCTCCCTACCAAATTACAAGCATACTCCGACTCCAGCCCCCTGGGGTGGCTTGCAGACTGCCTGGACCAGAGTTTTGGGTGTTCTGAAACCCTTCCGTCACACAATTACAGGTCACCCCTGCCTCTACTGTCACAGCTGCCATCATGCCCATTGTGTGTGCATTCAACTACATTTGGCCCTCAGAGGATAGCCGTATCCCCCATCATCCACCTTGGGGCTCTCGTGTTCCATGGTCACCTCACCGGAGACCACACATGGAGACGGAAAAGCTGTCAGAACACCTGTTACTCAGGTATTGAGGTGTGTCATCAGGACACGCTGTTGATAACAAAGCTGGGCCTCAGATCTCGGCTTCTAGACTGGAACTTTTCTCACTACTAACCGCTCTCCCCTCCCCAGTGCAAAGGCAGCCAACTATTTGGGAACCACTGGGGACACTTGCTGGGTCATTGGTGTCCCGTATTCTCTGTCTAGATTTGGTTTGTGGTCATGGAAGCCCCTTATGTACCTGATCTCTTAACACCTGTTACCTGATGTCTGTCTCCAGTGTTACTGCAGTGGGTTTATTTCAGCTGTCTTCTCCTCACTTGGCCAGTGAGGTGTATAAATATTTTTCTGATGCTTGCTGATGAGCCAGGTATGCAGAGAAAGCCACACACAGAGGTCATGATTTTTGAAGGAAGAGAAAACCCGAGTGTTTTGTCAGCAGAACCACCTCGAGATGGCAGGCCTAGGGTCTTTTTCTGGGAGGCCTTTGGGAAGAGGCTGTGTGTTTGATGAAGACCTGCCTTTATCCCCCTGCTCTGGAAGCCTTTTCTTTCTGGTAACAGATTGTCACTTGCAAACCCCCCAAGGTGGACTTTTCACAGTGCTTTTCCTGGATGGATGCCTCCTCATCGACCCCAGGGCCCCTGGAGCAGCCCTGCTCACACTGCTGGCCCGATCTCTCACCCTCTGTGTGCCTGGTCATCACAGGTGTCCCAGTGGGTGGCTGTCCGCTGACTTCCAGGTGCTGGTGTGCCAGCCTCTCCTTCCAAATCCCCACAGGGACCAGGACCCCCTCCCCGGTCCTCCACATCCTGGATCTCCATTCCCTGGGCCATATTCAATGACTTGGCCTTTGCCTTGCACCTATGGGCTCCCAAGGCAGGAATTCCCCTGCCACCTCCTGTTTCGTGCTTCTCCCTGGAGACTTAACAAAACAGGCATCATTTTCCTGGTGAGTAGTGCCCAGGCTCCAGCACGTTGAGGCGGAGCTCAGTGTTGTTTCCCTCACGCACATTAAAGTCAGTAGTGTTCGCTCATCTGGCAGAATGCCATCTCATTCCTCTGGAAGGGCTGGATTCACAACTGCTCATTCAAGGGCAAATCTGATAAGAAACCGTGGCCTGGTCTTCAGGAGGAGCGTTAAATCACTGTACCCTAAATTAAGCCTCAGGTCCACTTGACTGTCTTGTGTGTCGTTGCCTTCAGTATTTTTTTGTATTATTGATTTTTTATTTTTCCTTTTTATATGGCTGCTGCAAAAAGAAAGAGATCCTCAAAACCCACAGGCCAGAGGGGAAATTCAGTGAGTTCTCCACAGCCCGTCAGAAAGGGTGAGGTCTGATCCCCTTGGATAGGGTGGCCTTCAGAGGTCAGGATAGAAGGAGCTATCACAAAGCCTCCAAGGTGCTTTTGAGGAAGGAGGAAGGGATCGGGTGAACCCACAGGTGCCCTCTGCAGGGCGGCTGCTGACTGGTGGGCAGCTGTGGGCCCGGAGGGTCTCCGGGCTGTGGGCGGATGGCCACCTCTCCTCTGCGGGTGAGCGGCCAGGATGTGCGGCTTAAAAACCACCTGGAATAAGAACAGGACTCTTAACCGTGATGTTTATGTTGGTTCAGTGGCAACCGTTTCCCATGTGTTTTTCAGTGCGTTACCTTATTTGTGTAGCGGAGTTACAGATGTTTCAGACTGGTTTTAGAGAGAGAGGAAGGGGGGGAGAAAAGGGGAGAAAGAGAGAGAGAGATTGATCTATTGTTCCACTTATTTCTGCATTCATTAGTTGATTCTTATATGTGCCCTGACCAGGAATTGAACCCACGACCTTGGTGTACAGGGATGATGCTCTAACAAACTGAACTCCCCAGCCAGGGCCAGAATTATAGATTATTATGCAGGAAAGAATGATAGAGAACATCTAGTCTGAACTATGAGGAGATCGACACCAGGAGGTGTGAAATGGCTTGCTGGAACTCACCCCCTACACAGCCTGGTGAAGGCAGCGAGACAAGCAGGGTTATTCTGTATATTTTCTGCACTTACAGCGTGCCAGCCGCTCTGCTAGGTCTGAGTACATCCTGTTGAACAAGGTTTATGAGCTCTGGGTCCTCACAGAGCTCGGTGGATAAGACTGATAGATCAACAGTTATGCTCCGGTTTGATGGCCATGACAGCATACTGTGTGACTTCTTCAGGGGGGCATCCAGCCCAAATGGGTGTGAGCAGGGAAGCTCCCCGGGGAAACTGACAAGGACGCTGGGGCCAGGCCACGAGGAGTGCGAGTCAGCCAAGTGTGGGAGGGAGTGCAGTACTCTCGGCATGGAGGTCAAGGTGCTCAATTGGGTTCTCCCCCAAGACTTAGCTCTTCAGGAAAAAAGGCAAGTCTAGTCCTGGGTGCTTCTCTCTGCACAGTGGCCTCAGGAGGCAAGGCTGGCGCAGCCCAGGACAGACAAGCTGAGGTGCAGATCACCTGAAATCTGGGCAGGGAGGAAAGGTAGGGCAGCTGAAAGGTCCCGTTCTGGGTTCTGTCCTGAGTGTCAGGCTGGCGTGGCTGGGGCCTCTGTGGTGTTGGTAAGAACAGCCCGGAAGGTGTGGTCTATGACCCCTCCAGCATGGCAGCTCCGTCCCTGAACACACGCAGGGGCTGCACCTATCCTGAGAGGTGTCAGGAAACTTTTAAAATAAATCTTACTGTAAAACAATTCATACGTACTACTTTTAAGATGCAGGAAGAACTGTACAATGAGCCATCTGGAGCTCCCTGGAGGGGCCGTGTTTCTGGGCTGCTCCCCATGCGGTCCAGGGTCCAGGGCCCAGGGCACGTTGCAGAGGGGCAGTAAGAGTCTGTGGAGGGCACGAGGGGCCTGTCCACTCATCCTCCTCCAAAGAAGTGCAGCACAAGGGGGGGTGCTCTCCCCTCAATTACTGGGGCTGTAGCCTTTGCCTGGGGGTGTTGGGAGAGGAAAGATAAAGAGAAAGGCATGGATCATGGATTCTGGATCCTGGGCTCCTTCCAGTGATGAGCTACGTTGTTTTTATAGTGTCTCATTTTAAAAAAAGAACATTTAAATGAATGCTTAGAGCATGTTAGAATATATTCTTTCACCTGACATCAAGGTGCAGTGGAAAGAGCTGAGGTCTGCACACTGGCCCGGCGCTGATTTACTGTGGGGTGAGCTACTTGCTCCAGCGCGCTAGGTTTCAGCTCAGCAGGGACGCAGGAAAACGCCTACCTCCCAGTGATGCTGGGGAGCTGGAATGAGTTAAGGGGTACAAAGTACCTAGTGTGTGTGGCACATATTAGGTGTCTGTATATGACAAGTATTATTGACCCTCTCACTAGTCTTGTGATTGAACCCAGAAAGTTGGATGACTATCAAACCACTGATTAAAAAATAAATAATAATAATAATAATAACGTGGCTCAAAGGGATGGAACGCATCCCACATCATCACTGGTGAGCAGAGCTGGGACTCAAAAACAAGGTCTTCTGCCATGTAGTCCGGGGGCCTTTCAGCTCCAGATGCTCACGCTGACAAGCGGCCTGTGCATCTCCCCGTGGAAGCGGTCATATAGCCATTTACTGGCACTTAGCTGGATTCTCAATTTGAGTTCTAGAATTGTTTTTTGAGATAACATCAAGAACTGTTTCTGAAGGCCTGAGACACAGGCTATTTCCCAGACGATTGTTCCAAACACGCACGGTGCAGAGCTTCCAGGAAACTTGCAGAGTGTGCCGACCCCCAGTTCCGGGGCAAGTGTGGGTGGGACTGAGGAGCCAGGACAGCAGGTCACAGCCCAGGCCCCACACTGTCTCCCCATCCCCCAGAGGCTGTTCTTCTGTCCTGGGAAGGCAGGGACAGCAGGCAAGGGGCCCTGCTAAGCATGAAGAAGTGTCTGCACCCTAATCTAGGCACAGGGGGGATGGGCTCCCTCAGAGGCCCCCAGATGAGCCATGAGGGGAGCAGCAGAGGGACCTGCAGGCCCAGCTCACCTCCTGGAGGCAGGAGAGTGTAACGGACACTGGGTGGACTCCCATCAGTAGCACAGGGTGAGCAACCCACCCTGTTCATGCTCCATTCAGTTGTACATCAGACATGCCCAAAGTAATGCTCTCTCTACCCACTTCAGAAGGTCACTGCAGGGATGAATGATGATAGAGGTCTTTTTCAAACTGCAAATCTAATGGAAACCTCTGTAGGGTATGGAGGTGGGATTGGGACAGATGGACCCTCAAAGAGAGACAAGTTGAAGTATCAGGAAGTTGAACAAAGGGAAAGACAGACTAGATCTCTAGGGCTTAAAAATTAATTAGTAAGTAACTAATTAGACATAGATTTATTTGCAGGCTATTTCTTGCATCTCACAACTTGCCAGGCACTACGGATCTAGAAATGAAAGACACGTGCCCCGTTCTCTAAGATGAAGACTGACTGGGCAGAGAAGCCTGTAATGAGACCCATTTTAGTGAATAGGGTAAACAAAATTGTGTCTGTTACCTAATGTTGAGTGTGACAGTGTCCCCAGACCTAGTGTCTCAAAACACATTTCTTACCTCTTAGTTTCTGTGGGTCTGGAACCCTGGGAGTGGCTTCGCTGGGTGGCTCTGACTCATGGTCTCTCATGAGGTGGGGCCAAGTCCTATGAAAGTTCGACTGGGGCTGAAGGCATCCCCAAGAGAAAGACTCAGTCCCATGGCTGGTTGGTTGTGCAGGTATTCACAGGAGGCCTCAGCTCTTGCTCTTCTGGCCTCTCTATAGGCTGTTTGCAGATCTCATGGCCTGAAAGTCGACTTCCCCAGGTGAGCAACCAAAGGGAAAGCAGGCGGAAGGACAGTGTCATTTATAACCTAGGGGAAGTCACAGTGTCACATCATAGCAGCTTCACAGGTGAGCCCTATTCCATGCAGATGGGATCATTCGAGGGTGAGAACACCAGGACACGAGGATGACTGTGTATTGACTTGGAGGGTGGCTACCACCCTACAGAAGTATGAACAATGTGCTTTGGGAAAATTGGTTTTGGATTTTGTGTGCTCCGTCTTTGAACTAGGCTTTCAGTATAAACAAGAGTTTGTTGGTTGAGGAGGAGGATGACAGTACTTCAAGTTGAGGGGACAGCAGGTTCATGGCACAGAGTTTTCAAATGGACCCTCATGTCTGGGAGAGTATGAGAAATTCATTATGGCACCAACCATTCATGGTGGCAGAGGGCAGGAGCACCTATGCTCGAACTGGATTATAAAAGACTCTGGATGTACCTGAAGTGCAGTGGGGTAAATTTTAGCCTAAATGCAATGGGGAGCCAGAATGACACGATTAACAAGATTTTAAGGGACATAACAAAGAAGCATTGGAGGTAGGCTCAATGAGGAAAACCAGGGGTTATTGAGAATCAAGGGAAAGGTGACAAGGGTCATCTATAGAGAGTGGCAGTGAGGATCGAGAGGAGAGGCCATTTGGAAACAGCCTGCTACAGATCCAGCAGGATTTGGGGGTCTTGAATCACTGAGTTCAAGTCTCTGGTTTTTACACATGGGGATACTGAGGCAGAGGAACACGGCTCATTTAAAGCTAATGCAGTTTTTCATGAAATGTTTAGACTGCCAATTGCAGACAATAGGGGCTTACTCACAGAAAGAAGAATGTGCGACAAGTGACAGGGGAAGATGGCGTTGGGGTAGGAGGGAGCAGATTCCACTTCTCCCTACACATGGGAGAAAATTCTAGCCAATCTATGGAGTAAAAGAACAAACAGCCAACAGTATCTCAGCATATATGAAAATAAGAGACCAAAAATTATAGCGGACACCAAAAAACCAGATGGTAAGGAGAGTGCTTTAGGACAATAAGGTTCCAGGGACAGGCTCGGGGACCAGGATGGCTGCAGCCCCAGGCCCAGCACTCACTGGGCCTGCCACAGGGCTCTTGGGAGAGAGCTGGGTCAACTGCTCCTTCCCCGGTCAAACAAGGTCTGAGCAGCACTGGGAGAGACCTGGTTGCTGGAAGGCACAGAGAGGGGAATAAGTACTAAGTGGCAAACACACAGAGGCTGTGAGAACCCACGGAGTCTGTGGACGTTGGTTGGGGATTGTTGAGAGTCATTCATTGACAGGCCCTGACCCCAATAGTCACTGGTCTGGCTGGAGAATTGCGCTGTGGGAGAGGCCAGGCCACTGTATGGAGCGGCAGGCTTGAGTAGGAGGAATTTCTCAAAAAGAAAAAGTGAAAAGACAGACACTGTTTGGGGAATTCTCCTGCAGCTATCTCTCCGACTTCCCCACCACCCAGGTGGGTGGTGATCCCAAGGTTGCACAGAAGGTTGTGCGGAACACCCTGTGCACCCCCATAGCACTGGGAAACATGCACACTCGAGCTTCCTCACCACCGCCCACAGCGGTAACCCTAGGGAAAGGCCTGTATCCCACACCCAAGGTGCGGGGGAGAGGTGCCAAGATAGCTCCAGGGAGAGTGCATGAGGCTGACTGAGTGCAGATCGGGGAGGAAGAAAAGCAATACCAATCGCCCCTCAGCCTGCTGCAGCCAGCAAGACCAGAAAAACTGGTTTGGCCACTTTGAAACCAAGAGGATTTTTTATTTTATTTTATTATTTTATTTTATTTTATTTTATTTTATTTTATTTTATATAATTTTTATTTCTTAAATTTTATTTTTTTAATTTTTCAATTCCTTTTTCCTCTCTTTCTTTCTTGTTTCATTCCTTCTTCCTTTCTTTCCAATTTTATCCCTTCTTCCTTGCTTCTTTTGCCTTTTTTTTTCAAACACCTACAAGTGAGACAAAAAAAACCCTGGAACTGTGAAAAGACCAGAGTTGGACCCAAAAAAGCGGCATCACAACAGCTAAGACAGACAAATTCCACTTTGCTATTACAGAGAACCTGCAAGTTATTGCATATTTGCATCATTATTATTTTTTTCATTATTCTTACATCTTTCATTTTAATAGTATTTTTGTATTCCTCTTCTTTCTGTATAGTCTGCTTTGCTTGGCTGGTTATATTGTATCATTTGACAGGTTTCCCCTGATCTCTCTTTCATAGTGTATTGCTTATTTACTGTCCTTCACGTCACTTGTGTTCCATTAGCACACTACTCAAGGTCCTATACTCCCTATTCTTGTTATCCAGATCACATAGATTCTGTCATATAATTGTTGCTCTAATATTATTGTAAACAGTAGCTGTTCCATACAATTATACATACTTCACAACACCCCTCCCAGATCTTAGCCCACTTGATGGTTTCCTGAACTCTATTACTGTAGTGGTTAACTCTATTTTCTCACACACTATACCTATTTACTATCCTTTATTCTTACCTTACCTCAGAATCTGATCTCCCACAACCTCGCTGCTTTCTAGATCCAACTCACAATCCTTCCCTCCCCAACAAGAGTCCTATCTTCTTTCCATCCTTTCTAAAAATCAACTAGTTGGGTGGAAGATCACGGTTAACACTATACATAGACAAAGGATCTCCTATCTCTTCTCTACCAGCTGCTACAGTAAATATCATAGAATACTCTCTTGCTATCTTAAACCATTTTGCCTTCCCCCTCCAACTAATCACAAAAAAGAGTAGGTGGAAATGGTGAACATCAGGACACCCACTAGAAGAGGAAACCCAACAACCAAGAGACCACTAACAGATAACAACAGAAAAAGGTGAGGAGGAAGTGGAAACCACACAAACCTCAATCCAGGACCTATCTGGAAATACAACTAAATAGTGGAGAAACTACCCAGTACAAACAACTGAACAAGAGCAAGAGAGAATCCTCAAAACCATGTACACACAGAAGAACCAGCTTCAACACAATCTTCCCTCACCAGCATGACAAAATACAAGAGGTGGTGGACAGAGTGACCATCAGTTAATCAGCTGGTGGGAAGGACCCACGAAAGAAAGAACCAACAACAATCAAAACCCAAAGACAAACACAGAGCCAATTTAAACAACAGCCCAAGACCAGTGAGCTCAGGAGATTGAGGAGACTGCACCACTGAATCTCACAGGTATTCTATCACAGAAATTCACACCATAAACCCAGGGAGCCAGAACAGATCAATTTAAGAAGCTGAGGCTAACAAGAAGAGTCTCACAAACAATGGGAAGACAAAGAAACAATTCCCAAATGAAGGGAAAGGAGGAAGCCTCAGAAAGAACACTAAATGAAATAGAGGCAACTCAACTATCAGATATTGAGTTCAAAGCAATGGTTATCAGGAAGCTCAATGAGCTCACAATGAATTACCAGAAACTACAGAGAAACTGCAATGAACTCACTGCAAACTATATCAACATGAAAAATGAAACAGAAACTATCAACAAGAGCCAAGAGGAAATGAAGAATACAATTTCTCAACTCAAGAACACAGTAGAAGGAATCAAAAGTAGGATCGGTGAAGCAGAAGATCAAATCAGTAAGCCAGAGGACAAAGTAGAAAAAAACACCCAGAAAGAGCAAGAAAAGGAAAAGAGGCTCAGAAAGAATGAAGAGGGGTTAAGAGAAATGCAGGACAATATGAAACATAATAATATGTTTTATAATAATAATGTACATAATGATATGAAACATAATATTATCCATATAATATCCATATAATAATATCCATATAATATCCATATACCAGAAGGGGAAGAATAAAAGCAAGGGATAGAAAACCTATTTGAAAAAGTAATGATGGAGAACTTCCCTAATTTGATGACAGAGAAAGCCACACAAGTCCAGGAAACACAGAGTCCCAATCAAGAGGAACCCAAACAGGCCCACTTCAAGACACATCATAATTAAAATGGCAAAATATCAAGACAAAGAGAGAATCCTAAAAGCAGCAAGGAAGAAACAGGAAGTAACATACAAGGGAGCCCCAATAAGGTTAGCAGCTGACTTCTCAATGGAAATGCTCCAAGCCAGAAGAGAATGGCAAGAAATATTCCAAGTAATGAGAACCAGAGGTCTGCAACCAAAGCTACTTTACCCAGCAAGGCTCTCAATCAAGATAGAAGGCCAAATAAGAGCTTCTCAGACAAAAGAAGTCTAAAAAAATACACCTCCACCAAACCAGCTCTGCAAGAGATGCTAAAGGGACTGCTTTAAGGAAAGGAGGAAAAAGAGAGAGAGAGAGGAACACAGGTATGAAAATGGCAGTGAATAAATACCTATCAATAATAACCTTAAACGTAAATGGATTAAATGCTTCAATCAAAAGACATAGAATAGCTGAATGGATAAGAAAGGATGACTCACACATATGCTGCCTACAAGAGACCCACCTCAGGACAAAAGACCTACACACACTGAAAGTGAAGGGCTGGAAACAAATATTCCAAGCAAATAGACAGGAAAAAAAAGCCAGGGTAACAATATTCATATCAGACAAAATAGACTTCAAAGAAAGGGCCATAAAGAGAGACCCAGAAGGTCACTACATAATACTCAAGGGAAGAATCCACCAAGAAGACATAAACATTGTAAATATGTATGCACCCAACATAGGACCACCCACATACATAAAGAAAATCTTAGAGGACTTCAAGAAAGATATTGACAGCAATACAATTACAGTAGGGGATATTAACACCCCACTGTCAAAAATGGACAGATCTTCCAAACAAAATATCAACAAAGATATTGTGGCATTGAACAATGCCCTAGATGAAATGAACTTAACTGATATATACAGAGCCCTTCATCCCAAAGAAGCTAAATACACATTCTTTTCAAATGCACATGGAACATTTTCAAAGATAGACCACATGATAGGATACAAAACAAGCCTCAACAAATTCAAGACAATTCAAATCATACCAAGCATTTTCTCTGAACACAAGGGACTAAAACTAGGAACAAACCCCAAGGGAAAAAAACAAAACACTCAAAATCATGGAGATTGAATAGTATGCTATTAAATAATGAATGAGTGAAGAATGAAAATAGGAATGAAATCAAAAAGTTTCTGGAAACAAATTAAAATGAACTCACACAACCCAAAACCTATGGGACACAGTGAAGGCAGTCCTGAGAGGGAAGTTCATAGTGATACAGGCCTACCTAAAAAAGATAGAAACATTTCAAACAAACAACCTAATCCTATGCCTACAAGAACTCAAGGAACAACAACAAAGACAGCCCAGAGCAAGTAGAAGGAAGGAAATAACCAAGATCAGAGAAGAATTAAATGACCTAGGGACTAAAAGCACAATTCTAAGGATCAATGAATCCAGAAGTTGGTTCTTTGAAAATATAAACAAAATTGACAAGCTTTTAAGCAGACTCATCAAGAAAAAAAGAGAAGACCCAAATAAACACTATCAGAAATGAAAGAGGAGAGATTACAACTGATACCACAGAAATACAAAGGATTGTAAGAAATTACTATGAATAACTGTATGCAAAGAAATTTAAAACCTAGGTGAAATGGACAAATTTCTAGAAAAATATAATCTTCCAAAACTCAATGAAGAAGAAGCAGAAAGCCTGAACAGACCAATAACAGCAGAAGAAATTGAAACAGTAATCAAAAAACTCCCAACACACAAAAGTCCGGGTCCGGATGGTTTCACAGGAGAATTCTAAAAAGCATTTAAAGAATAGCTAACCCCTATCCTTCACAGACTATTCCAAAAAATTCAAAAAGATGGAAGACTCCTAAAATCTTTTTATGAAGCCGGCATCATTCTAATCCCAAAACCAGATAAAAAAACAACAAAAAAGAAAACTTCAGGCCAATATTGCTGATGAACATTGATGCTAAAATCCTCAACAAAATATTGGCAAACCACATCCAACAATACATTAAAAAGATCATACACTATGACCAAGTGGGATTCATCCCAAGGATTCAAGGATGGTTCAATATTCACAAATCAGTAAATGTAATACATCACATAAACAAAAGCAGAGATAAAAATCACATGGTCATATCAATAGATGGGGAAAAAGCATTTGATAAGGTACAGCACCCATTTATGGTAAAAAACACTTAGCAAAGTGGGAATAGAGGGAGCATTCCTCAACATAATAAAGGCCATATATCAGAGACCTACAGCCAACATCATATTCAATGGGAAAAAACTAAAATCTTTTCCACTAAGATCAGGAACAAGACAAGGCTGTTCACTTTCACCACTTCTATTCAATATAATATTGGAAGTTTTAGCCACAGCGATCAGACAAGAAAAGGAAATAAAAGGCATCTAAATCGGAAAGGAGGAAACAAAACTATCATTGTTTGCAGATGACATGATAGTGTACATAGAAAATCCTATACTCCATAGAAAAACTGCTCAACCTAATAAATGAATTTGGCAAAACAGTGGGATATGAAGTCAACATCCAGAAATCAAAGGCATTTTTGTATATCAACAAGGAAACAGCAGAAGCAGAAATCCAGGAAAAAATCCCATTCGATATAGCAACAAGAAAAATAAAATACCTAGGAATAAACCTAACCAAAGAGGTAAAAGACCTGTATTCAGAAAACTACACAACACTAAAGAAAGAAATCAAGGAAGACACAAACAAATGGAAACACATACCGTGTTCATGGATCAGAAGAATTAACGTCATCAAAATGTCCATACTACCCAAAGCAATTTACACATTCAGTGCAATACCTATTAAAGTACCAATGGCATATTTCACAGAAATAGAACAAACACTTGAAAAATTTATATGGAACCATAAACGACCTGGAATAGTTGCTGCAATTTTGAGAAAGAAGAGCAAAGTAGGAGGGATCACATACCTGATACCAAACTGTATTACAAGGCCACTGTAATCAAAACAGTCTGGTACTGGCATAAAAACAGGCACATGAACCAATGGAACTGAACATAGAGGCCAGAAATAAACTCAAGTCTCTACAGTCAATTAATATTTGACAAAGGGGGCAACAACATAAAATGGAGTAACAATGGCCTCTTCAACAAATGGTGTTGGGAGAACTGGACAGCTACATGCAAAAAAAAGGAAACTTGAGCACCAACTTACACCATACGCAAAAATAAATTCAAGGTGGATAAAAGGTTTAAATATAAGCTGTGACATCATCAGAGTCCTAGAGGAGAAACATAGGCAGGAAAGACTCAGATATTTCACGCAGCAACATTTTTACTGATATGTCCCCTAGAGCAAGGGACATAAAGGAAAAAATGAACAAATGGTATCTCATCAAAATAAAAAGCTTCTGCATGGCTAGAGAAAACAGTATTAAAATAAAAAGAGAACCAACTGTATGGGAAAACATATTTGCCAATGATACCTCAGACAAGGGTTTAATCTCCAAAATATATAAAGAACTTACACGACTCCACTCTAAGAAGACAAGCAACCCAATTAAAAAATGGGCAAAGGACTTGAGCAGACACTTCTCCAAGGAGGACATACAGAGGATCCAGAGACACATGAAAAGATGCTCAATATCGCTAGCTATCAGAGAGATGCAAATTAAAACCACAATGAGATACCACTTCACACCAGTCAGAATGGCCATGATATACAAAGCAACAAACAACAAATGTTGGAGAGGTTGTGGAGAAAAGGGAACCCTAGTGCACTGTTGGTGGGTTTGCAGACTGGTACAACCCCTATGGAAAACAGTATGGAATTTTCTAAGAAAACTAAAAATGGATCTGCCTTTTGACCCAGCAATTCCACTGCTGGGATTATATCCTAAGAACCCTGAAACACCAATCCAAAAGACCCTATGCACCCCAGTGTTCATAGCAGCACAATTTACAATAGACAAGTGTTGAAAGCAACCTAGGTGCCCATCAGTAAACGAATGGATCAAAAAACTAT
Organism: Phyllostomus hastatus; assembly: GCF_019186645.2. Taxonomy (NCBI): domain Eukaryota; kingdom Metazoa; phylum Chordata; class Mammalia; order Chiroptera; family Phyllostomidae; genus Phyllostomus; species Phyllostomus hastatus. The sequence continues at coordinate 8,381,681 of NW_025333999.1, read as the reverse complement.
GGTACATTTACACAATGGAATTCTATGCAGCAGAAAGAAAGAAGGAGTGCCTACCCTTTTCGACAGCATGGATGGAACTGGAAAGCATTATGCTAAGAGAAATAAACCAGGCAGTGAAAGACAAATACCATATGATCTCACCTTTAACAGGAACCTAAACAACAAAACAAACAAGCAAAATATAACCAAAGACACTGAAATAGAGAACAGGCTGACAGTGACCAGAGGGGAGAGGGGAGGGAATTTCAGGGGAAAAGGGGAAGGGTTTACAGGAACAAGTATAAAAGAAACATGGGAAAAAACTAGTGGGGAGTAGAAATGGGAGGGAGGTGGGGAGGGCTGGGGGGTGGGCTGGGATGGGAGTAAAAGACAGAAAACTGTCCTTGAACAACAATGAAAAAAAAAACCAAAAGAATACGTGACCAGACTCAGGAAGAGAAAGGATGAGACTTTGGGAGATAGTGAATTTCCTTTAATCTGAGATCATCAGTTACTAAAGGATTACAGAGACATTTCCTGATGGCCTCGTTTGAGTTAGGTTCCCCTGTCACAGCCCCTTCATATCTACTTTAAACTTGTCACATCGCACTAGAGTTCGTGTATCTCTGCCTTCTACATTAGATGTGAGCTCCTTCTAGGCAAGACCTATCCTTCCATCACCCTGTATCCTCAACAGCTGGCTGTGGCCTGGCACTCAGTATGAGCTCAGAGATCACTGGGCCAATACCCAAACCAACAGCAGGGGCTGGGCTAGAACCTACCCAACCTCTAGTACCGGTCCTCTAGTGCCTGTTAGGAACCGGGTCACACAGCAGGAGGTCATCTTGAATGTAATGTGCTTGAAATCACCCCAAACCACAACCCCCACTGGTTTGTGGAAAAATTTTCTTGCACAAAACCGGTCCCTGGTACCAAAATGTTGGGGACCACAGGGCCAGTTGACCTCTCAAGTCCCTTTCAAAGGGGTGATGATCCTGAACTCCTGTGAGGGAGGCCGCTTGGCCGAGGCAGTGTGGGGAGTAGCACGTGAGCTCGGCCAGGGAAGGCTGTGGTAAGAGAAGGGACATGCATAATAGGCCTTCAGCGTCCATTTTTAGAACATTTAATCGTATTCTTGCCATGACTTCTCATTAAGGGAAAAATTACAGTTCTAGAATATCAATCAATATTATGTTGCCAGAAGGAAGAAAGGGCAACTTGAGGAAATGAGGAGAGGCACAGGGGAGAACTCCAAGGCCTTGCTGACCGGGCGGGTGTCCCCTGGTTGAGTGTGTGTTGGGGGGCACTGAAGGTGGAGGTGAAGAGTGGGCACAAGTCACTAGGTGCTAGGCTGCAGCTCCCAATACTCTCCTGGTGGGAAAAGAGTGAAGCAGCAGAAACTGGGGTGCCCAGTGGCCCTGGGGCCCCACGGAGGCTGAGGGAGCCAGTGACAGCTATGGGACAAGGCAGGAGGCAGCTAATATGTATGTTAAACATGTGGAAATGAGAACAAATAGAGGAGCCGGGAGACAAATATTGAACAGGGTCTGGGCCCGAGACTAAACCAATACTGGAAAATGAGAGGCTGCTGAAAGCAAATGAGCTGCCAAGGGAAGAGCAGGGAGCGTAGAGTGGGAAGGAGGCTGAGGACAAGCCTCCAGGAGCCCCCGTGGGCTCTGGCTGGCCAGCCCTGGGGGGCAGGGTGACACAGAGAGGCATGCATGCCAGGATGGCCCCCTCCTTAGCACCTTCTCCTCAGTTTCTGGCCATCCTCCTCTGCCCTCCACTCAGTCTCACCCCTTGAGCCTGTCTCAGGTTGGAACTCTGCCTGCTCATACCCTGGGTCTGTGTCCTGGAGGTTGCTATTTAGTGGCAGGGGCTGGACAGGCAGCTCCCGAATGTTGGGGGTACAGATGGTAGGGGCCTGGGGCACCGGTCTTCTTGGAAGATGGGGTGGAGGCGAGTAAGGGACCTGTCGTGAAGCTCGGTTTGCACAGCAAATACAGCCCTTTCACTCCTCGGAAGCTGCTTGGGTTGTTGCTGTCAGAGGAAAGGGGTAGGGTTTGGACCCAGATCCCTCCTCTCCTGGCAGAGACACAGGGAGACCATGGCTGGATGGCAGATAGGCCTAGAGCATGGGACACGAGCCAGGGCAGGAAATCCAGGGGCTTGCTTTCTGCCTGAGATCACCGGGCTCTGCCCTCGCTCCTTGCTGGGACAGTGAGGGACAGAGCAGTCTGCGTCACAGTCAGGAAGGACAAAGCCCTGGGGTGGATCAGCAGAGGGGTCAGTGGGGAGGGAGCTCTGCCATTCAAATGCAGGGATGGCCCCCTCTTATTCCTCCAAAGCCACAGTCACCAGTCACCTCGGGCTCCTCTGGTGGATTTTGGAGGTGAGAGAAGTCGAGGAAGGGACAAGGCTTCTGTGCAGCCTTTTTCCCCCTTTTTTGTCATACCTTCACAAGCAAGAATATGATGTAAAGAGAAGATGCAGCTCAGGTAAATGCATTTTCAACAGTTCTCAGGACCAGAGCAGACGGCACCAGGACCGGCACCTTCGTCAGGCTCTCTCAGCAGCCCAGCCCTGGCTGCAGGGAGTCAGGCTGGCCACAGAAGGGTTCCACTGCATGCTATCTACACATGGGAAGACAGCTATTTCATTTTCTTTAGTTGTTTGTTTTTCACAGATAATGCTCTTGCTTCTACTTGTCTCGTCTTCTTGGAGCTGGTGCCACAAGATCACCACTGGAAGCTGTTTGAGCCCAATCTACAGTTTAATGCCAGCCATGGACTAAACTGAGTCACTCCCTCAATTAATGTGTTGAAGTCCTACCCCCCAGTCCCCCGCCGTGTGACAGCATTAGAAGGTGGGCCTTGGGGAATGCAATTCGAGTTATAGGATGTGAGGAGTGTGGGGTGTCTATGATGGGATTAAAAAAGAGACTGTCCCTCTCTGCCATGTGAGGACACAGCAGAAGGAGGCAGTCTGTGGGCCAGGACGAGGGCCCTCCCCAGGACCTGAATCAGCCAGCACCATGATGTCTACCTCCCAGCCTCTGGAACCCTGAAGAGTAAGTGCCTGTCATTTCGTTTAGGCCATCCTATCCATGGGATTTTATGACAGCCAGAGCAGATGAAAACATTGCTCAACCTAAAATCAGAATCATCCTGTCCTTAGAATTCACTAAGAGAATTCAGTGTCAAGGTAACCTTGACCTTGTGACCTTGTTCAAAACTGTTTTTGGTCTGGTTTGCAAGACCAAGCCTTCCTTGGTGTGCATGTACCCTGGTGTCTGGAATGGAGCCTTGACCCAGGTTACTTGTCTCGAACTCCACTGCCTCAAGGTTAGGTCCCACTTTGCTCTTTTTGCCCATCTTTGGAGTCTGCGTGGAACTCAGGGACCATGCTCTTTGTGGCCAGGTCTCTCCGATGGTGGTCACCTATGTGTATCTTTACCTCCACATATCCCAGCCCCTGAATCCCCACCACAAGCTCCCCCTCCTCTCCACGTCACTGCGCATTGGCCCTGGCAGCTCCTTCCTGATTCTGAACACTGTTTATCTCCTCTCACCGTCCCCTTTGGAATCAAACCCTTCCCTCATGGCTCAACCCTGGAGCTTCACAGTGTGTCTGCAGGTCCCCGGTTCTCCAGTGCCAACTCCAGCTGATGGCAGGGACTTTTATACCAGTGCTGGCAGGGCTCCTGAGACTGGTGGGCACTGGCTGATTCGAAGCCTTATTACGGAAACTTGAGCAAACTTCGTATTCCACCAATATTTGCAAAGTACGAGAGAAAGTCAAGTCATTATGAAATGATATTCTATTAGCTTATATTAATGAAAGCAGCATGGCACAAAGCCATTGCTTTTGGTCCAGATATTGCCCAGCTACTTGACAGAGCTGTTGGTACTGGAAGACAGCTCCAGCTCCCACTCTGTGCTTGGGCCCTGCAGAGACACAGGGGGACTCTCTCCTGAAAAATGCAGGGGAGACCTCACCCAGGGTGCATGCAGGACCAGGCAGAGCGGCTGACCAGGCTGGAGGCCGGAGGAGATGGGATGGCAGAGGTGGGCTGTCTGGCTGCTGGTCTCAATCACTGAGCTTCTGACCATGACCAGGGAGGGTGCCTGGTGAAGGACGTAGTGCCAAGCACATCTGAGGCTCTTCGATTGGTAACCAACCCTATCATCCTAGTAGTCACAATGCAGATTAGACAGAACCATCCTCTGCTTCCGCACCCACTTCTTCTTCCTCCACCGTCTCTCGTGTTAATTGGTGACAACCCCCTCTCTTCTCCCTCATCAGGATAAAGGTGATGGCTGTTTGAACCTGATCTGATCATAGAACAGATACATTGGCAATGAGGGCCAACTAGGATAAGGAACAATAGGATTTACCTCCTTCGCACCAGACATGGTATGGGGTTGGGGTTTCTAGAGAAGGCATGGCCCAGTTCTAGAAGTTCTGCCAAAGACCCTGCAAGTACCTGTAGCGATCTGACTAGAGAAAGCCCCCCCCGCCAGCTTGGTCCCAGTGAGAATCAGGGCCAGGTAGAGTGGTACTCCCCTGGCAGGACCAGTGGCACCCCCACCAGGGGCCAAGCTGGGGTGCTCCCTTCACCAGAGTCCCTGTAAGCAGTCCTTCCTCCCATTGTTTTAGCAACACAAACCTCTATAAGGACACTTGTCACCAGGCAAGAAGCAGGGAGGCTCAGAGATGCCAGCGATTGCCAGAAGCCACAGTTCTGCTCTCCGCTGGACCACTGTCTACCTGAATGTCATGGGCAGAGGTTTCTGGAGAGCTGTTTCCTGGTCCTGGGATCCCTCACCTTCTGTGGCTGGCCCTGACACTCCATCATTAGTCAGTCACTTGTCTGTCTCAGAGCATCAGAGCTGGGAGGCCCCGAAGGCTGCCTAGTGCATTCATCCTCAGACTTTCTCTGCTCACTGATCCCTTTGAGAGTCCAGTGGAAATAACTGATTGCTTTCCCAGGCCTGTGTGTGGAATACCCATGTACATGAGGCCTCTCATACAATTTGGAGGGAAATCCTGGACCCTCCAAACACAGCCGTGGGCCCCAGGTGAAGATGACCTGGTCTGGTCCTCACTTGACATTTCTTAGATAGGCAACAGAGGCAGAGGGGACCTGCCCAGGGCCCCGTCTCCACTCTCATTTGGTGTTTCTCCAATGTCTCATCAATCCTTGGGGCCTCCTGAGTCCACTCAGAAAGTGCGAATACTCTCGCAGGACGACCCCTCTTCCTGTTGGCTGGTGGGCTGGTGGGTAGGTGGGCGAGGACCGGAGGGCCTGTGTGGTGAGTGAGGGGCGCCTGTGATCTCATGTGAGGATGCGGCAGAGGCCAGCCAGTCCTACACCAAATGCTGTCTCTGCCCTGTGACTTTTGGCAGGTTAATTAACCTCTCTGAGATTTTATTTCTCTTCTTCAAAGCGGAGGTCATAGCCATGCCCGTGTTTGTGGTGGAAGAGGCGAGAACGTGCATGGCAGGGGTTATAGTCAGTCATTCTTCTGCTTTTCACATTATTCGGGGGAAGCCAGCAGTAGCCCCAGCCCAGTACCTACAACTGACACTATGCTCTGCTTCCCTTTCTTTCCATGGTTCTCCACCAGCCCATGGCCCTGAGCCCCAGGGCTCCTGCTCAGGAAATAGGATTCCAGTAGCAGAGAAGTGGGGGCCTTAAATAACCACCCCCAGGCACAGGAGCCGCACCCCCCTACCCCCCTACCCCGCACCTGTCACTGGCTCCTGCAGCTGTGAGGCCAGCTTGCCCCCTGGTGGCAGCCCAGCCCTGGAAATCAGACTGGGGCTGCAGAGTCAGGGGTCAGCCCTCAGCCAAGACAGACATGGGGCAAATCCAGGACTAGGGGCCCTGGGCAGAGCCACAGCCACCTTCTCAAGGCATGAGGTGACTCCTTAGGGTGGAGCAGAGTCAAGCTGCACCCCCTGCACAGAAACACACACACAGTCCTGCTGAAAATGCCCCTCAAGGGCAGCATGATGTACTGGGAAATGGGGAGGGCAGGGCCTGGGTTACGGGAGTTGTGGGGGGTGAGGGGTGGGCTGGAGAAGGCAGGAGTGTGCATCAGGATCCCAGGCTCACAGGTTTGGCTTTGTGTGTGTGAGTGAATGTGAGAGAGAGACAGAGAAGGAGACACATTGAGACAGAGGGAGAGCCAGAGAAAGAGACCGTGAGAGTGGGGTGCATGGGAGAGAAGGAGACAGAGAGGGGGGATTTAGCACAACTCAGCCCTCTCCCTTTTGGGCCCAGAGAGCCATAGCCGAGAGAGACACAGGTCTGGGGTGTTGGAACTATCTCTGCCGCAGCCCCTGCAGGACAGAGAGGCCAGACTCGCTGAGGCAGGGCAGCCCAAGCTGCGGGCCCTCCGACTGGGAGTGCCTGGTGCCTGGAGCAGGTGCTGGGAGCAGAAGAGCAGCGCTTATCTCTCCGGAACAGTTCAGTTCCCCCACGTCCAACACAAATAGAATCCTTCCCTGCAAGGCGGCTGCCCTGTCCCCTTTAGAGCAGCTGCTCGCCTTTCAATTTGGTCTTAAGATGCGATGGATACAAATTGCCAAGGTTTGGTCAGCTTTTGAGTGAAAGCAAATTTTACAGCAGGGGAGGGGAGTGAGGGAGCTGGGGAGGTGGGGAGGTAGCAGGAGACAGAGGGAGAAAAAGCTGAAATAGAAAAATTGCTGAACGGCCTCCTGCAGCCTGTCAGGAGTATTAACTTAGGATGATGTAGGAGAAAAGACTAAGTGGTTTTTGTGTCGGCTACACTGAATCAAACCACTTCAAATGTATGCGTGAGCATGTGCGTGGCGGCACGCCGGGCCCACCTCAGGAATGGAGAAACAGACTGTTTTAAGGGTTTTTTATGTTTTGCAAATAGAAAAAATGCTATGCATAAATCAGAAAGAGGGAGAGCCCTGGGGATGAGGGCTGCCTGGGCCTTTGTGGAGGGAGGCAGGGGCTGGGAGGCCAGGCTGGCTCCTGGGACAGGAATCAGGGTGGGAGCAGGGAGCCACTGCAGAGGCTGTACCGGGGCCTTGAGTGAGGGGGAGCCCCTGGGCCCAGGGGGGACACAGGAATGTGCCCTTTGCCTGCCTTCCCCCAGAATCCCAGATGCTTCTACCCCTCCTCCCCCACCCCCCGGAGGCCACAACACAGAGGAGAGTGCCGGTCCCAGGCCACCTTCGGCATTACTGCTGACTTCAGACATCACTCCTTCATTGAGTGCTTGCTGCATGACAGGTATTTTTAAATTAATTTGTTTTTAAAACGTTTACTAAGCACTTCTAATGCGTACTATGGACCAGGCATTGTCTCAGCACTTTACAGTTATGAATCCATTTAACGATGTAATTGCCTTATGGGTGTCATTTTACAAAAAGGAAACAGAGGCCCAAGGAGGTTGATTTGCCCAAGAACACACTCGAGGGTGACAGCTGAGAGTCACATCCTTGTGCCCTTTCCAGAGCCCAGGGGAACTGGGACTTGCTTCTAACCGACACAATGTGGCAAAGGGGATGGGATGTAATACCATGATTATGTGGCGTTCTGCAAGACTGCTTTAGGAGTCTGGAGAAAGAGAGAGAGGTGCTGTCCTGCCTTGCCCTGCCGTGGGTGAGAGGCCACATGGCAGGGAGCTGCAGGGGGTCTCTAGCAGCTGAGGCCCTCAGGTCCACAGCCACAAGGGACTGAATTCTGCCAACACCTAGTGAGCCTGGAAGAGGAATCCCAGCCTCTGATGGGATCGAAGCCCCAGTGACCCCTGGGGAGATCTGGAGCAGAGGACCCACTGAGTGGTGCAGGATTCCTGGCCCGTGGACACTGTGAGCTAAAGAATTGGTTCCATGGCATTAGCGACCTAATGCAACGCTGGAACTGAACTTGGAACCACGCTTTAGCATCGCCTGTGCTATCGCTTACATAGCCACTGCGGCTCACAGTTCTCCCAGTGATGCTGGAAACCAGGTTTTGTTTCCATTTGCAGCTAAGAAGGCTGAGGCTCAGGATGCTTATGGACCAAGGTCCTGCAGCTGCTGAGGGCTCCGCGGAACTCCCTCTGTGGTCGCTGCCACCGAGCAGGCCCCGTGCACTCGCCACTCTGGGCTGGGCCTCCTCTGGCATCAGAATACAGGAGGCTTGGCTCCCCAGTCCTGCAGACTCTCCTATTCTGTGATTTTTTAAAATTTTTTTAAACTTTATTTTAATTGTTAACACTGTTACAGGTGTCCCCGCCTCCCTCCCCCACTTTGTGTACCTCCGCCCAGCTTGCGCCCCTCCTGCCCCATCCTTGAGGCCGTCCCCACGCTGTTGTCTGTGTCCATGGGAGAGGCAGGTGTTCTCTGGCCACTGCCCTCCCCTTCTTTCACCCAGTCCCGCCCCCTCCCTCTGCCAGCTGTCGCTCTGTCCCAAGACTCTTTCTGTTTTGTTTGTTAGTTTATCTTGTTCATTAGATTCCACATATAGCTGAGATCATTCTGTGATTTTTAACTTCCTCCACCACTCCTTCCGCGCTTTCCTTTCAGCCTTTGCAACATACTCTTTGTTCTGTCCTTCCTCTTCCTTCCTCCCTCCTGCAGTCTCCCTGAGGTCCCCACTTACCAACCCTTGTTCCGACCTTCACTAAGTGCCTCATGATGGCCAGGCAAGGTGACAGACATGAAAGGAGCCAGGCGTTCCCTCACAGCTCACACTTACCCCCTGGTTTCTTTCCTTCTTCTGTAGCTCTCCCCAGGACTGCGTTTGGTACCCTCACTGCTGGTCCTGCTGGTCAGCAGTCTGGTTGTTCCCATCCCAGGAATAATGTGGGAGAAGACAGCTGACTTCAGGGTGGCTCAGGAGCAGATGGGGCACTTGGCTGAAGAGCCAGTGTCATTCTCCCGCTGGCTTGCCCCAGCTAGGCCGGCCAGCCTTCCTCCCAGACCGCTCCCTTCCCATGGCCGCCCGCTCCACTCCCGCAGGGGGCACAGGCCCCACCACCGTTCCCCTCTGGCACCTCTCTGTGATGACCAGCACACCCGGCATTATGACATCACCTTGGCCAAACTGCTTCCCGGGGGCTGATGGCTTAGGGCGGACAGCCTGGGGGAGAGCCCAGGAATGGCTGCCCCGCCACTGACCTCCTCCATCTGGCCTGTCTGGGGCAGTAACTGGGAAGACAGGCAGGGAAGAAACAGTTTCTGGCACCTTCCACAGAATGTGGATAAACTGTGCCAGGATGGCTTGTCCCCTGGCCAGGGGATGGGTGGCACAGCGCCCAGGAGCTTTCCAGGGCCCTGGTTATGATACAAAACAATGACACCACTTTCAGCCCTGGGTTCTTTGCCATTTCCCTTCTCCATTCCCAGCCAGGGCCTGCAGGGGAGCATTTCAGCCAATGCTCACGGCTTCTGCTTGCACACACACAAACACATGTGCGCATGCACACACAAACAAGCATGCACATGCGCACATATATACACATGCACACTCTTGCACGCACATATGTACACACATGCTCACATATGCATTTGGCCCAGGAGCTAAATGCTTTGTTCCCTTGCTGATATTTGTGCATAAACTTTAGACACACACTCCAACCTGGAAACTGTCCTTTGCACCTGAAGCTTAAGCATCCTTAATTGGATATGCTTTTCCATGCCCTGAGGAACACACACAGGAGCAAATACTGACTCCAACCCAGAGTTCTCACAGGGACCCAGCACGGTGATGCATGGCAACATGCTTTCTGGGGTGAAGGGCTGCAGAGATGAACGGTGGTCCAGTGTCCTGGCAGAACCCAGTGCATTTGTGGTTTGTGCAGGTAGTGAGGTGAGGGTCCAGGAGCTGCAGCTGGCATACGCATTCTGTATGGGACTTTTTATGAAACACTGAATATTTACCCTTCCTGTAGACACCTGGAAGTGTGTTTGCCTCTCTTCTTGCCATTGTGGCTGGGCTGGGTGACCAGATGAGACGAGGCAGCCACAGCGAGGAGAGCAGTGAGGCAGACGGGTGGCGTTTCTCTACTGCTCTTACAGAGGATGGATGTTCAGTGAGGGAGAAGGGAACCGTTAGATCCGGAAGCTGGAGAGGCTGGGCTGTCTAGGTGGATCCAGGTTGTTCTGAGTAGGCACCTGGGGTTCAGGTGTCAGTACCCCCTCCTCCTGGTCCCTTCTGACCGAGTGCAGCATCAGCACCCTGAAGGCTAGGTCGGGCAGGACAGGCAGCTCCTGCAGGGGCACCCGCCACTCGGAGGCCTGAAGCTTGCTCCTGCGCACAGGGGCAGTGGCAAAGGGACACTCAGGTGTGATGGGGAAGACGTTCATGGGCATAAGATGGGGTGGACCCCACAGTCAGGGTCCAATCACCATGGCCATTTGGGGATTATTGCTGACAGGACTAGCCCACTTGTGCCCACAGGTGGTCACGCTCCACCATCTAGTGACAGGTTCTTTGTTAGCCCACAGTGACCATCCCCAAAGAAGGAGGCTCTGCACCACTGTCCATATCCCTGGTGCCTCGTGAGGGTCTGGCCTGTCACGGCCCTGGTTCCTTGTGATGAGCAACGAGCCCAAAACCCAGTCTCATGACTGATGGAACCCACCTTCCAGTATTTGTGAAGTGCTGCTAGTGTTCCCCAAACTGCCCGCACGTGCAGGAAGCCCTGCTGGCCTGCAGGCTGTCTGGTGCGAGTTAGAAGAAGATGCCCCCGCTTTGGGCCAGAGAAATGACAAAATGGTGCCCCCAGTTATGAAAAGGACCCCTCCTGAGCATTCACCAATTAGACAAAGGAGCTCAAGGTCCGGGGCTTTCAGGCCCCACTTTGCAAGCCACAGGTGAGACTTCTATTCCTTCCATCGGAAACCCACAGCCAAATCAGAGGAACGAGATGGACACAAGGGAACACCTGGCTACACACAGCTTCAAGGATTTGTGTGTGACGAGAGTCGGGGGCCATCCTGGGAGTCTTCCTGGTAGCAGCTGGAGGTGGAGGGGGTCCTGGAAGGCTGGGCAAGAGAGAACTGGGGTTACGTCTTGCCTGCTATCCCTTCTTGGCATCAGAGAGAAAGCACCACCACTCATAATTTCAGAAAGGCTAAATTGGTTCCAATCTATGATTCAAGGAGCCCTGGAGTCTACCTTCTATAGATAGCTCTTTGGAAGGTTCGAGAACTATCAAAGACGTTGAAATCCATGACACTGACATGCACAGATGAGGGTTGCACATCAACTCTCCTAGGAGGGGTGGCACAGTGCCATCCAACGAGACGGACGTGACGGAAGTCGGACGCACAGCTGTGGTGGAGGGCTGGCTCCCTGCTGGGCACGACGCTGTGTGCTTTGCAGGTAATATCTCATTTAGTGCTCATGACACTCTTACAAGGGACACATTAGTTTTTCAGTTTGTAAATAAATAAACAGACTTAGCATAGATAATGATGAGAATAAGAATCCTTATGTTGTGCTTACTATGTTCCAGGCACCTTCATAAACACTTCATGCATATTAATGACTAAACCCTCATAGTAACTGTATGAAGTAGTTGTATTATAATCCCCCCTTTTTATGGATGAGGAAAATGAAGCCCAGAGAGATTAAATCACTTGCTTAACATTTAAAAAACATGCTCAAGGTCTTGTGGCTGACAACTAAGAACCGGAATTCAAACCCAGGCTGGCGGGTATCTGAAGACTACTTTCTCACACCCTGCTGTGGGGCAGCACTGCCCCGAAGGCTCCGTGGAAGGCGCCCTAACCCTGGAGGCAGGAACACACACCCTCGGGAACGTGTGCACTCAGGGACCTGGGAATATTGCCTAAGGCAGCTAGCTGTCAGTGTGAAATTTCTTAGGATCTATGTGTTTTATTTTAAGAATTTTTGTGTGCATTTTGCATCCTACTTTACAATGTGTATTTTTAACATAAAATAATATAATTTTTGCTGTTGTTCTCAAAACTTTGAGGAAAAAAGATACTCCTGGAGGCCATGCTATGCTTACCCCGAGGTTTTGCTTACCTCCTGGCCCTCCACCTGGTGCCCCTGGGGCCATATGCACCCATGTGCAAGAAAAATGGCTGAAATGAGATTCAGGTAGGTTTTGAAACCATTCGGATCACAGCTTAGACCCCGGCTCCATTTTGCCACCAGGCACTGTGACCTTGGGCAAGTCTCCTCATTGCTGCGAGTGAAGGTGCTCTCCGTCTGTCAGTCAGAGACAGTGTGTGCCTGTGGGAGAGGCGTTCTGGGGAGGGAGGCCAGGCATCTGACACTGGGCAGAAGCCCCAGAAGAGGCACCGTTCTGACTGATGACGCGTGATGATGGTGTCACCTGCAATTATGGCAAGTCCACAGCATTGGCAGGTCATCTTCACGCCCCTCCTCAGCCGGTGTGTATCCTTGGTGGGGAGAGAGGCACTGCGCGTTCTCCTAGAGGGGTGTGCTGTCTGCTTCCTGCGAGCATGCCGCCTGCGCGGGGCTTCGGTGAGAGCCAGGGCTCTGCCCCCTCGCCCACGTGTGCATCCTCACTGACTGAGGCAAGGAGCTTTTTTCCCTGTTGGCTGGTGGCTCTGCTCAGAAGAAGGGCCAGCTTGAAATGTATGGGTCACATACATATTATGTTCATGTTATATCCAAACCTCTCCTTTAAATACTTTCTAAGACCCTTTAACTCTGTGACCAAGGCTTGAGCAGAAAGGAGAGTTACCGGCCAGTGAGGTCAACAAGAGCCCCTGGCCTGGAAACTTTCTGTTTGTAGGAGAGTCCGTGAGTCTTACCGGCCTTGGTCTCGTCTCCTCCTTCGTGAAATAAAGCTAAAATGGCCAGGTGTGGTCATTAGGGACGCTTTATCACACCGCTGCGACGGCTGGTACAAACAAACAAACGCGCACAAGGTGAGTGCCGCAGCAGATCTGGAGCGGGTCAGAGCCCGTGTGCTGCGGGTGGGTCGGAGACGCTGCGGCTGCGCGGGACAGGGCGGCTGGTCCCTGGGAGAGCTACACACGGAATCGCTGTGCGACTGGCAAGCCCACATCTAGGTGCACAGAAATAGTTTAAAACCATCATGCTTTAAAAGTAAAACAATTGTTTTGTATATTTTTTCCCTTTCTGTTCTTCACCAGAAGATTGGAAGTTAAATCCTTTCTTGTTTATGAAGAAGCAGCGGGGGAAAGAAAACAGCTTCAAGCTCAGTAGGACGCTGGGCTTCCTACTGAGGAACTTCCTCAGTGGGGCTTCCCCCCTGGTGGACGCTAGGCCACCAGGGGACTGCGAACAGGCTTCCAGCAAGCCCAGGCCGAGGCCCGCTGGGTAGTGACAGTACCCTGGAAATTGACCTTGAACACTGGCCCTCCACCTGCTCATGTGCTGGTGTTGTGTCCAGGTGCTTTCCCCTGATGAGTAGTCAGGTGGTAACAGTTTCTAGAAGCATTTGCAAGGCGGGCAGAGGGTAAGGGCTCTGATGGGAGCAAAGGGAGCCTCCTCTGGCACTGCTGAAGTCTTTGCAGCATGCAGGGGTGTCTGCGGCTGCCGCCGCGGGCCAATGGGAATCTGAGGACTGGGAACCTATACCGCCAACAGAGTTGTCAACAGCAGTCTTAGCCCCACAGTTATAATATGTAGACTTTTTGATTTCTTCTGTCATTGAGATGATCCTGCAAAGGTCTGCTGAGAACAAATGAGAAGGGGAAGGAGGGTTTGTAGAGGAGGTGACAGGGACAGGGTTGGGGGACAGGCCAATGTGTGGAGAGCTTATCTGCCTTCTGGACTTCCCAGGCTTCAGGGGGAGGGAGGGGAAGGCTGGGCCCATGGAACGGCAAAGGACTGCGGTCACCACGAGGCAGTGGAGGGAGCCTGGGGGATTGTCCTGTCCCAAAGCCCCAGCAACACCCAGAGGGAGCAGGGCTCTGGGAGGGTCCCTCAGCCAACTGGAGACTGTAAGCCAGACTACTACAGAGGCTGGTTGTCCTTCCCCTCGGGGTTTTGGATGGTCGCCCTGGGTAGCCAGAGCCTCCTCTGGTGACTCCTCCGGGGTGTGACTGTGGCCTGAGCTCGGCCTGAGACTTTGCTCATTCCCAAATGGACGAACCCACATGGACATCTTCACTCTGCCTCATGATGCTGCAGGCCACACTAACAGCCCAAGCCACAGGTCAGCGAGGGCATGGGCTTCCAGCTGAAGGAGGTGGTGCCTGAATCAAACCTACTGGGGTCCTCTGACCCCAGCTGAGGGAGAAAGCAGCTAGGCAAGACCGTGGGCTAACAACAATGATAATGACAGCTACGGTAACAAAAACTAGCTCAGAGTTGTTGAAAGAAGTAAATGAAAGCATAGAGGAGACCTCGACCCATAATCACTGTTCAGTAGATGTTAATTCATTCCCCCTCCTTTTCTTCTGGGAGGGGGCGCACTGGATCAAAACCTTTCCCTCTTCCTAGCTGCCAAGATCCCTTCTTGCCCTCCTCCCTTTCTTCTATGTCGGTAACCCCCTTCTCCCTTCTCTCCGCCCCCACATGCAAAGTCTGCAGAGGCAAATTGTACTTGTCTCTTGTTCTCCCATCAAATCCCACGGGCTGTGGGTAGAGCCACAGGCTCCTGCCCAGCCTCTCCCATTCAAGCAGCTCCGCTCCCGTTCACAAAGGCGATAGAGTGGAGTTTATTATTTCATTCATCTTCATGTGTTTTCTCTTTGTTATGAGAGAGAGATTTCTGTGGGGCGCCCAAAAAATCACAAGGAATAAAAGTCCTGACCCTCAGAAACACGCTCTCCTGCTCCATCAGCCCTCACACATTTCCATTAGGATTGATTGCCTACTACGGCCTGTGAGTGTTTGAATGTCAGATTTCAAAACGGCAACATGAAAGAGTGTACATGAAATGAGCAGCCTGACTCTGCCCTCCGTGCTGGGGGACATATGTTCTTCAAGTGCAGGAGACAAAGGAGCATTTTGTCTCTCCTGCCTACGTTGTCTTGGCTTTTGATGCCAGCCCTTCCACAGGCCCTGACAACAAGGCAGGGTTGGAAAAGTGGTTGCTAGGAGCTGAGCACTGTGCTAGGCACCTGTGCGGCTGCAGGAAGTAAAGCACTCGTCACTTACACAGGGAGTGAGCTCTCTAAGACCAAAGGACAATACCCATATGGTCCCAAAACCAAGTGAAAGGCAAAACAAATCATATCTAAATGTTAATGGAATAGAGATAATGATGGTCACCAGAGTGAGACTTCAGGTGACCGTCAATCTGTGGAATAGAAGACTATGGAGTAAGAGGGACTGTGGAATAAGAAGAGGGCTTACAGCAGAGAAAGGCACGTGAAACTTAGCACGGACAAACCTGAACCCAGTCCCTTCCACTGAAACTTCCCCCTATTCTGTAACAATCCCTGTTTCTACAGGGAAGTTGCTACCTATTTAGTCACTTAGCCAGGAGCCCAGTGTCTCCCTTCACCTCACCCCAAGCCTCCGGTCTCCATGTCCTATTGATTCTCTGTCTTAAATATCTCTGAAAGGGATACAGCTCTAATTCCTTGGCCCCATCTCTGTCCAGGCTTTTGTTACTCTGACTTGAATAACTGAAAAAATCTTCTAATGGATCTCTTGGCCCTTGTCTTACGCTCCTGAGATTTCTTATTAAAGGTTCCCAATCTCTGTGAGTTAATAACCAAATGCTTTAAACTGACATTCAAGGACCCTCATAATCTAGCCCCTGCCTACCTCTTGACGGTCATCTCCTGCCACGTGCCTTATGCCTCAACCTTCCCCTTCTCCTGGAGATTCCTGTAATAATCGACGGTGTTCTCTTGGGCCTGTCTGCCCAAACTTTTTCCCCTGCTTGGAACCTTCCCCCTTACTTCATTTTCTCTTGCATAGCATCTGAAATGCAGCTCGTGCATTGTCAAACAGGTCTGCCCAACCCCTTCTGCTCCTTCCGTCCCATGCCAGTTGTCCCCACCCTTTCATGGAACTCCCTGCATCTGTTATATCAGCAGCTGATTGGCCTGGGGAGCTGTCTTAGAGCAAAGACTGTGCCTTGTTCATCTTTATCCACCTGGAACCTGACTCAGTGTCTAGGTGAGAGGGAAGACTTCATAAAGAACGGCTCAGTAGCAACCAACAGAAAGCAGTGTGAGCAAAGCCATGACTATGTGAATTAGACAAGAAATCTAAGAACGCTGGGACTGGAAGAGATCTTGAACATTTCTGAGCCCAACACTCTCATTGTACTTGATGAAGAATATGGAGCCCGGAGGTGGGAAGTGGCCTGCCCGAGTTTGCTCAGGTAGAATTAATTTTAAAAGGTGAATTCCTACAGCACAAACTTGAAAGCAAGCAGGACTAAAACAGGTCATGGAAATGGAAGTGAAGACCAAAGGATGAGATTGGTTAAGTGAGTCAGAATTAGACAGGGACAGAGGGGAAAAGATGCTACCACTGGGGATGGGGAGGAAGTGGGGAACCATCAGGTCCAGTCCTCCCTCAGGAGGCAGGACCACTGAAGCTGGATGACTCTACAGAATCAAGTATGTTGTACCTGGACCCAGAAAGCAAGAGACAGAAGGGCAGATTGTGGATGGGGTGGGGATGTAGACAGACTCAGTGAAAGGAAAACTGGATTCTACATCAGTGTGTGAGATAAGATTGCTCCTAAAGCAGCAGTCTTTCTTGATGGTCCAGTCTTTGCATCTTTTGTCGGAGCCCGATTCTCCCTTTAAAAGCTCGTGTTTTATGACTGGTATGGGGTTGGCCCTGGAAGGAGCTTAGCATAGAAGACGGGAGCCTGGGTTAGCTGGTTGAGGAGCTGTGGTAGGGAGTTAGGAGAGTGAGGCTGGATAGTTCTGGAAGACATGAGATGTCAGGTTGACTGCTTTAAATTTGTTTCTGTAGAGAGTAGGGTCATTCTAGGTCCTTGACCTGGAGAAGGGCTGTTTTTAACTCAGACACTTTCATATGGGATCAGACCTTGGGGTTTTACATGCACGCTGTCCCCTCTGCCTGAGTCTCTTCCCCCAGAGGCGTCATGCTTTGCTCTACCGGCTTTGCCCAGCTCAGGTGATGTGCGTCTGTCTGCCAACCTTCCGGACTAAAATTCCGTACAGATCCCCTGCTGTGGTGCTGTGGTCCCATCTTTATTTTTTTCATGCCACTGTAAGTTGTTTTATTCCTTTTAACTGCCATCACCTTCCTTGATAGGTTTGACAATTCTGAGAGTGCCAGCTGTTGAGGGTCCCCTCACCCAAAGCCTTTCTCCAAACACAGCTACCAGTCCGGAGGCTGCCCTTCCTCACCCCGCCCCGCCTGTCTGGGAGGCCCTCTGCTCTTTTCCAGCTATGTTTGCTGGGATTATTTACTGCAGGGCACTCCCTGGACTCCCCTCATTGATTCAGCACACCATACTGAATACCCGCAGCGTGCCGAGCACTGGGGACACAAAGATACATTAGGCTCGGCCTCTGCCCTTGAGCCTCTTGCCACCTGGTGGGCGTGTAGACCTGGGCTCAGACCGCCATAACCCAGGGTGCCGAGTGCTCTGGCATAGGCAGGGAGGAGCATGTGGGAGTATAGGAGGGCTGGGGGGGGCGGGCAGGAACTTCCTCTGCAGGGCGTCTGGAAGGGGTCACAAAGGAGGTGACTTTTGAGACGGGTCTTCAATAATCTACATCCTTTCCATCTTTGACTCCTGAGCATGCTTCGGCCCTGCCAGTATCTAAACGTATTTCCCAAACCCTGGTTTTTCAATAGACCCCACCCCCCTCACAAGACAATTCTCTTTCTGTCAGTTTCAGAGCCTTCACGCATCTCAGTTCCTCCTTTATTGAATTTCTCTCTGTCACACTTCACCCTTCTCCGGAGATGTGCAGCCTGGCCTTCAGAACTTATGCACTTCCTCCCGGAGTTCACTCACCGGCTGGGTGTGTGGCCGTGGCCTCTACCCTTCATCCACTTCTGCTGTGCACTCCTTGAGGAGGTGAGCAACAAAGTAGACATGGGGCATTCTTTGCCATTTGCAGGTGGACCAAATGAAGTTCCAAAGACCAATCACTCCCCCAGTCTCCTGGATCATCAAGAAATCCACAACTCTGACCCTTGTTCCTCCTGAGGGGATGTCCTGCTCCTGGTGGACTTGAAGAGTAGAGATGGCCCCTTCCCCGGACTTATCCTCATAGAGCAGCCTCTGCACACTAGGGGGGATGCGATCGTTTCTTCAGCATACTCCTGAGTGATGCTTTTTAATGATGGAAGATGGAAGATGTAACATCTGGTATGAGAAGCACCTAGGTTAGGCTTCCGTGGCAGGCATTTTTGAAGAAGTGACTTTCCAGGCTATTAATTGCCTTTTGGGATCCTTACCCAAAAGGACAGGACTCTACATGCCCTGCCCTCCTAGCCCAGCTGGAGGGAAAGGAGTGTTCTGGAAGGAGAGAGCTGGCAGCATGAATCTTGGTAGCAGAAAATCAAGACTGGTCTGGGAATTGAAACAGGACCCATCAGAATGAGACCCGACTAGAATGTATACAGTTGAATGTGAGGTTCTGGCCCACGAGGAGCCCCTTGAAGCTTGCTGAGAGGTCTGTAAGTCCTAGCTGTGCCTGGTCTGGGGCAGGTGGAGTGACCAAAGGCATTGCCTGCACTGTTTCCAGAGTATCCAGATGCCCCAGGCACCAGGCAAAGGATGCTGATGGCTGCCTCCCTGCTCCTCTGGCAGAATGCTCCCTGGTCAGCTAGGGCAGGCTGGTGACTGGCTGGTGATGTCTGCATGCACATGAAGGTGATTCGGTCCACTCCTCTCAGGACACACGGTCAAGGAGCTTGGGCATAAGATAGGTATGTGGGTGGGAGGAGAAAGAAGATACTGTCATTCCGGGAGGATCCATACAATCCAAGGCACGAGGTTGGGTTCCTCTGGAGCCCGGGATAATGGGGACATTGGATCTTTGCAGAGAAAAGCCCAGAGCTGGGCCCTGCTGTGGAATGACTATAAAAAGGAAGTCAGGAGATGTGTCACCCAGCCTGGCCTGATGTCTAAGTCACGGTGGCTGTGAGTGAGTCCTCAGTGCCTTGGAGCTCCGTTTCTCTTTCACTGGGGACAGAGAGTACCATTCCACCTGAGTCACGGCGTTGCTAAGCTGGAGCCGGCTGCCCCAGGCATACCTGTGCCCCTGGGGATCTGATAACCAGTGCCTCAGTGACTGGGCCGGAGGCCCAAAGCAGCGCTGTTCAGCAGAAGTGTGTCAGCTGCAAACTCAAGCCACGTGTGCACTTTCACGTTTTCAAATAGCTACAATTTTAGAAGTTAAAAAAAACAGAAATGATTTACTTTAATAACATATTTTATTCAAAACAATATATCCAGAACAGCAGTTCAATATGTAATAGATATAAAAATGTACTGATGAGATATCCCACACTCTTCTTTTTTTATACTTAGTCTTTGAAATCTGGTGTGTTTTTCCCACTTACAGCAACTCTCAGCTGGGACATTTCAGGAACTGGAGGGCCGCATTGGCTGCTGTGTGGGACAGCGCAGGCCTGTGGGTGGGTTCGAGGCTGTGTAGGTGGCCTGTGCAGTTGGCCCAGTTTGCCAACACACCTGGTTTCTCTCCCATTTCAGCTGAAGCAGGCTTCCCGGCGGGCAAAGCTTTGATCGAGTTTGAAGTCAGTAGGCAGGGATCAAACATGGTGGCGAGGACCCAGGAGGACGCCACCAGGAGGGAGACGGGCAAGGAGAAAGGGGAAGGGGCGGGAGAGAGTGTGGAGGAAGCCTGCACTGCGTCCCAGCCTCAGGTCCCCGTGCACCCCACTCAGGGTTCCCCAACCAGTGGCATTTATTTGTGTTACGCATGTTTTCCTGTTCTCGTCCTACCTCAGTACATCCTGACCACTGAGGCCCTGCTTCTGGTTCAGCCTTTGATTGTAGAGCAAAGTGGGCTCACGGTGAGCCCGCTGCCTCCTAATCCAGGCATCTCACTCCCTCTCCTTCTGTAGAATAGTCAACCGTGGTCATTTCTGACTGACTTGGCCCCAAGGAAGAGTGCAGGAATGAGTGAGAGTTAGCAGGGGTGACAAGTGCTTGAAGCATCAGAGAATCAGGAGCTTCAATACACAGTGTTTAATTATTCATCTGGCTTTTCAACCCACATGCTACCTTGAAAAGGTCCCCGGCATGAAGACCTCCATGGGCCCCGTGAACCGACCTGGCAGCCAATGTGGCATGCTCTCTTATCTGCGTGAGGGTACTCCGTCAAGGGCGGGGGCATCTGGGGCGCAAACAGGACCGGGCTGTGTTTGAAGGAGACAGTGAGCTGATTCTGTCTCCATCACATCGTCGGGCGCGCGGTCTGCTGTGATATCCAGGCGCCTTCTTCCCCTGTAATAAAAACAACCTGTGACCTTTAAGCTCCAGCCTCCCTGGAGAACAGTGCCTGTTACTCCTGGAAGCCTTGAGCCATTGCCTTCTTTATAAACAGCACTTCAGAGAGCTGACATGGTTTGTTCGTAACAATTACATTTCTCACCGGAAAGCTTAATTGGATTTTTGTTTAGCAATGCGTCTTTTCACTTGAGGACACTGCCAGCTTCTGGGAAGGGGCCAGCAAGTCCACGAGGAACGCAGAGATGTGCAAGGGGCAGGAGCCCCGACGCGGGCAAAGGGGTGCTCTCAGTCCTCAGGGGTGGGCAAAGCGTCCCCCATCTTTTTATTTCCAGAAAACTAGTGTGAACCCCCTTTTTACATGCCGTACTTTACCCACACAAATACTTTGCTCTCCCTCATTGGTTTCTCTGCTGTGAGAAATGGCCCTTTTGGGTACCGCTGAGGGAGAAGGGCGTGTCTGGCCCAGTCTGGGGAAACAGGATCCCTGGCCCCTCCCAGGAGGTCACTAGCTCCATGAGGTATCCTCTCTCTGGTCTGGGGCCTGGCACAGACTAAGCTTTCTGCAGACTGCCACTCTTCTGAGTACCTGACATTGCAGCTGTAACTTGCAATACAGGACTGGGACAGGGAGGGGCCTCCGCACCCGTCTGTGTACACACGTGCGCAGGCGGCTGGGCTGCACTCCCTCCTTTGTCCTGCTGACAAAGCACGTTTGTGTTAGCTTATTCATCAGCACTGTCCCACGTGGTAAATACCCTCAGCCCCACTTTACAGTATGGGATACAGAAGTTATAAAAATTCAGGAAGGTGGCCACATCACATGGTTACCAGGTGGTTTCCCTGGAATGAGACACTTCTGGAAAACATAAAGGATATATTTCAGAATCGATGGAAGGAAAGCTAACTCACAAGGTGGGAGGTGGGCAGAGGGACTCATCTGAATAACAGACCGGGTCTGCAGACCGGTCTCTCCACGACGATCCCAGTGTGCTTTCTATTCTTACACACACAGGTGTTTTCACACGTGCTCAGACATACACACAAGTGCACATACACAGCTTATTCTGGAGTGCAATGCAGTTGCAATGTCTCCATGCTGTCATCTGTCACTCAGCAGGGCCACACACGGAGCTGCGAGTGGAAGGACCTGGTTCTACGGCACAGATTGAGGTGGCACTTAGGCACCTCAGGCTGGGCTTTGGGTATCTTCTCTCGGGTGTGTCCAGGAGCCATCCTAGGATCTCAGGGTGGGCCTTAGGGAAGCCCCTTTCAGTGTATAAAGATTCAGGCTGGAAGCAGGTCAATCTGGGCTTGCCAAATGGCTGAGACATGAGCTGAGGAGGCTGGGTCTGGCCTGGGATGCCCCAGTGGAAGGAAGGCCATGTCATGGACACCTGTTGAGGGAGCTACAGGGTTAGTAAGAGAAGTGTTACCTTTACAAATTAGGAAGTGGGCATAGGAAGGGAATTACCATAAGGAGGAGCACATGTAGAAGTGAGGGAGGAGGCTAAGCAGAGACCCAATGAGTGGCTGGAAGGCGGATCTTGGTGAATCCCTGAACTGTGAAACTGAGGCCAACCCCACACCAGGCCCTGAGGGGCCGAAGTGGATGCTGGGGCTGGGGACCTGGGGACCAGGGATTGTTATGCCCTTTATGTTTTCCTTTGAGGCTGTGGTATGAAAAATGCCTCCAGTTTTTCCTCTGCTTATCTCTTGTCCCTGAAAGAGATTTGGGGGTTCCCAGGGAGCCCATTTGTTGAACTTACGCTAAAGAGCTGAGAAATGGCCTCAGCACTCCTGTCCGCTGTGAGCAAACTGGTTAGTGGAACAGCGACGGTGGGAGCAGAATTCAGGCCTGACAACCAGCTCCTTCATTCATCTTCCAGATCCTGGAAGGCATCCCCACAGCAGAGAACAAACATCATTACTTTTTGACACTGCTGGAAATGAAAGCTGGAGAGGCCAAGGGATTTTCTCCAGGCACATAATTCAGTAAGTGGGAAGGCAGCCTTGGACCTGTCTAGGCCAAGAAAGGAGGAGAAACTTCAAATGCCACTGGACAAGGACCCCCAGCCCTTTGCATTGCCAGCTCCGAAGAAACCTAACCTCTCTGTGCAACTGTGACCCTGGGAACCTCATGCCCCCAGCACAGTGCCTCCTTCCTAGCAGGGCCTATGTCAGGTGTTGGACCCGCCAGGGAAATTTCACAAATGAGATCCTTCCCCAGAGCCAGGAGACATGGACCCCCATGCTGTTCACTCACTCCCTTCCCCACCACATTCCACCAGCCCTTTCAACCCACTGTCCTCAACACAGAAGTGTCCCATCTTTTGATATCTTTTTACCCAAGGCAGAAATGGCAGCAAGACTGAAGTCCCAGCCCTGAATCCATTCTCCCACAGGTGTTTTTAAGTGAGGAAAGGTGCGTATGGGGTTTGGTTAACAGAGACAACCACTACGTGTGCCACATGAGTGCAGACTGCGGAAAGAGCCACTGACAGGTGCAGACAGGTTTGAGAAACGCCCCAGTTAGACCCAATTTTGCCCATCGGTGATCTATTTTCTCTACTCCTCCCTCCTTTGTCCCTCTTTATTAGCATGGGGAGGGAGAGATGGGACAAGAGAGGCTGTATCACTTCCGTCTGTCACCCAGAGTGCCTGTCCCCATGCTGCTGCCCCATGTGTGCAGGCTGCTGTCAACAGAGGGGTACAGCATTCAGTGTCCCCACTGCCCCTTAGCAGCATTGCTCATGGTCCTCTCTTGACATTGATCTCCAGACTCTGGAGCCAGACTGCTGGGTTTTGCGCCCAGGCAGTACCCCTATTAAGTGGTCTGACCTCAGACTAACAGCGTAAACTCTGTGCTTCAGCTTCCTCACCCGGAAACTGGAGATAGAACTTACAAAGCAAGACTACTGTGCTGATTTAGCTGAAATTTGTAGAGCCCTCGGCACTGTGTGGGTACACACCATGGGCTATTTAAGTAATGAGTTAAATACGTAATCTTCTGCCCCTGTGTGTCTGTCTTGCTCGACGGGACCCTGACCACTGCCTCCCCCTGGACACCTGCTCTCGTCTCCCAGCTGGACATTTTTCTGGTCTTCAGTCTTTGAAAACCCACTTACTGGGTTCTCTGGGCATCCTCTAGGGACCATGCAATGAATTCCTTGCTCAGGTTCAAAGCCCGTTGGTTCCCTCTCATCTCTCTCTCTCTTCTACCTTCCTTTCCCTGCTGATTGGGGTTCACCTCCCTGCTTTCCTCTGTGCCTTTGACTCTGGGGCTGTCTCTGCTGCTGGTTGGGCCTGTGTGATTCTTAGCAGATTTCTTATCTGGACCTCATGTGTCCATGTACCCAATGGTCTTCCTTCATCTCTTCCTTGCTCTGGACTCTGCTCCACCTTTGTCCTGACCTGGTGTGTGTTCTGCCAGCAGGTGAAGGTCCCCGGCACCTGCAGACCCACAGGGTTGCTGGTCCACTCTCTTCCTGGTCACATGATCTTATCCTTTGCCCCAGCCAGGTGGCCCTGCCCCCACCCCACTGCCTGCTAGCCAAGCACAGAATCACCCCAGGGGCACGCACATGCGCTTATGATGAGAGGTACTTCATAGTACCTGATATAGGATTTGTTGGAAAGGCATCCTCGTCCTTGTAAGGAGCCTCTGAGAAGGCCAGGCACCAGAGGTTTGACTGTCTCCTCTTAATCAAATTTCCCATTAATTAAGCTGAGCAGTACGGGCTGCAGCCCTGGCCACATTATTTGTCTTTTTATTTTGTAGTCACATGGCAGTATGTTCAGTGCAGAAGCCCTGGGATTATGCACTGGGTTCTAATATTTCAAGACCCACCGGGAATAAATATGCAATTATATAGTTCAGTGGTGCAGGGCCATAGCGGCGCAGGGAGGCCCGGGAGGAGCCACGCCAGCTCTGGGAAGGTTCCTTCGGAGGGAAACTGCGGGCCTGAATTTGAGTGCCTTCCAAGCCAGAGCCCCTTCACCTGTAGCCAGCCCGAGAGTCCACCTGCCTCTGGCCTGAGTTCAGGGCATCCATCCAGATCCTCAGGACAAGAGGGGTACCGGGAAGAGAGAGCGGACCAACCCTCTGTGTGCAGGGACATCTGCTTGAATCCTCACCATGATCCATAGGCAGAGAGTAAGCAGTGCGCTGCTTAGGTTCCTGGGCGTAGCTGTGGGGAAGTCCCTCATCATTTCTGAACCTGGGCTTCCTTGTCGTCTAGCAAACAAGGACAGAAGTGACAGGAGAGATCATCCAAAGAAAAAGGTGATTTTCTGCTGTGATCCCCATTTGACAGGTGAGGAAAATATGGAGCAGAGAGGTTAAGGAACTTGCCCCAGGTCACACAGTTCATCAGTGACATTAGTCAGGATCCCAGTGCCTAATGAGTCTGGTCCTTGTCTTACCCCTAAACTCGCTGGCAAGGGGATGGCACATCAGTGGCATGATCTGTTAATAATGGTGCCTGACTGTGGTTTAGAAAGGGAGAGGGACTGGCTGTGTCATGTTCTATTGGCAAACAATCAAAGGGACTACAAGGGACTTCCTCAGGGCACCTTGCAGAGGTCTCTGGGTTCTTCCTTCCCTTGTGGCTGCCTCTGGGCTCCTCATATGTAGTGAGAGCAGAGAAACACAGCACTCACACGGGCCTTTCCTCAGGGCTCTGAGCGTAAGCACACACGTTTGTATGCACGTGCATGAGTGTTTGTGTGTGTCTCTGTGTGCCTGTGTGTGAGTGTGTGTCTGAGCATTTGTGGGAGTGCATTATGTGTGGATGTATATAAATGTGTGTTTGTGCACACATGTGAGTATATGCATGAGTGTGTGAACACGTGACAGTATGCCTGTGTGTGTTGTTGAAAGGGTATCTGTGGGGTCCAGGAAGGAATCACAGAGCCAGAGGTTTCCATGGTAGCTGAGATACCCACTGGTCCTTAAATAATTAACCAGCCAGAGCTTTTAAATACATTTCAAAACAAATACGCATTTCCCTTTAATGTGGAGCTGATTTCCCCTTTAACGCACTGCCCCAGGCTACACAAGCAACTGCAGTTCTTGCTTTGACTCGGTGGCAGCATCTTGGGTTGCCATGGAAAGCGGCCTCTGTAGTCAGGGGCCAGCCGTGACTACACCTTGTCCAGAGCAGGGAGACGGGCGGGAGAGAAGAAGCCCGGCTGCCGCTCCACTTTCATGGGCAGGTGGCTGCGGGCGGCTGAGGAGTGAGGCAGCGCCACCCTGCACTTGAGTTCAGTGCTAGAAGGTTTCTCTGAGCACCTGGCTCCTGCCCACACCCCTGGGAGAAGTCTGTCCTGGCACATGGCCTTTCAGACTACCTTACCTTGACCAGGGCACAGGGACATGGCCTCCACTCACCCTGTCCTGACCCATCCGTCCACATGTGCACTCACGCAGGGGGCACGCGCATGGCCTGTGGTAGCTGCTGTCTGACCACTCTGCCCCTGTTCGCCTCCCGCCCGGGCTGTTTGTGTGTGGTGGGGGAGCAAGGGGAAGTGGGGGAGGGCTAAGTATTCTGAGTTTTGCTTGGTCTGGGCCTGATGACTGAGTCTTTTGACCTCACTCTAATTTGGGTCAGTGAACGACTTTGGGGGGTTTCACAACCACAGTGTCAGGGTGTGGCCCATAGGCCAGGATGCTTACCTCTGGGGAGGTTGACTTGGTTGTGAGGCCTCCTCTGAGAGGACACCTGGGCTATCATTGTCCCCAATAGGATGTTCAGTCAGTGGGGCAGTGATGGAGGCCCTGGGCCCTGTGTCACTAACAACATGAAGATCACGCAGTCAGTGTTTTTTGAGTGTTCATTGTGTCAAAAGCTCCGGGTGATGTTTCACCTCCATCAGCTGGGGCCATCTCCACATCAATCCCATGAGTGGGTACTATGTTCAGCTCCTGTGGCAGGAAGAAGCAGGCCCAGAGGAGTAACTTAATTTGCCTGTGGTCACCAAGTCAGCTGGTGGCGGAATCAGGATTTAAACTTAGAACTATGCTTTTAGCCCATGTGTTTGCCTGTGTGAGCAGACCCCCAGCTTGGGGAAAAGAGGCTCCATTCAGTCCCTAAAGAAGAAGCTGATAGATTGTGGGTGAGAGCCCATTGTCCCTGGAGGCAGGGCACAGCCTCAGGCTTGGAGAGAGACCAGAGCTGACCATCAAAGAGCAGAGAAGGAGGACATTGCAAGTGGGCAGGCTGGAGGGTGAGCCCATGGCAGGATGGGCAGCGAAGACACAGGGCCTGGGGTGCCTCATAGCTGAGGGCTCCTGGGATGAAGAGTGGGCATTCAGGGCCCCTTGTGTACAGCTGCCTTTTCACACCCCTAGCGTGAGGAGTCGGTAGTTGTCACTACTAATTATGCTCTCAGACTGTCCACTTTGCAAGTGACCCATTCCTCCTGTTTTCTCAGGAAACCACTGACCTAAGAGGAAGAGGGAGAAAGAGAGGCTCTGGGTGCTGGGAAACCCAGCTGGCCACTCCCCCACCACCTGCCACTCTCTGATCAGCAGGGTTCATGGCTCCCCTTGCTCTCCTCTGTCCTTCTCCCTTTTCCTGCCTTTTCCATTACATATTCATTCATTCAGCGGACCTGTGTTAAGTTCCAGGCAAGAGAGGTGCAGACGTGAAAGTGGGAGCCTCTGCCCTCAAGGGGCTGACGAAAAAAGGTAATGGAAGGCAAGAGCGGCACAGTGCGGTGTGCCCAGCCTCGGACCCGGGATAGCAGAGTGAAGGGACTGTGGGGGACCTTGGTGGGACATTGAAGAAAGCACAGGAGCTGGCCTCTCTCTGTGGAGAGAGGAGGGGGATGAGCTACCTGGGACACGTCTCCTGATCTTCCTCATCCTCATTGCTTCTGTCAGGAAGCACATGCAGGCTTCCCCAAGGACAGTTCCGAAGTATCTCTCCAGACTCAACTTCGCCCTCCTGAGAACATCTCTCTCTCCTGCCTTGCCCACTGTCCAGCGCCTCCTACTGGGCCTTCCTTAAGTCCTGAGGTCTGAGATCAGCACCCGCTTCTACAGGATGGGCCTAGTCTGGAGTCCCTTTCCAACCTCTAAGCATGACGTTGGGGAGGATGTGCTTTGCCACAATTGCTCCAAAGCAGAAGCCATGGCTTTGTCCCTCTAAAGCAGTGATTTTCAGCCTTATTCATCTCACTGCACACATAAACTAATTACTGAAATTCCATGGCACTCCAAAAAATAGAGTTTTTGCCAATCTGACAAAGAATAGGTATAATTTGGATTCATTCACACTGGACAGCTATTGTTGTGTTGGCTGTTATCATTTTTTATTTAACAGTCTAAGGGAAAAGAGATCAGGGCCCCTGACTGGATAGTTAGGTGTTGTATGTTTCAAAAATCCGTGTGGCATGTTGGTGGAAAATCGCTGCAATAGAGCAAACCCATGAGTTGGGAAAACAGGCTGGTGAGAGCCAGCAATAGTTAAACAAGTACTGTCTGGGCTCTCTGGGCACCCTAAGGAAATTAGTACCTTTTCAGAAGAGTCATGACAAAGAGCTCTAAATACACACATAAATAGGATGAACACAATATGGTTTTCACAGCTTATAAAGTGCTTGGACATGCCTTCTCATTGGCTTCTCAGGGCGACCCTGTGTGGCCATTGCACAAACCCCTCATTTGATAGATGAAGAAATAGATCTGCTCAGAAGCCAGTGACTTGCCTGAATCTGGACTCAGCAGGAGGCTTGGTCAACAGTCCACATCTGGAAGCCCTGAATCCTGAGGTTCTTTCCCACAGGTGCACACGGTCTGGGAGGTAGAGAAGGAAGGCTGGGCCAGGAGAGAGCGCATATGAACACAGCTCCAAAGGGGAGTGACCGTGGCTGCGAGGCCCCCAGAGAGTCTCCTTCCAACCCAAGCCCACATCTGGGGAAGGGGGCTGTCTGGGCCAAGAGCACCTTGAGGTCTGGTAGAAGTTCAAGTAGGATTCTAGTGTAAAATGTTTAAATGGCAGAGGTACTGGGGGTAAAGGCACAAAGTTCAAGCCAAATGTCTTCATATGGTTTCTACAGCAGCAAATGAATGGGAAATATGGGTGGGAACATGTAAAGTAGGATTTATGTTAACATCCCATCAGTTTTTCAAAACATGTTACTATGGAAAATTTCAAAGATATACTAAAGCAGGAAAAGAATTCTAGTTATTTTTAACTTTTTATTTTGAGATGCACATGCAGCTGTAAGAAATAATATAGAGCAAACTTGTTTATATTTCATCCAGGTTCCCCAGGAGTAATATCTTGCCAAACTATAGAATGGTATTGTGACTAAGAAATTAACACTGATAGAGCTGATCAAACTTACTCAGATTTCACCAGTGTCCCGGACAATGATGTGTGTGTGTGTGTGTGTGTGTGTGTTTAACTTCATGTCATGCATAGTGCATACCAATTCTGCATGTCTAGATTTAGGTAACCACCAGAGTCAAGACACAGACTACTCTATCACAAGGATTTCTCATCCTGTTATAACCACAGCCACTCCCTCGCCTCCTCCTTTCTAACCCCTAGCAGCCATAATCTGTTACCCTTCTCTACAATTCTATCATTTCAATAACATCATATGAGTTAATATGTTAATATGCTGTGTAAATATATGTTATGTAAATATGTTGGCTTGTATAAATGAATATATTATATTAGATAAAATCTACTTCAGAGCAAAGAAAATCATTAGACAAAGAAGTACATTATTTAATGGTAAAAGGATAAACCCACACTCAATCCATAAAGACATAAAAACCTAAATGTGTGTGCACCAGGTGACAAGCTGCGTATACATGAAACAAGAACTTGACAGAGAAGGAAGGAGGAACAGACAATCTGCAGTTCTAGTGGGAGACTCACCACCTTTCTCTCAGTAACTGAGAGAACTACTAGATGGAATACCAAGAAAAATATAGAATAAACATCACAACCAATCAACAGGCTCTAATTGGCATACATGGAATGCCAATTAACAGTAGCAGAATACAATAATTTTACACGTGCCCATAGAACATTCAACATTATATCCTGGGCCACTAATACAAACAAAACAAACTAAACAAACTCAACACATTTCAAATAATTGAAATCATACAAGATGTTTAACACTATTAGCCATTAGGAAAATGTAAATTAAAACCACACAAGCTTTCACTACATACCTATCAGAATGACTACAATAAACAAGAGTGACAACACCAGATACTGGTGATCATGCAGAAAAACTGAATTACTCACACAGTGCTAGTGCGAATATAATAGTGGCTTGTGCAGCCGCTTCTGAAAACGTTACTGATTTCCCACAAAGTTAAACACGCCCTTACCCTGTGACCCAGAAATTGCCCTCCTTGGTGCTCATCTCCCAAAGTGCAGCACTAACATTCCCACAAACACCTACACACAAATGTCCGCAGCAGCTTTATCCCCAGAAGCCCCAAACCGGGACCTCTCCAAATGTTCGTTGATGAGTGAATAAACAAATTGTGTGTACTGCCCCATGGAGTACTACTCAAGCAATAAAAAGGAACTGACTACTCACAGAGGCAGCAACTTGGACGGATCCCAAAGAAATTATGCTAAGTGAATAAAACCAATCTTAAAAGTTGATAGACTATATGATTCTGGTGTTGAAAATCCCATCCATTGCTAAGGAAAAACACTGGAAAAGAAAAGGCTGTAAGTGTGCCAGTGATTATGCCCAGCTTCTTATATAGATGGTGGTCCTAAAGCAGATGGCATGTGCCATTCCAGCATGCATTTCATGGCTCACCCTTCTGCCACCTTCTATTGTTTTTTTTTAAGATTTTATTTAGTTTTAGAGAGAGTGGAAGGAAGAAAGAAAGAGAGGTAGAGAAACATTGATGTGTGAAAGGAACATCAATGAGTTGGCTCTCCGCCTGCTAACCCAGGCACATGTGCTGATCGGGAATCTAACCAGTGACCCCTTGGTTAGCAGGCTAGCACTCAATTCACTGAGCCACACTAGCCAGGGACTTCTGTTGTTATTAGGGATATTTTCCCTTCAGGCAGGAATGGCTCTGGATCCAGGCCAATATAGCTGAGGCAATTGTTAAGCAAAGTACAGACAGCCTCACAGAATGTTAGAGGAGAAGGAACCTTGGAGATCATCTAGTTCAGTGGTTCACAACCTTGGCTGAACGGCAAACTCGCTGGGGAGCGCTAAAGCGACTGATGCCTGAGTGCCCCATGCCCTCCCTCACTGGTATCATGACTCTCTAAAAGCTCCCCAAGTGATTCCAAGGTGCAGCCAGGTTTGAAAACCACTGATTAGTCCAAGCTCCTCATTTTACAGATGAGGAAACTTTAAGCCCCAAGAGGTAAAATAAGTAGCTCAAGCTCAGTCACATGGCTGGCTCCTATTAGAGCTGTCTCCGGAATCCTAGGACCTTTTCCCTACTTCGATGGTTCTTTCACCTTTATTAGCACACTCATCCTCTTTACAAAACTTTAAGGTGGGAAGGATGATGTGATTACTCCCGCTGTCAGGATCCCAACACTGAGGCACATGGCCAGGAAAGGGTGTTCTTAGTTATGACTTTGCAGATTGCGGCAGAGGAAAACCACAAATGTGGTCTGTTGACTTCTAGGCCACTAAGAGCTCCTAAAGAAAAGGTGAGAATTGATTTACCAAATCCATGACAGGCAGAGACACATTGTGTGCCCAAGCATGGGAAGGTCACTGAGCTCTCTGAGGCCTCCCTCTCAAACCGATTTCTCTTGCATCTGTTCAGCATAACTCATTAAACTCTCCCCAAGTTTTATAGATCCTAATTTGTTACTGCCAGCACCTATTGGATCTCAATTTGCACCCAATTCATCTCTACCTCTTCCTAGGAATGAGAACAAACAGTCCCTGCCCTTCCCTCTTCTGAAGTTGCTTATACTGTTGCATTTTAGTGCAAACTGGTCTATTTATCCATTAGCTTTAATGTGTCCCTTTCAATGTCTTGTTACCATCAGAGATGTTATCATCATGCACCATGGCATTCTGGGGTGTCTACATTTTATTAAATATGGCTTGTAACAGAGTGGGAGTGGGTGTGTATGGGTGTGGAAGAAAGAGGTAGCTATGAGGAAAGCAGGGCAAAGCAGGGAAACCAGAACCAGAGGCCATGGTCCCCTGGGATTCTTGGCACTTTGGAAGTTTCCAGATAGAGATGGGAGAGTGTGAGCGAGCAATTCTCACAGCATCGGAGAGAGAGGCCCCAGATGTCCAAATAGTAATGAAAACAACTCTTCTTCATGTTGATAGACTCTTTGCCTCTGTCTTGGAGTCATCCCTGGTTATAAAATAAATGCCTTCATCTAAACGCATCATTTTATAACAAGGGTCTATGAATTTTAACAGATGGGTTTCAGAAAATATGAGCAGTGTAATTTGGGGGTTGTGTGCTGACATTAGTTTGTGTGAACCCTGAGGACTAAGAAGGGCTCCTGGTGGCTAACTGGGTAGATAAAGAAATAAATAAACAAATAAGCAAGCCTAGCAGCCACTTCTGCACAGGAACCTCTCACACAAACTGCACTTCACAGAGGAGCCTCTGCACTGTGTGTCTGCCTGCTGCGCCAGTCCTTATAAGGGAGTTCCTGGAGTCCTATTTCAGCCAATAGGACTGAGGCTTTCCCCTTCCAGTGGGAGCTCTGACCAATCAGAGCAGCTTTATTCTGACCAATCAGGGACCAGGGGCAGGGACTTCTGTCTATATAAGCCATCTTCCTGCTGGCTGGAAGAACGCACTTTCCATCCAAGACTGAAGACATCTCGCAGGAGCTGAGCTGTCTGGCTGGAAAGGGGCCTGGCCCCAGTGCCTCCTCACTGCCACGCTGTGTTCATAGCCATGCTGTATTACTCTTGAGTTGTTTGCACTAAGTAGAATTTCCTTCTTTACTGCATTCCAAATAGGGGTTTCTTGTTGGTGTTGAGCTGGTGCCAAGGATCATGGGTTGACATTTGTTTGTTTGTTTTTTCATGAATTTAAGGAGGAGATGTTTCCCCAAAGGCAGCCTCCAGTTATAGAAAGACACAGATTTGAGCTGGGAGCCCTGGGTTTGACACATACTAGCTTTAGGGCCAGTTCTCTTTAATTTGATTTACTGTTACACAGTCAACTCTGTTAAATGGCTGAAGAGTCTTGTAGAGATATGATCTTTAAATACCAACACCAGAGTACAGTTTTTAAAAAGCTACTTTAAGTCTGGTTAAGAAGGACATATGGGAACAGTTCTAGCCAAGACTGAACACAAAAGGTCAACTCTCCCTTTGAATTTTGGGGACATTAAATCTCTACTTTCAGACCCTGATAACTGAGTCATCCTTACATCTTCATAAATGGTTTTTTTGTTCCTTCATTGGTTCATTCATTCATTCATTTCATTCATTCTACAGCCATCATGCTCCTTGCATTTCTAGGAAGCCAGATATTACTCCTGAAGCTGGCCTCTCTGCTGACCACATCGTCCTTGGAGCTCCAGCCCTTAGATGGCAGTGGCTCAGGGCCACACCGACTTTTACGGGCCAAGGCACTTGGCTATCATATAGACTTGTTTCTCTATTAAAAACACTAATAATATAGTAAGTGTAAATATAATTTATACTTATATCAAATATATATATTTACATATGATTAAATATATGTTGTATATATGTTATAGATACCGGTATGTATATAATTATATCTTACAACTATGTTAGTATAAAGACAGATATAATACAGCCTGGACTATAATGATTATTGATTTTTCTTCTTATTTTAAGAGAAACTAAAACATTTTTGAGGGCCCTTAAGAGTGTGGTGGGCCCAGGGCACTGGGCCTGCAGCACTGGGGCTGAAAGGGCAGACCTGAGGCTGACCTCTGCCTCCAGAGCCAAGCAACACTCTCACCACAGCCTCCTCCCAGAAGTGCTGCCTCTGTCGGGCCAGCAGAACCTCGGGCCCTGGAACTGATTTCAGCTTCAAAACCAGAGACCAATGTATTGTGGGCGAGTGGAGGAAATATTTAGACTAGGAAAATTACATTGGGAGCAAGAAGCCCAGTAAAATATTCATAGAGTGAATAAATGAATGGATGAATGAATGATTTAAATAGAGGGTGAATCTCACCTGTGCTTCAAGAGAAACTAATCTGGAAATTATAATCTAAGCCTCTGTTTACATGAAAAATGCCAGCCTATACCTACCTAATCAAACAAGTGCAAAAAGTACCAAGATATTCACATCCAAAGAAAGGGCGAATGAGCCTCTAAGCCCAAGTGTGAGATCTTTTCATAGAAACACAGAGCGAGTTTGTTAGCTTAAAACATATTGAGCTGGCGCCACCATTTAATGGATCGACAACAAAATTTAAAGTACTTCAAATGCATCATCTCTCACACTTACAAAGATAAGTATTTTAGCTCCATTTTAGAGTTGAGCAAATGGAGAAAGAACAGTTAAGTGGCCCACTTACAACCGGGAACCCTGTGATTTGTTGTTACCTGGAGTTGGCTCGCCTTCCCAACCTTGCAGGGGTCCAGTCTTCCAAATGCGAAATGTAGCTGGTGCTATATGCAAGGCACTAGGCAAATGCAAGGGGTCTTAATGTTATTTAAAATTATATTTTAGAAAGAAAGTGAGAAGAATAATGCTATTATTTCAAACCCTTACTCAAAGCTTTGTGAAATTTCTAAGCAAGTCACAGCAAGTAAGAGAATGGATTCTGGGACTGAGATCCTTCTTCCCCTGCTTCTCTGTGGAGTTCTGTGAGGAGACACAGGATGGCCAACTCCTTCCAGTTTGCTCAAGACTTCAAGTTTCAGCACTGAAAGTCGTGAGTCTCTGGAAATCTCTGAGTCCCAGGCAAACAGGAACCATTGGTCATCCTAGACACGACTTCTTAACCGGCCCCAGGTCCTACTGAAAGCAGAAGAGGACCTCTTAGGAATCAGGTGCGTAAATTAATCCCCACAACACCCTGCAAGGTGTAGGCAAGATGATAATCATCCTCTTGTTATAGGTGAGGGAAGAGAGACCCCGAGGGACTCAAACAACTGCCCCAGGCACCCCCGCTATGAAGTACAGGTCAGAAGGCGTGTGTCATTCCCAGGTGCACAATTTCCCCTTACACATGCCTCAGAGAGCACCACCAGCCCGAGGAACCTCTGCACTACAGTAGTGTCTGTCCTGCTAACCCTGGATTGGGCCTCGGGCAGTGAGTTTATCCCCTGAGGACACCCCCAGCTGCAATGATGGCAGAGACAAGAAAAGGTTTATTTGGTTAATTTGGTGCAGACAGGAAGTGGTTAACATGAGGAAGGAATTCCAGCTGCAGGATGAGACCATCAGGGTCTTTAATTTTGGGGGGGGAGGGTGGGATGCTTGCCTGGAAGTGGGTGGGAGGAGAAGATTCTTTGGGAGCCTGCCTGCCCCGCTTTATTATTAGGTTAATTGAAACCATAAAAGCAAACAGATTTGCATTAAAGCCCTGCATAGCAGATGGCGACAAGTTTTGAGCATCATAAAAAGAGGATTGAAAGTTATAAAGCGTCTTGGCCTCATCTGTGCCAGAGTGCTGAGGAAAAGGCATTGTGGGAGACGGTGGCCTGCGCTCCCTACTGCCTACTCGAGCCACACAACTTCCGTGGATGGGATGGGTTGTTGTCACCAGAGGTCACCAGCCCTAGAAATGGTCCCAGCGTCTTCCCCTTTGTTCACTCTTAAAGCATGGTTTTACATCAACTCTGTTTGGGGAAAATGGGTTTGCAAGTAGCCCTTCTCCATCTTACTCCTGCCACCTCTCCCTCCTTCCAGCCTGGCAGTATCCATGTGTCACCAGCGCTTCCCCCCCAGTGCCCACCTCCTCACTTCCCCTAGCTCCCTTTCTGGGAGACACCAGGCTCCAAACATACCTCTTCCTTCTGAACTGAGTCACCGTCTCTGTCCACGGCAAGCCCCTCTCCCTGAAGCCACTACCGTCCTCCCTTCAGCAGCTGGCCCAGCCTCCCACCTAACTGAGAACATGGAATCCTTTAGACATGAAGCGCTAAAGACATCAATGTTGCAGGTTTTTCACCATGTTCAGAGGAAAGGACTCCTTTTCTGCTGCACCTTGTCCCCAGCTTAACCCATCATAGCACCTTCTGAACTTGGCTCCATCTGTCGTTTCCTCTCTCCTGCATTTACCTTTTTCCTTCTCTCCTCAGGTTCTTTCTCTGCCCACCCACGTGCCTGAGGAATCCTCGTTCTACCCTGCCTCCCTCCTGCTTGGTCTTTGCCTCAAGCCTGTCCATGGAGCAGAGCGTCCTGCTGCCTCTGCTCTCTTACCCTGTTGGCCCCACTCCTCGGCGGTGCTGCCCGCTGCACCCCTCTCAGGTTCAAGGGGTTGTGTGGGCATCTTCTGCTTGCTCCTGCAACACCTGCTCTGTAATCTGCACGTCACCCTCTCCTTATAGCATTCCAAGTGCACTGATGGAGCATTTCTTCCCGTGTGTGACTGACGGTCCCTTAGGGCTTGGTGTGGACCTCTGCCATCCAACAAGAAATGTGTTGTCGCGGTTACTAAAGTGTGAGTCTACCCTCTAAGACTTTGTGTTCTTTGAGGACAAGGGACTATGGCCTGGTCATCTGGGATTCAGTCCTGGCAAGTTAATCATTCTAAGGACCTGTCACCCCACAGATAGCAGAATAAGAAAAGGACAGCACCATGATAACTCCACCATGATGGGTGCATGAGGAGTCTCAACAAAGCCTTTGTGTCAGGCTCTTGCCCTCATGGTGTGGTCAGATCACCTCCACTAACCTGTCATCTAAAGATGCTTGAATGGGTCACTCGTTTAGACTAAGCCACTGGAGGCCTTTGTACAAATCCAGTTGTCAAAGACGGGAAAGAAAAAAGGGTGGAAGTAGGCATTCACCGATCTCATACATTGTACAAGCCACCTTCCTAATCACTTTACCTGTATTCATCCTGGTCACCACTGAGGGGAAGATGTTTTAAAGCACACTATTTTACAGACCAAGAAAAGTTCAATGATTTGACCATTGTGGACAGAGATAAAGCAAGATTGGCTATGTGTGAATAATTGTTGAAACTGGGTGATGGGAACACAGGGCTTTATTATACTAATCCCTGTTTTTAATTTATTTGAAGTTTTTCTGTAATGAGATGAGAAAACAAAAATGTTGCCCAATATTACTCAGCTAGTATATTAGTTACCCATTGCTGTGTAACAAATTACTCCAAATCTCAGCAGCTGAACAGAACACTTGGTTATTATCTCTCAGTTGCTCTGGGTCAAGATCTGGGTACAGCTTAGCTGGTGTCCCGGTTCAGGGTCTCCCACAAGGCAGAGTGTGCTACCCGGGGCTGTGGGCAGCTCAAGCATCAACTGGAGTGCTGTGGATCCATCTGGAAGCTCACGCACATCAGGGGCTCTGACTATTGGTGGAAATATGGGCTCCCCGCCACATGGGGCTCCAGAGTGCTACTCACAGCCTGGCAACTTGCCTGCTCCTAAGGCAGGGCTCTGAGACAGAAGTAGAGTGAGTGCCCAAGATGGAAGTTATAGCCTTTTCATAACCTTATCCTGGGTGTGGCCCACTCCTACTATATTTTATTCAGGAAAGTGAGTCAGTCAGTTCAGCTGTCACTCCAGGTCAGGCGGTTGGTTACACGGGGCACAAATGGCAGGAGGCGGGATCCGTGGGGCCTGCTCAGAGGCTACCATCTAAGAAGTAGCCATGGTAGGCTCTCAACCCTTTTCTGTTTGACACCAAATCCTGTGTTTATCCATGGCTCCCAGCAACGTCATGGATTCAAGATGGACAGAGCCCACATTAGCTCCAATTAGCTCACTAGATTCACCCAGCAGAAGGCAGGTCTGCATGAATCAGAATTATTAACACTCGGTGCTGGTTAGGAACAGGCTCTTAGCATTGCGTGGCTCTGGAGGGGCACTGTTCTCATAAGGGAATGGAAAGTACCAGATGAAAAACATGAAGACCTCCACTGAGTGGTGCAGTGGGAGCCCTGAGAGACCTAGTCGTGGGAACAGAAGCAGCATAAGAACAATCAGAGAGCTGAGAAAAGTGTGGATTGAAGACAGAGAACCCTGTGATCCTCTGATCCCCAGCCCCTGGCAAAGCATCTAGCGTATGGTAGCTGGTCCTCAGACGTTGGAGGAGGGAACACATAAAGTGAGAATTGGCAAGGGAGTTGGGTGAGGCTCTGAAGGGAGGCAGGTGAGTTAAGAGCAAACCAGAGCCAGATTCACACTGCACTGAGGGTGTGGCTGGTGAAGCCTGGAGGGCAGACTCCTCCAGGGGAGGGAGGAGATGCCCCAAGAGGGTCTCTGTGGGGACAGGTCCAGGCCCAGCAGCCATCCTAGGGTCCCAGACTTCCACCCAGCTCCCAGCAGGACAGGGACTGACCTCGAGGCACAGCCTAAGGCTCTGCTGACAAGACCAGCAGAGAGCTTTCAGGGGTCTGCAGGGTGTGTTTCTTAGAGCCCTAGGATTGAAATGTGCCTCAGGGGCTATCTCAGAAGGTGAGGATGTGGTTTCAACTGGGGTCTTGGGGCCCCTGTGTCTCCTTGCACAGGGTCATAGTGCATTGGGTAAGAGTGCGGTTACCTGGGTTCAAATTTCAGCTCCATCACTTACCACCTGTGTGACTTTGCTCAAGTGGCTCAACCCCTCTGTGCTTCAGTTCCTAGCCTATAAAGAGGCCTGATAATGGTACATATTGCTTAGGGTTTTGTGCATGTAAAATAGTTTGTGCAAATCACTTACACTATGCCTGGCACATAGTAAGCACTCAACAAACGTTAGGTGTAGCAGCAATGACGTTATTGTATTCTCACTCTTATCGAGGTAATCCACTGTCTCAGGAAGTATCCTGCCTGCAGGCTGGCCTCCCATGCCTTTTCAGAGTGGCTTCAAGACAGCTTTCTCACCTTGAGTGGCCCCAGGAAAGTGGGATCTTCCCTTTTCATCTCAGAGAGAAGAGGGGCAGCACAACTCCAGTCTCAGTTGGCACTGGGGATAGGTGGAGAGGATGAATTTCTTCTTGTTTTTGTCATTTTAACTCTTGTACGTTTTCCCCTTAGGGGTGGGGAGGCTGCAACAGGGGAGCATCGAGCTCCCAGGAGCCTGTGCAGCTGTGATTAGATGTCTGGGGCCCAGCTGCAGCAGCTGTTAATCCTGACTATTAATTAGAAGATGTGGGGGAGAGTAGAGCCTAGCACTCGGTTAAGTCGGAGTGGCGGTACTCCACCTTCTGCAGCATAATCCCCTTTGAGACCGGGGTGAGCGTGGGCTCAGTGGACACCTGCCATCAAAGACCCAGGTGCCTTTGCTTCCAGAAGTAGCATTCTTTCCACTGAGACTGCACTTTACAGATTCCCAAGCCCATTCAAATGCTTTGCAGAGGCCCGTGTTTCTATTCCCACTTGGAAGACTAGGAGGGAGGCTTGGAGAGCCTGGGGCATTTTTGACCAGGAGAGCAGAGGCCAGGGCTCCCCTGGGCATTGCCATACAGTGCAGGGCTCTGCCTCGAGTGCCATGATAATCTGGAGAGAAGCACAGTTTATGCTCAGCTTGCTCCCAAACCAAAGTGGACCTCATGGGACACGGCGGCCGACCTGACAGGGTGGTCCCTGGTGGCAGGAACTGAGCTGGTCACACCCACAGGAGTCTCTCCTCTCCCAGCTCCTAGAGGTTCCTGACCACACTCCGCAGCCTGGTTGTCAAGGTTCCCTAATCTCAGCTCACGTAAATTCTGACCCCTGACAGCAACCCCTTACCTGGGCCCAACCCTTCACAGTCTGTAAAGATAAGCCCAGTTCTTTATTTTTTAAAATATTTTATTGTTACCTGGCTGGCGTAGCTCAGTGGATTGAGCGCGAGCTGCGAACCAAAGTGTCGCAGGTTCGATACCCAGCCAGGGTACATGCCTGGGTTACAGGCCAGAACCCCCAGCAACCACACATTGATGTTTCTCTCTCTCTATCTATCTCCTTCCCTTCCCTCTCTAAGAATAAATAAATAAAATCTTTAAAAAAATATTTTATTGTTTATGTTATTACAGTTGTCCCCCTTTCCCCCCCTTTGCCCCCTCCACTCAGCCTGCCCCCATTTCCATAATCATCCCCTCCCCGTTGTTCGTGTCCATTCGTCCTTCTTGTATGTTCTTTGACTAATCCCTTCACCCTCTTTCAATCAGTCCCCACCTCCCCCTCCCCTCTTACAGCTGTCAGTCTGTTCCATGATTCTGTGCCTCTGGTTCTATTTTGCTCAACAGTTTATTTTGTTAATTAGATTTCTCTTATAAGTGAGATCATGTGGTATTTGAAAGCACTGGCTGGCTTATTTCACTTAGCATAATAGTCTCCAGTTCCAACCATGCTTTCAAAAAAGGTAGGAGTTCCTTCTTTATTTCTGCTGTGCAGTATTCCATGGCGTAGATGTACCAGTTTTTTTTTTTTACCACTCATCTACTGATGGGCATTTAGGTAGTTTCCAAATCATGGCTATTGTAAATAGCACTGCTATGAACACCATAAAAATACTATAGGAAAACAGGCAGTAAAATTTCGGATATCTTGCATAGCAACATTTTTTTGCCAATAAATCTCCTAGGGCAAAGGAAATAAAGAAAAAAAATAAGCAAATGGGCTACATCAAAATTAAGAAGCCATTATCAAAATGAAAAGGGAACTGAATGGTATCAGAGAACTATTTGCCAACAATAAGCCCAGTTCTTATCTCATCCTCTCTCCACCGTAGCCCTGAGAGCAAGTCAAGCTGGGAATGTGAGTCCCGTATTCTGAAAGGGGGGAAATTCCCAGAGCTAAGATGTGTTCAGGTCAGATCATCAGAACAGCATGGAGGCTTGAGAACCAGGCCTGGACCTCTTCATCTCCACTTCCTTTCTTATCTGTAAGACGCTCTTTCTGTGTGTGCTGCCCTCTCTGCTGGGCTCCTCTATACACCTCTCCATGCACCTCTGACTCCCAGGGCACTTCCCGCACCAGGAACAGCATGGCTGGGAGACCAACCCCTGGTACTGGCAGGGCCCACTGGCCACTGGGGCTCTAGACCTGGGTTCAGTTTGTAACCAGCTGCTGCACCTTGAGCAGGCCCTTTTGTGGTACTGTTGTTCATTTAAGAAACGAGGGTATGCATCTGTGGTGGGGAGGAGGGCCCGGGATGTGGGCAAGGGAAGGATGGAGAAGCTGTGTGGAACTGCTGATTTCTGGGGTCTCACTGTTTGCAGGGAGAGTTGAAACAGCTGGTGTGAGCTGAGGCACCTGTAGCTGGGGGCTTCTGTTCTCCCTCTTCCCCTTCCCATCTTACCCAGAAGGGCTTCATGGGGCTGACAAGAGGGAATTCAGCAGCTGTCAGGAATTAAGTTCCAGAATATGAACATTGAATGGCTCTGCCACTTGTCAGCTGAGATGATGATGGTGATGATGATGATGATCTTGATACGTTTTGGGATGTTCCTCATGTACAGATTTTATACTAAGGTTTTAGATGCATAATTTCTGCTAAACTTCATAGGAAAATAAGAGCTTTGTTTTAAAAGCAAGGAAACGGGCTTGCAGAGATTAAGTAACTTGCCATTCAGTCGGCAAGTCACACGTCAGGTTTTTCCTCCACAACTTTGTAATCACCAACCTGCGTGCTCACCGCCAAATTATACAATCTCTTTAAGAGAGATTACTTTCCTCACTGAAAAATGGGGATGAAACTATTCACATGTTTATCGTTGGGGCCTGACCTGAGTGAGAGCACCCGTGCCCCGCGCCTCCCACAGTGCCTGGTGTGTCTCGGGGGCAGAGTCGGTGGCAGGGCCCCTTCTCGGTGTCTGAGGCCTCCATGGCTTCCTTGGAGAAGTGCTGCGGAGGCCATGAGGCAGTTTCACACTCCTGGCCACGTTGAACTCAACCTCCACAGTCCCATCTGCGCAGCTCTAATGAAACAGAAAGGCACTTAGAGATGATCTAGCTGAAATGTCTCCTTTAATGCATACAGAAAGTGAGGCTCAGAGAAGGCGGGGGTCTGCGTGGAATGACGGGAGTTGTTACAGGCAAAGCAGGAATTTGAGGCACCATCTCTTGCCCTCCAGGCGGAGGTCTTCTAATGACACAGCATTAGATTTATTAGACATCAGATTTGATGGCTTTGTATTGTTTTAAATTAACCTCTTTATTCTGAGTAATTATAAAGGCACACGCAATTGCAAGAAATGAGAGACGTCCCCTGTGCCTCGCACCCGGTCCCCTCGAACGAGCCCACCGTGCACAACTGTAGTCCAAGTCGCAGCCAGAGCATCAGCACTGGTACAGTCGGTACAGAGCTTTCCCATCACCAGCGGACCCTCAAGTCACCTTTCTATAGCCACACTGGCTTCTTTCCAGGGCCTCGGTCTTAATCTTTGGCAGCCACTAATCTATTCTCCATTTCCATAATTTTTTTCTTCGACAATATCCTATAATTGAAATAATTCAGTATGTAATCTTTGTAGGTGGGCTTCTTCACTCAGCACAGTTCTTTGGACATTTATGCAGGTCGTCATGTGCATTGAGTTGGCTGTTTTTGACTGCTGAGCGGTAGCTCGCGAAATGGGTGTGCCAGTAAGTTTAACTGATTAGTTCACTTGTTGAAAGTACCTAGTCATTTCCAGTTTTTGGCTATTATGAATAAAGCTGCTAAAAGTGCACAGAATTTTTCATTTCTCTGGGGTAAACATTCAGGAGTATGGTAGCCATAAATTTAGTTTTCTTTTAAGAAATTGTCAAACCATTTTTCCAGAGTGGAAGCACCACTGATTTTACTAACCAGCGATGTATGGGTAACCCACTTTCTCTGCATAATTGTCAATGCTTGTTGCCACTATTTTTCATTTTAGCCATTCTGAGAGGTATATGGTGACCTCTCATGGTGGTGTCATTTGCATTTTCTAAGGGCTGATGATGTTAAACAACTCGAGTGCTTATGTACCACCTGCAAATCCTCTTCAGTGCAATGTCTTTTCACGTTGCCCATTTTCTAACTTGATAGTTTATTTTTTTACTGTTGAGTTTTGAGAGTTCTTTATTTAACTAGATACTACTCCATTGTTGGAAAAATAGCTTGCAAATATTTTTCCTTGCTCTATAGCTTACCTTTTTATTCTCCTAACAGGGTCTATTACAGAAGAAAAGTTGTTTACTCATGAGGTTTAATTTATTAATTTTCTCTTTTATGCATTGTGTATTTTCTGCAGCCTGAGAACTTTCTGCCTAGCCCTTAAATGACAAAATTTTATATATTTTTTCTAAAAGATGTGTAGTTTTAGTTTTACATGGAAGTCTGTGATCTATTTTAAGTTCATTTTTGTATAAGATATGAAACTTTGGTGAAGGTCAGTTTTTGTTTTTGCTTTTGTTTATGCCTGTAAAAGTCCAGTTGTTCCAGCACCATTTGTTAAAAAGATGATCTTTCTTCCATTGAACTGTTTTTGTACCTTGCTTGGAGATCAGGGAGCTATAGTTATGAAGGTCAATTTCTGCATTCTCTGTTCTGTTTCATTGATTTGTGTGTCTGTCCGTACCACCACATGATCTTGATCACTATAGCTATATAATTAAGTCTTCAAATTAAACAGACTGACTCCACTCAATATATTCTTCTTTTTCAAAAATTTTTTAGCTGCTGTAGCTTTTTTTCTTTCCCTTATAAATTTTAGAATAATCATACCTATAACAAAATATTATTCAAATTTGGTAAAAATTACATTAAACCTAAATATCAATTTGAGGAGGATTAACATCTTTTATGGACTCTTCCAGTCTATAAACTCTGTGTATCTCTCCATTGATTTAGGACTTTTAAAATCGTATTTCCTTAAAATTTCATAGTTTTCAGCATATTAGTCCTACGCAGATTTTTCTAGATTTACACCTAATGGTTGATGCTTTTTGTGTAATCATAAATGGTATTGTCTTTTTTAAATTTTGATGTTCATGTGTTTATGGCAGTATATGGAAATACAATTTATATGTCTACCTTAAATCCAGCAAATTTCCTGAACTCACTTATGAGAGTTCTATGAGAGGTTTCTTTTTTTTTTTTTTTTGAAGTTTTCTGTGTAGACAATCATGTCATCTGCAAATAGGGCCACTCTTCTCTCTGATCTGTGTGTCTTCTATTTCCTCTTCTTGCCTCCTGCACTGGCTAGAAATAAAAGCAGACATCCTTGCCTTGTTCCCAGTCTCAGGGAGAAAGAATTCAGTCCTTCACCATTAAATATAACATCACCTTCCAGGTGTTTTTAGATACTCCTTATAAAAGTTAAGAAAGTTTTCTTCTAGTCTTAATTTTCTGTGAGATTTTATCATAGGCATTTAATTTTGTCAAATGCTTTTTCTACTTCCATTTTTGTGATTATGTGATTTCTCTTCCTTGGCTGGTTAATAAGCATGCCACATACCTGGAACATGCCTTACCTGGCCATGCCATGTGCAAGTTTAATAGACTGCTGAATTCT
Source organism: Phyllostomus hastatus (assembly GCF_019186645.2). Lineage (NCBI taxonomy): Eukaryota > Metazoa > Chordata > Mammalia > Chiroptera > Phyllostomidae > Phyllostomus > Phyllostomus hastatus. The sequence continues at coordinate 8,337,763 of NW_025333999.1, read as the reverse complement.
ATCCGTTAATATTTTGTTAAGGATTTTTGAATTAATGTTAAGGGTATTGATCTGTAGTTTTCTCTATCTCTTTCTCTCTGTCTTTCCTTTTCCTTCACACTGTCTTTTTCTGATTTTGATAGCTATCAAGGTAATATCAAGCTAGTGTCATGGTATTACTGGCTTAATAAAGTGAATTAGAGAGTCTTCCTTCCTCTTATTTTCTGGAAGTGATGTGTAGAATTAATTTTAATTCTTTCTTAAATATCTGGTAGAATTTTCCAGCAAAACCTCTGAGTCTAGAGATTTCTTTTTCAGAAATTATAGAGTTACAAATATGATTTCCTTAATAGTTATTCCAATTTTCTTAATAGGTTATTCAGATTTCCTGTTTTACATTGGGTGTGTAGTTGAACTTCGTGCTTTTTTGAGAAATCAGTTAATTTCATCTAAATCATTAAACTGACATGTGCAGAGTTGTTTACAGTATTCCATTATTTTTTCCTTTTTGTGTGTGTCTGTGGAGTCTCTAGTACTATGTACTATTTGATTCCTGATATTAGTACTTTGAGTCTTCTCTCTCTTTTTCTTTTTCAGTCTTGCTAAAGGTTTGTCAAGTTTATTCATTTCAAAGAATCAGCTTTGTTTCATTGGTTTTATTTTTTCTGTTTTTTAACTGTATTGATTTCTACTCTTTGTTATTTTTTCCTTCTGCTTGCCCGGGGATTATTTTTCCCTCCTGTTTCTAAGTTCTTGGATGGGTGCTTGGATTATTGATTTGAAAATTTTCCTCTTTTCTAATGTCCATATTTACTGCTATAAATTTTCTTCTCAGCATTGCTTTAGCTGTGTCACATAAATTTTGATATGCTGTATTTTGATTTTTATTCAATTCAATGTATTTTTTATTTATGCTGATAGTTTCTCTTTGACCCATGAGTTATATAGAAGTGTACTGTTTAATTTCCCAGTGTTTGGAGATATTTTGCTTATCTTATTGCTATTGACTTTTACTATGATTACGTTGTGATAGGAGAACATATTCTCTATGATTGCAATTTTTAAAAATTTGTTGAAGTTTGTTTTATTACCTAGGATATGGCCTATATTGGTACATGTAAATGGGAACTTGAAGAGAATGTGTGTTTTGCTGTTGGTGCAAGGTTTTATTAAATATTGGTCAGACTTTTTAATTGATGGTATCACTGAGTTCTTCTTCATCATTGCTGATTTTCTACCTAGTTGTTTTCTTTTTACCAATGGCTGAAAGAGGGATATTGAAGTCTCAAACTGTAATTGTGGGTTTGCCTATGTTCCCTTTCAGTTCTATCTGGTTTTACTTCACATATTTTGCAGCTCCATTCTCGGTAGATAGAGATATATATATATATATACAGAATTAGTGTGTCTTTGCTATGGTCTGACTGTTTCTGTCCCTTAAATTTTCCTCTTTTGAGGAAATTCCAGTAACCAGTGCTATCAGAATGTGAGGACTTTGGGGGTGATTGGGTCATGAGGGTCAGCCCTGATGAATGGAATTAGTGATTTTATACGAGGTCCCACAGAGCCACCTAGCTCTTTCACCCTGTGAGGATATAGCAAGAAGTCTACTGTCCAGAAGAGGCCCCCACCCAATCAGCTACCACCCTGATCCCAGACTTCCAGTTTCCAGAACTACAAGGAATAAACTACTGTTCTTTGTAAGACCCTTAGTCTGTATTATTTTGTTACCACAGCTTGAATGACTAAAACGGTTTTCTTGGATGATTGGTCCTTTCATCATTATATAATGTCCTATATCATATATATAATGTCCTTCTATGTCTCTGGTAATTTTTCCTCTCTGAATTCTACTTTATTGAATATTAATATAGCCACCCCTCTTTTAATTTATACTTGCATGGCATCTATTTCTCCATTCTTTTATATTCCATCTTCCTATGTAGTTATATTCAAAGTGAGTTTCTTTTTAATCTTCACCAGAAGATATGTTTTTATTGATTTTAGAGAGGAAGGGGGGTGAAAAGGAGAGAGAAAGAAGCATTGATGTGAGCAAGGAACAGCAATGGTTACCTCCTGTGCATGCCCTGACTGGGGATCAAACATCCAACCCAGGTATGAACCCTGACCTGGAAGTGAACCCACAACCTTTTGGTGCCCTTGACAATGCTCCAACCAATTGCACAACCTGGCCAGGGCTCAAGGTGAGTTTTTATAGACAATAATATCTGGGCCATAATTTAATACACTTTTTCAACCTCTGTCTTTTAATTGGTATATTTTGACCATTTACATTGTATGTAATTAGTGAAATGCCTGAAGCCTGAATGCCTTAAGCCTGAAATTTTATTATTTGTTTTCTATTTGTTATCTCTGTTTGAATTTATTCTGTTCTTCCCAATTTCTTGTTTGATCATTGAACATTTTTTTAGAATTTCATTTTGATTTATCTAAAATGTTTGCAGTGCATCTCTCTGTGTAGGCTTCTTTTTGTGATAGTCCTGGCTGTGCAGAAGTGACGTCACAGACTACTGGCACGTTCATTGTATCAGCTAAATGAAGAAACGTCCTCACATTCCCGTACCTCCCTTTAAAATAATATAATTGTTTTAAGTATTTATCTACATGTATTTAGAATTTGTGCTACATACATTAGACAGTGCTATACTTTTTAATTCTATCATCAAACATAATTCAGAAAACATAAGAGGAGGGAAGCCTGTTAAATTTACCCATATTTTTGCTCAACATGTTCTTTCTTCCTTTCCGAGGTTCCAAGTTTCCTTACTTCACTGTTTCCTTCTGGTTATAGAATTTTCTGTAGCCATTCTTCTGGGTAGTTCTGCTGGCACCAAATTCTCTTAGTTTTACTTCATCTTAGACTGTCTTGATTTATCTTCATTCCTGAAGGATTTTTTGTTGCATATGGGATTCTGCATTGACAGTTTTTTTCTCCCAGTACTTGAAAACATGCTACTTCCTTTTTGCTTCTTCCTCATGAGAAATCTGATGGCATTTACATTAGATTGCCTCTCTGAGTAAACCATTGTTCCCCTTTCACTGCTTTTGAGATTTGCCTTTAGTGTTCAGTTGTTTGTCTATGATATATGTATTGTAACATGAAATTTTAGAGGGGTTTCTTCTTGCAGGTTTATGTATTGTGCTAAATACAGTACATTCTCAGCCACTCTTATTTTGAGCACTTCTTTAGCCCTGACTTTTTTCTGCTGTCCTTCCAGGCTTCCCATGAACTAAATGGTAAATTGTTGCTATAGTCCCCAAAGTCCCTTAGTGTCTGTCTCACTCCCAGGATATTTTCCTTTCTGTTGTTCAGATTGGGTAATTTCACATGTTTTATCTTTCACTTAATGGATCTTTCCTCTTCTCCTTCCACTCTTCTTTTTAGCCTATTCTAGCCTATTTAGCCCATTTAGTTTTTTTCAATTATGTTTTTTAGTGCAAAATAATTTAATTTGATTTCTCTTTATAGCTCTATGCTGAGACTCTATTTTTCATTTGTTCCAAGTGTTCTAATAATTGCTTATTGAAGCATTTTTATAATGACTACTTCAATGTTTTTGTCGGACAATTCTAACATCTCTGTGGTATTTGGTGTTGGCACCTATTGATTGCCTTTTTTCATTCAGACTGAGACCTTCCTAGTTCTTGGTATGACGGTTGATTTTCTGCTGAAACCCATTTGGGGGATGATGTTATGAGGCACTGGATTTAACTTAAACTTTACGCTTCAGCTAGCTTCCTTTAATGCCACCCAGGCAGGGGGACAGGGGTGCACCATCTTACCACTGCCAGGTGGAAGAAGAAGTTCAGGTTCTACTTTGGCCTCTGTTGACACCTCAGAACGATATGCCTTGTCACAGGAAGCTCCCACCCCTGCTAGGCCCCACTCACTGGCTGGGGGAGGTTGGAGTGAGTGCCTCATTACCTTTCCTGCACGGTTTACACTGACACTAAATGTACAAGGTGGGGTGGAGCCTCTTACCTCTTGGCAGAGGACGTTGAGATGAAGGCCCAGCCCACTACTTGGTTTTTTCTGACAGTGCTCCAGCAGAGAAGTTGGAGCTCTTCCATGTGCCCTAGCAAGGTGAGAAGTCTAGGCTGCCCACTCTGCTTCTGCTGGCATGGGCAGGAGTGAGGCCACAGATTTTTCTAGGGTTTGGCTGAAGTGGAACCATTGTTTTCTAAAAGTTTGCTGTCTTTCTAGGTTCTTCCTTTTCTGGATTTTGGCTAAAGAAAGTAGGTTTTCATTTGAGAGAGGTATTTTTTATTTGTGTTTTGTTTTTATTGTCACATACATTGACATTTCCAGGTTGCTGGTTTCTTCAGCTCCATGTTGGGAATGTTTGAAGCAGAAAATAAAATTCAGGGACCCCCACCCCCCACCACCACATTGTTCCTTGAGTCCTGAGGCCCCTAGCAAATTTATCTTCTTGCCAACTTTCAGAGTTTTATTATGTCTGTTCTATGTATAATGACCAGCAATTTTAGTTGTATCTTGTGAGAAAAATAGGGAGAAGTATCTCTAGTCCATGAAAATTCCAGACATACCTTGTTTGTTTGTTTGTTTTTTTGTTTGTTTTCTTCGGAGAATCCATTTAGGCAGCCAACTCCCAAAGGAAGACTGTGGAAGGTACATGAAATAGTGGCAGAAAAGGTGGGACTGAGTCTCTCAATCCAGCAACATTTCAGATGGCCTTTCCAGTAGGATGGTCCAATTGGAGTATGAGTTTCTGTAAACACACTCTGAAATTACATATGAAGCTTTGCCATTCATTCATACATGCATTTATGCATAGAAGGGAGAAACTTTCACCTGATTTTCAAAGAGTATGTGACCCTTCAAATGGAAGACTATTTTGGGAAGTCCAAATGTTACCTTTTGCTCAGAACACCATCTAATGCTTCCTATTCAGACCCACTTCGCATTTTTTTATATTGTGCTTTGGCATTTTGCCACCTAGAGGCTCAGATGAATAGTCCCACAAATGCCACCACTGAGGACTTCTGAGAACATGTCCCTTTGCAGCCTGGTGTCTTCATGAACACCCATGGGAGAAATCCCTCTTAGGCTTCATCATCAGGAAAAACTGTTCTGCTTTTCCGCTGACAGCAGCATTCTTTTAATTTTCCCCCCACTATGGACCACTGGCTTTTGTGCCTGTGTTGTGTCCTGCCTGCATCTGTCTGTGGGAGGCCGGCGTCACACTTTGGAGCTGTGCATGACTGTAGGCTGGGTTTATGTCACATAGGAGGGTCTGCAAGTTCATCTTCCCCTTTATGTTTACTCCTATATTTTCCTCTCTTTTTCTCCTCAACCCAGTGACTCCCTTGAATATTTATTTAATTCTTTTATATTGTGGGAGGTATATAAGCAGCCTCAAATACATATGGTAAGAGGTAAGTGACACGACCACTGCCCTGCAGTGACCTCGGAAAGCTGCGGATAGCTCATCAAAACACAAGAAAAACATACACAGAGACAACCAGATCCTGTGGGGAAATAGGGACAGAACAGCCACTCTCTCTAGTGGGGAGCGCCATGGCCACCCTCCCTAGGGGAGAGTGCCCCTAAGGGAGAGCTCTTCATTCTCCCACCTGAGCAGGCTTTTATTGGGTTCATTTACACAGAATTCAGGTAAAGCTCATTACTCATTGCCAAGAAGTAAGGATCAAACAATAGATAATAAGGAAGTCTGAGGGCCTATTTTGAGTCAGGGCCAGATAGCTAAAGAGCTGTAAAACTTTGGGGAACAAACTTACTTCTTGCTTGGACCCTTATCAGTTAACTGAGAGCATTCTAAACAAAGCAGGTTTCACAGGATTTTACATATTCTTTCTTAGGCCTGATCACCTGGGGAGCCCGCCCTTTCCAGCACAGGGCTGTACCACCCTCTGTCATTATTTCAGGCTTAGGTGGAGCAAGGGAAGTAAGGCAGCCAAGAGATTAGGAGATTTATCACAGACAATGAGGACTCAGGCTTTGTCAAAGCTGAGAGGTGGGGGTCCATCACCCCCTTTTTCTGTAGCCCCCAAAGTCCTTTTTGGGGGGCCTCCCACATGATTGTGCCTGTCTTAGATCATTCCCCCCTTGGGGAATCTTACCCATCATTGGCTAACTGACCAAGCATTGGGGTCCAGGCAGGGTGAAGTAGAAGGAGCAGAATTAGTGCTCCTGCCAGGGAGATAAGCTTTTGTCTCCTTGCTGGCTTATGATCCAAAGTCGTTTCCTCAGCCTTAGCCTTGGCAGGGGTTACAGCTTCTGATACCAGGCAGGGCAGTTCCCAATAGGTAAGGGTTGATATATAGACAGACAGACAGACAGACAGACTGACTCCTCCAGGGGAGCTGGGGTGCCCCCAGCCCAGATGCCTTGGCCTCAACAGCACTCTGGCCGCTCCTGCCCGGCCATCCACTCCAGCCAGCTGGCTCTTCACTGCTGCACACGGATGCTGGGAGAGCGCTTGTTTCCAGGCTGATGTCCAGCCTCAGCCCACACACCTCCAGTGGGCACAGTGAGGTTGAGGGGAAAGAGAGCACCTCTTTCAGGGACAGAGTGAGTGATAAAACTGGGAGCCCCATCCCCATCTCTTCCCATCCATATGATCTGCATGTGGTTTCCTTTTCACCTTATTAGCCAGAGACCCTCCTTTGAAAGTGGGTTCTAAATACACCAACAGAAGGGAGAAAGTCTACCCTTCCCTTGTTCCCTTTAGGCTAGGACTCTCCCAAGGAACCATTTTCCATGCCCCCTTCACTCCTGCCCCCTGCCCCCTGCCCCTGCTCCCTGCCCCCACCCCTGTCCCCCACCTCCCCGTGAGTCTGTGGGCAATGCAGGCAAGAGCTGTGGGGCTTCCGGGGAACTGGGCTGCCTGGGCTATAGTAGAGGGTCAGCTGGGGCTCCCCTAAGGGCTTCCTAGTCATCCAAGAAAGCCACAGAGACCCCAACAATTTGCACATGCTCTTTCTAGTGTCTGCACTTCAGGTCTTCACTGCAGAATGGAAAGAGTAAAACGTTAACTTCCTCCCCTATTGCAGGGCGCCTATAATCTCAGCTGCAATCCTTGCAGCTGAGTTTAAATTAGATAGTGAAAGTAAAATAGGCTGTGTAAGCTAAGTGTTGTACAGATGCTGGATAAAGTTAGTACATCAACAGCACCCCAAACACCCCATTTCTTTCCCACCTTGGGGGTATCTGCTCCACAGTGCACCCCTCTCCCAGTCTTATCTGAGTGTTTCCTGTGACCCCAGGTAGGTTGTGGGGCAAGCTCAGCTCTCTTCCATTTCATTTTGTTGTGTAAGGCCTTAAAGAAGTAAACTCGTGGTTTTTGAACTATAGCGAACACAAGACACCCCAAAGGAATGTGTGAGAATACAGATTTTTTAACCTCGCCCCATTTCTAGCAGGCACCGCAGTGACTCAGATGCTGAAGGTCTGACTGCTCGGCCTCTTGCTGAGAGGACAAGGTGCTTGGGGAAGGACTGCACATCTGTGTATAGTTTGCTAGGGCTGCCATAATTCAGTACTGCAGACTGGGCGGCTGAAACGACAGACATTTATTTTCTCCCAGTACTGGAGGCTGGAAGTCCAAGATCGAAGTATCAGCAGGGCTGGTTCCTCCTGAGGGCCACGAGGGAGGGGTCCACTCCAAACCTCCCTCTTTGTTGTAGATGGCCACCTTCTCCCTGTGCTGGCACATTCTCCCCACTCTGTACAGGTATGCCTGTGTCTAAATGTCCCCTTCTTATAAGGACCCCAGCACATTGGATTAGGGCCTGATCTAAAATCCTCATTTTAACTCCATTCCCTCTTTATGGAGCCCATCTCCAAATATGGCCACATCTGAGTTGCTGGGAATCAGGACTTGGACGTGTGAGTTTGGGAAGTGACACAACTGAACCCATGGTGGTTAGACACCTGAGGCACTATTTCTGACAAACTTGGGGACAGAGGGACAGGACTGCTGTTCCATTGGGACTGAGTTCGGCTGAATGTAACAGAAAACCAACAATGGTAACTAACCAAACATAGACTGTTTTCTCACCTGACAGGAAGACGAGGATGGCCACCAAGGGCTGCCTGAGTGGCTCCAGGGTGCCGCGTGGGAGCCGGGCTCTTGTGTCATGCTGCCCTGCCATTTCTTCAAGTGCCACACGGCACAGGCTGCATCCCCAGGTGCCTCTTGTCCTCTGTCAGGAAGAGTGAGGGCAAAGGTACGTGTGGGCGGAGCTGGCCACTGTACACATGTGCGCACGTACACATATGTGTACACACGCACATGAGTGGCGCATGAGCCTTTCTGCAAATGCAGCTGGGAGTGGTCACTTCCACCTTGTTGGTCAAAACCAGTTCTCCAGTGCAGACCAGACGGCGGGGAGCAATATGTCCAGGAAGTCAGCAGCTAACTGAGGGCTTGCAGCAGCCAAGGTAGACAAGGTTAAGTGTTACACTAAGGGAAAAAACAAACAGAACAATACCAGGAGACAAAAGAAATAGGGTGGGGCCCCAGGCAAGAGATGTAAGCAATCTGTTCGCCTCCAACAAAAGCCCAGCAGCATAAGTGGAACTTGGCATTGGGGTGGGGGTGGGGTGCTGTTCCTGTGGATCAGAGCCAGGACCAGGACTCTTCACAGTATGGGGCTGGATTCGCGTTCCCACGTAGAAGCCATTAGCACCCTTGGCCAGAGTGTGGCTGCCAATACCAGCTGTACCTGCTTCATGAGCTGTTGCATAGTTTCCCCTCACCCAGGCCCCTGATGTGTGGGAAAGATACCAGCAGTGCTCAGGTGTCTCCAGGGTTAGTCCCTGGAGTTGCTGCCCCAAATGAGATGGTGTCAGATAGGATGCTGTGGGCGCCCGCACACAGCACAGTCTCTTTCCCACTGTGCTCCAGGTGGAGAAGAGAGAAAGATGATTTCTCGACGGGTCCTAGCAGTGCCCTGTGAGGACATTCTGTGCCAGGCACAGCCTCCTCGCCAGCCATCGAGCAGCTGCTCCTGGCCTCCGTGTGATGTTTGGGTGGCAAGAGAATGAGAGGCTCCATGAGCTGACTCCACCCAAGGGCTCTGCTCTGAGGCCGCAGCAGGGTCTGTGGCTACCTGTCCTCCTAGGGCGTCACTTCTCTTCAGGCTGCAGACCCAGGATCCTACCCACCAACAACAACCCACAGGAAGGCTGTCATCCTAGATCTAGACATGCCCCTTCCATCCATCCACCAGCTCCTTGAGAGATACAAAGAAAGGTGGGCAGACACGGGTCAGCACACCAGTCAGTCCCTCACTAGGTCTTCGAGTCTGGGGAGACTTGGCCCCGGCCTGGGTGCCATCGTTGCTGGCACAAGAGCCTTATGTACCAGGCAGGCCCAGGGACCTGATCTTCCGGGACAGCACCCGATCTTGCGGTAAAGGCTGATGCACAAACATTGTGTATATGAACAGAAAGGGGGCCAGTTGGTGGAGAAAGCGAGGAAGTCTGAGCTCTTCGGCCCCCCTAGGAAAGAGCCCACCCCAGTGCCTTCTTCTCGCTGGGCGACCTCGACACCTCCTTCAAGCTCCTGGACACTTTCCTTCTTTTCCTCACTGGATTCCAGCCCACACCCTTTCTCTAGCAGCTCCCAGTGGAAGTGGGGAGTGGAGGGGTGTGCAGTGGGTTCACACAGGCTACCAGGTTGGACATGCTCTGTGTGCTCAGGGATGAGTCAGTAACAGGTATTCAGGAGTCTCTGATAAAAGACTCCTATCAGAGGAGTCTTTTGGTGGTGCACCAAAGGGCACCACCAAGCCACTGGGGCGAGGCTGACAAGCTGCACCCCTCTGGAGGGCCCTCTATAGACAGCGGGGCCCCAGCTCTCAGGCTACCCTCCAGCTCAGAGCTTTGGCACTCAGGGTAGTGGGAGGAGCTGGAATACTGGGCAGGGGAGGCCCAGCCCCTGGGTCTGGAAGGGGGTGGGACACTGAGCATCACCAGAAGGGGAACCAAGTCAGGTTGAAAAGAACTGCCTCCTTCTCAGGATTTTTCCCAAAACCTCAAAGACTCAAATGTGAGTCAGGAGTCTCCTAACACCTCCAGGGTCAAGGCAAGTCACACACACACACACACACACCACACACAAAAGAATTACAAAAGCCAGGCTTAAAAAAAATCTGTAAGAGCACTCTTTGGAAAGTAAGCAGAAGCATAGTTTTACTTGCTTCAAGAAATGCATTATTCCCCTTTATGGAAATATTAGGTCTCTGGGTCTATTTTTGTTTTGCTACTTTTAATAGATTTATGGTATAGAGATACAATCATCCCCCATAAGAAAAACAAGTGCATGTGTGTGATTTCTTTAAAAAATGGCAGCCACATTGGGCCTCCCTCCAGAAGTGGTGGGGGCCATGGAAACTGCAGAGTGGGCCTCCAGCCTGTTTCCTGGGAGGTGGCTGCTCCTTCCCCAGCCCCTAAATTGCTGTCCTGTTCAGTGTCGACCCAGTGGTGTCACACCTTCAGGGGTTTGGAAAGAAATCAAAATCTGGATTTTGTATTGTAACATATCAGAATAGTTAAATACTGGCTTCAAAAAAATGAAACCCAAATACAGCACATCAGGAGGCTGTGTCAGCCTATGACTTCTGTCCTGGCAGAGGCGGTGGCGCCTGCCCTGAGGAGCTGGGGAATGACCAGCCCAGGCAGCTGACGCCGATCACTGATTGGCATTGAAAGAACAGAGTGCATAAATATCTAGGTCCTATGGCCTCCATCACTTATACATTCAAAAGGCATGACTTGCTGCAGGTGCCACTCACACGCTCCACTTCGCTAGGCAGGATCGACAGGTGCCTGCAGGTGCCGGCTGCCTGGAGTCCGCTGGAATTTCCCAAGTGTGTGTAAGGCTTGGGTGGGGAAAAGTAAAGCCTTGTGGCATTGGGCTGAGTTTCTCCATTTTCCAATATACTATGCATGCTATCCCCTTAGGAATCAATGCTCATGAATTCATTAAGTCCCAGAGACTGTGAGATTTGCCAGAAAACAACAAAAAAAGAGTTCCAACTAGGACATAAATTGCAATGTCAAAAAACTTTCTTAATTCAATTTTCTAATGAATACAAAGAGGATCTACGTGACTGTAGCCCCAGTGCACTAATAATCGGATGCAGATGAGATAGGAGGGTGTTCACACTCAGGAGGTGAGTGGGCAGCAGACACAACAGCTTGTGGTCTGGAAGAAAGGACATCCCTGTCCATTCTGTATCTGTAGCAAAGCCAATAAGAGCAAAGCAAACTAAGTACTTTGGCTATTAATTACTGATTTAACATTAAAATCCAGATTTCCCACAGCTGAGATCCAGCCTGGGTAATTTAACGGTGAGAGACTCATGTGAGCGCACACTGCAATTGTGGCGTCCAGCCACGTTTGCAAGCAGCTGAGCGAACTCCCCTCCATGGGCTCAGCCTGTGTCCACCTGGGCAGCCTGGCCTGCTCATTTACACTGAAGATTCATTGGGTCAGTCAAGCAACTTTTTTTCCCCTGAGCAACTGAATTGAGTGGATAAATTAAATCTGTGTTTTGACTCAAAGTAAGATTATATCCATCCCTTCTCTTAAGGACTATTTTTGAATTTGTGTCCAGAAAGACATAATACCTGAGGTCCTTGGAGGACCTGTAGGTATCCCCTATGCCGGGCAGGTCATGCTGAGGAGCTGGAGCTTGAGGACAGTGCTCCCGCCCTGCCCTCCTGATGGCTTCACACCTGGGCACCAGCCCTTGTGGGGTGCAGAAAGACCCAAGCCTTGCAGAGGCCTGGAGGGCCATACTCTCATTATATGACCTGGGAGCTCAGGCCTAGAGGGAGAGATGGCCCAACACCATCTACTCAGCCCCAGCGTTTGTGATTTCAAGTTTTCAGTGCCACCGCAAAGATTCTGTCCCCACCATGCTCCACCTGGACTCTTTAGGGGTACATCCTTTCTGGGTTGGATGTTTGGCCTTTGGCTTCTGTTGGTCTCCCCTAGTCTTTGCAGAACCTAAATGTCTAAATTTCACAACCAGCAGCTCTCCATGAGGGTAGCCTTCACAGCAGCCAGAATGCAGCGTGAGGAATGGGCTCCATGCCCCCATGAGGCTCCACGAGGTGATGGGGGAGCACTCCAGAGTCCTTCAGAGGAGAAGGAGCCGGCTGGCTGCTGCTGAAGAAAGGAAGAGTTTCCTGCACTCCTGTCCAGCGATGCCTCCTGTGTCCCTCACAGCTCTACCCACCCCTTCCCTGGCCGCCTCAGCCCTCCTTGCTGCTGGAGGAGCCAGGTACTTCTCCTTTGCAGAGAAATCCATGTGATTAATAAACACATCAGAAACCCAGCAGGAGGAGGAATATATATATATATATATATATATATATATATATATATATATATATGAAAGAAAGTTTACTGTTACGAGTACGTGAAGCACAGTTTATAAAGCTATTGCAATAATCATGACCTGAGTGTCTTTTTCCATATGAACAGCTGCGAACCTACTTTTGCCCACTCCATATGTACATGCAGATGTATGTGTGTGTCTGTGTTTATATTCTCCCCACCCGAGGGACATTGATGGGCCTGACCACATCAGAATTGTCAGAGTTTTATGTATATAAGAAGATACAGGCACTAGCATCAGACCTGGTTTGAGTCCCAGCTGCAGCACTTCCTGGTTGGATGACCTCGGGCAAGTTTCCCCTGGTAGCCATGTGTCTCTGCTCCCTTATACATAATGTGGGGAATAATAATATTCTTTGTTGCTGTGAGGGCTAAATGAGATAATGCAGCTAATCACTATATCGTATACCTGAAACCAACATAATACTGTATGTCAACTCCAATTGAAAAAAGTTAATAAAATAAAAATAAAACAACTGAACAATAAAGGCACAATCTCAGTAAATACATGAGACAGTACCTGTAAAATACTTAGAACGCTGCCTCGCAGATCATAAGTACTGAGTAAACACTTACTGCTAATGTCATTGGTGTATTGTCTCCTCCAGAAGCATCTTCATTTTAAAGAGTCACCTGATTGTGAATGCTTGACTATCCAGCACCATCAGGAGGCATTCATTTTTTAGGATGGACCTGTGGGAGCACCCCCCATATCCTCTCACTTTGGACCCTAGCCACTTTGCCCATGCATGAAGTCAGGCCAGTGCCACAGTTTGGCCAGCTTTGTGAATCACAAACAAAGGGACCTGAGAGACAAAAGGAGAGAGAGATGGGGACGGGGGGGGAGAGAGAGAGAGAGAGAGAGAGAGAGACTCCACAGTGAAAGCAGCTTGGCTGGAGGTTAGGACGAAACTGGAAGCTGCCAAGGTTTTCAGGCTCCTGGAACTGCCCGCCCTCCTCCCCCAACATTTCCAGCCCTGAGCAGTTCTATTTTTCAGCACCAGCTTCAGCCTGACGTTTGAAGGATGAGCTATTAACGATACTAAATTAATAACGGTTATAGAGTATATTTGAGAAGATCATAAAAAAATCAGTAATGTCATCATGTCAAGCAAAGTTTCTGATGTTTTTTTTTAATTATGCATGTCTTTTATTCTGCTCCATTCCAACATTGATCCGGAGCTTTCATGGGGACATCCATCTACCTGACCACTTCGGAATCCTTAATTATGCAAGGCCAGCAATATATCTAGCTCTACAAGAAGTCCCCATGGGTTTGCCATCATTGAGGTAGAATCTGGCTGCTCATCCCTGGTCCCTCCGCCCAGCCCAGCCCAGGCTGGCCCTGAGCACTCAGTGACACACAGCATCGCCCCAGCCTCTACTTGGCTTTCACACACACTGATGCCCAGGCTGAGAATCCAGGGAAGCTGAATTTGTCCCAGTGTATATGTCCTTGGGGAAGGACAAGAAAGGGCTGATGAGAGTAGACTGATCTTAGAGAGTGTGAAGCCTCCTCTGCAGGACCCTGGAGCTGGGTGACCCCAAGACGTCTTTTACCCTGGACTTCAGCTTGCACCCTGGTAAAATGGGCTATGCAGCGTTTCATTGAGCTATGTGTGGAGGATGAAGTTCAAGTCACACACATCAAAAAATTTGCTACAGAGCAGTGGAATTAGGGAACTGCAAAGCAACAAAGAAAATACTTACGCTGGTGGTGTCAGTCAAAAAATGAGATGGTCACTCTTGGTTGGCGAGCCGGGTGAGGAGAAATGAGTGGTCAGTGCTTCCCAGCACTGAGAGGGGTGGACTCGGTGGCTGAGTTTCACTGCATAAGGAAGAAAGAGCTACAATGCCCTTGCTGTGAATGAAGACTTCATGGGGCAACTGCTGGAGGCTGTCAAGTGCGTAGGGAGGGAGGCTGGAGTAGAACAGATCAACGTGGCTGCATGAGTAGCTCCGACACCCTCCTCCCTGCCCTCCCTTCCTTTCCATAGGCAGGAAAAGCAGGACCTCACAGCCTGTCCCACCCTGCCCCTCTGTCACATTTCCTCCTATCTCTTCCCTTTCTCTCTGCCTCCCCAGCTCCTCCCTTGTCCTCTTTCTCTCTTCCTCCAGCCCAGGCACTGTCTGTGAAATTTTATTCAACAGCCACTGGTGAGATTTCTGATTTTGTACTCTGGGGAGCGGGATTTGCTGTGGTTGGGGAACATGTGGCCCAGTTGGAACAGACAGGACCCATGTAAGGCACTGGGGTTGGGGGCTCACCCACTTGCTCATGACAGGCACCTGACTCATGGGGGCACCTGCCTGAAATGACTTTTGCCTAAAAACCCAAAGGTCTCCCTTAAGAAAGGATCTGGAGATTTTGGAAATTGACAGCTAACTCCACAATAGCTGGGTTGGGACTCTCCAACAGGGAGGAGGAGAAGGAGGGCTGACCTCCCAGAGTGCCCTCTCGATAGGCAGGGAGCCGAGGCTAAACAGAGAAATAGTGGAAAGCCCAGAGGTCTGCCTGGGACATGAGCCAATTGACTGGAAGGAGGGAGGAAGGAAGGGATGCTTTTGGTGGGCATGGTACCATGAGGAGCCACTCAAATGTTCTCACTTAAGTCAAGGTATCAACTCACCTCTAGCTCCTACAATACAAAATTGATATATTTTTGAAAGTAAAAGAATGCATGCATGAAAGTCTGCCTTGAATGAAAGGGTTAAAACAGTGGGCACTAAAGACCTGCAAAGGCCAGACTACCCATGGGCCTACAGGCATTGCAGTGCTGAGCAGGAGGGCTGGCCTAGGGCAGAGAGAAACTCACAATAGCTGAAGTTCCAATCACACCTCAGAAAACACTGATGCCTGTGTCCCATCCTCGGAGACTGGGCTTGAATTGATCTGGCTGTGGCCTAGACTTTAGACATCTTAAGAGGTCACAAGATGATTCTCTGTGCAGACAAATTTGAGCAACATCCGTTTAGGAGGCAACACAATAAAACTAATTGAAACCTGGATTTGTATTGAAAAGTAATGTCAGCATGTTTAATTGTTACCTGTAAAAAAACTACTTTCTCAAGAAAATTAGAGGCCTGGGAATTTAGCTTTGTTCAGAAAGGAAACCAGAGACTTTGGCTAACATGCTGGTTCTGGAAGTTGAGCTGCAGGACCTTTCAAGCCCCTCCCTGAGGTCAGCCGAGTCCTCCCATAATCCTGGGCTCAAGCAAGGTCAAGTCCCAGCCCTACAACAAATAAGCCACGGCACCCTGAGCAAGCGAGGAGTAACATTTTACTGCACACCTACTCTTCCGGGCACAGAGAGAGCCATGCCACGCACACCACATCACTTCATGTTCACAGGATCCCCGAGAGGTACCAACCACTGGTGCTCTTTTTCTCCTGAGGAAACTGATCCACAAAGGCCTAAAGCGCTTTGCCCAAAACATTGCCATGGTGACACCTGGGGCAGGATGCAAACCCAGCTCTTAAGCCAGTGGCTGTGCTCCCTCCAGCCTAGGCTGCTTCATGGCCACACTGCCATCCCCTCCCCTCACCTGCAAATGATGGGATTAGACCCCAAGTCTACCAAGGTCCCCTTGCACCAAAACTAGAGCTCTGGGATTTCCCCTCCCTGTGGAATAGACTCCAGACTCAAAGGAGCTAAGCTTGTGTCCAGGGTCTCAAGCCCTGGGATGTCCTCCTGGGCTCCATCTGCAGACCACTGGCCCCGGCCACTCCTGCCCAACCTGGCAGTCTCTGGCAGGCCCGGCTCAGTGGACCCACCCAGCCCCAGTCTACTGGCAGTTCTGCAGGCCAGCAGGCTCCATCTGCCTGTGGGACTGGTTGGTGGCAAGCCTGCCCAGGGAGCAGCCCCATCCCGCCCGGTCACCTGTGCTCCTTCTCCCATGGATGGAATAATGGAAGAAGTGAACCTCAGCAAGCAGGTCTGTGAGCCCTAGCCTGCACCCTTACAAAGCTACAGAAAAAGTCTAGGCCCCTCGGTCATTAAAGAGCAGGGGGCTGTGCCTGACCCCACCTCTGCCATTCATCTGCAATGTGTCCTTGAGGAAATATGTTGGCCTTTTATGTCATTGATCGATAAAGGACAAAGCAAGCTGGACTAGAAACTCTCGATTCTCTGTAGACACGTGTAAGCCTGTGATTCTAAAAGACTACAAGTCTATATTTTTGTACCATGTCAGAGATTGTCCATAGGAGGTAAGGTTTCTGAAAATGCCACTCATAGCCCCTAGTGAGAAACTCTAGTGGTGACAGAGGTCCAGCTGAGAAGCCTCCTCCTCACGGGGATTTCAGAAGCAGGTTTGCACCCCACCCTCAGTGCCTTGCACTCCCCGTTAGGCATGGTCTTCTGCACACCGTACTTAGGATGCTGCAGTCCGCCTTTTTCACTGGAGTTCCTGGGAGGAAAGACCATGCCTGTGTGCTTCTTCACCGAGGCATCTCCACTGCCTGGCATAAAGTGTGGCTACAGTAGCTGCCCCCTGAGCCGATGTAGAGAGAAAGAATACAAATGAATGAATAAATGAATGATGATATGGTTCCAAGTCTTGGGGCAAGCAGGAAGAGAAGCCTCTCCAAATGTCCCAAATACCACAATAGAGGCAGCCAGAAGAGTGAAACCACTCAGTGAATTTGTATTGCATGTTTCATTCCCGCTTTCAGCTGCTGACAGCCCTTCTCCTGGTTGAGATGACAGTGAATTGTGGGTAGGGAGAGCTTTTCTCCTGTTCCCAGAGGAGTCAGATAACCTCTTGGACAGTGGCTGGCTTTGAGGGCACCATGCTCAGGACCAGGGTCAGGGTGATGAAACCCAGGGCCTGACACACAGACTTTAAGGGGGAACTTACTCTCAGCGCTGCCCCAGGGAACAAATGCCTCCTCAAATCCTGTACCCTTAGCCCTTGTTCACCTCGCCCGGCACAGGCCCTCTGTAAGTTCATAAAGAGCCCACCAGACTTGGAACCAGATGAACTTGGTACAAAGAGAGGTTTCCCCATTGGCAGCCAAATGACCTTCAGCTGGTCACTCCAGCTCTCTGGGCCTCCTTTGCATCATCTGTAAACTGAGGACTCTACCCAAAGGATTGTTGAGAAGAATAAGTGAGCAGTGCTTTACACGTGACAGTATAAATGCGTGAGCCTAGAGCAGGGCGTGGCACACACAATGTGCATGATGCAGGCAAAAGCTATTTGAGCCAATATATCTGTTACATCCTGTGTGCTGTGCCCCTCTCCCCAGCTCCCACACCCCCAGCTAATACAAAAGTGCAGGTGCTGAGCTGGGTGGCAGGCGAGGGTGGGAGTGGAAAGGCCACTGTTCAGGGTGGTGGCCACACAGGTCACATTAACACTCCCTGTACCCAGCCAGGACCACTGCTAGGAGTGACACTTCTTGCAGGGAGAACTGCTGTCTTTCTTTCTCCCCGGCCCATCTGCATTTCTGGCAGGAAGCCCCTGCCCTGCCCACTTGGCTGTATCTCTGATTCCATAGTGGCACCGAGCTCTATGCCTTCCCCCGCTAGTGGCAGTGGGGGCCACACCTGTAGGGTGGCAGTTTCCATTCTACTGCCATGATCCACCGGGGACCCCGAGCCAAGAGATCTGTCAGGGAAGAACCCATTTGTCCAGCACTGAGTGGGACCATGGCTGGCCAGTCGTCTGGTCACCCACATCCAATGGCAGGCCTAGGCTAGCACTACCAGGAAGCCATTAGCCCACAACAGGGGCATTTCTCTCTCCAGTACCCTGCCTACCCACTTCCCCCTTTATTGTTTTCTTACTGTTCTTCTTATACTTAATACTTTCCTAGGACCGTCTGAACTTCAAGTCCTCTGTAGCTCTTCCACAGCATGTTCCTTTTCCGCCTGCCACACTGCTGGGCCACATTTCCCAGTGTGCCTTGCAGTTGTGTGTGGCCATGTGATTGATTTCCTGACCCGAGAATGTGGGTGGAAGAGATGCACAGCACCAGAACTGGCTGTGAAATCTCCCACGGCAACTTCAGCCTCAGATATTGTCTGAATGTTGGCATCCTGGGACACCTTGGAAGCTACATGTAGAGAAGGTGGCAGAGCCCTGCTGTCTGGGAAATAAACCTGTGCTTTGTTAAGATAATGAAATTTGGATGGTTGTTCAACCATTAGTAGGATCACGTTATGACTTTCTTGGGCTATACAGGTATGTTCACCTGCTTGAGCTCCTTCTTCCATGAAATAACACTGAAGACTACATTTTACAACTGTTTTGGTATATGAACATTAATTCATGCTGTTCTCCTGATTTTAAAGGAAATAAAACCACTTACACAGGCCCCCCAAAGTATCATAATACTAGGTCCTAAATACTCTCTATAGTGTCCAATGGAGACATGCCAGCGGAGATATGGCCCCTGGCCATTAGCCAGCGGTGACCACCAACACTTCTGACCGTAAATCACACTCTTGCCAAGCTACATATCCTCATTTGGGGTTCCTCTGACCACGGGCCCTCTGACAGTACCCACATCTACCCCCGCCTTTGTGCATGCTGTCCCTGCAGCCTGGAGGGCTCCTGGCTCCTCCGCAGCCATGCTGTTGGGGTCCTGCCCACATCCCTTTGGCCACCCCCCTCAGGTCTCCTGAGTTTTCTTTGTCTCTGCCTGAGAACTTGCTCAGGGCTGAGGGAATGTGCTCGCTCAGCAGTGGGAAGTGGCTGGAGGCTAATGCCTGAAAGCAACACCTAATCTAGGGGTGGGAATCGGAGGACTCAGGCCACAGCTTTCTGGCCCTTCAGTTTCCCGGGGCAAGGGCTTGGGACCAGCCTGGCAGCGTCAAGCTCCAGTTCTGGAAGATGGTGTAATCCAGCCTTCGCTGGTCTTGCTCCCCTCCCTGTCTCCCATTTCCCACCTTCCCTGTGCTTCCTGGGAGTATCTCCCAAACAAACTACTTTCTCCCAACCCTTGTCTGCTTTGGGGACATTCTGGCCAGGACACCCAGGCGGCCCACCACAGCATCACCAGGGAGCCCCCGGCTGACCTCACCCACAGTCCTTTCTCCCTGCCCACAGCTCTTCCTTGCCCCCACCTGTCAGAGAGACCGTGCAGGCTGAAATGGCCTCCGCAACCTGCTCACCAGTTACCGGGGGCTTCTCTCCAGTGGGGAGCCTTCCTTTACTGCTTTGGCACCTCCCAGCAGAAGCCCTGGTGGGACATGCAGAAGCCTTGAAGCACCTCGTCTGTAGCTGTCCCCCCACACACACAGCCCCGCTTCAGAGAGAGGCCACGACAGGGCATTTCGTTTGAGTAGGACTTCATAGGTGAACAACACCATTACCCTTACTTGTCTTCTTTAATTCAGAAGCTGCACACATGTAAATTTTTCCTTTGAAAAGTGAGAGTGAGGAGGCCCCAAGGGCATGATGAATGTCTGGGGGGCGCAAAGCTGAGTGTTCAGAGGCTCGAAAGCCAGGGGTCTTCCATTCCAAACCCTGCCTTACCCCCTCACCTTACCCAGTGGCTACCCCCACCTCACCTGGGATCGGGTTCCTTGGGGTCTCATGAAGGCTCTGGAGGCTGCTATGTTACACTCACATTGCAAAACAAAAATTGTGGCTCAGAGAGCAATGTGCCCAAACGTACACACGGCAGGTTAAACTTGGGAACCATGTCCTGTGTGGGAGAGAGTGTCAGAGATGCCTTACTTCTGATTTCATCATAGCTCTGCTTGCTCCATTCCTATACATATGTGTGTGCACACAGAGAGAAGCGGTGGAGGAGAGTGTGCATGTGACCACACTGTCACCCTTAATTCCAGAGTCTGGTTTTCCTGGTTGGCTTTGTGACATCACTGTGTCCCAGACCGTTCCCTTTCTCCCTCTCCCAACACACCAGAGCCTATGAGTTGTTCCTGTCTCCCCTCCCCCCACAGCCCCACCCTGTCGAAGACTGACAGGTGCTGTCATTCGAGCTGACTTTGCAAAAACAGCCCTCCACCATGGCCTCGCAGCTGTGCGGCCCAGCCCACAGCTCCAGCTCCAGCGCCAGCCCACAATTCTCATCCGTGGGAGGGGTAGCAGGTAGCACTTGAAGCAATTTTTGTCACTTATACCTCTGTGTAAGTAATTGTTAGAACCTTAGAAGGGGTGGACATTGGGGCTTGATTTCACATTTTCATTTTTGATTGTTTTTTGGTTTCTCATAGTCTAATAGGCCAGACAAGCAAGGAATGGAATGAGCCAATGAATTCTTTAGTGTAACCTCTTAGCCATTGTTTGCTCTGCATGCCCAGGACTGGTTTTTTCTTCATATGCACTGCACCATGGAGTGGCTCAAAGACCACTGATTCTGGTGGGGAAGCATTCAGTTTAAAGCCAGGTTAGCTGGCTGGAGCCCTCCCATTTGGCCATTCACTCTACCATTTACTAGACATGTGACCCAGGGCAGGTCACTTTACCTTTCTGAGGCTCTGTTTCCTTATTCATTAAATGACAATAGTGTAATAAATCTTCCCCCTGGTATATAGTTGGTCTGTGAGGCATATTTTGTTGAATGAATAAATAAAGAAATGAATGATTTCTGGTTTTGTTGAAAGGGTTGAATGGGATAAATGGAGGTGGAATGCTGTGGACAGGTGACTGGTTTCTCTCCCAGTCTAGTTTAGAACCAAAGGGTAAGTGGGGACACGGGGGAGCGGTCCTTGTGGAGAGGGGATGAGGGGGTCGAAGGGGACACTTCTGCGAGGGCTGCGTTCTGGAGAGACCAGCCGAGTGTGAAAGCACCTCTCACTGCCTTTCAAAGCCTCTGCAGCCAATGCCCCAGCTCCGGCTATCACTTTCTGCCAGCTCAACCAATCCCAGGGGAAAGGTTGTTTCCATGACAACACTCCATCCCCCAGGAAGTCACCTTCTCTCCCCCATGAAACATGGAGTGGAGAGACAACAGCTTTTTGTTCTCTGTTTCCCAGGAGGCAGCTGGCTGATATGGGAGGGAGAAGGAAGGGACTCAGAGACCCTGCATGAAGGTGCTGCTTTGCGCTGCTGACATCCTGATTCTGCCCGGCAGGAGGCCCTGCCAGCGTGTGCCGGGTGCCGGTCTCCCACCTGGTCTCTGTGAGCCTGGGTCTGACGATGGCCATGGACACTCTGTCTCCTTCATCTTCCACTCAAATGATAGTGGCATGGGGGAAAAAACATCACCTTCATCTCATCTAGTTGGTCTCATTCCAAATGTCACTTCCCCAGTGAAGCTTCTCCTGACAACCCCTTCCCTGCAGAGTGGGTGAGGGGTTCTGGGGTTCCTCAGCTCTGGGCAGCACCCCTGCATGATGGGTAAGAGCCCACCACACCCTGGCTACGCCTTTAGACTCTAAGCAGACAGCTCATCTGCAGAATCCACAACAGCAATCCTGGTGTCCGGCATAATGCCTGGTACATAATAGGGTCTTCATGTGTCTTTGTGGAATAATAGGATTCATAAACAAATGCCTGCCATGTCTTCCCTGGGCCCACCCCACCGCACAGGTGTAGATTGAGGATGGGACCCCATATTAGGAGCTGACAATCTCCAAATGGCCCTACCACTCATTCCCTTGTACGAGTGTCTCTGACTCCTGACTACCTTGCAGGAACATTAGGAGATTCAAATGGTGCAATGCTTGGAAAACATGAAAGTGGAGGATATCACCAGTACAGAATGAAAGTTTCCTAGCTGTGTCTCTTTCAATCCACTCCTAGGATCAATTCCTAGCTAAAATCAATGAACATGTCTTAAGCATTGTAATGAACTAGGCAGAGTGCTAAATGCTTTGTGTGCAGTGTCCTTAAGGCATCCTCATAGTAATCACAAAGGGCGGGTGTGGCAGTGTCTTCTCAGTTCACAGGTGAAGTGGCTGGGACTTAGAGGGGTGAAGGAGTTCAAATGTTTGGCAAGCAATAACACTAGGCTTTGAATCAGACCCTGTGCTCTCAGCAGCTCTGAGACGCTGCCGGAGTCGGGGCTGGCCAGCTCTCTAGCTCCTCTGCCACTGGGTCTGTCTTCCACGGAGCACTCTGCTGTCTGGAGTTACAGGAACCCAGGTGGCCTTTTCAGAAGCTTCACTGACTCTACCTCTGCTCAAAGCAAGATTTATCAGTGTAGCTAATCAATCAAGCAATCGTTGTTTATCAAATTCCTCTTCAATTATTTAATATTTATCGAACACTTCCCGTGTAGCCAGCACTTGTGCGATGAGCCGCGAGAATACAAGGGAGGTATGGCCTTCAGCCTTCCTCTTCAGGGAGCTTAAAATCTAGCGGGGGTTTGGGGAAGGGGAGGCTGGCAACGCTACACCACACAAGGAGGTAACTGTGCCAGTGTTAAACTGAGCAGCACAAACAGCATTTTGAAAGGCAGATAGGGGACATCTGTCTGTAATTTGATATAGAGTAAAACTTATGAACATGGTGGGGCCTAACAGCCTTGAAAGCAGGTCAGAACAGGCTGAGAAAGGGTGGAGAAGAAGGCATTCCAGAGAGAGAGGTGAGAACGAATGAGCGCAGGATGCTTCAGCTCCCAGTAAAGACCAATCTAAATAGAATGGAGGGCACGAGCTGGAGGGTCATCACATTGAAACTTTAAATGTAGGAACCCCAGACCTGCTCCCTAGCACCCAGGACACTGGTGGGAAATTTTGAAAACATTTATTTGCAAGATATCTGCACCCCTATGTTCATTGCAGCTCTGTTCACAATGACCAAGACATGGAGACAACCGAAGTTTGTTTGGATATAGTACACAATAGAATACTATTCAACCATAAGAAAAGGTAAAACACTGCCATTTGCAACAACATGGATTGATCTTGAGAATATCATATTAAGCAAAATAAGTCAGACAGAAAAAGTCAAGAACTAAATGATTTCACTCATATGTGGGACATAAAATGGAAAGTAACAAATCAATCAATAAGACAAACAAAATCATAGGTGCAGACAACGGCATGAACCATCAGAGAGAAGGGGGATGAGAGGCAGTAAGGAGGGTCAGCTATATGGTGACGGAAGAAGACTTGATCTCAGGTGATAAATGCACAGTGCAAAATTCAGATGACTTCTCATTGAATCGTACACTCGAAACCTATATAATTGTATTAACCAACATCACCCCAATAAATTTATTTTTAAAAAAGAAAAAAAGTCTGCTGATGAAGATTCCAATGAATGATCATCTCCCAGCTTCTGTGTCCTGTGATGCAGGGGAGGGTGCGGAAGAAGGAGAAGGATCTGTCTGTGGAGAGATGACCCCCAACCTGGGAAAGAGGGACCACCATTGTTCGAAACCAAAATATCCACATAGAAGACATAACAAAATCTATAATCAATATCTAGAAAGAGAATTTAGTAAGGTGGCTGGATAAAAGATTAATATATGGATTAAATTGTGTTTCTATATATTAACAAAAAAATGAGAAAACTAAAACATTCACACTGCCATATTACTGTTATTTATCTAGTCATGAATCTATCAAAAGAGATATAAGTCTTCACAAAGACAAGTTTAAATGTTACTGAAAGACATTCAACTAGACCTAAATAAACAGATATATTATGTTCATAATTAATATAACTCAATTTTTGAGTTCATAACTCAATTTCAAAATGATTCTAGTTGTCCTCAGATTATTCTATGGTTTTGTGCAATTTCAATAGAAATCTCAATGTCTATAACTAAAACTTAATAATAAATTAGGAAGAGCAAAAGGCCAAGATAAATAAGATACTCCTAAAAACAGACAGGAAAAGGATTGTCTCTACCAGATACTAAATCTATACTAATTAATTCAGTAATTAATTAATATATCAGTGAGACATAGAGTACAAAAACAGATCCATGCATACATGGAATATTAAAATTTTATAGAGATATCTTTGTAGATCAGTGAGAAAAAGATTAAATTTTTAAGTAAGTTGTGTTGGTATAGTTGGTCATTCATATAAAAATTTTTTAAATCAAATCCAGATAGGTCAAGGTTCTAAATGTGAATGGTAAAACTGTGTGTTTTGAAGAAAGTGTCAGAGAATATCTTCTTAGCTTCAGGGTAGGGAGGATTTTCTTAGGCATATTATAGAGGGCACAAGTTACTAAAAGTGATACATTTGACTGCATTATAATTAATGTATTCTGTTCATCAGAAAGACCATAACATGGTATGGAAAAGATATGCACATGGCAATGGATAAGCTTCAGCAGTGCAGGTGATGCCAGGGAGATGCGGAGGCTCTGAAGAGAGCTGACCTGGGCCTCCTTCTGCCCCAGCCACTCAGCCTGCAGGGGACAGCCAGACCCTCACACACACTGCCTGGGAGGGCCAGAGGGGTCAGAGAGCAAGACTAAGTCCCACAAGGATGGCCTCATTCTCCTAGGGTAGCCCTCACCCTGCTCACCATGCTGGCTGATAGGCATGACCATTCCAAAGCTGAGAGAGATCCAACACAGCCTTCCTCTGCACTCCCTCACCCCAGCTGGCTTTGACAAAGGCAGGCAGATGAGGGGCGCTGGCCCTGGGTGGCCTGATTTTGGACAATAGTGAAGATGGAGTTCCTGCCCTGCTCTTCCACTCATGCTGCCACCTCCCCAGAGATGCTCCAGCAACGTCCCAGCCTGGTGCCTCAGTCTCCTCTGCATGTGGCGAACTCCAGTTTCCCACACCGGCCTATAACCCCAGGCCGCCTTCCTGGTTTCTCCGCAGTTCTCCCCTGCCTCCTGACTTTGAGAGTGGGGGCAGCTGCTTCTATCCTGATTCCCTTTCCCACTGCTGACCGTGATTTTTGCCTGGCTTACTCATCCTTCCCTCCCTGCCCAGTTATTCTACATGTTTCTTCTCTGGAATCTAACCCTTTAGGTTATTGATGCCAAAATTGTATTGTAGCTGTTATTAATGAGCTTACATTAACCCTCATTTGTAAAGCAAATGCTAGATGTGAAGCCATCTGCTAAGCATGTTACTTGCATTATCTAAACCTTGTGTTGTCCTCTGAGCTAGGTCTGCTATCTTGCTTGCACGGCTGCTTAGAAGCAGCCCCAGAACACCAACTTGAGCCTACCTGACTTCAGAAACTTCATCTTCTACCAGTGCTTCTCACTGTGAGGGACCTGCAGCCTCATTTTAAGGAAACAAAATTTCCCGTGGGTCCACCCAGTGGTAACTTAGAGTGTTAAGACAGCTACCAGCATAAAAGTAAGCATTAATTTATTATATTTAACCTCTTCAATAATCATGAAACATGCAGGCCATAATAACAAAAATCTCAAAATCTTAGTGGCAATAAAGAACAAAGATTTATTCTTGTCTCATGCTACCTGCCATTACAGGTAGGTGGAGAGACAATCGGATCTGGCAGCTGCCAGTACTGTCCCAGCCAAAGGCTGGCAAGAAACAGAGCATGCCCACACCAAGGACTTTTAGGGGCATTTTACTTATTGTTAATTTGTGCTATTTACACACCTGTAGGCAGAGGTTAAGGAAACCAGGAAGTTATAGTGTAGTACCCGAGGGCCAGTAACGACTAGACAGCCTTCCCCTATAGGACAAAGTGGACCAGCAGTGACCAGAACCTGGGGGAGTCACACAGCCAATCCAGGGTGACCTGCAAAGAATGAGCCAGGAGACTTAATAGTCCGACCTTGCTGTCTTCCTGCCAGAACTTTCCATCATCTACACCCAAGCAGAAGTCAGAGGGTAGGGAAGACAGTTCTGCCTTCCAGACGGCACAGATGGAGCTGTCGAGAAACTGAGGCAGTGCCCGGGCAGACACAGCCCGATCCCAAATGCTGCAAAGGCAACGACGAGCCCTCGAGGGGACCACGCTGCCACGGAAGGCCGTGGCTCCCACACTCCGCACTCACAACTCACAGGCCAGAACAGCACGTGTCCTCCTCAGCAGACAGGACCGCACAGGGCCATCCCAACCTGTGTCCAGGCACAGAGAATAACTGGATGTCTGTAAGAAGCCCTGGTGGCTGTCACAGGACCGAAATGAATTTGTAGATTAAATATAAAGAAAATAACAATTCAAATATACAGAGCTAATTCAATGTTAAGTCAATATTGCTTGCTAAAACTGAGTCACCACCCCCCAAAGGCATAAATACACCTAACAGGTGTTTTGAATTTGGCTGACTTCTGTCTCCATGTGCCATGTGACAGTTTAATTCTCTCACTAATATACCAGCATCCATGAGGTCATTTGGTTTCTACTTGGCAGGAGCGTGCCATTTACACAGCAATTTCCCCTCTGTTCTTCTCTCACTAGGCTACTTCAATTATCATAGTACTAATTGTTACTGACACAATCGCAGTGCAAACGCAAATGTGGGCAATGAATTCAGCAGTTGGTTATAAGGTAGTTATCTACACATATGACCTGGAAAATGTTTTTATTAATTTTTTGTATCATCACTGAATTGAGAATAAAGTTAAACAATTCTCCTTGAGGAATCAAAGACTTTCCGTTTTATTTCCACTTTCAGGTGACAGGACAGGTGGAGGTGGCATTGCCTTTACCAGCCTGGAAGGTGTGCCACTTGCTCCTCCGGTTCTTGCTCTTCTGCTTGCTCATGTCTCCTCTTTCTGGGGCTGTGGTGTGTGTTCCTCGATTCAGGATCCCTGACTGGGCTGTATTTCTCCCAGGCTGCATCCTGGTTTAAGTGCATGCAGAAGGCTCTGTCTGCATCCTTACCCACCAGCTCTGCAGCCTTCGATGCTCTCTTTGCTCTTTCCAGCCTCAGATCTTTCAGGGAAGCTGTGAGTCACACTCTAAAATGTTCTCCTGCCATATAAAAAGAAGCTGAGGTTTGCTAAGGACACTTTCTTACTACAACTCTGTTATCTGATGTCACTTTCTCACACCCACATAACCTGGAAGTCCAGGTCACTTGGTCCCAGATATTATTTTCCTAACCTGGGGGCTCCATATAGGCCTTCAAGGGGCTTCTTAGTCCCTCAAAATTGTTTGCAGAATTTTTATGTCTAGATATTCATGTACATCTTTTCCTGAAAAGCGGATGTCTGGAATTTCATCAGATTCTCAAAGAGGCCTAGGATCTAACAAATGCTAATGCCTACCCCCTTAGACCACCCAGTTAGAACTTCACAATGCTCATTCCCACTCTATAGGCAACTTATCTCTACTTATGGTAAAATTAAAATGCTATTTATAAGATCCTACATTTGCATGTTTGCTCCAGAGACTACTGCAACACGGGGCTTTGCTACCAAGTGTAATCTATAGCAAACACTGCCCATGGTGTATTGATAGCCAGGCATCCCCTAGTCCTTCCTGGAATAGCGTGATTCTAATTGGCTTTTTCTTCTCAAGTGGGTCTGACAAACTGGCTTCCCTGTACTTTCGGTGGTTAACCATGACTGGTCTACACTGTATTAGTATTCTGTTGCTGCACAAGGCACCACCGACTTGGTGGCTCCTAATAACACATGTTTATTATGTCACAGTTTCTGTGAGTCAGCAGCATGGTTCTTTCTGGGTGCGGCTTTGCTGGACCCACATCTCTGGGTCTCATAAGGCTGCAATCATGACATCGGCCAGGTGCTTTCTCATCTGGAGGCCCGACTGCAGAAGAATCTTCCAAGCTTATTCAGGTTGTTGGCAGAATTCATTTCCTCACAACTGGAGAAAACAGGGATTAGTTCCATGTTGGATGTTGGCCCAAGAGGTTCGCAGAAGCCACCCACAGATCCTTGCCATGTGGCTTTCTCAATGTGGCAGTTTAGTTCATCACAATAGGGAGAAGCTCTAGAGACAGAGTCTTATATAACATGATATAATGTAACTATGAAAGTGGCATCCTATTGCCTTTGCCATATAACAGTGACACCCCATATACATTGCCTTATTCTACTGGTCAGAAGAGAGTTGCATATCCCTCCCACACTGGGCGGGAGATTATGCGAGGGAAGGCATGAATACCAGAAGGCAGGGATTGCTGGGATTGCCTGAGGGTCTGAGCACCACACAAGCCAATCTG
Source organism: Phyllostomus hastatus (assembly GCF_019186645.2). Taxonomy (NCBI): domain Eukaryota; kingdom Metazoa; phylum Chordata; class Mammalia; order Chiroptera; family Phyllostomidae; genus Phyllostomus; species Phyllostomus hastatus. Next base: position 8,309,359 of record NW_025333999.1, on the reverse strand, counting down.
ATCACTCTCTTTCCCTTTGACAGTGGGTGGCATAAGCATGAGACCCACTCCCAGCCAACGGGAACTGGGACTATCTAAAGGGGTATGTGGCAAGGACTGCTGGTACTCACCAACAGCCACACTCTCCTCTTCTTCTGGGACAGAGTTAGACTACATTCCCTAGCTCTTTGCATCTGGCAAGGTCATACAGTTAGATTCACTATGTGATGTGAAGAGAAGTGAAGTGTGTCCCTTCCTCCCACTCATAGGCCAGATGCAAAAGATATGGCAATTGTTCTGAGGCTCTGGGGGATACTCGAGCCACTAGGCTGAAGGAGTCTGGGTTCCCAAGTATCTGCATGGAACAGAGCTTTCTTTTCACCCTAGGCAACTTGGATCAGACTATGCATGAGCAAAAAATAAGCCTCCATTGTCCTTGACCATCGGAATTTTGGTGGCATTTCCTGTGACAGCAAGCCCATGCTGATTAATACAAAGACTTGTGTAAAGGGTTTTTTTCCCTACTGAAAAAGTGCATGAAATGAGAGGAGAGGTCCTTCCTTAGATTCATTGAATGACAGTCACATCTGCACCTCCTATAGAATAGCTACAGCCACCTTGCCGTCTGATGGAGTGCAAAAGAGAAAGGAGACATTTCCAGCTGCTGAATTAACTGAACTCTGGGGTTCTTGTTGTATAACAGAATAAATTTTTTTTCATCTTTCAGTCACACTTGGTTGTATAATCTATTATTTTTAGGTAAAAACACCCCATTTGATACATAATTCAAGCTTAATTCTTAATAGCCTGTATCCTCTCTGTACTTACGTCACCCCAAATCACCTAATAATTAACCACCTGGTTTCTGTGATCTACTTACATCAAATATATTCATGTTCAGAAAGCTGAGCCACAGTTCACTGCCTTATCAGCTGGTGCATAACAACTGACTTCCTCTGTGCTCAGTGACGATGCCAGTCTGCCAGGGAAGATAACACAGGAGGGGTTATCAGACCCTAACACCTTGGTATGAATGAGTTTATCAGACCCTCCATCAAATCCCCCCTGAATCCTTGGCTATTTCTCTATACTTCATAGGGAGTTGGTATGGCCAGTCCAGAAGATATTATCTTCAGGTGTGGCCAGGGTGCAGAAGAAGATGGCTCTGGGCATTTAAGACAGAGCATCTCTTTTGGGGAAATTACGCATGGAGAGGCAGAACAGTAAATTACTGTCTCACTAACATATTCATAATCAGTTGTGTTGCGATTATATGTCCATCTCCTTATATGTCCATCTTCAGAGAGCTGAGTCAAGAGAGGACTGGGTGACTTTGCAGGATCCCATTGGATGCTTGGCACAACCAGTCTGTAGTGCCTGGTAGAAGTGACTGCTGAGACTGAAGTAGCTGGTGGCAGTGTGACTGATGGACCGTGGTGACCATGGGCAGTGAGTGGGAAGGCTCCTGCTGGTGAGGGTTTGTTGCAAAGTTCATCCGGAGGTGGGGAGTTCTTGCCATTATACAACCTGGACTATCAGAATAGGGCCAGCTTGTGTCTTCTCCCTGCATGTAATGCACCTGCATTCCTGGGAGATGGGCAGGGGTCAGGAGAAAGTGATGAAAGATAGACAGACAGACAGACAGACATAGAGTAGATAGCTAGACAGATGTGGAATAGATAGAGAGATGATTGATAAATGATAGATAGATGATAGATAAATGATAGATAGACAATAGATAGACAGACATGGAGTAGATAGATGATAGATAGATAAATATCCATCTTCCTCTCCTTCCTTCCTCTCCTTCCTTCCTTCCTTCCTTCCTTCCTTCCTTCTTGTCTCCCTGCCTATCTTCTTGAAATACTCTTGGAAAAAACTGGGGCTAAAATGAGCCTGTGTCTGAATTTTACCCATGGCTCTGCAACTGCTAATTTATGTAACAAAGGAGCTTGCTTATTCTTCCCTCTCTCTCTTAATCATCAAATGCTTTGGGGTTCTTACTCTCACAGGGCAGGCATTGTGCTAGTCACTGGGGATAAGCAGAAAGGAAAATAATTCCTTCTTATAAAATTAAACTAGACGAGATGATCTCACAAGTATATTTACCCACTGGGTTTGCCCACACACCCTCTCCTTCAAATCTGGAGTTGACCTGCCTTCCCAAGGCTCTCCCATGCCTCCTTGCCCCTCCAAAGTCCCCCCTTTAGCCTATCAGCAAAGGGCATCCCAGCCTCTCCCCTCCTTCCACCTCCTCCAGAATGGCAGCACCAGGCTGCCCTGGGCGCTGGGCCTTCAGTTCTTCAGTCAGCGTCAGCGTGCAGCCACTAATCCCTTAATGCAACCTGAGCAGAAGTGTAAATAACTGCTTGATAATCCCTTGGTATTTGATCATCCCAAGTACCATTTGCATTTTCATTAGGGTCTTACAAGGTCTGGTGGCTTTCTTTTTTTAAATTACGAAGTAATTTAAGTTTTTTTTAAATTTTGTAATTTATGTTTTTTAAATTTCAAATATGATAGATATAGATGTGTTTATGCAGAACTAGATAGAATGTGGATGTACACTTCCATGGGATTGCATAAATGTGATTATGTTGTACATGGTGTTCATGTAAATTGTGAATTTTTTCTTTTTTTCTGCTTAGCTCCTTCTGTACTAACAATCCCCAGCCACAAGCCTTCCTCCATGAAACCAGTAACCCATTTTAACCTATTATGTATCCTTCCATAAGTTTCTTTCTTTTTTGTTTTTTGAACCAGGCTGACAATGATCAGAAGGGAGAGGGGAGGGGATAATGGGGGAAGAGGGTGAAGGGTTTATAGGAACAATTATAAAGGACACATAGACCATAACAAGAGGGTGGAAATGGGGGAGGAAGGCGGGGAGGGCTGGGGTGGTGGGAAGGGATGGGGGAAAGGGCAGAAAACTGCACTTGAACAACAATTAAAGATACATTACATCTCTCAAAATAAAATAAAATAAAATAAAATAAAATAAAATAAAATAATTTCTCTGGTTCTTTATTTGTGTATACTCAAACCAGTGTGTAAGAATATATGTGAAAGAACATTTATTGGAATATTGTTGTCAGTGGCAAAACCACAAAAAACAATGTGAGAATCTATCAATAGACAATGGTTGAATAAATTCTAGCACAACAACATATTTCCATTAGGCGAGGCTGGGTATTGATGTGGAACAAACAATTTTAAAATCGAAGTGGCTTAAAACAATAAAAATGAGTTACTTGCTCAAGTGTGTGTCCGATTCAAGCCAGTAAGGAACCTCTGCTCCTGTGGGTTATTCAGGGACCCAGGCTGATGCAGCAAACACAACCTTGAACATTGGTGCTGGACACAGAGTTCTGGAGGATCTTGCACCATATTAAATGCTTCAGCCCAGAAGTCATAATTCGATGGCTAGAACTAGTCACAGGCCCCATTCAGCCACAGTTGAGCCAGGAAGTGGAGCCCTACCAGGTGCCTGGAAGGGAAGGAAATTAAAAGTGTTAGTGAGTAGCTCTAGGTCTACCACATATTCCACATCCTATTTTATATGTATTAATAAAGGATAAAGAAGGCATGCTTCTTCCATACCTAGCAACCTTGGGGGAATTCTACAAGGGATTGCTGAGTGAGAAAACCACAAAGCAGAAAAAATGAATAAAAGATCTCATTTTTTTTCAAGCAAACAATGACTCAAACATCCCATGACCCAACAATTTCTCTTCTAGGCATTTATCTAAAAAGATCCAAAACACTAATGCAAAAAGATATATGCAGCCCCTATGTTCATTGCAGCATTATTTACAAAAACCAAGATATTAAAGCAACCTACATGCCCATCAATGGATGATTGGATAAAGATGATACACACACACACATACACACACACACACACGGGAATATTACTCTGCTATAAAAAATGAATCTTACCATTTGCAACAAAATGGATGGACCCAGAAGATACTATACCAAATTAAATAAGTCAGACACAGAAATACAAATATTATAAGATTTCACTTATATGTGGAATCTAAAGAACAAAATAAACAAACAAAACAGAAACAGACTCAGAGATACAAAAAGAACAGACTAATGGTTGCCAGAGGAAAGGAAGGTTGAGGGGCTGGGTAAAAATGGTAATGGGAGTAACAAAATAATTGATAGTTACAAAATAATCACAGGGATATAAAGTGGAGCATAGGACATAGTCAATAATGCTGTAATAACTACGTCTGGTCCAGGTGTGTACTAGACTTATTGGGATGATCACTTCAAAAGTTAGACAAGTGTCTAATGACTATGCTATAAACTTGAAACTAATATAATATTGAATGTCAACTACAATTGAAAAATAAATAAAAGAAAAAATCTCTACATATGGGTTGGCTTGTGTTTATAAGAATATGCATATACCTGTTCCCTTAGTTATTCTCATACATCTTAAGTATCAGAACTACCCTGGTGGCCTCGTGAAACTTTGGGATCTGTGGGCTCCAACCCGGACCTACCGAATCCAGTCTGGTCTGTTCCTTAGTGAGAGAGTCAGGACTCAATGCCCGAGGATGGTCCTTTACTCTGCAGCATTTTCCCCTCACCATTGTTCATTCATATCAAATGACTTCCACTCTAAAGAAAACATACTGATTCATTGACCTATCAATTTATCCATCGAATATTTATTGAATGTCTGCTATGTGCCAGGGACTTTGTTAGATGCTAGGGATTCGGTAATGACAGAGCAGACTAGAGTTTGTTTTTATCTTACAGTCTAGGGTAAGAAGAACATTATAAAGTAGATACTGCATTAATCTGTATGTACAAATTGTGATAAAGGACTAAGGAGGAAAAGAGTGACATGAACCAAAATAATAAGGGGACTGTATTTAAAACTGGGGAGTGAAGGCGGTCACTCACGAGAAGGAAGGCTTATTGGGAAACGTTTCGGTGAAGCGAGAAGGCAGGGGACTGAGAGCTGAGCGGAGGGCACCCCAGGCGGAGGGCCTACCCTGCCCATGGGAAGGCCCACAGTGGGCAGTGGGGACAGCAGTGAAAGACGGCCCCAGGCAGTGCAGGGCCTGGAAGAACATGGTGAGGATTCCACTTTATTCTAAGTTCAGTGGGCCATTGCAGTTACTAGGAAGCATGGTGAGACAAGACTGATATATGTCATCTTTTATAGCAACTTTATTGAGGTGTAAGTTACATACTCTAACATGGACACATTTCAAATATTTAGTTTGATTAATATAAACCACAAATACATATATATGCATATATACATATTCACACACATATGCATACATGAATGTATATTATATGTGCATTCACTACCACAATCAAGATATAAAATATTTCTATTACTCCAAAAGATGACCTTGTGCCTCTTTACAGTCAATCTCCAGCTGTAAGCAACGCTGACCTGCTTTCTGTCCCTTAGAGTTTCATGTAAATGCAGTTTTACCAAGCGTCCTCTTTCATGCTTTGTCTGGGCTACTTCGCACGGCAGTCTAGGGTGAGATTCCCCCAAGTGGTCCTATGCAACATTACCTCAGTCACATAGGGCTACCACAGTTGGTTTACTCTTCACCTATTTATCAGCACCTGTGCTGTTTTCCGTGTGGAGCTGGTATGAAGACAGCTGTTGTGAACATCATATGCAAGTCTCTGTGCGAACATGAATTTTCATTTCACTTGGGTGCATGCTCAAGTGTGGAATTGGTATCTCATAGGGTTAGTTTATGTTTAACTTCATAAGAAACTGTCAAACGGTTTTTCAAAGTAGCTGTATCATTTGGCATTCCTACCAGCATTACATGAAGCTTGTTGAACTATCTACTTCATCAACACTTGTTATCATCAGTCTTTTTAATTTTAGCCATTAGCATGAGTGTGTTATGATACCTCATTTTAGCTTTAATCTAGATTTTTTTGATGAACTAATGATGTTAAGCACCATTTATGTACTTACTGGACATTCATAAATCCTCTTTAGTGAGGTATCTGTGAAATCTTTTGCCAATTTTTTATTGAGTTGTGTAATTATTAAGTTGTAAGAGTTCTTTATATTTTGGATCCAAGTTCTCTTTCAGCTAAATATATTGTGAATAGTTTTCTTCTGGTTTGTGGCTTGTCTTTTCTAATTAATATTTTTTCAAAGATTTAAAGTTTTAAGTCTAAATACATTTACCATATTATTTCTTCAATGGTTTATGCTTTTTATGTCTTATTTAAAAATATTTGCCTAATCCAAGGTTAAAAAGTTCTCCTCCTGCAGATATTTCTAAAATTCTACAGTTTTAGCTTTTTATATTTAGGTTTATGATCCATTTCAATTTAATTTTTCTATATGGTAGGAAGTAAGAATGATGATCTATCTTTTTCTAGTTTTAAGTTGTTCTAGTACAATTTGTTGAAAAGACTTTCTTTTCATTTATCAAATTGCCTTGCCACTTCTGTTGCAAATAAACTGGCTTTAGGTGTGTGGGTCTACTCTGCGACTCCCCATCCTGTCTCACCGGTGCACACATTTGTCCGTACTCACCATGCCGCAGCCTCATGTCCCGCAGCTTTCCAGTGTGCCTTGAAATCAGAGACTGTGAGTCCTCCAAGTGGATTCTTCTTTGAGATTGTTTTGGCTATTTTAGATCCTTTGCTTTCTGTATATAATTTTAGAATCAGCTTGTCAAATTTAATTTTTTTTTTAAAAGCCTGCTTGGGTTTTGACGGTGACCATCTTGATTCCACGGGTTCATCTGAGAGAACTTACATCTCAACAGTGTTGGGCTTCCAATCTCAGATGTGCTTGATAGTGTTGGAGAGATCGCTCCTCTGCCCCACTGACGGCCTGAATCACCTCAGACAGTGGGACTGCTTGAGTCTTCGAGGTTCATGGGAGTCCATGCCTATTGATCCTGCAACGTCTGGAGCCCTCCGAAGACACAAGGCTCGACTCCTCTTGCTTCATGTCTGCTAGGACTTGGAAGACAGACAAGATCTGGCAAGCAAGGGCTTCCTGCACTAAGGACCCTGCAACTAGCTGTTGCTAGGTGGAACTTGTGGGTCCAGACATCCTTGCTTCTCACTCTGGATGGGTGGAGAGGGCCTTGGTCAACCTCACCTGTCAGCGACATGTTATCAAAACAAGATGGTAGCAAGTGTGAGACCAAGGTTGTAGTGTGAAAGGACACACTTAGATGACACCCTATAGCATGGCCCTCAGAGTGTCCTGTGGAGACAGTGTGCATGATGGAGGGACCAAGGGCCTGGCCTTCTGGTCTTGAAATGTACATTCACATCCCAGCTCTGGACTTCCCAGGTAGTATGGTCTTTGGCAAGCTATCTAACTTCCCTAAGCCTCCGTTTCCTTATCTTTCCATAGGGTACTAGCATGTTGACCTCACTCGGTCATTGTGAGGAAGAAATGAGAAGGTAGAAGTAAGGATGGGCCTATACACAGAGGCCAAGAAGGTCAGATGCAGGGAGAAAGGGGGAACTGGAAACAGGCCCCCTTTGCCCAGCAAGAAGCACAAGGGGAACAGAGCCCAGGCTGGACTAGAGCTGTTTTATAAAAAGGAGCAGGTAAGGAGATGACAGGCTGCCCAGCCCAGCCCTGTGCTCCTTTTCCTGCCTCCTCACATTCCCTCCACCTGCCGTCTCTCAGGGAGCTCTGTCACAGCCTCCCTATGGGGATACAGCCCAGAGCCTAGGGCAGACCCAGCCTCCTGGACATCGTGTTCCACCCAGGTTTCAATGAGAGCCTCCCGACTGTCCTCTCAGTGTCAGGGTTCACTGTGACAGAGCTGGACCTCAGTAGGCCCGTCTGGGAATGTAAATGCATTGTTCCTGTGTTTCCCACACCCTCCACTTCATGCAGTGTCTTCCATGTGGGGAGAGGAGAGCTCCCTCTCTTTGCAAACCCTGCTTTGCACCACTCTGGAGCCATAGGATGGGGTATTGGGTCCCAGGCAGTGGGAGGCTCTCTCCATCTGAGATTCCCAGAAGGGCAATTCCCAGCAGGCTGGAGGCAGAGACAATTATGATTCTTGTCGGGGGCTGAGACTGGGCCTCTGTCTATGGAAGGGCCACCGACGTGAGGCTGGGGTAGCCTGGGGTGGGAGCCAGGCTGGATGCAGACCCTTTACTCCCACGGGGAGTTCTCCCTCTCCTGCCAGCGGTCCTCCAAGGCTCTCTCCCCTACAAAACTCCCCCAAAGGGCAGTCTGTTTGGCAAACACTTTCACAGCCATTCATGGGCACAGGGAGACTGAGTCGAGTGGCACATGAGGGACTGTAACCTGGTGACAGTGGGAGGTAGGAAAAGAAGGAACTACTTGTCCAAGTTTACTCCCCAGAGTGAGAACAGTGGCCCAGATAGGACTGGCCCTGAAAATCCTTTAAGAAAAGCAAATTCCTGTCACTAGCTCATGGAGATTCTCTCCCATGTCTTCCTGTTTCCTCTCTCAATTGGGCTTTTTTCAGGGCATGACTTAGGCCTCTGGGCAGGATGACAGGGAACCTGGGGGTTGGTTTGGCCCATTCCTCCCCATCTTCCCTATTCTTGGACTTCTAGGTCCCCTCCCCCTGTTACCAAAGGGCCCGCTCCCCTCAACCCTGCTCACTCACTCCTCTGAGGTCCCATTTCTCCAGTCAGGAGCTACCTGCTCAGAACAGCTTCCTGTCCAGAAGTCATAGTTACTTAAGACGTTGCTTCTCCCAGGAGTACATGTACTTTGGGAGAGAAGCTCAGCAGGGTCTTGTGCTTACGCAAAGTCCTAAAGGATTCCTGAGAAATTCCAGGTGTCGATGGGCACACATTTCTTCCCAGTGTGCCCTCTGGTGACAGCAGGTGGCCTTTCCCTACAGAGGTCAGACATTACTGCTCTGTGTGCTGTGTGGCTGCCTCATGGGCACCAGATGGACAACGAAACACAAGTCACTGCACCCAGTTCATACCCTTCCTCCCCACAGTGGTCCCACCATGGACATGGCCTCCTGTAGTGACAGCAACCCAGCTGCTCAGACTGAGCCTGGGAGACACTTCAGGCCACTGGCCCTGGGATCCAGTGTCCCCTTCTCAAAACTGAAAGACTCTCAGAAGTCAGATTCTACAGTTGTCCACCACCCCCCACCCTCAGAGTCTGCTCAAAGTGCTTAATTAACAAATCTTGAATATCAGGAAGTTGTTTACTTGGCTTCCTCCAGAACTGTTCTCTAAGGAGCTCAAAGCACTGCTAATAGATTTTTTGTTGTTGCCTCCATCCATCAAGCAACCTCCTTCATTCCAAACATTGCTTCGTCTCTGCCCCTGGGATCTGACTCTCACTCAGAGGACCCAGGAGAGACCTGCTTCTCCAAGCATCTCTGCCTTGCAGCTACTATGCCTCACCCCCATGAGGCCGGGGCTTCATTTTAATTAAAGAATGGGTAGGGAGAGGCAATTACAGATACAAGTTTACAGGGAGATTCACTGGGCCCTTGCTGCTCTTGGAGATGTGCTGCCACTCAGGCCTGCCTGCCTTAAGTTTTCTGCTGCTTTCTGTTCTGAGGGACACTCACAACTCCTGGGCCGCAATCAACAGTTGGAGACTGACCACAGGTGCACCCACCTGTACTTGCCCCGTAACTGCTGCAGGGCCCTGGCCGCTGCCTGCCCCTCCACCCTCTCAAGCACCCATCTGCTGTCTCTGCAGGCTCCTCTCGGCCTCTCTCTGCCTGGCTGGACCCCTGAACTCCTGGCCCATGTTCTCTGGTCTAACTACTCCCATTAAGGCCTTGAATTTGAGGACTCCTCCTGACACACAGCATGCCAAGGGGACTTGGGGGTGTGGCTGTAGTCAGAGGCACCACCTGAGGACAGGAGGAAAACCTTAGCCCAGATCACAGATCATGGTGCAGAGATGGAAAGTATAATGATCACTATTGGTAACATTTATTGGCACTTACACATTCTAGGCAACTTATATTCATCTTTGCACACAATCCTCAGAACCACCCTCTGATGTGTATAGATGTGCTTTAGAGGGGCCAGGACGCCTGAACAAGAGCTGGTGTGATGTGCTCTCCATGAATGACTTATTATACAATTGCCTGTGTTTCCAGACTCGGAGCCACCCTGCATTATTCTGCCAGTTTTACGGGTGAGGAAACTGAAGCTCGCAGATATCTCTGCACAAGGAGAGCAGAGCCTCAACCCCAGGCCAGTACAACTTCAAACACCCTGCCCTCCACACTGACTGAATCCCCACGTGGGTGGGAGTCCCTTTCTCCTCATCCCAGGATGCGGCCCGCCTTGCACTCCGAGAGACCGAGGGCAGCCCCTGCTCGAACTTACTCTCGGGGAGAGAATCTTGTGGAGGTGTGCGAGTTTCAGAACCAGAGCATCTTAGTATTTGAAAGAACCTTGGTCAGAGGGGAACACAATGGTTCTTAACCATTTTAGAACACTCTGACGACAGCTCTGGACGCCCTTCCCCGAGAAAGGCACACGAACATATCCATGGTGGCCATGGCCCTGGGTGCCTGGGACGCCCAGAGCCCAGCCTTGAGCCCCGGCTGGGCCCCCGCTTGTCACTTTTCCCTGTGTGTGTACACATCCCACACTTGGCTTCTTAACCAGTTAGCCTAGATTAACACGAGCTTCCTATCTGGTCCAAATCCCTCCTCGTGCAAACATGGAAATGGCCCCAGAGAAGTAAGGCTTTCTGGCCTCCTTCACAGAGTCAGTGGGGCTGGCAGAGCAGGCCTGGGGCCAGGGTGGACAATTTCTTTTAGTAAATCACCTAGGCTGGAAGTGTCTGGAGCTGAGTCAGGGCACCTGGGTCCAGGGCTGACCAACCCTTGCCCACCTGTGGTGCGCAGCTGCTCCTGGAGGGCCATTGGTCAGCCACTCACCGTGAGTACCGTGTCCCCGAGAGGACCCCAGGGCTCCCCTAGGTCTTCTCACTACCTCCTGGGGCCTCCTCTCACCATCCCACTCTCACCAACTTTGAGGGCCTTGCTATGGAGCTCCCGGTCCATGAGGCTGCAGAGAAAAAGCTCAGAGAGGCACCTGATGGAAGAGTGAAACCACCACAGCAGGGGGAACAGTCCCTGGGGTCCTGGGCACCCTCTTCTGGGTAAAGAGAAGTAACCACACTTTTTCCTAAATTGAGGCTCTTCAGCTGGAAACCATACCCTTCTGCCCCGGGGAAGCCGCCCTGACCCAGAGAAGAGGGAACCCAGGGGCACTGAGGCCCAGACTGGGCCAGCCTTGGCGTTTTCATTTTCCACCTCCACCACATCCCGGCACATGGCTCCATGCCACACATACTGCTACTTCTAGTGCGCACCCTGCAATTTGCATGAGGAAGCTTTGGGGCACAGTTCCCATGCAGGCATGCCCACTGTCCTCCCACTCCTCTCCCTCCTCTCTTTGCCTCAGCTAGAAGGACACAGTGACCTAGGTTGTGATGGGTTCATTACAGTAGCACAAGCCATCGATATTCACAGCCCTCGTGGTGAACCCCACTCCGAGTGCCTGCTTCAGTCCAAGTTTGCACAGTAAACGGGACAGCTGGTTTATTTGATGAAGGGAATGCACTTCAGAGGAACTAATACCTCGTGCTGGCCCAGGAGCCTCTCTCCCTGATGAGCTGGCGCAGCTGTGTGGCCAGGGAGGACCCAGGCAGAGTGGGGCCAGGTCCCAGCTGTAGGCCAGAGGCCAGTTCCGTGGGGACAGAGTTTGGGCCAGGAGGCTCAGGGCTGCAGCCCCTGTCCTGGAGAACAGCCATCCTGGGAAGTGGCCTCCTGTAGGGCAGCCACCTACCAATCCTCACCCAGTGAGTATTAATGGACACAGGGCATGGGTTTCTCCCACTGGTTTGATGGGGAAATGGGAGGTAAATACCAATGAGGATGTCTTAGTTTCTTGTTTTCTTTTTCAAAACTGGCCTTCGAAACTCCACAGTTTCATGTCACTCCAGACACCTTTCTGTGACGGGTCCTGGGGACAGTCCTCAGTGCATTCAGGACTGGCGGGGACAGCTCACCACTGCCTGGGAGCCCAGGATGCTCAGGCTGGGCTGAGTCTCGGGAGGGGTTTAACATGCAGCTGTGGGTCAGTGGCAGCTGGTGATTTGGGGAAATGAAAAGCAGTTGCGGGCAGAGTGGGGTCATCTCAGCCATCGGAGCTGGGCACAAGGAGAAGAAGGTGTATGGTGGGGGAGTCTTCAGTGGCTGGCGGCAGAATGAGACAAGCAAGCTCCTAGAATGGCCCCACTACGTGAACAGAACGTGTTTCTTGCTTCTCTCCACTCCACTTTGACACTCTCTCCTTGGCTTTCTCCTGCCATTTCTTCCTTTCCCTGCCTTCCCCGCAGGAGGTGCTGTGGGTGTGTGTGGAGGGCTCTGCGGAGAACCTGGGGTAAGTGCTATGAGCCCACCACCACCAGCCCACAGCCTTCTCTGTCGCTCAAACTCTGTCTCGGCTTCTTGCCCAGCACAGATGCTCCTTGCGGCACTGGCCAGTCCTCTCTGGGTCCCAGCTCGCTTGCCCAGGGCCTGGTCACCATGCCTGGGTCCTGTGCATGGCTGGTGCCCTGCTCTGAAACACTCCTTGGCTCAAACACATGTCTGCATCACCTGTGTCCAGTGTTCTGTCTGCCTCACCTTCCTCCAAGCCTTACCCGGATCCTAACAGTTCCCTGAGCTATTTCTGAAATGGGCGTGTGTGTGGGGTGGGGGGTGTGCTGCTCCCCTGGCCTGCCTGGCCCCTGCACAGGGCACTAGCCTCTGCAGCAGGATGCCTTGGTTCTGAGGTCCCTTCCAGTGCTCCCCCACCTGCCAGGCTCCCTCACACCTGAGCTGGTCTGCCTGCACCACTTCTCTCCCTTGCCTGCTCAGAGAGAAGAGCGAACCCCACTGAGCAGGCCCTTCAAGAAGCCCTACTCTGACAGGAAGTGTGAACATGTCAAAGTCAGAGAGCCCGTCGTGACTGGACGAGAGGGGGCAACCCCCTGTGATAAACTGTGGTAGGAGGCCGGGCAGACCTGGACCAGTCCCTCCTCTTGGACAGATGGCTGCACCCCACTGGCAGGCCTTGTCAAATGGGCTTAATGATAGCATGTCCCTCACTCTCACAACAGAGATTTGAGTACCTACTATGAGCTAGGCCCTATTCCAGCACCAAGATCAGTGTTCAGCAATGCACCTCCCTCGCGCAGTCTTCCTAAATGCCTGCGTTGGCCCGAGGATTATATGAAACAGAGAGCGTTTCACACTGCAGTGAACATTTGTTGTTTCCTATGTGTGGTTCACACCCTCCCCATACCTTTTTCTGGGAAATTACGCCCCCAATTCCTTTTAGACACAAATCCTTCCCCCCCTCACATTATTATCTCTCTAAAGGCTGCCAATCCCACTGCCTCACCCCTGGGCCACAAAATGGGGAGGGGCCCGTCTTTGCAAGTCATTGGGTCCATCCTTCAGTCTCTTGATTAGTCTGGGATGAAATACAGTGATCCCTCACCTATTGTGGGAGTGATGTTCCAGAGACCCCCATGATAGGTGGAAATCTGTGAAGTAGCAATGTTATATTTATTTTATTATTTTTATATATTTTAAGGCTTTATAAACCATTCCCACACTCCTATAAACCTTTCCCACTCTCTTATTAACCTTTCCCACACTCTTATAAACACTCCATATGCTCTTAAACACTTTCTATACTCTTAAACCTATGTAATTTTAACAACATATAAAATTCTATATGGGTACTCACCAGTGAAGTATACAGTTGCCCCTCGCTAAACCTGCAATACAGTGAAGCCGCAATAAGTGAACCGCAATATAGCAAGGGACGACTGTATGTGACCCAGGTGAGACCTTCCAGATCCTTCCCTGAAGCAATTGTTTTTCCTGAAGCTGGGACTCACAATCTGCCCTCTTTCCCTTTAATTTGCCAACTCTAAGGTCAGGCCTCCAAAACTGCAGGTGGCTCTGCCCTTCCATGCAAAGGATCCTGGGAAATGTGCCCCAGTCTGGGTGTGGTGAGAGGACAGGTGCAGAGCCAGGGGGCCGGTCCAGCAGCTGCTGCAGCTGTGGGTCCACTGGCCCTGGGGGCTGCAATGCCTCCTAACTTTCCAACATTTGGCTGAAGAACCAACGCATTTCCTTTTCTGTCTTAGCTATTTGAATTAGTATGGCACTTACAAGTAGAAGGCTCTGATTAATAGAATGTAAGTATAATGATTTCAAATAATGAGCATCCAAAAATGTTAGTTCCTCTCCCCTAGAAAGGGAAAGTGCACAAAGGCAAAGGTGGGATGCAAACTAGGAGAGAAGGAGCCCTTGGAATTTCCAAATAACAAGCTTTATGTAACCTGCTTTCCTTGCCATGTTTTTGGTTTAATTAAATAAGGGACCAGAACCCCACAAACTCACTCATTTTTATGTATCTGTAGGAACTGAGTATCTATCTATCTGTCTATCTATCTATGTATCAAATGTTCTCTTAACAGACTCACCCACCCCAACAGAACTAAGAGGGAAGGATTTTATAATTCCTTGAATTGCTCAAGAGAGTGAGGGAACGGGCATCCATGTGGCTGTGAATCGCTATAGAGACACCAATGGGAGGGGGGCCAGGATCTGGGGTACAGGGGAAGCCCAGAAGGAGACAGCTGAAGAAGACTGTATTCCCTCACGTGGATTCTCTTCCCTCACTTTTCCTTTCACCTTTGCTCTTCCTCACTTCACTGGAGTCCTTTAGGTCTCTCCTTCCCTTTGCTTCTTCCCTCTTCTCTCTCATCCATCTCTCCCTCTCCATCCCTCCACCCCCTACTGCCTGAGGATGTGCAGAGGAACATAGCAGACTCATGCACCATCACTCTAAACAAACACCTGTTCTTATGACTCAGTGCTTCTCCCCGCCTCCCTGCACAGACCATTTCCATTGCAGGGAATTCCAACACCAGCTTTCATCCCTGAAGGGGCAGGGTGGGGGCACTGGTAAGCTAGCTGAAGAGGCTTAGCATGTCAGGAAACAGCAGCAGAAGAGCAGAAAACCACGCTGCTCAGTCTGGAGACTTCCACTGCCGGCTCCCAGGACCTGCAGCCCAGCCTCTCTTTGTGGAGAGAAAGGAGACCCTCATTCAGGGCAGATGGCAGCCTTGCTCTCAACCTGGGTGAGCGATACTCCCCCTTGCTGGTCTGCACCCTGTTGGCCAGGGCTGGAGCCATGGTGGTGAGAGAAGAATGAGGCTGTAGCTCCCAGAGCCATGGCCAGTTGATCAAACAAACAGGGATGAAGAAGCAGAAGGGTCCATGGTATGTGGACTCTACAGAAAAGCTTCCATTGCTATAAGACCAGGGGAGGGGGAAAAGGAGGCATAGCACCAAGGGCCAACTCAGCCTCCCTGAGCTCCAGTTCTTTGTCTTAAAAATGCAGACAGTAATATCCACAGCAAAGAATTAGAATTAAATAAAATAATCCATTTGGAAGCACTTAATGCAGCACACACAATGAATGTAAATAGAATCTGGATGTGTTCCTGCTGACTTAACCCCCCACCCACCCACACACATACACACGCACAGCCTGATCTACTCCAGGCTTTCTCAATGGCCAGAGGAGCAGGCAGAGAGGCTGCCCCTGAGACAGAGATCTGAGCTGGCCTTGTCCAGGCCCGATGCTTAGAGAAAGGCTGGTCTGTTCACAGAAGCCCACCCCACACTCTGAAGTATCTCTGTAAGAGCTAGATTCTACAGCTAGCTGCTAGGACTACATGGAGGCTGCTGGCCACACCACGTTCACTGAAAAGTCCAAACATGGCATCCTGTCCTGTCCCTGAGACTATTATCGAAAGCATGCTGTTCTGACACAGACAAACAGGAAAGACTACAAAAACAACTCGAAATGCACTTGAGCTAACCATAGAAGAGAGACAAGACTGGGTGATGCAGCCATTTGAAATGCATGGAATTGAAAGCCAAGTTCCAGTTCAAATCCTACAAAGCCCCCTTCATCCAGGAGACTGAGGGTGTACCTCAGTTTCCTCCTCTGTGAAGTGAGAATGACAATAACCTCTCCCATTTCTATCTTACAAGACCGCAGTAAGGACCAAGCAGATAATGTAATTGAAATTACTTTGCAAAATACTGTATGGCTCATTATTGTCATTAATGTGGAATGTCAAGGAAAGACCTAGAAGCTCCTCAAGAGCCTGTAATCGTTTTCTCACAAGTATCCCAGACATAAAAGATTGGGTTCATAACCTCAGACAGCCCACCCACAGGGAGCCATTCTCATGAGAGGTGGAGACCAGAGGCTTCCTCGCACCCGCCCTGTTCTGCCAGTGGAGGTGGAAAGCAAGATGAGACCATCTTGCTGGCTTCCTGAATGGAGCATCTGAGTGGGAGGTAGCTAAGTCAGGGCCCTCTGGTGACATCTGTATATTTCACCCAAAGTGACAGGGACCTTGTTAGCCATCCTTGCACTGAAGAGCATGATGGATTAAACTCTTGGGGAGAATGCAGCGGCCGTGATCTGCCATAAAGATGATGAATAACGTTTTTTTCTTAAATGATTACTGAAAACTTTATAGCTAGCCAAAGCTGGCTTTCTCAGAGCCCCTGGAGAAGCACTCTTATAAAGTGTCATTTAATTCATAAGGGAGTTATTGACTGCTGTCATGCATGGAGGGCTAGGTAAGAGAAAGGGACAGGTGACCACAGCACAGAGAGGGGGGTGAAGGCTTGGCCTGTCCATGCCTCCCAGAATGACAGCCACAGCCAAGGCAGCCACCATGTGCCAGCGACCTCTAGCAGCTGCAGGGATGTGTCCATTGGCAGCCTGGTCTACAAAACTCCCTCTGAGACAAACTCACTTTGAAATAAAAAGAGAGTCAGTGCAGTGTGATGAGAAGTTCTCCTGACTGAAGGGTAAGGGTCAAGACTCTTCTGGTAGCCTGTGGTGCAGTCTTAGCAAAGCTGTTTTACCTCTTAGATTAACTATGATGATAAAATTGGATTAAGTGATTATTATGATTCTAACTCAAATATTCTATTTTATTCTGAATTGCTCAGAAAGGCAAAAAAAATTTTTTTTAATCCCAATCCTTTTCACAGCTTCCTCTGGCTGAGTCCCCCAGAGAGAGAACACAGATGAATTGGGTGTGAGTTCAACTGTACCGATTATAGAGAAAATAAGAACAGAGCTGCACTCACAGTCAGCACGAGGAGGATGTACCGACAGTGGCAAACCCTTGGGACCGTGCTCTGAAGCTGTGGAAACCATCATTTCTCTGAGCTGGTAGCATCCGTCACAAGATCTAACCTGGGGCTCCCAAAGGAGACCTTCAATCCCCTGACCAAGGACACTAAGGTGGTGCCAGAGAGTTCTCTCCTTGGCCTTCACCCATACAGCTTTCTACAGAATGACTTCAGAAGCCTCATATTTTTGTTGGAAAAACTTAGCATTTAAAATGAAACAGGATTTGTCCTAGCTGCTGTGGCTCAGCTGGTTGGAGCATCTTCCCATTCACCAAAAGGTTGGGGGTCCGAGTCCCAGTCAGGGCACATACTAGGTTGCGGGTTCGATCCCCAGTCAGGGCATCTATGGGAGGCAACCAATCAATGTTTCTCTCTCTCAAACCAATAAACATATTACAAATTATTTTAAAAATTTTAAAAAGCAAAATGGTATTGAGTTTGAATCTTGGCTTTGCAATTTACTAACTGTACAACTTAGGGCAAGTTACTTATCCTGAAGCTTAAAAACAGTACTATTGCATGCGTGCATGGATTTTTAAAAAGACTAAGGGAGATGATGCATGTATGAGTGCAGTGCCTGAAACGTAGGGGTGCACCAGAGTATTCACTGCTTGCCTCTTCCCCCTTCCTGCTGCCTTGCTTTCTTTCAAGCTGCAGGAAACAGACAGGTCATTGGGCTGGGGAGACGGAGGCGAAGGCAGGATAGAGTGCGGCGCACTGACAGCCAGCCTCCTGCTACTCTGTCAGCAGCCCCGCTGGCTAAAGCCACATGTTGAGTTTTAGCAGAAATTACGGTAGGGTCCCTATTTTGCACAAGATTTTAAAAGATTTGATGTTATCAACATGTCTCAAAGGACAAACATCTGAGGTTTTTGTAGACCACAAGCTCAGCATGAGCCAACAGTGCGATGAGGCTGCTAGAAAAAAAACGAAAATGAGTATAACTTTCAGCCATGTGAATAGTAATTTATGAATCAAAGGAATGTAGGCATCTCATTGCTTTGGTAGATTTTAGCCAGTTCTGGATGTCACATTTATATAGAACAGTCATTTTCAACCTTTTTCATCTTATGACACACATAAACTAATTGCTAAAATCCTGCAGAACACCAAAAATATATATTATATTTTTGTCAATCTGACAAAAAAAATCAGTATAATGTTGATTCATTCACACTAGATAGCTATTGTTGTGTTGGCTGTTGTCATTTTTTATTTGACACTCTGATGGAGAAGAGGTCAATGCCCCGACTAAATAGGTATTATGTGTTCTGCAAATTCTTGTGGCACACCAGTTGGAAATCACTGATGTAGGACATTGATAAATTTGAATGTATCTTGACAGTCATATTACAGAGAGGGTTGGGAATGTCATAAATTTTAAGAAACAGTTGTTGGGCCCCAAAATGTTGAGGTTGGGCCACCATGGTAGCCATGACCCTCACTAGTTAGAATAGAGCCTTTGGCCCAGAAGAGGAGTGCAGCTGTCCATGGAGGAGAGCAGCTCTGTGCCTGGCTTCTCACCCACGTATCCCCTACAGCCTTACCCCTCGCTCTGTGCACAGCTTAGGCAACTGGATGTGGCAACCTGTGTAACACCAAGCCTCAGATTGTTGGAGGAGCTGCCCAGTGGGATAGGGCACAGACCTCTTCTGTGCTTCTGTACAAAGCTAGACCCTGGACCACTGGTGATGAAGAGTTACCGAGAGAGAGCATTAGGCTTATGGTGAGAGAGCATGATGATACTCTAGTGATTGTCGGAACTCTATCGGAGGCGTGAACAAATCTAAAGGAAGAGCTTGGTGATCTGAAGAGACTTGGTCAGCTGTGAAGGGAAGAAAGTGGATTGCCCAAAATTAAGTGGTGGCACTGCCAGGCCAGCGAATGGAGCAGAGGATTCTCACCAAGAGTGTCCCCTCACCGTGGCAGGACCAGCCAAGGGGGAAGAGATGCCAGGAACTGCTGTCGGTGGCTCCTGTGATCTCAACCCGTGTGCCAGGGTAGCCCTGGTGGTACACAGAGACTTAAATTGTGGTTGCCCAATGCCATGGAATGCATCTTCCTCTGACTTCCTTTGCTCTGATTTCAAGCTCTCAGGAAAACTTTTTATTTTTGACTTGGTCCCACATATGAATCTACTGATATAGGCAGTTTCTGGAAAAACTATATTTCTGCTCATAAATTAATAAATTTCAGTCTGTCCCCTGAAACCTGACTGTTCATACTAATATAAGTAAATCATTTGGGATTCTGGTTATAAATATCAGCCTATTCAATGCATTTTTAAAAAAATGAGTGTGGCTAAAATATGTCATTTTAAAAATGAACCACCTTTCCCCTGACGGATTGCTCAGCTGGTTGGAGTGTCGAACCAAAATGTTGTGGGTTTGATCCTGGTCAGGGTACATTCCTGGTTAAGGGTTCAATCCTTGGTCAGGGCATGTTTGGGAGGCAACTGATTGATATTTCTCTCTCTCTCCCAATTCAATAAACATATCTTTGGGTGAGGAATAAACCACTTTCCACTGATTAAACCTGACTCACCACATTCTGAAGGTGGACATGGGCTACCTTTGCTTTTTCAAAGGGCAAGGACAAGAATAGTGCAGTGCATGCTGGGAAACATGGATTTCATCCTAAATGCCTTGTCTTCCCAAGTGGGCACTCTCCTGTTGCCAACCTGAAAATGCCTAGCAAGCAGCAATATGATCCTTCATTGATCAGAGCTGAGGCACCCTTCCTTGCCTTAATTTTTCATTTCTTTCCTCCTTTCCTTTTTTTCATATTGGGTTTCAGGCTTACTCTCAGGCATATGATCATGTACTTCATCCTTCAAACAGTGCTTACTACACTGAATTTCAGGTAAAGAAGGTGTTGGGCCCTGCAGGTCTCCTGATCTGAGTTTTTAATTTGGCTGTTACCTGCTACTGACCAAAGACAGCTGAGCCTTACAGGATCCACAGGATGATATCCAGCGAAACCCGTTGGGCAAAAGCTGCAAAGACCTGGCCAACACTAGGTCCCAGGGGTCAATGCTTTGGACTTAACAGGTTTCCTAGACAAACCTGCTTCCTTCAGGGTTCAGCACTGTGTGTGCTGCCCAGGAGCCCCAGCTGCGGGGTTGGGGAGGGCTCAATTGCCAAGGAGGAGGAGGGAAGTGCAGGGAGTAGCCTGGAACTGTAAGAGGAAGCTTATTCCCTCCTGCAGCTTTTCACACTGAACAGCCCCCAGCCAGCTGGTACTTACAGGAGATTTATTCATGAAAAGACACCAGCGCCCAACCTCTGAAGATGCTAACCTGGTACAGGAAGAAAATATGTGTTATGGGCTGAGATAGAAAGGGCCCTCTCTGAGGCCTGGGCAGGTAGTAATCATGGTTACAGAAGTGCTGATAAGGAATGACACAGGTCGTTTCAGTGATGTGCCCCTTGGGCTGTGCCTCAATGACCAAAATCTCCAGGCAATTCTGGCTATTGAATTCATGAAGGGGCCCCAGAAGAGGATACTTCCTGTGTGCTCACAAAGGCAGGTGAGATCTCTGACACAAGTCGTGGAGGGTCCCCCTGCCTAGTCCAGGGGTGTCATCCTAGAGAGCGTTCTGGGAAGAACAATGACTGTCCAAGTGGGGGCTAATGGCTTGTCCTTGCAGAGAAAGGCAGTTTGAGTAAGGCACTTTCTAGTGTGTCTCTCCTATGAAGACCATGGTTTGGTGGGGAGGTATACATAATCGATAAGTAATTAGAAAAGCATGTTCCATGCCTACCAACCCCCTCCCACCCCCGCATACCTGAAAATTCTGGATTAAAAACTATATATATATATAGTTTTAAAAACTATATATATATATAGTTTTTATAGTATAAAAACATATATATATATGTTTTAAATTGTTGGTTGTCAGGAAAGTAAGGGAATTCCTTGGGAGTCAGAAGTTAACAAGAAAGTGGGACTCCATGACAGTAGGTATGCCCTGGAGTGACCTTCTGCAGATCCTTGTTTTCGTGGAGTATGGGGGAGACAGGAGACAAAGCCTAGGGTGTGTGGAGGTCAGAAAGCAGACCCCATCAGAAAGCCTGGGCCCTAAGAAGGAGACCCATGCAGAGGGGTTTCACTTGTCTACTGCACAATACTGTTGTGTGAGCAGGAGCCATAAGCCCTGGCCAGTGTGGCTCAGTTGGTTGGAGCATCGTCCCATAACTGGAGGGTTGAGTGCTTGATTCCCAGTCTGGGTTCATACGATCCCCAGTCTGGATGCACACGGGAGGCAGCTGATCGATGGTTGTCTCTCACATTGATGTTTCTCTCTCTCCTGTCTTCTCTCATTTCCTCTCTCTCTAAAAGCAGTGAAAAAATATCCTGGGGTGAGGATAAAATTTTTAAAAAAGAACAAGAAGGAGCCACAACTCCTCAGGGGCACACAGAATTAAGTTGTTTCTGATACACACATCTCGGTCTGGCACTCAGGCAGTTCCACAGGTCATGGGCGACCCCTTTCACAGTGAGCAGACCACTGTCTGTCCTCTAGGATCCTATTAGATGAAGCCACTGGGGTGGCTTTGCTCAGCTCCATGACTCTCTCAGCATCTGCTTGAGACCAGGGGCGTGGCCCTCTGCTGGCACTGGCAGAGCACAAGAACAGGCAGAAATGCCCTTCCATGAATCTGCTTGTGCCATAGAGGCTAACATCCCATTATTTCAGGAAAGTCACATGGCTAGGATGAGAGTCAGAGAAGCAGGTCACTGCAAAGTGACAGGGTATAAAACATGTGTATGGGGGTGTATAGTGGGTTGAAGAGTATCCCCCCGACATTCATGTCTACCTGGAACCTCAGGTGAATGAGACTTTATTTGGAAACAGGACCTTTGTGGTATAGTTATGGATCTCAAAGTAAAATTGTCTTGGATTTGGAAAAAGAAGGGCTCAATCCAGTGACTCACGTCCACATACGAAGAGGGGAGGACACAGAGACACACACTCAGGAGAAGGCCAAGGCCATGTGAAGACGGAGGCAGAGTTTGGAGTGATGTGGCCACAGGCAAAGGACGGCCAGAGGTGCCAGAGGTGGAAGAGGCAAAGAAGGGTCCTCCCTGGCACCTTCAGGGGAACGTGGCTCAGCCAACACCTGAGGTCTCAGACTTCTGGCTCCCAGAACTTCGAGATAATCATTTCGGTTGTCTTTAGCCACTGAGTTGGGGGTCACGTGTTGCTGCAGTCGCAGCACAGGAAACATAAGAACTGACATCATAGATACAGTCGGTCGATCATGGACAGTAAACTTCAAAAGCATCATCACCCAGGCAGAAACAATGGTGGTTATTTGGGGCGTTCTTGACTTTGGATGTGGGTGGAACAAAGAATAAAGTTTCCTCAGAGAATCGGTCACTGCCAAGCCTCTAATGAGGTGAGGCTGAACTCTCACCACCTCCCTGTACCACACCCCCAAACAACCCAGAACCCAAGCTCAAAGTTTAGTTTTAAACAGCCATGAGTTAGAAGTGCCCCCATGTGCCACCAAAAGTGAAAGTACTTTTCTGTAGGAACATCTGTTAAACACAGGCCTCTAAGAATCCCTACATGTCAATGCCAGAGAATTTGTGCTCCTGAACAGAAAATCACTTGTTTAGAAGATAACAGCAAGAGCCAGGAGAAACACTCAAACCACAGACTCAGACCAGCAAAGACCAAAGTTATGAGAAACAAAATACAAAACAAATATAGTTAACACGTTATATGCTGAATTGTGCCTCACCCTGAAGTTCATATGTTGAAACCCTAACCCCAATGTGATTATATTTAGAGATATGACCTTTAAACATGCAATTAAGGTTAAAAGAGGTAAGATGGGTGGGTCCTAATCCACTATCATTGGTGTCCTTATCAGAAAAGGAAAGTTGGGCCCTGGCTGGGTAGCTCAGTTGGCTAGAGCAGTGCCTCCATATGCCAAGGTTGCCGGTTTGATCCCCAGTCAGGGCACATACAAGAATCAACCAATCAACCAATGAACCAATGAGTGTATAAATAAGTGGAACGATAAACTGATACCCCTCTCTTCCTCTCCCCTCTTCCTCTCTCTCTCTCTAAAAAATTAATTTAAAAAGAGGAAATTGGGGCACACAGAGACAAAGCCCCATGAGGCCTCCATGGGAAGGCAGCCAACTGTAAGCCCAGGAGAGAGGCCTCAGGAGAAACCAACCCTGCTCGCGCTGTGACCTCAGCCACCACCCTCTGAAACTGGGAGCACACAAGTTTCTGTTGTTTAAGCCACCCAGTCTGTGAAACCTCGTTGTGGTCACCCTAGCACAACAGTATGACATGTTTAAAGAAGGTTTGGTTTGTAAGTATGGTTTATAAACAGGAGGTTATTGAATCAACCAATCAGGTCTGATAAAATAAAGAATTCTAGAATTTAAAGACATCATAATTAGAAAAAAATAAATAACATCACACTGAGTCACAAACTTGGAGACAGACCTGAGCAATTCCAGAACACAGCACGGGAAGACCAATGGCTGGGAAATAGGGGCTTCCATGCCTGGGAGGAAGAGCTAGGAAATCCCACCCACATCTAGAGAGAGTGACAGCAGAAAGATGAGAAAGAACGGAGGATGGTTAATTATCCCTGATTGGGAGTGGGGCCAGCTCCCTTTGCTGGGGTGGCTGTGACACAGATCTGCCTAGTGACAAGAGAGTAGCAGGAGTTAAAGCAGAGAAAAAGCATGTCCCGAAAGAGGCAGAGGCATGAGAAAGCATGGTGTTTTCAGGGTGTGATGAGAAGTCTTCTGTAACGGATACAGTAGGCTGTGTTGGCATGTGGCACAGGTGTGCTCATTGGGGACCATGACCTGAAGGTTGGCAGGTAGGGCAGTGGTCAGTGGAAGGGGTCTGACAGCCTCACTAAGGAATCTTAGGCTGTATCCTGCAGGTGATGGGGAGTCAATGGAAATCTTTAAGCAAGAAAGTGACGTGCTCAGCTTTGCCCTTAGGAAGATAAAGCACCGAGAAGAAACTCAATAAGCACTGTGGTTGATCAATGTAGGCTGCGGATCCAAGTTCCTTTGTTCCTGGATGGCTGTGGCTGCAATGAGCTTATGGCCTTCTAGATCTATCATCTCTGCAGAGGGTCCGGAGGGCTCTCCGCTTTGGAGAGACTAGGTTCGGGATGGGAAATTAAAAGTGACGGCTTCAGGGCTTGGGAGATACCAGTAGCCTCGCAAGACATCACTCACGTGCTTCCCAAGCTTCCCTTCCACAGTGGATACTCACCTGAGAAGCCTGGCCTGGGAAGGGTTTACCTGGAAGCCAGGCTCTGCCAGACTTTATACTAGGTCTGTACTGCCAGAATCCAGGCCATGTCCAAGGTTACTTTCAGAACCCCCTCCCAGTCTCAGTCTGCCTAGCAGATATCCATCCAGCCTCCCAGTTCTGGGCTATTCTGGCTTGGCACTATCCCTCCTCCTACTCCACCTTTTGCTAGTAAGGTTGGCGGGAGGACAGAACTAAAATTTGTGGAACATTTGCAACTTGCCAGAACTATAACAAGATTCCTGCGTTTATCATCCCAGCTGTCACCTAGCAGTCGTGGAGAGTAGATGTCATTACCCTTAGTTTATGAAGGAAGTTAAACAGCTTGCCTGAGTTCCCAGGCCCTAGCAAAGGGCCAGACTGCTAGTCAAGCCCAGGTTGGCTGGACTCAAGCAAGTTCTCTGCTGCTCCAGCCTTCTCTCTCCAGCCAGCACTTCGGCTCCACCTTTGGAGCCAATGATCACCCACAAAACAGCAACCCCAAGGCAAGCGACATTCCCACAAATTTGCCTCTCTTCTCTTCTGGTTAAAAATGTGTCCACTTCTCTCCCACTCATAGATGTGTTCGAGTTGGATGCATCTCACTTTCTATTATTAATCACTGTCCTGTATAAGTCACTCCTGCAGCTGACCTTTGTTGCTCATTACATGCCACATAACTACTGTGAGCTGACGTCGACCGACAGCCCCGAGGGCGAGAGCGGGTGCTGCTGAGTGCTGGGCAGCTACAAGCATGGGAGCCCACTGATCCCAAATGCAGCCTGATGTCTGTTCCCAGAGAGCTGTTTTCTGTCACCTCTCTTGTGCCCAAGCTGTATTCTTTGACATTTTTCTAGGTGACTAAATTGCACATGTTTAGGGGGATTATCCAGTTGAAATGATTCTCCAGATACAAGGCTCTACAACAGCCTCTAAAAATGAGCTGACGATGGTGCCGTTTATGCCGTATCCTCTCCTGTCTGGGAACAGCTTTCGTGTGAAAACCTTCTGAACTTGAATCTCTGTGAGCAGCCAGAGCCAGGAAGCTGAAGGTGTACAGCACCCCTGGCCATTCTCATTTAATCAGCCCAGTACAGGTCCCTAGACTGGAGTCTCCAAGCATTTGGCGGGGGAAGAGAAGGAAAAAAGGAAAAGGGAGGGGAAAATAAAGGGGGGGTGAAAATAGGAAAGGAAGGGAGTATAGAAGGAAGGGAAGAGGAAGGAGGGAGAAGGGGGAGGGAGGAGAGAGGAAGGGGAGCTCGGTCCCAGTCTTCTGTGCATGCAGAGACCTCCTTGGGCAAATGCACACCTTACCTCTTCTCCAGCTTTAACTCAATGCAGAGCAATAGCTGTGAGTTCAGCGAACGTTTGTTGATTGACACTTTAGTCACTGATACCATCTGCAATGGTCCAGACAGTGAGTTCATGTGGGGTCCAGCACAGGGCTGGGTGAGGCCTTTGGGGAATATTGAGTCCACTGGTCCTCAAGGGGGTGGATGCCTCCCTTGGGAGAAGTTGGGGATCTGAGGAGGCATTTTCAGTCTTCTCAGTGACAGGGGTAGTACTGGCATTCACAGCAGGGAGCAGGAAGGCAAAACAAACTGCAGTGTGGGCAGGTCTTCCCAAGGTTGGCCAGCGCCACACCCTGGATGCCCTCTGAATGTCCTGTAGGGCTCGTGTGTGGTAGAAAGCCTGCTTATAATGATTCGGGCCCAGAACGTGACTGCATTTCATGACACAAAACCATATTATGTTTTAAAATATGGTTTTAATATATACTGTACTTTCCAGAAAGGCAGCTTTCTTGTAAATCTGGGAGAGATCATGTTGTTTAGTTCTTCAAGAGTTGTTCACCATTTTAGAAAATCATATTGCTGGTGGCGATGCTCTTAATGCCATTTGAGTTGTCAAAACAACCCTCCTAAATTGGCCCTGGTTTTCCCTCCCACCCCCGCGGCGACCTGCTCCTGTGAGCACTGCCTCTCGGTGTGTTCTCATACAGACACGCCAGTCACACACGGGAATAAACTTATTTCACTATAAATTAGCTTCCCTTCATCCCTCCTTCATGTCACTATTAATACATAAGTACTTGTTTCACTAGGAAGAGATGGGTTATATCACCAAGATGATACTGTGTTTGCATTTCTCTTTAAGGCAATTACACAGCTTTGCAAAATGGCTACTCTGACAGCTCGAGAGCCCTGACCAGTGCTTCCACTTCACATGGAAAGAACCTGAGGTCAGAGAGATCAGAAAGTGAGTGGGCCTGGGCCCAGCAGCTGCCTAGCCACAATGAGAGGTTTAGAATCCAGGACTCAAAGTGATAGGGACCAGCTGACCATGGCCAGCACCCTCTGCTAAGGCAGGCACTGGCCAGGGTGAGGCCTCCGGCTCTTCTGCCTCAGATCTCCTTTCTCCCTTCTTCTTGTGCCCAGGTGGACAGGTTTCATCATCTTCTGAAATGAGTGAGGGTGAAGGAGACCCCACCAAGAGTACGGGACGGGTCTTCATTTCAGGCTTATGGTTGGTATGTGTTTTCTGTACCTGCTGTAATAAATTACCATAAACTGGGTGCTTAGAACAACAAAACCGTGTTCTTTCGCAGCTCTGGAGGCGGGCACTCAGGAACGAAGCTGTGAGCGGGGCCATGCTTCCCCCAGAGGCTCTAGGGGTGACCCTTCCATTGGTCTTCCAGCTTCCAGGGGCTGCCAGCACTCCTTGGCCTGTGGCAGCATCACCCCCTCTCGGCCTCTGTCTCCACATGGCCGTCTCTTCTGCGTATCTATGTCTGTTCCCCTTCTCTTCCCTTATAAAGACTTGGCATTGTATTTAGGGTTCACCCTAACCCAGGATCATCTCATCCTGAAGTTCTTGATTTACTGATATCTGCAAAGACCCTTTCACACTCAAAGGAGGTTCCAGATAGATATATCTTTTCAGGTATTATTAACTATTCAATCTGCTACCAATGATATTACCAGATGACAACTGCCTAGCCAGGTACAGATAAGACTAGAAATTTAGAATCCACATTTTTCCAGCTCCTCACCATAGATTCCAAAACTATTCAATCATGGAAATGTTTGGAATGCCGAGTTGGGGGAATTCATGTGCTCACCCAGTTCCGTCCCTCGTGTTAGAAATGAGTCCATGGACTGCAGAGAAGAGAACCACTTGCTCAAGGTCGCTGGGAGAAGGAGCATCTAAGCTGGGACCTAGCACAGCTGTGTTTCGGGCAGCGTCCCGTTCTTCCCCAGCAGGGGTCTGTCCCTGCACCTGTCCGCTTGTCCGGAACAACTGAGTCCTGATCCTTCACCACCACCCCCCATTAACCCTCAGGGAAAATCCCCTGTGATGCTTCCTCATGGGGATTTGGGCAGAAGCCCGTCTTTCCCTGGAGAATCGAAGACCCTCCAAGGGCTTCGGGTGAGGAAGCTTTCTCGGCTCCCCGAGGACTTACTAGCTGCAGAAAGCCGCAGCAGGCTCTTCCTCCCTGGGCTGCTTCTTCCTCATAGACACTTGTTCCATATTTACATTCCATTTATGTTGCCTCTTGTTTATCTTGTTACCTAAGTACTTGGCACAAAAGTAATTATTTCGTTGCAAAAGCCACAGCAGCCGGCAAAGTTAAAAACACACACACGCACGGAAATGACTTGGACTCTGGCGCAGAATTGTATAAATAACCATCTCAATGGAGACGTGGGACATTATGCTCACTCGGTGCCTCCGTCGCCACTGTCAGGGGATGATTCTGAGGGTCACATCTAGCCATTGTGTGGAAGGAAGAAATCATTTCTGAGCGAAGTGGTTTCACAGATGCTCACAGACTGGTGACTCCCCCTACCCCGCACACCCCCTCCTTGGATTAGCAGGCAGCACCAGGGCACAGTATGCGCATGCAAAGCAGACAGCAGGCAGCTCCCCCGCTGGGTCCCCATCCCCACAGCCACACAGCCGCCCTCCCGCCCACCCCAGCGCAAACAGTGGGGGGAAGGGCGTTTTCCCTCGAGAAACAAAACCCACCTTTCTACCCCCAAAAGGTACAGTGGGAGGCTGTCACCGGCTCCATGCACACAGACAGACACCCCTCCCCCTCTTTCTTGATGCTGACTATCAAAGCTATTTTACTAGACAGACCCCATTTGAGAACAAAATAACAATCGCACTTTGTTGTTTTCCAAGGCGAGGAGGGGGGAAGTGGAGCGAAGTCCATTGGGAGTTACAGGGAAATCAAGTGTTTGTCTCCTGCAGGCTTGGCCTCTCCCCAGAGACACAGACTGGAGGGAAGCTGCCCCTCGGGTATTCTTCCGAGGCTGCGCTGTGATCCGCACAGCGTCCCGCGCCTCCCAGTGTCTGCAACACACGCTGAGACACCCACCCGTCCAAACGCAGTCTCTTCCTCCCTCCTGTTCCTGTCTTTCCTTCTGTCTGTTCCCTCATCTGCCTCCTCTCTTGTGTTCTCTCCTCTCACTTCGTTTCTCCTTTCCCTCAATCTCCCTCTTGGCCCCACTCTCTCTTCTAGCAACCCTGTTCTTGCTCCCCCTCCCTCCTGCAGCTGTCGTGGGTGGCTGCCCACCGCCCTTCACCATTAGGAATCAGAACCGGAGCCGGGTGGGGTGCTGATTACCATCCCTCTCTGGCCAACGGGATGGAGGTGGTACGGTCTGGTGACTGAGAGAAGGCATCCGTGGTTTGGGTGCAGGTGGCAGACAGCTTCAGGACACTACTGCTCGCCTCCTAGCCAGGCTCGCCCCACCCTCCCCTTTCTCATTAAGAGCAGAACGCCTTGAGCAGGCGCTCAGGCAAGCACCACTTGTCCCTGTGATTGGGATAGTGGAACAGGTGGCAGAGAGGGTGCCTGCTCCGTCTTTATAAGAGGGAGAGCTGGAGAGAGAAGGGAAAGCCATTGCCATGGCTCCTTTCCGGTCTCACAGTCCCGTGACGTCCTCAGAGCCCCTTCCCAGGAGAGCAGAATGCGTGCCACAGCCGTGTCACCCCGGAAGACCTCCTCCCTGGCAAGCCTGGTCTAGACTCACCCACTCTCCACACCCGGGCCGCACTCAGACGAGGGGGAGGAAGGATGGGCACCTCCGTGCTCTGTCACGCCACCGTCAGAGCTGACTTCGACTGCTTAGAGCGATCTTCCCAGGAAGATACAGGCACCAGTTGCCCAACTGGCCCCTCCAGCTGGACCACTCTGAGCTCTGAGCTCACCCTGTCTGTGACCCAGAACTGCCCACCGTTCTCATTTGCTGGGATGGCTCCCAGCCCTCCGGTCTCTGCAGCATCCCTGGGGCTCCCCTGGAGATCCTGGAGGCCGTCTGAGCAGCTGGC
Source organism: Phyllostomus hastatus (assembly GCF_019186645.2). Classification (NCBI taxonomy): domain Eukaryota; kingdom Metazoa; phylum Chordata; class Mammalia; order Chiroptera; family Phyllostomidae; genus Phyllostomus; species Phyllostomus hastatus. Next base: position 8,279,503 of record NW_025333999.1, on the reverse strand, counting down.
TGCCCTACATGACCAGGCAAGGGTGCAGAGAGCGTGGGCCAGTGACCTGTCACCTTACAAGCCCCAGGCTTGCAGGGACACGATTCCACTTGGTGAAGATGGGACAGTAAACTGGGCTTTTCTTTCTCTACACCCCCACCACATTTCGCAGACACCCGTGAACTGAGCTCCTGCAGAACTTCAGAACAAGCTCTCTCATGCCTGAGGGAACAGAGCTTGGTGGGTCCAAAAGGCTGGGCTGGGGGCCAAGTGCATGCTTGTTTGCAGGAGGCAGCGGCAGCGGGGCGCAGAGGCAGCATGGCTCTCGGTCTTAAGAAAAGAACTAAGAACAAATGAAAAAGGAAGGAAAAAGACAAAAGAAAACACAAATCCAAACCAAGACATAGTGACTTGAAAGTGAGATATCTAAAAGAATGCAAAGAGCGTGGTTTGATGTGCCGGGACATACTGCGGAGAATTCATGAAAAGAAAACGAACGGGGACCCAGGGGACACGTGGAGCCGGCCACGCTTTCAAGCCACGACGTGTGCCATTCTGCTGTTTGCTGTCCCGGAAACTCATTAAGGATTTCCTGGGACAGAACAAGTCTACACATTGCCCTTCCCCTCCCCTCAAAGAGCAACGTGGCTACCAAACCTTGCTACCAAGAGAAGTACCAAGGAGTTCATTTGGTTTTCTGCAAAGGAGGTGATATTGAGTATGAGTATCTGAATCATTTTTGTAAGCTTAATCCTAAGTGTGAAAACAGTGTATTTATCTGGCTACATTAAAAATGGTGAAAAATTTAGAGTGCTGCAATTTTTTTTCTGCAGATGAGGAGGGCGATCACTATTATGTATTCAATGTCTTTGGGAAAAAACATAAGTCTCCGTCAGCATCCTTCACCTTTCCCACCTAGCTTGTGGCCCCACCTGGGACAGAAGAACAGACATTTCCAAAAAGGAGCAAGGAAAACCACAGCGACAAACTCGCTGTCAAAATGCATGTCTGGTGAGGATGGAAGAGGAAAGAAAAGCTCTGGCTTCCCACAACGAAATGTGTCTTCCGGGCTGGCTAAATGAAGCTCACGGTATTAAAGGCGTAAATCAACTGCTCCGATGTCTGGGATCTACGTGGGCAGGTCTGCTTATGAGGCAGAAAAGGCCGAGTGCTGGATCTCCGGCGGAGGGCTACAAAACCTCCACCCCCAGGTGGCTGACCAGGTGGCCTGATTTGTGGCCGCATCAGCAGAGCTAAGGAGGTCAGGGTGGTGGGATGTTTGCCAGGCACATTCCACTACTTCAGTGCTCCCCTTTCGGAGGCGATGCTGCCCTCAGGGCATGGAGAAAGGTTCCTTTCTGGAGTTATAATCCATCTGGGTCCCTGACTGTGTTCAAGTCACCCCCTCCTCTTTTCCCACCAAGTGTCACCTATCACCAACCTGTTGGCATACGTCAGCTCCTCCTCCAGCCCTTACCTCCTTGCCTGCCGCCCCGGCTCCCTCGGGGAATAGCCCACCTCTGACGTTCTGGGAACCACTGTCTGTGCAGGATTTGACAAGTGCAGTGAATCCCTCATCCCATCTTGGGAAGGGAGCATCAGGAAAGACTGGTGGCTGATCTCCTCTGCTGTGCCAAGGCCATATAAAGCAGACTGGGTGGAGGGGTTGGCACGCAAACTAGAAAATAGAAACTGAAGCTCTAAACACCAATATTCTTAATATTTATGAGAACCAGGATGCAACCATTTTCAGGCCAGCAGGGGCCAGAACAGACACTGCCTGGGACAGTCGGGGCCTCGGTTTGTTCATCTGTATAATGGGTGGGTTGGACCCTCTGTGACCCCCAGGCCCTTTTCCATTCCAAGAGCCTCAGGAGTCACATCCAGGCCATTTCAGCCAGGCTGACGCCGCTGAAGCAATGGAACTTCCAGATGTTCACAGTGTAAGTCACACTCAAACCAGGCACTAAAAAGTACACCCGGTGGTCTTTCCTACTCACAACACCTCAGGTCAGCGTGACTCCACCGCAGAGACTGGCCTTTAGAGTCAGAGAGAGAGGGACTCGAAGGTCTGCTCCTTACTAACTGCGCGACCTTGGGTGAGATGTCTGATTGGCCTCATCCACCTGGTTTTAAAACCGTGGTTACAAGTTTGGATCCCGAAACAATGAGATAATGGACGGAAATGTCTAGCCCTGATGCATGTTCACTTGCGGCCTTCTGCTTGGCAGGACGCTCTTTCCCAGGCAGGTTATACAGATAAGTCCTCCTCCAGAAGCCACGCGTGGGGGTGCTGCTGGTCCAGCGTGCCCACACACCTTCACCTGGGCAGCAATGCCACATGAGGCTGACAAGACGCTCAAGGCTGTCCGGGCAGCCCAGGAGCCGGCCCAGGGTGCTGAGCACTGTGAACTGGGGCCTCCACAGGACAGCTGAGGAAGTGGAACCTGGGCTCTGGGGAGAGGGGTGTTGGCATGCACCGGGGGGAGGTAGGCATCAAAGGAGAAGAGTTAGGTGACCCCCCAAATACTATTGTCTTTGACTGATCTCTGCCACACCTCAGGCCTGGTTCCCAAGGGGATGTTGATGGGGCCATGGGTCGTATCCAGAGGGGTGAGTAGCCTAGGCAATAATGAGATCCAGTCTGAGGGCCCCCTGACTTTACCCACTTGCTCACCATCACCTAACGAAGCTGCTCCCACAGAAGAGGGGAAGGTGGAAAAGGAAATGACAGAGCTCTGCCTTCAAGGGGCTCACACTCTAGCAAGAGGAGACAAAGACGTCAAGTGCACAGTGTCTCAGGCAGTGACGCGCACTATAAACGCACAGCAGGCAAGGGTGACGGGGGTGCCCGGCACCGAGGACCAGAGCGAAGGGAGCTGGCTGTCCCTCGGCCATCAGAGCTGTTTGAAGACTATTATCCAAGCGATGCGGAGGGATCACCTGCGTGCCCTGACTGTCTCATGGTAGCTGATGAAAAGAACAAAGGGATGAAGCACCCCCAGGCTTCTACCCCGCCCACCCCAGGAGGGGAGCGGTGGGGAGCCGAGAGCGCTGCAGCTAGGCTGGGGGCCACAGGCCTGTCCTGGACCATCCGAGTGCTGGGGCCACGTCTTCTTTCCTGCCAGTGGCCAGGGGTGGTACTCCTGACATCTGTCCCTTCTTTCATATTCATCTCATGACCCACCCCTTTCCATACCCTAGGCATGACTACAGGCACCAGGAGCTCAGAGGTGAACTCCACAGTCCTGGCAGTCTATCACCCCCAGTTTAGAGGGAAAGAGGCACAGCTGGCAGAAGGAGAGACCGATCTCACTGTGGGGGGAGGGGCTGAGCACAGGCTGCTCAGAGGAGGGGTCACTGAGCCGCTGTCCCTCAGGGAGGGGAAGGGCTGAGCAAAGGCACCGGGCAGTTCGAGGATGGTGAGGGGCCTCGGAAGGGACGATGTGGCTTCACTGTGAAACAAGCCCGAGGCCACTCCATTGACAGGCCTGGGCGCCAGACGTTCAGCGCTCGTCCTCAGCATGGCAGCAGAAGACAGGATTGGAATGTGACAGTCCACTTGCATTCCAGACCCCCACTTCTAGCAGCCCTGGCATAACTGAGCTGCTCTTCATCTGCCCCGGTTTTCTGGTGGCCTCTGCAGAGAGCCAGCAGTAAAGGCCACCCTGAGGCTGCAGGGAGCGGTTCCAAGTGTGGATGAAGGGTGGGTTCTGCAGTCCACGGCTCTGGTTTGCTGAATAAATCTTTCTGCCTTCGATCTGGTGGCCTGGTGTCTTTATGGGGAAGCCCCCTGAGTTTACGAGACATGCCCCCACAATTAATTACCTGCAGCACGAATGAGGGAAAACTCTATAAACAGTGGAATTTATAGGTCTTCTGCAGCTATAGGTCACCTTTGCTGCAATAACCGCCACCATCCCTGTAGGAGGGTGGCTTCATTTCACTGGTCCCACACAAAAATTATGCTCCTCTGTCCCTCCAGCAAGACAGGTTTACTCCTAAGTGTCTCTTGCTATTGTAACTTACTTGCGCCTTTTTGACGCTCTGTGGGCACGGGTGTGGGTGGGGGTTGGAGCCAGATGTACTGTGGAAACAGTACTCAGAGTCGTTTAGAACAAGCCTGTATCTTTCCCACCCGATGGCTGCAGACCTTCCTGCCTTCCGCCTGCACCAGGGGAACATGCAAAGGCAAATTAAAGGGGATGGGCCAAGTCTTCTCCAGTTTTGTCCTGTTCGTGATCTTTCCCCCTCTTTTTTTTTTTCATTTTTTCTGGCACTTCCCCAATAAGCAACATCTTACCTGGCTATTTTATTTTCAGCTCCCGACTTAACTCCCTGCAATGTTCTTGAGACACGAAACAAGCCTCCTCTCTGCTCTGCTCACCGTCTCCTGCTGTGTTTCAGGCTCTGTTGCGAGTGCCGCCCAGGCATCCATCAGCCCAGCTCCCTGTCTCCATACATCTCCAGCAGCCAGGCACATTTCAGCAGTTTCCTCCTTTTGTTCCCTTTGTTTTATGGCTGCTACTTGCCGTGGAGTCCCCTTTCCCCCTCATTTAACGGAAAGGCTTTCACATTAAAGGAGCATTTTAACAGTACCAACAAGAAATAGAAATCCAGTTTACTTTTCTCCAAGCTTCTCTTTAATCTCCCAGCTGTTTTGGTTCAGCGTCTGCACTACCTGCTGGCTGTGCTCCACACACAGCCCTCCCCCTCCGCTCAGTTTGGGGGCCAGCAAGAGGACACCAGGTGCGGACGAGGACAGGGGGAGACAACCGGGCATCTACCTGATGCTCTGCCCACCTAGCCACCTCCCCCACCAGCAGCCCCCAGTTTGCAGGGCAGCACCAACACCTGCTCCCCAACTGTTACCCTCTTTGTCCCATAACCCACAATCTCAGCGGAGGGCACGGGACACCAGCCACTCACTGCCCCTGGCAGAGGTGCTACATGACACCCTCTAATGAGTCAATGGCACCTGTTGTGGGAAGAGGTGGCTTTGCTTCTGTCGAAGATGTTATTCTTTCTTCTCTCAGAGAGTTATGCAAATCCACCACACTATCATTTTTTTTTTTTGCTTTAGCTGAAAGGAAGCTCCTAGACACATACAGTTACAGTGCTTCTCCCTGTGGTAGCCACCAGGGTTAAGTTGTGTGTCCCTCCTTGCCCTTTCTTTGAAGAGCGTTGGTTTTTCTAGGTCTAGTGTCGTTTGTCAGACACCTAGAGAGATACACATCACCTGCAGCCCTGGGAGATAGGCAGGCAGCAACGAATCTTCCAGGTGCTGCCAACCCGGCTTGGCTTCTCCATCCAGGATCTTAGCTCCTGCTTGCGTGACTCCCCTGGCATTGTGGGAAGGGGAGAGTTTCTCGGCCTTCCTCCTGCACCATGAATGGGAAACAACAAACCCCGTACCCGGCCTTTCTCTAGCCCGGCTGCAGGCTGGGATGGGGTCCAGTCAGCTGATGACCACGGTCGGAGAGCCATGGGGCTGCGTGGCACTGTCCCCAGCTGTGTCCTCACACATCAACTCTAACAGCACCGCCCACTGGCAGAGCAGAGGGCTGCCCATCCGTTTATGGGAAGACGACAGAGAAGCCCAGGAACTCAAGACAAAGAAAGCCATCTGCCCTGGGAGAGGGGCAGGCACTGGCACCGGGCCTGAGTCCTGCGGAAGAGCTGTCATCCCATCATGCACTCACTGGAAGGGGAATGTATCTATTCTTTGAGAAACTTGGACCAGCAAAGTCAGTTTTTGTGTGTGCAAGAAATAGAAGAATCTTGAGCTTCCAAGATTGTTGCCACTTGGTTCATTGGCTTTCCAGTTCCCATTCTGGGATTTAAAAAAAAAGAAAAAAAAAACATAAAGTCATCAAATCGTTACCTGTCAGATATTTTTTCAGAGCAAAAAAGTCCTTCTGATAATCTGCAGCCCAGGCTCCTTGTTTCATAGGTAGAGACAGGAGGAGCCTAGAGGAAAGGTTCTCCCTGGGCCACACAGAGAGTGGGGCCTGGCTAGGGTGTTTGGGAGGCTCAGAACAGGTGGCAAAACAACGAGAGGGAGTCAGAGAGGGAGAAAGAGAGATTGTGGGAGGAGGGTCAGGAGGGAGGAAGGGGAGGCTGGGAGGTGACCCTGGCCTGTACCTCCTCCACAGCGCACCCTTCGGTGTCCCGGATGCACCGTCTCTTAGCCACCACACACCATGCTGCTCTGCCATGGGGTTTCCCCGGCTAAGGTATGGGCTCAAGGACCCTAAAGCAAACCTACTCACCCCTGCAGCCCTGCCTCAGCCTTCGGACGGGAGGCTCGGCTAAGCCTGCAAATCTAAGGGCGGCCACATGTGCCTGAGGGAAGCAATGTGTTATCCAAGTGAGGCCCACATCTGATGCCTGCACCGCAGCAGCAGCCGGGTGGCGAGGGGGTGGCGGGCCCTCAGCAGCAGCATCACCTAAGGGACGGAGGATGAGCATGGACCATGAGGGACCTCTGGAAGGGCAGACAGTGTAACTCTTGGTCAGGCCTGAGGGCTGCAGCACAGCCTGCCTACCTCAGCCTTGCCCATGGTCACAGGCCGCTGGGCCAAGGGCACACGCAGTACAAGTGCAAGGTACTCGGGACCAGTGGCACTATCAGCCCGCTGTGTGCGTCTGTCCCCTTGACTATAAGAGGAATTAAAAAGCCATTTTTCATAACGACTTCGAATGCCCTCAGTGCCGCTGGAGATGGTTGGGCACACTGTGTCTGAAACAAACTCTCAGATGGAAGGCCATTTGGCCACCTGACCCTGACAAGCATGCTGACCTAGCAGACCCAGAAACGCTGGCCCTGATGAGATGCCTGCTTGGTTAGTCTCCAGGGCACGGGCTGTGTCCTGGGACAGTGGCCGTGACTGCCTGGTGTCTGCGGGCTTCGAAGCAGGTGGGCTGATTAGTACCCCAGGGTGATGTGTGCTTTTGCATAAGCCAAGCAGAGGGCCAGAAACTGAAAAAGCCAGGGAATCCTGTTTTCTAATTAAGCCCCATCCCTAGGGGAGTGGCTCATGACTGCACAAGGGGGCAAGGGCGTCCCTGGGGCCACCATGAGGGCGAGGGAAGGCTTCTGTGCAGTGGGCTTGTCAGTGCCAGCTGGCCAGACACAGTGCAGAGGGAGGTCCTCACCTTTGCCTCCCAGGATTCCTGGCCTGCCCTGACAAGCGACAGGTTCCTGCCACCAAGCAGCACAGGACAGGGGAGTCGTGCCAGGTATATCCACACTGACGACAGTGCTGGGCTGCCCTGGGACTTGCATGCACCACCCACGCAGCCCAGGACACAGGCATCCCCAGCTCTGCTGATACCGAGACCCCGTGCCTACTTCCACGTAACGAGAGGATGAGGGCCCAGCCCTCACACGCTGAGGTGGTGTTGGCAAAGACCAGACTGGTGCTTGCTCAGCTCTCACTGGGGACTCCCAGGTGCATTACTTTTATTGACATGCAAGCCAATGCTTTTGAGGCAGGCAGAACTATAAGAGCCATTTTAGTGTTGAGAAAACTGAGGTTCTGTGAGGGATTAAGTGACTTGTTCAAAGTCACACCATAAGGAGGTAATAGAACTGCTGGCTGACTGACCGCCGCAAGGAAAGTCAAGTCTATCCCTCCACTAGTGAGAGAAGGTGGAGCTCCTCGGCTCAGCAATGCTAGGAACAGGTGCCCCTTCCACTTGGCGCCCCCAGGGCCAGTCCCCACCCTGAGGGTGGAGAGGTGGGCAGTGGGGCTGGGGCTGGAGACAGAGAGGGCCTGCTGATGGAGGGAGTGCCGCCGCAGTGAGACCACCGGCGTTTCTGCCTTCCCCACAGAGCTGGGTCTAATCACCCAGTGTTTTCATTTTGATGAATTCAGGGTTTGGCTTGTTTTTGTTTGGCCTTTGAGGAGTCAGAGAGTTGGGGGATTTTTTAGTTTATTTCTTGTTCTTTTTTTTTTAGTTTTTAGTTTTATTGTTGACACTATTACAGATGTTTCCATTTCCCCTGGCCTTTGCTCACCTCCACCCAGTGCCTGCCCCCTTCCCTCAAGCCATCAGCACACTGGTCTGTGTCTATGTGTCATGCATAGTTTTAAAAGCTGGAAGAACCCTGAGAGATCATGTAATTCACCCCTCATTTGACAGGTGGAGAAACTGGGACTCGAGAAGGCCAAGAGGCCCCTGCCCTTTGTTGTGGGAGCTGAGGGCAGAGCCGGAGCACAGAGCCCTGGGCTCCGGAGGCCACGCTGTCCTGGTGCCAGCTGCCTCAGGATAGGCATTGCGATGCACTCCGGAGAGCTGCCCCATGAAGCCCAGATATGTGACCATCATGACAGGCTGGAAACAGAACTCAGGAGGGGAGTCTGGGAGAGACAGTCTTCCTTGCAGGAGCAGGAACCTGCCAGCTGTGAGTCTGCCCAGACGCAGAGTGAGGGCAGGGCAGTGAGGGGTGGGGCTCCGGGTCTTCAAGGGCAAGGTCATGCTTCTCATCCCCTGCACCCTCCTTTCCCTCTTCGCCCAGACCAGGGGTGGGTGTTAGGGGTGGGTGGGGGAAGGTTCTGCACAAGGGAGCGGGCCCAGAAGACTTTTTATGTCTGTGCCTGATTAATTCCTCACAACGGGGCTCCGAACCCCTGGGCCATGGACTGATATTAGTCCGTGGCCTGGCAAAGCTTCCCTCACATTACCGCCTGAGCCTCCTGTCTCTTCCCCCCAGTCCCCACCCTGCCCATGGAAAAAATGTCCTCCACAAAACTGGTCCTTGGTGCCAAAAAGGTCAGGGACCACTGCCTTACAACACCCAAGTACATGGGTTGGTGTTATCATCCTCTCTTGCCAGTGAGAAACCAAGCTTGGACGTGGGGTATGTTTGCCCACAGTGTACAGGCTGCTACTCACCCTGGGCCCTTTAGTCAGACAGGCAACTAGAACTGAGGTCTGCAGCCCCGAGGCCCACCCCCCATGATCACTGTCCTTTGCTTCTGTTTTCCTCATGGAAACTGGTCCAGAAGAGACTGAATAAGGACTTACTGATTTCACTTCCTGGAGGGCCTTTGCTTCCCACCAGGATACTAATCTAACAACCCAAGGACTGCACCTCGCAGTGTAATGCTAGTGTCCACTGTGAAGAACGGGAGTGGCCACCACTTACTGCTCTCTCAAGAGGCTGACCACAGCCAGCTGTCCACAGTGCAGCTGCCCCCAGATGGCTACACATGCTCCGTCAGCTCCTTAGGCCTGTCTTTGCAAAAGTTTCCTTGTGCAAGAACCAGAATTACCCTGTCTGTGGCCAGACAAGGCCAGACAACTTTAGCATCTGCGAAGTTCCATAGTACACTGAGACTCTGGAATGGTTGTCCCTATGGTAATGGGTGCAGAAATGGAAACTCACTGCACCCGGAGGCGAGGCAGCTTGGCCAAAGCCACCCAGTGGGGTGAGGCTGGTGCCGACCCTGTCAGCCCCATGCAGCCCCGTCAGTTGTCAGCACGGGTCAGGCACGTCTGGGTCACCATTAATACCTCAGGTTGGCCCAGCGGGCGCAGGGCTCTGGGAGACAGGGTGACAGACTGAGACCTGTGGTGAGGTCTCCCCCATCCAGAGCAGAGACACTGGTTTGCCGGTCTCGGTCCCCAGGAATGGCCAGCTTACGACAGGTGTGGTTTCCCCTTCACTTTCTTTAGTTTTCACTTCCTTTAGAAAATGAACCACTTCTATTTTATGTATTGGAGAAGAGAATCCCAGAGAGACACGGTGACAGGCAAGACTCGTCCACAAGAAAGCTGACATCACTGTCTTCCTGTCTGTCCTCAAGGACATCTTTCTGTCTTTGTCTGGGCACACATGGGCTCCAGCCCACACCACTCCTGCTGTGTGACATGCTTGAGTCATAAGCACAGCACGAGAATCGTATGCACTGAAAAACTATAGATGAAAGTTATCAAAATGATGGTGATGATGATGATACACAGATCAGAAGGGCAGGGGCCTTCTAGGGGTAGGGGCCAGGGTTTAGTTCAACTCCGGTCACAAACTTACTCTCATAGACCATTAAGATCTTAAACCACAATTTTCTTAACTGTAATCTCGAAATAACAATACCTATTTCTCATGTCAATTATAAGTATTAAATGAAGTCAACTATGAAAAAAACTGAAAAAGTCATTAATATTTAAACATAGGCCTGTCTGCCTGCAAATTCAGTGCCTTAAATACAAGGAAACCATTGCCTGTTTTCTTATCTGCTATATGAAAACATGTTTTTATTCTGCCTAAGTCACAGGATGCTTGGGGGATGAAATGAGAAAAGCTTATGAATGTGTTTTGTTAACTATGAAGTGTCTTAAACACAGCCCAGAACAGAATTGGCTCCATAAGCAGCACCTACAATGATGATTGTTAATAAAAATACGTTGGTGTGCAGTTATCCGTGTTTATTGCTTATTCTTTCGAAGCAGTCTGGTTTTCTTGCAAACCTGCTAGTTGGTGGGGCACATGCCTTGAATGCTGACCTGTGGCATCAGTGCCCATGGAAAATGACCTGTCTCAGCAGATCCTCACATTCCGGGATGGAGTCTCCCGGACTCAGAGCCCTTGGGAACAGAGTGGAAGACTAGTGCATTTTCCCTTCCCAGCGGCTATTACGAACAAGCTCAATCCATCCATCAATGGACAAGTGTTTATCGAGCACCCGCTGCTGCGGGAGCCTCTGCAAACCCACGTTGGGGCAGGCCTTCGCGAGCATGGCTGGACAGCAGACAAATGCATGTTCAGACACTGGAAAACAAGTAATGTGGTTGACTCTGAAGACCCTTTTATGGCCAAATACCTGGATGGGCAAGTCCTGCCACTACTTCCCTAGGCAATCAAAGCCAGTCACTGTCTGTGTTCTCAGGACCCAATCAAAACCCTGTGCATACACTTGGTGAGAAAGCCCCTTCCATTGTTTGCATGCCATTCTGCAGGGTTGTACCCCTGACCCAACCAAATGCTCCTTGAAGATAGAACTGGGTACCACATTCTCTGATAAACACCACAAATTGTCTCTCAGAGTGCTAAACAATGTATGTTCTCATTCTGCAGATCCATCTTTGGAGTACAGACCCAATGTTGCAGCACTGGCTAACTCACTCCACTCTGGGTTCTCATTTGCAAAACGGGAATGGGAATGGATAATTCCCAGGTTTCTTAGAGTTCTGAAATTCAGAGTTCTGTAGCAGATTTGGCAAGTGACACACCCCTCACCACTACAAAGCCGATGACAGATTTCATTATCAGTTGCAACACAAATTTCCATTAAACCCCAACTCAACTATAATTATGTGGGCCATGGGCAGCCACGACCAATCGTATACCATTGGAATCACTTGCCATGCCGACTCCCAAAGCCTTTTTCCCTGCAGCCTCATGTGTGCTCCTTTTCTCTGCTCCAAATCTACGATCTGACCAGTTCTGCTTCCTCCTTTCCCTGCCTTTTTCATAGCTCAATAAACCCTGCAGTCCAATTCTTCTACTAAGAACAGAATTGATTTTAAACATTAACTTACATCGAAGTGACTCAGCATGTTCTACAGCCCAGTAGGATCTGTCTTGTAAAAAGAAAAACCTGATAGAAACTATTTGTAACATATAACCAACAAAGGAAAAGTATCCAAGGTGTATAAACAACTCCTAAAATTCAATAAGTAAAAAGAGAAACAACCCAAAATTCAAAACTCGGAAAAGACATAGCAGATACTTCACAAAACAAGATATCCAAATAGATGATAAACATATTAAAAAGATACTCAGCCCAACTTTGACTTCAGGAAAATGCTGTAAAAGTATAAGATGACAGCCCTTCGTGTGTGCTGGAATGCCTGCGAGTCTGGGACCTGATGTCAGGGAGGATGCACAAAACAGAGCCAGTGCTCTGGGAAACAGTTCTCAGCTTCTGTTATAGTTGATCATACCTGAGTTATCTCACCTATAACTCAGGAAGTCCACTCATATATTTATCCTAGAGAAATGAAAACAAAGGTTCACAAAAAGCCATGAACACAAATGTTCATAGCAGCTTTATTGGCAACAGTCCAAACCAGGAAACAACCGAAATGTCCATCAGCGGGTGGCTGGATAAACTAGTTGTGACCTGGGGACAATGGAATGCTCCTCCACAGTAGAAAGGAGCAAACTGCTGATACACAGCCGGCGGTAACAACGTGGATGGATCTCAAACTGTGACGCCGGATCGGGTCAGCCAGACACGAGAGCATCCGTCCTGTGATGGTCCCGTTCACACGAAGCTCTGAAACAACACAACAGATTGTGGTGACAGAAAGTGACCCAGGTGGGCAGTCAGTTGGGAGGAAGCTAAAATTCACTGCAAGGGGGCACAACTTTCTGGGTGATGAAATGTTTTATATCTTGACTGGGATTTTGATTGCTCAGCAATATACATTTGTCAAAATTCATCAAATTGTATATTTAAAACAGGTACATGGCTCATGTGAATTATACCTCAATAGACCTTCTATAGAAAATCAACAATAATAAACATGAGGAGACACCAGTCCACACCCACTGTCGTGACAAAATGTAAGACAGTGACAACATCAGGGTGTCTCAAAGCTGTGGAACCATCAGAACCTCATCCAGGGGTAGGAAAAATGTGAGTTGGAACAATGTATTTTGGGAAATGTTTGCTCATCAGTACATAATAAAGTTTAGCATACACATACCCGGTGATTCAGCAATTTCACCTCTATGAATACACCAAGGAGAAATGTGTATATATGCACACCAAAAAAAAAAGATATCTGAAAGAGTGTTTACAGCAGCATATAACTCATAAAAACACACTAGAAATAATGCTAAAGTCCATCAATAGTAAAATGGAAAAATTGTGGTATGATTTTACAGTGGAATAGTATATAGCAATGAAAATGAATGACCTACTGTTACAAGCAACAACCAGAATGACTTTTCAAACATAATGTTGAAGCAGTGAAGCCAAACGAGAGGGGATGTGCTATACTGGTATCATAATAGTAATGATCCGGGGAGAGGAGGTGGGGTAACAATTAGGAGGGAGCATGAAAGGGTCACTGGGGTGCTGAGAACATCTTACTTCTTGATGTGAGTGGTGCCTCAGTGGGTACATTAGCTTTGTGATCATTTGTCAAGCAGTATACTTATCATTTTTCCCCTTTTTTGGATATATTTCAATAAATGTACTAATTTTAAAAAAGATTTTACTTATTTATTTCTAGACAGAGGGGAAGGGAGGGAAAAAGGGAGAAAAATATCAATGTGAGATTGCCTCTTGAACGCCGCTTACCGGGGGGGCCTAGTCTGCAACCCAGGCATATGCCCTGATTGGGAATCAAACCGACGACCCTTTGGTTCATAGGCCGACACCCAATCTACTGAGCCACATCAGCCTGGGCAAATGTACTGATTTTTAAAAAGCAAACAAACAAACAAACAAAAAAACACCAAGAGGCCCAATAGGAAGGAGGTAAGTTAACCTCTAGTCATAATGAAGCAATTTTTTAGGTACTGTGGGTTTGAAGGACTTTTCCTTCTCTTTTTTCTTTATCTTTTCTTTCTCTTTCTTTCTTTCTTTCTTTCTTTCTTTCTTTCTTTCTTTCTTTCTTTCTTTCTTTCTTTCTTTCTTTCTTTCTTTCTTTCTCATGCACCAGAGGAGAGGGAAGATTTGGGGGCAGAAAAGCTGCCTTTCTCATCACCCACCAAAGAGCACCTAGTAGACACGAGTCTAAATAGCGTGCGCATAAGATCACACTGCTCACACTCCTACACCCTCCCATTCCAGTAGCTGAGCAAATCTCTCTGTCTTCTCCACTCCAGGGCTCAGGCAAGGTGGTTGGGACTGAGAAGCGGTCCCTCAGGTCCTTGTGCCCCGGTTCACGCGGAGGTGACAGACCTGAAACCCATTCATCTCTTTGTGGCTAGTCCAGGTTGATAAATGACCACAGGGCGGCTCTCCTCTTAGGGACGCAGTGCACTAGCAGAGCAGCACAAGCTCTGTGCCCTTCCCGCAGCTGAGCAAAAGAAGGGGCTGCTGTCACAGCTGAGCAAAGGTAGGGGCTGCTGTCGGGAAGCAGGGATCCCGACTTGCCAGCTTCGAGCCTAGCAGCTTACTCAGAGAGAAGGCCGGCCGGCCACGTTCAAGAACTAGCATCCTCTTCATATTCCCACAGCATGATGCTGTTTTCATGAGGCTTTAAGGCAACTTGTGGCAAGCCTAGTCTGGGATCGGTGGTATTATCAGCTTTACAGCGAACTTGTTCTTCGCTCCCTCTTGGGATGTTCAGTTCTCTGGGGGCCACAGCCCTCTTGCTCACCATCGAGTTTCTAACACCTGGCTCATAGTAGATCAGTAGGTCATAGTAACTCAATGTTTTCAACATTGGCGGAGTCAGTAAATCAGACGACAGGTGAGGAAAAGGTTGTCTGATTGGGACAAGGTCTTACAAAGGTCCCAGGGTCCCCCACTGACTTTCCCATAGTGAACACGTTACACCGACTTGACATCTCAAGTCGCTTCATTGGCTTTCTGAACCTGAGGAGCTCGACTCCACACTGGCCACTCCCTAATTCTCTCCCCGCGGCCTCTGCTGGCTCCAGCACGCCATTTGCATTCAAGACAGGATTTGGTGGAAGGACAGAGGCCATCACTGATGCAACAACCACTGTGCCTGGCTGCCACTGCACCCACTTGCTCAGAAATAACCCACCTGAGTCAGGAGCCGAGCTCCCTCTGTTCCCACCCTGCCCTCAAAGCAATTAAATTAATATTTGCCAGTTGCTTTGGAGTTTATAAATCTAAGCAAGATGCATGTAACAGGCTGGCGGATGGGGAAGAGGCTATATTTTTTAACTTTTTTTCTCTTTTCCTATTTTCAAGAGCAGTACTGGCAATACAGTAATGTACCATTTGATATTTTAGCATTGCAGATATTTTACAGTAAATTACTTCAGTTTATGGCACTTTGCTTCCTTATGTAATTGTTATAAATAACCTTCAGATGACATAAAAGCCATAAACATTGCAAAACTGAAGAGTAAATTACAGACATTTCAGCGGGTACAAGTAGGAATTCAAACGTTAGGCAGGCCAGGAAGGTACATTTGTTTGCTCTCTCCTTCCCTAACCCTCCATCTCATATTTCCACAATAAATAATCCACAGTGAATTAATGCCGAGGAGCAGGGGGGGACCCTCTGCGAACTTTTGTGCAGGCGCAAGTTGCCGGCCTGGAGCGGGCTGACTCCCTAGCCCCCGAGCCAGAGGTCCAGTGCATTTCAGGGCTGCGAGGAGCAGTAGCTGGAGAGAAGGATGGAGATCCCAGGATGGGTCTGCCCGAGGCCAATCCTCAGCCCACATTGCGTCGCCCAGGGAGAAGGGAGATATTGGTAAGGCTTGCGATCCTCCCCTACAGCACAGTAGCCGCCACTTACCCAGTGCCTAGTGTCTGTGTCATTCCAGGCCCTTCACGTTTTCTTATTGAATCCTTTCCCTGCAAGGAAGCGGTGTGGTGGGGGAGGTTGGGTCAGGTTGGGTCAGGATCTAAAGGAAAGGAGGCCCATTCAATCTGGTGTTGCTTTCATGAAGGGCCTCAGTGTCACCCAATGATAATACCCCTGCATATTTGTGTGAATTTAAAACACTAGTTCAGATCCTGGCTGTTGTGGCTCAGTTGGTTGCAGTGTCGTCCCATACACCAAAAGGTTGTGGGTTCAGTTCCTGGTCGGGGCATATACGGAAGACAACCAGTTGATGTTTCTCACATAGATGATTCTTTCTCGCTCTAAAAACAGTGAAAAAAATGTCCTTGAGTGAGAAGAGAATAAAATAAAATAAGTTTTTAATGTAAGCATTTAAAACATGCCCCCAATATTACTAAGCTTGTTTTGGCATTTCTTTGCTTAATGAACCAGGAGACTCAAAACATGGAAGTGATTTCCACCTGTCTCAAACTTTGGGAGACCTTGCTCATTAATCACATTTCCCAGATGCGAACATGGAGGCTCAGGGAAGTTAAATCACCTGTCGAAGATTCAAAGAGATGAGGTTGGAAGGGCATGGGCAGCCAGTTCTGTCTGCTTCATGAGCCCCTGATGGTTTTCCCTGCTTCGTGTGCTCCAGGAGAAATTTTCAGAGGCAGCTCCTGCGTGGGGCCCTTGACACCACTGGGAGGGGCCGTCTGGCCCACTGGGGTCGGGGAACTCCCTAACAAGTGATAGACTGGGCCCAGAGTTAACTGAAACCAGTACTTGGTGGCCAGCCTTCCATAGCGAGGCAGACACGGTTTCTTTCTCCTCTGTGTCCCTGAAAGTTTCGGAGGCTCAGAAACTCTAGGGTCACAATGGCTGTCGGTTTGTCCTCAGCAGGAATCCCTTGTTTCACAGGCGAGGAAACGGACACGGAGATAGGCGATTTGCCCAAGGGCATCCAGACCAGTCAAACGGGAATTCAGTTCAAGCCAGAGCTCTTCTCTCCGGGCTGTGCTCTCGGGGCATCTGACCTTGTGGCGCCTCTGGGCCACCCTGGAAGAAGAGTTGTCTTAGGTCACACATTAAATACACAAACACTAACGAAAACAAAAAAAATCTTATAATGTTTTAAGTAAACTTACCCTTTTGCTTTGCACCAAATTCCTCACTAATCTGGGCCGCAGCCCACTGGTTGACAGACAGCCCTGCTTGGGAGTTCGCGCTGTAGGACTCACTGTATTTTCTTTCAAATATACGGGGCTGGACAAGAGTAGGTTTACAGCTGTGAGCGCACAAAGCACAGTATATTCTTGTATCATTATTTATTAATTATTGAACTATTTTCCATACAAAGAACTGTAAACCTACTTTTGCCCCACCCACTACTTCTTATATGTGACAAATTGTTCAATAGATTGTATTTCTCTGGCCCAAAGATGAAAATAATTCTGTGTTAATCGATGAAGCTTTTAAAGGTTTTTTTGAGTTAAAAATTATACTGAGAATAAGTCTCATAACATGATGGCGATTTAACTAGGATGACTGCCTGATTGCCCATAAATTCGTCTGCCCCGCGGCCTCCAGACCCACTGGCCCCAAGCAGCAGCAGCGCCATGAACCTCCAGCCCCTGGCGCCACTCAGAGCCTCCACTGTGAACCACTGACCTCACCTTGCTGCCAGCAGCCGCCCGCTCTGCTCCTGCTGCCTGTGCCGAGAGTGAGCTAGCTATCCGGGTCCTCTCTCCCTTAGTCTTTGCCACGGACAGCCCTCATTTTCTTTCTCTCATGTGAACTACAACAAAGGCACTAAACCAAGAAGCTCACTCCCATCTGGCCGCTCTCTCTAGGTCACTCCTTACAGGAGTCTGGGAGCCTGGAGGTTCCATCGGGGGCCATCAGATGGGGAGCGCTCATTTCTTTCATTAACAAGGGCCTTGAATTTAACAAAAAAAAGCAGAGTCCCTCTAGTCACTGACTGCAGCACTGAGACTACAGTTACTGTCTTTGCCCAGGTCTGGGCCTTAGTTTCCCCACTGAAAAACAAGAGAAATGACCTCCAGTGCTCCACCAAGGCTGTCCAAGGGACCTTCCTCAATGACAGGAATGGCATCTGAGTGGATCTGCATCATCCACTCTGCGGCCACTAGCCCCATGTGGCTATTGAGCATTTGAAATGTAACTAGGGCATCTGAAGAATTTAAATTTTAATTAACTTTAATCTGTATTGACTAGGTACACATCCCTGGGGGCTAGCCCAGGGGTCAGCACAGATCTAGACAATCCTGTAGAATGAAATAAGCGGATTACACGGTGAGGCTCTAGTCATCTTCGGAAGGGTATTTCCGGTGCTGGACTGGCTCAGAGATTTAGCTGGCTCCAGGGGTAATATGGTCACATCTTCTCCCTTCCACTGCCTGGGTCCATACCAGGCTCCTGACATCAGAAGACTGAGGTTCTACTCCGGAATCTATCCAGAGCAGGCCCTGGATGTAGCTTCTTCTCTCTGGACTGTATTTCCTTTTTCTATAAAACTGGAGGATAGTTCAGTTTTTTGAGGCCTTCTCACCCCAACTAGCTATGGACCCTCCAGACACACAAGTAAGAGAGGGAGGGACGGGCCTGTGGAAAAGGTGCCACTGGGGATGACAATGAAGGGGCTGAGACAAAAGGTCTAGGGCTGAAAAGTTCACAGCTCTATAGGGCTGACAAGCATTGCTTCTGTACCTTGCTGCTGCGGCCACCCTGTGTCACAGAGAACCTGTACCCGGGGAGGGGCAAGGCCAGAGGAAGGGAAGTGGCAGATCCCTAGGCAGGGAGGGATGTGAGTTACCAGGAAGGGAACCTGGGCTGCAGGAGTGTGCAGAGGTCCTGTGGCCTCTCTTCCCATGACCCCACCCTCGACCCCTTGGCTGACTCGAGCCTGTGCTCTGTCAGAACAAGCAGGGTCCCAAGAGAAAGTGCAGTGTGTCATGTCTACTGCTTCTCTATTGGTCTCCTGGGACACCAGGGGGCAGTGACACCTTAGGGGAGGAGGAAGTCCTCTCATCTATAGAAGAGTGATGTTCTAGAGTTCTTCCTGATGTTTTACCCTGACCCCGCCACCCCCATTCTTCCCAAATCAAGGTCTCACAGCCACCTGATGAGTAGCTGCTGACACTACCACTGTCATAGAAAAGAGTTACACATGCAGAGGCAGAGCCTCGGCCACGGCACACAGTGGCTGATGCAGAGACTGCTTGAGCCCCCCCAACCATGCAGACTCCCAGCACAGCCATCACAGGGCTGTGGGCCCCTGGCCCCCAACGGCCTGGTCTGTCTCAGCCATGGCTCCCACAGAGTCTCTGGGTAACTCTGCAGACTCCAGGGGCTGAGGCAACCCCCCAAACTTAAGAGGATGCTAGGTGGGGAATAGAGAAATAGATCCCTATGATGCCCTGGATGAGGCCTGGGCATGGTGATGCTTGAGAGGGAGTCTGGAGAGGAGCAGGATGCTTGGCTGCACTTCAGAGAACTCACAGAGCTTTAATGCAAGACCCCTGTGGAACTGGGGGCCAGGAGGCCCTCTGTTCTCTTTTCCACAGCGGCTACTTGCAGGCACCTCAGCATCCTTGTAGGCATCCTGGATGAATGTAACTAATCCGGGCTTCAGAGCATTTTTTCCAGTCCCCATCCCATCCCACTAATGGCTGGAGTCTTCCACTGACTCAGCAGGACGCACTGGATGCACGGCCAGGGGCTTCTGATACTAATGGCTTTGGATTCAGTTCCAGCTGCCACTCCTAGAGGGAATTACATTCTTGCTGTGCTGGGCCTGGGTGTCTCTCTGGCAGATTAGTTTTTGATGGGGCAGGTACGGCACCATCTCCATTAAGTACCATAATATAGACATCATTATCGGCAGGTGCCCTGACCTCTCCCTTGCTAATGAGGAGCTATTGATATGTGAGTCACGTAAGCATTTTCCTTTCTGGATCTTCTTCCTCCTGCACCTCCTTCACACACCCACCCCTCTCCTCCCCCTCCTGCTGGGGTCAGGACACTGGAGAGCTTGAAAATAGGATGACCAAGTCACTTAGGTCTTTGGAATGATAAAAGTTCACTGACCCAGGAGTCAGGGGACAAAAGTCCCTTCTCAGGGGACATGGAGCAAGATGCTTCATCTTCCTGGGCCTTTTCTGCTCATTATTCAAATGGGTTTAATAATGCTTGCCCTACCTACCTCACAAGGGTACTATAAGGATCAAATGAGATAAAAGGTCTGAAAAGGCTGTGAAAAGTTAAAAGCTCCATAGGGCTGAAAGGGATTGCTTTTACACCAAATGAAAGTGAGCTGAGGGCTTAAGAAGCATGCAGGGAAGGGGGAAATGGGGGTAAAAGGGAAAGTGAGGGTTTCTTATATTTCTGGATCTCCTAAATGACAGTAATGATAGTGAATGTGTTCCCCAGCATGTCCCACCTTGATGCCACGTCACCAAGGTGACCGTAGTAATCATGTGAGAACATGGCTGGGGTTCTCTTGCTCGAGTGAGGAGTTTCAGGACAATCTCATTCAGATCTTCCTCGTCGACCAGCAGGGTATCTGGGAAGCAGGATCTGGGACCAGAATAAGGATCCTTTGTTCTGAAATGCAGCACGAGGACCCAAAGGGCCTGGTCCCAGTGAACAGTGCCTTGAGACCCCAGAACAAGGCAGGGCTTTTATTTAATTCATCATTTGAAGGTGTCACATAGAGAAGGGACCATCAAGGACGTAGCTCAGCAATAACGAAGTCAGAAAAGAAAGCCTGCAGGACTTCCTGACTCTGGGAGAGATTGAGCAGGGCCTTTCTAAAAATATTTTTATTGAATTTATTAGGATAACCCTGGTTAATACAATTATATAGATTTCAAGTGTACAGTTCCATAATACGTCATCTGCGTATATCTTGTGTTCACCCCCCAAGCCAAGTCTCCTTCCCTCACCATTTGTCCCTTTACCCTCTTTTATTTTCCCCTTTTCCCTCTGATAATCACCATACTGTTTTCTATGTCTATGAGGGTTTTTTTTTCTTTGCTTAATTCCTTCACTTTTTTCACCCAATTGTGGAATGTTGAAAGCTTCAGTGGCGGGGGGGGGGAGAGGGTCCCTAGGTTCCTGAGGACAAGCAGTGTGACCGTGACCATGAGCATGCTTGTGTGGGATGACTGAAGGGAGGGCAGGAGAGGGCCCTGGCCCTGAACTCACTGTCTAGGGCTGAAACCTGGAAGTCAAGAGGAGGAGGACTGCAGAGAGCAGGCACTATGGCAAAGAGGAACCGAGGAGAGAAGTGCAGGTCAGAATCAGCCAGCCAGGTATTTGCTGGCTGATTCTGGCCAGGTGTTTGCCAGGAGAGACTCCTTAATTTGCATTAGACCCATTTCAAATTAATTAGAGTTCATAACCATCACCTTTGCACCTTCTATGTTCTGACATTGTACTTAGGACTGTGGGGCATGCAGAGATAAGTAAGTGACAAGATCGCCTTCAAGGAGCTTATGTCATAAAATATTCAAAAAAATTAGATGATGTTTAATGTAAGAGTTAAACATCATAACAATGACACCTGAAATGTCATCCAGTGAGACAACCAATATGAGAAATCCTTGTGAGTTGTCTCAATGGTCCAGTAAAGATTTCTTGAAGGTCTTCAGTAAGGTTTAGAGTTAAATCCATTGGCAAAAGAGCATGAGCAATAAGGTGTGGGCCAAGGGGAGTTTTAGTAGCAGAGGTGTAAATGCGACTAGCTGATTCCCTTTTCCTCCCTCTTCCTCTCTCCTTTTCTCCATAGGTCCATGAAGGTTGGCTTTCTTTCGCCTTTCAACATCAAGTCCCACTCAGTGTCCACCTCATCCATCCACCCTTGTCTCAGCCCGTCCCCAGCTGCCCAGCCATGGGAGCGGCTGTGCTGCAGTCCCCACATCCTACCTGGCCGCACTCTCCACACAGCCCGCACAGCGCCATGGGCACTTAACCAATGCTCAGGATGATATGTTACCCTCTCCCACCCCAGAGGATCTCAGAGCAAGGAGCCTAATGCAGGAACAGCCCCTGGAGACACATATTTGCAACCCGCTGCGTATGGACTCAGACCCATTAAAATGCAATCTCCACATTAATTTTTTTTAAACAGGACTCTTACAGCCGCATGACGTTAAAACTGTCTCGCCAATAAGCCACATTAACCAGCTCATCATTTTTTCCCACTAGCCCATCCTCCCTGTAGGCAGTTATACTGGTAGTTAAATGAAAATAATCAATGTGTATTTATTCATTGGTTCACTACCCACTTTGTGGACTCTCTACCTTCCTCAGCCCAGCAGCTTCTTCCGTCTGCAGGCTGCTATCGGGCCATCTCTCCAGTCCGTGCACACCTCAGCCAGACAGTGGGCAAGAAGCTCACAGGACACTCTAAAACAGGCCGTTAGTGGCTGCGATGAACAAAACATGACAGAGGGGAAGGGAGGGATACTTTTAAAGGTAGAACTTAGGGAGCAAGCATGGATTCCTTTGTCACCATGAGTAACAGAGACGGAGTGGCAAAGCAAGCTCCTTTCAGCCTGAGCCCCTCATCCGCAGGGGCCAGGGGCCTGGGTGTGCCAGTCCTGCCCAAGATTGTCTGTGTCGAATCATAGCCAGGGTGGAATGGGGAAGCCAGGTAAAAGTCAGGTGTTTGGAAGCAGAGGTTGGGTTGTGAACTCTGAGGAAGTGTCCTGACTGGTGTGAACATGTCGCAACTGCTTGTGGTGAGAGCCAGTTGGTAACTAAGACACCATTTCTCCCCACAGTTCGCCTTTGCCTCTGCATGGAGCAGGGTCAGGTTCCTCCAGGTCTGCTTAACAAGTGAACTCCAACACTCTCTGGCATCTGGGCAAGGCAGCCTTCACAGCTTTGCATCCAGCTTGTTTGATTCCTGGAGAACCAGTTGATAAAGCTGTGTGGCCCCTGCTAGGAACCCACCATCATCTCTCCCACCACATAACTCACTCAGGGGTCTTGGCCAAAGAACAGAGTTCCTGGGACCTGGGCTCTGTGGAGAGGAGCTGAGACACACAGGGAGGGGCCCAGGACCCCAGTCAGGTCCACCTCCTCCTGTTCTTGAGCCACCCACTGGCTTTCTGGTGGACGTTCTGAACAGCACCCAGATTGCTGAGTTACTGACAAACTTCTAGGACATAACCAGTGGCAGAAAATGTGAGACGGTAGCCAGTGAGGAAAGGCGCTACTGCTTGAAAAGCCATGGTTGGTGCAGTGCAGTCAGCCTACAAGGCTGTGTTGTCCGCAGCAGGGGTGCCCCCACGCCTCAGTGACAGCCCCGAGAGTTCCTAAGTCCCCTGCCTGGGAACAGGAGCCATTCTGCAGCAAAGCCAGACAGAAGGAGAGATGCCTCTGGTGCTGGTGCTGTCCCCAGACAGGGTGGCCCCACTCCAGCCACACCATGGAGGGGTCCAGTCAGTCCAGGGCTGTACACTGACATCTGCTCTGGCCAGGCAGGCACTAAAGGTGTGGGAAGGGCTAAGCTCCAGTATCTAGGGTGACATGGAACGGTGGGGACTGTGTGCACGGGAGAAAGCATGCTCAGCAGGGGCGGTTAGGGGACCTAAGCTTCTGATTTCTTTTTCATTGAAATTTTGGCTGTTTAAAAAAAATAGGTGAGAAAAACAAAATCTGTCTCTTCCTGGTATATGTGGCCCCTGGGGCTTCAGCTGGCACTATGTTATTATTTAGAGAGCACAAAGTCATATTTAGCAGATAAAATAAGCCAGATCAGGATAGAGGAAGCAATGGTCTTAACAGCAACAATAATAATGTTGTTTTTTTTCCTTAGCATATTAGCGGCAGCCTCCAGTGTATTTCTATACGTGTTTCAAGGCTGTCGCAGACAAGACCCTCCAAACCTAAATGTGTCAGCAGAATCCTCCAAGAAACATTGGTTTGTTTGTTGATTTTTACTGCCCCTGATTTAGCTTGAATCAGCATCTCAACACGCATGTGTCTTTGCCAAGCTCTTATTACCTGGGAGGTTTGACTGGACATGTGGGTCACGGACGATGGACAGAGCTGCGTGGTCGTGTGCAGACACTTCAGCTCCCTGCAGGAGGGCAGCTCCCCCGGGGTGGGCCATAACACACAGACCCTGATCCTTCTGCTTCACTGTGTATGTGTGCATTTGTATATAACCATTATAAAACACACAGACAAAGCCACCAGCCACAGGCAGACTTATGAACTTGGTGCTGGCTTGTGAATTGCTCCATAAAAAAAATTAAAAACAAACAAGCCAACAAAAAACAGTCTTCTAAGGAGCAACCCAGAACTGTGGCAAAGCTCTGTGATACCAGCTTGGCTTCCGGCTCCCAAATGGAAGGGAAATTAGCAGTGAAGCAGCATTTTGGGGTGGGGATGGGGATGGACCAGAGAAACGAGACAGAGGGTTTCGTGATTACTGGGTTTACAGTAATCACGAGACTGTTCGCAGTAGGCGGCGGATGCAGTCGGCATCCTTCTTCCCATTAGCCACCCTCAGAAGCCATCCAGCTGAGCGTTTCCAAGTCCCAGACCTCAGGAGGCCTTACCAGAGGGAATCTGGAAGACCATGGGGGAGCCCGGGCGGGTGTACCCCTGAATAGCACGTCACAAGGTTGACTGACGTCAAGCTCTGCTGAGATAATTCACTGCCAAGGCAGCCTGCTAATCCTGTAACTACGCGTTTTGTGTGTGTCGCCCACACTGGCTTCTCCTGTGCCCGTCCTGTTGTCTGTGCGCATCCCAGTCAGGAGGAGGGTTCACACGCTGCCCTTGAGGAAGAACGGACGTTTGCTTCTGACATGTTGGCTCCCGGGACTTTGAAATAAATATTTGGTTTTTCAAGATAATTCTGTAGCTTATAACTGTCATCCCAGCCAGGATTTTCAGTGTTGGTGTATGGTTTTCACCATATGATTCAATACATTCTGCCAGAGAAACATGTGCATAATTAAGTTGAAAAGCCAGCCCAGCTTCTCCGGAGGACTTGCCCCTCAAATCACAGTTTATGCACCAAACCCTGTGTCTCGCTGTCGGGATTTTCACCCCCACATGCAGTGGCTCAGAATCGGGGGGACCATGGCAGCGTCTCCGTTTCTTTTCTGATGGCAGGCTTTCCTCTGATACAAACATTTCCAGAAAATTCTTCCCCTTTCTGGTTTTTGGTGCTAGATTTAAAAAACACAAATGGCATCACCCCCACACGCAATGCACTAACTGGGGCACCGCTTCAGACAAAGCACCTGCTGTGTTACACTCAGTATCACATGAACAGGACACGTGGGGGTGTTGACTATTCCCATTTCACAGTCCAATAGAATGAGGTGAACGAACCAATTCTTACACCACAGTAACTATGTTCCAGACACTATTCAAAGCACTTTGCATCTGCTGACTCAGCTAATCCCCACCAACAACCAATAAGGCATTATCATCCCTACTTATAGGTTAGGAAACTGAGGCACAGACAGGTCAGGTGACAAAGTGGCCGTGTTTAGGGAGTGAGTAATGGAGGAGCGGCTGGAGTCTATGTGTGTGACCACTCATTCTGCCACACTGTGCCTCAGGAATATTGGCATCACAGCATCAAGCAGAGAAAAGCAGTCCACAGTAAAGCAAAAGTTCCAATCACCGCAGCTTACTGTTAGTCTGACATCACAGGTGAACTCAAGAATTACCTTAAGAAGCTACGCCAGCTAAACTTACAATTCTGCTGTTATAGAATAAATGCTCTGAGCTAAGTTACCCTGTTTACTCTTTAAAAATACAGCTCTCTCTGTCAGGGAGGCCACACCCCTCTTTAAAAAACCTGTTTATAAAATCCTAGTGAATACTTCCTCAACTTAGCTGGATGAGGAAAGTCAAAACCATTCATTTGACAAATATCCTCTGAGAAGCCATCAGGTGTCATGTCCTGGGACAGCCCCTGGGGGCCCAGGAATGTGTAAGGCACAGCCCCTGACTTCAAGAAGTTCACAGTCCAGTGCATGAGAAAGGCACTTGCCCAGGGGAGAAATGACCCAACTGCGGCATCATTGCCCTCAGTGCTGCCTCTGTCCGAGACTTAAACCAAAGCTCCACAGTGTGGGTAATACTGGGGAAGAAGAAGCTGTGTGCTGTTGGGTCAGCTCCAACTCCTGGCAACACTGGGAAGGAGTGACGTCCACCATGTCCTGTCCTCTACCGTGTGGCTCAGCTCCTGCAGACTGGTGCCGATGTCTTCTTTTAAGGAGGCGTCCACCTCACACTTGGGCTCCCTCTTGTGTGGCTGGCTGCAGGGGAAATGCAGAGGTGCTCGAGCAAAGCAGTGAGGGCCTCAGAACAGGGCTGTCATCCCACCTACGTTTCCAAATACACGCTGGGCGGAGATGTGCAAAGAACAGCACTGCTTCCGCTCCGCTTCCAGGGGAAGGCAATGTGAGTGCAGCCTCGAGGGCAAGTAGAAAAAGTTCTTCCCCTCTTTCTTGTCAATGTTTCTTCCTCACCCCTCATTCCCTCCCTCTGTCCCTCCCTCCTCCTCCTCTTCCTCCTCTTCCTTCCTCTCTCATTCTCTCTCTGCCCCCTTCTCTCTTTTTTCCTTATTTCTAAACAAGAAGCTTGACTACATTCTGCATACCCTACCAAATGTATGAAATTCAGCGGAAGATTATTTTTTATATCTGTAATATTTTCACATGACTAATTGCATTTAGTGAAAAGCTGACACTCAACAATTCCTTGGGCTCATTCGATGTTGGATTTATTAAAGCCCCAATCATCCATCATCTCAAAATTTGGCAGCTTATGTTTATAAATAAATTAAATTAACAAGTGTGTGCTGTGCTGGGTGTTCGTGCGTGGGAGGGAATGCAAACGCAGACGTGTGTGCGCCCACGGGTCATGGTGAACGTGTTCCACGGTGACGCATCCTGAACCCCACAGCCTGCCAGCTGGGTGTGAACGCCCAGTGACTTTCCCAACACAGGACTCAGTTTGTAACTGAGAACCAGATCTGACTCAATGAGCACATCCACCTTTTCAGCCCAAACATAGATTGCACCTAACTGGCTAGCATGATGTTATACAAAAAGAGTTGGTCTGAAGTTCAAGTAGCTTGGCAACTAGGAGATCCGGGTTCTAGTCCTGCCCCATGACAACTTCCTGCTGCCCTGGGGAAGTCACTACCTCGGCTTAGCTTGTTGTTTGTCATCTGTAAACTGTAGAACATCCTCTGTTTCTCAGTCTCAGAGAGGTCATGAGCCACCAGAAGTCCAACAGAGCAAAGGAGGTGTCTGGCAAAGACGCATCAACACAGAGGTAGAGAGCTCTTGGTGCTCATTCATATGGCCCTTCAGGAGGACCAGAAGCTTCTCTCAGAGCTAAACGGACAGACGTCAGCTCAAAAATTGACACTTACCATCTCAACTGACACATTAAAGAAACTAAAATGTCGCTTGAAAATGCTAATGAAGATTGTAACAGCAAGAGGGTGGAGAAGAGAGCCCTACTCCCGAGCTCTGTCCACACACCAGGGGCACAGCTGGGGCTTCGGGAAGCTCAGGAGAGGGTGGCAAAGGGGCCATATCACATCTTTATCGAGCTAAGCAATTATTTTTTATTTTTATCAGGAAATATAAGATGACTTTATTAGAAATAGTAGTAGTAAATGATAATTACCATCACTACCACCCTCAACAATATTTTATTAACAGAAAGTATGTGGCAGATAGAGAACCCGTGATATACAGAGGAAATCAAAACCCTGCTAGGCAGCATAAACTTTCTGTAGTAAACACCACAAATATATTTCACACATTCGTTGTGATGTTTACACAGATCTGGCGAAAGCAGCTTGAGGATCCAATTTTATATCAATGCCTTCATTGAATGTTATGGAATCCTAGGACTGGAGAGGATCTCGTAACAGCATCTCATCCATTCCCCTGTTTCATCTAAATTCGGGATGGCAAATATACTTTACTATCACACGTCGCTCTGATTGATCGATCGTGGCTGCCCAGAGGGCTGCGTGCAGAAGCACTTTGAGGCTGCTTATGAGCTCAGAGAAAAGGAGGGTTGTGATCAATTAGGCTTGTCTGCCGTGGACACCCACGGGAAGATGAAGCACGCATTCCATGTATTTGCCATTCCCTAACATTGCTGTCCTGAAAAGCAAGAATTTTTTTCTGACTTTAAAGTTACCCTTGAAAAGACTCTTTCCCTTGAGAATCTCTATATTACCTCTTTCATTTGGAAAAGATGCCTGTTTGTATAGAACTCTGGGCAATTAGAATATAACCGAACCTGAGTTTCTCTCGCTTAATTCTCAGTGAGGGTGGAGCACCCTGAACACACACACATCCTGCTGAGAGCCCTTTACTGGTGTATGGATGCAGGGGTCCCCAAATTGGTGTCAGGATCTCCGAGTATGAATCTTGGCAGGAAAGTTGATCAAATGTCTATGTTTTTGAAAAAGCGAGAAGGCTTTAGGGAAAGAACCTACCCCAACGGAAGAGAAAGTAGGACAGAGAAGCCTAGCCTGGTGGGAAGCTTAGAGCCTGGAGAGAAGGCCAAGGCTGAGAGCAGCATCGTCTGTCCTCAGGTTACCTCCCAACGCCGGCGTTGCCTGAACCCAGGTGGTTGAAGGAGTAAACACAGAATGCTGAAATCACGGTTCACTTAAAACTCTGCAAATGACTAGCACACGTGAGTTCTGCACTGATTCTCCCTCTAGTATGCAACACGCCAATGCAGAAGGAAGAGAGGCATTTGCTCTCATTTACCTGGGGCAGTTTGGGTTAAACCCCTGTGCAATAACACTGATAATGATACAGCAATAGTAACACATTTGCTGATGAATGACTATGTGCCAGGTTGTGGGCAAAGGGCTTATGAGCATTATGTCCTTTGATCCTGACAGCACTCCTAAATTAAATATGAAAGACTATTATTGCATAAAGTCCAAGGTGGCACAGGGAGAAAATGGCGAAACCACGTTTGAAAGCCGGGCTCTACAAGCTGTATTCTCAGTCTTGCTACCCTGCTTCCCGACAGCAGTAGCAGGGTTATCCAGTTGGTGGGGACTGGTAAGTCAGCTCTGGTGGTGGTGGTGGTGGTGGTGGTGGTATGTGTGTTGGGCGCGGGGGGTGATTTGTAGTGCTTGCCTGTTTCTGTGGTATAAATACTCCCACCGTGGCTGATGTCCAGCTGCCAGTGTGAAGCAACGTGAAGCTGGGAGGGAGCTCTCCAGGCCAGCATGGGTGCACTGCTGCCAATCACGGAGCTGCAGCGCCGTGGCAGTGCCTGAGAAGCCCCAGCACCGAAAGGGTAGTTGCAGAGAAGGGCAGCTTCAGGGAAGGGCAGCTCGTAGAGAAGAAGACAATGTCTGGTGCTAAGCTAAAGACAACGGAGAGCTGGCTGCACATGCTTTATGCTGTACACAGTGCAATCAGAGGACCGAGATCCGGAAGGAACACAGAAACCCTTCATTCTTGAGAAGAGGTCCTGAGGTCCAGACAGAGACACTAACTTGACTAGGTGACTTGTGTGATAAAGCTTGACCTGAAGGCAGTGGTTATGTTACTTATCAGTGTTTTATTTCCCTCTTTATTAAACAATCTCAGTATTTTGTTTTTTCATATTTTCTATATACTTTGGGAACTTTATCATCCCTCATTTATTCCCTATACTTCTCCTTAGGTCTCTAAGTTACACTCCCCTAAAAAAGGCTCTAGGAAGAATCTTACTAAGCAAAGGATAATGGGAAAAGCAAAATCCTTGCTAGTTCTTGGCTAGAGACTATTGATTCTGCCCATTGATCTAGGCTCTGATAATGGCTTGCCAGCTCCAGTATTACATCTATAGAAAAGAGTTTGAATGTCTTGACTCTCCTCTTAAATTCACGTGGTCAGTGCTTCCTACCTCCAAAGTGAGACTGCATGCTGCAGTGCACCCAGATTCGACTTCCAGTGCCCTGCTCAGTGAACTGAGTTAGATACTGATTCAGCCTAACTTCAGGAGCTAGTAATTTCTGAAACGGAGTCAAGCCCTTAATGTATCCCACTTCTGCTTCCCCAGTCTATTAATTCCCTTTTCCCACCCTCAGTACTGTACCCTTGAAGCAGCTGTTTCCAAAAAACTGGAGCAGAGGAAAGGGGACAGGGAACAGTTTGTGTAAATTGGCTGATCAAATGAGTCTCCATTGGGGTGTGACCCCCACCCCCAAGATGCCCACATCTAATCCCCAGAACCTGGGAATGTGTTACCTTCCATGAAAACACAGGCTTTGCAGGTGACATTAAGTTCAGGATGTTGAGATGGGAAGATGTTCCCAGGCTGTGGGTGCCCCGGTGTAGCCACAGCATCCTCCAAAGGGAGAGGGGAAGGCAGAAGAGTCAGGACTCAAGCAGCGGTGCTGGTCACCGGGCCAGAAAGAAAGGAGGAGTCCAGGGCCAAGGAATGCAGGCAGTCTCCAGAAGCCAGAAAAGGCGGAGAAGTGGAGGTCCCCTCGAGCCTCCAGGAGGGAAGGCTGCCCTGCTGCCCTGAAGTACTGACTTCAGCCCAACGGGAAGACGCCTGTCAGACTGAAGTCCTACAGAAGCATGCAGTAAACTCGTGTTGTGTTAAGCTACTATGTTAGTGGTGAATGGTCACATCAGCAGTAGAAAGCTTATACAGAGAGCAATGACTTGGCACAAAGTTAAAAGCAGTCTTCTCCAGTCACCTTGGGGGTGGAGAGGACACCCACTACCCTGCCAGTTCTATCATTTTCTCAGGCATGTTTTAAGATTCTCTTATACTCCTCTCCAGAGAGATTTTTTTCCCTTAGCAGACCCCAAGTACACAGAATTGGATTGATCATAATCTTAGTTATGGCACAATCTTATTCCTGGCCCATGCATGGCTTGCTTTTTTAAAATTTAGTTAGTCAGTTTTCATCATGTGACAAAAACACCTACAAGTCTTCCACCCAGAACCAAGGCTCAGACCGCGGCAGTGACCCAGGTGGAGATGTGTGGCGTCTGCGCTCCCATCCCCCCAGGGAGGTGACTGCCATAATGAATCACTTTTTCTTTTCCCTGATTTCTTTTTATGTGGTTTTACTAAAAAGAAATGTGATTTCTTTTTATGTGGTATTTCCTAAAAAAAAATGACTTGTTGGCAAGTTCGAAAGAAAGATTGCATGTAATTGCCCGAGATTTGTTTTCTCTGTCAGCGTGGGATCCCCTAGATCCACCAGTACTGTCACGTGCCACTGCTACAGAATGTTCCATTGAGGGGACACTCGGGCTGCACTCCTCCGCTCTCCCACAGCGGGGCGTTGCGTTGTCTCGAGATCTGCTTCGTGAATAGTGCTGCAATGACCGCTCCTCCCCTTTCCCGTGGAGCATGTGCTTGAGCTCCCTTCAGCAGCAGACCTAGGAGGGCAACCTCCTGAAAATTCTTTTGTGTGGATTTTGAGTGCTCTAGGGCCAAAACTAATGCAGGGCCTGTGGGGACTATTACTGAGAAGCTGGTTTGAATCAGGTGGCAGTGGCCGGGGTTGGCTGGCTGAGACAGTCAGGGAGGCAGGTGGAGATGCCCCATGAGTGGGGTCCTTGTTGTCCAGGCTCCATCATCGCTCAAGAGCTCCCTCCAAGACAGAGAAGAGGCAGGACTTCCATTCTATAGCATTCAGAATGCAGGAGCAGACTCTTGGAAGGAAAGAGTCAGATTCTAAAGAGACAGGTGCCAAGGAAGAGCAGGGCCACCAGCACATCTAAGACCACCCACAGCAGCCCTTCCACTGTCATATTGACAATCACCTTCAGGTCCCTCTGGGATTGTATCAGGGACGCACTATGAGTCTGGCTAGATACAAGTACAGGGGAGTCTGAAAGAAATCAGATGCTCATTCACTGTGTACAGAGAACTTTCTCTATAGTTCCCACCCCCGAGTAGGCCGACTCGCCAGTCCTCCTGACTAGCAAGGCCACTACCGACTCCCATTCTAGCCTCCCCATCCTCCAGGCTGCATCATCATTTCCCTTTTCCGGTCTAGGTCTCCACATAGAAGTAGCATCTGAGGGCACCGAGGGCATGATACTGTGAGAGCAATGACAGCAGGCAGGTGTGGCTTCCCACTTTCAGGAAAAGCTCATCTGGACCTGGGCACAGCCTCCCACTCACCCAGGGACAGAGGGCAGCGCTGGCCACAGCTGTCAACCCCACTCCATCCCCATTCCCTGGTGAGATGATCAGAGCATGGCCACTGCTACTGCAAAAGGCAGTGCTTTCAGCACTTGGATCTTCCCTCTCCTGCTTCTCTAGGCCTATTGGATAGATTGCCAACCACTGCTCCCACACCCACCTCCCATTCCTCCCTCAGCCCCATGGTTCTCATTACCACTCCTCACCACAGGAGCCAGAAGTGGCAAGAGGCCACTTATTCCCAGGACACTTCCACAGAGCAGCAACCACCCTGCACCACCTACGTGCTCTGAGAAAAGCAGCATCCACCCGGACAGCTCTGGGAGATTAGAGACAACCTGGGGACAGCACTGTCAGCCTTGGGAATGCTTCCCCCAACCCTGGGAAGTGTCGCCAGGGCCCTTGGCTATTGGACCAGACGATGGGAGGAGAGGGTTTGGGGGAAGCCCCAGCCTGAAGCTAAGCAGCCAGGGCTGGCAAGGCAGCAGATCAGAGCTGCCAAGGGGAAGTTGAACTCGACTGTGTAGAGAAATATTATGGCTTCTGGGCTAGGGATGGTGATGGCAGCAGCCCCTCTGAGCTGACCACCAGAAGCCTGCACCCCCAACTTCCCTGCCCTTCCCCATGCTCAAAGTCCAGGAAGATGACACTGTATCACTTTTTGTGGATTCAGGGAATGCTAGATCTGAAAAAAAAAAAGGACTTTAGAGGTATGGTACCTCTAGAGGTACCATGTAGGTAAGAAACAAAGCAGTGGATTCGGGTGGGTTGCCCAAAGTTGAGGGGTTATTTAGGCACAGAGAGAAGACGAGGACCAGGCCATCCCACTGGCTGGCTGTTTCTTCCTCGTGACTCCTGGGGAGATTACAAGTCAGATATGCTGTGGAACAAAGCCGCTTTTCTTCTTACAACAGGAGGAAAGCCATTGCTTGAACATGGTACTTGTGTCTCAGGCACCAGAGAGGCTCACAAGAAAGAAATAGGTGGGGTCGGCAAGGCGGGGAGAGAGCACAGGGCAGGAGACCAGAGGCCTGGGTTTTGCTCCTTCTCCGAATACTTACCGGGTGCCAGCATTGTGCCAGCACTCAGCTGGAAACAGCGGTGAACAAAGGAGCACAGAGTGCCACCGAGTGTCCTTTAGTAAGCCATTCCCTGCTCCGGCCACACAGGGGGCCTCTCCCTCGGTCCCCACGCTCCATGGCTCTGGGCATCAAATCCCTTGGGAAGCTCACAGGGAGTCAAAAAGTCAGGATTCACTCAATCCCACCAGGTGCCGGGCGCTGCCCGAGCACCTGACTCAGCTGTCATCGCTCCATGAGAGAGAATCTCTTTTCCTCAAAAAGAGGAAGTCAGCGCTCACAGAAGCTAAATAGAAAGGTGCCCAGTTAGTAAGCAGTGAGCTAGCATGCTAACCAAGGACACTCTGCCACCAGAATCACAAGACTGGTCTAGCCAGTCCTGAGCAGTACTCCAGGAAGTGCCATGAGATCTGTGAGTACAGGAAATTCCCAGAGAGACTTAACGTGCAGATGGTGCACGTATAGGGAGCACAAGAACATCCTAGAAGATCCGAGCAACAAAACTTGAGTGTGACCCCTTTTCTTTATCCTTACACAAGGATATGTTTGTTGATTTTTAGAGAAAGAGAGGGAGGAAGAGAGAAAAAGTCAATGTAAGAGAGAAACATCAACCACTTGCCTCTCTTACATTCCCTGATAGAGGATCAAACCCACAGTCTAGCTATGTGACCTGACTGGGAATTGATCCCATAACTTTTGGTGCATGGGACTGATGCTCCAACCAACCAAGCCACCTGGCCAAGGCATGGGTGTAGTGCTTAATTAGGCCTGCCTTGGCTTCTTCAGTATGCCCCATCCCCTCCTCCTCCCCCAGTGTCTTACAGTCTGTGGATCTTGTTAAGGATCTTTAGACCCTCAATGGACTGCCTACTTCTTATTTCATTTGATCCTGCCAGCTGCCCTGAGAGAAGCTTGGGAAGCGTATTAAACTCTCACTACGGAAGAGTAGGGTCACCGTGTAAGTTATATAAGAGTCTAACCGCCATGCTCTACACCTAAAATTAATATAATATTGAATGCCGACTATAACTGAAAAATAAAAAAATAAAACTAATAAAAAATAGAAATAAAAATGTTCATATCTTTAAAAAAAGAAGAAGTCCAGGCTGACCCAGCTCATTCAGCTGGGTTACAATCCACATAAAGCAAGAACCCCAGTCTCAGAAATCCTGATCCTCATTCCATTAGCCTAGAATGTTTCAGTAGCCCAGCCTTGCATTTTAGAACATGCCCACGGAATTTATTCCTATCTTCTCCAGGCTTATCTGCCTACTCAAGACACCTGGTCCATGCAGGTCCAGTGTGGGTGTACATAAATGTGCCCACATTCTGGTAACAGGTATGCTAGACTAGAAACCATGACCATGGTATATTGCATCTCCTCTCATCAAGAAGTGGGGTCTGGCCCCACTCCTGAATCTAGGTTGGCTTCATGACTTGCTTTGATCCATAAATCAAGGTGGAAATGATACTGTATAAGCTTCAGAGCCTAAGGCTTCTGCCTTCACACTCCTGGAAACTGTGACCACCATGCTCCAAAGAAGTCCAGGCAGGCCCTCCAGAGGATGAGAGACCTATGGAGTGAGGAGGCCACCGGGAGATGAAGATGCAGCCGAGGCTGAGGCCTGAAGTGCAGCCATCAGGACCAGTCCAGTCCAACAGCCCAGCTGACCTGCGTCTGCTCCTCATTGTTGTGATTCCTGCTGTTCTGAGTTCTCTGCAAACGTGCATAGAGTCCTCACCTTGCTTCTGCCATTCTCCAGGTCCTCCTCCTGGACTGCCAGTTTTCCAGCTGAGTCACCCAGCAACTCATTTTATCTCTTCGCCCTTTTATTTTCTTACCTGTGTGCTGGCAATAGTAACTCATAGGTACAGAGAACATTTGGTGTTCACCAGATAGGGACTGTTGGGAGGGATGGGCAAAAAGGAAGAGGGATTAAGATGTGCAAATTGCCAGTTACAAAACCAGTCACACGGGTGTAAAGTACAGCATAGAGAACATAGCCAATAATATTATAATAACTATGTATGGTGTCAGATGGGTACTAGACATCAGGGTGATTATTTGGTAAGGTGTAAAAATGTCTGATCACTGTTGTACACCTGAAGCTAATACAATATTGTATGTCAACTATAGTTTAAAATTAAAAAAATTAAAAAATAATATCTACCTAATGAGAGTAGTTAGGAAAATTTAATGAAATAATGTACACAAAACTGATTTATAAGCTATTAAACACTCTAGGAAAAAAATGAAGTCTTCACCACCAAAACACCTGGAATCCTAACTAAGACCGCATGATCAGAAGTTGTCAGATTTGGGTAGAAGCTCACAACACTGCTGGAAAGAAAAGTGTGCATAGTCCGAAAATGTCATCCTAAGTCCTTAACACACCAGAAGTCCAGGTGCATATGCACACCTGAGCACTCCCCGAGACCCACTGCCCAGGTCAGCAGGGCAGGTGGGGCAGAGAGAGCTCCCTAGACTTCGCCAAGGGGGAAGGGAGGCCCTGCGGTGTGAATAGCGACCATCTCAGCCGCTGTTCGGAGGGAAAGGAGAAGCTGATATGGTGCTTTTGAAGTGGGTCAGTGTTTGTTTAGTAAAAGAAAATTAGAGATCTCTGGTTTTCTGAAACTACTTTTTTTCATCCGCTAACACCTAGTCCTGCCTTGCTGTGAAGGAGCCGATGTTGACATTGTGTTTTCTCCCATTCTGTTCCTCGTCTCTGGAGAAGCAAGCTCCCTGGACTGCTCCCTTTTCTCATTGCGGAATTACAAACAGATTTCCCCTAATAACGCTGCTCGAGACCATGCAGAGATCGAGTCTGATTCCTGATTTTACACAGAAAGGGTAAGTCACTTTCTCACCGCCACATTGCTAGTTACTAAGAAAAGGGCTCAAAAACTAGATGTTTGCCATGACTCTGCCACTCGGTTGGACCCTTTTAGAAAAGACAGAAAATACTCACCCCATGAGCACATAACTCTAAAAGTCCCAGTTTTATAGTAAAAAGAGCAGGAATACCATTTGAGCAGAATCAGGACCTGTGGTTTCCTAACCAATTACTGCCTTGATTCTGTTAGCTTTTGTCTGCAAAGGCAGCAGAACACTGTTTATGGTGAGAATGACTAATTTCATACTCAGTTTAACTAGGTGGTTCCATCAGACTGTTCTTTTCTATGAAATTTGATGGTAGGAAATGATTACCATATAAAAAAAGGTTTCACTCTGTTTGATTGAGTGATTTCTATAAAGTGTCTATGGCATAATTTCATGGCTGTGAATGTTAATTTTGCAACAGCCAACTGTAATTGGGTTCCAAGGAGGGACACCCAGCCCTCCCCCACACTCTGCCTTTCTGGAGTGGGGGAGGAGGGAGGAGGGGGGAGGGACAGGGAGAAGAAGGAGGGGGAGGGGCACACCGATTGAATTTGATGGAATGTGAATGTGCAGACAGAAGTTCAGCTTTCTGCTCGGAGAGCTCCTGCTGTAAGGGAGAACAAATGGCAACGCCGATCCACTTCTCTGAGTTAGGAGGAGCTGCAAGCGCAGCGCCGCTGGGTTCCCTGGCTTTATTTACGAGGGGAGAGAAAAACCTGCGCTTTGGATCACCCAGGGAAGCTGTCTGCATTAAAGATGACAAGTTTTGTTATCTTTCCTTGGTGCCTCTGGGCCTTACCTATGAGAGAGAGGCCCTAAGCCATGGGGCCAGGGAAGGCTCCTGCCATCTGGCGTTAGTAGCACGGAGGGCGTTTCTGAGCCACTAATGGCCCAAAATGGCTCATCTCCCCACCCAACCCACACTGCCTTCCCACTTCTGCCCTGTCCTTCAAATATTAGGGTCACTCATCAGGAGAGATTGGTGGGGGCGGAATTCTGATTTATGTGGATAATTTTGGCCAGAGAGAATTGACTCTTTCTCAGGGTACTTTTTTTTTTATGGATGTTCAGTTGCAGAGACTGAGCTGAATTCAAACTCTCATCCATCTGACCCAAAGCCCTGAGGCTGGTGCCCCGGGGCTGGAGAACCCCACAGCCCTGTCTGGTGAATGAGTTTCTGTCCCTTATCCAGAGGCTCTCTCTACCGTGCAGCAGGCACTGTGCTGGGCATGGTCACACCCACTGTGTCTCCCTGCACCTTTGGCATGACAGCTCTCATTCTACAAAAGTGGCAGCTGGGAGGTAGACTGCTATGCCCAAGGTCACACAGCCTGCAGGTGGCCAGGCAGGGGTCTGAATTCAGTCTGTCCTCTCCAAGGTCAACATCTTGTTGGCCCTACCGGAAGGAGACTCAGGCTCAGAGATGTTAAGCAGACTCAGACACATGGCTTTGCAGCAAATTCCAGAATTCTTTTCTACAGGCCTTGATTCCCTGCTCTTCTTGCACCCGATGACACAGAGAAGCTAGTGACCCAGGGTGAACCTGGAGCAGGGGTCTTGCAAGGCCTCTTGCACTAAATTCTCTCCCCACCAAAGAGTTTTGGTTTTAAGAACTCTTTTTCAAATTACAAGCAAATTTGGAAGAAGCAAAAGCTGTAAACCATTCTAAGTCCCTCAGAATGAAACCCAAGACCAAGATTTGGTGGGGCGGGGGGGGGGGGGGCGGCGTAATTTGAATTTAGAACAGATGCAGTGATAAGGAGACTTGGGGCAAACATTGAGGGAGTTCAGCCCCCAGCACCTGCTGGCGACTTGATCCCAGTGGACCCTTCTCTATTAGCTCTGGACCACCCATCCAAAGCAACTGGGGTGGAGCTGGGAGAGGGTGCGGCTCATGTGACTCTGCTCATTGGTTTCAGACTGACCTCTCCTTAACTCCTCATCCGCTGAGTCAGACCTTATCCTCGCAGCTTCTCTGCACTGCGCCTCTTCAGGGCTCCTGAACAATCTAAGCGGAGAGACCCAATCTGCCTCAACAGACATCTGCACGCAGGGAGGGTTTTAAATGCACCACCCCCTCCCCCCAGCCCTCCCACCTCTCCCATCTATTGTCACTGTTGGAAATGAATCATGTAAACAAACATTTTTTTTAATCTACAGTAGCCCTAATTGAATCCTCTTGCCGCATTGTTATGGAGAAACAAGGGTAATTTCCTGTCAGTTATTGAGCTATTTAGCAATTATTTCTTATCATTACTTTGCAAATTCAAACAGCATCAAATTCTGTTTGCCAAGTTACAGAGGCATGGCATCCTGGGTCCTCTTTGCAGAAGTCAGCTCACCCCATCCCAGGCCTGCCAGCCTGCAGCTCTTCTGCAGAAAAGGTCAGCGCCCGGGAGAGCCTGTCTAACGCGTGTTTTTCTCCCCTGGCACTCTCATTAGCTAATGGAGCAAGCTGCTTCCCATGGGAGTGACGGCCCCACCGGGGATCCTGGAACTGGCTTATCCGTCTGCTTCCCTTGGGACTGGGTCACCTGGTGCGCCAGCTTCTCCTAAATAGCTAGGACAGACAAAGACGTGGGTGTTCGGCTCTACCTCCTTTCCCAGTCTGTTTTCTTCGCTTCCACTGAGCTCTGTTCCTTATACCAAAGGTATTTCTCAGGCACTCAATTCACAGCACCCATGCCAAAGAAGACCCTGTCACTAAAGACATAGACACATAAGCTAAAGAAAAGCATCCATGCAAGGAGAGAACAGCCAGCAGGCTGTGCTTCTGTCCTTTGGGGAGGGGTGGCATGAAACCACTCTCCCCAAACCTTTTATTGACGACTTGCTTCCAAGAAAATCTAAGTCAGATGTTCCTTGAGGACAGCCCTAGAGAGGACGGAAGTCGGGAGAGACCCAACTTCATGCCATCCACAAAATTCCAGCCATCCCCTTGCCTTGGCGATAGGGCCGGGAGGGTCTGTGGTCTGATTGAGCTTCTCTTATCTTTATTACCAGCCACTAGAGTCAACTGTCTTTCTCTATCCCACTGCCTGCTTGGGCCACTGGGGAGCTGCCCGGTGCATCCACGTCTTCCGTTCTCTCCACCCACCAGCAACTGAAGGCCCAGTGCACACGGAAACAGGTAGAGGTTGGGAGTCAGAGCATTGCCAGCGGGAACAAAAATCAGTGGTGGTTAGGACTAGTTGAGTCTTTCTTCTGAGTGTGTTAATTAGCTGTTGCTGTGTAACGACCCCACGCCCACCCCCACCCCCCAGCTTAGCAGGTCCAAACAGCAGACATTCAGCCATTCACAGTTTCCATGTGTGAGGAATCTGGCCAGCTTCGTGGGGTGCCTCTGGCTCCTGAACCCTTGAGAGGCTGAGCTTGCAGCGAAGCTGTTGGAGGAAGCTTTGGGCTCACCCAAGGCTGACTGTGCAAGAAATCTGCTTCCAAGTTTATGTCTGTGGTCATGGGCACATGGGTGGGCCTCAGTGCCTCTCCTGGGGACTTCTCTCTGAGGTAAGCAATAAAGGAGAGCAAAAGTGTGTCCTCAAGAAAGAAGCTACAGTAGTTTTGTCACCTATAGCAGGTGTGACATTCCACCACTTTTTCTGTGTTCTCCTTGATGGGAGGGAGACCCCAGGTCCAGGCTACATGAGGGTGTGAAGACCAAGAGGAGAGGGTTACTGGAGGTGACCAAACTATCTCTTGATATTTCCCTTCTCTTTTTTCTTTCATGAATTAACTAATTCAGTGGTAATTCATGGAGCATCTGTGGCATGCAATGCTCTGTGGTAAATGCCATGAGAAATGCAAGAACACTAAGTAACAGAACTCCTTACTTCCGCTGAGGGACCCAAGTCCGCGGTGAGATAAGACCAGGTGACTGGTAACCATGCTGAAGGTGTCTGAGCGCTTGGGCAGGAAGACAAAAAGTGCTGTGGTGGTTGGTCCCAAAGACAGAGCCAGTTCTTCTATGGAGATGGATCAGGAAAGCTCCTTCATCCTTCCCATTCCACAAATAGGGAGAAAGGAAGACAGAGAGAAAGGTGGGAGGGAAAAAAAGAAAGAAGGAAGAAAGGGAGGGAGGGAAGGGAGGAGCAGAAAAGGGAGGGAAGGAGGGAGGGAGGGAGGGAGGGAATTGTGTCTGAGGTAACTTCCTAAATTCACTCCTTTTCTTTAAAAACATTGTGATGAGTCTCTACAACATAAATAAATTAGATTAGCCTTCAAAGTTTCCCAACCATTTCTCCCATTGCATTTTCCACCTTAATCCTACCTCCAACACTGAAATGGTGACGTAAATAATTGGTGGATTCAGGATTTTAAGCCAATCCTTCCAGTTTTTAAGCCCATAGGATTTGAACAAAATCACCCAGCTTCCCAAATCAATATAATTTGACAACTGGTTAGCAGGGGAAGGAAGAGTGACCTTCCCTCCAGAGACCCCAGCTTCGGTGAATCGGGAGGTGGCAGAGCCACGGGGAGGGGAAGGAAGAACACTGAGTAGACAGACGACGAGCTCCCTTCTGGCAAGTCTGGAAGGGAGGTTCTGATGGGATACTTGAAAGGTAAGGCCGGAGGTGATGGAGGAGGCCTGGAGATAGTAGAAGGTTTACAAAGTAGTCTTCAGAAGGGATAACTAAAGTGGTAGTTGCTGAAATTTCCAGCACTGACAAAAGCCATCATCGATGTGTGTGGTTCGCATATGAGAGTGAGAGGGTGTTCGACCCCAGCAGGAGGCCCTCTGTCGGGTGGCTGCAAATGATTTTGCATTGTTTCATGTAAAACGCAAAACAGAAGGCAACCATGGAGAAGTTGTTTTTCAATAATCAGAGGGCCCTTTCCAGTAGAACCCCACTTGGCAGGGGTTCTCTTTCCATCCAAAGCCATGGGCACCTATATGACGCTCTACGCCACTTGTGGTGGGTGGCCTCCGAGAGGGTCTCCAGTGACCCCCACCTCCTGGTGGTCTCCCCCTGTGGTAAGACCTCTCCCTGAGTATGGCCTGGACTTAGTGGCTTTCTTCAAGTCAGTAGAATGCTGCAGAGGGGATGGATTCACTTCTGAGATTAGATTACAAAAAAGACTGTATCCCGTGTGCCCCTCTGGCTCGTTTGCTCTTTTGCTCTGAGCAAAGCCAGTTGCCATGTTGTGAGTTGCCCTGCAGAGAGGCCCATGAGGCAAAGAACTGATGTCTTTGACATTCAGACGTGAGGCCTGCCAACAGGCATGAAGTGAACTTGGAAGAGCTTCCCATGTGAGCCTTAATATGACCACAGCCCTGGCTAGTATCTTGACCGCAAGCTCGTCAGAGACCCAGAGCAGGGGTAGCCAACTAAGTCACGACTGGATTTTTGACCCTCAGAAACAATAAAATGATGCACCGTTATTGTTTTAAGCCATGAAACACCGGGGTAATTTGTTGCAGAGCAACAGATAACTAACGCATTGCTCCGAGCTCTTCAAGGAGACAGAAAGGGCATCCCTGCCTGCCTGAGACTTCGGGGGCAGGGTGGGGGGGGGGAGGCTGGGGCGGAGCATCTCAGAGAATGCACACTGAGGCGCAGTGAAGCTCTTTACACTCCAGCTTCACACAGGCACGTACAGTAGCTGATTGAAATTGAATATGGAAAGCTTTGGGAGTATTTTTTTTAACATTACAGATATTGCTGAGTTTGGTCTTATGCCATTGAAGACAAACTAAGAATTTTCTGCAATTAAACAGCCCACCACAAGGAAAGCATGCATTGGCAGGCCTTAACTGAGGCTGACAAAGGAAGAGAAGGACAGGACTCAAATGAGATTAGACTGTAGACAGTCTAATCTGTAGATAGAAACTGTAGACAGTTTTCCCTGGAAAGAGATTCCACAACAATCTTAAGTCAAAAAGTATTAGAAATAATGTCAGGGTATGGAGGCTGTGATAGCTGCATTTTAACCGTAGTGTGTGCATGTGTGCTGCACACAGCAAAGATTCCAGAAGCAAACCCAAGGCTTGTCACCAGTATGACGGGCATGTGCAAATGACCACCTGCAGTAGCAGCCGGGCCCATATGAAAAAGAGCTAACCTGTGTCTACAATGCCTACTATGTGCCAGGCACTCTTCCAAGCCAATAATTCATGTGTCATCAGTGACTACATGAGGTAGGTACTATTGTTATTCTCACTTTGCAAATGAGGAAACTAAAGCACAGAAACTAAATAACTTGTCAAGCACCCAGATGGAAAGTGATGGGACCAGGATTCGAGGACAGGCCGTCTGGCTTCAGAACCTACTTCTCACCACTACTCTGAAATGCATTTCTGATGAGTCCCTTCTTGAAAAGAGAGACAAAGGGCTGGTAACTTTTAAACCTAACAGATAAAACAAAAGACAAGAAAAGAACTCACTCTTTGGGACAAGAGAAATAGGCTGAGCTGGACATATGTGGCCTGTCCTGGAAAAGTCCAGCCATTGTTAATATAACAAGAACAGTTTGCATGACATCGATGTAGCCTGGCAGCCAAGGAGAGTGGACTGGAATGCGCATGCATGAACAATGATGACTTCACTGTACTAGTCAGTGGGAGTGGTAGGTGCCATTGATTGGGCATGTGTACCGTGTGACCGTTGCATTCAAAATGACTGAGTGAGTAGAGCAATGAATCTGCATCAAATTTTCCACTAAGCTTGAACATCCCTCTGTGGAAACTATTTGGATAATTCAGAAGGCCACAGCTATGGACAACTGGTAACTGGCAGATTCATCATGACAATGCACCTGATCACGCATCACATCTCATGCAGAGTTTTTTGATGAAATATCAAATCACCCAGGTGACTCAGCCCACCTACAATACAGATTTGGTGCCCTGTGACTTCTGGCTTTTCCCAAAACTAAAATCACGTTTGAAAACTAAGAGATTTCAAACCGTCGATGAGATTCAGGAAAATACAACGGGGCAGCTGATGGCCATTGAGAGAACTGTGTGAGGTTCCCAAAATGCCTACTTTGAAGGGGACTGAGGCCCCATTGTCCTATGTACAGTGTTTCTTGTATCTTGTATCTTCTTCAATAAATGTCTCTATTTTTCTTAGTATATATGGCTGGATACCTTCTGGGCATATGTTTTCCTTTCCAGATCTACTCTCTGCCCTTATTCACCCAGCTCTTCACTCTAAAAAACAGACAGATATGAGTGAACTGCAACAATTTTCTTTTTTGGCCCTTGGCTTCTGGTTAGATTTGGACAACAGGAGGCACAGGTGGCAGTTTGGGCAAGAAGAGTGCCTCCAGATTTTCTTGGCCAAGTTGTCAAGTTGGTAGCATCCTCTCTGGAAGCTCAGAGCTCCTGCCTGGCAGCTCTGTCTATGGAGCCCTTTTCAGGTCCAGCAACCACTTTCTACCCTGGCCCCTTAAATCCCAAACAAAGTGTGGCAGCGGGGCCCAGAGGTGTGGCGATATCCCTAGAACATCCCAACCCTGTTACAACTTTGTATAAAGTCTCTTTGTTAAACTCCCTTCTCTTGTTTGGATGTATCAATTACCTTCTGCTGTGACCCTGTGCAGGTCTCAGGACTTACCTACTACAGACAGGGACCTCAAGCCAAGGTCTGGGGGAGCAAAGATTTCAAAGGCAGCCCTGTTCATGGCACTCTTATTATCTTCCTACTCTGCCCTGGGTCTGGGGTCAAGCTCACATGGTGGGAGAGTCCTAGGGGCTCGAGTGAAATGGAAGGCTGTGTCACCAGAGGTAAATGAGGAATCAAAATAAGAGGCAACCCACTGGCCAAACAGAAGATTAGCATGGCTACACAGGAACAGCTTTCAGACAAGTCTAGAGTCCCCTAATTATTTACATTTGTAGAGCTGTTTCTCCAGCTCATTTGCTATAAAAGACTTTAAACCAGAGAATATCATCATTGTGGCCAATTTTCTGTGATTGTGCTTTCAAATGAGGTGGCCCTGGGGAAACTAACCTGATATATATTTATGCTGTTGAAAATAATTGTTAATTTGTATAATGTTCAGAAGTAAAATAGCTCCTTTAGGTGTACTGATAAGGAAAATAGGTTATACACAGCTGACAATGTAGTCAAAATTCTGGTGAGCCAGAATAAATAATTTTAGGAGAAAAAGCCAAGAGAGCTGGTGTTGTGGCAGACAGAGGACTGAGGTGCCTCTCGTTGGCAATGAA
Organism: Phyllostomus hastatus; assembly: GCF_019186645.2. Lineage (NCBI taxonomy): Eukaryota > Metazoa > Chordata > Mammalia > Chiroptera > Phyllostomidae > Phyllostomus > Phyllostomus hastatus. The sequence continues at coordinate 8,235,687 of NW_025333999.1, read as the reverse complement.
TTCCCACACAGCTCATGCGGAGAAGATGGCGTTAGCCGTCTCGCTGAGCACCAGGGGCTGTGGCACAGAGGCAATGAGAACAGTCCAAGTTCATTAGGAAATCCTTAACTCCTGTCTCTCGGTCTCACTCTGGAATTCATTCTCATAGGCCAGGGCCAGCACAGTACAGCCAATAGACCAAATCCACCCCCCTGCCTGTTTTTTAAAATAGAGTATGTCAGATCACAGCCACACCCTTCTGTTTACTTGTTGTCCTGGCTGCATCCCATACCTCAGCGTCCATGTGGAGCAGCGGCCACAGAGGCAACACGACGTGCAAAGCTTGGAATAATGTCGTCGAGTCCTTTACATGAACAACTTTATAGACCTTTGATCTAAGCTATCAACAGTTATTTTTCCTGCTCTTCTTAAAATTCTGATCACAAAATGTATTGTGCTAACTTTCCATTTCTTCCTTCACCTCCTTCTGCCCCATGGAGATGAATAATTGATATAATACTGGACTGCACAGCTCAGAAATAGCAGGATAGGAGAGAACAAATCCCAGACAGAAGCTTGGAGACAGGTGTCCATCTGTTTCAAAGAAAAATTAGTTTACTTTTCCTAAGCTTGTTGGATTGCAATATCCTTTCAAGCTCTGGAATCATGAGTATGACAAGACTAAGGTATGATCCTTATAAATAACTAATGTTTTGTATTCAGAAAAAAAAATAACCAATTAAAAGAGAACACTGATAACAATAAAATAATGGTCTCAAAACTTCTCTTTCCAGATTAATCTTCCCAAACTCACATTTTAGGCATACCAATTTCCTACTCAAGGCTTTCAAATATTTCTCTGTTCAGTGATCCAGAACTATAAATATCATATAGCTGAAAATCACCATAAATAGCAAATTACAGAAAGAACTATGAATTGTAATATCATTTATATTAAATTTCAAAACACAAAAAAGAACAGGATCTGATTTCTAGAGTTACCACATTATAAGATTCAAACAAAAATTAACAAAGAAAATCACTAGACATACAAAGAAACAGGGAACAGTGGCCCACAAAAAGGAATAAAATCAATTTACAGAAAATGTACCTGAGGTAGTCCATATGTCAGACTTACTGCACAAAGATTTTGAAACTGCCTTAAAGATGCTCAACAAGCTAAAACAGAGTTTAAAACAAAGACAGAAAAACACTCTGTGAGCAAATAAAATAGAAATAAAAATGATATTTTGTGTATATTAATAAAAAATGAAATACACTATAAAAAGACATTAAAAAGTGAAATACACTAATTCCTTTATAAAAAGGAACCAAAAAGAAATTCTGGACTTGTGAAGTACAATAAATGAAATGAACAATATGCCAGAGGGGTTCAAAGTTAGATATAAGCAAAGAGAAGAAAGAATCAGTAAGCTTGAAGAGGAGAAAATTGAAATTATTGAAGCTATGGAACAGAAAGAAAAAATATTTAAAAAATAATCAGAGCTGGGGGCCTGTGGAACACCATCAAGAGGACTAGCATACACATTGTATGAATCCCAGAAGGAAAGAAACGGGGAGAGAGAGAGAGAGGATATTTGCGGAAATAATGGCTGAAAACTTCCCAAATTCGAGAAGCCCAACAAACACTAGGTAAGATAAACTCAGAGTGACGTGCTGCTCCAGGACTAACTGTCAAAATCCAAAGACAAAGAGAGAATATTGAAGGCAGCAGCAGCAAAATGACTCTTTGTATATAAGGGATTCTTAATAATATTATCAGTCAATTTCTCATGAGAAACCGTGGAGGCCAGAAGGCGGTGGTTTGATCTAAATGCTAAAAAACAAAATAAAACTCTATCAATCAAGAATTCTATATCTGACAAGATGATCCTTCAAAATAAGTGAGAAACTGAGACATTTTCAGGTTTCACAAAGCTAAAGGAGTATGTTACCTCTTGACCTGACCTCTAAAGGGAGTCCTTCAAGGTTGAAATAAAAAAACTAGGCAGTCACTTGAGGCCACATGAAGAAATAGGATCTCTAGTAAAGGTAAGTGCAATTATAAAAGCTAATATTATTTTGAGTCCCACCTGGGGTACTGTCCCCCAAAGCTAGTAGGTTTGTTACTCCACTTCTAATTTTCTCATAATTTAAGAAACAAATGCATAAAATAATTATTAATCTATGTTATTGGGCACACAAATATAAAGACATAACCTATAACATTAACAACAACAAGAGGCCAGAGGCAAAGCTGCATTTGAGTTGCTATAAACTCAAATTAGATTGTTATAACTTTAGGCTGATAAATGTAATCTCCATGGTAACCATAAAGGAAACATCTGTAGAATATACGCAAAAGGAAATGAAAATGGGAATCAAGTGCAAAAACATAACTAAACACAGAAGAAGGAAGTACAGAGGAAATAAGACACAACAGCTAGAAGGGTGGTATAAAGCCAACAGCAGAATGTCAGAAGTAATTTCCTCCTTATCAGTAATTGCTTTAAGTGCAAATGGATTAAATTCTGCAATATAAAAGGAGACTGGCAGGATGAATCTTCAAATGTGATACAAGTCTATGCTATTTATAAGAGACTCATTTTAGATCCAAAGACAAAATAGATTGAAAGTGAAAAAATGGAAAAAAGATACTCCATGCAAATAGTAACCAAAAGAAAGCTGTATTACTATTAATTGAAGTAGGCTTTAAGTCAAGCAAAGTTTTAAGAGCAGAAAAAAAAGATTATATGTTAACAAATGGTTTTATATAGCAAGAAAATACAACCACTATATAAACATGTATGCACCTAATAACAGGATGTGGAAACTGAAACCAGAACCCTCGGGTATGGCTGTGGAAATGTAACATGCTGTGGCCTCTGTGGAAACACAGCTCTGCAGTTCATCAGAAGGTGAAACATAGAACCACTTTAGGACCCAGTAACTCCACTTAAAGATTTGAGCACAGGGACTCAAATAGCAATTTATACACCAGTGTTCAGAGCAGCATTATTCACAAAGCCAAATGGCAGAAACCATCTGTGTCCAACAGGAGGTAAACAAAGTGCAACACACACACACAAAATGGAACGTTATTCGGTCTCGACAAAAGAATGACACTCTGATGCATGCTACAAGAAGGGTGGACTTTCAGAACATTGTGCTTAACAAAATCAGCCAGGCACAGGAGGACAAATATTGTTAATTCACTTATATGAGGTTCCTAGAACAGGCAATTTTTCGGTGACAGAAAGTAGTCTAGGATTTGGCAGGGACTGGGCGAAGGGGAATGAGAGTTGTGGTGTATGGGTACAGAGTTTTTGGTGGGGGCGATGAAAAACCTCTGTGCAGGAGTAGTGGTGACGGTTACACGCACTGTGGGTGGGTGTGACACCCCTGAGTTGTGCACTGATGAAGGGTTAAAGTGATAAATACTGTGTTGGGTGTATTTTATCTCTGGAAGTGGTCCTGCAGCAGAAGAGACAGCAGCACAGCGTGGGTGGGCCCTCTGGGCGTGGGGCTGAAAGGTTCACAGCTGCTGGGGTTTGAGAAGAGGTTACAGTGGCTCAGAAGACATGCCTTCCTCACCTGCGCTGCCCAGGGTCTGGCAGAATGTGTACAAAGCCCAGTCTCCTTACGCACCTGAATATCCATCCACAGCAACGAGGACGCTGTGCCTTGAAGAGCTGACAGCAGGCCCATACAGAGCTGAAAACTGATCGATTTTTATATCAGAAATCAATTTTGCTTAGAATGGAAAAGCTTGTCTCATTCTGGGAAATTGGCCAAAAGATGGAGAAATGATGGAAGATCAACGGAAAAAGAGCATGTGATAAAGCTATTAGAAATTGTGTTTTGAGCCCACTAAAGTCTCTTGCCTCAGCCTACGTACGGCCGTATCTCCAGCACAGTGTTGGCATAACTTAAAAAACGTACCTGTCGAATGAAGACACAGCCTCCACTTTAAACTCCTGAAATAGGTCACTCCATCATGTCCATGTGTGATAGTGTGTGGTGGATACATCCGAATAAATCCCCAGTGTGGGTAATTAATGGCTTTTGGCAGAGCTTCCCCAGGTACAGCAGTAGAGTGCGCCACTCTGGGTGATGTCAAAACTGACTGGTTAGGCTCAGTCACCTTTGGTTTTTATCTCTCTGTAACATCAAAATCTAGTTGTCATTTACAGTGTTCACTCGTTCATCCTGAAATTCTTTTCATGCACTTAAATTTTAATAATCTTGTTTTAGTTTTGATTAAAAACAATCTTTAAACAGCATTGAAACAAAAGTATTAATTTGTGTTCATGACTATATATAGTAATACTGTATATAGTATAATACAGTAATAACTACTATGAAAGTTCCTGAAATAGGAGAGGGGAGAGTAAGAAAAAGCTTCTGTGATAAAATAAATGTAGTTCTCTACATTTATTTACAGGACCTGAGAAGAAATGTACCTTTTTATCAACATGACACCACCATTATTTCTCTCTCACCAACAATCTATGTTATAAAGCTTTTTTAAAAGAATTTATTTATTTATTTTTAGAGAGAGGGGAAGGGAGGGAGAAAGAGAGGGAGAGAAACAGCAGTGTGTGGTTGGCCCTCTTGCATCCCCTACTGGGGACCTGGCCTGTAACCCAGGCATGTGCCTTAACTGGGAATCGAACCGGCAACACTTTGGCTTGCAGGCCAGCACTCAATCCACGGAGTCACAGCAGCCAGGGTTATGTTATAAAACTTTAAGAGTGAAAAGTTTTAAATGACATTCAGGATTCAGGAAGATCCCGTGGAAACAGAAAGAGCAGTGGTTTCTTTCATACAAACAGGTGCCTATATTGACAAGCTGACATGTACAAATACAGACACCATTCACACCGGGCTGTGAGAAGAGAACCATGTCAAAGCTGATAAATTATTCATCACCTGTTCTACAAAGTGAACACTGTTAGGTAATGGTCTGTAATTATTAATAAATAATTTAAGCTTTAATAGTTCTGAAATGAAATGCTTAATTGCATCACAACATAATTAATGGAATTAGCTGTGATTTTTAAAATGAGAAATCTTTTTCTTCAACCTTTCTTTTTTTATATTTGCTTTGTCCCAAATGCTGTTGATCCAGAGGATAAATAGGGTTATTAAATCCTAAGAGCGGGGGTGTGTGTGTATGCATGGTGTGTATTTCAGCGTGAGGATGTGTGTGTGTGTGTGTGTGTGTGTGTGTGTGTGGATTTGTTCTGTGACTCCTGACATCCAAGGTACTCTAGGAAGTGGAGAAACAGGCTTCTTCAGCTCACCCCTGACAGCAACCCTGGCACTGCCTTTCCCTCGGGTTGGTGCAATATTTAGCACAGTAAAAAGGGCTCCTGATCTGAACTGGTCGCATGCTTCCTGGTCGGCATGCGACGAGGTGGAATTGACAGGAAGGTGGGAGGGTGCTACAAACGCAAAATAACATAAACTCCTGGCTCTTTGGGGTTTATGGCCTCCTTGGCACAATAGCAGTTAGAATAAGATGCAAAACACAGACTCTAATGTACAAAGTTGTTGGTAAAACTTTAAAAGACAGAAGCTAGGATCATGAAGACAAAGGTCAGGAAGTATACAACTGAAGCTTTGTGGACCCCAGTAGCTCCCAGGGCCCCCGGCCCCACCCAGCACCTGCTCCATCAGCTTTGTCACTGTCGCACCCACAGTGGTTTGCAGAGCCCCCACAGTGTCATGGGGCCCCCAGACCTTCTCTACCTTGCCTTCTCTCAGGAAGTCCAGGCTGTGGCCTCTTGTTTACTACCTGCTCCCGAACCATATATGCTCATAAACCTTGTCAATCCTTGAAAGAGGACTGGAAGTGGGGGGAGGGGCTGAGAAAATGCAGCTGTAGGGAGGAAGGTGGTGTTCTCCAGGGATGTGTTCTGGAGCTGGGGAGTGTGGAGGAGAGACAGTCAGGGCTGAGTCGGCACCGGTGAGAGAATTCAACTGCATGGGGAGGAAGGAAAGGCGACGGGGCAAAGGACCAGAGGGACAACAATGTGTTCAGAGTAGATGTCCAGAGGGAGCTGGAGGTTTGTGGTCCACATCTGCCAAGGCCTGGGCCAGGTGATGGTCTACTTACTTCACAGATATTTACTCATTTCGTGTCTCAATCATTCTGCAGAAGAAGTGCTAGCACTATCATTATTCCCCTTTTATAGAAGAGGAAACCAAAGGACAAAACAGTTAAGTGATTTGCCCAGGGATACACAGCTAGTCAGAGTTGGAACAGAGACTCGAACCCCATGTGTCTGGCTCCGGAGTCCACACAGAAGCCTCCGGTGCTCTGCTGAGTTACATCTGAGGGCACAAGGTTTCAACCCTTCACCTCTGCTGGCTATATTCCCACCCACTCTTTTTCCATAGCACCAGAGTGAGAGGAATACACTTCTCTATCATCTGGCTTTCCACTTGGCCCTGAGACTTGCTTTGACAATGAATGGGCCAGTGGATGTGACTTGAGGAAAGACTTGCAATGCCCTGTGTGGTTGGGATTACACTCTTGCCCTCGCCTTTCTCCATGGATGGACTATGTCTCAGGTAGCCACTAGATCAAGGAAATTGTAAGACATGCAGAGCAAACCTGGACTCAATCCCCTGCTTGAAGCCAGACTTGGCCAAACACGACATAGAGGAACTGGGCTCCGGTAACCAGCAGATCTGTAGCCTAAAGCACTTACTCGCTGACCTGAGCACCAGTGATCATGAAATAGAAGCTTACTGTCATATGCCATTGAGGCTTTGTTGCTATTTGTTATGTAGCATTAGTGTGAGTAGAGCTGACTAATGCGGTTCCACCATCCTGCCCTCAGGCATTCCTCGACATGAACACTGAGTTATTTCAATATTACTCATAGTACCAAGCCACTGCAGCTTTCTGAAGACAAGTTCCCAAGCCCTTATTTCAACCAGATGGCTCCCCTTGGGCATTTTGAGTAGAAATTCTGGAACAATCACAGCATTGTTAGCAGTTAGTACAGCTGGGATGCAAATCCATCTGTTTGACTCAGAACCCTAGAATTCAGCCACTGAATTAGAGGGCCCATCAAATATGAATGAGCCTATGCCAGAGTCGCTGCTAAACATGCAGGCCTGTGGCTGCAGGCAATGATTTCAGATCCATCCCCGCTACTTCCAGTGGCCCACTGTTGGCTCTCTCACCTCTTCTCTCTCTGACGGACTTCATTCGGCTCCACGCCTGACTCCCAGCCTTCACCCAGCCCTGAAACGTGAGTGACTTGATTTGAGATGAGTTTCCTACCTCTGGGCTCAGTGCCATCCATGGGATACACCTCTCAGGATCCTCCCTTTAACCCACACACATAACCATGTCAGGTAAGACGCTTTTATGTCTAAAAAACTGTCCCCAGTTTGGCCCCTCTCCCCTCCATTTAGCAGGGGAGGGCCAGATATCTTGAGCCCGACTCATATGCAGATTCTACACTGAGTGTTGAACACGTAGACAACTCAGCTGACAACCTGTGTAGGAAGAGGGGCCATGTGTTGATTAGCGACAGTGGGGCAGGGCTATTTGAGAGGATCCAGAACAGAGAATCCCACCCAGAAGGTATTATATGAGCCCAAAAGACCTGATACTGTTAGGTACCTGCAAGAACCTTGAATCCCGAGTCCAGAAGACTGAAGGAGAACATGCATGGCCCTTATGAGACAGGCCTGGGAGCTTCACCACATTGCCCAGCGGGGCAGGGTAGTCTGGCTAGAGGGGGACCTGTCCGGCCCAGGCGGAGGGTGATGACTCTGAGAGACCACAGTGCTAGAAGGACCTTGTCACGCTGCCACACTTTTTTAAGCTGCCATCTCACCCTGCTGATGACAAAAGTCCATCTGAGTGAGCCAGACTATCTCTAGAGGCGCCTGCCTGTCCCATCTGGTCACACTCAGTCTGCAAACCCCACTGCTTTCAGCAGACCTGGGATTATTTTCTCATCTTTTCATAGCCTTTTATATTTATATTTATAGTGCGGTACTCAATCATTTTAACTCAAGCTTTTAGTGCTAAAAGGTAAAAGAGGTTATTGAATTTCTCTTCCTCTGTACCAATGAGAAGCATATTTCCCTTCAGTCATCAATAAATTATTATTATTGCTACTATTATAATTATTAAAAAAGAAAAATGCCATGTGGGCCTAAGATTATATCTGATTTAGCATGTGCTTTAAGCAGGTGGTGCCCCCTCCCCTGCAGGACCTGTTTGCTGTCTCTGGTCCGGTGTGAAAACAAGGTGCTGGCAGGCACACAGGCTCTGTCCCGGGGAGACTCTAGGAGTGGCCGGGGTTTAGATTCACTCCTCTGCCTTCTGGGTGGTATTTGCCCAATGAATGCAATTGCTGCTACCTTGGCCCTATTAGAGTGCAATTTCTCACTTGACAAATGAAACCACGGCATGTCAGAACCGGACCTTAGAGAGGTTCTGGTCCAAACCCTGTACTGGATGGCAAAGAAACTGAGGTCCAGGAAATGAAGCTGTCTTGGTGCTCTGGGTTCTAGACCCAGAGAATCGTTTAGCTGTTGAGGGTTGTGGTAAGGGAGGTGGGGTCATGTTTAGGAGTCTGGGCCCTGCAGGCAGATGGCGTGGGTTTGGATTTTACCCTGACACTCACTAACCCCAGGCAACTTCACCTCTGTAAACCTCTGGTTTCCCACCTGTAAATGAGGATAATATAACACTTTTATCACAGAGCTACCGTAATGTTTACATAAGGTAACGCATTTAAAGTCTTTATCATACTATATGGCCCAGTGTAAGGTTTGAATAACTGTCTGTTGCTTGTGAGTACCTTATAGAATGTTCTGGGGAGAGTGGCTAGGGCACCAAGAAGGCTGCAACTGTGCCTTAAAGGCAAAGAGTTGTTCTTTGTTTTTTGTTTTTTTTTTAAGTGGAGATGCTTAGCCTCAAGATGAGACATAAGAGGAACAGACCACCCATGGTACACATTTTTCAGGGATTATTCTAGATAGAGGGGTTAAAGCTATTCTTTTGGGCCCAGAGGCCACAATTGATGCACACAGCTTTGACCAAGTTACTCAATGTTCGACACCTTCAGAACCTTGGGTCACCTGTGGGATCAAATCCAGCAATAATTTTCAACCTTCCTTCACATAATTTCCCTTCGTGATCTCTGTACATGAGCCAAATGGAAATACTCACTTATATCACCTACGGTTTCTGTTGTATTTTCCCTTCACCCTGACTTTCTCCACTTATCAAGAATCTTAACCTCCAAACAATCTAGTCAGAAGTAATTTTGCACCCTATGACCTCCCACAGCATTCATGCCTTTCTCACCTCTAGAACTCTACCCCTTGGCTGTTTGCCAGGGGAGGAAGGCTCTGAGTCTGGCCCCGCCCTCCTTGGTGCCCCATTGGTGCCCAGTGCAGTGCCCTGGGAACCATGGAAATTCTTGGAGTTGGTTAGAGCCCCACTTTCTCAGGCTCGTCCACTTACGAACTTTGACCAGAGACTTCTCCTTCACCACTCCGGCTGCAGCCCCGTGAATGGGCACAGTGGAATCTGCTGTTGGATTCGCAAGGCTTCAAGTCACAGAACAGCCACTCTGGTTGGTTCTTGAACCTACTCTTTACTCCTAGCTGGAGCCTCTGCCTAAATATTTCTCTTCTCTGTCACATGGTACACTAGACAGACATATGCACAGATCTCAAAAATACCCACACATCCACTCCTCTCCCATCAGGCCTAGGCCAGAGGTTAATTGTGAGCAGATGACCAATGCCTTGTGTCGCTGAGTCTGTCTTAACAGCCAGCCCTTCACAAACCGCACGAGAGGTGAATGAAACAGAAGAAGAAAGAAGAAAATGTTGAATTATTTTCTCTTCCTTGGTAAAACTCTAACCCCTTATAGGAAGACCTAATGTTGTCATTTCACCAACACCCTTTTCCCACATTTCATATACACACCCTTCATGGGGGATTTGATTTGAGAGCCTGCTCTATCACAGGATTATTGTGATTGTTAAATGAGATAATTAATGTCAAATAGCTTCCACAGTGGTCCCAAGAAGATATCTGAGTAATGTTAATTCTCTTCCTTATTAGTTAACAGTGAATAAATGTCTCCTGCATAAATGGACTAGTGACTAATGATTGCAAATGAACTAGAGCGACACCTAGAATTTACCTGGGGCAGACTCAGTCCAGCACTGAGACATCTTCCCAAAACAGGAACGGCCCCCACATGCAGGAGCTGTTCTGAAAGGAGGAGGAAGCCCGCCGCAGCTACTCAGGAGGAGGCCAACAAACCACTGTCAGCTCTGCTGTGGATGATTTTGGGGAAGTGACATTGGCCTGATGTGCCTTTTCTGGGATCCTCGGGTTCGGACAATGACATAAGCCAGATTCATCCAGGGTCCAAGGCTCGTTCAGCTGGGATCCCTAAAGCAATGTGTTTTTGCCTTTCCGTGTTCAAATCTCGAATGACTCATCTTCCTAAACCCTTAACTCCAGCCAGACTCATCCACCTATGGCACTGTAAAACTGACTGCACCTTCTGTGCCTCCTCTGTTGCTTTTCACCAGTCTTTTCACAAATCTTACTTGATTAAAGTTCCGGCTAAAGTTCAATCTCTTCTGTGAAATCTTCTCAAATGATACATCCCGAAGCCACCCTCTGCACTCTGAAATCCTCTCACATCCTACCCGCCAAATGCCTGCGTTACCCGACTGCTTCTCGCCACCACGGTGCTATTTTCCCTGGATTACTGCGATGCTTCCCAACAGGTGCCCTTGCTTCACCGCTGGGCCCCTGGGGTCTGTTCTCAACACAACAGCCACCGTAATCTTTTCAGGACTTAAGAAAGTCGCTTCATCTTTCTGTTTAACCCCCTGCAACAGTTTCCCGTTTCATGTGGAACAAAAGCCAAAGCCCTCACAGTCGCCCCCAGGCCCTGCAGGATCTGGCTTCCAGCTTCAGTCTGGGCCTCTCTTCCAAATGCTCCGCCCCTGCTCCGGTCACACCGTCTTCCTTGCAGAATTGTCCTGACACCCATCCCCTGATGGTCCCTTCTAACTGGGACGCTGTCTGCCACATCCTTGCGGCCATTGCCCCCACTTCCTTCAAGTCCTTGCTCAGCTGTCACCTTCTGCATGAGGCCTATCCTGATCCCCCAGCATTTAAAATATCAATCCAGCCCCTCTTGCCTGACACTTCTTCCATAGCACTTACCACCTTACACAATATCATACACTGAATTTATTCATTAGGTGTTTTACTGTTTAGGTTTAACTTTATTAATTCAAAAGTAGGAACTCTCATCGCCTCATCTTTAAGGAAACATCACTGCTTCTTGAACTTAATAGAAGCTCAATAATATTTTTTGCTAAGAGGGCCCTGTGTGAACAACGTGGTTGTCTGTGGTGGATCATTTGAGGAAGGAAAACATGTTTTTTCTAACCTTGGTAGAAAAGCAGGGCCATCCCACTTAATCTGCATTTATTAAACACCAACTGTTAGCAGAGCTTGCTGCCAGGCTCTGAGACAGAACTTTATGGATGGTCTTGTCTTCCTGTGGACAAGGACAGTTTACCCATTCATTTTGAGCATGTGGGCTCTTTAATTTCCTTTGCCAACATTTACCCAGAACAGTATGGATGCATTATCTAGACAAAGGTGTCTTGGGGGACCTGAAGAAATCTCAACAAACGTGGGCTGAAAGGACGTTGCTCTCACAAATTCTGAGCATGTGTGCGGGCTCGGGGTTGCGAGGGGAGGTTATCTATTTCCCAAATGCTAATTTTGGATAATTGCATTTTCATTGCTAGTGAGATCTTAAGTCAAATTCATTTCCTTGTGATGTATGATTGAAGCCTCATTGAAAGAGTGTTGGTTACATGGGAGTTGTCAGAGAGGAGAGAGTAGGATATTATTCAACCTCTGGAAACGTGCTCTTGCTTCTTAGGTAGGAAACACAGCGGCCCACCCAACTGGGCCAGTTCCGCCACTGAGAGAATAGTGCAGTGGGTGTCTGTGGGCCGAGTGCTTCAAGGACTTTGCCTGCCGAACCTGGGATGCTCCGACACTACTTCTCACCTTGGTTTGTCTTCTGCCTCCAAAGGCTCCCCTCCACACAAGGGCATGGAACTCCCTCCCCCTTCTCCCCAGACCTCCACATTTTCACTGATCACCCAGTTGCCACAGAAAGGATTGAGGCTTAGGCAAGAGGGAGAATGTAACTGGTGGAGCAGCTACTGGCGTTGTGTAGGAATTGTGTTTAGATGTTATCAGTAGTGGTGACAGTAAACGTTTATGCAGCACTGGCAATATTTGACGAAGCAGACCTGCTACAGAAATAAGAGCTGGTGAGTGGACACCCCAGGTTGACCTGCCTTTGAATGGCGGCTGTTGGCTGCAGAGCCCTGGCTGTCACTGGTTCTGGAAGTCTCTGAATGGGTCTAAGTCGCTTAATATTTCTGGAGTTTGTGATTTTTACACACTGTGTTTAAATGACTGGCCCTTCACTACATGAAAGAAAGTATCTCAAACCCCTAAATAAGCCTGATGCATTGCTCAGTGACCCCTGAATGCCCACCCCACTGCTGCACCCCCATGCCCTTCCTGGCTAGGCTCCAGGTCTCCCTCCAGCCTGTACATGCTTGCTGGCCCCGGGTTCATTGCTGGGCACCGGACAGAGTCCCGGATTCCCACGCGTCCTGCTTGGTAGCCATGACTTCTCTCCAGCACATTCCCTCCCTTTGTTTCAAAATGTACCACCTCATGTTGTTCTTATTTCCTTATTCCTTTGTCTTGCCTACTAGACTGTGAGATCCTCAAGGACAAAGAGCATGTTTTATTCATCTCTGTTTTTCTTCCAGTGCTTAGCATGAGGTCTGGCCGGACGAAATCTCAACAATCGTGGGCTGTATGAATGTCCCTCTGACAATTCCGTGCATGTGTGCGGCCAGTCTTGTGCAGACTCCCCATGTCTTCCTTTTGTTTTTGTTTTTGTTTTCCTAAAGCCCCTACACCCTAGTTTTGGATTGAGACAGAAAGGATGGGTTTGCACGAAAGCAGCCAAGTGTTTACGTCGATGACTCGCGCAGTGGGCACTGCCTAAGTGTTGATGGGTGAACGCCCAAGGGGAGTTCTCACAGCCCATCCCTGTCTAGATCATCCACTTCTGGTCACCTTTTCCAAGCTTACTGCCACCTCCTGCCATCACCTACTCATTAGCTAAAAGTGTTGTTGCCTTGCAAAACCACCTGCTCACAGGGAGACCACGTGGCCTCTCTGCGTGCTGGGACAGCCAGCGCTTTACGCTCAGTTACACACCATTGGTAGGTGCAGAATGAGGTCCCAACAGTCCGAGGAGCTGGTCGTTGTTCTGTGGCACTTGCAGCCCAGATGGAGGCATGAGGACTGAAGGACCCCCGGCTCCCCTGAGGCCGCATTGCTTCCCTAAGATGTGCTTCCTGTGTCTTTGTAGCTCTTAACCATTAAATATCAACCGCTCACTACTCACTTGGGGAGATTTTCATCACAACTCCTTCCATTGATTTCCTCCCCATCTCCTTTCCAGGGAAGAGAGTGAGTTACAAAATGGAGAGAGAAAAGGTTTTGGTGGGGGGAGCCCTACAGATGCTAAAATTCCATAATATGACACTGATAAAAGAAAAACTCCACCTAGTGATCTTAATGATTCTAGGTGCATTATGTTTTAAATATAGCTTCCCATTTAATGCTTTTAATGATCACATGGAATAGGTGATAATATTCCCATTTTGCCAATAAAGAAACTGATCTTTAGAGAGTTTGTCACTTGCTGGAGGTTAGGCAGCTTGATGGGAAAGCAAAGCTGGGGTTCACGGCCACCACTGCGCACAGCCTTCTGCAGACACTGCCCTCTGCTCCGTCCTGGGCCACTGGGTGGGGAACCCCTTCATCCCGTGTGCCTCCTCTACTCTCACACTACTGCCTTGCTTGCCACACTTCAGATGGCGCGCCCCCCCACGCTGAGCACTTCCGTGTCACCAGCTGGGTGCCCTACCATTAGATCAGTTCTGACCCGGAGACAGGGTCAGATCCAACAGTTAAGGGCTCTGTCCCAAAAGACTGCCCGCTGTTCTTCATGAGTCAGTCACATCTAGGCTATCTACCTGTGCTCCGATGGACTGGCCAGCTATACATTGTGGGTTCCAAGACCCTCTTCTGAGGCTTGATTAAGTTTTCAGAGCTTCTCTCAGAACTCGGAGAAAGAGTTCACTTGCTGTTCACCAGTTTGTTATAAAAGGTTGTGATAAAGAATACAGATGAACACCCAGATGGAAGAGCCTCGCGAGGTGAGGTACACGCGAAGGGCTGTGGAGCTCCTATGCCCTCCCTGGGGGTGCCACTCTCTCCGCACTTCCAGATGTTCAACAACCTGGCAGCTCTTAAACCCCCTGCTTCTGGGGTTTTTATGGAGATTTCATTACATAGGCATGATGAATTATGAACTCCATCTCCATCCCCTCTCCTCTCTGGAGTATGGGGGTGGGGCTGAAGTTCCCCAGCTTGTAATCACAGCTTGGTTTTTCTGGTGGTCAGCCCACCCAGGAGTCATCCAGGAGCCCACCCAGAGTGGCCTCATTAGAACACTGCTGTCACCTAGGAAATTTCAAAGAGCCTAGGAAAGCAGTGCCGGGGACTGGGGTCAAAGCCCAAATATTAGAACAAAGGATGTTCCTGGTGCTCTGGTCACTTAGGATGTTACAAGGGTTTCAGGAGCCTTGAGCCAGGAACCCGGGGCAGAGACAAATATATATATATTTGCTATTGTCCCACACAGTAATGGCATCTGGTTTTCTCCTGGTTACAGACAGCAGTGCTGTCCTTGGTTAGACTGGTTCTACCCCAAACTGAGAAAGGATGAAGTTTTGCTTGTGAAACCACATACCTTTCTGTCATCACTTACCTGAGCCTTTGTGCTCAACATTCCCCAGAATTCTCAAAGTCCTCCCTCCAGAGTGCTTGTCACCTGTGCTGGGGCTCCCTCCTCTCACCTGGTCTCCCCATTTGGCCCCAAGGCCAAATGCCATGTCCTCCCAGCAAGCCCTCAGCCTCTGGGCCCTCCGTTCCAAAGGTTCCCATACTTGTGAGTATGATGCAAAATGTTCAATGAGTCGTTGAAACATTTTAAAGGCACTTCATTCTGGCTGAACACCACATTTAAACCCATTAATAATACGTCTTTCAATGTTTGTATGTATTTTCATCCTGTTTCTAGAACTCTGTTTTTCAAGTGATACACACTCAAAAGAGATACAGAAAAGACAGGAGTGGGGAAGAGGGGACGGAGGGAGGGAGGACTAGAGAAAGAATTCATGTGGCAAAGCTTTTCTTCTTTTCCTTATAGGAAAGCAGTGATCTGGGCTTCTCGTCATATGAGCCTCTTATTTCCGCCCGTACAGCAGTTCTACCCTGTTCTCTCTGGAGTGGAAGAAAGAGGCTGCACAGCCACACACCCTCCCAGCTGGGGATGCAGAAATGAGAGGGGCTATTGCGGCAACCCAGCGGGAGGAGCGCATGTCAGCAAAATGCAATCAGCCCACGTCAAGTCTAGCAAGGAAAACTGGAGTTAACGATGCCCCTCTGCTCGTGAAAATTGTAGTGGCTGGAAAGGGAAAATGTATTTGAGGATATAGCCAGTAATAAAGAGCCTTCACTGGGAGGCAAGTTATGAAAAGAGAGCCACGGTCAGCTAGATAATAGGGTTTAAGGTCTGAGGGTCTCTCTGACAGAGACAAGGCGGGGCTGTCACAGCGGTTGGTGAGGTGTGATGGGAAACCCTGGGCTTTGGGCGGACCCTCAGGTTTCTTAACTTGCATCACACTCAAATTCTGAGTGTATAAAAGTGTCAAGGCTATTTACCTCAGAGGGCTGTTTGATAATTAAACGAAATAATATATGAACAGTTTCTGGTAAATATCAGTCTTTTCTTAGATGTATACTTTTCCTCCTTTAAACTCAGCTTAAATGTTGTCCCCTCACATCACTGCCACTTAAGTCTTCTTAAAATTGTGAAGTAGAAACATGAAAGGTTCGAGCCAAGGATAGCCTGAAAGTCAGCTAATCCCATCTTCTGCTTGTACAAAGGTAAAAAGGAAACCCCAACATGGGAACAGAGTCAAATACTTTCCAAGACCCAAAGTGAAGACGGTTTGTATGTGATGGTTCAGAACCAGGGGCCAGTCTACAGCAGGAGGTCCCACTCAGAGTAGCTCCCTCCTCTTCCTCTATGTGGACACCCCCGGCTTCCCCAGGACCTCCACCACCACCTGTAAATCCTGTATTTTCCCGAACAGTATTGGCCTCGGCTTTGAGCTTGTAGGGGGAGCCATCCCGGGCACCAGGCACCGGAAGGAGGTACCTGGCCGCTCTCTCTGGACCCAGCTCTGATGCGTACAAGCTGTGACCTTCAACAGTGTACTGGCCACAATAAATCTCATCAGTACATTTTGGAATAACTTTATTGCCAACCTCACAAGGCTTATTTTAGGATCAAACGAGATCATCAGTGTGTCAGACTTTATCACGTCTCAGACAATGTAAATGATGAAAAACTGTGTAAATGCAATTATTGTACACAGTTTAGCATGAGGCTTGATTCCAAATGGCAGGCTGCAAATTGCTCAGGAATTGAATATTTTAGATGGTCTTGGTGACAGTGGAAGAAATACTCATCAAAGGGGAAGAACTAAGAAGGGACAAAAAATCCAGCTCTTTTCTCTCACGTCTAATAAGAACCCTGAAGTGTGTACAACACCCCTGCCTTTTGTTCCTTTTGTTCATTACACAGCTGGCGTGTCCCCAGCGGGCAAGGCACGTTCACATCTCACTGCACCTCGGTTTTCTCACTCTGCCTAGCTCCCAGCCACTCCCCATCTCTTTACTGGCTGCAGAAGCACCCGCAGAAATCAGGCAGCTGCTGCTAGGCCCCGGGCCCGCTGGGTTGTCCTGTGGGAAACATGGGCCAAACCTTCCCCCAAACGGAATTCCCCCGGCCATGTGCCATCTGGCATGGAGGGCTTCCTTCCCAGGAAGCGCACAGCGACAATAGCAGGTATTTGTCACAGAGGTCAGCATGGAGCATTTTATTAGGCAATCATATATTTTCGTTAGTATCGGTGATGAAGCATTTAGGTTTTTACTGGGAGTTATAATGTTTCATTTTGCCACGTACTTTATTGTCACACCAGCCCATTACCTGCTGGGGCAGCCTTGCTTGCTCTTTTTCCTCTGTGCAAAATCCTTCCAAACAATTCCTGCCACTCAGCTTCAGCCGTAATATTACTTCCCACCTGCCTGAGGAGACAGCAGGGTTGTTTAAGACTACGAAGTCAATGACAAACAGAGCTCATAATTGTTACATCCTCATTATTTCCTGATGCCCTTGGAACACTGTCGTGAGGTTAATGGTCTGACTGAAGCAGGAGCTAGCTAAAGGTGTCTGAGGACATGAGGAGGCAGCTTCTCTCTGCTCCCTGAGGGTGGGGAGGTGGCAATTGTAGTCCGAAGGCCCTGAGAAGTCATCTAATCACCACAACGCCTGGCTTGAAGGAGCTGCAGTCCCGGATGGAGAGTGACTCGAGAAAAGTCACACATGGAGGTGGGGGAGGGGAGCGGTGCGCCCAGACCTCTGACTTCCACACCAGGGTTTGTCCACTGGGTGCTGTTGGCTTCACTGTCAAGCAAAGGTCAAGCTCCAACCTTGAGAAGACTCAAGGGCAGCAATCCTATCCAAGGGTTGCCCGAGGAGATTTTAGGAGCCAACCAGCTTGCCCCACCTCCTGTGTTGCAGGTCAGAAAATCGAGGTGAAGAGAAGGGAAATGGTGAGTGGCCCGAGGTAACACAACATCTGATGCCAGCCAACCTGTTCCCAAGAGAAACAAAAACCACTGACTGCTCACAGCTGGGGCCCCGAAAAGAATAAAATCACTTTATGAAGTACCGTGTTATCTAAAAACATGTGTCAGAGTGGCATTGTGGGATACCTCCATACGTTATCACACTCACTACTCTGCGTTTTCTGTGCTGTGTGGTAAACTGAAAGAGCTAAAACCTTTATAGCCAGAAAAGCAAGTGGTCAGACCCTGAGTCCACTCTGCAGGAGCAGGATGATGCCAAGTCTCAGTTTCCTAATCTGTAACATGGAGACAAAATCACCGGCCTTGAGGTATTGAGAGAATTCAGCCAGGCACTGTGCATAAAATACCCTGCCACTGGTGGAAAGGCCGTGGACTATGTGGTAGTTGCTGTGACTGTTGTAACCAGTTCCATGTACAGAGAGAAGAAGGTGTTAGGATGGCTGCACTGAGCAGGGGGTACAAGACTTCCAAACCCCCTTCGTAATCAATGACCTGCTTGCTCTCTTCCCAACTTCCTAAGAAGAGCTATATTGGGCATAACAAGTTTATAAAGAACCTATTGACTCCACTATGCATACAAAAATTCTTGCAACAAATAAAGGGTTAAAAAGTAAGTTAATGGAGATAATATATTAGAGAGGGAAATCAGGGTAACTGGAAGACTGATTTTCAGAAAGGGAACCCCAGGTGAATGCAACAAAAAAGAAGTCAAAGCAACTCCTGAGAGAAACTCCTTTGTTCTCTTGAACACTTTGCACAGCATGCAGTGTGTGGTGGTGACCAGTGAGGGTGTGAAACCCTGAAGGACGCAGGCTGGGGTACCAGGGATCTTGTGATGTCCTCTTTTAAGAAGGGAGGCTGTGGGGGTGAGAGCTGGGAGGAGCCAAGGAGAGGGTCCATGTAGAGGGTTCTCCTCTACACCAGAACCCAGGTGTGACAGGGGTCGGGAGGAGTACACACTGCTTCCACATGCCTCACCCACATCTGAGGGGTCTTTCTAGAATACACCAAGTGGGTTTCACAGACTATTGCCTGGGATTTTTTTTAAAGGAACTTCTGAGACACGAGACAAGAAATCTTGAAACAAAATTATGCTATGAGAACTGATTAGCAAATAGCATCATCTTACACACATCCCGATGACCTGCAGCAGCGACAGTGTCTAGAGACACCGAGAGATCTGGGGGCTGAGCCTGCACACCCGGGCACCTTACTTAGGACTGCAGGCAGGCGAAGTCAAGTCTGTCCCCAGTGAGCACGTGAGGCCATACAGAGCACATCGTATGCACAGGGCTCTACAACACTTCCCGCCTTGGAATCTCCTTATTTGCTCCAAATTCCTCTCTGCCTCCTCTTGCCCTGTGATCCCCTCATTTCTTCCAAGGAAGCACCAGCTTCCACAGCTATGGTTGTCACCTGCCCACCAATGAGGACCTGAGTCACAGGGTAGGAGGCTGGCAGGTGTCCACTCCCCTATTGCTGAGAGGAGACATTAATAGTCTTCTGCCAATGCACCCAGAGCTTTTCTCCTCTGGACCAGAAAGTTGCTGGTCCTCTCTGTTCAGTACCCAGCTCTCTGTCCTTTAGTCTTCCGGTGCTCCTGCTCCATCGTCCGATTTCATCTTTGATCCATTTTGGTACCTTTCATGAGACGCACATACCTGGGCATGAATGTGGGATGCCCCCTGAAGCTCCATGGAGGAAATGTAAGGTTGCTAAGCAAAAGAAGAGTCAGGTGCTTGGAGTTTTAGTGGCCTGTTTCCTGCAGTAACTGTACCTGCCTTCATTCTGCTGGTCCCAATGCAATGCCCTCTATACTGCATCCCTCGGCTGGGGCCCATCAACATGCTGGAGCCCATTTCAGTTTGTTCCCCCTTGTCTTCCTCTGCTGTTCCATCTCTGTGTGGCAGAAGTAGGTGGTGAAATATAAGGATAAGCATGTGGCTAGACAACACTTCCAACATGTTTTCTTCAGTTTTGAACTTAGGCAAAGTCTTCTCTTCTGAGGAGAGACACCCACCCTTCAGTGAAAGGCCATCATAGGTTGGGAGCTGTACACCATCTAACCACGAAAGCACCCACGGTTTAGTGCAGCGGTGCACAAGATGTGTGCCAGTAGGTGTGGTGCATGAGAAGGTAAACGAGACGCCTAGGAGCCTCTCAACAATCACCAGCAGGTCTCCACTGCACAGGCCCTTCCACCGACAGGGCTGCCGGCTGAGCCGGGAGCTTCCGAAACTCTCAGAGAGGGGAACAGTAGATGGATACACTGCAGTGATTTTTAATTATATACATCACACCTCCAGCTGATAGTCCAAAAATCATCCAAGCAAGCTAGGTCCAGAGGAGGGAAGGGAGATTTATTGAGGCACCCTGCCCCTCACATTTTAGACGTCCTCTCTTGAAGAAGCCATTGCTGCCCACACCTGACCTGCGGCCCCTCCTTCGTCAACCACAGCCTCACTTCTGCACTTCTTGCTCCTTCTTGAGGGTTCTGTGTCAGTGTTTGGTTAAGATTTACCTTCCTTCCTTTCTTTCCTTATCTAGGGCTGAAGCTATTTCCTCTCAGTTCCCAGACTAAATTTTTAACCTCTTTTCCTAACACCGGGATGCAAAGAGTGCAAAGAGTGGCTTGGCTCCATAGTTACACTTTAGATCATCGTTAAAATCACACATCCCAAGTCTGCAAGGGCTATGCAAATAGTGTAAGTGAGTGAAGGAGGCCGGGTGTATGGAAATGACACGAGGAAACCTAGAGCATGGGTCTCTGGCAAATGCATACCCTCTCTAAAGCCACTTGAAATAAATGTTTAAATACCATGCAGGCCAAAAAAATGCTCGCACTGACTGTGCAGGCTGCAAGTCAGTGACACATGCAGTGAAATATCGGATGCGGTTGACAGCCTAGGGGCCTGGTAATCTAGCGTTCACACTTGTTACCAGGAGCTGGGTGCCTTACATGGGGAACTATAAAAACGACTATGCATTACAAAAGTTAAAATAAAACATGTGCTTAAAAGTACAATGAGACACATGTTCCAGGAGCTCAGAGAAAGGAGTCATTCATTTTAATTAAGAGACCAGGAAGGATTTGCCACCAGAGCACACAGTGAGAAAAGAAAAAACTTAGCCATAAAAAAAGTGAAGTGTTACCATTTGCAACAACATGGGTGGACCTAGAGGGCATTGTGCTAAGTGAAATAAGTCAGATAGAGAAAGACAAATACCATTTGATTTTACTCATATGTGGAATCTAAAAAAAACAAAGTAAATGAACAAACAAAACAGAAACGCAGATACAGAGAACAAACTGACACTTGCCAAGTGGGAAGTGGTTGGGGACTCTGTGGAAAAGGGAAAGGGATTAAGAAGTGCAGACTGGCAGTTACAGAACAGCCATGGGGACGTAAGGTACAGCACAGGGAGGGTGGAAAATAACGTTGTCATAACTATGCGTGGTGCCAGGTGCATACTGGGTTTATCGGAGGGATCACTTCATAAGTTACATACATGCCTAACCACGGTGAGGTACACCTGAAACTAATATAAGATTGAATTTCAACTGTAATTGATAAATAAAATAAGTAAGTAAAAATAAAAAGTCTATGGTGAACTGCTAAAGACGTTCAGTATCATGGTTTTATGCTCGCTGTCTTCCTGTCCATCTTCTAGTTAGATGCAAATCCAGACGGTGTTTACTTCTGACTTGTCCGTGGCTTAGAAATGACTTCATATGCTGGCAGTTCCATTTAGAGTTTCTGTCTTTAATGCTCTTGCTTTTCAGCAACAGTTTCCCCAGGAATGCATCCGCGGTGGGATGCAACTGCTCAGGTGCCAGCCACTATGATTTCACCAGCGTTACTTTTTTGTCCATGTGACAATCGCAGTCACGAAGCATATCACCAAGGCAAGGCCCATCACCCCAACGCATATAGATCAGCATGTTTTTATTAACTTTTGCAGTTGTCTGATAAACTCTCAAAGGAGGGCTACATTTTACTGAATAATTTTCTAGCAGAGTCCGAATTTTCAAATACTTTTATGGCAAATGTTTCAATATTTTCTGGAAGTGTCCCTACTTCCTGCCTGCGTTCCCAGTCTACCTCACTCACCAGGCAGGCAAACAGGGACAAAGGGGGCCAGTCACCGGGAATCTGGCGGAGGCCGTGATGTGCTTCCTAACTTGGGGCACACCCACCTGTGTGTCCCAAGATTCTAACTGATCCAGCAACTCACGTGATCCAGTTACTTTAATCTACAATTTGTCCCTTCAAATAATGCAGTTTGTCCTCATTGCTTTCTCTCCCCGCCTCCCCAGAGGACCCTGGCACTAATCACAGACCTTTACCTGCCACAGGTTCAGCTCCAAGTGCTTTTGACTCACATGTGTGGTTGAGGCCAGATAACGAGACGGGTCTTGGAGATGGAGGGTGTGAGACCTCCAACGTGTGGGGGCGGTCCTGACTGCATGTGAGCAAAGAGGTCGGCACATTCGTGAGAGTTTATTGCCCCAAATAAGCAAACTGGGATCATGAGAGCAACAATTTTTGCAGTGCTTAATTCTTGGTGTGCTCTGTATTGAGTACATTAGACACATGATGTCATTTAATTCTCATAATAATCCTGTAACATAACAATCGTTTTCTCAATTTCAAAGATTGAAATGAGGCTTAACAGAGTTAAGTAACTTGCCCAAGGTCACACAACTAGGGAGTGGAGAGGCAGGATTAAATCAGTCATTCTGGCTGCAAAGTCTGAGTCTTAACTGCTGTTTTATGCATCTCTCCTGGTCTCCACATCCTAGGAGACCTGGCTATAGACCCACTCAGTCTTGAGGGATCTGGGCTCCTGAGCTGTCCCTGAGGTCCTCTTATTTTAGAAAGTATGCACGAGGGGTCCCAAAAAACCAGAATTATCTTCTGAAGGACAGACCCCTTGTGGTAAAGGCTTCCCCCTCCACTAGGTAACTGTTCTAGGAACACATCTGTAGCAGTGTACAGATGGCATTGTGTACAACAATTGGCATTGTTGTGAGAGGCTGTGTTTGGCTTCAGTGACATTTTTTTTGAAGACACAACGCATTTGCCCATTTCACAATGGGTGATTTACAAGTGCACCTGCCCACACGGCACTGAGTCTCAGCAGCCTTTGGCCAACAATGGCACAACCTCCAAGTCTCACCTCCCTATTCACCCAGTCTTGGCCCAAGTGACTTTTTTTTTGTTGTTTCCCCAAATAAACAAAGTCCTTAAAGGAAATGTTTTGCTGACATGGAAGAGATGAAACAAAAAATGGCAGAAGCACTATAAAGCACCAAAATCAACAAGTTAAAAAACTGTTTTGAGCAATGGAAAAAAACATTTTGATAGGTGTACTGCATCACATGGAGAGTTCTTTGAAGGTAACAGAAGTTATCTAAACTTCTGTATTCTGTCACAAGTGAGAATAAATACACGAATTTAAACTTCTGTATTCTGTCATAAGTAAGAATAAATACACAAATTTTTACAAATAAATTCCAAGGTTTTTTGGGTCTCCCTCATACAAGACAGTGTAGACTTTAACTGATGGGTTGAGACAGACATCTAGTAACACTTCAGAAGTCCACAGAGGACATGATCATTTTAATAAGTATTGTCTAACATACTAATTTACTAATTATGATATGTAAATATAGAAATTATTTCCAAATGCCTTGGCTGGTGTAGCTCAGTGGATTGAGCTCAGGCTGCAAACCAAAGCATCGCAGGTTCGATTCCCAGTCACGGCACATGCCTGGGTTGCAGGCCACATCCCCAGTGGGGGCCACATGAGAGGCAACCACACATTGATATTTCTCTCTCTCTCTTTCTCCCTCCCTTCCCCTCTCTAAAAATAAATAAAATCTTAAAAAAGTGGCAAATTAGATTAAAAAAGAAATTATTTTCAATTGATATTAAAATTTGTTTTATATCTATTATGTACATAGTATCATGTTCCAGTTATGTATGTGGTACCCATATTTTCTAAAGAAAAATTAAAATGGATGGTTGAGCCCTGGAGCATTAGAGTGTCATTCCACAAACTGAAAGTTTGCAGGTTCAATTCCAGTCAGGACACATACCCAGGTTGTAGGTTCAAGCCCCAGTCGGAAAGCATGTGAGAAGGCAACCAATCAATGTTTTTCTCTCACATTGATGTTTCTCTCCCTCTCTCTCTTTCTCCCTCCCCTCCTTCTGTCCTTCTCAGAGCAATTTAAAACCTTTTTTTAGAAAGACAGGAGATACTTTAGAAAAATAAAATAAAATGGATGGCTGAAGTGGCATTATCTTAACAGAGACAAGAGAACATAGTATTGGATGAAATTCAAAGCTGCTTCATAAAGTAAGAAACAAATATGAGTTAAGACAAGGTATTTAATTTCAATGAGCTCAGAGTTTAGATGGAAAAATAAAGAGTAAACCCATAATGGTAGTGGAGTCTTCCATTAGTAAATTAATATAGAGCTCAAAATCTAAATATATATATATGTATGTATGTATGTATGTATGTATACACACACACACATATATAGAGGAATAATATGCTCATGTTAAAGATCAATAATTAAGACCAGTCAGATCTTTTCAGGTCTATTTCAACTTTTTAAAATAAACTATGTTAGTGAATTATAATAGACATACAGTAAAAAGAAAAAAGAAACAAATCATAAGTATATTGGGCTAACCAAAAAGTTCATCTAGTTTTTTCTGTACATGGCTCTAGTAGTGCCAAGTTGTCTTTAACTTAATTTGAAACAATTTTGTTAGACTGTATTGTGACAGCTGTCATATCAGCCTGCATTTAAAAAAATTCAAAATTGGTGGATTTTTGTGCAACCACTTTAATATTGAAGATGGAAGAAAACACATAACATTTTAGGCATATTATGCTGTATTATTTCAAGAGAGGTAAAAACACAACAGAAATACAAAAAAAAATGTGCAGTGTATGGAGAAGATGCTGTGACTGATCGAATGTGTCAGAAATGCTTTGTGAAATTTCTTGGTACTATTGACATATTTGCCAAATAACTCTTGGCTGTGGGGCTGTCTTATGCACTGGAAGATGTTTGGCAGCTCCCCTGGCCCCTACCCAATAAAAGCCAACAGTGGGAGATAGCTGACATACTCAAAATATCCAAATCAATAAAGCTATTGGTGAAAATGAAAAATGTGTCTTTTATTTGACGGGAAAAAAGTAAACAGACTTTTTGGCCAACCCAATAGATCAATAAATTTTGACAAAATGAATGCACTTAAAAGCCACCACCCATAACAAGGTGAAGTCTGCAGAATAGAACATTACAGGGGCAAAGCCTGGAGAGGGTTAATTCGGGAAAGGGCAGCCCAGCTGAAGCCATTCAGCACTGACTCTCTTGTAGGATGATGTCCGATGGCTCAACCAGCCAGCTACTGGTGGAAGTTGAGGTTGTAAAAGAGCTTTCATTGAGAGCTTAGCAAACTGAGACCCAGTGAGAGCCGAGATTTAATGACAGATAGGGCAGATGCCAGGCCTCTTCAACAGTGGGGGACCAGCATCTGCCTCTGTTTGTCACCTTTACCTTGATTTTGCTGTCGTTTTCTATTTGTTCAACTTGACACGTGGAACACTCCTCCTTCCCAGGGCTCTGGACCCAACGAACATCTGAGAGGAGTTGTGTTCATCTCAAAATCATATACGGCTCACGCACAGAGATACCTTTCTTTCCACGGGCCAGTGATGACAGCTGGCACTGTGGCCAAAGGTAGTTTCCATGGCCAGCTTTCAGATGCTTTCCATGAGAGAGTAATTGTGTGGAACGCTGTTACTAATGCCCCAGCCTCACAACTGCCCCCAAGTTGAACTCACATGTCCCTTTTCCTAATCTATTTCCTCTTGAGAAATTGTACTCTCTAGCAGCAGGAGTTCAGGCTTGCATCCTCGCATCCCAGACTTCAAGACCAGTGTTTTTATAGAAATCAAAGTTTGCAGAGTGCTTTCCCATGTTATTGCACTTGATCCCTGCTGCCCTGCAAGGAGGAAGGTCTCTGTGGTTTTATACTAGGAGTTTAAGTCTCAGAGAGGTTAAGGAGCTTGCTCAAGGTCACGACTGTCAGAGCTGGGACTCAAATCTTGGTCTTTGGAGTTTAGATTCATCCTGTTCACACCGAAACAGAAGCCAAACGGCAGGAAGCAGCACTTTCATTTTGCTTGGTATCTACAGGGTTTCAAACACATCTAAGCCAACATCTCAAGGTTCAAAGAAGTCATGGAGGGCTCTGGATTTCCACTCTTCTCAGGAGGACAGTCTGGTGATCAGGCTTATATGAAGGCTCATCAGCAACCACTAGCAGCTAAGCCGCAGCTGCCCTTGAGAGCCTAGAACCTGGGCTCCAGGCAGTCCCAGGGCCAGCCCACCACCCCTCACCACACCCCTGGCAGTTAGGTCTACTGTTGGCTTCCACTTACCCTGATGCTCAGGCTGCTGTTCCTCACACAGGAAAGAGATATTTCTTCACACCTGTGACTCCACTGAAATCAGGAGCACAACAAGATAGTGTGAGATGACCTCACACTCCCAGAAAAATGGACAGAGCTATTTTTTTCTTTTGGTGAAGCCTAGTCTCCCAAACTTAACAGGAAAACAAAATGTGTCTGCTCAAAGGACGTGCCCGCTTACCTTCTCCTGTCCCAGAAACTCCCTGGCCCTGGCGAGCATGTGAGCCCGCAGCTGTCGCACCAGCCCAGGCTGGCTCCCGAGCAATTGCGGAATGCTCGTAATGGGTCTCTAGGTCTCCAGACTCTCTCTGCTTCAGCCAGCTGCATACTGACTTTTACACTTATTACACCCTTGCCCACCATCATCCATGGCTCCCCATTGCTTTTGGAATAAAGTCCAAACCCCTTAACTTGGTGTTGAAGATCACAGGCCAACACTTTCCCTCATTGGACTCCTGCTAGCCATGAGGCTCTCAAATCTCACTGCAGTCCAATTTAATTCAACTTGACACAGATAAACTGCATGCTTTCGAAATACAAAGCAATATGCTTGGCCCTGTGGGAGGAAAAGAGAGGGAGGAAAGCAGGTTCCTTGCAGTGCTTGAACTCTACAAATGAAGGTAAATCTCAAACTCACAGAACTCAAATGAAGGGGAAACTCGTGACCTTTAGAGAGAGGTGTCTTCAGGGTTCTGAGGAGGAAGATGTTACTTGTAATTGGCCTGGAACTGCTTCCTTCCACTTTTTGCTGTTCCCTTGACTATTTCCCAGCCTCCCAGCACCTTGTATAATCCCACCACCACCTGCTGCTGTGCTGCTCCTCCTGTCTGAGCAGCTCTTCAATGCAGCCCTCACCTTTCTGTTACCACTCTGGTCTGTCCACCTCATTAGCCTTCCTTGATGTCCTCAGCCCGGAGAGCACCCTCCCAGCCCCTCATGTGGCAGGGCAGGGTTCGTTGGGGCTTGGATTTTGAGTCACCTCTCAGCAGCACATGCTAGACTGTCATCCAACCCACACAGAGGCTGCCAAGGGCAGTGGACATGTCACAAGTGCTTTTCTGCCTCTCTACCATTGGAAACAGATGACTCCAATAACAGTGTGTCGGCTTATTCGTTATGCTCACAGAAAAAGCCCCTACAGACGCACACTACTGCAATGCTGGTTTAGACGACATTCTTTCCCAGCATCTCTCTTGGGTCAAACAGATATAGCAACTCACCACACTGGGCTTCTAAAAATAAGCCTCCAAACCCTGGTAGCTACAGATGGCATGCATCCTCCCTGGCCTCCTATGCCCTGGCTCTCCTCTCTGCTTGGATAACCAGAGTGCTAGGCGTGCAGAATTATAGCTGCTTCTGTGACTTCTGTCTAAGTGCCACATTTTATTCTACCAAGGACAAAATACTGTGTGAGCATTTTCCCTCCTTTTTTGCCCCGTTCCTCATCCAAGACCGCAGTGGAAATCTAAAATCCTAAACCAGTTTGAATGAGAATGTTATATGGTGGTGTGTATTAAAAGCATGAGATGGAGCCACCATACTTTGCTGTGTATAATATGCACTTTTGCCTAAATTTATAAGGGAAAAATAAGGGTGCACATTATACATGGGTATAATGATTACATGCCATGGGGTATAATAATCCCATGTGCAATGCACACAAAAATGTGGGTGTGCATTATACATGGCAAAAAATGATAGGTATGCAAAGCAACATGAAGCATTAGGTCAAGACAAGCTGCAACCCTACACATGGGTTGCACACCTACACACCTTCTTATATAGCTCTCACCATAGGATTTTCTCCCATGAGGGTCAACATGTGCTGAAATGCAAAGGATGTTGTGTAGGGCCGATTTCCAGGGAGACAGGCACGCAGCATCCTATAAGGAGATGGTGGGAAGATGGCGATGGTGAGGAGTGAAGAACTGTCCTGCCCGGAGCCACTGGAAGCTGGAAGATGCCATGACCCCACAGGCTGAACACCACAGGTTCAGGGAGCTGTGGCTGGTGGCCCAGGATGTAGATTCAGGGCCTCAGCAGAGCCATTAAATGAAGTCTGTGAGACCCAGAAAGATCCTGACCCTCGTCACGTTTGAGAGTTGATTAAAGCATGGATCTCAGAGTTGAGGCCAATCTCTGTTTCCCCATTTTTGTAATGATAAAGTTGGACATGGTGTTCTTTGAAGCCAGGGAAGGAAAGGGACTTGATAAAGGTGAGTGTGGCAGCAGTGGTAAAAGTTGTGGAATGTTTTATTGGCTCCCCTGCATTTTGTGATCTCCTTGCCATTAGGTGGGGTCTTGTGACTATCTCTGGCTAGTGAAATACTAGCCTCCTCAGTTCAGGCTGAGGCAGCAAAAAGCCTTGTGCAATCCTCTGGTGTCTCCCTTCCTTCCACTTTCTAGGTGGGGCCGTGCCAGTGTAACTGAGCCCCGCCCACCAG
Organism: Phyllostomus hastatus; assembly: GCF_019186645.2. NCBI lineage: Eukaryota > Metazoa > Chordata > Mammalia > Chiroptera > Phyllostomidae > Phyllostomus > Phyllostomus hastatus. The sequence goes on along the minus strand of NW_025333999.1, from coordinate 8,206,848 downwards.
AGTCTCCGAGTCACTCCATAGAATGGAGCCCCCCAGTAGCCCACAGTGGACATATTACAACGAAAGAACTTCTGTTGGCTCCAGCCACTGAAAACTTGGGAATGTTTGTTACTGCTACAGAGTCTGTCTACCCTGAGAGCGACCGTGAGCTAGAGAGTGGCGAGGATGAGAACGGAACTCGGGTTTCCGGTCGACAGCTCCAGGGATGGTGTGCGGGTGAGAGGCGAAAGGAAATTAGTTTTCTTCACTTTCAGTTGAGAGGTTCTTCACTAACTTACTCATTCTCTCATTCCGTTGTTCCTTAATTCAGTAAAACCCACACTTACTGACAATCTGCTACCCATCTGTACCAGACTAGGGATATGCAGGTGAGTGAGTAAGGCTGAGCTGGAGAGCGAATGAATACCACAGGTGTACAACATACGTGTTGTAAGACACCTGTATGTGTGGTGCTCTAGGGCAGTTTCTCGCCCACCCCCACCCCCAGCTGCCTCAGAGAGTCAGGAAAGCGTCCCAGCTACTTTGTCCCAAGAGGCCGTGACGATGGAAAAGGAAAAGATACTCCAGGCAGGAGGGACAACACTTCAGTTCTCGGAGACAAAAAGAGAGTGAGGTTGTGTGGTTTCTGGGGAGAAAGAGGGCAAGTTTAGATCATAGTGTACCAAGGAGTTTGACTTCATCTTTCAGGCCATGGACAGCCATTGAAGGATTTGAAGGGACGTAACAATGGGACATCTGTCAGGAGCTTATTGCAACAATCCAGGTGTGCGGTGGTAAAATCTAAACAAAACCAGCACCGAGGGCACAGAGAGACACAAGTGTTCCGTTCTGTCCTGTGCTTCTGTTAAGGGGACTTTGGGCTACAGGGCGACATCGAAGAAATCTCTTCTTCGGAGAACAATCAAGACTGTGTGAGCAGGGCTCACACAATGGAGTATTATAAAGGGGACATCCTGGAAATCCTGGCATCTTTCCAACAGTCTTCATCCAGGCCACAGTGACTCTGCAGAGCTGGCCTGGGAATAGTGACATTTAAGAAAGTCTCTGGAAGAAAGCAGACTTTCTGTCTCCCGGTACCATGGAGATTTGTTAATCCAGTGTAAAAGTGTAATTAAAAATAATCTCCTTTTCTTGGAGAAGTGGGGAGGGAAGGGGTTTCAGAATGAAGCAGCAAATAAACTAGGCTGATTACCACAGTCAGAACACGCTGATAGCAACTTACCAATTTTTACATTTCACGGAGGGAGCGGCAAGCTTTCACGTTGAACACATGCCTATATCATTGTATTATGGCTTCTCACTCCCGTTCCCACCTTTGCTCTCACATGCTTCTCACAACCTCTCTGTGAGGCACTTGGTGACTCATTTCACAGATGAGGAAACTATGGCCCAGCATCCAGTAGCGATGCAAAACCCAAGGTTTGCACAGCACACAAGAGCACAGTTCCTTACTCTCGGTCCAGAGCTCACCACGCAAATACCCACTGGAGCCGCAAGGTGGGCATAAGGGCCGGGGTCCTGCTCCATGGTGGGCACCTATAGGGCAGAGCCACCACCAAATACTCATGGAAGAACATGAGCTGTGGGGTCAGGGAGACCTGGACTGGACCCTACCTATGCCACCTATCAGCTGTGTGGTCCAAGACCATCAGGAAAGACATGTGGGACTCTGTTTCCTCATCCATGAAATGGGGTTAGTCCGTATTCCTCCAATAAGTGTTTACTGAGTAGTGACACAGGGTTCTGGGTGCTGGGAATAGAGCAGTGGATAAAATCAATCCTGTCTCTTTGAGGAGCTCATATTCTAGCATGTTCAGTGGGGAAGGTAGACAATATCTATCCCACAGAGCTGTTTTAAGGGTTAAATGTGATAACTCTGCACATAGTAGGTGCTGCAGAAATGCTCACCTTTCACCTGTCCATCTCCTTCACAGGATGGTGTTCCTCAGGGGGACCACAAACAAGGGAAGTTTCTTTTACTTTCCACCTGACCCATTCCCTCCCTCATGGATCCTCCCCCTCCTCCCAGAGCCTGTGCCCCGTTCTTCTGAGTACTCAGCCCTACTCCAGAGTACCCAGACATAGGTGTTGCAAGGTCAGCCCGCTTCCAGGGACCATTCCTGTTAATAGGGATTCTAGCAAAAAAACACCTTGGAGACCTCAAGGAGTAAATCTGGAGCCTAGATTTTCAAGCAGTGTGACAGGCCCTGGGGATCCGGTTTAGATGTCCCTGCTTCATCTGCAAATCACACCGTGGAGGTGGGCATCTGGTGCACGAGGCAGGCCCTCCATCATAATCACAGGCAGAGGGCACCGGGACAGTCAGCACTTTTCCGGCTGAGATTCTGGAAGTTTTAAGGGGAAGGGAGAGAAAGCAGAGAAAGGAAGCCCTGAACTGGCTCACTGCTCTCTCTCTCTCTCTCTCTCTCTCTCTCTCTCTCTCTGCCTCCAAACTGCCCCCCACCCCACCCCCCGCCCCTATTCACTGCAACCCTAACAGTGCAATTTTGCAGACCAGAGTTCCCGAAGGATTCTAATGGGGCCCTGCAGCTCTAATTCTCCCGCCAGGTTACTCTAGCCAGGACTTTGATCTTCCACTTAAAATACAACCATTGCGAGAAGCACAGTCAGAGTCACAGGTGGTGGACTGGAATCACGGCTCCCATCGTCTGCAGTAGGGTCCTCAGGTCCAGCCCTCTGAGATGCTGAGTTAATTGTGGGTGACAGAGCCCTCCCAGGAGGCCAGGGGGGAGTGCCATGCCCTGCTGGGGAGGCAGGGTCTACCATCAGAGAGTGAAGCCTTTCACTCAGCCAGGGGGGCTCAGACTTCAGATGAAGTAAGCTTTGAGAAAAGGCACTGAGGCCAGGGACAGGGGAGGAAGACAGAGAATGCACTCCTGACCTAGGAAAGAAGCCAAGGAAAAGAGCTAGGCGAGGAGGCCCCACTACCCCAGAGACAAAGGCCACTTATCTAGCACCCGGGGCCTGGCAAAAGGCTTCCCCTGTATCAACGGAAAGAAATCAACCTTCTCAGACTTGCCCCACATGGCACACTTTAATTCGGTAAAGATGTATCTAGCCCCCAGATGTGCCAGAGTGAGGCTGTGTTCTGGGACACACAGAGATGCAGTGGGCAGGCTCTTCCCCCAGGGGCTCAGGTTTACATCAGAGGACAACAGGAGTTTGGGGACAGCTGAAGATCCACTGGGAGCTCTCACTCTGTGAGATGCTCTCCAGCACCTGCAGAAACCAATTCAACTGCTGTGAGGCTTAGAGACAGTGCTTGCGGAGAGAAAGCCAGCCGAGTGGCCGTAACTGAGATCTCACATGCCTAATCCTTATGATGCATGACCATGCTGTGCTGTCACACAGATCCTGTGTGGAAGGTACTATTTTTGTTGCTATTATTTCCATTTCACAGAAGAGTAAAATGAGGCTTTGAGGGACTGGAGAGCAGCCCAAGGTTGCCTAGTTACGGATGAAGGATAAGGCATAAAATGCAGCTATGCTGCCCACACAGGGCTCAAAAATATTTTCAGTGAGCAAACCATTCCACCTTCTGAAAGACATCAGGATAGCTTTGCTGAATTAACAGTAAGTGCAGTGGGTTTGGTTTTCATTTGACAAGGAAAGAGGGTAGAAGCAAGAAACTAACGCAACTTGAACTCCGCTAAGTGCTGGCACTACACAACATGGCTGCTCGCTGGGGTGCCACCTCAAACCCTCTCCCAACAACAGCGCGAGGTCAGCGTGCGCGCAGGAACTGGAACCTTAGAGAAGGCTATGCCCAGGGTCCAAGCGAGAGTCAACCCTGGGTGTGACAGTGCCAAACTGGACGCTTGCCCACACCGGTCGCCTTCTGCCGAGGAACCAACTTTATAGAACAGATGAACAGGACAGAGACTGGGGTGTGGGGGGAGGGGACAGGACGGGGCAACGTTTAGCACTTTGAAGAGAGAAGGGAGAAAAGCAGAAGGAATTCTATCCATTCTCCTAAGAGCCAGACAGGAGCAGGCGAAGGCTTTCTGGAGGCGAGGCTGAGCTGAACCTTGATGGGGGTGGGTTTGAGGAGCTGAGCCGCAGGTGTTGGGGTGAGTGGTACGGAAAGGGAGAGCTGGCTCTTTGTCATACCAAGCTCTTCCTTCAGCTGGAAGGTTGGTGGTAAACCCGAGGACTCGGTGGCTAAAGGCAAAGCACTTTTGAAGGCACTGCTAGCAAACAGCTTTAATTGCACCAGGCAATCCCCGCCGTCCCCCCAACAGATAAACAGCTGCCACAGAAGGCATTAATTGGAATGGCTTAAATAGCTGCTGTTTATTTACTGTCACAGGGCGGGCAGCTCTTTGCGCCTCCAATGGGAAGGCTGGTCGGGCTTGATGCCCCACCCCCTCTCCACCCGTTCCCCTCACCCCTCCCGGGTCCAGCCGCCCACCCCTCCTCCCCTCCTTTCGGAAGCGGGCGCCGGATCAGCGTTTTTATTTTATGTTGCCTGATTTATTTGTCCTGTGACGCTTTCATTTCAACTTGGAGAATGTTCAAAGTAAAGCTCACCCTGTTACAGACTTAATTGGACCATATTTCAGTCCCAGTGCATCTGTTCAGTGTGGCTTCCTTATCCTGGGTCCATAAACTTTTATTAAGTTATATATCAGGGAATATACATATATATTTCACTAACATGTTTGGGGTATTTTTCTCCTTTTCTCTTTTTTTTCTCCTTCCTTTCTTTTCTTGTTTTTATTCTCGCCACGCGGGAGGGATGCTGTTGGGCACAGAGGGAGATGGAATAAAATTTACTCTACTTCCCTGTCTTTGTTTAAAACCTAAAGGACGGGGTCACATTAACCTCGTTTGAGTGCGGCGCAGAGACGTCAGAGCCGGGATCCGGTGATTTCCATTGGGTTCAGTGGGTGTGTTTGATATGCTAATTATCGGCTCGCGACTGCCCAGCCTGTCGGGAAATTTGCCTTTCAATGGCTTGACTCACCCAGGGAGGGGAAAGAGATAAGGGAAACGGGGTAATTTTGAAACAGAAAACAGACTTAAAGCCGAACAGCGAAAACGATTCCCTCAATCCTGTTTAGTAATTTGAAATATCATTTTTAAAGAGATGCAAAAGTACCGTACCACCAGGAGGGAAGCCAGGCTTCTCCCCTGGGGCCCTGGTTCGCGCGTGACAGTCTGGGTTGAAGGCTGGATGGGCTGACCCGTGCGTTCCTGAAGTCGCAATGATCGCCCCTGCCCTTGACAGCCGTCCTAGATGCGCTCCAGGCCCGGGCTCTAAGCCTTGCTGAATCACTAGCGGAGTGTGGTAGGGGAAGGATTTCCCCAAAGAAGCTGGGAACAGAGACTCAGGGGACACACAGAGTGGCAGCACTCTGGCAGTGGCACCTGGTCCACGTGTCCAGAGAGCTCCCTGCTCTCCAAAGGCTGCAGCAAACCTCAGGCTCAGCTTGCATCCACAATTGCTGTGTTGGTATCCACTGAATTTTAAAAGCTCATCAAAATTCCCAAGGCCAAGTGCAACCCTTTCCAACATCACTCTAACCTGCATATATCCATATATCAGCCAGCTAATTGGATCCGCTGCTCAGCTTCAGGCCCTGGGAGAGCATTTTCCTAATAGATTTGGGGGCCTTCCCATGCCAGCACCCATCACCCTCCCCTCCCATCACCACCCTGGTTATGGCTGACTTCTCCAGTCAGTCATTCATCCCTGGTTTGTTGGGGGAACCAGTGCCTTTATCTTGCTCCCCTCTCCCACTCATGACCTTGGGGTCTGCACATGCTGTTCTGAGAACCTGGAGGAACCGGCCCTTTCTCTGCCAAAGGGCTCTCCACGCTATCTTCACTGCTTTATGTTTGGAGACCCTTCGTTAAAGGTTACCGTGGAGAGAGAATGGACTGGGCAACCAGACAGAGCTGGGATTGAATTCCAGCTTAGCCATTTGTTCTGAGGCTTTAGACAAGTTATTTAACCTCCCTGAGCCTGTGCGAAATGGATATAATTTAATTACCTGCAGGGCATCTTGAGGTGCAGAGATAGTCCATGAAAAACCGTTTAGCGCAGAGCCTAGCTCATGGACTTATTATTATCATTATTATTTTAGTAATAGTATTAGTATAACCTTGCATTTATCATTACCATATTATTCTGTTATTGTTGTTATTGTTATGCTGTTCTTTTACTGTTATTATCAGTAGTGTTTTACACATGAAGAAGCTGAGCCAAGAAATTCGTTCATCCACTGTCCATTTTTAAATGCTGCCCAACTGAGAACATCAGAGTGCAAGTGCACCTGGCCCTTCCCCGTGTAATGGCCTCGACTAAGCGCTCTAAGCAAAGCGCAGGCAGGACGTTAGGGACTCGAAGGAGGACGGGCTGGTTGGAAAACTGGGAAAGGCATCTGAGCAGCTGTGCCTTTACAGATGGGTTTTGATGATGGAGCATGTGTTTACTGGGCAAAAAGGCAAGAACGGCGTTAAAGTATGAAAAAATGATATATGTAGAAGCCGAGGATGCAGGGCGCGTGATGTGTTAGGGGCTAATTAGGACTTCACAGTTCTACAGGAATATCGTGTAAAAAGTGGCTAATGTGGCTAACAGCCTACTGCATTTGCTATTTATTGCTGCTTAATAAGTTATTATAAAATGTAGCTTAAAGCAACAAAACATTTATTATCTCACAGCTTCTGTGGGCTGGGAATCCAAATGCACCTCGGCCTCCCTCTGACTCTGGGTCTTGGGTCCAGCAAGGGCAGTCGGCGTGTCAGCGGGGACTGCAGTCACCTCAAGGACCTGCTGGGGGCTGATGCACTTGGAGCTCACCCGTGTGGCTGTCGGCAGGATTCAGTTCCTCACCAGCTATCGGCCTGAGACTTCCCTCCGTTCCTTGTGATGTGGGCCTCTCCATAGGGAGGCTCACAGCATGACAGCTGGCTTCACCGGAGTGAGCAAAGTGGGAGGGCAAGAGAGCAGGACAGTGCCAGCAAGCTGAAAGTCAAGGTCCTTTTTATTCTTCTCAGATGTGACATTTCATCACCTTTGCTACATCCCACTGGTGAGAAGTGGGTGAGCAGAAGGGATTACACAGCAGGTAGTGCCCAGGAGAGGGGGTCAGGCTGCCTACCCCTCCCAGGCCAGGGAGCTATGAAGGCATTTACATCAGCTCAGCCAAGGAACTTGTAGTTTATTTTGTGAGTGATGGAAAGCTACTGACAAGTTTTCAGGGGTGCGGAGTAAAATACCTGTTGCAATTAGATTTATATTTTATATTGGATCCCTCTGGCAGCAACTGGAAGAAGGGTTCCGGTGGGGAGAGATTGGAGGTAAGGCCTGTTGGGAGCCCATGGGACCACTCCAGGTGGGAGGTGATGGGGGCTTGATCCAAGGCAGTGAGAGAGGAGGGCAGGTAGATAGAAACATTACACCTGGCTTGCTGACTGGCTTATAGGGGTGAGGAAGGGGAGCCAGCCCAGCCTAACTCCAGAGTGGATTAACTGGGGAGCCCATATCCAGGAGCAATATGACCAGGAAACCCTGAAGGATAAGCAGCCCTGGGGTACATCTGAGCAAGGGACGTGGGGCTCTGGGCTAATCTGAAGGTGCCCCAGTAATGGTGGATAGGAAGGAAGACGCAGGCAGCTGTGCTGGACCTTTCTTTGCAGCCCTCTGTTGGCGTATAAAAGAGCGCAGACCTTGGGAACAGGTGGCTTGGGTCCTAATCTGGTCTGTCGCTGACTAATGATCTGACCTGGAAAAAACTACTGTCTTTCTAAGTTTCTTTATCAGAAGTGGAAAAAGTGCTGGAACTCACCTTGCATGAGGAAGATGAGAATTAAATGGCATGACCCGTGCAATGTACTTAGCACAGTGTCTCACACCTGGTTTTAGCTGCAGGAATATTTTCAGGCACTGTGTGTGTACTCGCACTACTCTGAGGCTCAGTGCTAGCCCCCTTACATCTTTATATCTTAGAGACGTGCAGAGCTCTGTAATTACAGGCAAGTTCGCCCTCATGCCCGTCCTGCACTCTGTCCAGCATAGCCAGTGCACCCACGGCCATCACTTTCAGTTAGATCGTTCTTAGTTCTTGTATTTCACTTTTGTGTTTTCTGACTCTTTAAGGGATGGTATTTGGAATATACTTCATGCCCACCCCTGTCTTCAATAGATAATTCATAAGTGTCCCTTTTCACCATTTCTTTGCCCTCCAAGGAGCTCAGAGAACCTTATAAATAGCAAGAAATGCCCTGTTTAAGGACCAAGCCTTTGTTGCTTCGTTTATTCCACAAATGTGTGTTGAAGAGGCACTGTGTGCACCAGCTCCTTGCTGAGTTCTGCGGATAGAGCGGTGAACAGGACAAAGGCTTCCTGAATCATGGGAAGTGGAGGAGTAGACAAGGAAAAAAACAAACAATTAGTGCAAAGAAGGAAATAAGCAGCAGTGGAGAGTATAGGAGGCATCTTTGCTCTGGCCGCATAGCTCAGTTGGTTAGAGTGTCATCCCGATACACCAAGGTTGTGGGTTCAATCCTTGGACAGAGCACATACAAGACTTAACCAATGAATGCATAAATAAGTAGAACAACAAATTGATGTCTCTCTGTCCCTTCATTTCTAAAATCAATAAATTAAAAATGAAAAAACAAAAAGGCTGGCGATGGCTTAGAGGCTCCAGGAGCTGGGAGAGGCCATAAAGGAGCACGTTCAGCGGAAACACAATGTGAGCTACACACAGGACCCCGAAGTTCTCGTAGTCATGCTTCAAAAACTAAAAATGAACAGGTGGAGTTAATATATTCTATTTAACATAATATAGTAGATATAACTTGTAGCCACGTTAAAAAAATAAGTAAGCCGGTGAAATTAATAGATTTTTAAAATTCAGCATATCCAAAATATTGTCATTTCTATATTTAATCAATTTTTAAAATATTAGTGACATATTTTATATGCTTTTATCAATGCTAATCCTTCAGGCCCAGTGTGTATTTTGTACTTGGAGCACATCTCATTTGGAACTAGACACAGTTCAAACACTGAGGAGCTGCCAGTGGCTGGTGGTTCCCGCATCTGACACTGCAGCCCTAGGATAAGTGAGGGGGATTCATTATATAGGATTGAAGACATAGGCAGGGGTGGTTATGCAAAGTCTGTGGAATATGGTAAAAAGGCTGGGTGTTATTCTAACTGTAATGGGAAGTCCAGAAGCTTCTGTGTAGGAAGGTTCCCAGAGGGGTACAGAGGGACTCTGGGAGTCCAGGTGGGAGCTATCGCAGCTGTGTGAGTGAAGAATGATAGGGGCTTGGACAAAAGTATTGGCAGTGAGCATAATAATGGTTAACGGATTATCAGTGTGAAGGGTTTTTGCTCCTCATGGACTAACTCATTTACCACTCACAATGGCCCCATGGGGGAGGTACCATGTTATCCCATTTTGCAGATGAGAAACTGAGCCAAGGGCAGGAGTGGAGGGGGGATTTTGAAGTAAAGCAATTCCAAAGCCCTGCTCCACGCCGCCATGTTACACCCCCTTTCTGACCGAGACAAGAATACTGAGGTGGTATGCATGTGGAGGAAGAACTGGTGGGAACTGCTGATGGAGGGGAAGAGGAGACTTAGGAAATGGGAGGAGCCAGTGGTTACACAAAAGTTTCTTGCTTGAGCAGTCTGTTAGAGGTGCTGGTTGTTGGCAATGCAGAGAAAGGGGGAGGCTGAGCAGGCACTGGATGAGTGGGGAATAAAGAGCTGACGCTACAGAGGCCCAAGGAGATGCCAAGGAGATCGGTGACTGTGATCGTCAGATGGCAGCTGGACATGAGCAGCCATCGTGAAGGACAGGCCTGGTCTTAAGATAAACATTTGGAATTCATCAACATGTAGAATGTGTTTGGGGAAAGGACGAGCTCACGTAGGGAGGGAAAACAAACAGGGCCCAGCCCAGCTTCTCCCGTCTTCTGGAAGGAGAGGCGTGGGAGAGGCACAGCGGCACCGCAGTGGCTCCGGCCAGCCCCGCCCCCAGTGCCCTCCTTTCTGCTGGAGGCTCTCCCTGGTCTCTGTCCACCAGCCTTGCACTTGTCTAGATCCAGCTCAAAAGGCCTCTCCAGAGGTTTCCTTGTACTCTCTGAAGCAAAGATGGCCATTCTCTGCTGTATTAGTTTCCTAGGGCTGCTGTAACAAATTACCACAGACTGGTGGCTTCGACAGTGGGAACATTCTCTCAGTTTCAGAAGCACAAAGTCCAAAATCAAGGTGTCAGCAGGGCCACGCCCCCTCCAAAGGCTCTGGGAGGGCACCCTTCCTTGCCTCTTCTGGTAGCCTTGGTTTTTGGCTGCTTCACTCTGATGCCCGCCTCTGTTTTCACAAGGCCTTCTCCTCTCTCTGCGTCTGTGTCTCTCCTCTGTGTGTCTTTCATAAGGACACCTGTCCTTGGATTTAGGGCCAACCCCAATAATCCAGGATGATCTTTTTTATAGGTTCTTAATTTCATTGCACAAGCAATTGTAAAAAATTTATATTTGGTATGAATACCTAATAAGATAACATTCACAGGTTCCGGGGTGAGGACACAGACATGTCCTTCTGGGGCCACTAGTCAACATGCTACCCATCCTCTGAGCTCATTCACCTCTTTCTAGTTACCTCCAGTGCAGCACATAATGGAGACCCTGACTGTTTCTGTTCTAACTAGAACTTTCGTTCTCAACAAGGACAGTATCTCCCCCAAGGGGAGAAAATCGGTCAGAGAAGGAAGGAAATGATTGATTGATTGATTGATTGATTGATTGATTTTTAGAGAGAGAGGAAGGGAGGGAGAGAAACATCAATCGGTTGCCTTTCACACACCCCCAACCAGAGACCTGGCCCACAACCTAGGCATGTGCCCTGACTGAGAATCAAACTGGTGATCTTTAGGTTTGCAGGACAATGCTGAACCCACTGAATAACAACAGTCAGTGCAGGAGATGACTATTTATAGGTAAAGTACCCATATGCATGCAGCACATAAACATATACATAGTATGTATCTGGTATTAAAATTTCATGGTGGGGGGAAATTAGGGAGAAAAAAGGAGAAAAGTCTAAGAAAGCTCTGGGGGTCAGAGTTGGGGCTGGTAATGGGGGGAAAAGCCTGAGAAACAAGCCCCCTACTCCCTGCACACACAGACTCAGTGTGCCAGTAGCACCAGCACAGGGCTAAGAGTGGAGAAGATGGCCTGGATAAGTCAGCAACAATGATCTGCCCTCCTCCTAGTCTTAAATGCTCGGTTCACAATTTAACAGGAGCGACCCGCGCCGTCAGGGGCAGAGCCAGGTCTGACCCCGGCCTCACCCCCCAGTCACTCTGCCTTTCTCTCTTCACCCGACTGAAGGAAGCATTTTGAATTATGGATCTTAATAGGCATCTATTTTACAGCCTAAAGTCACAAAGTCTAACGACTTGAAATATCACTACCACAGCCACCGCTCCCTTCAGAACTTTACATATTTAAGCAGAGTTTCAGATACCAGACAAACTCATCTTTTGAGAAAGAAAGAGGGCAGGGTGGGGGTGGGAAATCCAGTGATTTAATGTTTTATCAAGAGGAGAAGAGTGTGGAGCGAGGCTCGCTGAACATCAAATGGGCTCCAGTGTGGAGAATTTAACAAGGCAGAGAGCAGTGCAAATGGGAAGATTTAAAAGTGTGAAGTTTAAACATCACTTTTGTTTGCCCAAGCTCTAGATATTAAAATAACATTATTGTGCAAATTATAAGTCTTCCCTTTTTAGGAGACGGGAGAAATTAAACATTTACATAAACCAGTTGATTGCAATTCCTACGGCAGACATATCCAAGCCCCCTTTCCTCTGAGCCATCTCTTCGGGTCCGACAGATGACGTCCCCTCATTATAGGGACCCGTCCTGGGCTGCACCGTGAGACACCCTCCTTTCCCCCACACCTATTTCTCTTGTTCCTTCTTGCTGTGACTTCGGATCCCTGGCCCCTGCCCTGATCACCGTTTTCCTGAAATGCAATTACTTATTAACTGTCCTTCTTTGTTTCTGTCTCTTTACCCTCCAATTCTGATCCATCCAGGATTCTCTCCCTCCACTTGTCTACTAAATTCTTTTTTCCATCATGACACTCCTCTGCTCAGGAATCTGTAATGAGTCTCTGCTGCCTATAAAATGAAGCCCCAATTCCCCCCAGCTCTCATGCCTGCAGACAATGCTCCAACCAACTTAAACTGAAAAGTCACAGGTTCAATTCCCAGTCAGGGTACATACCTGGGTTGTGGGTTCAGTTCCCAGCGGGGGTGTGTATGGGAGGCAACTGATCAATGTTTTCCTCTCACATCAATGAGAATTAAAAACATGAAGCCCCAATTCCTCAGCTGAGCCTTTCAGGACTCTCCACATATTCTGGGACATGACCGATGCCTTCTGCTCCTGGGTTCTTGCACTATTCTCTATTCTCTAGCTGAGCCAGAACCTTCCCTGTGCTCCCTCACAGCTTATCCATCTCATCTCATCTCCAGGTCTCTGACCTTGCTGAGTCCTCCACCTGAAACATCTTCTCCTTCCTTTTCATTCAGCCTACCCTTTCTTCTCCTTCAAAGGCTGCTTTAGACACCACCTTCTTCGCCAGCTTTGGATACCCTGGGCCCCTCTGAGAAAGTGGTTTAACACAGAACCACGTTCTGTCCCAATGCTTTACATCTAGTATTCAGCAAGGAGCTTCCTAACTGGTGAAGGAATGAGGTACTTTATATCATAGTTGTACTTAAATGGTAAGAAATAGTGTTGGGTTGCTTTGGTCATTAATTATTACCACTAGTAGAGTCCTATTAGCCACCATTAAGAACCTCCCAGGGGTCACCTCCCATATGAATTTATGTCCTTTAATTCTCACAAGCAACCCTGCAAGTTAGTGATATTCAATCTGAAAATATAGGAAAGGGAAAGATAATGAAGAGGAGGCATATATTTTTCTAATTCCACCTCTGTCCTTGGTAGTATTTAGAGACCTCAGTAATTATCTCATTTCATCTCTTTCTATTCTTTCATCAATAACGATATAATTCCATTTTTGCCATTTAATCATTTATTTTTCAATTACAGTTGACATACAATGTTATATTAATTTCAGGTGTATACCCCAGTGATTAGACATTACATAACTTACTAAGTGATCATACCAATAAATCCCTTATACCCATGTGGCACCACACATAGTTATTACAATATTATTGACTTTATTCCTTATGCTGTACTTTACATCCATGTGACTTATTCAGTAACTACTGATTTGTTCCTTTTTTAAAAAGATTTCAGTTATTTATTTTTAGAGAGAGGGAAAGGGAAGGAGAAAGAGAAGGCGAGAAACATCTATGTGTGGTTGCCTCTCGTATATCCCCTACTGGGGACCTGGCCCACAACCCAGGCATGTGCCCTGACTGGGAATTGAACCGGCAACCCTTTGGTTCACAGGCTGGTGCCCAATCCACTGAACTTCACCAGCCAGGGCCAGTTTGTAGTTCTTAATCCCTTTATCTTTTCCACCCATCTCCCCAACTCCCCCGCTTCTGCAATAGTCAAAATATTCTCTGTATCTATGAGTCTGTTTCTATTCTGCTTGTTAGTTTATTTTGTTTTTCAGATTCAATTGTTGATAGATATGCATTTTTATGTATTTTAATCTCATTTTTAGGTAAAGAAATTGAGGCTCAGTGGGATTAATAATTCATTCAAATGCAGTGACTAGTGAGTGCAGAAAAACTGAATTCCTATCTGTTTGCTCAAAAGTTGATCTTTCCACTCTCTGTCCCTCTTCAGACAAGCAGCTATCACTGAGGTATGCAGTAAGTCCCTTTTCATCTGTAGAGTGGGGGAACAATTGTTTTTCTTCCCTCAACTTTGCTCTAAAATGGAAATTGTGCCTGAAAAAAAAATCTCTCAAGCATTGTATGCTAGCTTTGTCATAAATATCATTTGGCTGAAGCCTGTAAATCTAACCTTCATTTACTCAAGCTACATAAAGCACCACTAAGCCAGAAAGAAAGCCTCACCTGCTGAGACCTGTAAATACCACTTTCCAACAGTAAACAGGTTGGTGCAATAGTATTACTTCTGACATGGTGGTGCGTGCACTGAGACAGCTGTGCATCTTGCAGTGTTATCACATAAAAGCAAAGTTAGGCTGCATATGATGTAGAGTTGTGTGTGTGCCTATGTGTGTGCATGTGTGTGTGAGTTGTTGACCTTAAACAGATATTTCTCCAACAAAACGGATTTATTCAGGAACAACAAAAAATTGTAATTTATGTGGCCCAGTGATGAAACACACACAAATCCAGAGAACAAAGGAGGGGAATGTTCTTTTATAGAAGAAAGAGGGAGCCCAGAGGCCCTGTTGTAAACAAAGAGTCTATTGGAAGAAACTGGGAGTTCCAAGTCTGGTGGCTTTTCATTGGTTGGATGGTAAGAGTCTTTCATTGGCTGAGTGGTTGCAGAGGAGAAGATGATCTTCCTTCCTCCTGCTGGAGTAGTAGAATAGAAAAATATCTTCCTGTTGGAGATGGAAAGTAGTCTCTTCCTGTTTGGGGTAATTAATGATGAGTAGTAGGGCCAGAGAGCTCCCCCTACAGGCTGTCCCAATTCCAGTTTAAATGGGGTCTTGGCCTCTGGTCAAGATGGCAGCGTAGGTAAACACAGTACTATCATCCTTCCACAACCATATGAAAATTACAGCTGAACTACAGAGCAACTATCATTCACAACTGCCTGAAATCTAGCTGACCAGAAGAAGTCCTACAACTAAGGATATAAAGAAGCCACACCAAGACTGGTAAGACAGGCAAGAATGTGGAAGCAGCTCGTTTCACACCCATGTGTGGCAGATAAAAATCAGGATGGATATCTCAGCTGCAAAGTTTGCCCCGATGAACAGGGGGTCCAAGACCCACACCAGGCCCCCCATCCCAAAATTCCAGTGCTGGGAAGAAAATTCCCCATAAGTTCTGGCTGTAAAAACCAGCAGTGATTATGGCTGAGTGAAATGGAGGGCAGCTGGAGTCCGAGGCAGTTACTCTTAAAGGGCCCACTTACTTGGGCCCTTTACTCACGCCCTCTGAGTTCCAGCTCTGGAGCAGCAGTTCAAAAGGCATCAGAGATGTATGGGGAGAAACCGAAGTGCCAGGGAAAGAGCTGGAGGAGCAGCTTTCTCCCAGTCAGAAGTGCTAGCAGAGGCCATTGATCCTCTTTGAGCCCTTCCCCCACAGAGCCTGCAGGTGGGTGCCATATTTGAGTCTTTATCAAACTGGCTAACTCCACTAGCCCTGCCTTGGTGATTCCCTGAGACTCCACCCCCTCCAATTTGTGGGCCCACTCAAGCCATTTTCCAGTAGCTTTTGCATACAGATAGTCTATCTTGGCTCATGCCTCAGACTTTCTTAAATATCTGAAACAAGCAGCATCTGGCCTTGGTGTGTCCCGTAACTCTCATTCAAGAGCCTGAGGCCTGGCATTAGTGGCAGCTGGCCTTGGTTCATAGCTTGGCCTCTGCTGGACACTTCCACACCCAGCACAAGTAGCAGACTTCTGCAGATCACTTTGTAGCCCATGCCCAGATGCCCTGGGTGGCTGACTTTGGCCTGCACCTCCCGTGAGACCCCAGAGCTAGCACAGCCAATGGACAAGTTCAGATCACACTGAAGCACCACTCAACCACCTCCACAAGTGACACATTCAAGGGGAAGACTCAGTGGGCACCAGAGTTCCACTGAAGTAAGTTGTACTCTGTGGGGTGGGCCCTTGCACAGCTGATCCTTCATGGTGGTTCCAGCCAGTCCTCACAGTTGATCAACCTTGTGGTAATTCCCTCTTATTGAGGTGCTAACAGCAATAAAGGCTCAACCACAACAGGAGGGTGTACACAGCCCACATGGCAGGGGAGGATGGTGTACCTAGACCACCCAGCTCAGGTGAAAAGAGAGGCTGTGCCACTGGACCCTACAGGACACCTACTACATTAGACCAGTCTACCAAGTACAGGAGACACAGCAGCTCTACCTAATACATAGAAACAAACACAGGAAAGCAGCCAAAATAAGGAGACAAGGAAAGAGGTCCTGAGTGAAAAAATAAGAATAGAGTTAAATGAAATGGAGGTGAGCAAACCAACAGATGCAGAGTCAAAACAATGGTTATAAAGATGCTCAAGGAACTTAGAGGGATCTTCAAAACTAAACAAAAGGACATGGAAACCATAAAAAATACATATGAGGAATACACTATCCAAATTGAAGAATAATTTACAAGGAATTAACAGTAAAGATAAAGCTGAGAATCAAATCAGCAATTTGAAATATATGGAAGCAAAAAAACACCCAATCAAAATGAAAGAGGAAGGAAGGAAGGAAGGAAGGAAAAGAAAAGAGAGAGGATCCATAAATATGAGGATAATGTAAGGAGCCTCTGGGACAACTTCAAGCATACCAATATTCTCATCATGGGGGTGCAGGGAGGAGAACAGAGAGAGCAAGAAATTGAAAACATACCTGAAAAAATAATGACAAAAAACTTCCTTAGCCTGGTGAAGAAAATAGACATACAAGTCTAGGAAGCACAGAGAGTAAGATGAACCCAAAGACACATCATAATTAAAATGCACAAGGTTAAAGACAAAGAGAGACTCTTAAAAGCAGCAAGACAAAACCAGTTAGTTACCTACAAGGGAGCTGACTTCTCAACAGAAACTTTGCAGGCCAGAAGGGATTGGCAAGAAATATTAAAAGTGATGAAAAGCAAAGATCTACAAACAAGATTACTCTACTCAGGAAAGCTATTATTTAAAATGGAAGAACATAAAAAGACCTTACCAGACAAGAAAAAGGGAGTTCATCACCACCAAACCAGTATTATGTGAGAATAAATACACAATTTTTATAAATAAATTCTCAGTCTTTGGGGTCCCCCCTTGCATCTATCAAAAAGAGAAAATGACTGCAGAAAATAAAAAATTGACAAATATATGAAACAGGTTAAAATATCACTGAATAGGATGCAATGGATTTAAGCCACAAAGAAGAAAATAAGGCAGTTTCCCTTAATTTCAGAGAGATGAGTAAGATGACATCTTATAAGAAAGCTGAGGCACTTCCGGCAAGATGGAGGCATAAGTGGATGCACCGTACCTCCACACACAACCAAGATTAGAACAACAACAATTTAGAGGCAGAAGAACACCCAGAACTGATAGAGAATTTATCTGAATGGAAGTCGGACAGCCAAGAAGTTGAAATAGACCCATTCATCCAGACTGGTAGGAGGGGCGGAGATGAGCAGCAGCTGGCACAGGTCGCGGAGTGCAGAGAACAGGGAGAACTGGGTGCACAAGGCAACTGGGAGTGCGTAAGCCATCCAGGTGGTGCGCAAGATCGCAGCGGTTGGACCCTGAGTACGCCAGTGGCAACTGGCGGACCCAGTGAGGCTGCAATTGTGAACCAGGGCAGAGAGCGCAACCCAGGATCCCAAGGAAGGGACTGAGATCCCAGGAGAACAGAGCTACCGCCATTGTTCCCTCCCGCCCCCGCCCCCACATACAACGTCACAATCTAGAGACTGGGGTGCCCAGCCCCGGTGAACACCTAAGGCTCCGCCCCTCACCGTAACAGGAGTGACATGTCTCAAACAGAAAAATAGATCAATGCCCCAGGGCTCATTCTTTTGAGCGACCAAGAGATTGCCAATCTATCAGATGCACAGTTCAAAACATTGGTGATCAGGAAGCTCATGGAATTGGTTGATTTTGGGTGCAAATTACATGAAAAAATGCAGGTTACCATAAAAGAGATGAAGGAAGATGCATGGAGAACCAATAGGGATGGGAAGGAAACTGGGACTCAAAGCAATAGAGTGGACCAGAAAGAAGAAAAAAAAAACCAAGCAGGAAAGAATGAAGAAATAAGAATTCAAAAAAATGAGGAGAAGCTTAGGAACCTCCAAGACATCTTTAAATGTTCCAACATCTGAAGTATAGGGGTACCAGAAGGGGAAGAGGAAAAACAACAGATTGAGCACGTATTTGAACAAATAATAAAGGAGAACTTCCCCAGTCTGGCAAAGGAAATAGACTTCCAGGAAATCCAGGAAGCTCAGAGAGCCCCAAAGAAGTTGGACCCAAGAAGAAACACACCAAGACACATCATAATTACATTAGCCAAGGTAAAAATGAAGGAGAGAATCCTAGAAGCAGCAAGAGATAAAGGGACAGTAATCTACAAAAGAGATCCCATCAGACTGTCAGCTGATTTGTCAAAAGAGACCTTGCAGGCAAGAAGGGGCTGGAAAGAAATATTCCAAGTCATGAAAGACAAGGACCTATATCCCAGATTGCTCTATCCAGCAAAGCTTTCATTTAGAATGGAGGGGCAGATAAAGCGCTTCT
This sequence comes from Phyllostomus hastatus, assembly GCF_019186645.2. Classification (NCBI taxonomy): domain Eukaryota; kingdom Metazoa; phylum Chordata; class Mammalia; order Chiroptera; family Phyllostomidae; genus Phyllostomus; species Phyllostomus hastatus. The sequence goes on along the minus strand of NW_025333999.1, from coordinate 8,188,415 downwards.
CAGATGAGGTCAAGTTAAAGGAGTTCATCATCACCAATTGGGCCCTTATTTTATGAAATGTTAAAGGGTCTTATCTAAGAAAAGAAGATAAAGAATAAAACATGTATAGTAAAAGGACAGCAAACTCACAATTATTAACAACCACACCTAAAGCAAAACCAAAAGAAACTAAGCAAACAACTAGAACAGGAACAGAACCACAGAAATGGAGATCACATGGAGGGTTAGCAACAGGGGAGTGGGAGGAGGAGAGGGGGGGGGGAAAAGGTACAGAGAATAAGTAGCATAGATTGTAGGTTGAAAATAGATAGAGGGAGGGTAAGAATAGTATGGGAAATGTAGAAGCTAAAGAACTTATAAGTATGACACATGGACATGACTAAAGGGGGGATATGGGTGGGAGAGGGTGTACAGGGTGGAGGGGAGTGAAGGGGGAAAATGGGACAACTGTAATAGCATAATCAATAAAATATATTAAAAAAAGAAATGAATAGAAAAAAAAGAAAGCTGAAAGAATTCAGAATCAGGGTCTCTTTTGAAGTTTATCATTTCATTTCCCTTTTTATATTTATATATTTATCATATTTGTGCACGATAGGTTTGCCTAAAGGAATAAATGGTAGCAGTCTCAACTTTTAGTCTATAAATAAATAAATAAATAAAGTTTCTGCTTATTGATCTGCACTCTGTGTGTGTGTGTTAAATAAGGAACTAGACATATTTTCCTTTTGTCTTGATTAAAGTCCCTAGTAAAATATGGAGCCATAAGGTTTAGTGCAAAAATAGCAGGAAAAATCAAGCTCTACCCTTCGATACACAGAAAACAAAGGGAAGTTTAGGATTCAAGGGGGAATAATCTGCCCATTTACCTCCCCCTCACTCTGTGTGTGAGGCCCAAGCACTGGCTGTGCCACCCCCACCTCTCCCCCCACCTTGTCAGAAGGTAGAGCTCTTAATCATAGGCACTGGGAGAAATGTGTGGCCCAGGACAAGCATTTTCTAACTTTGATTTTTCAGCAAAAAATATGCTTTTCCCCCAGGTAGAATCTAACATGGAATCCTCACACATAAAAGAAAGAAAATGATATTTTGTTATATATACCTATGGATTTAAACTTTTACCTTTCACCTAATATAAATTTGATCCAATGAGAAAGTTCTGATGAACACAAAAGCTTGAAATCAGGTTGGGGACGTCAAGGGTAGTCATGCATCCCAGGGTCCATACTTTGTGTTGACTGCCCACTTCCAGGAAAATCCTAATCCCAGTGGTTAGGTAGTAGAGCACTTGTTCATAAAATTTTACGTCAGCAAATATAGGCAAGTCTGAATTAAAAGAAAAATGAAATAAATGAAAAGCAAAATATGCTCTTGAGCTACAGCCATACTTATCACTGGTTTAGCTTTAAGAATTTTAAATGTTTTCAGAAGATAGTATGAGAAGCTTTATTCTGAGACCTAGAAACATGTCCATCCAGCCACCCAAACTTACATGCTGGTGTGTGCTCGAGTGTTAACCTTTGATATGTAAGACATTGAATAGCGTGCATGTGTGTTTTTGTGCATGAGATGTGTTTACTGTGGCTTTGATCAGAAGAAATATTTTCAAATTACAAGAAATGAGAATCGAATTAATGTTGAACCCTTAAATTGATGGTCTCAACTGAACTTTAAAATTCTGGAGAATGCAATATGAAAACTCATATTTTATGATACGGACAGGCAACTGGAGTGGAATGTGGGCTGCTCTCTCAATTTAAATCTCTGTGGACCACGCACGGGGGAGCAAGATGCCTTCCACACTCAAGTGATCAAAGGATGTGGAACGAGTGTGGTCTGTCACTCAGCAAGAGAGGGTGGTCCCAGTGCAGTTTTGTGTAACTCGTTTATGCCACTGCTTTAAAAAACTATCGGCAGGACCTCCAATGCGTGTATCAGCCTGCTTAATCTTGCCACAAAAGTGTCATCACTGTCTGGCCCTGGCGTGAATTCATACCATTTTCCTTCCCTCCTTATCCTCTGATTTGATCTTCTAATTTATCATTGTATTCTTTATTCCTGAAACAACTTAAATATTAATTCCTCTCGATAAATTTTCCAAACCCATCCTTACCACAAGGTCTAGACAGAAATATTATTGGCAATTGCTTCATTTATTTATTATTGTCATATTTTTTCATTTTATTTATTTATTTTTAGAGAGAGGGGAAAGGAGGGGGAAAGAGAGGGAGAGAAACATGATATTAATAGGATTGCATTAGCTACCGTTTATTAAGCACCTACCGTAGGCCAGTTTGCATGCTAATTTATGTCCTTTAATCCTGCCAATCAACCTTGCAGTGTAGTGGTGGTTAACTGATATTATAGGCTTAAAGTATTTATACAACCTCCCCAGACATCACACATCTACAAGGTCAAGGTAAAATGGAAGCCTTGTCTGCTGCCTCCAAGACCTGCCATGTTATATCCCATCGACTACACTGCTTTCCCTAAGGTCATCTGCTGGCTCTTTGTAGACAGAGAGAATAGAGACGGGATAGCATTTATCAAGTGGTGTGGCAGAGAGCTTTCCCACGTGGTTCACCTCCTGCATGAACTCTGAGAACATCTTGAAGGTGTAAATGGTGTCTAAACCAGACCTCTGGGTTGGGCATGTAGGTATATCTAAAAAAAAATTAATTAAATTTAACCTAAATGAAAAGAAGTATTAAACTGAGGGGCTCAAGTCATACTGTCTCATCTAGTCACCTATCTCTAGGCAAGAACTATCATTAGCCACCCGTCCTGGATAAAAGGTGTTCCTGTTTTTAACCATTATTGCTACAGTTTCACCCAGAATGTTCTTAGGGTCTAGACCACCATTTCTCGAGGAATAGTTTTCTCTGATCCTAAATATTTGGCAAACTCTGCATAGTAAATTTACCTTATTGGAAACATTAGCATCGGCATATTAAAGACTCCAAGAAGAAGAAGAAAATAACCTTGTTCAGCCTAGCAATTCTCAAACTGGCATTCACACCATACAATTTTTTTTAATAACATCTCCTAGTCCTTGAACCCGGTAGCGCTGTAGAGCCCTCTTTGTAAAGAGTTAATCCTTCATTGATTGGCATCTTTATGGCTTTATGGAGGCTGAGTTAGACCTTAGTTTTAGTCCATCTCTCCTCTGTGTTCAGTGAGGAGCTTTGAACCATTTATTTCCTTCCCTTAACAAGGGGCTTGTTTTCCTAAACCTTGTGTTATCAGAAGGAGGCTCTCGGGGTCATTTCACTTTCCACGCATGTTTGGGATTTGTACAACAGCAGTGTGGTCTGAAGAGAGGCTGGAGCCGAAAAAGCCCTCTCCACTTAAAACCCTGTTTAGGGAGGGTGAGCAAAACCCTGACTTCCAAGCTCAGCTTAAGCTCGCCGCTGCCACAGGACTTTTCTCACCGCATTTTGCAAAGTGAAGTATAACATCACATATTGTCCTTCCACAGAATTCACATTTCCTCGTGTAGTTTCACGGACTATTTTCTCTGAGTGATTTCTCTGGAGGTCAAGGGAACTTTATACAACATCCTAAGTCATGGGACCTCCTACCCCATCCTGGGTGATATGTACCTACCACATTGGTGTCTGTAAATGCAGTGATCTTATCGGAGTAGAGAGTATATATATCGTGGACTCCAAAAGTCCATCTGCAAGTTCGTAGGCCTCAAACTTTAGGAATTGACCCCCCTCACCGCCTTCATTGTGACCACCCGTGTTCAAGAAACCATGGTCTCTGGACTGACTGCAGTAATAGCCTCCTAACTGGTCTCCCTGCTTTGGCTCATGTTCCCCTACAGCCTATTTTCGATGGACTGGAAACAGCCGATCTCTTGAACACTTAAGTGAGATCATGTCACTTCACTGTACCCAAACACCCAGCCTCCCCTGGCTCCTTCTCACTCAGAGTAAAAGTCTTACAATGGCCGGCAGGTCCAATGAGAGCTGCTCCCTTCCCCTGTCTGGCTTCCCCTGACTATCCTCTGGGCTTACTCTGCTCCGGCCTCTCTAGCCATCATGCTAGTCTCTGAACTTGCTTGGTGTGTTTCTACCTCAGGCCCTTTGCATCTGCTTGATGCAGAAATCCTTACATGTTTTTCGCCTCTAAGCCTGACCATGTGTGGCTTGCTTTCTCTTCTTCTTCCAGTCTTTGCTCAAATTTTTACCCCAACTCCCAGCTGCCACCTTGCCCGCCAATGCTTACTCTCCTCACCTGTTGTGCTTCTTCCTGAAGCTCTTATAGCCTAATAAACCATATCATTGACCTATTATTTTGTCATTTTGTTTTTGAGGGTTTTCTTCTGTTTGTTTTTTTTTCCTCATCTCTCCCTTCACTAGATGTAGGCTTCATGAGGTCAGAGACCTTTGTTGGTTTTATTCTCAAATCCCCAGAACAACGTGTCTTAGACGTCTGAAACTTAGAGTGAGGGAGCCCTTTGGTGATTCCCAGCCTGTTTCTACAGACTTCTGGGGTTGGACACAGGAAGCGATAGGAACTGGTAAGTTACTGCTAATATTTCAAAATGCCTAACACCTTTCTCTCCTCTATCCATAAACTCAAGTGTCATGCTTCTCTGCCTTTAGTTGACATCTCCTCAGCTCAGTGTGTTAACTCTGATTATATGTCTGATCAGCATCTCTGGCCACTGGTTGCAAGAGCCTTTGATTTTTAGACTTGGGGAAATGAATTAATTATCATGGAATCCTTGCAGATCAGTAGATGTTTTTGAAAACATGGACTCCATGGCTGGGGGAGGAGCACCGACTGAGTGCGAGCCCTGGATCTCCTTTATATGAGGAGGACATTGAGGCGCTGGAGATGAGGTGACTTTCTCAAGGTCACAGAGCAAGTCCCCGGCAGAATAATGACTAGAACCCAAGCTTTTGACTCCCAGCCCTGTGCTGGGTGCCATCAAAAACACAGTTTGCTTCAGAGGAGACATACACAAGCTGTATGGAACATTTGCATAACATGATACAGTAAAGACCGAATCCCAACTGAGGTTCCCAGCAGGAAAATAACAATTATTTAATCAGGGCTCTATTTATACTTTCATTGTGAAGGTTAGGTTAAGATTCACTGGCTTGATTAAGGGTGCTGCCTACACATGAAAGTGTTTACTGAGCTGGGCTCCCTGGAGTGAGATTCAGACAAACCCGTGACATCGAAAGCACGTTCTCTGTCCTGACAGCTGTGCACGCCTTTATGGAGAGCCAAGCCTTTTCCTTAAAACAAACAAATGCTTAGCCTTGAGGATAAACTGTAAACAGTCTGCCTACACAGAGGCCTTGTTCTAGGCCCTTGTGGCATTTCATCCTTAGTTTTCATCTTTAAACCCGATGAATATGAATATACCTAGAAATGCAAAATGAAAAGCTTCTGTGTACTCAAAAGCATTATCATGTGCCTTATACTATTTGATCCTTAGAATAATCCTGCAGGGTTGGAAAAGCTGATATTATTATCACTGTTCCACACATAAGGAGGCTAAAAACACTTAGGGGTTCGTTCAAAGACCTGCCCAAGGTCTCCCAACTTATTAGTGAAGAAAGGCACTAGCATGAGGGGAGGGGCCTGTTTCCTCATGGCTCAGGCTCAGTGCCAGAGCCACAGCCTCACCAACTGAATAAAGTGCTTCCTCACGAGGGAGAAGGGGACAGGGAGTAAGGGCTCCCAATGTACTTCCTTCCCTCTCCCAGCGATAGCACAAATGGTCTGAGACTCGAACCAAACACGGGAAATGGTTTCCAGTTTACAGAGCAGGAAAGGGAATACAAGAGGCCCCTCCAAGTCACCCAGTACTTGGAGCTGAGATGGAAGTGAAGGCAGAGCTGAGCTCTCTCCACCACCCTGCTGCCTGGCTTGTGTGGAAGGGGCGTCGTACTCAGGGGCTGTGCTCTGCAGGAAGCTGAGCCACAACTCCATCCCTTACTGGCTCTGTGGCCTTGGGCAAGTCATTCTACATTCCGAATCTCAGCTTCCTCCCGGCATCTTTTTGATGATTAAATGAGATAAAGGACCTAGAAAGTCTAGCTCTGCATCTGACAGGCCACAGAAGCAGAACAAGTAAGATTTATTTACCTTTGTGGGTGCATCATTCCATTTATCAAATCTGTACCGAGGATTTACCACATCCCCCAGCCTGGGGTTGGCAGTATAGGAAGAAAGCAGAAGCAGAGTATCTGCTGAAAATTGATTCACACAGTGACAATTTAAGACTTAAAAATCCCTGGCAAGGGTGTCATTCTTTTGCAAAAGATTGTAAGGAAAAGGTCATGGCATGATCAAAATGCCAATAAATACTGTTGGCATTCCAGCAGCACAAGTAAATAGGGAAGATGTTTGGGGTCAATAGGCCCTGACACCCTGACCTCTACCCTCAGATCACCCAGTCTGATTGCGTGAGAACTGGTGAGAACTCTCTGCACTCCTTCCCAGTCGCCCCGCTGTTCCCTTTCCTTGGCAGTGCCCAGAAAGGAAGCTTCCAGCCAGGCCTTATTGCCCCCAGCCCTGATCTCGTCTCTCCTGCCTGAGATGACTCTTGGAGACCCCACCCTCCCCCCAGAGCTTCCCACAGCTCAGGGTGCAGACGCCCTCCGCTCCGGCACATGCTCTTTCTCCCTGGCTTCACTTTTCATCTTCCTTCTCCGAGAACTGTAGTTTCTTTAAACAGACAAGCAATTACTAGTGTGTTATCCACACTTGACTGTTGGTACAACTCCCGCTGATGTACAGGAGCAGGCGGCTTGACAATGGGACACATTTCCACGGACTGCCACTGGAGATAAACGACATCTGTGAATGGGCGCACTTTTGTTAAACTTCTGAAGGCAGACAGGACAGGGAAAGCTTTCTCTTTTTTTGCTTTAAAAAAGAAAAAGGCTTTTTGAGAATGACTCCACCTCCTCCAAGATTCTCATTTCAGATTAGGCCATCAGGTGTATGGTGCAATCAGAGGCTTCCGCCTCAGCTGCAACCGCTGTTTGATATTCAAGTCTTTCAAAAATCCTTCCTGGTGACTGACACTTGCTGGCTGGCTGGCCGGCCCCAAGTCCTTGAGGACAGCTCTATTAAACACAGGCTTCTCTCTGACACACCCTCTCCTCCTCTCCTTTCCTCTCTCTCTCTCTCTTTCTCTCTCTCTCTCTTTCTCTCCCTCTAGTTCTCTTCTTTTGTTACATCCTTCTCTCCTTTCTCTCTCATTCCTCTCTACCTTCTTCTTTCTCCACCCACGTTCACTCTTTTTCCCTCATTCTCCTCTCTGGCTGCCATGTTGATTCCTGTTGTCTTTCTGTCCTTTCCACTCTAAGCCTGCATCTCCATTGGGCCTCATGGTCTCCTCCCTCTCCCTTCCAGCTCCCTGCCTCCTCTGAGCCTCAGGGACAGCCAGGCCTGTGGAGGCTACTAGGGTGCTAGGGTTGCAGCATGGCCTTTGCAGAGCGCAAGCTCTTTGAACTCCCTCTGAGGAGGGCATGGGTGCAGGAGGAAGATGTGCTCAGTAGGGTGCTGGGGGAGGGCTGGAAGGGACAAGGAGGGCATTTAAGAGAAATGCACATGAGTCAGAGAGACTGAGAGGAGGGCTAGAAAACAAAATGGAGCCATCAGCAACCACTGCCTGACTTTGGAGGCAATAAGGAGGGAGATTCATTAATCCCAGATTAAGCTGCCCTCTAGCCAGTCACCACTGCTTAGATACAAAGATACTAAGGGGAAAGCAATGTACTGATCAGTCTCTTAAAGGGCCACTCGCTGGCATCTGATACGTGAGTAAGTGGGGGTGGGGGATGGGGGATGACCACTTTGTTGCTATGGCTTCTCTAGGTGTTGAATGGGGAAGAGCATCTTTATAAACACTCTGCACCTCATGGGGAGCAGGGAGAGATTCAATTAGGTTTGAATGAGAAAGGTAACTTGAATATCAATTAATTGTCTAATTGAAGATAATGGAGACCTGGGGGCACCCTGCCAGGTTGATTCCCACACCCAAATCCAGAGATTTTCCTAGGGATTAAAGGCGCAATTTAATTACACATTTCTATTAGATTAGGCACTGATGGCATTCAGCACTCTGAGTTAATTACATAGTTAATTACACAGCCAATAACATCCTTTGCCTAATAACCCGACTGGATGCAGGCTGGGTCTGCAGAGGGAGCTCCTGTTCCTGTAATGGGAGCTGTGGGAGCCGAAGGTGGTAGGAGCATCTTCGGCAGGGGGGCGTGTGAATACTAATAGGGAATTATTCTAATTGTCCCTTGTTCTTGATGAACAGTAAATTATTCTCATAACATTTACCATTGTCCTCATTATCTAAGGGTAATCAGGAGTGAAGGGCTTCCAGAGGCGTCCCCTGTGGCAGCACTAACGGGCTACCTCCTTGGGGTGCCTGGCATCTCCAGGGTGACTGTCCCCTCTTCCTGGTCTCCTGACACGCTCCAGGGATGAGCTTTGCACTTGCCCAGGTGCTTTCACATGCTCATCTTGTTTGATTGCAAGCAAAGCTATGAGGTAGGTTCCCCCTTTCCTGTTTTATTTTCTAGGGGGCAGGTTGGCCCCCCAATTTGCCCAAGACAGAGGCAAGCAAGTGGTGGTGGAGTCTGGCTCAGACTCCAAATCTCACTCTTATTCCCCCACACGACAGGGCCTTTCAACCCAAAGTACTTCCTTCTGAGTTTTAATTCAAGGGTGAGTATGGTCTGAGTTTGCGAATACGGACTGAATTGAAGTTCCACATGTTGGCTGCCTGGTGGAACAACTACCGGAACTAAAACAGTAATGATTCCTGAGACTCCTGGAAACAAGCGTGGTGAAGACACGAGGAGCCTATGCGTGGAAGGGTCTGGATCTACCTACTCACCTGGATTTGGTCCTGTAGTCCTCAAATAGCAACATTCCCAGTGAAAATGGCAATGGCCTTTGTGTCACATAAGAAAAGTGAGTGTCTGGCCTACACAGACCACCATCTGTAGGGTGTGAGTCATGGGAGAAAGGCAGCTGAGGGCAGAGGAAGCAGAAGAAAAACCTGTCTCACAGCCTAACAGGGAAGCTGTCCTGGAGGAAGGAGGCTATCAGCAGGTGCTGAGTGACACTGGTCAGGCCGGCCTGGGAGAATGGTGAAGACAGACATGTCAATGGCTGTCACAGAATGATTGTCTGTGCCCTCCAACAGTTCATGTGCAGGAGCCCTGACCCCAGCGTGCCTGTGTTTGCAGTAAGGAAGTAAATAAAATGAATAAGGTCATCGGGGTGGGGCCTAATTCAATAGCATTAGTGCACCTTTAAGAAGAGACACCAGAGACCAGGAGAGGACGTGGCTAGAAGGTGACCGAAAGCCGGGCAGAGAGGTTTCAGCAGAACCTGACTCCCAGCCTCCACCACTGTGAGATGATAAATTTCTGTTGTTTAAGCCATGAAGCTGGGTATTTTGTTATGGCCGGCAGAGCTAACTAATACAATGATAAAAAATAAATAAAACCCAACTATGGTTTCGAAACACCTTATTCCCCTTCACTGCCTCTCCCTCTGACCCAAAACACACACTTTTTAATGCATGTCACGCATTTTGGACATTTTTATGCCATTCTTTATGCTTGTCTGTCAAAACACATCTGTTATTCAAAACTCTTCTCTAAGAGGCCATCTCAGTACTGGCTTCTTCCTTTTGCCCACCTCTCTGATTTATGCATGATCCTGCACTTATCACACTGCAGGATAGTGCTGTGTTTACACACCTGCCACCCCCCCCACCCCCCGACTGTGAGGCACACAAGGGGGGAGTGTCAACTTCGTTTTCTCCACCTGCCCCAGCTCCTAGAAGGCACTTGTAGCAGTCTGCTATATATCACTTGTCTCCGACAGCTGTAACAGAGCACCACAGCCTGGGTGGCCTGTATGCAATAGCACTTTACCTCTCACGGCTCTGGAGGCTGGGAAGTCCCAGGCGTCCTGGTTCATAGAAAGCCAGCCCCCACCCCGTTTTCTCGCCGTATCCACACATGATAGAAGGGCAAGGGAGCTCTCTGTGGCCTCCTGTAAGGGCACCGATCCCACTTAACTAGGGCACCACCTTATTACTTAGTCACCTCCTCTATTAATTATGTTTTTTATCTTCTGTATATTATGATATTTTAACATCTTTAGCAAAAAACCTTTCTGGCTGGAGGTGAAGACTGCCCCTCTGGGGCTTTCCTGTTCTTAGAGACAGCAAATGACACCAGTGGGAATGTGCCTTTGATCTGCAAACAGCCGAGCCAGCGTTGTACCTCCTCCACCCAGCTCTGCATCCTGGAGGGGATGTTCTTCTGACATCCCAGGCCCAAGGGCCAGGCAGCTAGGGGCCACTAGCCCAACACCATCAAAATGATCCAAACTAGACAATCTTCAGCAGCTTGCTATGCCCTGTCTTGTCTTTCCCATGGAAACCCCAATAAAGACAGTGGTCTCAGCCTCCTTCTTGCTCACCTTCTGCTTCCCAATGCAAAGCCACTCTTGCAGTCCCGCCTGGTGATCCTGCCTCTTGCTCTGAGGGGAACTGGGAGTTACAGCAAACATTTCTTTCAGTGCCATTGACTTCTCCACTTCTCAGTCACCCGTAGAAACTAAGACCTGGACAAAAACACCTCCCAAATGCCTCTCCTCCAAACACCATCACACTGGAGAGTAGGTTTCAACGCATGCATGCAGGGACACAAACACTGAGTCTGTGGCTGTGCACAATTCATACTTGTGAACTGAAATTGCTGGTTGGTTGGTTGGTTGGTTAGTTCGGCAGATGTTTGGAAAACTGGATATTCAATCACACAGCAGACTCAACTACCCAAGATTTCTTGTGCTGAGCTTTTGACTACACAGCTCTGGCCACCGTGCAGCTCCTGGACATGCCTCTAGGTGTGGTTTTGTTGGCCAGTAAACTTTGGTAGCTCTGTAGTCTTTGGACTTCAGTCACCAAGGGAGTCTTGACAGGGAATAGGTTCAGAAGGGCAAAACATCCATCTTGCACAAGGTAGTCTCCCCCCACCCTATATCTTCCCATATGGCCCTCTGCCCTGCTCCAGGGCCCCCAAGGCTTCCCAGCATCCCAGGCAGTGCATTCCCTGGGGACCAGACTTCTACTGGTGTCCTCTCACTTTCCAATCCCACTTAAGCCTGTCCACTGAGTAGGTCCTAATCTGAGGATTTTATCCTCAGCTTTCTAGCAAAACCAGCCTCCTCAATGCCCCATCACAGCAAGAGTGCTTGCTGTTCCCAGTTGAGGAAATTCTAGCAGTCTCAACTAAGGTTTAGTTAACAAAACCTCAGAATGCCTAACACACTGTATGCACTCAACCACAGGCTCCTTTCATTCCTAAACTTGCTGGCTCTCAACTGGCAGTGGCACCACCCCTGGGAGGCATACAGACATGGTACAGGCATTTCTGGTTGACGCCATAACGGGGTGCAACCAGAACAGGCCTGGAATGTCAGAAGAACATCCCCGCCCCCCCCCCCCCGCTACACTGGGGGTGAGGTACTGTCACTTAGTGGTCTGAGCAAGGATGTTAAATGTGTTACATCACAAGGGCTAGTCCTGTCCGAAAACGCCCATCACACCCCTGGTTTAAACACATCACATTGGAAGGAAGTCAGTCTGTCAGATGCCACTTGTCGCAGTCCTGGGGTATAAAGAGGGGGTTCTTAAGTTGGTGGACAGGAGGTGTTTTTGAGAAGTGGCTGCTCGCCCTGCTTATACCCAACCTGCCTCAGTGGGTTTGGGTAGAACACTCCTAGCCCTCCCTGCCTTCCGCAGACCCCGTCCTCCTCCCTGACCTGGGTCCTGGGTAATGCCGGGGGCCAGCTCCCTGAGTGTGTGGTCCCTGCAGTAGGAATAAGACAAGGACAGGGGACTCAGTGAGCTCATGCTCCCAGGATGCCGCATTGTGTTGGCAGGTGCTTTCTCACAGAGATAGCACTGTTTGCATCCTGAGCGAGGCTGCTGCAGGGTGGGCGGCCTCACGTCAGGGCAGCTGTGTGTGGGCCACTACCACTGCTGGCGCCCCTGTGAGTCAGTCACCAGTGTTGTCTCGGCTCACTTGGCCAAAGGGGCATGACTGCAACTGTGAGGTGACACTTCCTGGGGGAGCCCTCAGTCCTGAAAAATGCTTATCTGGGGAGTTTTACTTCTCACAGAAAAGTCAGGGAGGGATACCCCCAAGCCACATTTCAAGTGTGTACACTCAGGTTGTCAGAGGTGACGGAGGCTGCCAGCCACACTGCCTCTGCTCCTGGGGCCTTTCCAGAGTGGGATGCGTGGGCCCCAAACCCTCTCCTCTAGGCTAATGGGTGACGAGGCAGAGAACAGAAGCCATATGACTCAGGGTCCTTGGCTTCCAAGACTGAAACTGACACAAAGCAGGAATGGAAATTATTTGCAAAATATTCAATATTTAACTGATTTGTCAAGAATGCAATGAGAACAGTGTTCAGAATATAGTCAGGAACAAAGGGAAGTTGGGAAGTCACACCAGAGCCAAAATCGAGCCCAAAATCCAGACCTCTATGGCTACTGGCACCCAGCAGATGCTGCAGGCTGGCCTGCTACACTGGGCACGGCGTGCAGCCAGCTGCCTGCCTCCCCAGCCCCTCGAGAGACCGCACCGCTGCGGCCCCGCAGGGCAGCCCCTTCCCTGTCCTCCTTCCTGCAGCTCACACACAAAACCTGGGTGGCTGCATGTGATTGGCCAGTGGGGGTCAAAGACCCACGCACATTTCAACCCTGTTTCAAGGGAGGCTAGAAAAGTGCTTGGTCTTTTCAGCTCCCACAAGGGAAAGTGGGTCCTCCCTCCTTCCATGTGAATAGGCATGAAAGGAGATGCCCCAAATGTGGGAAATACATTTGGGTGCCAGATGCCAAAAATGGGCAAGTACCTATAAAAAAAAAACAAAAATCTAATAATAATGCAAAAGGACCACAGAGATTTCTAGCATAAGAAACGCCAAGTGATATTGATAATCAAGACAGGAAGAAATAGAGAACAGGTGGAATACTAAATTCTTGGCCCCCAAGGCTGAGACAATTCAGGAAATGAGATTTTCTTATCCTCCACTCACAGGATCAAAGAAGATTTAAATGAGTCACTTGCCTACAGTGACATCATTAGTTAGGGGCAAGCGAGGACCAGCATCCCTCCGCCCCCATCATCGCTCCTGGTGCTCAGTTCTCCAGAGGCCCTGCCAGCCTCGTAGGGAAACCTCTCCCATCCCTGAGAGGCCCAGGCCCTGAACATCCCCGGCCAAAGGGCCGACTTCTCCCCTGACGTGTGTTGCTTTAATTCACGGCTCCTGGGGCCACTCCCATGTAGGGACATCAAAAGCAGGCGGCCTGGAGAGAAGGCTAAAATCTAGAAAGAGGATGAGCAGTGCCATCCCTGCAGGGCTTCATATGGGCAAAACGGGCACGTGTGTGAAAGTGGCAGACTGCATTGTTGTCCCCACTTCTTCACCCCTACTGTGTCCGCACCTTACAAGGGCAGCCTTGTCACAAGCCTTGCATATTTCCATTCCCTTTCTGATGCCTCTGCCAGGACCATGAGAACACGCCTGGCTAGCAAACTGTTCCAGAAGACGACAGAGACACACCTGGAGCAGAGTCCTTCCAACAGAACCAGCCCGGCTCAGCCAACACCCACCCAAACCACAGAGGTGGAAGCACACACACTGCATGGCTGCTGTGAGCCGCTGGGTTCCAGCAGTGGTCGGCAGACCGTCGGTAACTGACCCATGCGACACACCTCAGGGGTTTTTTAGCGCCTAACTTAGAGTTCAGAATCTAGCAGCATGGGAATCAACTCCCTCCGGACACATACACCCATTCACACACGTTTGTTCACACACACAGGCACCCACGTGCACGCCAAGCACAGCCAGGCAACACTTTTTGACTTTGCTTCCTGCTCTGCCTAGAGCTGGCACAGCTAATGACATATGGACGTCAGCCCACAGTTGGCTTTATAACCTTGTCTTCCTACCTCCCACCCACCCCCAGCCCCTCTCCTGCCATGTGGCTGAGCGTGAGCCAGGGGCTGGAAGCATTCCTCTTTCCACCATGGGAAGAAGGTGAGGGGTAGGAGAGGGGATACGAAGGTAATGTGACCAAAGGCCTCCTGCCGCCTACAAGCCAACAACCAAGCATTTGGGCACTGAGGCTGTTTGGCCATTAGAAAATGCCAAGTGCAGCCCCCACTCTCGGGCTTCTCAGCACCCCCAGGAGATTACATGAAAGGGTCTCCAAGGATCAGCCTGGACATTCCAGTCACAGGGATTGGGCCAAGAGTATGCAATAGGGAAGGGGACAGAGTGGCTGAGTTTATTGCCAGCCAGAGGACAGCCTCACCCCAGGGAAGATGGCGAGAAAACAAGCGAGCAGAGCCGCACGGCATCTCAGCAGTGCATGTCCTCCCAGCGGGAGCTGAGAGGAGAAGCTGGCTGATGGCTGTTAACGTCTGGGAGTTAACCTACGGGAGCACCTCTGTTAGACACCGGCATGGACCACCTGAGACAGCAACACAGCACGCCCACCAAGGACCCACAGCCAAGCCCTGAAGCAGAAGGGAACCTTTCCCCTGCTCAGTCTCCTCTACAAACAATGGAGTCACTGGTGGGCAGGGGCTGCACGCAGCCCGTGCAGGGTGCTGTGGACCCTGGAGGGCCGCTCGGCTGAGAGGGCGGGGTGTCTCAGCGAGCAGAGCACTGCTGGCTGAATCCACCCCCGTCTCCAGGAGCTCTGAACCGTGAAGGGAACGAGCAGAAGGCATCCCAAGGAAACACTTCATCACCGAGAGACAACGTATTGATCATGGATTCCGGGCAGCTGATTTCTCAATTCAGGATGCAGTGAACGTTTTAATACATTCCTTTTCTGCAGGGAAGATAGAGACCCCAAGTTTCTGAAAGCTGCCTTCAGAGGGAGGACTGCACACAGATTCCCGCTGATTGGAAGGCGGGGCAGGGCTCAGGCGGACTCCACCACTCTGATCCAGGATTTGGAAGAAGTTTCCCCAGAAAAAACCTTTCTGCCTTAAGTTTCTGCTAATGAGGCAGGCATTTTGTGCTTTCTTGTTGCATTTTCATATAATATTCATTTTACTAAATCCCCTAAACATTAGTGAGGTCCCTTCCCTCTTGCCACACACCCCAGACTCTGGAGGCTGATGTGGGAGGTGCCTCTGACTTAGCTGGAGAAGTGAAAAGGACAATTAGGGAGCCAAGCAGCAGCCTCCCCCAGGGCCTGTGTCTCCTGTCTGGGAGGACGGCTCTCCCTGCGGCCGGGCATGGGCTCTTCACAGAAGGAGGGAGCCAAGAAGTACAGGACCGTCCAGTGGCTGCCAACGGAAGGGGTCCTCTGCTGCTGCTGGAGGGGCCTTGCAGGTGATGGGAGGGCAGGGGCTGTGCACAGGTGCTGGGTCCTGGAACCTTCTCATTTCACAGCCAAGGGCTCCAGGGCACAGAGGGGGAACGTGACGTGCCCAAGACTGAACAGCTTGGGATTTCATCTCAGGTCTGCCTCCCAGTGCTGTTTGACCTTTTTACGGGGCCACCTCCTCTGAACACGGAGAACTGTTTCCAAAGTGCCTTCCTGGAAAAAAGCAGACCTCATTGTGTTGCACGTTGCTTTCTCACGCTTCACAGAGGCTGCGTTTCTTCACAAATCAAAGGCAAGACCTTCTACCAGCAAAAGGATTAGGACTCGCAACACTTGATCTCCGGTTATGAAACCTAATCCGCGGTATCTCTGAGGTGTGCCACAGGCGTAACCTTTCCACCAGTGCAGGATCTCACCTTCGATTTGTAAAAAATAAAAAGGCAACGTCTGTGGGGCACAGTAAAGCAAAGCGCAATAAAACGAGGTCTGCCTGCATTTGCATCCGGCTCTGCCACTTTTTGTTTGACACCTTAAACAATGTACTTCACCTCTTGGTGCCTCATCTTCCTCACAAGTGTGCTGGGACTCCCCAAACCCATCTCAGAGTCAGGTTATGAGACATCATGCATTCGAGTCCTCAGTGCAGTGTCTGATGTCTACCAGACCACTTACTGGGTTTTTGTTATGTTCTAAGCGTCGTTCTGAATGTTTGAATACATGTTTTTCTTTAACGCCCCCGGCAACCCCTCCAAGTGGGACCTGTTGTTGTCCTCATTTGTACAGATGAGAAACCTGAGATGAGGAGGAACCGAGGCACGGTCCTGAGGTCACACGCTGGCACCTGGAAATGCCAACCTTCACACCTCAGCAGCCCCAGGAAGCCCCTGAGCCCTGCTGTGTTCCCCCTACGGTCTAGACCCAGGTGGCCATGAGCGTCCTAGGCAGAGCAAAGCTTGGGTGAGAGCCCCAGTAATTCTTCATGTTGCTTCTTGATTCTTTTCCTGCCCCCTTCTTCTTTTAACAGAAAAAGATTTTTATCTTTGGTTTCGATCTTTATTATCACCAATGAGAAGATTCATAGAATTAGAACAAGGCCGGTCCCCGGGGCCATGAAACACTACCACTAAGTTATCAAAGCCCTTGGGTTTGGTCATAGCTCAGCAGACTTCAGCCCTGAGCTGTCTGTCCTTTGTCTGGGCGTAACCTGCACACTGAGGAGGGAAAACAAGCTGTGAATGAGTGAGCTGGCAGCCAAAGAAGTTCACCCAGCATTTGGGACTGAGGCCCATGGGGTGTGGGGCAGCCCAATACTTCCATGCAGAGGGTTCAAAGGTCAGCAAACTCAAGCAGGCAACTTGGCGATGCAATGTTAGAACCCCGGCGGGGGGATGGCATCCTTGCTCTAAGTCTGGAATGGCAGTAACAGTAAATCATGTTGTCTCTCTAACTCCTGTTCTCGTGGAAAATTTTGCTAGCTGATCGCAGTACCATTTTGTCCTGTGTCTATATACGGCTTCAGTATTTTTCCCATCTGCCTGGAGTTAGTTCCTCATCTACCCTTAAGGAGAAATACATCTTGGGGGGCTAGGAGAAGCAGGATACCACCACAAGGGCATCATTGGATTTATGAGTTTAAGCAAGGCAGGGTACTCTAAAGAAAGCCTCCAGTTTTTGTAAGACACTAGAAATAAGACCAGGGGTATATCTTGGGCCAGCATGGTAATAAGAAGAAAGGTTATGAATGAGACATCGTAGGCAAACAGGGCTCAGCCTCAACCCACAGTGAGGTGCTTAGACAACAAAATTTGCCTTCGAACACCTCCCAGAGGACTGGGCTATCCTTCCTTAGGTACAACTATCTCTGTTCTGGACCGGGTCAGCCCTACACCCGGGGGCACCAAGCCATCCTACTGTGAGCAGCCAGGGCCGGTGAGGCCTGAGAGGTCATCAGTACATGGAGGTGTCCATGTGCAGAGCTCTGAGCCCAGCCCCAATCCAGCCTGGGACCTGAGTCCTGGGCCAAAAAGGCTTAGCCTGGCTATCGAAGTGCCCTGCCGTGGGGAAGAGAAAAGTGGCAGATAAACTTAGGTTGCTCTGAAATTGGGGGTGGCCCCTCTACATACATAAGAAGTAAAGTTTTCTCTAAGCCTGTAAAGCGTGTTTATTTGGTGACTAAGAACTTGGGTTCAGTTTGACCCCGGGTCTGCCATTGACTAGCTGGTAACTTGGGGACAGTACTCGACCTCTCTAAGCCTTAGTTTTAGCATTTATAAAATAAAAACTTCTAAAATCTATGTCTTCAGGTGCTTGTGAGCCTCAGGTAATTATGCAAAATGCTTGATGATCTTATTTAACACAGTACACACAGTGAGAGCTCAGTAATTTCTATCAGTGAAGAGTTTACAGAGGAAAAACCTGGTTGAGATAATAGTCGGGCCTTTATTATGTATTATATACCAAACATTATTCTAAGTATTTTATATGTACTGACACAGTTAATCCTCATAATAATGATGGAGGTAGATGGCATTGATGACCTCTATTAATGGACTTCTTATATTCTTTCACTTTGCAGTATGACTTCCCCCCATAATAGATTGAGTCTATTTGCCCACCACTTGAATCTTATGAGTTTCTTTGACCAGAATAATGTGGTAGTAGTTGTGGACGATACCAGCCAGCAGTATCCATCTCGGCTGCAGATGTTCATCAACACGCGAGAAAAACATACACAGAGACAACCAGGTCCTGTGGGGGAATAGGAACAGCAGGGCCACTCCTCACGTGGGGAGCGCCTGTGCCCCCTCTGGAGAGGCTTTTTATTGGTTTCCTTTGAATACGAATTCAGGTAAAAGCTCATTACTCATTGCTAGGAAGTAAGGATCAAACAATAGATAATGAGGAAGTCTGAGGGCCTATTTTGAGTCAGGGTCAAAGAGCTGTAAAACTTTAACGAACAAACTTACTTCTTCCTTGGACCCTTATCATTCAACTGAGAGCATTCTAAAAGCAGGTTTCACAGGATTTTACATATTCTTTCTTAGGCCTGATCACCCGGGGAACCCGCCCTTTTCAGCACAGAGCTGCACCACCCTGTCATTGTTTCAGGCTTAGGTGGAGCGAGGGAACTAAGGCAACCAAGAGATAAGGAGATTTTCTCCCAGACGATGAGGACTCAGGCTAAGTCAAAGCCGAGGAGCGAGGGTCCATCACCCCTTTTGCCGTAGCCCCCAAAGTCCTTTCTTGGGGGCCTTTCACGTGATCATGCCTTAGGTCGTTCCCCCCTTGGGGAATCTTACCCATCATTGGCTGACTGACCAAGCATTGGGGTCCAGGCAGGGTGAGGTATGAAGGAGCAGAAGCGGTGCTCCTGTCAGGGAGATAAGCTTGTCTCCTTGCTGGTTTATGGTTCTGAGGGTGTTCCCTTAGCCTTAGCCTTAGCCTTGGCGGGGTTACAGCTTCTGATACCAGGCAGGGTGGTTCCCAACAAGTAGTGATACTGTGCTAATTCTGGGCCTCACACACATCTGTCTCTTGGAATCCTGCAGTTGCTGTGTAAAGAAGCCTAGACCATCTGTAAGAAGCCTCCAGCCCCACGTGTTTTAGCTGAAGCCACTAGGCAAGGCTACCACCAGCTAACCCAAAACACGTGTGAGAGACTCCTCCAAGATCAGCCGAGCCACTTCCCTGACCAGATGCATCAGGGTGATCAAATCTACCCAGTGACCTCCTACGTACACACTTTAATCTATGGAGTTTTGAGGCAATTTGCTACACAAAAATCACTGACACAATAACTTAATTAAGTAAAGTTGAGAAAATTGAGGAACCTGAAAGTTAAGAAATTTGCCCCCGGTCACACAGCTAGTAAGTGATGGAACTGGGGCATGAACACAGGCTAGTTCGCTCCAGAGTCTGCCCTCATAATCAGTGTTCTGCAGCGTTTCTTTGGAGGTGCCACCTTCCTCTTCTACTATAGAAAGAAGTACATGAAAAAAAAAGATTTCTTACTTCTCAGATATTGTTTAACCAAGTATGCAACCACATTCTAAGGCAGTTCCAGACAGGGTTTAGGGCAAACGATCGGTCCCTGCCATGGCCACCTTGGGCAGTTATGAGACAAGCAAGATCTCAGCCTGGCTGGATGTGAGGCACTTTATAAACCAGTGTTTAGAAATAGAATTCCACTGCCTTACACCTGGGGACTGAAAAGTTTCACTAATCAGGTAGGTCTAGGCCTGCCAATGGTGACAAATAAACATTCAAAGCTCAATAGCTTACCCCGTCAATGATTTCTCTCTCATTGCTATCACATGTGGCCTGCCTAATCGTCACCAAGAAATAGGGAGAAGACAGGAGCAACCGCCAGGCCAGGAATACTTTGCATCAATTTGACCCATCCTAACTTCAAGGGAGCCTGGGACATGTAGTCTTCCCATGTGCCCAGGAAGTAGAAATGGCATGATAGACAAACAGCACTGTCTCTATGTAAGTATCAAGGAGCTACTGGGTGTTAATGCAATCACCGCCCAGGACAGAGGGCGGGCCCCGGCAGCCCCGGTCTCAGCTGCCCAATGGGAACGCTGTCCCGTGTCCCAGCTGCAGTGCTTGTTTCACTCCACCAGCTCCCCCAAAGCCAGCTCTGCTCAGAGCCTCCCTCCCTTTGGTGAGCTTCCAGGGCGAAAGTCAGAGTTACATTAGTGCTCCAACTACCTGAGGGGTGACCAGCTCCCACTCCTCACCCATTCCTCTGAGGTGGATCTCCCCAAATGCTGAGACTTCCCAGGGAGTCTGCTCGATGAAACCATAGATTCTCACCGCCGCGCCCCCGCCCCGCACACTTTAAATGCCTAAACAAGATTTCAGGGGCTCCCCACACCCCTGTGAGCCACCAGGTGATGACACCTTGCATGAGAAACTATCACCTGGTTTACCCTCCTCATCCAGTAAGTGAGGGAACGGGAGGCCAGATTACTTCATTAACTTCCCAAAGGCAGACCGCTAGTGTCCATGGCGGCAGTAATGGGAGGTGTGTCCTAGAATCGAAGGACAGATTCCCGTGTGCAGGCAGGTCCATAATTCTGGTTGTCCGCCCCACTCCCACCAACCCTGAGTGTCCCGTGCCAGGACAATAAAGGGGGCCTGTGAAGAGTGGTTCCGTGTGTGCACAGCAGGTGCTTCCATAACTCAGGCTTAAGTGGGGGCTGCTGACCCCCTTTCTTCCGTTTTCGAGGCCTGTTAACAATATGTCCTTTATGAAGTTGTCATGAGAGTGTGATCTCATGGCTTCGGCCTGGAGGTGTGTCTGTAGAGAGAGGAGGGGACAGTGGGTGGGGCCCAGTGGAGGCAGGGAAGAGGCTGGGACAGCAAGGGCCCATCAACCAAGACAATGAGGCATTCAGCTGAGAACAATAGAGAATAACTAGGAGGCGGAGGAGGTGACAGGCCTATTCCCCGGGAGAGAGCCTCCCAGGGCCGGGCGGATGCTATTCCTAGCGAGGAGCAGGAGCGGGACTCCTCGCCCTTCTCCCTCTCCGGGTCTCGCTGCCTGGCCTCCTTCTGGGCCCCCTTGTGGCCTGATTCCAGGACAATATGTGGACACTGTCAGCCGCACCCCAGAGCACTGCTCAGGAACACTCTTCTTTCCTGAGGGTCAGGATACCAGGTCACTATAAAGTCAGCCAGAACTGAGGAAAAGAAAGGAGGGAGAGGTCTGGGAGCCGCCAAGATCAGCCCACATTTCTGCCATTGTACGATGGTGGTGCCCTGTCAGGAGGCAAGGTTCCTGAGTGGAGTTTGTAAGCTCACAGGTCTGTTTTCTATACACCCCCCCCCCCCGCCCCTTTCACCGCTTCCCCTTTTATTGCCAATTTAGTCCTCAGGCCTGTTTCACAGGTGAGGAAACAGCCTCGGGAATGTGGAATGGCTTGCCCAGGATTGCACGGACAGTGTGAGCAGAAGCAAGTCCCAGGCTCAGGTCTCCTCCCTCAGTCTCAGGGCCTCTCTAGTGCATCGTGTGGGACGAGGTGCACATGTGAACCGGGTCCTGAGTGTGTGTGACCTTGTTTTCTAGAGTGTCAGCTTTTGCAGCAGGTCAGGGTGCCTTCTCCCACCAAATAGGGGGCTCAGTCACCTCACCCCTCTGGCCTTAGATGACAGTGCGGAAGTAGTGTGAGTGTGCATGTGGTGTCAATGTGATATGAGTGCGGTATGAGTGTGTGATGTGAGTGTACGGTGTAAGGATGTGGTATGTGTGGTGTGAGTGTTTGTGTGTGGTATGTGACTCTGTGTGGTGTCCATGTGACATGAGTGTGGTTTGACGTGAGTGTGATGTGAGTGTGTGGTGTGCACAGTGCGTGGGCGCATGTGGCATTGGATGGCAGTGCGCTGGCTCAGGGCTGGCATCAAAGCTGGCTGAGAGCCCAGCCAGCAGAGGATGAGGAGGGAAGTGACTGCTTCTCCTTCCTGACTCAGGTCCCAGAAATGCCGGCTCGCCCCTGAGCGGCTGAAGAGGCGGGTGGACTCTGTGACACCTTCATTACAGCCACTCTCATCACAGAGCACAGAAGACCGCACAGTTGCCTCGGGCCCGATTTTTCACCCAGTGCTGGAGAAAGGCTGGGGGAGGGCCTGGCCGTGGCTCTCCCTGCATGCCTGGGCCAGACACGACACCCGTGCCAGCCCCCTCTGTGACGTGGCTCTGCACAAACACCACACACTCTGGCATCTTCCCATTGGCCTCCAGCTCTTGTGATTGCAGGAGCAAGAGCAGATCCACTTCAAAAATGGGCTACGCAAAGGCACATAGTGATGGCCTGGAAAACATCAGCTCGAACGTCGCCGTGCCTTCAACATTTCTTGAGTATCAGCTGTATACCGTGAACCATGCATAGGCACAGGAGTTGTGCCAGGCAGTGATGTACTGACAGGCAGCTCCTAGTTCTCAGTGGCCTCAAACAGCAGACACCGTCAGGTAGGTAGGTAGCTGGTTCGTTCATCACCTTCCTTGTCTGTCACAGATTGTCTGAGAGTAATGCTCCCCATCATCCTCACTTCCGCACCCAAATATCCCACTATTTGAGGCCTTGCCCACCACTGTGGCCAGCTGGGAGCTTAGAAATCACACACTGGCTCTTACCATCTCCACCTAGAGTTCCCATGGGTCACTGCTGCTCACATGTCATTGGCCACATCTGACTCTAAGGATGCAGGGCAATGTAGTCCTGCAATGTGCCCAGGGGAAGAATCGGGTGTGTCTGTGGCCTATGCTGATAGCGACCAAAGCAGCGGGTATCTGTGGGCTATAGAATCACAGAATATTAGAGACAGGAGAACCTAAAAGGTCACCCAATAGATATCTCTTAATTTATAGTAAATCAAGGCTCCAAAAGGGAATCATTTACCCAAACGTACAGTGTTCAGTCTCATTGCCCCCTTGATGTTAGGGTAGAGAACAAATCCTTCGCATGGCCTTCCCCCAAGAGCCCACCAGTCCTGGGCCCCAAGGAAGCCTTCCCAAACCCGCCAGACTCAAGCAGGCTGCCTCCTAGGCGTTTGTACTTTTCCTCTGTTGCCCTTGTCAGAGTCCTTGTTTTTGAATTTGGATGAGGTGGCAATACCGTCCTTCTCCACTAGCAAGTGTGCCATCTGCCCGGGAGCAAGGATGAGGCCATGTCTGCTTGCTCACCTTCGTGCAACAAGATCATTTATCCTGCTCCTGTATCTCAAACATGCATGCATGTATGTAGTAAGTACATGACACACTGTGTTTTGCAGAGACTGCACACAGCAGGGGCAGGTACAACAGACAAGGCTGTGAGCAGGGCCAGTGCCTTACCTCACCATCCCCAGCACTTACCTGTGTCTGGCACCCAGTAGGAGCTCCTTACATGCGTGCTTGCTGCTATGGAAATCCAAGAAAATAAAAGCCACAGTGAGGCCTTCCCTGAGGCTGCACTGAGGAGTGTGAGGTCTCCTCCTTGTGTACATCACAGGGCAGTGGTCATGGGTGAGGCAGGCAGGTGCCCCATGTGTAGTCAATGAGATTGAGCTGCTGGTGCAGAATATCTCCCAGGCCAGCCAGGCATGATCACCACACTAGTCCTTTGGGCTAATGCTGATGGATTGCAAATGAATCCGCTAGTAAATTACTGGTGGTTAGTTGAGTTGAATAACCATTAACACTTTGGGTTGCCATTCATTTTTTATCACCCATTATTACCTTGCTGTGAATTACTAATCACAGACTGGGAGCCTGGGGCACAGGAATGGGAAAGGCAGCTGTGAGGCTGGGAGCAGCGAAGCAGGAAGCAGAGGGCCAGAGTGCGAGTGTATGCGAGTGCAGGAGGGAGCTGAGGCCGGCTTGATGGGAGTGGGATCAGCATTGTGTGGGGCAATGGGGGGGGGGTGGCAGCCAGCGTGGCCCACCCTGTAGCCCCCTCACACACTCCATACCCATTTTGCAGTGACAGCATTTAAACCACAGCTTTGTGGTGAGAACAATGAATTTCTCTGTTCAGGTGTCTCTCCTGGGCTCTTTGCTGATGGTCCCCCCTGAAAAGTGCTTTCTGCCCCCCACCCCCCATCTCCTGGTAACCAGGCCTGCCCCCAGACATGCTTCTCTTACACCCCGTGTACACAGAACGGAGCACACAGATAAGCTCATACACACTAGGACATTACAGTGGATATCTCACCGGTTTGTCACGCTGCCAGCACTGGGATATTGTATTTCATTTAGAAACACCTATTGATTTCAAACTCCTGTATAACTAACGGTGAGAGTTCGGGCATCACTTACACATCATTGAGGGGATTTACGCCCGGCCGTGGCCACGGCTGCAGAAGTGGCTTGCGGTACTCTCCGGACCCACAGCGCAGTGGGCCCCAGACCACGCCAGTGCTGACTGTCCCCACTCCTGGCACTGACAAGGTAGCAGTGACAGCTCATTTTCAATCTGCGGACTCAGCCTGATCTTTGTGGAGAACAAAATGAACCACTGGGAGCGATGGCTCTAATTGGACTTGGATTCCTCGATTTCCCAGGGACTTGGGCTCCTCCTTGTACCACATCAAAGCTTTTCTAGTTTCTTGCCTCCAGGCTTGTACCTTAGCTCCATCATAACCAAGCAGCCTTATCAGATCCTACATTCAGCGTTCCCACATCTGCACCCGACCTCTGGTGTTAGATGTCCCCTCAGCCAAAGTCCTCACCCTCAAACCTAGGCCTGTCCATGTGGACAGAGAGTCTAAATGGGATTTTTCTGTGTGGATCTTCCCCTGGTGCTCTTCCTGAGTTGATGTCTGGCACGGACAACTCTGTCTTTAGACTCCGGTCCCTGTGTGCAAGCCTAAGCCCAGCAGTCGCAGGGCATTCTACCCCAGACTCACCCTCACACGGCCCCACGGCCTGCCTGGCCTTTGCCCCCGGTATAGCCCCGGTCCTGGCTCTACCAAAGCACTGCCCTGTGAGCACTGGCTTCAGGGGAGTTCTAGCCTTCTCCGTTAACTGCGTTCTGGAAAGGCCTGAGGAAGGTGCAGATTTGATTCAGAGGTTGTTGTTTGTTTTGGTTTCTTTTTATTAAGAGAAAGCTCAGGGGTCACATTGGTGTTGTTTGTTTGGTGTGTTCTGTTGTTGGCACTTTAAGGTACAATTATATACAGCAAAATGCACGGATTCTGTTTATGTCCAAAGAATTGTATGTTTTATCCGTTCTGTCCACCTTTCATCTATTTTTTAAATATGTTAATCATAACATATTTTGAGAACCTTAGCTGTTGATTCCAAAAGTTAGATCTTTAGAAGTTTGCCTCTTTGACTATTCTATTTCTTACTTTTAAGTTTCCCTTCCCTGCTTCTTTGCGTGACTAGTACCTATTTTATTATATGACAGATTTGTTGATGAAATATTTTAGAAACTCTGGATTTAGTTCAGTTAGTTTTGAAGGGAAAAGACATTTAAAGTTTAAAAATAGAAAGTCTTAATGAGCTGATCATAATTCTAAGCATCAAGAAAGATTAGACTTACAAAGTCTGAGATAGACAGAGATCCAGCCTGAGTGAGGGACTCCTTAGATGTTCCCCTCCAAGCTCGGTTGTCCCTGCATTGCACCTCGTTCCTTTGTTGTCTGTGGCATGGACCTGTTGCACCTGTTCCGTGCAGCGCAGCTGCGGTCCTGAGGCTCAGGAAGACTGACTCCCACATTTGTGGCACTGGACTCGGTTCATGTTGGGGTTCACCAAGTAGTTTAGAGGGATGGAAGTGAGGAAAGGGGCTTCCACAAGTCAGGGGCGGGGTGGGGGTGTCCCAGGCAGCATCTGGTCCAGCTGAGGGGCCCAGCTCATCAGGATGACTCACTTTAGAATGATGGAATGAGGAGATGCTGTAGGTGCTACAGAGAGGATCAGTTCACTTTTTTTGCATCCGAAGCACCCTTAAATTTAGAGCTTAAAATAACAGACTTTTATTTATTTAGCTCACGATTTCACAAACAACTAGTGTGGGCTAGGCTCCGCTGAGTCGTCGTTTTTGTCCCAGCGGGGCCCACTCAGGAGTCTGCAGGCATCTTCCTGTGGGGGTGGGGCGGAGGCTGCCTAATACAGGTTGGCCTCAGAGGGAATGGCTCGCCTCTGCCCCCTGCAGTCTTTCCAGGAGGCTGGCCTAAGCTTCTTGCGTGGTGGCTGAGAAAATTTCCCAGAGAGAACAGAATTGCCCCAGGGTCTCCTGAAGCCTAAACTGAGAACTGGCGTATTTCATTTCCACTGCATTGTATCAGCTGAAACAAGTTGCAAGAAAATCTCAGATTCAAGGGGCAGGAAAGAGACTTCAATTATTTATGAAAGCACCTGCAAAGTCAAATAGAAAAAGCAGTAAATACCAGGAGGAGTGAACAACTGTGGTCAGTTTTTGTGGCGATTGAGTATGTGGAAAGGAAGGATACATCCGGAACATTCTGGGTTAGGGGAAGTTGAAGACTTTGAGCGCCTTTTCACTTCCACGGTAATTACAACTGTATCCCTCTCCCAAAGCTCTGAAGAGGCAGCACAGTGTCACGGAAAAAGCATGAGCCTTGGAGTCTGACAGACCCCAGTCACTGGCTGTGTCATGATGCTAAAGGTACGGAAGCTTTCTGAAATTCATCCCACATGAAATTTGGATGATCACTGTCCACTTCAAATGATTGCCATGAAAATGTGTCCACCGATAAGGCTCCTGCCTGACACCCAGCAATCACTGAGTCGTGGTAACGTGGCCGCCACTCATCCTGCATCTAGTTTTGGTCTCTGCTGTGGACACTGCACTGACTCCTATGGTCCCCGGGGGTGGCACTGGGGAGCCGGAGGGGCCTGGGACCTCCATCCCAGATTGTCATTTAGAAGTAAGGGAACTGAAGCCAAGTGAAAAGGACGTCTCCAACGCCTCGTGGCTCATCCAGGACTGTAAGTATCAATTCCTTTACTTGTCACCTGTGAGGTTTGTTATCATTAACTCTTCGCTAAAGTGACCTTGTCCTTTTTGGGAGCCTGTTAGTGTCTTAACCTTAGCAGCCCTACCCCGTTTTCCAGGCAGGTGCTCTGCAGCTATCACAGTGGCTAGCAAGGGCAGGCTCTGGTGAAATGCAGGTGTGTGACTGGGTGTGAATAGTGAAAGACAGAAATGTCTTTTAAGGCATCCTAAGTGGTCAGCAGAATGGAAGTTGTCCACAGGCCTGGTGGAAACAAGCTGAAACTAAGAATATTCAGATACCAAAAAAATCTTATTTATCTATCATACTCTTCTAAGCTGACCTTGAAGTTATAAATCAGGAAGAAATAGCCCTCACCAGTGTGGCTCAGTGCTTTGGGTGTCATCCCACAAAGCAAAAAGTCACCAGTTTGATTCCTAATCAGGGCACATGCCTAGGTTTCAGGTTTGGCCCTGGTTGGGGTGCATACAAGAGGCAGCCAATCTGTATTTCTCTCTCACATCAGTATTTCTTTCCTTTTTTCTCTCCCTCCCTTCCCCTTTCTCTAAGAATAAATAAGTAATTTTTAAAAAAGTTTTATTTATCTATCATATTCTTCTAACATGACCTTGAGTTTATAAATCAGGAAGAAATGAATACAGATTTATAAATATCAAAAATCACATTCTTTATTTGAATGTATGAATATCCATCATGGCCCTAATGTGCATCTTCTCATTTTTCTCCAGAGTCTCCCTCCACGTTTTCCACTGTGTCCAGGAGACAGGCCTCTACGAACTGCTCTCTTGCTAGGGTGACCAAGCCTCCTGGCTTGACCGAGACGTTTCCAGCTTTAGCACTGACTGTCCTGCATTCTGGGATGCTTCTCGGTTCCAGGCACACTGGGGTGGCTGGTCCCATTACCTCTTGCCCTCTGGCTTCTCTTTGGGCTTAGCCTATGAGAAGCACCAGCAGGAGACCAGAGGGTGGGGGCAGAGTGAGATCAGGATACTAGTGTCTGGGCTCCTTTCCGCTGAGTCCCTGCTGATTGGCAGAAACTGTCCTTCCTTTTGCCAAAGGCAGTTTTTTATTGGACAGGCTTCTCCTGACGCTACCCTCCAAGGCTTGGCTCTGTGAGACCGGGGAGCTCGATGCCTCCTCTGAGCCCCTAGAACTAGGGTACTCTACTTTTCCATAACCCGCACCTAGGTCTTTGTAAGTGTCCCTTTATTAAATTCCCCTCAGATCTGTGAAGAATGCCACTCATTTGCCAATGAGGCTAGGTGATGCTGGCCCTGGCTCCTGAGAACTGTGCTCAGTACTGTTACCCACACAAGAAAATTGTAAGATGTGCTCCCTGCTTATAATTGAGTGGGAGAGACTCATTTGTAATAAAGTCATGGAAAAGCAATAGAACCACACCCGAGCCTCTGTTTTTCCAGCTGTGAAATGAAGGGGATGAACTTAAAACATGTTTTCAGGAGTTTCACAAAGCAAGAAGAACTTTTCTGCCAATCTTTAAACTTCAAGAACCCTCTTTATTACTGCCTGACTGGTTTTTATTTAAGATAAACAAGGACTGTGTGATTCTACCACACCAAGTCTTCTGACACGTTAATAAGGTGGTAGCTGAAATGGAATGTTCGGGGAAAGCCTAGGAGAGGAGTGAGCAGGGCTGGCTTGACCTTGTCACAGAAGGCGTCCTCTGGAAGCTGGCTGCAGCATGCTGAGGTTCACGGAGGGGCAGTCTGGGGCACAGGAGAGCCCGTGAGGTGAAGGCATTCCAGGAGAGTCAAGGCCACCAGTTCAAACAAGCCCTGCAAGGAAGCCTGGTGGGTGATGGAGAGGCGACAGAGAGGCTGCAGTGACGGGTTTGGGAGGAACTCCCAGGGAACCGAAAGCCTGTAACTCCAGGACAGCCTGATGGGCATAGGTTTCCTGCTGTTCTGGGTGGGGAAGAAAAGAGTCTCAGATGTGAACATAGCCTCTTCTTTCTTAGATGGACTTTCCTTACATTTGGCCTGTAGTAAGTTCACGTTAAGATTAGTGCCCAAGCACTAAGTCCCCTGCAAGCAGCGCAGGGGATGTGGGAGGGCGACCAGCCTCCCGGACAGATGCGCTGCTTTGTATCCGACACCATTTGAGAAGCCATCACTCAGAAGGGAACCCAACTTCGGGCTTACATTTCAGAACAGTGGCTTTCAAAGGGCCCGGATCTACCATCTGGAGAAACCCTTCACACCGCTGTGGGTTTCCTTTAGAAACAGGTTCCCAAAGTGCGGAGCTTCCCCTCATGGCGGTGCTTGGTGACTGTCGACACGCTCACACAATTAACGTGGATGGGAATACAGATCAGCCCAGGGAAAGACACGATTAAGTATCAGGCAGAGGGTTTCGGAAGGGCTGCCTGCGAGGGGTTAACCCAGTCCTCGTACCACACCAAAGGCATCAGCAGTGGCGCAGACCCAAGCCCGCTGAAGGGGGGAGCTCCCAGAATGCAGCAGAAGGCCAGATCTGTGGAGTCATTCCCAGGTGACACTGCTGGAATGTCATTTAAAGTTCACTTTCATTATTTTAATTGTCACTGTAAAAATTTCCCATTCAGAACTGATTATGTTCTAAGAGAAATCAGAACTTAAACTCCAATCAATCATAATTGAATGTGTTGTTGCAAGTGGCGTAGAGCGCTCTGCCTCGGATGTGATTAAGACAAGTGTTAGCTGCTCATGCAAAGCTGCAGGGAGATTTGGGAGCGGGCAGGATTAATTCCGAATAATTTACGTGGCCAGAGCTATCAGACAGGAATAGAAATGCTTGAGAGGTGCCCACATGCACTGAGCGAGGGGTGGGGCTGCTTTTTCGAGGTCAGACGTGAAGCAGCAGAGATGTGATGGGGTTTGCGAGGTGCTCTGCTCTGTGCCAAGTCCCAAGCTCCATCCCAAAGTGTGGGACTCAGTCCTGGATCTTCCTGTTCCTGGCTGTGTGAGTTTTGGTAGGCACTTCATTTCTTCAAACCCAAGTTTCTCCTTCTTTAAAATTTCTACCTGAGGAATTGAAGAGCAGTCCATGGCTTAAACAACGTAATGCAACAGTGCCCTGCACATGCTGAAGTGCTCCTACGTGCTAGCTTTCATTATTACTCATTCAGCTTCACACATGGGATGAGACTCAGGTTCAGTGGCAGCTGAACTGGGCACTACAGGGTGGGAAGAAGATGATGTGAGTGTAGCCATCAGACGAGCCAGACCAAGACGCCCATGTCATTGAGAGGGGTCCTCCGGTACCAGGGTCAGAGTCCCAGCAGACAGGGGTCGCCGTTCTACCAGCTGCTGGCCCTCCTTCTCTAGTCTCCCCCAGGCCCAGCTGTGCACACCGCTGCCAGGTTTAAGGGCCACCCTTGCTGGGATCCATGGACCTTGGTTCTTTTGATTGCAGAGAGCCAAGAGTAAGGTAACTTGTTACAAGACCTGGCACCAAACTCAGCCCCTTGAATGGAAAAGTTAGACTCACCTCTTCTGGAACTGCGCAGGTCCATTTGTCAAGTTTCTTAGTCTCTGAGGCTCAATACCCACATCTGGAAAATGGGGTGACAGTGACCTCACGGGGCCATGGAAAGGATGAACAGAGAACTGACAAGTTGTGGGCTCTTATGAGGGGAAACACTCTTCCTTCTACCTTTCTAGGCTCTTTGGCTGGTCCAATGATCAAATTAACATAAGACTGATTAACGAATTTCATTTTGTCTGTACAGGAACCCTGAAGATATGAGGCTCTCGGATAGTCAGGTGACTGAGGCTTACAGACAGAGCCTCCTGAGCGAAGGAGCAGCAGGCGGGGGGTCGGGGCTCCAAGGAGTGAAATACGTGAAGGGAGACCACCCCCAGGGAGTTAGGAAGGGCAAACATGTGGTCAAGAAGCGCTGGCCGAGCTTGCAGAGCCATCTCTGGGATGTGAAGGGCAGTCCCCTTCGGTAATGGCTCTCTGCCGGTACCACTCTCCATTCCGACTCCTTTACACAGACAAGGGAGGTAAAAATAAAAACTTCCCTTGTCTTCAGTTCCTTACAAAGAATGCATCTAAAATAATTCTCATGCCAAAGATACACATTTGGGGGGGCAAGTGTTGCTCCACAACACACTCAAAAGTGGTCACTATCACTGCTTCCCACCCACTGTGGCACCAGCACAACCCGGGGACTTGTGCCAGGATTCTTCGAAGGGAAGCCAGAGGCCGCAGCCCGTGGTCTCTGCTTCCAGGAGGTTTCTGACTGATGTGTGGCCACAGCCCCGACATCCCTTGGGTCTGAGCTTCTGAATGTGTCCATGAGTTCTCTCTCTCTGCACTCTCTACCCGGGGCTCCCCTCCTGGTGGATGCAGGACAGTGACACAGAGCAGGATGTGACTGCCAGTGACCCTTTGCCTGGGAAGTGCCCGCAGTCTTTGGTCTCAGAGAAAGGAGGACCCCACACGGTTTTTCCATCCCCCCCTGTAGACAAACCAATTTGCTTGGAAAGGGAAGTCCAGGGCACTGGAAGGAACCTAATAAAGGTCTCTGAAAACAATGTTTCTCCATTTGAAAAATAAACCATATCTTTAAATGCATTAACTCTGTGGGGAAATAAATGCAATAAACCAAATTCAATCCCTGCCAACATTTGTTTTCTTATCTATGTAAAATCAATATACTTGTTGCAATTATGTCTTTCAATAAATCCTCCCAAAGTCTTATTTTCTCATAAGATTTCCTGCCGCACTCAGATTCATTGCGTTCATTTTCCATCTAGAGAAATTGTTTCTTGCATTTTCAAGCCATCCGGTTTCCTTGAAAGATGCTATACCCCGCCCTCCTTCCCCCCTAGCTGCTGCTTCTCTTCTGCCAGGCCCATTGAGGCAACAATTACTTTAATTGGATTGTGCTGGGCTAGGGTTCGAGCCCAGGGGAACAGCCCCCTGGTCAGGAGTGAATTTCCTGCCCAGTACTGGCCTCGGATGGCCGCCTCCCTTACCTGGTCCTGGAGGGGCAGCTTGGGGACCGCAGTCATTTCCTCTCTGAGAGGTGACTTATATTAGGGGGCGAATGGCACAGCTGCCACAGACTCATCAAATAGGAGCACTTATTTTATTTTTAATGGATGTGCATATACTCTCGGGCCCCCTGCCCCTGCCAAGCTTAGAGAAGATGGATCGAGGTGTGCTAGAGCCAAAAGAAGATTGGAGAACGCCCAGACACTCGTCTGCCCATCCACCCGCTGCCTGCCTCTTGTTCTGGGAATCCAGTGACCCCTAGGGCAGGTCACTGATTTCGGAAAAGGGAGGGACATGCGCCAGGTCAGCAACTCTGAACTTGATTTTGTTACTGAAGCCTGATAATTAAGTTCATCTGCCTGTGCACTCGAGCCAAAAACTGGATGGGCAGGTTTGCGGTGAAGAAAAGAATGCATTTATCAGAACTGGCCGGTCCAGGACGTGTGAGCTTGTGCTCCAACAGGCCCCACTCCCTAGAGGTGTGCAGGTCATGAACTGTATGGTGCAAAATCACAAGGCACCATGGGTTCCGGGTGTGAGGTTCTGTTAGAAGCTGATTGATCAGAGGTGAGATGAGGGTAATAAATCATTTCTTCAGGTCTTGAGGACAATGCCGTGGTCAGCTCCGGAGTCCAGAGCCCATTTCAAAGAGAGGTGGCCAAGAGGGTCATCCTCCCTCTTGGGGCTCAGGAGCTAAACCCTAACTAAGACTGAGATGTTATCTTTAACCCCCGAAACTAATGCAAATAATATTGAATGTGAACAGTAACTAAAAAAACTTTTTAAAAAAAATGTTATTGGTAGCCTTCCAGGGGCTTAAACCTTGTGACTGACAGAACCAGGCTGGTGTCCTCTGCTGCCTCAGGGGTCACAGGCCACCAAGACTAGGGACTGAAGTCAGAGCAGTGACGTGTGTGGAGGGAGGGGGAGGAAAAAATGATCGTTTTTAAGACCACAATGTAAAGCAGCTCGGAATGACAAGGACCCTTGGTTTTAGTTTTATGACTCTCGACACAAGGCGGGCACCGTGCGGCCTCGACACAGGTGTCCCTGGAGCCACAGGGCTGCCCTTCCTCTCCCGCCGGCCCCGCTGGGGCTCCTCCTGTCTCAGCGCCGCACTCGGCCTCTCAGGTCTGTGTCGGGCTTGCCTCAGTCTCCCCACAGATGTCTCCTGTCCTCCCGGCGTAGTCCTCACCTGAGCCCTCCCCAGGCCCCACCCCATCATAGAGGACTATGCTGCCCGCCCCACCTACCCTCCCTGCACGCAGAGCCCCCCGCTGCAAATTGGTCACCAGTGCCAATGCATCTGCCGAGTGGTGGTGAAGACAGACACGGAGGAAACACTTGAAAAGGTGATCTGTAACGAAACACAGTTGGCTGTGACAGGCCAGGAAAAGGCCATCAGCCTCCCAGAAGTCCTGGCAGCGGGCACAGCTTGATGAGCTGAACAGACGGGAGATGAATGAGCTGCCAGACTCTGAAGAGACTGTAGACTTTAACTTATTTATTAAGCTAAATTATTTACATTAAGGAGCCACTGCTCTGAGTAATTTATCTCAAGCTCCAAGTCCAAACACCATTTTGAATAGAAGAGGTTGACCCTGGGGGACAAAAAAAAACAGAGAAAACTTGCTCAACTCTCCCTTGTAGACCCAGAGGGGAAAGAGAGATTCACAGAGAGAGGGACTCAGACAGCACAACAGCATGACAGTGCCCTTGACAGAGACAGTGCCCAGGGCTGCCGTAGCCGCATAACCAATGCCTCTGTGACTTGGGCAGCCC
Source organism: Phyllostomus hastatus (assembly GCF_019186645.2). NCBI lineage: Eukaryota > Metazoa > Chordata > Mammalia > Chiroptera > Phyllostomidae > Phyllostomus > Phyllostomus hastatus. The sequence goes on along the minus strand of NW_025333999.1, from coordinate 8,154,736 downwards.
TGAGCCATGAAGCCACCAGGTTAAAGGGAACCTGAGACCTGGCCCGAGGCTGTAGAGGAGTCAAGCCACACCCTGCAGAGATTAGAGGAGACCGGTTCAATATTTAGAAAGCCCTGATGGGAACCCCCTCCCCATACAGGAACTTGGTAGTTATCAATGGGGACATTTGCTATTCATCCCCTTTCAATTATTGAGCAGAAAAGGCCAGGCGTGCATGGAAACTCAAGTGCGAGCAGTTAGCCAGGTCCTCCCAGTGTGTGTGTGCGTGTGTGTGCACATGTGTGTGTGTGTGTGTGTGTGTGTGTGTGTGTGGCAGGGGATGCCCACTATTTTCTGAATACTGTAGAGTCAAGAAGGCAGATATCACTTCCAAACTCACCACAGGCCTCTGGGCCCACCTCCGGGGAAGGTGGGTCTGGGTGAAAAGCACACCCTTGGCCGCCACTTGTAATGGGCAAAGAGTCATGTAACTATTGCTTCAGTATCCTGGGAAGGTTTACTGTCCCACTAAAAAAAAAAAGGAGATATTTTCCCAGGAGTGGGTCCTTTGTGTCTCCCGCATTCTCTGGGTGCATGCGGGACGCAGACAGAGCTGGAGGCCCCAGGCCCAGGCTTTGGAACTGGACAGAACTGGGTTGAGTTTGTTCGCTCTGTGCAGTAGCTGAGTGATCTTTGACCTCCATTTCCATAGCCATATAATGGGATGACAGCACTACCTGCTCGCTGGGTTGCTTTTAGTAACAGTGTGCATGAAAGTGCTCTCATATGGTCAGTATAATGGCAAGAATTGTTTTGTTCAGGTTTCTCTATCATCTAGTGAAAAAAACTTTTAAACTCCAGAAACACAGGCAGCCCTTCAATTTTTTTATACTTCTCCCAAGAACCTGTCTGGCACAGAGCCTGCTGTCTGCCTGGAGCTCAGTCAAAACTGTCCTTTCAGCAGCCTGAAGACGCTGCACTGTCCAGGGATGCGTTTGGTAGAAAGGGCCCTGAACGAGGGGTCGGCGGTCTTGGGTTCAGATTCTGCTTCTACCACTTACCAGCTGGTAACCCAGGGCTAGACACACATCTCAGTTTTCTCCTTAGAACTCTGAGAGACCAGTGGAGCTTACAGATGAGGAAATACAGGCTCAGTAAGCGTTTGGCTGCAAAACACAAAACACCGTGTGAACGACAGCACTGTGTCCAGAAAGGAGTGCCTCGAGGCAATTTTCAGGCTGTGTGAATGCGTTTTCACTGAGACCTTCCACTCCTCCTGAGAGGCGGGCCTGGCCGGGCAGGGCGGCTCTCAGGTGGACAGGGCGCCTCTGCGTGCTGGCCTGCAGGGTGACCTGGTCTGCAATGCAGGTCCGGCAGGGACTGAGAAGGGAGTGGGTGGCCCACTTTCAGTTGAAAATGAGTTTAATATAAAGACGTGTTAAATAACAATTCAACCAAGTAAATTTTAAAGATCAAATTGGCTTTATTGAATGATTCATGAATCAGGCAGTGTCCCATCTAGCAGCTAGAAGTGTGTTCCCTAGCTGATGGAAAGGAAAGGTTTTTAAATGCAGAGATGGGGGTGGGAAATAGAAAATCAGCAGCAAAGAATGCATTGTTTCAGTAAGGCCACCCTGCTAGGGGGAAGGGGCGGGGCCTTTCATCTGGTTACTCCCCAATGCTGCCCAGGAAACTCCAGGTTGGTGGTCAAAGGTCACACTTTTAGGGAAGGTTGAAACTACAATTAAGTATTAAGTCTTGGTTTGCTTCCCTGGAACCTTAACACAAGTGACTCTATTTGGGGCCTGTTTTCTCCTTTTTAATGGACTGTTCACAAAGGCATGAACAGGGTTTAGGGTTTACCTCTGCAGGCAGGACCTGGCTGGGAAAAACCGTAGAACTCTGAAGGTCCATTAGGCCTGAAGAGGTGAAGGGAGGAGGTAGTTCCTGGAACCTGGAGAATGCTGTGTATCTGACAGGACCTGAGACCTTTGGGCAAGGGACAGCCACCCACTGCTAGCCTTAAGGGAGGGAGGGAGGGACGGAGGGACCTGGGGGAATAAACACACTTTCCTCTTTCTTCTTCTCACCTACCATAGCTGAACTCACCCTGAAGCAAGGGACCTGCAAAGGAGGGCCCATGTCCCTGTCAGGGTGGTGGGAGAGAGAGAGAGACAGAGGGGAGGAGAGTAGATCTGGAGGGGCTGGCAGCAACAGGCACTCTGCATGCCTGCTGTGTTAACTCATGCCCATGCTATAAAAGCCTGAACAGGTTGTTTTAAATATCTGTAAGGCAGGGCAACTGACCAAAACTTTCCAGTACCCCACGCATCCCTGTGAATGAATCAGTTACTTCTCTGCCCAAAACTAAGCTAGCAAATTAGACCCCTAACCAGCGACTTCACGATGACCTCTTGTTTGGTGCTCAGTCCATTCAAATCATCTCTGCTTCCCACAACCATCTCTGTACTTTTCTCTCGGGGGCTCTGGCTGCATCAACACAATCTCAGGACAGTCTGTCAGTTCAGTGGGTGAGAAACCTCAGCCACCGTCCGTCGATTTGAGGAAAGCCATTGATTCCATTTCCACTGCTCAATCACTTGCTGGGGACACAGTGTGCTGTCAGTTACTACCTCGTGTCTGCTCTTCACCTGCGGCTGCTCACTTCTAATGACCACGGTGCTCACCTCCTCGGGTCCGGTTGGGGTCAGTCTTTATCTAATTCTTACTGAGGCTGCAATACCATGAGAACCTTACTTGTACCAACTGGGGGCGGGGGCATGGTTAGGATCAAGTTATTCACTTAATCCTGGACTCTGGGAACAGTGAGTCTCTGCCTTGCTCCTTAAGTTCTCTTGCTAAACAGCCACTCCTACATCTTCAAGACCAACCCTTACGGACTAGTTTGTTGAGAAACACCACTTTCTGTTCTCCCTGTTCGGATAGTGTGTTATCCCAGTGTGGGGGGCAAGTCTCCTGCCTTGATCTTCACTTTTCATTTCATCCGTCCATTCATTCAGTATTTAGGAGAACTACTCTATAGGTCGTTTTACTTGGTGATTTTGATCATCCTTCTCAGAAGGCAGTCATTTGTCCTGTTGCCTGTGAGCAAACATTCCTCGAAGGTCGACTATGTGTTAGTTCTCCAGTCTTGCAGGCACAGAGGGTGCCTGGACTCATGGAAGCTGCTCTTTCTATGCTACCTGGAAACCTTAGCACCACTTTCTGCCTGTCTTACAGCCTCATCCATCACCTCCATCCCCTTAGCTGACCCTCTGGATCAGCATGTGAATGCGGGTCACACCCAGGCCCCAGGTCCCACTGTCTGGAGCCAGCCACCGTCCCTCCCCCAGAATTCCTCACCCAGGACAGGCAGCCTGGAGCAGTTTCCTCTTCATAGTCACAGACCGTCAGCACAGCTCTATGAAGCCCTTTCTCTTCCCTGTAAGTAGAAACAAAACTTCCTTCTCTTTCCCATTACTAATCTCCAGATATTTACGGACTTCATTTTTGATGTATGTTTCTCTTCCATGAGCTCTGTGAGAGCAGGGCAGCACTGTGTGCTCAGGACTTAGCCCAGAATGGGTAATTGTATGAGACTGAGTGACCATCTGCCCCCGTGACTCTGTGAAGGAATGATTGTTAGTCGACGGGAAGATGCAGAGATGAGAAGGATCTGGTGTCCGACCTTAGGAGTGTACAGCCTCTGATATTCACAGTCTAGTGGGGAAATGGACAGGAACACGCCCCACTGGACTGCACACCAAGAGAAGAATGTGCCAAGAGAAGGCACAAGCAAAGGACCATGGTAGTTCCGAGGAAGGAGCCACACTATGTCCAGAAGGCCCAGAGAAGTACTCGTGGGGAGAAGGATTCCTGGGAGAAGATGGGATTCCACTCTGCCCCGTCTTGGGGAAGTAAGAAGTACGGAGGATCATGCCTTTAGGAGGTCCTGGTGGGCTGCCTTGGTTATCGAATTGTGCTGGTCTCAGTCTGACTCGGTGTGATGTTTCAACAACAGGTAGATCCTCAGCGAGTCAGTGTCTTTCTTAGGCTGTGACATGTTGCTTGTGCGACACCTTCTGTGTTTTCCTCCCCAGGACAACTCGTGCCAGCCGGTCTGATGCTTCGCTGGTCATTCAGAATGGATTAGTTGCTTGTACATCAAAGAACCCAAGGAAAGAGAAAATAAAAGAAACGAGTCAATAAAGTTGGAATTTCAGACCCTGTAGTAACTGACTGGTCTTCGACGTCAATATTTTGGAATATCAAGCAGCCACTCAGATAAAAATAGGTAAAGAGTTTGTATAACTGTGCCCTTGGGGATGGGGCCCCATTCAATATTGCTAACCATGCAGATTTGATTCCTGTTTGCTTTCAAATGTTCTTGAATGAATTGTCTGGACATTTTTCATGCTCATGGGCAAAAGATCACTTTTCTCTCCTTGCTCACAAGACGGAAGAAAGTAGGTGAGGGTCATCGGCATGCTAAGAGAATTGTTACATTTATATTTCAATATATTGGGGAGGGGCATCCACTTGAAGCTGGAAGCTGGGCACCCAGGGCTTGCTGTGCACAGAGAAGGGATCAGAAATTACATTGTTATAGACCAGCCACTGCCACACACTTAAAATGATCTGGACCTAAAAATAACAGAGCTGGTTAATCTGTTTAGTGTTCACATCACCCACAGAACATCTTGGAGATTCTTATTTTAAACTCTTGAGCTTGTCCTACTCAGACATGAGGGAAAATGCCCCCCTTTCCCCAAGGCTCATTATCTGGAGGATAGGATGTTCCCACAGAAAACTCAGGGACTCTGGAAACTGTGGCTCTTCCCAGAGGGAGGGGAGGGCATTCTGAAGTTTTTCTCACATGCTCAAATCTCTTCTACAGAGATTTCTCTGACCAGTCCCGTTCCATTGAGAGTTAGTGGCATAAAATTCATTTTCTGCAGAATCCTGTTGACAACCCCGAAGAGCTTTGGGACTTTGCACATAATGGTGTAGTTTCATTTAATTTTTATAATAAAATTTAACTATTTTTATGTGTTAGTCTTGCCTCTAGTTTTATCCTAAGCTCTGAGGGCCTGCCTGAGTGTGGTTGGTAGGGTAATAATATGGGTATAATAATTTATAGTTTTAATTTGAACATTTCACCTAAAAAGTCATGTGGTGTGCTTGAGTGTGATATTGTTATATGACAGAATCACATGCTTATGATTTTGTAATAAAAGGTTTTGTAATAAAAGGGGTGTTATTCACACTAGACCCCATATGACCCTTTACACATGGCACAGCTGCATGTGTAACATGGCATCTTGCTTAGAAATATCCAGGGAAAGATGAGAATAGAGGCAGGTGCCACTCATTCGGGTTGTAGGCACCTCTCCGTACTTTCACTGCACTTGATTTTTACTTGTGCCTTTTATCACTGTGTCACAAAGCCTTGACATGGTGCCTGGAACCCAGTGGGTGCGCAGTAAACACTGATGGAGTCCACGCAGAAACATCAGCTCCTTACTGAGCTGCAGAACTCTGCCAGGGCTGCCTCAGAGCTGATGAAGGGAACTTGACGTGACTATGTTGACGTTTGGAATGTACATGCACATCAAGGTGGTGTCACATTTCTTCCTGCATATTTCTGAAGGAAAATGTTTGCCAGAGTCTCTGATGCAAGAAGCCGAATAGGGACTGCGAGTGGGGTTCCCGAGAAAAAGAGGGAGCCCCTTCCACTCCCAGAGGGACTCAGCATCTGCAGGAGCTTCATCTGAAAAAACACTCAGTAAGAAGAGCAAGTACATACTGTGGCCCCAAGAAGAGGGTGTTGGGGGCCTGATTGCCTGCTCCCCAGAAACATGACAGCTCCTCTCTGAGGGGTCCATTGTTACCAAGGAGACCCAAGGAGGCTGAAGGCCACACCAGGAAATCTAAACCCAGATCTGCCTGGAGACCACCACGTCATGGATGCCACCGGAGAGAGGAAGGAGACCAGCCTGGGGGAATGGAGTTGAGACCACTTCTCTAACATGTCTTGTGCCCTTCTACCAGTATCTAGCAACAGCAACAAAACAACATGGCGAGGGAGGGAGAAGGAATAGAAGATTAAACCGTAACCTGTCACACTGACGATATGGAGCTAGGCCAAACCTGAGCTGGGGAGCAGAGAGGAAAGATGATAAGATTTAAACTGAACATGGACTTTATTAAATTAAAGAAAAATAATGCAGCATATGTCATTGTGATTTGACAGAACATTCAGTTTGTCAAACTATGGTTGTAGGCATTCACTGGAAAAAAAGAAAAGATATGTTTAAATGTTTGTAACCCGCTGATTTTGAGTATTCAAGAAACTGGTTATATCACGCTTGAACTAAAGTCAGACTTCTTATTACTTCTGCCCATGACCCTGGTCCTTGCCTCCAAAGCTACCATCTGCCTCCTCTTTCACGTGAGCACCCTTCAGCCACCAGAAGACAGTGGTTTGGTCTTCTTTCCGCTGAACACGTGCCATTTTGGTGACTGTGTTTCTAGGCTGTGACTTTCAGACCTCTCACTATGCTGTGCTCTCATTTGGACAGTCTCCAATTTGCCAGGATCTTCTTAGAGATGTGGTGACAGGAAGTGAATCTAGTACTCCCAGAGGGATCCAGCCAGAACAGGGTAGAAAGCAAAAATGTTTTTCCCCTTGATCTGGAAGCCATACTTGAGTATAAATCCTATTAGTTTGGCTAAGAATTAATGTTTACAGTTTTTCTTACTATGTGTCAGGGGTTATGCTAGGGTCTCTTGTACCGTATTAATGCTTACAAAAATAGTTGTGGAGTTTCCCATTTTGGTCAAAATAGAGTAACAGTGACCAGATTTATTTTCCCACCAAAACTAAACTAAACTAAACATCTGAATGAAATATGTGAAATAACAATTGTCAAGAGAGTGGAGATATTGGACACTAGGCAACAAAGAGCAGTGTCCCCCTGGTACAGGACACAAACAAGTTGAGCCCTCTGGTCGTCCTCGCTTACCATCCAGAGAGAGCTCTCAGGCTGTGGCGCCAGGAGGTGGAGCCCAGGCAGAGCTCAGTGGCCTCACTGAGTTGAGGAGACAAGACCGGGAACTGGGAAGGCTGAGGTGACCACTGCTCACAGGGCAGAGACAGGAGAGGAGAGAGCTGTCTCTCAACAGAACCTGAGATGCAGACTGGACTTCTTTGAGTTTTCAGCTGAGGCCTGATCAGCACGTGCACATCAGAAAACCACCCCAGGCTGGGCAAAAAGCCACCTGAAAGAATTAGAGGAACAATTCTCAGACCTCGCATAGAGCCAAGAACAGTGCCTATTCCTACCAATGAGAGTGGAAAAATTAATGACTCACACAACATTGGCTAGAGTACTCAGCAGGATCTTAGCTGTGGGGAAAAAATTAGCCCAAGGCTAAATAATTCTCATGTCCCCTTTCTCAAAGTTATTATTAAAAAAACTGAAAAGATCCAACTTTCAGCGTAACTTATTCAACACTGGACAAGTAAAATTATAGCGTCTAGTAACCAATTGCATATCACCAGGCATGCAAAAAGCAACAAAGTACAAACCATAATGAAGAGACATAGCAGTTCATTGAAACAGAACTAGAAAAAATACAGATAACATAATTAGTAGGCAATAATATCAAAACAGTTATTATAACTGTATTCCATATGCTCAAGAAGCTAGGGGAAAGATTAAGCATATTAAGTAGAGACATGGAAATTCCAAATAGAAATTCTAGAGATAAAAACTGCATTTTCTCAGGAGAAAAATATACTGGGTGGAATTAACAGCAGATAAGACATTGCAGAAAAAAAGATTGATGAACTTGAATGAATAGCAATATAACTATTCAAATTCAACACAGAAAGGGAATAAGATTGAGCAGAACAATGAACAGAGCATCAATAATGTGTGGAACAAAGTAAAACAAACATGATTTAGGTGTAATAGGAGTTTCAGAAAGGGAAGTGAGGAGAAAAAAAAACAAATTTGATAAAATAATGGCTAAACTTTTTATAAATTTGAGTAAAAGAAGATCAACAAAATCAAAGCACACAAAACATGAGGGAAGCTTTGCCAAGGCACACTAGAACTTAGTTGCTTAAAACTGGTGATGAAGAGGAAATCTTAGAGTCAGAGGAAAACAAGTCAAGAGATAACGAAGAGCACATATAAGGACAACAGCAGGCTTCTCATGGGAAACAATGCAGAAGACAGTGAAGCAAAATCTTTACATGGGCAAAGAGAAAATGGAGTTTTAGAACATACAAAAACTGAAAGAATTAACCAACAGCAGACCTGCATTACCAGAAATGTTAAAGGATGTCCTTTCAGCAAAAGAAAAATGGTATCAGGTTGCTACAAAGAGATCTGATCAAATCACTGGGGAGGAGAAGGGAGGGGCTGTAGGAGGAGGTTGCCCAAGGCAATGGTAAACAGTGCAAGACAGGACTGGCTGAGAAGCTGACGTCTTCAGAGCCCATAGAATTATGGGTAAGAAGATCTGAAATAAAAGAAAGGCTCTCTGGCTCTCTCTTCCTCTGTGATGCCTGGATGAGGGTGCTGCAGCTCCCTGTGTTGCCCAACTAAGACGGTATTTTGGACGGAAAGGAACTCTGGGCACAGCCTGGGGGTGGGCTGGCCTGGCAGAGGGTGGCAGGGTTATTCTTTCAGTGTTCTAGAGGGGATGGGCTCTGAGGCAGAAGCCTGCCATTCTTCCAAAACTGTGTAGCTTTTGTATGGTATGTTGTTTTAGTTTGGAAACTAATCCTATAGAAATAAGATAATTAAAACTAATAGGGGGAGTGCTAGGAGAGCTCATGCGTTTGAGTTTAGCCTTTTTGATAGGCTTAAGTGACTAATGCATGTAGAAAGCTGTTACTGTATTTTGCCATGAATAATGAGCACCTATGTTTTTGGCCCCAACTTTCAGGAAAAAAATCTTTTGTTTTAACTTTTTAATTTAATTATTTATTTGTTTGTGTTTAGATACTTGTTTTTGTATTATAAAGGAATTCTTGCATTATTTTTGAACATATGGATATGATTATTGTTTTCTAGAGTAACACTTTTAACACATAAGCATAATTAAAAGAATTAAAAACATTTATATAGATATAGAATTAGTACTACCATGGATAATGTGCATTCTTATTTTTCCCTCAAAAATGTGCGCAAAAAAAGTGCATATTATACACAGAAAAATACAGTACTCCAAAACTGCAAAGCGTTTGAATAAAGACTCCTTTCCTCTAGCGCCAAACCTTTGCCTCTGGAATTTTGCCGAGAGGGTGGCGGCGGGCAGCAGAACTCCACTTGCTGTTCTGTAGCTAAGTGGTAATCTATACCTGCACAAGACTAAAAGCTTTAGAAATGCTAACTAAGTGGCAAGTAGTGTATAAAATACTTTTTCCTTATTTAAACCTCCTCACAAGGTAATCAACTGCACAAAACGAAAATAAACAACGCATTACTGGTATTCCAGCACGGGAACCGGAAAATGGGAGACGGCGGCGGCGCACAAAGTGGGAGTGGAGTGTGCTGCTCTGTGGTTTTATGCTTTGTTTTATGTGTGAAGTGGTCTAATATCACTTGAAGGGTTGGTTGCGGTAAGTTAAAAAATGTATGCTATAAACACTGAAGCAATCACTAAAATAAAACAAAGAAGAGTTATAACAAATAAGCCAATGAAGGAGATAAAATGGAATCACACAAAATACTCCACCTAAAGGAAGACAGACAAAGGGGGAAAAGAGGAAAAAGAGCAGATAGGAAGCAAATAGTAAATGTGGTAGATCTGAGGACAATCACACTAATAATCACATTAAATTTAAATCTTCTTAAATATTACTATTAATAGAGATTATCAGATTAAAAAACAAAAACAGGTTCCCAACTATGCTGTCTACACAAAACCCATTTGAAATATAAATGCACACATAGGTTAAAAGAATAAAAAAGATACAGCTATGCTAACATTATAATTTTTTTTCTTTAAACCAGAGTGAGTGACTATATTATTATCAGGCAACATATATTTCAAAGAGAAGAATATTATTGTGGATGAAAAAGTTATTTCAATATACTAAATGGCTCAGTTCATCAGGAAGACACAACAACCCTAAGTGTTTATGCTCCTAATAATACAGCTCCAAAATACATGAAGCAAAAACTGAAAAATAAATCCACTTTATGTTTGGAGATTTCAATACCCCTCCATCAATAACTGAACAAATAAGGAAAAAAATCACTAAAGATATAAAAGACTTGAACAACACTATTAACCAACACACCCTAACTTAAACTTATGGAACGTTTCACCCAAGAGCAGAGACGCACCCTTCTTGGGAACATACAGAACATTTCCAAATAGACCATATTCCAAGGCTAAAAAATGTCTAAAAGAATTTAAGGCATACAAAGTAGGCTCTCCAGTCATGATAAATTAAATTAAAAATCAATTATAGGAAGATATTTGGAAAAAGATTTATTAAAATTTTGCTTACTGAATTATACATTTCTAAATTATCTTTAGATCAAAGAAGAAATCAAAAGGCATAGTAAAAGTCATTTGGAATTAAATGAAAATTCTAGTGATGAGACCTAAATGTAAAATCAAAAACTATAAAATTTTTTGAAGAAATCATAAGGGGAAATGCTGTGATCTTGGATTAGTCAAATGTGTCTTAGGTATGACACCAAAAGCATTATTTATAAAAGATAAAAATGATAAAATGGACTTCTGTGACAAAAAGGAATAAACCAGCCATATGTACAATATCATGAATGAGTCTTAAAATAATTATTCTGAGTCAAAGAAATCGGAGGAAAAAAAGACTACACATTGTGTGAGTCTACTGATATAAAGCCACACAAAATACAGATAAATTTATAGTGACGGAAGGCAGATCAGGGATTGCCTTGGGAAAAGGTGGGGGAGGGATGTGAGAGGGGGATTACAAAGGGAGGGGATGATGGGTATATTCATTATCTTGATTGTTGTGATAGTTTTATGAGCGCATACATATGTCAAAACATATCACTTTTACACTTTGGATATGTACAGTTTATTGAATATCAATGAAGCTCCTTAAAAAGTCATTTGAGTTAAGTCCTCTTAGTAAACCCATCTTACAGATGCAGAAACTTAGCTCCAATGAGATAAATGAAATCATCCAGGATTTGCATCTAGATGTGGCCAAGCCAATATTTGAACCAAGCTGGGTCTGACTACACTAGAATGTTTCTCTCCACTAAAGAATGTGTCTCGGCACTCAGAAGCTAGTGCTCTAATGCATGAAGGAAGACTTTCTCACATTAGCTGCTTTCCGGTCTGGACTCCCCCCAGCACAGGTGATGCCGCTCTGACCATATGGAGTACTGTAGGGCTCGGTGCTGAGCCTTTGTCCGTTTTATGACTGTGCTCTCTCCCTAGGTGAATCAGTCAGTCCTCTGTGTTTGATAACTTTTATGCTTGCACCTTCATCCTGAGTCCCAGGCTTCTGCGTTCTGTGCCTTAAACAAACAAAAAAGACTACCTTTGATGCCAGGGACTGAATGTTTGTGTCCCCCTAAATTCATATGTTGAAGTCCCAACCCCCATTGTGATGGCATTAGAAGGTGGAGCCTTTGGGAGATGACTGGTCATGAGGGCAGAGTCCTCATGAGTAAGATCAGTGCACCAGAGACCCCAGTGAAGGTCCTCTCTACCTTCCATCACATGGGACACAGCAAATAGACAGCCATCTGTGAACCAGAAGTGGGTCCTTGTCAGACATAGAGTCTGCCAGCATCTTGATTCTTGACTTCCCAGCCTTCAGAACTGTAAGAAATACATTTCTGCTGTTCATAAGTGTCCCAGCCTATAGTATCTTGTGACGGCAGCCAGGATGGACCAAGACACCCAACAACAATGAAAACATATGCTGAGAGACAAACTACTGGCAGAAATTAAAGTTACCTTCTCTAAAAATAAAGCAGATGGTTTTACAAGAAAAACCAGGCCAGGCATCATCTCGTAAAGACACCCAGAGTCCTGGCTGGATGGCTCAGTTGGTTGGAACATCATTCCAGGCACCAAAAGGCTGCATGTTCAAGTCCCAGTCAGGGCACATACCTAGGTTTTGGGTTTGATTCTCCATTGGGGTACATACAGGGGGCAACCGATCAATGTTTCTCTCACACATCAATGTTTTTCTCACTCTCTCTTCATCTCTCTCTAAAATCAATAAATGTCCTCAGGTGACAAAAAAGAACACTTGGAATGAGACAGGAAGACATTTTCTTCTTTCCTTCCATCTTCCTCATGTTTCAAAGACCTGTGTCTTCTATCTCTTGACCTGAGAACGTGATTCTCGGAGCAACAATGCAGACACATAGTGGGAAGGAGGGCACCCGCACACTCAGCGTATTGGCAAACACTGGGCAGAGGCCATTTTCAGCATATTGGAGCTACGCTGACAATAAAGGCAAGGAAACATCTCCTGATGACTCAGAGGAACAGTTGTACTTCAAAACATCCCCCGCAGTATGAAAAGAAAAATTCCAAGAAACTGACATTTTCAGAAGTATACAAAATGATTGTTTTCCAGAAAAGTAGGGACAAAAGATAAAGAAAGAAGTAAAATAGAGGCAGAAAATTATAAGAACCAAATGGGACAAGATATAGCAGGATGAATTAACAAAATGCGTGCATAATATTAAAAAGAATTACAAGAAAATTTTAAAAGTAAAAAAGATTAAAATTAAAATCTTTTTTTTGAGACTGTTTAGAGAAGACTGAGGAGATACATGAAAACTAAGTTCACTTTGGTATCCTGCACTGGATATTGGAACAGAAAAAGGGCATTAGTAACAAACAAATGAAATTTGAGTAACTGGAATTTTGTTGATAATAATAATATGTTCTGTGCTGGGCTGTATAATGCCCTTTCCAGAAACCTTCACTTCATAGTCCCTGGAACCTGTGCATAAGTCACCTTACCTGGCAAAAGGGACTTTGTGGATGTGATTAAGTTAAGGATCTCAAGATGAAGGCCTATCCTAGATTAATTACCTGGGTGGGCCCAGCAATGTAATCACAAGGGTCCTTGTCAGAGGGAGGTAAGATGATCAAAAATATAAGAAAGGCTGAGACAAGAGAAGCAGAGGTTGGAGCTATGTGTGTTGACGGTGGAGGAAGAAGCTGCAAGAGAAGGAAAGCAGGTGGCCTTGAGAAGTCGGAAAAGGCTGGAAAGCACGTTCTGCCCTGAAGCTCCAGAAGGAACACGGACCTTCCAACACCTTGATTTTAGACTCTGACCTCTAGAACTTAAGAGCCTACATTAAATTTGGATAACAGGTTTTGAAAGGAGATATCAGAACAAAGGGAATAGAAACAATAAGCCTATCATGCTAGGAAAAAAAATGTCCTAGACTAAAGAAAAACATGGGTTTCTGAAGCCATTTTTGCAATTAGAAATGGACACTGGTCAAGCTGGCTCCTCAGCTCTGCATGATACCCTCTTGGGGGGTGAGTCCCCAGCATGCAGTGGTGGGTCCCTGACTATTGGAGTTCAACGCCCTATTTGATATTGTGGAGGACACCTGGTTCAAGCTGGACCAGTCTGATCCTCTCTCCCAGGAATGGGAAACTCATATAGAAACACTGAGTCGTTGGAAGTGTTCAAGTTAAATTACCTTAGTAATATCATCCTTGAAAGATCCATGAAGCATCTGCAATTACCTTGGTTCCTGACCTTCCCAAAGCTTAGATTTCAGTCCTTCCTTCTTTCAATAAATTCCTGTTTTCTAACATTACTGTCTTAATCCATTTGGGCTGCTATGACAACACACATCCTAGGTGGCTTATAAAAGCAAACATTTATTTCTCACAGCTCACAGTTCTAGAGGTTGGAAAGCCCAAGGTCAAGGTGCCAAAATGATTTTGTTCCATTGAAGGACCACTTCCTGGCTCATAGCCAGCACCTTCTTGCTGTGTCCTCAGACCATGAAAGAACACAGCAGGAAGGTGCTGGGTCTCTCAGACTCTCTGGGTCTCTTTCATAAGAACACTGACCCCATTCATGAGGTGTCCACCCTCGTGCTCAAGCACCTCCCCAGAGCCCCACCTCATGATGCCATCACATGGGACACTGGGGTTTCAACATATTAATTTGAGGGACACAAGCATTCAGTGCATAGCAGTTAGTCAGAGTCCTTTTCCTTTTCTTACAACCAAAATGATTTCAATTTACACAGTTACAAAAGAACCAGGTCACACTGGCTTCAGAATTCTCCTCTGCAACACTGAAAATCTGAAGGTAATAAAATAACTTTATAGAATGTAAAATGGAGGGAGTTTATTAAGCAAAAAAATTATAGTCATCAAAATTTTCTTGGTAGATAAGCAAGTGTTGAGAAAATGTAACACCCAGATATAATGTGGCAAAAAAATTATTGAAGCTGCATTACTATGCAGAAGAATTAACATCATGAAAACATCCATACTACCCAAAGCAATCTATAGATCCAATGTAATTCCTATTAAAATACCAATGACATATTTCAAGATCTAAAATAAATATTCCAAAAATTTATATGGAACCCCCCCAAAAAAACCCACCCCAGATAGTCTAAGCAATCTTGAGAAAGAAGAACAAAATTGGTGGGATCACACTATCTGATATCAAACTATACTACAAGGTCACTGTAATCAAAACAGCATGGCACCAACATGAGAACAGACACATAGATCAGTGGAAACAGAACAGAGGATCCAGAAATAAATCCATTTCTTATGGTCAATTAGTATTTGACAAAGAATGCAAGAGCATAAAATGGAGTAAAGATAGTCTCTTCAAGAAATAGTGTTGAGAAAATTGGGCTGGTACATGCAAAAAAATGAAACTACACCACCAACTTACACCAACTTGAGTTTATTTAAGAATAAACTCAAAATAGATAAAAGATTTAAATGCAAGTTGTAAAACCATAAAAATCTATGTCTATGTCTAGGAAAATGTCTATGTCCTAGGAAAAAACATAGACAGAAAAATCTCAGCCATCTCTTATGCCAATATTTTTGCTGATATACCTCCTAGGGTAACAATGGAGAATAAACAAGTGGGACTATATCAAACTAAAAGAATTGGCACAGCAAAAGGAACCATCCACAAAATAAAAAGAGAACCCACTGTATGAGAAAATATATTTGCCAATGATACATCTGATAAGGGGTTAAATTTCCAAAATACATAAAGAATTTATACAACTCAATGCCAGGAAGACAAACATCCCAATTAAAAAACAAAAAGAGACAAAGGACCTGAAGAGAAACTTCTCCAAAGAGGACACACAGATGGCCAACAGACTGAAAAGATTGTCAATGTCACCAATCATCAGAGAAATGCAAATTAAATCACCGTAAGATATCATCTCACACCTGCCAGAATGGCTATCGTCAATAAATCAACAAACCACAAGTGCTGATGAGCATGTGGAGTAAAGGGAACCCTTGTACACTCTTGATGGAAATGTAGGTTGGTGCAGTCCCTGTGGAAAACAGTATGGAGTTTGCTCAAAAAAATTAAAAATGGAACTGCCTGTTGACCCAGTGATCCCACTTCTGGGAATATGTCCTAAGAAACTTGAAATACTACTTTGAAAGAATATATGCACCTTTATGTTCATAGCAGCATTATTTACAATAGCTAAGATAAGGAAGCAGCCCAAGTGCCCATCAGTAGATGAGCGGATAAAAAAGTTGTGGTACATTTACATAATGGAATACTACCTAGACAGGAAAAAAGAAGGAAATCTTACCTTTGAGACAGCATGGATGGACATGGAGAATATTATGCTAAATGAAATAAGCCAGTCAGAGAAAGACAAATACTGTATAATCTCACTTATGTGTGGAATCTAATGAACAAAATAGAACCAGAGGTATGGACACGTGGAACAGACTGACAGCTGTCAGAGGGGGGACAGGACTGGATGAAAGAAGGTGCAGGGATTAGCCAAAGACCATATATGCATAAGTCATAGACACAGACAACAGTGTGGTGAAGGCCAGAGGAAAGGGGGTGGGAACTGCGGGGAGGTGAGCAAAGGGTGGGCAGGGCAATGGGGACATCTGCAATAGTGTCAACAATAAAAACAAAGTTAAAAGAAAAGAAAAACTATTGTGTAGAAGGAATGATGATGAGTTCTACACCCAGGAAAACAAAATTAAGTCTTAAAATTGTAAGTGTGGTGTAAAAGGAATATGTTAAAATGTCTCTTGTAAGATATAATAATTTGGAACTGACAAAGTAGCTGTAGTTTTATTAATAAATTATATTACATTACACCAACAAAATTATATTATAAAATACAAAGGTGAAAATGAAAAAGTGAAATAAATAAAAAACATTCCCAAACTCTTGCCTGAAGGGTACAGAAATATAATGTCAGTTCATTTTTCACTTGGAATTAAAGACAGATAGATTTAGCAGCTGCTTTTGAAAAACACCAAACAAATCATCAATGTAATAAGTTATATAATTTTAAAAATAAGGGGCATAATAAAAAACAAACAAAATGTAATCCATACAAAAAAAAAAAAGACTTTAAGGAAAAAAAAAGAAACAGCACAGAAAACTCCATATAAGATTATAAAAATCAGACTGAACTTTTAACTATGGCAATAGCTGAAACTATTAAACAACAGTTTAAATGTATTAAACTCCTCAAATGAAAAACAGAGAGTTCCAGCCATGATGGAGGCATAGGTGGAAACGCTTCACTTCCTTGCACAAGCAAAATGAGGGTAACAACCAATCTAAAATCAATAAACAACCAAAAGCACCAGAAAATCAAATGGTATGGAACTCTGACAACCTAGGAATTAAAGAAAAAATCAACCAGAACAACCAGACAGGTAAGGCGGTGGAGCACTAGGGCTGACTCTGAAACACCTTGGCGAGGCGGCCGAAGGGCGGGGCCGACTGCCCAGCTCCGAAGAGCTGGGTGGGAGGGACTGACGTAAGGGAAAAACAGACTCAGAGCTGACTGTGGGCTACAGCTGGGGTTGCCACTGTGGGAAATACTTCCAGTCTGACTCCAGAGTCTGTTGGAAAGTGCTCTAGAGATGAGCAGGCAAGCAGCATTGTTCCCTCTTTGGCCTCTCCCACACAGCAGGGCAGTAAAGAGGGTTACCTTGCCAGGGTGAATACCTAAGGCCCCGTCCCTTACAACTTACAATTTATCAGGTGCGCCAAGACAAAGAAATATGGCCCAAATGAAAGGACACAGCAAAATCTCAGAACTAAGTGATGAGGAGATGCCAGCTTATCTGATGGAGAATTTAAAGCCCTGGTAATCAAAATGCTCACAGAACTGATTGAGCTTGGTTGAAAAATGAAAGAACAAATGAAAGATTCCCAAAATGAAATAAAGCAAAATATTCAGGGAACCAACAGAGATAGGAAGGAAACCAGGACTGAAATCAATCATTTGGAACAAAATGAAGAAATAAACATCCAACTGGAACAGAATGGAGAAACAAGAACTCAAAAAAAAAATGAAGAGAGACTTTTGAACCTCTGAGACAACTTGAAATGTTCCAGTATCCGAATTATAGGGGTGCCAGAAGTGGAAGAATAACAGCAAGAAATTGAAAACTTATTTGAACAAATAATGAAGGAAAACTTTCCCAATCTGGCAAAGGAAATAGACTTCCAGGAAGTCCAGGAAGCTCTGAGAGTCCCAAAGAAGTTGGACCCAAAGAGGAACACACCAAGCCACATCATCATTAAGGTACACGAGATTAAAGACAAAGAGAGAATCTTAAAAGCAGAGGGAGGAAAGGAAAGAGTTACCTACCAAGGAGTTCCTATAAGGCTATCAAGCTGATTTCTCAAAAGAAATCTTGCAGGCAAAAAGGGGTTGGAAAGAAGTACTTGAAGTCATGAAAGGCAAGGACCTACATCCAAGATTAGTCTCTCCAGCAAAGATATCATTTAGAATGGCAGGGCAGATAAAGTGCTTCCCAGATAAGGTCAAGTTACAGGAGTCCACCATCACCAAGCCCTTATTATATTAAACATTAAAGGGACTTGTCTAAGAAAAAGAAAAAGAAGATAAAATATATGAACAATAAAATGACAACAAACTCATGACTATCAACAAATGAACCTAAAGAAAAAGAAAGAAAGAAAAAAAATGTAAACTAAGCAAACAGCCAGAACAGGAACAGAATCAGAGAAATGGACATCACATGAGGGTTTTCAGTGGGAAGGGGGCGGGGAGGAATAGGGGGGAAAGGTACAGGGGGGAAGAAGCATAATTAGGAGGCATAAAATAGACAGGGAAAGATAAAAATGGTATAGGAAACAGAGGACTCAAACAACTTACATGAACAACCCATGGACATGAACTGAGGGTGGAGGGGAATGCTGGAGGATTGGGGGGACAGGATGGAGGGTTTAAGGGGGAAAAATTGGGAAAACTGTAATAGCATAATCCATAAAAAATACTTTTAAAAAACCCTCCTCAAATGAAAAACAAAACAATTTGGAGATTGACCTAAACAGTAAAATGAGTTCTTTTACAAAGACAAAACTAAGTAAGACCAAACTATGACAAAACTAAGCAAGAATAATTAAAGAAAATTAATACACACTCTTTGAAAGACAGTAAGTACCATAGTTTTAATATTAGACAAGTGAAAACTCAAGGCAAAGAGGCATTAAATGGGAAAAATGAAATGTCTGTACATAAATGTCAAACTTCATTCTGTTTATGTAAAATGCATTTTTTTCTGTGCTTATGAACAAATTTTATCATATAATAGGCAAAAATCCAATAAATTTCCACAAGCAATTACTACAGGTGACATTCTTTAATAACAATAATATAATTCTAGAAAACAATTAGAGAAGTTTATATTTTAAAAATCTACAAATCTCATAATTAAAAACCAAAATATCTCCTAAATGCAGCTTGGATCAAAGAGAAAGAAAGCCATGTAATTAAAGACAATATACAAAAGAATAACAAAATAAATCCTTTATATCAAACTTATGGAATATAAACCAAATTGTATTCAAAATAAAATTTTTAGCCTTAAATGTTTATACTTCTTTAGTTTTGAAATGACAAAAGTAAATTGAGTATGCAACTAAAGTACTTGATGAAGGGACATTTTCAATGAAAATTAGCAAGTAGAGATTAATAAATATTTTTAAACTGCTGAATTCAAAAACAGAAAAGGAATCTAGTACAATAGTACCTGCTCTTTTCTTTGTACCACACTGCCTCGTAGGTAAGTTGTAAGTTCCACTTCCCAGTGCTGCAATATTCTATGTATTTGAGTGATCTGGGAATATATCTTGGGAGCAACTGTGAGCTGGATCTTGACAGCAGCTCAACGGATGGGTGAGCGGTGGAGCGGAGGAAGGGTGTGCAGCAGGGACTGAAGGAGCACAGTCTGACCGGCAGTAACTGGAATCACCGCACTACTGAGGCGCAGTTCAGCACTGGTCTGCAGGCCCCTCCAGCCTCACCTTGCCCTTACTTGGTCTTAACAATTCACCTTTTCAGATACCAATAGTCTGACAAGTAAACCCATACTACAATCATCATTATAAACCAACAATCGTGCCTTATTTTTGTCAGTTTATATTTTACTTTACTTGCTGTTTTTTACAATCCCAGGCTGTCTGAAAAGTAGGCTACAACTATCATTCGAGCACCAGCAAAGGAAGGGCACCCGCAGTCCAACTGGGGAAGACTGGGCATTTGCTGTTTCAGAAGAGGTGTCAAAGTACTCATCCGATTTCGCTGGGCTCCCTTACATTATCTTACAGTTAAGTGCTGAAGGGAAGGATATTGCTTCAGTTCCTAGGACATCTAAAGGTCTAAACTTGACTCTCATCACAAACGTTATCTGTGTTCACATCTGAGCTGTATGACTTTGGCAATGTCTCCTCTTGTTCAAATGGGGACTTTGGCTAATATTCTCAATTATAAAATAAGGACAACATTGCCAACCCTCTAGGGTTCGCACACATGTTCGATGGACCGTGACTACAAAGTGTTTGGTATAGAGCAGGAGCTTGGTGCCTGTTTTTTCCTTTCCCTTGATCATTGCAGCGTTCTCTGTGCTGGGTAGTCTCCTCCTCCCCTTAGAGAGGAAGCTGGGGACTATGCTCTCAAAGGTGAGGAATTCTCAGCCAGCCTTGACCCTCCCAATAAAACCAAGAATGCTGGTTTCTCACAGGGCCTCACTAGCCTTTTTCCTCATCTTCCTGTTTCTCTTAACTCTATGTAATGACCCATCCAAAGACTGACTCTTAGAAAATTCTGGTGAGAATAAGGTTTCTGAGTTCAAAAATCCTCTATTAACAAGAGCAACTCCTGGCATGTCCCTTGTCTTATGCCTCTTAACCCAGCCAGCAATATGGTTCCGCCTGTCACTTACTCAGCCCACCACCTGCCCACGCTTTCTGGGAGTGCCCAGAGCACAGCTGCCACAAGCTCATCAACAGCCAGGCTGACCACCAGGCCCACTGTCTGTGGTGGCTGGGCCATTGCAGCCTCTCCCAAGGTACAGAGCTCCCAAATCAGTCATTGAAGCCACTTAGTGTTTTTCAAAATGAAGACACCTTCCCACTCTTAAAAGTTCTAGACTATTAAAAATATCTGAAAGATGATTCTCGGGACAAAAAATAATCTCAGAGGCGTTTTAGTGAAATAACTTTCAAATTTCTCCATACCCAAAATCCACACATTTAGAAAACTACTGAAGGTAGATATTAGAAAGGGGACAGAACTGACTGACAAATCCCAGGACTGGCCTAGAATTCCCCTTTCTAGAATGAGCAGCTTTGGTCCCTCTGTGCTGGGAAGAACTTCTCCCACGAGGAGAGTTAGGCTTCGGATAGGTTCCATGAATATGAATCTCCATGACAAATGCAACCAACGCCCTGCATCAGCGCCCTGCTCACTGATGCTGCCAACCTGGTCCCCAGGGGCTTGTTCAGCAAACTCCAAATCTCAGTGGACAAGTCTCCCTACGAGAAGGTTCAGGAGCCTCTCCAAAAATACCTTCAACTTTTTTATTGAAATGTAAAAGAGAACATTAAGGTATGTATGGAGTTTAATAAATCATATTGACACCTGTTATTAACATTAGCCATGTTAAGAAATAGAATCTTATAAGGCCCCAGAAATCCCCTGTATCTTCCCAATCATATCATCTTCCTCACTAAAGGTAGCCATTGTCCCGAGTTTTACACTAATCACTTATTTGCTTTACTTTATACCCTGCATTAGTTTCCTAGGGTTGCAGTCATAGCAAATTACCAGAAACTTTGTGGGAAGGGTATTGCTTAAAATAGTAGAAATTTATTTTCTCACAACTTTGGAGCTAGAAGTCTGAAGTGATCGGACCAGCAGTCATATTCTCTCTGAAGACTCTGGGGAAATTTTTTTCTGTCTCTTCCTAGCTTCCGGTGGCTCCTGGTGCTCTTTGGCACTCCTTGGCTTGTAGACACATCCCTTCAGTCTCTGCCTCTGTCTTCCTATGGCGTTCTCCCTGTGTGAGTCCATACGGCTTTCTCACAAGGACACCAGTCATTGCATTCAGGGCTCACCATAACCCAGGATGACTTTGTCTTCACGTAAATGTAGGACATCTGTCATCATTTCCAAAAAAGGTGACACAGGTTCCAGAAGGACATGGATTTCAGAAGGGCACTATTCAACCCAGTACAAACTCTTAACACTTAAGTGTACCTGCATCCTTGAGTACTCCAGCTCCATGCAGCCTGATTTTGAACTTTACAAAATGGAATCATACAGTATGTATGTTCTTGCATCTGGTTTCCTTCACTCAAAATTAGGCTTACAACTTTTAACCATGATATTACATGGAACTGAAGTACGTTTGTTTTCATTGCCTTGTGATATTCTATTATATTAATATACCTTACTTATCCAGTCTACTCCTAATAGATATTTGGGTTTTCCGAGTTGGGTTGATTATGAATATGTGCTGTATACATTCTCTTTCATGTCTCCTGGTATACATGTGCATGCATGTCTGTTGGCTATATACCTGCAGTAGGCTGAAAAATGGAACCCAAACATATCAAGTTCTAATCCTTGCAACCTGTAAATGTCACCTTATTGGGAGTAAGTTAAGGATCTTGAGATGCAGAGAGTATCCTGGACTCTCTAAGTAGGGCCCAAACGCAGTCAACCACAGGTGTCCTTGTAGCAGAGACAGCAGGAGGTTTGACGCAGACAGAGAGGACAAGGCAATGTGACTGTGTAGGCAGAAATTGAAGTGATGGAGCCATAGAACAAAGGACGCTGCCGGCAGCCCCCAAAAGCTGGAAATGTCAAGGAACTGATTCTCTCCTCGAGCCTCCAGACAGCAGCAGGCCCTGCATCAGCTTGATTTGGGCTGTGTGGTGCTGACTTCTGGCCTATTGAGATGGAAGAGAACAAATTTCTGTCACTTTAAGTCACCACGTTTGTAGTAATTTTGTGGTTACAGTGGACTAACAAATATATATGGGTGCACATATTTTCAAAGTTAGCATATAATGCTGAACAGTTTTCTTAAATGATCAGAGCACTTTAAACCATCAATATAGAAGAGTTCCTGTTACCCCCAAGTCCTGGGAGTGGTATGAAAGGCCCTGAGATGCAATGAACTTACTCTGTGCAGGCTATAGAGGTTTCGGCCAGACACCTGCTCAGTGTTGCATCTACAAGGGTGTCAAACTCACTTTCACCAGGGGGCACATCAGACCCTCGGCTAAATGTAATTTTAGGGCTGTCTAAATGTAACTACTCTTTAACTAAGGGCAAGGAGCTCTACAATCAGCCCTTTGAAGGCAACCACAAGGCTAATGTGGCCCTCGGTGAAAATGAGTTTCACACCCTTCATCTACATCTTTCTGAGGCTATCACTTGTAATGGAAATGAGACTTCTAGTCGGGTGAGTGAGATTCTGGTGTTATCCCTCTGACAGTAGGTGAGCTATCCTGTCCGAAGTGAGGAGCTGAGTAGGCATGGAACATAGAGGCTGGTGTGTCAAATCCAGTTCACAGCATTTAGCCAAAGAAATTCAAGGATTTGGCTTTGTTAATTCAGGAGGTGAAAGATGCTTCACCAACACAAAAGCTGATCTTTAAATGCCTGGGGCTCAAGTAGTTAGTAGCTTCCCCTCTTTTGAGGACATGTAAATGACTACATGTATATTTGACAAGAGAAACCAGAGGATCCAAGACCAAACACTCAGCCAAAGAGAGGGCAGCTCACAAAATTGATGTCATGTACTGAGTGAGTTCAGCAGCCACTCTGCTTTAGAAGATGCACATAGCCAGGTGGAAGTGTTAACACATGGAAGAAGCTCAGGAACAGAATTCCTTCCCTCAGAAAAACAATATATCTTAGCAGGAGAGGGCTTGGCATGTTAACAAGTTGATTGCTAAAGGTGGTTTGATCAGGATACTTCAGAGAAAAGGAAAGCTTAAAACAGAAGGTGGTGCAGTTTCATAGACATAAATTTTCCGTGTGAGGTTCAGGTTTGGGCTGCAGAAACACCAGAGGAAGTGGGCACATGTGTAAAGAGGGAGAATCATTCAAGGCTGAAGTAGCTCAGGATGATACTTTCCAAAGACAAGGATTCAAACTCTAGATAAGTAGTTGCTACCCAAGAAAAATGATCCATCCAGGGAAGATGGTCAAAAAAAAGGCCATCAAGAATGAAGTTTGTAGAAACTCAGAGGGCTGGTCCAAGACATGAATAGAACAGGGCCAGCAATTCTTGAGCCTCTCTGGGAACTGCAAGGTAGCCTGCAGCAGAAGTTCTTGAGGGTGACACGGTGGTGACTGAAGAATAGTACAGGTTAGAGGAGTAGATGAACTTGAGCTCAGATCCCAGCTCTAGTATCTGCAAGCTGTATAACTGTGTGCAAGTGATGTAGCCTTTCCACGCTTCAGTTCCTCTTCCATCATTCACAAACAATGATATTACGGGTTTGGTGTTCCGATTAAATGTGATAAAGTATGCAGAGGGTGTCTCATATTGCCTTAGCAAATGCTGGAAGTCCTCCCCACATCCCTTCTTTCTTTGCCCACCTTCCTCCTTGATATGTGATAAACCAAATGTCTGGAACCAGGAAAGGCTACCGTGTGGTGGACAGGCAAATACCTACCATTCATCTGGGAACACTAATTTTCAAGTCCATAGTGGCCAGATTTATTTCAGGCATCATTCCCCAGGGGGCTGGGAATTCTGGTTTTTATTCTCTTACTCTAGTCAGAAAAAAATTCATAAATTCCATTTGCATGAATAAAATGAAAAGTGAGGGCTTTCCTGACCCAGTGAGCAATAAATAGCTAGAAGGGCCAGAAAGCCAGGCCCTGACACTGGTGAAGTCAGGAGAAGCTTAAAAGTTCTTTTAAAGTGCCAAGCAGTGCCTCAGAGTGAAGTAATGGACATTTGTGAGAACCTCATTATGTGATCCAAGTACCTGAGCTAACTAGGAAAAGACCACCAAGATCAAGAGAGGTGTTTCCAGAAGGTGGGCAATTTATTTCCTCTTGCAGTCATAGATCCTTCCAGCAGGACCTCTTTACTCTGCAACTGTTAAGAAACTCAACAAAAATTTCTGGATATCCCAACTTCTGTTGGCAATTTGAACCAGGAGAAGGAGGAAGGCTTTCCCGCCGTACAGTTATCTGTGATGTAAGAGTTGAGGTGCTGAACAAAGAAAGACCAGTCAAGGTCACTGTCCACTGCCTGTTCCAACATGGAACTGCATGTTTCTTTTCTGAGTGAACAACTAATGCAGCAACCCCGGACTGAGGCCCTTTGACCTCCCAGCTGCCCCCGGAAGGATCTCAGAACTCCACCCAGACCACTTCCTATCGTAGAAGTAACACAAAGACTGAAGCCTGAAAACAGAAATGCAGCATGAAACATCCTGCAGAAGTTAATTTTTTTGTATCTTGTTACCTCTCTTCTGAGTGTAATAAGGGAGGTTGTTAATTGTTTGATTTACTATAATAGTCATTCTGCCAACAGCAATAAATAAAGTTAATTAATATAAGATAACTCACTGCCAGGGAGGCTAGTAATTACCAGGAAATTAAAGAGAAGTTCTCTTTATGGTAACTCTAAAAGAAAAAAATACAATTTATTATCCTCCTTCTTGAGTATCTATTTTTTTCTTTTAATTTTCTTGCCTTAAGCTTTCTGTAGAAATATTCTGGGTTTTATCATTTCTGTATGTGTTTTTAATCTTCCCTTCATCAAGATCAAAAACGAGTAACTCAAGCAGTCTCTGTCTCCCCTCTCCAGCTCTGTTGGAAGCTGGAAGGGCTTTAGAGCATGTGGTCAACCTGACGCGTTCCTGAGCACAGCCAGTCTCTGTTATCAGAAAGGACCCACGGGAGAATATCTTGCTCTGACTGTACAACATGTTTCCCCCAAATTCTCCTCAGCCAGGGCTCTTTCTGAGACAGAAGTTAGAAGCAGCACACTCCATTGGAAACCAGATGGTCTTTGGACTTGAAGACAATACTTAATAGCTGAGAAATTTTTAAAATGTTTCTTAAACATCGTGGACACTCAGTTTCCTATTCTTTAAAATAGGAAGCAATACTTTTTGCTTAGGATTTATTTTGGGATTAAATGAGACTTTTTAAAGTATATTTTATTGATTATACTATTACACTTTTCTCAATTTCCCCCCTTTTTCTCCCCTCCACTCTGCACCCCCCAACCTTCCAGCATTCCCCGCCCCCCACTTAGTTCATGTCCATGGGTTGTTCATGTAAGTTCTTTGAGTTCTCTGTTTCCTATTCTAGTTTTGACCTCTTCCCGTCTCCTTCCCTGTATCTTTCCCCCCATTTCTCCCTTCCTCTCCCCATTGAAAACCCTCCATGCGATGTCCATTTCTCTGATTCTGTTCCTGTTCTGGCTGTTTGCTTAGTTTACATTTTTTTTCTTTCTTTCTTTTTCTTTAGGTTCATTTGTTGATAGTCATGAGTTTGTTGTCATTTTATTGTTCATATATTTTATCTTCTTTTTCTTAGACAAGTCCCTTTAATGTTTAATATAATAAGGGCTTGGTGATGGTGGACTCCTGTAACTTGACCTTATCTGGGAAGCACTTTATCTGCCCTCCCATTCTAAATGATATCTTTGCTGGAGAGACTAATCTTGGATGTAGGTCCTTGCCTTTCATGACTTCAAGTACTTCTTTCCAACCCCTTTTTGCCTGCAAGATTTCTTTTGAGAAATCAGCTTGATAGCCTTATAGGAACTCCTTGGTAGGTAACTCTTTCCTTTCCTCCCTCTGCTTTTAAGATTCTCTCTTTGTCTTTAATCTCGTGTACCTTAATGATGATGTGGCTTGGTGTGTTCCTCTTTGGGTCCAACTTCTTTGGGACTCTCAGAGCTTCCTGGACTTCCTGGAAGTCTATTTCCTTTGCCAGATTGGGAAAGTTTTCCTTCATTATTTGTTCAAATAAGTTTTCAATTTCTTGCTGTTATTCTTCCACTTCTGGCACCCCTATAATTCGGATACTGGAACATTTCAAGTTGTCTCAGAGGTTCAAAAGTCTCTCTTCATTTTTTTTTGAGTTCTTGTTTCTTCATTCTGTTCCAGTTGGATGTTTATTTCTTCATTTTGTTCCAAATGATTGATTTCAGTCCTGGTTTCCTTCCTATCTCTGTTGGTTCCCTGAATATTTTGCTTTATTTCATTTTGGGAATCTTTCATTTGTTCTTTCATTTTTCAACCAAGCTCAATCAGTTCTGTGAGCATTTTGATTACCAGGGCTTTAAATTCTCCATCAGATAAGTTGGCTATCTTCTCATCACTTAGCTTTCTTTCTGAAGCTTTGCTCTGTTCTTTCATTTTGGCCCTATGTCTTTGTTTGGGGCCCCTGACAAGTTGTGAGAGGGCAGTGCCTTGCCTCAGTTTTTAAGAGCTGGCTTGGCCTGAGCGGTCCACTGCTTTACTGGTCTGGCTGTTCTGAATGACTTTTTCTTTAATTCCTTGGTTGTCAGCATTCCATGCAGTTTGATTTTCTGGCACTTCTGGTTGTTTATTCATTGTAGATTGGTTGTTATCCTCCTTTTGGTTGTGCAAGGAAGCGATGGGTTTCTACTTCCGCCTCCATCTTGGCCAGTACTTCCTAAATGAAACTTTTTTTTCTGAATAAATATCAGCTTCTCTTCCTCCAGTCTATTCCTAAATCTTTTTTTTAAGTATATCAATTTTTCTTTGTTTTCCTTCTTGAGTGGGGTACTGGATAGGTAGCACTCACAAATTTACTTCTCCCTTTACTGAATATCCAGCATGTATCATGTATACTAACCACTCATTGCATCATATCTTTGCTATTCTGAATTTTCCTTTTCCCACTTTCCTCATTTGAATATTTTAAACTTGATATCATCTTTTTGTATATGCTTATGGAGTCATCTTAAATGATTTTTGGATGAAGAGTTGATTAATATACACATGTGCACACATATGCAGACTATAATACACATGTGTGCATGTTTAGGTATAGATGGTATGTTAATTAGATTCTACACTGTTCTCTTTCTTGTAACCATACCCAGCACAGTACTGGTCCCTCTCTTGCCTCCCAGTCAAAATCCTAAATCCCCTGAGAATGGGAATAGATTGTAACCTCAAACCTTTGTTGAATTAAATCACACAGTTAGGTTATTTCCTTTATTTACAACAACTACATGATCCAATCCCCAAATTAAGACAAGTCTGCCCACAGAATGTGAGATATATGGCTAGCAGAGCCAGGGCTCTTTCCAATAATAGCAGTAATCATTTTCTGTGCCATAACTACTATAACCCTTTGAAAAAATAGAAATCCTTTTTTTTTCACACAACCCAATTTGGTACTATTTTTGGCAAGGCAATCTGTGATAAATGAATCACTAGCTAAAACTTTAGCTGCACTGTGGGTACAAAGAGTATTTTTGAGGAAAATATAGGACAGTTCATCTACATACCTACATAAATCTGACTAGTCCCATAGTACAATTGTGCTCAGTAAGGACTTACTGTATTATTTGAATATTGCACATTAGGGCCAGAAATTCTTGAATCCTTCATACTGTGCACTTTGGGCTTCCTCCTACTAGTATCTCTCCAGCAATGAAGTCAAGTACTCAGAGGATTCACTCCTCCCTTGCTCATCAGAACCAATCTCTGGTCAGGGCCCTAAAGCCAACAGTAGACTAGTTTTCAAAGGCATGTGTAAACTAACTGGAAGTGTGCTCTTCAGTTAAGTGACCTGAGACTACAGGTGTGGGTTTAGAGAAGGACAACAGTATGACAGGAGAGGTACGCAGAAAACATAAGAGAGTTCTATCTGAAAATTACATGTGCATGCAGTGACTACTTGATCAAGATCTCTCATGTACCTTCTTTACTTGATGTTGAAGTCTTGAGGGCATACTGAAATACATGCTTTGATGGATTAGACAATGCCCAGTTCATGATGGGCAGCTCAGAGCATGTGTTAGTTAGCGTCTCATGGTCTGTCTCTAGCAAGCTGAGAACTGCTTCCTGAAAAGAGAGGAAATGTTCTACTGAAGAAACATGGCATTGATCAAAAACTCCTAGGTGCCCATTCTGAGACTTTGCTCTCATGTCTCACTGCAGGATCTATAAAGCATCTTAATTTATCTCTGACACTTTCATCTTCTTGGATCTACAGGATCACAATGGCCAAGTGACAGTGCTACTTACACTATCATTCAAAGTTGGTCACCTGGGGGGTCGTGTAAGATTGTCAAGTAATATATAAATGAGAGCAATCTATCCAAATATTCCATATGTTGTCTCCAAAATCCACAGAGACCCCCCAGCCATGGAGCCTCCCTTTTAAAGACAGGAGAAGCAAAGACAGCAACAACTCGCTCCTCAGTCTGGGGTGTATTTCACATGGAAGGCATTTTCATGAAATTTGTTTTCTGTGCTCTGACGTACATGTATTTTTTGGTAAAGCAAGGTATCTGTGGAATAAATTATTATGTTGAGCCAGATTTACTCTAACTGTGGTTAAGGACCATAAGGGTATATTGTTAGCCCTGCTAGGTGGAAGCAAACTCATAATTTTGGGGTTTCTTTTTACAGAAATAGAAAAATAATTTACAGATACATAGGATTATATCATGCTCATACTTTGTGTGATTTGCTCCAAAATGGAAACATCTGGAACAGCAGCTACAACTGGAGTCACCACCTGTTTGTCACCAGGGTCACATTCTCCAAAGCACAAGCTCCAAGTCTTCTACACTGGATATGCAGGGAGTTACGTGGGGGTACGAGAGGAAACACTGTGTGCATTAGTCAGCTATTGGCTGCAATGATGCTGGATGCTATAAGATTCTGAATAACAGGTTGACTGAGACGTGGCTGGTGAGACCGGTCTCTGGCTTTAGGACCTAGGCTCCAGGCTCTAGCCTCTGAGCTCCCCCTGCAGGCTGCAGATTGGCTGCAGCCTTCCCCTCCACGTTTTCCACGTTTTCCACATTTTCCTTGAGCTGGCAGCTGTCTGGGGCATGTCCTCTTCTTGGTGAATTATAGGACCAAAGTGCTAAGCTAAATCATGCAGGCATAGTTCCTTGGACACGTTCTGCTGCCCAAAGCAAGTCATCTCACCAAACCCAAAAGCAGTGATTCAGTGACTTATACTCCTTCCCATGGGGAAGGATATCACAGTGAATATTTGCTGAGCAATTATCCAACCTATCATATCATCCCCCCACATGCTCCAAACTTTAATGATGGTACTTTCTGTAATTTCTGCAGGGTTGTGGCATTACTTATTGTTTGCTATTTGAAGACATAACAAGCTTTTTTCCACAAAATATCCCTCACTCCATGACTGGGGCATGCTGGAAAATGATTCAAGTTAGGGGCATTGAGATTAGGAGAAAATGTGGAATGAGCTACAGTGGAGAGGAGCTACTAGAAGAATTATCTCCTTTTTGCAAGGTAATTCTTTCAAGTTAAGTCCTTATAGGACCTTCAGTCAAGTCAGGAACATCTGAATCAGACAGAAAAAGAAAGGATCTGTTTTGACTATTAAATGATGTGTGTGGCGGGGGGTGGCGGGGACTTGGAGGTCAGTGTACTGTAAATCACCTGAATCTTGTTCTATATGCCACTGCAAGTTTTAGAATGTCACCCTATCTCAATGAATTCCTTAGCTTTAATCTGAGAAACATAATAAAGCTATGAATACAATGAATATTATACTTGTTAGTGATAGGATCAGATTTGGAGTCTAGTTTTGGATGTCTCGGCCATAAATATGGAATAAATCAAAGTTTTAGCACACTTAGAGAAAGCTACTTGTCGAATTTAGGAGTTTGATTCATTCATTATTTATTTTGCAGCACTAATTGAAAAATCTTTCCCATCCAACAGTGATTGAGTTCTTCCTTATATTCATATGGTTCCATGTAACTGGCCACTTGATTCTCCAAAGCTTTGCCTTCAATGGACACATCATTATACATGACCACAGATAACTCAATGAGCAGTTTTACCACTAAAGACCACTGTCAGAATTCTATCCTATAATTTAGAAACTGTCAACCAATGGTTAGCACCAATTCAACGTCAACAGCAGTTCCCAATTTGAGGTGCAGTGAAGAAGGAAAATTTATTTAGTGCCAACAGCTCAGTGGTAATACTGCACGGCTGTGAAAACAACACTGCTTTGTAATAGTTTGACAGTGCTACAGTGCCCCATGAAAACAGCAAGGCTGTGCGGCTGCCCTGGGGCCAGACAACTTTGGAACCAGGCCCCTCTTCAGCTAGGCAACTCTACCCCATGATGACCTGCTCCACTGTGTTCCACTCTGTCCCACTCTGGGCCAGTCTTTTCCACTCCACGCTGATTAGCTGGTGAAATGTCTTCAGCGGTTCAGCTCCAGTGGGGGAAATAAGTCCTCACTCTTTCATGGAAAGTACACTGCCTGAGTCAGAGGGAAGAGGCCTGTATAGACCGGAGTCCCTGCCCCTGTCCCCTGATTTGTCAGAATAGAACAACTCTAATTGG
The DNA here is from genome assembly GCF_019186645.2 of Phyllostomus hastatus. Classification (NCBI taxonomy): domain Eukaryota; kingdom Metazoa; phylum Chordata; class Mammalia; order Chiroptera; family Phyllostomidae; genus Phyllostomus; species Phyllostomus hastatus. The sequence goes on along the minus strand of NW_025333999.1, from coordinate 8,123,633 downwards.
TCAGAGCTGTGCAGCTCCAATTGGATGGGAATATAGCCTCAGTCCTACTGGTTGAAACAGGACTCTAGGACCTCCTTTATGAGGACTCAGCGGGCAGACGCACAGTGCAGGCCCGCAGTCTAGTGCAGAGGCTTCTCCATAAAGTGTAGTTTGTGAGAGGCCCCATGCAGAAGTGGCTGCTAGGCTCTGGTTTTTAAAATCTAAGCCCAATTAGCCACCAAGAGCCCTTCTTGGTGGGTGTCTTTTTTTCCCCTCAGGGTTCATAATACTAACAGCCTTCAAAATTAATAAGACCAAATAATCACTTCCAGGTCCACCTTTTATGTCCCCGAGGGTCTGTTCTCTTTGATTATTCCTCATGCCAATTTTTGCATCAGTCATGGTTCTTAATTGCAAGCAATGGAAACCACTGTTGGTTGGTTTAACAGGAAAATAACTTATCAAAAGGAAATTGAATAGTTCACAAAATCTATCTAATTTGGGAGAGTGAGAGAACCAGAACTGATGTTTACAAAGTCAGGAATGCAGCCCTGAATCACAGCCCTGAATCACAGCCAATCAGGGGGAAACACCCCTGCAGTGACCTCTGGGCACCAGAGAAATTGGACACAAGTCACGAACACCACTGTCGCCCTGGGACCCAGATACCACTGCTTCTGCTCCTGCCATTGTACACTCTCCACCCAAAACAGGCTCTGCACAGTTTTTTTTCTTTGTAGCCAATTTATAGGGAGTATGTGTGTCTGACCAATAGAGCTAAGACATGTATCTCTGCTCAGCTTGAAAGGTTCTAGATTATTGATTATGTAATAGCAGGCAGTTTCTCCCTCTGAATATGGGGACTTCCCCCAACATGGGATTTAGTTATTTTGTGGCCAAAACAAATGTCCATTAAACTGAAACATAGGGGCTCTGTGAAAGACAAGAAATATTTCATCTCGTTGTGTGCATGAGTTTTGAATGACATGGTTTCTTCTTCCCCCCAAAGTCTGTTTCTTTGCCTGTGTGTGTGTGTGTGTGTGTGTGTGTGTGTGTGTGTGAGAGAGAGAGAGAGAGAGAGAGAGAGAGAGAGAGAGGTGTAAAATCCCTGGAACTCTTACAGTTTCTAACACACACACTCACACACATACACAGACACACATCTAGCTCTTTCAGAATACCTGCATTTGGCAGTACAGTGGACTTGATGTTCCCAATGTTCTTGTCTGGCTTTTAAAAACCAAACAAAAAGAAACATCTCATCAACCCCAGACCAAATGCACCTGCTATTTCCAGGCAAAGCTGGGCCTGGGAATAGCCCTGGGGAGGAAGCAACCCACAAAAGGCTGGAATCTGTAAACTGCTGAGTCTGGAGGCTTGGCTGGTGATGATAGATCTCAATCAGGGATGAGACACAGCTCATAAGCACACACCATGCTTGCCATATGCCAAGTGTTTTCAGGGCTCAGACACCCCTCCATGAGTCAGAGCCTGACAGCCGACAACAACTGATACAGACAAATTGGTTTAGCAAAAGGGAATGACAGCTCTTAATGACCCCATCCCAGAGCGTTGTTGAAATGGCCTCTAATCGTCCTGCCAGTGTGTGTGAGGGAGCTTTGATAAGTGGCTCATATGGTATCAGCCACGCAGCAACTGCTCTCAGCCAATGGGAGGAGATGGTGAGAGTTAGAGCAGATGGTGCATGGGAAAAGCATGTGGAGATGTGAGTGGGGTGTCCCAGGGGAGAAGACACACTGGATTGAGGTTATATACCAGGTGCTGCCTGGCATCCTCATCCCTCAAGCCATTTTACCCTTCGGGAAATATTCCCAGACCAATTATGACATGGCTGGTAAACCATTTCCCCGATTCGTGTGACCCAAGACAGGCTGGGCTGGGTTATCTGAGCACCAGGGTGTCTCACCTATTAGAGGCAATTTATGGATGGTTCTTGGCCTCTTTCCTATGAACACTTGCAAGAAAGTAAAAAGCAAGCATGAGTTCACGCTCACCAAGGGCTGACCCCAGTGTTGCCCTATCACCAGGTTGAATTTGTTACTCTGACCTCCCTCTGCACTCAGAGCCCTCCCTCTACCTTCCATATTATTTTTTACACTATTCCATGCACATCTCCATGCCTGGCACATCCCCTCAGAAATTATGCCCTGAGTGCATGCCTGCACTTCAGTTCTATAAGAGCAACACAGGAAGAGGGGTGGTACTCATTTCAGGGCCATGGATGATCCAGATCCCAGAGGTTCTTGAGACAAAATATTTTGACACTCTGGGAGAGGCATCTGCCAATGCCATAGCATGTTCAAAAAAAAGTTTCAAAAATCTTAACTGTGGCCATGTACTGAGAAAACTGAAGGCTGTTCTTTAAATATCAGTCTTAGTTACTGTCAGAAATGGCATTCCATGTTGTCTGAACCCAACCATCTTCTTCTGTTCATTGTCCATCTTCACCATCTTTCTTTCCTTTCAGCTCCTCTTTTCTCTTCTCCTGCCTTTATCTCCTCTCCTTGTCCTCTTCTGCCTTCCCCTCCTCTCTCATCTCCTCTCATCTCCTCTTCTCATTTCTCCCCCACTAGCCCCTCCTCCACCCAAATCAAGCCTCTGCTTCCTTCAAGGCCAAGTTCTGAGCAGCCTGCTGTGACTGGAGTGGACCAGGACACTGAGTTCCAATTTGTTGCTTAGCACCAAGGTTGCTTAGATACCTCTCCCAGTGACAACTGGCCTTTGCCTTTGACTACTTATGCACATGAGCTATGCACTGAGCATCTCTGTTCAGAGGGGCATCAGGCCAGAACCAACATTCACAATTTCCTTTTGAGCTGCCTGGGTGATGGTAGGAGTGAGAGTTGTTTTAAAGGAAAAGAGACCTGATTTTTTTTGAGGCTGAACTATAGGTAGAGTTAAGCAGTAATAAGGAACCCACTATAGAGTGACGAATAAACAAAATCTCCTGGGGAACACAGCTCTGGGCTGGCTTTATGCCAGTTTATGAATGCAATGAGGGAAATACAGACAGGATCTAGAGAAAAAAATTATTTCTGTTTTCCTGCACCATGAACCATCACCTGTGCCTATGATTTGTGTCTTTAAGAGAAAAGGGTGTTGAGGAGTGGGTGTGTGAGAGAGAGTGAGGCGAGTGAGCAAAGAGGGGCGAGGAGACAGGAAGAAACAAACAAACAAAAAGGCCTCTTTGACAAATGCCAAGGCGAAGGTGAAGAGTTAGGGTCTCTTTGTGCAGAGACACCAAGGCAATAGACATGGTGCCTGGAGTGTGGAGAGGCCATTTCTCCACATCCTTCTGTCTCCGTCCAGCAGTGTCTGCTCCCACCACCTCGTTCTCACGTGCAGGCCTCACTTGGGCCCACAATCCTTTGTTCACACTGTGTTCCATCTTGTCGGAGACTCTGGCTGGGAACGAGAGGGACAGGGAGCAGTGGCTGTGACTGGAATGGGTGCAGAGGCGCAGGGAAGGCCAGACCAAGCATAAGACTCAGCCCAAGGATGCAGGGTGGGGGAAGTAGAACACACTTCTGAAGTCCTGTTGGGTGGCAGGGAAGAGCAGAAGGCGGAACTCGGCAGAATGGAGTGAGATGGAAGAGTGCGTGGGAGCTGGTGAGCAGCCTGGGCCATTGGGTGAGGGAAGAGGTGACATCCAAGGTGGCTGGCAGAGGTCGGGTTGGGGGTGGTGAGGAGCACGCCGAGTTCATTTAAGGACACTAACCCAGATGCCTACTTTTCCTCCTGCTCCACCTGCTTGCTGAGGTGTTTTCCCTTTGCTCAGTGATGGTCATCACTGCGCTTTTCAAGCCCATGTGTCCTGCTATGCCCTCCTCTGCACAAGTCTCCTATGTGAGAGGACACACAAAAGGCCCCACCCCTGCCTGGTTGAGAGCTAGCCGGAAGGACAAGATGTGTAGGAATGTGTTACATGAACTTACAGAAGGGGATTGGAGTGGTCGTGGAAGAGAGAAAGGGAGAATTGGAAGGGACCAGGGAGGAAGAGATGAGAGTTTTCGCGATGTGGCACTAAGAACTCACCTTTCCGGGCCTCAGATACAATATCTGTAAATGAGGAGGTGGGGTCACTGGGTAACTTCAGGGCCCCCTGTCAGAGTTCCCAGTCTGTGGTTCTCAGGGGAGACCGTGCCGGTGTGTTTCTGAGTCTGAGAGTCAGCCTGAGGACGGCACACCATCCCTTATGGCCCCGTCCTCCTAAGAACCCTTTCCTTGCTCCTGCACTAAGTTTGGGGGATTATTTCCAGTGACAAACAAGCGTGGCCAAGGCTTGGAAGAGGGAAGATGTGCACAGCAGAGGAAAAAGCTGAGGTGGCTTTCACGGATATAGAGAGGGGTTCTGGGCAGCCTCCTTCCACGCTCCTTATCCTGTAAGTACACAGTGTCTAAACACTGTGGGGCGTGTCTGCTGGTATCAAGCCGTGGCTCTCTGGAGTCAGGAAGGGGCGGGGCTTTCCCTTCTCCCTGTGTCTCCCATGCTCTAACGTAGGCTGTGCACTAACCCACAGGAAGCAGGAGACCATCACTGCTTTAGAGGCAGGATGGTTGCTCATTCGTTACAATCTCTCTGAACTATGGCTTTGGTGGCAGTGAGGTGAGGGGACTGGGGAATTGGGGCTCCAAGGGTGATGGGGCAGCTGGTGTCCACGAAGTGCTGAGGAGGGAACTACACCTCTCATTTCCCACGACTGCTATCCTGTGCCCCGGTGTCAGACGAGGCTCAAAGTTCGGTGCCCTCCTTTCTCAACAGCTAGAAACCTGGACTGGGATTCCCAGCCCGAGAGAAGGTAGGCCTTGGAGAGGGGAAATCCTTGCCCAAGGCACGCCACTGGTTAGAGGAATCAGGGACCTGGGCTCAGCCAGAACCCAGGTTCTTAAAAACCAGTTAAAATGGTCATTCTGTCCATTCTACCAGTTCCCACAAAGTCTGGGTCCCAGCACCCTTGGCAGTAAGCAGGGACTTACTGAATAAAGGTGCAGGGATTGAGAAGCATAAATGGCAGGTACAAAATAGACAGGGGTGATGTTAATAACAGTACAGGAAATAGAGTAGCCAAAGAACTTATATGCATGACCCATGGACATGAACTAAGGTGAGAGACTGCTGAGGGGAATGGGGGTACCAGGCAGAGGGGGGAGAAAGGGGGGAAAACTGGGACAACTGTAATAGCATAATCAAGAAAATACATTTTTTTAAAAAAGATACATCTCCTAAGGGGCCATATGTTAAAAAGCACAAACACACATCCTGGTGTCCTCCCAGGTCATGTGGGGTCCTAATGTCTGGGCTGTGGTCCCAGGATCCGTATTTATTACAAGCTGCTCAGGTGATTCTGATGAGCATCCCGGGGGGCAGACCAATTGGCGGCACAACCTCCAAAGCAACTTCCGGCCTTGCGGTTTGTGTGTAGGCAGAGGGAGGAAATGCTCCTCCAAACTGCGAGGCTTACAGCTCTTGGGTGTCCTTATCCAGAGCAGGTGTAGGAGAAGCAAAGCAGCAGATTTCAAGGTGAAACTCCCCAGAGACCTCATTTTTGCTCTCTAAGTTTCCTGTGGAGTTCCACGGACCACCTCAGGACCCTGGGCCATCCTCACAAACCCTACTATCTGAACCTGAGGTGCTGTTTGTCTTCATTTCTCTGTTGTTTGCCTGTGACCTTTGGCAAAGCCTGTGTAAAGGTTTCAGCCTGGCTGGGTGATGGCCAGTCCAGGCACATGCTGGCCAGTCAAAGGGAAGGACTAAACTATTCTCCCCACCCCCAGCTGAGGTCAAAGTCATGTGATATCACACTCAAGGAGACACTCAGCTCTCAGAGGCAAAATTGAATAGCTAGCTGTCCTCTCCACAAAGAGATCATTCTTTCAATGTTTGCCTTCAGGGTCGTGAGGTTTATTTTAATCACTAAAGTGGCTTTTTCCTTCTAAAACATCCTGGAGGGAGGAAGGGGAAGAAACTCTGAGATATTCTGCATAAGCCAGCTCCGGTTGTGTTTGGCGAAGGTTGTTTGGGACCTTGAGGGGTCGTGCAGATTTGTGGTGCAGGATGAAGCCCAGGTCCCCGAAGCTAGCCTTTCTCAGAGCATAATCCGTAAGAGCAAGTGGCTCCCCTGAGGCCAGTACACTGCTGCTTTTTTAAAAGATTTTATTTATTTTTAGAGAGAGAGGAGAAGAAGGAGAAAGAGAGGAAGGGAAACATCAATGTGAGAGAGAAACATCCAACAATTGCCTCTTATACACGCCCTGACTGGGGATAGAACCTGTGACCCAGGCATGTGCCCTGATGACCAGGAATTGAGCCGTGACCTTTCACTTCACAATGCCCAAACCACCGAGCCACACCAGCCAGGGCTACACCTCTGCTTTTCCAAGGCTATAGACTAGGATGCTGTTCTCTGCCTCACTGTGCTGTCCTGCGTCCCCACCCAGGTCCAGGTTTCTCCAAAGAATTCGATGTGTTGGGGAACAAGAGCTAGTGTCTCTGATGAAAAGGCACATAGCAGCCATGGGAGGACAGCTTTCCCTCCCGACATGAGAGCAATGCTGCCGGCTGTGCCAGGGACCAGCTGTGCTCAGGCCCGCCCAGAGCCAGCAGCCACCAGCCAAAGCTACCGCAGCCCTTTGGCAAGAATGACCACCTCAGAGGAAGAACAGGATTCTGAGGTGTGGGGCTGCTAATCATTAATACTATAACTTTGACTCTTCTTGCATGGACTCTGGAGCAGTGAGGTGAAGAAGTAATTCAACAATTACTGTGTTATTCTTCTTGGTCCTGAGAAGGTGGCTTTTCCCAGCAGAGGAAAGGCCCTGAGTGGCTGCAGCCTGTGCCTCACCTTCGTAGGGAGCATAGTCCCAGGAAGGCCACAGCTACTGTTCTCTTGTGGGCTAGCACCTGCAGTGGTGTGTGAGTGTGTGTGTGCTTGGTGTGCCCACACGTGTGTCCTCCTATACACGTGCACCTGTGTCCACACGGCGATGCCCCTGGCTACAGTGCCAGGTGGAGCTCCTGCCACTCACCCGCAATGAGACACACAGGCCTGCCTTCTGCTCAGAGCGTTTCCCCTCCTTTATCACCCACAGTCAGTGTTACAGGCACTTGACTTTATGGCTCCTCCATTCCGCATGTTAAGCAGCTGACACAGCCACCGCCTCCTGGCAGCAGTCTGTCCACACCTGCAGCATTGTTTCGAGTCCCATCTTGAGGAATGAAAGACAAAAAAGGGTCTCTCCTGTCACACCTGGCAGCCCCTTAGAACTCAATAGGATTTTTCCATGCCAAAGCTATTCTTCTTTTATTAGGAGAAGAAGAAAGAGGCCCAGGGCCCACCTGGCACAGCCAGCTCCTCAGTGGCTGTAGGAACTTTCTTGTTCTCTTAATAAGCCCCTGGGCTGCGTATTACCCAGAAAGGTCAGGCGTGCCTTTCAGAGTCCTCATCCTGCTGTTGGGAGGTGGCAGCACCGAGGTGTGCAAAAGGCTGCTGTGACTTTCTGCCTCAAGCCTCCGGAAGGAAACACCCCCTCAGTAGGAAAGCTGCCCTTTCCTGATCCCACGATGGAATCTCATCTGAAAAGAGACAGTTCCCTCCATGCCTTTCTTGTCTCCCCTCCTTCCTTCCTGGGCTCATCTCCTCCCATATCCTTGCCTTTATTTTGACACTCTTGTCCTCATTTGGGTGTTCCTTCTCCTGCCTCATGACTTGAATTCTCTTTGCACTTGCTGGAGAGAAATCTGGAAATTCTACATTCTGTGTCCAGAAAAGGCAGGCAGGTCCAACCGCTCATCTCAAAGGCACAGGAACGGGGCAGCAGAGGAGTGCAGGGACTCGCGGCCGGATATTTTCCTCTTGGTGTGAAGGTCTCATGTCTGACCTTCTAGCTTCTCACTTATTGCATACATCCTTCTCTCCCGAGCTGCCGGCAGGTCCTCGGCCCCCCTCCGATTTCCGTGGCCGCTCTGTTTGTGAGCAGTTTCACAAAGTCAGGGTGTGATGGAGAGGCTCTGCCAACAGCTGCCAAGCCTGGCTCTCCCATTTCCCTCTTCCCCTGGCCCGGAAGCCAGGTATGAAAACAAGAGTGCTCTGGTTTACACAGAGCCTCTCATCCAAGAAATCTCAAAACGGTTTTGCCAGCCAGTCTGATTAGACTCATCTTTCTGGATGAGGAAAGTGTCCTTTCTGCAAGGGAAGTCAATTGCCCAAGTCTGCTGTAACTTCCCTTGGTGAAGGCCACAGAACTAGCCCAGGCAGCCCACCCCTGGTGTCCTGGGCCACCTGCTGGTCCCACCCTACCTCCAGGTGTATGGAGGTAGAAAACCAGGACCATCAGACAAAAGGATCTTCAGAGCAGGAACCCAGACCTCAAACTGTGGGATGAAGTAAGACAAGGCAGCTCCCTACATATCAGTCCCTTGTTTCTCTACTTAAATAACAGATAATGAGGACCCATCACATACTCTTGAGGCCCTGTTCTCATGATATTTAATTCAATTCAACTCCTTAACCTGAAAGAGGTGTCCCTTCTCCTGAGCAGCTCACTGTCTCCCCTGACTGTTACTTTTCTGTGGTTCTGGTGAGCCTGGAAAGTGCCAGAGTCTTTCTCTTTTATAGGCACTTAAATACTTCTCTGCCTCCTGACCACCTGGCCTCCGGCCTCATGCTGAGAGACTGGAGGTCTGTGTTTGGCATGAAGTGAAGCTGTAAGGGGGAGAGAAATGGAGGGATGAGGACATGGAGAGGAAAGAGGGAAGGAGGTGGAAAGACAATGGGGGATGCAGGAGGGGACCATGGAAGGAGAAGAGGTAATTTTGCTGTATTTGTAGAAATAACTCTTGACTGGGTGCTTACTCTGTGCCAGGAGTTTTAGACATTGGATTTGTCTGCCCAGGCTGCCATAAGAATGCAGCCCAGCCTGGGTGGCTTAAACAGCAGAAATTCATTTTCTCACAGTTTGGGAAGCTAGAAGCCGGAGATCAAAACGCTGGCAGGGCTGGTTTCCTCTGAGGCCTCCTGCCTCGGCTCGTAAGTGACCGTGTCCTCCCCATGTCTGTGTCCACGCATCCCCTTCTCAGAAGGACGCCGATCACTGGATTAGGGCCCACCCTGCGGTCTCCATTTTACCTCAATTACCTCTTTAAAGGCTCTGCTTCTGAGTAGTCACATTCTGAGATGCCGGGGGCTAGGAGTTCGCCCTATGAATTTGGGGAGAGGGACACAATTTAGCCCATAATAGGCAATTTATCTCTAATCCTTATGAGACTTCTCAGAGGTAGAAATTATTATCTTCATTTTCAAGGTATGGACGTGGAAGCAGAAGAGAGATTAGACAACGTGCCCTAAGTCACTCAGCTAGGAAGTGACAGAGGTGGAATGAGCACTGGGCCCAGCTCCGTCCACAGCAGAGCCACTGTGGACCTGTCGCGTGGCCTTGGGGCAGATGAGGGTGACCAGAGAGTAGACAGGAAAAAACATGGCCTTTGGGGCCACCCCAAACCCCGCTCCTTCAGTCATGGCATGACCAAGACCACGGCCATGAGTAACATTAAGACCTGCAATAAAAAGTTGTGACTGATAACAGAAGAGAACATGAGAATCTAAGGTATCTAGTTACATTATTACTTAATACAACTTCTCATTGTCAGCATGTCCACACATATGTACACACACATGCAAGGTGCAAAAGGTGGGTAGAGGTCCAAGTCCTTGACAAGATCAGTGGGGAGCTGGTTTGGTTCTTCCTCTTCTAATTACCACGATTTAGCTGTAATGAGATGCCAGGTTGGACTATGGTGTGTATTTGGTTGCCCCTCTGAGTGTGCTGTGCGTGTGACATGCCACTGAGTTGGCTCCCACTCCTGGCGACCCTGTGAATGAGCGATGTCCACCGCGTCCTGTCCTCCACAGTGCTGTTCCGCTCCTGTAGACTCACGCCCACAGCTTCTTTTATGAAGCCAATTTGTCTCATGTTCGGTCTTCCTCTTTTCCCGCTGCCTTCCACTTTCCCAGTGTTATTGTCTTTACCAAAGAGCCCTGCCTTCTCGTGATGTGCCTGCAGCAAGACAGCTTCAGTTTAGTCATTTTTGCCTCCAGCAATGTTTCAGGCTTAGCTTACCCCTATGTAGACAGTGCTGTCTCCGAGGACAGGATCCTGCCTTCAACTGTTCCTGTGTCTCAGAGAGCCTAGCTCTGTGCTGGCATGTAGTTGATGCCTATAAAATCTTCGTGATGAGGAAGAAACCTGTGGAGGAAGGGTTGCCTCACCACACAAGCCCTTATAGTATCATTGCTACCATTATTCTGGCACAAACAGCCACAGCATAGCAATGGTGAATAACAGGAAGTGTTTACCTCCCATTCATGCACTTGTGAGCTCACTGGGGTGGATGCCCTTCACCAGGTGGGCCAGCTGGCTCTGTTCCACAGATCTGTCACCCTTCTGCAATCAGTGGGCTAGGTAGGGCATGCTTTTCTAAGAAGACGGCAGAAGGCAGGCCCCACTGCTCAAGTACATCTCCAGGTGCTGCTATCATCACATCTACTAACATCCCTTTGACCTAAGCAAGTCCCATGACTGAGCCCAAAGTCACAGAGTAAGGAAGTATACTGTGCCCACGATGAGGCCATGGCACAGGTGCGGTTCCCGGGAAGGACAAAGAATTATAGCCTACAATTCAATCTATATAGTCCCTCTTCTCACTTTCCAGACATTGTGCAGACTTTGCCATCCTGTCTCATCCTGTACTCCCATTCATAGACACTGTGGAAGAACATCAGCCTTTTTCAGCTCTTTGAGGACGATGCGAGATCATACCTCCTGACACAGGGTGCCGTGACAGAGCTGAGGCTGGAAATGGAGTTACTCCTAGAGCAGCCAAAGGGTTAACTGCCCAGCGTCCTACCTCAGAGAGCCCCTCTACCCACACCGTGCATATGACCCTTCAGGAATCCTGAGTAACACTGGATTCAGAACTTCTCTGCTAGATTAGCTGTGTCCATCCCAGCCTCCAGGAGTGACGGCACCTCCAGCTAAAGAAGAAGACATGCAGCCGGTCCCCCTGATGACTGGAATCTCCTTCAGGTACCCTACTCCCCACTGTTTTGCTGCCCAGGGAGGTCTTTTAAAATCTTTTCATTTAAAAGGCATTTGAGCTCAGTCTCTGGGCAAACAGTCACAAGGAGACACGACAGAGTGATTTCTGAGGGAGAGCCGGTGGACAGCCAGGAGTCTGAAGGAGCTGCTGGAACGACCGATGTCACGGGACCTGTGGTCTGGTGCAAGCCCACGTGGCAGAACCTGCCCGCGCACCTACTCCTACCTAGAGACATTGAGCAAGGCTCAGTGTCTGAGGGACATTTTCTCCCTCATTAATGACACATTTTCCCTAATAGACATCTGTGGGTGGCCACAGTGGGAAGTGATCAGGTGGAATGATGCATCTGTAAGAAATTACAGATGTACGCTGGCAATAAAACAATCACCCCTTGTTTCTCTGCAGCTTGTGCAGAAGAGCCCCGTCTCCCCTGAGGGTTTGGTGTGAGCAGGCGTGTTTCTGGAAGTCCAAGTCAGACACACCGTGGAAGCCCATCATGGCCGCATCACTTGCGGATCAGAGAGTAAATCCCCCCGCTCTGCTGTTTTCCACATGAACTTGGGAAATCACTTAATCTTTCACAGTACAGTATCCATTTTTCATCTATAAAAATGAGGTTAATGACCCTTGCCTCGAAGGATTCCGGTGATGAATAAAAGAGATAATATACTTGCACTTGGCAAGCAACTTCGCAGCGAGTTCGTTTCGTGTCGTGCAGTGGGGAGCATGGGGGCCAATGCTGTCTGGGCTCCAGGACTGAGAATTTGGAAGTCTAGAAGTACGGGATCGTCCGTCTGGCACTGTGACCTCCTAAGACGGGAATGGAGAGCACAGGTGAAGCGGAATCTCTTGGATGTTGATGTTATTGTTTTCATGGTGTCTGGGGGGCAAGGTGGAGAGGGACTTCCCAGCACAGATGCAGAAGGAGCCTTGGTGGCTGTGAGGGGGTGGGGCACAGATGGGCCGGGAGAGCCAGGTGCTGGAAGAGCCCACCACTCTGGCAGACAGTCTAGGAGGTGGGCCACCTCGGGCCAGAGGCCTGTCTGCAGGACCACCCAGTACAGGTGGCCTGGTAGGTGGGCTGGAGCACAGGGGTGGAATGCAACACTCTTAGTAAGAGCTTTTAGCATCTTGAATCTTATTCTGAAGTACAGGGCTGGGCAAAAGTAGATTTACAGTTGTGAGTACATAAAACACAGAATTTATTCTTGAGTTATTATTAAGTATTATATTATCTATTTGTGTCACAACTATAGACCTATTTTTGTCCACTCCTGTGTATGCACTTCTTTTACATCTTTACATGAAGTAAATAAGGCATTTTGCCATTCCCATTTTCTAGAACAGAAGACTGAGGTCAGAGGATTGTGCAATGTGCCTGAGCTCATGCCATGCCAGGCCTGTCTGCCTCCAAAGCTATGTCCCTTCAGCGTCATCCCAGGTCTCTGCAGCAGCTAAGGTCATGCCCAGGGCACATGAGGAAGTGAGAGCAGAAAGCAGGTCCCATCCAGCCCGTAGGAAAATGCTCACAGATGTGACTGAAAGAAAAACTCAAACTGAGACCCAGCGTAGGGCAGGCCTCCTCCAGGACGACCCCCCAGACTACCCCAGGACAGCTCTGTGCAGCTCAGCACCTGCACCGCTCACACCAGCTCTGTCCAAAGGCTGCCCTTGAACTGTCTGCCATGTTACGGGCTTTCATCTGGTTTCTTGTGTTGAACCATTTTCCCAAAGCAGAGCTGAAACATAGACTTTTTCTCCAAGTCCCCATAAACCTCAGCCCCGTCTGGTGTTGTACGTGTACAATCCTCTGGCATTTGAATAGTAGACCCACTTCCTCGGGCCCTCCAGTTGCCGTTCTTTGAGCCAATGGTCACAGTAAGCCACAGGAGCTTTTGGCAAAGAGGCGCAGGAGCTGAAAGATGTGGAGAAGAGCCGGGCTATCTGTCCGATGGAAGGGAAATGCAGAAGGCCTGGAAACTCACCTCAGTGGCAATTTCAGGCCTGTCCGCTCTTGCCACACTGAATCAGAGCGGGCTCTCAGTTTGCAGGTGCCCTGCGGGAAGCAGGTTGGCGGGCGGTGGCCACCGCTGGCCCTCATGCACTCTTATGGGATTGGTCTGACTCAAGGGTTGATGGGGGGAGCTCTCTTCCTAAAAAAATCCTTTCCTAAAATTTCTCAACACCTGAAAGTCCACTATTCGGTTTATTTTGATTTTACATTTATTCTGCTCCAAGGAAAGCTTATTCGTTAATCTTTTATCAACTTGAATGAGTACGGTAAGTTCTCTTCTTGAAAGGCAACAAAGGAACAAGAAGGTGAAGTTCCCATGAAGAAATGGGACAGAGGACACAGATTTGATGGGGACAGATAAGGACTAGATCTGGTACAGGAAAGGCTGCTTGGGGGTGGCCGAAAATTTGGGGGTCAAGAGGGAGGATCATATCTTCCCTTGCCATATCCTTGCTCAAGATTCTCAGTGGCAACTCCAAGCGCCCCAGGCGTTCCGCAGTGAGGGCTCCCAGCCGCTGAGCGTGATGCCCCTCCCCCTTGAGCCTGGCCACCTTGCAGACTGCCTCTCCAAACAGGCCAGGTGCTCGCAACTCTGCGCCTTTGTGCCCTTCCATCGACCCAGAACACTGTTCCTCCTCTTGTCTACCCACTTAACTCATTTATTTTTCAGGACTCAACTCAAGCACTGCCTCTAGGAAGAAGCTTCCTCATATCCAGTCAGGTTTTGAGGTGTTTCTCCTCACCACTCCACCTAGCTACCACTCATTATCCTTACCCACCCCTCACTCCCCTCTCCTGGCTGTGAGTTTCTCAAGATCGGTCTGTCACCCTAAAGCCCAGTGCAGTGCCTCTGAGGACGAAGCAGTCGGGGGTGGGAGAGAGGATGAACTTGGAAGGGCGCCACCTGGGTGTTTCTTCCCGGGGACCGGTCTTTGCAATGGAACCATTTGCCTTCTGAGCAAATAATAAAACCCATTGGGAAAAAAGTAAAATTTCCTTGACTCTATGGGGTGAATTATCAAGAACTCAGATCTCTGACACTCCTACACCACAAAATGAGAAACATAAGGTTTACCACCTGCCGCCTACTTATGACCTTCCCACTCAGAAAACTCATTAGGTCTTTGAGAGGCAAAGGGAAAATCCTTGTCCATGCTTTCAGCCTTAGCGAACACCCAAGATTTACAACGTCTACTAACATCAGCTCTTCCACAGAATCTTAAAGTGGGAAGAAGCCACCTAATCCACCTGCCTCTCTTACCAGGTGGGGCATGATGTCTGACACACAGTACAATTGTTGAATGACTGACTGAAAGAATGCAGAAGCCAAGGCTGCACAGCCCGCTGGGGTCAGAGCTGGTTCAGAGCCAGGCATCCTGTCCTGCAGTCAGGGTTGTCTTCTAAGATGGCATCTAACCCTGACGGCCAGCTCTGTCTCGTTGCAACGGCAAAGTATAACAGTCACTTGCTTTTCCCTGTAAAATGTGGTTGTGTGGTATTTCAATTTCAAACGTAAGGCACATAGATCACTGAGTCACCAAACTGCAATGAATCATTGAACAACAACAAAATGCACGCCATGTGGTAAAATTCGAGCTTATTTTCCATCAGGTGGATAAACACTGTTTACTGAATAAAGATACAGTCCCAACCTCAGCCACGCCTTGCTCTGGAACGCAGGAACTGCCTGGCACACCGCAGCTGCCGGGGTCTCCGAGGCGAGAAGGGTGCGGAGGCAGGAATAGTCCTGCATGGGCTGGCTCCAGAGACATGGAGGCTGGGAACCTCAGGCTTCCTCTCTTCTTTTTGTCTTAAATATTTTATTCAAGTAATACAGGCCACCCCATAAATGTGAAAGTAGAATGAAATGTTTCAAAAACACACAATCTAATATTGTTCTCAAAACCCCGAAGTGACCTTAATAAATGAACTGTCTCTCTCGGAATCCATCTCTGACCACCGTCCGGGTGGAGGGTGGGTGGCGAGGGTGGAGAACAATGCTGGGGCCTCACCGCTGGGCCAGAAGGGCCAGAGAAGTACACGGGATAAGCAGCCCCCATACCAAGGAGAGCAGCTCAGGGCTCTCCAGGGGGTGTCTGGGTCAGAGGGGTTCCAGGGGCCGAGCAGGAAGGGGTCGGGTCCCCTGAACATTTACAAAGGCCACTGGCAGCAGTCATGGTGCTGCCGGCCGCGTGCTGACTGGCACAAGACAGTGGCCAGGAGGGCCACTATGGCAAGCTGGTACCCCATATTGACCTGGTAACTAACTGGGTCCTCTGATGCCAGGGCCCGTGAGCCCCACTCTGCCCACCTACCCACTCACATTCATGTGCCAGCCCGGCTCAGCAGAGCACTGTGGGGAGGGGCACTTTGGGGTGCCCAGCTCTCATGACTCCTCTCTAAACCCCCGCTCCCCACCCTCACCTTCCCAGTGACCTCAGCCCCTGGAGCTGCGACATTTACACACTCTCTGTCTTCCTTTCTGACCCCAGTCATTGCTGAGGATAAGGGTCTGCTCAATAAATTCACCCCGGGATGTAAAAGACTAATAAAGTTTAATAACTTGCCTCTCCCAGGAGTATTTGCATTTTAACAGGAACAGCAGCCTAAGCTGAAGGAATTACGCCTTAATGGTACAATTTCAGGCACCATCAGGCAGCTGAGTAAGGTGGTTTGGCTGGGAAGGAGGGATCCCCAGCAACCCTGGGGTCACCTGCTAGATACTGCCTCCTGCAAGGTCAGCCAGTTGGTCAGGGGGCAGACAAAGCAAGCACACTAGCATCCTGGACTCTCATTTGCCGCACAGCCCACAGGCTCACCTTCCACAGCTGTTCATTCCTCCACCACCCCCACTCTCTCCCTCACCTGCAGTCTCAGTCTGCAAACACAGACGGGCCGCTGCAGGTCCGAGGACCAGCCACAGCGTGGGGGTGAACAACAAACAGGCCCTGAGGACAAGCCATCCGGGCTTCCTGCTGACTCTGTTCCTGTTGCTGTGCACCCCTCCCTCAGGCCCCTCCTCCTTCACGAAGGCCAACTATATCACCTACCTTTCAGGATTAAGTGGGAGATGCTGCCTGCAAAGGCAGATAATAATTGCTTAGGAAATAGTATCATCATCATTTTAGTATCTATAGATTTCAATGGCCTGTAGCCCAGAACCAGAGATGGGAATGCAAAAAAATAACACCAAGACATCCTAGAATTTTCTCTCTTTCTTCTGTGTCAACCAGAGGAGAGTCGTGCTTCTGGAGCAGCTCATTTTCAGGACAAATGGGGAAGGAAATGTCCAAGGAACAGCCAGCCTGGTGCCCATGGAACAAAGGCAGAAGGTTAGGCAGGATCCTGAATTCCAGGGAACAGTCTGAGTCCAGGTCTTGAATAGGCGGCCCATCTGTGCTTTGAGAAGTCAATTCCGACAGTGCAGAGATGAACCAGAGGCAAGTAAAGCAGTGAGGTGTCTGTATGCAAATGAGGCAGCTCAGGCCCGGGACCCTGGGCCAATGGGGGATGCAGGATGGGAACATGGGACAGGATGCAGGATGGGAACTCTGGGAGCCTGCAGCTAGCTCTCTCCCTCTCTCCTTCTCTCTCAGCATCCCAAAATGCATTCGTTTTTACAGACTCTTGGTCATTGGGATTGAGTATTTGCGCAATAGCAAAATGTCTCTGTTGAAAACACTTTCAGGGTTTAGCTGTGTTCCAGGAAGTGCCTGTTCCCTCCTCTCATCCAGTCCGGTTTGTATTGCTTCTCCTTTTCACTCTTTATCTTTCTCCTTCTGAACATCATCCAGCAGTGACTGCTCAGCCAGTGTGTGACTTTTCAAGGAGATACTTGCTTTGTGGGTGTCCCTTTGCCACTCCCAGCACCCCCTTCCACCTCAACCAACTTCCCTCTGGAGTTTGAGGCCACCTGTGAAAAAGAGTGGCTGCCACTACTGTCCTAAAGGTTGGGCACATCAGCTCCAGTCGTGCCTTCTGGATCCGTGGGCCCCTGCAGGACAAGGGAGCCAGTGGAGAAGCGTGGCTCCCGTGTGGTACAGAGAACAGAGGGGCAGGAAAGTCCTTGGTTCAGCAGGGCCCCCGTTCCTCTTCCCAGCACTGCCCGCTAGAACCAAGCAATGGCTGGTGACACCTGGGGGTTGGGGGGGTGGGTAAGGCTGACTCGATACCTACGAGGAAGGCTCCCTCCAACACCTCACACTGTCATGGAAAATAAGGGCAGAGGGAGTCCTAATAAGGAATAGAAACCCAGTGGGCTGCCTACACAGCCCCACTGGACTGAGGACCACTAGAAGGCACACACTGGACCTTGTTTGTATTTGCATCCCCACATCCCCACCCCTTGATGTCCAGCCTAGGATGGGAATTCAGTGGGAAAATGAGGTCATTGGAGAGGTCCAGGGAGGGGGCGTAGAAGGGAGAAAGTTGTTGGCTTACATCCCAGGTGACTTGCAAGTTGATCATAACAACCCACGTGACCTTGCTCAGTTTTTAAACCAGTTCTGACCAGCAGAAGCAATAAATTAGTCACCTTTGACCTGCTAGGGGATGTGACCTAAAATTGCTCTTACCACCCTAGCCAGGTGTGTGCAGTATCTGAGGGAAGTCCCAGGCACCTGCTTGTTCAACACCCTCAGGACCTCAAATGACAGAGGAGTAGCTACCATCTCCCCGACCCTTCTGGGGCCCTTTTACATGCTGATTACAGTCCAAACCAAGCCTGAGTTGGCCCTGGGCTTCTGGGGTAGGGCATTTAACTATAGGTAATCTGATCTGAGAGACGTCCCCGTCAGCTCACCTGGTACCTGGCAGTATTCTGACACCATGTGGAACTGGGAGCCCACAGGGAGACTTAGAGGGAGCATCCAGGGAGGTGAGAGCCTGTCCCCTCCCTCTCACCGGCCCGAGGTCAGTTACAGCCTCTCGAAGGGGAGCAGTAATGGAGTTTTTATTGCTTGTGCTTCATTGCATTTGATCTTAATGCCAGGGGGTTATTGTTCAAATTTTTTTCAGGTCAATGCTAATTAATTTTATTAATGCATTTTTGGTGAAGGGAGAGCAACAGAACTAGGTTCTACGCGTGTTTATTTGGTTCCTATCATCCAACAACATCGGACTTGGCATGTCCATTTAGAATCTGGGGCTAAGAGGCAGTGACCTTCCTGGATGGTCCATAAGGTAGACAGTGGGACCCCCTGGGCCAGGAGAGGGCCGTGTCCTGAGCAGAGCAAGCAGGGAGAGGAGGGAGCAGCATTAAAGAGATAAAGACCAAAACCCACGGACGAAATGGAAGGATGAGGAGGGCAATGTGCTGGAGGAAGCCCTGACCTTGGATTTTCCCCTCCACCCAACATGTGCCTTTAGACGCTCACTGACTTTTCATTTTGTCTTCCCTACAATTGCCTTAGATTGTTCTTAGAGAGATACATACTGATGAAAGTGCCAAAATACAGTATTTAACTCGTGGTAAGTGCTCAACATATGTTAGCTGAATTTTAATGGGATCAGTGTGTCTGAAGTGTGAGGTTTCTAGGTTCACTCATTCCTTCTTTAGATAAATATGCATTTAGTATCTGCCGTATTCCAGACACAGTAACTGAAGACTGGCATAAGCAAGAAAAACACAGATGCTGGCAGGACCTCATATTCTGGAAGGTGTTAAGCACTGTCTCAGAATCACCTAATGAAAACTACTCATACGTTTTGTTGTTATTGGACTTGGCTTAATTCCTACCTCTGCCAGCAGATTCTGGACCCCACAGAGCAGGGACCAGGTCTTATCTCCCTGGGCGACAGCACAGTGAGCCTCTGATAGACACCTAATTAGTGCGCCCTCAATAAAGCAGGCAAATTCACTCTCCTCACTCCGGTGCAGAAATGGAGACAGAGTGGCAAGGCAGGGGTCCCAAGGGCTCCTCCAGAGAGGACTCAAAGGCCCAGAAAAGACCCTGCTACCTCTGGGGTCTGAGGGTGGGGGAATGAGCGTGAGGGCCACCCCTACCTCCAGAAACATCTCCTTCTCTTGGATAGGAACAGGACTGTGGTCAAAGTTTATGTTTTAAAATGGAGGAAACCATGATGTCAGAGAATTTTAAGCTGCGAGAGTCTGAGAGTCTTTGAGCCTTGAGTGATTCGTTAGAGACACTGTGCGTTTCATCAACAGGAAGCCCGAAGAGGACCTCCAGTGGTCTCAGCCTTGAGAGGAGGGGAGAGAGGGGCCTTGGAGGCCAGGGTGCCTGGGCACAGGCAGGCCCCCTGCGAAGGTGGGAACAATGCTTTCTGAAAGGAGGGCACAGCACCAGGCACCCGTGGCAGAGAGTCCAGGGACAGAAGAGAGCTCTGGGTCACTGCACATTTCCTTTTCTAGTTAAAAGAAGGTGAAGGGTGAGATACAAAGTTTTAGGGCCCAGGCTTACAGAATAGTTCATTCAGGGGACACATTCTCAATAGTGCACAATATGGCCCTGGGCAGGTGGCTCAGGTGGTTGGAGCACCATCATCCGTACACCAAAAGGTTGTGGGTTCGATCCCCGGTCAGGGCATGTATGGGAGGCAACCGATTGGTGTTTCTCTCTCACATTGATGCTTTTCTCTCTCTCTCTCTCTCTCTCTCTCTCTCTCTCTCTCTCTCACACACACACACACACACACACACACACACACTATAGACAGAGCTCTAGCGCCCTTAAATATCATTCTATTAGAACTGTCCCCACCCCAAGTCTCTGAGAGCTGGGCCACTGTATGGGAGTGTGAGACCCAAGAACAAATGCACACACACGAGCACACCCTCCGTCCCACTCAGGCAGACCCAGTGAGGAAGCAGCCATCAGGGGGCTCTGCTGCATTGTGCTTCCCATTGATTTTTTGGACAAAACATAAATAATCAAATAGTGATAAAAACTCTGTTACAGTTCACCTGCTGACATGGAATGACTCATCTCGGTAATTTTTCTTTCATTTCCGAGCATCTCCATAGATCACAGGAGAGATTAAATGTCCTTTATCTGTGATTTGGAACATTCGCACAGCCCCACACTCACAGCACACCGGAATGTTTTGCCCAGTGACTAGCTGCCATGTAGGGGAAGCATCCTGGCTGGTGCTCAAACAACCTGAGTTCAAAGCCCAGCTCTGCTGCTTCTGCTGCCTGACCTTAGGCAAGCTGATTGCTTTGGGCCCCTCCCATGGGAGTGAGAACTCACCTAGCTGGACTGTGTGAGGTCCAGTGAGGTCACAGCTGTCTGTGCAAGTCTCTCTCATTTGTTCTGGCCATCTGCCCAGTGCCTCTGAGGGTTGACATCGACTTGGGGCTCCCTACTTGATTTCAACAGTCCCCCTTAAAAGTACAGCATGCAATCATGTATTTGTTTAAATTAAAGGAATTAAAGATTATCTTGAGTTCTGACACACACAAAAATTAAAGACACCCCAGAGTACCCAAGAAGATGAAAAGACAGAGATCCTGTGGATACACATGGTAATCCTAATATTTGTATAGAAATTTTATTTTAAGATAATTTCTCATCTAGCAAGTCTACAAGATCCAGTGTAATGAGGGGAGGCTGAAGAGCTGGCCCGGCTCCCACCAGCTGCGGGAGGCTGCAGAGCGCTGGCTGCAGTGCGTCCGTGGGCTCCTGCAACGGCTCTCGCTCCGGGGGACTGCCCCTTGGCAAGCGGATGCCCCCAGGCTTTGCAGCACTTGCCACTGCAGCGCTGTGTCTCCCGCATGACAGGCTACTGCCGTGTGTCACAAAGGACCTTCAGACACACCGCCAAGTGCACACAGGGCTCAGACACCACGGGCCTCCCAGGCAGCTCTGCATGTGTATCAGACTAAGTTCCTCCTTAAATTCTACGACTCCCACCCACTCGCTCTGCTGCACAAGCCCTTTTGTCTTAATTTCTTGGGTTATACTCTTGCAAGTGGAATTTCTGGTGAAGAGCATGTTTGAGTCTCTTGATAGAAATATCTAAATTGCTTTTCCTAACAGGCTGAGTGTGGGAGTGCCTGCCCGTCTCACACCTCTACCCGCCTGGGCCGCGTGTGCACACAGGCGCAGGGGTGAGCGAGAGCGGGGAGGGGGAGGAGGAAGGATCTTCATTACGCTACCAGCAGGGAGCACGCCTGTTTGTGTTCCTTCTGGGACTGGAGAGCAGAGATATGGAAACAAGTATATTCTGACATCAAAGGGCAAGAGGTCACCAACAGGGCACATTTTTTCTAGACTGGCGATGCTATAAATAATCGTAATGTGAAGAGACCAGGCTATCCGCCTGGACTGCAGAGTTGGGGAGCGTAGACCGGAGCTGAAGGTGGACAGCAGTCTCCTCCTGCTTTTGTTTCCCCAAGAGAATGGTCACTTTGGGGAAATCGAGGCAATGCAGTTGCTAGAAGCTTCTCTTCCCCCCATGCTATCTTTTTGGTACCCGTTTTCATATAGGAAAACCTTGATTAACCAGAAAGTGAAGCTATGTGTTTGATTTTCTGATTAATTGAGCATTTATTTTATTTTTAACATATGCTGATATCGTGCTTGCTCCATGCCAAGTAATGTGCTAATCATGTTGCAAGTATTAACTCACTTCATTCTCATAGGAGACCTGTGCATGGGTCCTCTTATGTCCTACCTAAAGAACAAGTAAACCAAGGGCCCCTGTTACTAGGAGGTGGGCCTGGGCATGTGGCTCCCTGTCCTGTCTACATGCTCAACAGCTCCACTAGGCTGTGCTTAACATGCTGTGTTTCAGTATCAAACCTTGTGATTGAAAAGCATTACACATTTTTATATACATGTTAGCTAATGAAGTGGAGAATGGAATTTCCTGGGGTGACGTGAGACCCCCACAGGCCATTTCTGATGAGCTCCTGGTCTCCTGGGACAGGCCCTCGGATTGGCAGGCAGCGGTGACAGGGCCCCGGGCAGGTATGCCCGGAGCCAAGAGCCCTCCTTCCCAACCACTCACCACCAAAAGTTGTTTTCTGCTCTTTCCCATTTCCTCCTAAATTGCTGCTGTCAATTTGCTTCTGGAGAGAGCATCAGGCTTTGAAATCAGGTCCCGCCCACAAAAATCCCTGTGCCATGGCCCTCAGCTGGGGAACACAGCAGCAGGGGAACACAGCAGTCAGCTCACCTGGTGCAAAGGCCCTCGCATTTCTCATCTGGGAAAAGGCTGCTCTGCTTGTAACGATTGAACCTAAGTCAGGGGTTGGCAAACTTTTTTCTGTAAAGAACCAGGTGATACATATTTCAGGTTTTTCGGACAGAGGTAAAATTGAGGATATGATATGGGTGCTTACATGATAAGAGAGAAAGCAAATTGCCTCAAATTTGTTGACAACATTAAAAATATAATAATAATTGAGTACAATTTTTCCAGTTTTATTAAGGTGTGATTGACAAATAAAAATTATATATATTTCAGGGGTACAAAACAATGTTTTGGTATGCATATATATTGTGATATGATTACTACAATCAAGGTAATGAACGTATCTCTCACTTCAAATATTACCATTCTGTGTGTGTGTGTGGTGAGAATGCTTGAGATTTATTCTCTTGGCAAATTTTGAGCCCAGTTTGGCTCTTTTATAATACATGTCAACTAATAAGAAAAAATGGAATTTTGTAGGGGAGAAACTGCATTTTCCTTAATAGTGATTCAAAGTTAGCTTTTCCTGTCCTCAAATCGATTGCAAATGTTTGTCTGTAAATGTTCGCAGTCTGTTAACAAACAGATGATGGGACAGATCTGGCTCACAGGCCACAGTCTGCTGGCCCCTGACCCAACCCCCTGGTGCGCAGTGGGGCACTAACAACACCTGCTTCCCTCTCCCCGATGGGGGGCGACGGCTCAAGTCTACTGGGTCCCTCCTCACTGAGTGACAGCACTCTAAGTGGCATGATGATTTCAAAGACTTCTTTCCAGTCGCCAAGCCTCATCCCTGGCTCCAGCTGTCCGTGACACTGGAAGCAGCAGCGGCGTTAAAGGGCCTGTGCCTCGGTTTCTCTCTTCCACAAAATGACAAGTGTGTCCTTTGTGTTGTAGGATCCCGCTAGGCTAACACTGGGGAGCAGGAATGGCATTCAGCAACAAGAGAGAAGAAAAACCTGTGCTCAAATAAGTCTCTGTTGAGAAAGTCTTTACAAAATATATTTCTGATAAAAGATATACCTAGAACATACAGAAAACTCTCAAAACTCAATAACAGGAAGACCAATAACTCAATTTAAAGAGTGGGCAAAAGATCTGAACAGGCAGTTCACCAAATAAGACACAGAGATGAGAAGCAGTACCTGGAAAGGGGCTCGATAGCCTAAGTCCTTCGGGAAATGCAGATGGAGCCTCAGTGAGGTACAGCTGCACACCTATGGGAAGAGCTAAAATCAAAAACAAACAAAACAAAGCAAAGCAACAAAAGCTAAGAACACCAAATGCTGAAGATGCAGAGGACTGAAGCCCTCATACCTTGATGATGGGACTAGGAAACAATACAGCCACTTTGGAAAATTTTCTGTCAGTTTCTTATGAAGTTAAACATACACTTACCATGTGACCTAGCAAATATACTAGATACACACTCGAGAGGAAGAAAAACCCACACTTATACAAAAATCTGTTGTTTATGGTTACAGTGGCCTTATTCACAAATGCCTCAGTCTGGGAACAACCCGGTGCCCATCAGCCAGTGAACGGGTAAACCGCTGCAGGTCCACACAACTAAAGTCTATGCAGCAACCATGCTGAGAGGACCATGAATACATGCAACAGCATGGATGAAACTCGAAGGCATTCCGCTAAGTGAAAGGAGCCAGACTCAACAGGCTGAGTACTGCGTATTCATTTCATTCATATGACATTCTGAAAAAGGCAAAAATATAGGGACAGAGAATGGATCAGGAGTTTACAGGGGCTGGGGTTACAGGAGGGGTGGCTTCCAAAGGGGTGGCAGAACTGTCTAGATCTTGATAGTGGTGATGGTTACATGACTGTATGTATTTGTCCAAATCATAGAGCAGCACCCCACAAAGGCTGCATTAAATTTAACTCAATCAATCTGACCTTAAATATAATCAATAAGCATGCAGTGGGTAGTAAGTGCCCTGTTGGGCCTGCAATATACACTATGGCGTGCAAATACCCCATGAGGAGCAGGTGAAAGAGGCATCACATCTGTGTGCCCTGGAGAACGCACTCTGTAAGTCTAAACACTCCTTTGGGAAGCCCACCAGGGTTGCATATTTCGTGGTCTACTTGACATCTCTATGTGGATACGTGATCTGTGAAGTTTAACATGTCTGAGACTGAGCTTTTGATGACCTTTTTCTGATATAATTTTCAGAGCTTTTCCTCCAGTCCACCACACATCAGGGAATGAGACCCTTACCTGGTAAGTCACTCTTGCTGGAAACCTGGGCTCTCTCTGGGTTGTTCTTTCCTATGCCCCGATACTGGTCCACCAAGTCCTGTCCATTCCACTTCCAAAATGTATTTGGTGGCCTCAACTTCTCTCCATCCCCACGTCACTGTCATCGTTCACCAGTATCCTTCCAACTGTTCTTCCCACACTCTCTGTGGAGGCCATGCCACCCACCCCTCACATTAGAAGGGACTTTGGAAGTGTTAATCATATTCTCTGTCATTTCTCTGGTAAATATCTAGCCATGGGAGCACATTTCCGGATTCATTCTTTCTTATGTTCATATATGCCAAATGTTTAGATGATTGAAGGTCCCTTGGCCTTCCTTTCACTTCTAATTAGATTCCTGGAATATTTCCACTTATTGAAACCTCGCTCTGCTGCATAGCTTCTCACCCAATGGAAAAGCTAGTCCAGTGGCCAAAATCTGTTGATCCACTGCTTTCAGGGCTGGGTCCCAGCATGTCTTCTAGCTGCTTTTCTCAGCACATGTTTTAGTTGCAGCTTACAGTCAGATGTTAATTCTATATAATTCATTAGCTCACTGTGGGGGAATTAACTGCCTGTAGAAGAGTTGAGAGATATTGAAAGTTACATGTGCAGCTATTGCTACCCACTCTTGGTTATTTCGTGAGAGACATATGGAAAGCCTCAACTCCGTGTCCCAAACAGCTCTGGCAATGACTCGCATCTTGTGCCTAGAATTCCCCCATTAGAATCATTTATATGTCACTGTCTCCAATGGGAAGAATAAAAATTGATTGCCAGTCAATAGTAATTCAATATGGAATGCATGGGGCCTTATAAAAGGGACTTCTGGCTGTGAAGATTTACTAGGAAAGAAGCAAGCACTCATCACAATAGGCTAGCAGGTCTAGAGATGAGGTGGGGCAGCCCTGGAAATTCAGGGTCACCATGCAAATGGTAGAAGGAGAAGAGGGCTGAAGTAGGCACTGGAAGGGCGGACGTGCTTGATGGACACACTCAGCACCTGACCGTGTGGTCAAGGGCCCCACTGGCTTACCTTGCAACCACAGCTTCTCAACTCTCACTAGCCTGTGTCTTCTGTCTCCTTGCTAGATGATACTCTCCTAACAGGCAGATATGTTTACTCATCACTGTCCCCTCAGCAGCTCCCGTGGTGTCCAGCATGTAGTCTCTTCTCATTACATGCATCTTGCAGTCAAGAAAGAAGGGTTGCTGTGTGCTGCTCCTGAAGCAGGTGGGGGTGGGGATATCAGAAATAGAGTTATAAGTAGGCAACATTATCATCCATCAATCTCTGAGGATGTCTATGTGCCTAGTCCCTATCAGACCATGAAGAAAACCCAAGAGCTGAGTAAAGTACCACACACATCCTCCCTTGTAAAAGCAAGAACTTACAAGTGGAGATGAACCAAGTATAACACTGTGTGCAGTAGGAGTTCTCAGAGGCAAAGAGAGGGGTGAACTGGATATACATCCACAATGAAGAGGCATATACAAACCCTAGAGTTCAAGGGGGAAATGGCATTTTATAAAAATAAGATGAAGAAATAGTCTACACACAGGTGTGAAGGTGGAACTGAGTGAAGCTGTCCCTGAGGTGAGGGGCCACCTGCAAATGGAGTCAACAGGCGAGGGCCCAGGGAGCTATACAGGATTGGCTGAATGGATGTGGACCATTGCAGATCTGAAGAGCCAGGCCAGGGCTCTGGGCAGGGAAGGGGAGAAAGAGCTAGGGAGAGATTCTGGAAGGCCTAAGCTTGAGATCAGGCTGTCACTTCAGTTTCCTAATTATTCAAACGAGAAGTTTGGACCAGACAATCTCATTCTGCTCTCAGCTCTGGTCTCTTAGATGCTGACCTGGAGTCTGTGTAAATCCTTCCAGAAGCAGGGCTTTGACGAGCTCATGTGTACAACATGGACAAGACAGAGTGCCACCAGGCTCCTTGGAAAGGCCCCTAGTCATGACGCTTCTGCAGGGGCTGTGTGAGGGCACTGAGTATGCCAGGCAAGCAGCCAGGACGCTGGATTATCCCTCTGTCACCTCCATCAGAGCTGCATGACTTTGGCTCAGTCACTCTTCCCTGCAAATGCCAGTTTTCTATCTGTGAAAGCTGGGTTATGACCACTTGTCTCCCTACCTTGAAAGCATTTAATGGGAACGCATGCCTGGAATTACATAACTAAGCTCTTAGTAGAGACGGATCCCCAGTAAGCACCTGCTGTGGATATGGTGTGGTCCCAATACTGCTGTCATACCGAGCGATAGAAGTCACAATGACAGCCACATGACCAGGTTAAGCTGAGGACACCAACTCCCTTGCCCAGTGCCTGCAGAAGCAGGCCCCCATTAATGGTGTGTTATTATTCTTTTCCACTCTTGGCAGTGACATTGCAGCCCTCTTGTACCCGGGACCCCTGTCTGGTGGCAGGGAGAGAGCTGGAGACAGTGATTAATAAATGCCCCGGACTCCAGCCCTTCAGAGGAGGGTGCTGCCCACTTGGCATGAATGTGCGTGGCCCCTGGGGTTGACTTGAAGCCCAGAGAGGACACAGTGGGCTGGCCGGAGCTGAGAGCAGTGTGCGGGCTGGTCATGGGGGAGATGCAGCAGAGGTTTGT
This sequence comes from Phyllostomus hastatus, assembly GCF_019186645.2. Taxonomy (NCBI): domain Eukaryota; kingdom Metazoa; phylum Chordata; class Mammalia; order Chiroptera; family Phyllostomidae; genus Phyllostomus; species Phyllostomus hastatus. The sequence continues at coordinate 8,096,494 of NW_025333999.1, read as the reverse complement.
GGAGCCTCACAGGCCACTTTCATCAGCAGTGCCATCAGCCTTGCTGTCACCCGGGAAGACAGGCTGGCAGATGTGAACATAAATACATCCCCCTCTTGCCTCACCTCAGTGCCCTGAGGAGCTATTAGAGACTTCAAATTACCATTTCAGTAAATGGGAAGAGAGAATTGAAGAGGAAGAGACTGTGTTGGTTAACTGGGCAGCTTTGTTGACAGCACCGGCTCCTTTCTCTCTGTGGCCCCCTAAGGGATGGAGACAAGCTGGGTCTTCGGAGGTGCAGGAGCAACACCTTCAGATCCTGCCCTGCCCCTTCCTGAATTCCCGTGGGACCCCAGTCTGGCCCAAAGGCAAAGTGACAGGTAGACAGCACTGCAGGGGGCTCTGTGACTTCAGGGGGGCATGAGCAGGTGGGCTGGGGCTAAGATGACAATTCGTGTTATATCCCTAAGTCCTCATGGAACTGAGGCCCAGTAGTGTCGTTAGATAACTGTTCATTCAGTTTGAATAAATGAATGCTAGATGGTCCGTAAATATTTGGTGATTGATGGTTGATGGACTGGAGCAAGGCATTTTAATTTCCTATAAAAGAGTGAATTCTCTGGAAGGAGTCAGCTGATATGCTGAGGGAGTCATTGACACCTAAATGTGTCCCACCCTGACTCAGGGGCAGATTTGGGTGTAGGGAAGGGCACATGTGCATACACACACACACACGGTTCCACACTGTGGGGGCACTCACAGACATCCACCGGCCTGTCCCTTTCATGGCTGCGACCCTCATCACTGGTTCACACCATGAGTGTCAGCTGATGACCTATTTTCTGCAGTGCTCTGTAACTAGGGATGCAGACCAATCAGCCAGTCAACCCTAATGGCACTAACCCTCCAGTGGGGACATCAGAAAATGAACAGGGAAATAAACAGGGCAATTCCAGATCTTAATATGCCCCTAAGCTTGTGCCCTCCCCTCATTCTGAATTTCTTCCCCAAACACATGTAAAACAAAACAAGTAAAAGCTGGTTTTCCCAGGTTCATCGCCAGATTTAGTCTCTGAATTGTTGTCTTCCTGAACTGCATCTCAACCACTGGACAGGGAGAGTTGGCCTGCCCAGGAGTGGGAGTCAGACTGTGGCCTGGATGGCTTTCCATGGAGCTCCTCTTGGAATCGGTTCGAGCACGTCAATGGGGGTGGGTCTGTATGAAGTTCTAAAGTGGATCTCCTCTCCTCCCCTGTGAGGTGGGCAGGCCGTTCGGAAAAGTCAGCTTTGTGAGTGCATAGTCTGCATGACTGTGCAGGGCTCTGTGCTTTGAAGGCCCCATGCTTGGTTTAATATACTGCACTCACCATCTCGAAATTCCCCACGCATTTTGTACAAGGGACCCTGCACTTTGACCTTGAACAGGATCCTGCAAGTCTTGAAGTTGCTCTTGCCTTTAGGGGATTGGGTAGAGCTTGGCTTCAGGTCCATCAGTTACCTTCCACATGGTACTTTTTCCCTCTAGAATATAAGGGGGTGTTTGTTCCAAGCCTTCCTCCAGGCCTGATGCCCAGGAAGGAGACTCTGAATGTCAGCACAGACTCAGTTTCTTAGATGTGGACATCAGGTTCTTGAGAAGAGATAGTACAAGACGAGGGTGAGCAAAGCCTGATTCAAAACTCGTTTTCGCTGCTGGTGCAGTGTGACCTGAATCTCTCTACTGTATCTGATAGTAGGAGGCTCAAGGGGAAGCTTAGTGGCTGGAAATCTCAGGGTCATAAAATGCAAAGCAGAACAAACTCTCGAACATACTACCTGACCTTCATACTCTGAGTTGAACGCGGTCTAATTTCTCAGGTCTTCCATAGGATTGGCTTTTCTGAAAGCCGGGGCTCAGGCTCCATTGGGAGGAAGACTCCACTTTTCTAGATGAACAAGATTCATCCACAGAAAATTATTTGGATAGGCTTGGTCATGCTGACAGAACAAGTGACCCCTCTCCCTCACTGGCTTTTGGCTGCGGGGCTCTGTCCATCCTGGTCCCTCAGGGTTTCATCTCAACACATGCTCACATAGTCAGTGAAGCAGGAAGGGGATATGGCAAGTTATACCCTGGGTCTAAGAACTTCCATCCAGACAGGGCATCTGTAACTTCTGTCCCAATTCATTGGTCAAATCAGATCATATGCTCATCACTAGCTTTTATTACAACCCTACCATATGTTCACAAAAAAGAGAACTCAAAATAACTGTGAATGGCATCAATAACTACCATGTGTTTCAAGTCTGCAGCTTCTTCTTTCCCACCGCACCTGGAGCCATGAACAAGTGACCAAGGACGGGACCTCACCACTTGTGATGTGAGCAAAGACTTCTGCTCCTGCATTCCCTATTGCCCTTAGAGGGGGTGTGAGAAGCAAGTGAAATCATGATAAACATAATCAATGACAGGTATTGAGTACAGAGGGCAGTGCATGGTCACAACAGTCTCATCCTTGCCCAGGACTGCCCCAGAGGGCACCGAGAACCCACACCACACAGAGGAGGACATGGAGGCACAGAGCAGCATGTAACCAGTCCAAGGTCACACAGGATACAGCCCATGAAGTAAGGCCCAGAGCCTGCTCTGAAACCCTGTGCTGAGGAATAGCACACAAGACAAAGCTTGCTACTAAGGAACTTCTACACGTCATCATTTCTGACTTCTCACTAGGAGGAACCCTTCAACCTCTATGGTTGCTTCACTGGGGTTTCCGTAGACCCCAGAAGAGCATGGATGCGTCACCACTTTTCCCTGGGGCCCCACACTCATCAGCAAATACCTGGGGTCCATTAGGCCTGGAGCAATCTGTCATCAAGCTGTTTCTGAGCTCCAAGGCCAGGAGCTGGGGGACACTGCCTGATCCTCAAGACCTTCCAAGTGCCTAGAACAAAGGAGCATCTGTCATTGCCAGCTGCCCTTAGAGAGCTTGGTGCTGGACTTGCTCTGCCTCTCAAACATGGCTCCAGTAGGGGAGGGGGCTTCGGATGATAGCTCTGAAAGGCTCTCAGGGCTCAGGGTCTCGAGGGTGAGGGGGGTGAGCCAGGCGGGACACGGGGCCTAACTGTTCGGCAGACACTCCAGAGAGCAGAAGTGCTCTGTCCCACAGCTTTGCGCTGTGCATTGGCAGTGAACTCCTCGGAGGCACTTCTCCATGTGCAGCGCACCGTGGCAGACCAGCCAGCCTCGAGCTCAGGTGCTACTTATGGAGTGTGGTGACAATGAGGGAGAGAGGACACGGAGGCCTAAAAGTATAAGCTAACATTCATCCCAAAACCCCTGGACCAATGCCACCACCACCATCCAGCACCTCTGAGACCATAGGCAGAGCAGGAATTACCCTTTGGGCTCTGACCAGGTGGCTCATTTGGTTAAGCATCATCCTGGGAACCAAAAGGTCACAGGTTCAATTCCTAGTCAGAGCACATGCCTGGGCTATGGGTTCCGTCCCAGTCAGGGCACATGTGAGAGGCAATGGATCAACTGATCAATGTTTCTCACATTGATGTTTCTCTCCCTCCCTCTCTCCCTCCACCTCCCCAGAGCAATTCCTCTTTGGGGTAAGATTTCAAGGCCGAAAGCCACCAGCGGATCCACTTCCCCACAAACATAAAATTCAATGTCTGGTCCCTCAAAGACACTGCTTTGCTTAGGGTGAGCTGCTACCTTTCCTCCAGATTCATTGTTTAGGATGTAAATGCTCCTAGTTTACTCCCTGACTCCAGGTGAATAGTCAGCAGGCAGCTGTTGTCCTGCTTCTAGGCCAGTACAGCCCAGGCAACATGAGAGCTCCAGAAACAGAGAGGGTGGCAGCCAGGTGAGTGCAAAGCTCAGGGAGAGGGAACCAGGCTGAGAAAGGCCTGCACAGGCCAGGCGCCATACAGTTTGGGCTGGGAAAGGCCTTCCTCCCTGGGACCTGAGGGTATTGCAGGATGTGCCCGGCAGAGGCCCCCGGCAAGGTGCCAAGCACCAGCTGAGCACACACCCTGGCATTGGAGAGGATGTTGGCAGTCTTCAATCTCATTCCTGTATTCAAGGAGAGGGAACTGAGGCCCAGGGAGGACAGCTAGATGCTGCTCTCAAAGGACCAGACCCTGATTCCAACCCCACGGGCCAGTGAGCAGAGCTGCCTCAGGACCTGGGCATCTGGAATGAAAACCTGGACGGGGAGCAAAGGTCAGCATTCGGCAGCTCCTCCTGTTGCTCGGGCCTCTGACACAGCTGCTGGATGCTTCCCCGCCAGGTGGAGAGGGTGCCTGACATGCCTTCGGCTTTGTGGTCCCGAGCCTCAGGAGCCAGCTCTGGGCAGCCCCTCAAGTGTCTCTGGTGGCAGAAGAAGAATCAGCTGGCTAGCCCAGGACCACTTATCCCATAAAGCCTGGCAGCCGGTGGTCAGCACAAGTGCAGAGCCCTGCTCAGATTAGGAGAGGATTCTGGGGCTACATTTAACCTAATTGGACCAGCGAACCTGTGATACAAAAAGCCAGGCATGCCACCCATTTTATTCACGCCTCACTTTGAAGTCCTCGCCTCATTGAGTTTTTAAACATAAGATGCAAGCATTTGGTTGTTCATATTTAATGTGTAACACAGAAGATCAAAGAGCAGATAGAGACGGAAAACACTGGACACAGAGAAGGACTACTCCCGCGGAGCTGGCTGCCCCCTCCCAGAGCTCAGCTCCTGCTCCTTCTCTCATCCTCTCTTCCACCCCCTCCCCTCTCCCCTGCCTTCTCCATTCCTCCCCCCTTCTCATCCCCTCTCCCTCCTCCCCCTCTTATCTCCATTTCACCTCTCAGCCTACAACAATGCCCATTACCCATCTCAGCTCCTGTAGCCTTTCCCAAACGAAACACTCTTATCTTCCAGGAAACCCCTCTTCTCTGTCTCTCTCCATTCCTCTTCCCTCTTCTTTCTGTCATCTTCTCCTTAGCTCATTCCCTCTCTCATTCCCTAGTTCCTCTCTCTCCCCACCTTCTCTCTCCTCTCCTCTCCTCTCCTCTCCTCTCTCCTCTCCTCTCCTCTCCTCTCCTCTCTGTCTTTTCCCCCTCTCCCCCCCTCCCCCACTGCTCCCAGAATCACCATGACAACAGGCCTCCCAGACAATTACAGCCCAGGGAGCATAGCCTCTTTCTATCAGGGACTTGATGCTTCCTGGAATCCACTCTGACTCCTTAGCCCAGGCAGTGAATTAGTCTCCCTAGGGTTTTGTGAGGCCATGGGAGATACACTTTGTCACCAACCACAGAGCAAGGGAGGCCAAGAAGAAGGAAAGGAGGCTGGAGAGAGGGACAGAGGAAGCTGAAGCTCTCAGCTCCCTCTCTGGGTGGGACAGAAAAGATGTCTGCCTTTAGTGGAGAAGGAGTTGCAGAGTCTGGGTGTCCGTAGCAGTGTCTCTTCTCCCACCCTGCAGGGCTCAGCAGGAAGGAGTTCCTTCCTTCAGGTCAGGAGAGAGATGAGGAAAAAAAAAAAAAGGAAGAAGGCAGCAGCCAGTGTAATGTGTGCTAGAACTTTCTGTTCCAGCAAGTGAGAGTGAAACACACAACTCCAAATGTCTTGGCCTTTCTTATGACTCAATGCTTGACTACAGCTCGATGGGAAAGGCGCTCCCTGGCCACAGGTGCACGTGGCAGCTGCTTCCTGTGCGATGCGGTGTAGGCACCAGTGGGAAGCGGGAAACACAACACTCCCTGGCCTGAAACAATTAGTCTTTTCTAAAAATGTAGTAATCTTTCTTTTGTTTCTGAGTAGCCAAACTCATGTGCCCAAACATATTTATTTTTTCACATTAATGTATTTTTATAGCTTACCTACAAGAGTTAAATAATCAGGTACATGACAATGACCAACTCCAGCAGTTTATCTTATTGTCATTATTACTCTCAAAAAAAGGGCAGTGAGAAGACCCACCTTGCACAGTTGAGAAAGTATTAGGTAAAGTAGTGTTTTACCAATTGCAAATGTAAAATGTAAGAAACTCCACATGCAATTTTAGGGGGTTCCTTTTAGCTTTAGATTGCTTACTTAAAAGTATACAGTCTGTACCTTGCTAGATTCCTTCAAGTCCATCTGACCTAATTTATCTAGTATACAAATCCTAGTAAAACTTTTTTAATGATAGTCATTCAAATTTATTTAAACATTCCCAAAAAGAAGGGATCTATTTGTCCCAAGGTGTATATTCCACAGGTGGAAAGATGCGCTCATTATACTTACAGGCTATTTCTAAGAGACTTTAAATACTTAAGACTAAACTATATAAATAACAGTTCAAAATAAAAAGATGCAAAGAGACATAACGCAATTAATTTCTGCATAGAATATGAATAGAGGTAAGGATGGAAGGACCACTTGCCGCTGGGCACTCCGACAGGCTCCAGGAAGGGTGTGTGGGGTCTGAGTAGGCAGACAAGTTTGGGGGGGGGGCGGCCCACACAGCCTGGAGCGATCATCACAGCATAAAAGGACTCAAATGCCAGGCTAATTAATTTAGTCTTGACCGTGTGGTATATGGGAAAAGCACTGAAGAGATTGCAGCTAGTTACTCACATATTAAGAAGTCCAGGGCATGGGCAATTCATTTTAGAAAAAGTGAGAGGCACTGAGACATGCTGCCAGGAGTCCCATTCACAGGGGCCAAGGGAGCCCCAGGTGTGGCTGAGTGTGGATGTGACGACCGCAGACCCACTGCCTGCTAACCCCGCTCCCAGCCCTGGCCCAGCAGCATGGACCAGCAGGCGCCTGCTCAGCCTAGTCGCAGCAAGACCTACTGACTCACCGGCCACCATTACTCATATCACCTCCCTGCTTCATGCTTGATGCTAGGTTGAAGAGACTGGGTTTAACCGGGGAAGCTCATTATCCTTTCCCGAATGTCTCAGACAGAATAATGAGGAGGTGAACTTGCAAACCACAACTGTGTAGCAGGCATATAGCCTCTCGTTCATGGGGAATATAATCAGGGCATGTCATATAAATTTTAATCATGAAGCAGAAGGACGTGCAATGAGGTGAAGATGGCCTCCCCACAGGCTGGGTGACCTGGCAGAAAGGGAGGATAACTAGGAGGCAGTGTCACCTGCCAGCCATGGGACCTTCAAATACCAGATAATCTCCAGAGGCTTCCGTTTCCACATTTGCAAAATGACCCCAATCCAATGGAGCCTGCCCGCCTCATACGCTGCTGCCGTGCTGCTGCAGGGGACTGAGTGAGGGAGGAGCTGCAAACAGCCTCAGAATGGTGGAACCGCAACGGTGGAACCGCTGGGATGGTCGACTCACGGAATGCGTGCCTCTCGGTGGTGGTGGTGGTGGCGGCAGCAGCGATGTGACCCTCGGGGGACCAGCACCTCATGGTCAGAGCTCTGGCCTAAAAAGCTACTCTGTGGCATGAACAAGAGGCATGATCCCTTCAGGCCTCAGTTTCCACATTGGTAAAAAGAGAAGGCTAGACTAAAGTCACTTTTTCTCTAAAATGTGGGACAGGGGAGACGAATTGAGGGGGGACATGAATATAGCATTAAGCTACATTTAATCCTTAGTGAGAAATGTGTCTCCATTTCAATTATCTTCCAGTCCTTCAAGTCTCAGCCCGGTTCAGTTTTCAGTTACACATCTTTAATATCTGCTAATTTACCTTTTCAAGGAAGAGGAAAGTAGGTCTCAGGCTTAGAACCTTGACAAGCAGCCATACCTGCTGAGAATGTAATGACATTGCTGAGTTCTCACTGCATTTCTTTTTTGCCTTTCATAGGACTTAACATTGGTTTTCCATTTACAGTAATGACATAAGGTTTTGTTTTTACACATGTGTAGGTTAAAGGAAAATATTGCCTCAATAAAGGTGTAGGGATTACACAGACACAGCAAAAATCATGGGCGTCGCAGGTGTCAGAGAACTGCTGGGCGAGCTGAACCCTCCAAGTCCTTCCAGTGCCCTCTCCTCGCAGGCCTCCCTCTGCTTTGGACAGGAGCGCAGGTCCCGCCCCGCAGGTCCCTACACTGGGAAGAAGGGGGACAACGAGGACTCACACCTCAGGAGGCCCACATTTCACACACAAGCAACAGTGACAACCAGGGGGACATTTCCCAAGTGTGTTCACGGACGACCGTCTCCATATGATCCCACAACACTTTACACACGAGGAACATGAGATCCCATGTGGTCCCTGATTTGCCCAGAATCACCGTCATCCATGACTTGGGGCCCAAACCACACTCCTCCAAAGCCCCGGCTCTTTCCTCAGTTTCCTTATCATCTATCCCCGTTTTACGAGGCTGTCCATAACCCATGACAATGCCAACAGACCCTTTATTGTTGAAAAATTCATGGAATTTCTTCACTTCAGGGAAGAATCTGACTCACTCAGACCCAGCTGCATGATGGACATCACACATCCTGCTCGAACAGGACGGCAGGCAGCCAGGGCCCAGCCCGGCAGCCTCTCGCCCTCTGGGTGGGGATGCCAGGTGGATGCGGGTCACAGCTACTTTCATTTTAGGGGACTTTTTCTTGGCCAAAAATCCCTACGCCTGTTTCTTTTCTTTTTTTTTTTAATTGTTGACACTATTACAGCTGCCTCCCATTTCCCCCTCTTTGACCTCTCCACCCAGCCCCCACCCCGGCCTTCACCACACTGGTGTCTGTGTCCGAGAGCTACGCATATTTGCATGTATGCTCTTTGGCTGATCTCTTCCAGTCCCCCCGCCCCCTCCTCTGACACCGGTCAGTCTGTTCCATGTGTCCATGCCTCTGGTCATTTTTTGTTCATCAGTTTATTTTGTTCATTAGGTTCCACATATGACTGAGATCACACGGCACTTGTCTTTCTCTGACCGGCTTATTTCACTTAGTTTAATAATCTCCTGTCCCTCCCATGCTGTCAAAAAGGGTAAGATTTCCTTCTTTTTTACAGCTGCATACATAGTATTCCATTGTGTAAATGTGCCACATCTTTTTTATCCACTCATCTACGATGAGCACTTGGCCTGTCTCCAGGCCTTGGCTACTGTAAATAGTGCTGCTATGAACATAGGGGTGCATACATTCTTTCTGATTGTTACTACAGGATTCTTTGGATATATTCCCTTGTCAGTTCACCAGTCCTTCCATAAGTCTGTAAAGGAAGCACAACGAAAGGATCCCCTGTTCACTCGTTTAACAAATACTGTGCACCTCTAATGTGTAAAAATTTCAGACATAGGCCATGAACAGAACGATTATAATCTCATAGACAAGATCAACATTGTGTGCACAAATAATGATGATACAAAGCAGAATGTGATAAAACAATGATGATGATATATGATAAAAATACACATTTCTGAAGATTTAACTGTATACCAAGCACTATTTGAAGAACATTCTATGTGTTGTTTTCTTTTTTAATCTGCAGAACAATCCTGTGAAATACCAGCAATATGCCAGTTTTTCAGATAAGGTGACCAAGGCTTAGAAAAATAATCGATTGGAGTTCAACCAGCTCCTGAATGACAGGATCATACATCTGTGTGACCCCAGGGCCCACAGAACCGCCCACCTGGTGGCTGCTGGAGCTGCATCTGTGCTAAGCCCCCTCATCCTCTGTACCACTTGTACCTCCCGTTAGGCAGTGTGGCATGTGCCTGAGGGCACAGACCTGGAGCCAGGCTGCCAGGAGCGGACCCCAGCTCCCCACCCCCAGCTCTGCTCTGGGACATCAAGCAAGTTGCTTGCTTTCTCTGTGCCTCCAATCTATCTACAAAAGGGGTTAGATTCAGTGGTTAAAGAAGTGAATAGACATAGAGTGCTCAGGAGGCTACCCAGGATGTAACACATGTAAGAATTAGATGAGCAAAAGCCATCATCGTGATGTTATAGATATTATTAGTCTGATCTTACAGGTGAGAATACTGTGACTCCAAAAATGAAGCAGCATATGCAAGATTTGACATCTGCTCTTTCCATTATGTAAATCAAGTTGTGTTTAGAGGGAAGAGTAATTAACTTCAGTGCAAAGAAGAGAATGAATGGAGCTAAGACACCAAACAGATGTTTTTCCAAGTCAAGGCAACAACATGAAAGCCAGTGCAGGGAGGAAAGATGCAAAATGACCAGTAGATTAACTGGGCCCCCAGAACAAGTAATAATCTCATGGAAGTCCTGGGCTGCCCAAAGTCATGTGGCAAGTGAGGAAGGCTTCAACCAGAGTGATGTCAGGAGAGATGAGCGACTAGGAAGTTAGTAAGACACTGAATAGGCCGAGTAAGGGGTTCCATAGAGCCAGTGGCACTAAAGCTAGATAGGTGGAGTATATTTATATAGGTACACATTCAATAAGAATTTAATGAGGACTTACTATGTACTAGGTACTAAGGATACAATATGAAGTGAGCAAGACACAATCTCAGTCTATAGGGAGAGATAGAAAATCAAGTAGAGATAATAATAGAACAATGATAAATACTATCATTAAAATAATCATAATAATGCAATGAGAAGTGTGATGCAATCACATGGGGGCAGAAACAAGCCTAGACTGGCAGGCTCAGAACAAACTTCCAGAAGACAATGATAATTGAACAATGAGTACAAGTTAGCAGAGGAAGGAGGTGGGAAGGTTGTGTTGCAGGCCAAGGACTGGCCCATGCAAATGCTGTGAGGCATGATGAGACATGGCTCCTTTGAGAAGTAGAGTAAGTTTGTGGGATTGGGTAGAGATGGAGATGGGATGAGATATGTAGCAGAAACTAGGTCATCTAGGGCTTTTCAAACAGCATTAATGAATTTCTATTTTACCATAGAGACAAAAGGAAGTCATTGAATGGTTTCAGGTAGAAAAACCAAAAGATTGGGTTTGTTATTGAGAAAGACCACTTGTGGATTGGAGGAGGAAAGAGTGATTGCAGGGAGAGCCAACATGAAACTAGAGCTGGGTTAGAGAAGACAGTGGCTTTTATAGGGATGCTGTCATGGATATGAAAGGGGGGTTAAAGTTTAGGAGGTGGAATTGGCAAGGTCTGGTGAGGACTGGGTGTCAGGGTGAGTGTGAGGCAGAGAAAGGGTGTGTCAGGTCACTGGAAAAACAACACTGACACAGCAGGAAGAGCAAGGCCAGGCAGGAGCCTGGGGGGACGTGTTAGCCATGGTTCTCCAAAGAAACAGAAACACAGGATGGAGACACACGTGAGTGTGCACACATGAGAGAGAGAGGAAGAGAGAGAGAGAGGAATTGGCTAATGCAATTGTGGGGCTCCGAAGTATGAAATCTATAAATCTATAAAATCACCTGCAGGATGGAAACCCAGGGAAGAGCTGATGTTGTAGCCTTGAGTCCAAAAACAGTCAGAAAGCAAAATTCTTTTTTTCTCAGGTGACCTCAGACTTTTCTTCTAAGATCTTCAGTTGTTTAGATGAAGTCCACCCACATTATGAAGGGTAAACTGCATTATTCAACATCCTCTGATTTAAATGTTAATGTCATCTTTAAAAAGTCTCTGTACAGCAATGTCTAGACTGGTGTTTGACCGAAGAACTGGGCACCACAGCTAGTCAAGTTGACATGTAAGAGTAATTGTCACAGGGGAGAAAGATGATTTGATTTTACATTATCCCTCATAGCAGGGCACCCTGGAGGAACTATTGGCAAAGTTGTTTCAGGTTCAGAATGCAGGTCGTGGATTTGGGGTCTTGTTCACAAAATCAGTTATGGGAGGGAACTTGCCTTTGTGAGAGGGAAGAAAATACAAGACATTAAAAACGAGATGTCATCTCCACCTGATAAGGAAGAGGAGCCAGGGAGGGAGACTGAAGTTAAGGATATAAAGCATTTCAAGAGGAAAATGTGGTCCCAGAGTGGTATGCTTTAGGGAAAAGGACAAGAGCCCTCAGAAAATATCACGGGGTTTGGACGCTTTAGTTGTTTATTGAATGAGCTTGAAGAAAAACATATTTGAGTCCCTCTCAGTGTCAGGCAGTCTCTGAGAAAAATAGAAAAAGGACCTGCTCTGAGAAAAATAGAAAAAGGATCTAGTGGGGAACTAGTGCCTTTCTAACTAGTTCCTGGGCAAATCGCTTGCATTTTCAGCCACCCTGGATTTTCCATAGGTACATCACTCAGCTTCATGATTTCAAGGAAGTCTTCTGAACCAGACGTGCCCAAAACCAGCTCTTTCTTTCCTGATGTTTCCCTGTGGACCCGTGTACTCCTGCTGTGTTAACTTGTACTTCTCAGTGTGCTCCACTCATTTCATGCATGCAACTCTAACTTCCCCAGGTAGATCTTTGGCTCCTCAAGGGACAGGGATTAAGCCTTTTGTACTTGCAGAGCTCATGGGCTTGCTCTAGGCCACACACTTCTGAGGTCCCACTCAAATGATGGGCTGACCCACTGCCTTGCTGTCCAGCTGTCTCCCATTCCTTCTCTCTCCAGGTTGCCTCTCAGCTGATGCCAGAATAGCTACCTTTAAATTATAGGTATCATCACATTCCTTCTCTTCCCTGATTCTTTTCCAGCATCACATCTGTCCAAAGAGGACCTCTCCTTCCCCAGTGTGTGTCATAATGGGCCTTCAGTATCTGGATTAAGCCTTCTCTTCTCTGGTTTACTTATTCAACATTCTTTGCTGAAAAACAGAGAGTGAACACAGGGTGACTGAGAAAAATAGAAAAGGGACTTGCTCACATGGGTTTATAATCCAGTGGGGAAAGAAAAAATAAACAAGTAGGCTTTAATCTCAGGTACTGAGTGATAAGAGCTATGAAGTAACTAGAGCAAGGTAAGAAAATGGACAGTGAGTGCGTGTGGACTTCCTTCTATAGAGAGGGGAGGAAGGTCTCTCTGGGAATGAAGCATGAGCAGAAACCTAGATTAAATGAGGGAGAGAACTCTGGTGTAGCTGGAAGTGGGGTAGAGCAGAAGAAATACGTGAGTAAAGGCCCAGAGAGACCTTAGGTGGGTGTTTTCACCCTTCCTTTTATTTCCGTTACATTTGGAAAGGCTGGAAAAACTGAAAAACAACCATATTTCCCAGAATCCCTTACAGCTATGATTCTGGATATAAATTAGGTTTTGCCAAATCTTTCGCAAGATTTGGAAGGCAGTGGTCTTCTTCCAAATGAAGAAGTGTGGTTTCTGGCCATCACTCTTGGAAGGGCATGGTTGTCCTGCCTCTTTTTGTTCCCTGACTTCCAGAGGCTGCTCTTCCGGGACCCTACCCACCGCCCAGATCTCCCGAGCGCAGGACCTGCTCTTCCTGTTGTTGTTTTAGGTCTTTGGGAAGCAAACATGTCCCACTTTGCTGGCTGCTGGTGCTTCCCCATGCCTGGCTGGTGCCCCTAACCCTGCCCACACCTTTGCCCCAAGGGCCTTCTTTGATCTTTCTTCAGTTACTCTCCAGGGGCACCATCTGCCTCCTGATAGGAGCTGGCCAGAGAAAAGAGGTGGACTGACACTGAGGTGGAGGATGAGGAGTCTTCTAGGCTGAGGGGCCAGACAATGTGAAGTTAATGGTTCAAAGGAGCAATGAGTTTTTGTGGAATTGAGAGAATGTAAGTACGGTGGCATCCAGAGAGCATGGGGTGAGTGAGGCTGTGTGCACTGGCCAGACTGCAGGGCCTGGGAGGCCACAAAGACAGAGAGTGTGTGGCCAGACCCAGCCAGAAACCAGGTGCCTGATTCTGAGAGCAATCTCTTTTCTTTCCTACCCCTCTATGGCCTCCAGGTCCTGTAGTCTATGTGCTTACTACTTTCTATATCATCCTCCCTCTTTTGTTCCCCTATTTTCCCAGAAATCACACAGTGATAAGTGGGGTTAAAGAGCCACCTGCGGGAAGAAACATATGGCTCAGATTCTCCCGATATTGCTTCTATCTAGATCTGTCACAGTGCCAAAAGGGAAGGGCTCTGAACATCTCAGGAAGGGGTGCAAGTGTGTGTGGTTATGAAGGTCACCATGCTCCGAGATGGCTGGTTTTCATTTTCTTCTCCCAGGCTGGGCTCACTGCCAGGGCAGTCAACGGTTCTCCTCAAATCTCTCTTTTGCTTTTCCACTGTGTCCGCCGCCAGCAGCTGCTCCTATGAGGTGCCAACTGAGAGGTGCATTACGTGTCAGGTGTGCTTGATTTTGTTGCTCCCTCAGCTATTAACACACTTGGGTGTGATGACATATTTCATCAGACTTAAGAGCTGTCATCAAAATGCCCCATGACACACATAAGGGTAGTTTTCAAAACCTCACCATCATCCACGGGGAAATCCAATGACATGTTAGCTAGTTTGAGAAGAGTTTTGCATTCACAGGGCTAAAGCTCTCGTGGACACTCTGCACATCAGTAAGAGTTGGGATTCCAGGCTCTCTGGGAAAACTCTAAGGCTGTTTTGGAAAACCCTTCCCTCCACCTTGCCTCATGTGACTGCTTCTGAAAGTCTATTCTGGGCTGAGTTGGAACCTCTGTAATTCAGAATCATTGCTATTTTAAACTCAATTTGAACTTAATGGAAAGTCTACAATTGTGGAATGTTAATGACTGAAGCTTATTTCTTTTAACATGCATAGAGGCCCTTTCAACTTGTGATCTGCTAAGATGGACAAATGGGCATCATGTAGGAGCCATGTACTAGAGTTAACATGAGATGGTCAAATTACCAACACCTAAGTGCCTTAAGCGCCTACCCTGAAGTCTTGATTATTCTGTTTATCAACACAAAGATTTGGTGGAATGAACCACCCTAGAATGAGCCAAACTACCCATCTTTCCAGGCCAATTCAAAACTAATTCTTTCATCGGTTGATCCTGTTCTCGCCAATCTTCTCCATCATAACTGGCCATTGAGTTTTATTATCTATTCCATTCATTTGGCTCTGAATTGTTAGAACAGTAGACTGATGAAACTTCAAATGGTGAAGACCTCTTACTTGGGAGGTATTTGGAAAATTGATGGAGGAGTTTTGGGTTCTCATAATAATTACAGAGCTATAGTAACATGTGGAAAAAAGACAGCAGAAATGTGAGAAGTTCTGCCATGCTGGGGACAGTCCTGAATAACAGAGAACTGCCTCATACCCTACACAGATTTCTAACGTCCTTCTGGACACCAGAGACTGAATGAATGCCTTTAGGGCAGATTTCACACAGGAGTTACACTTTGCACAGTGCCTCATCACTACTCTATCTCATGTTGCAATATTAGACATTATTTTGACATGACATTTATAAATAAGGAACAGCTCATTTGTGAGAAATATCATGCTTCCTCATTGTTTCCAGTCAGTAAGTTGATTTGGTGTGTTGTCCTTGCTTCAATTAAAGCTACTTTCCTCCTTCTCTTTTTATATACAAATAAGCCTGGTCTGTTACTGGTAACCCTTACATGTGTTTTAATTCTAGAATATATGTGTAAATACCTCTGTTCTTTCATTTAATGTACTTGGTGCATAGAACCACTTCTGATCTCACTTCTCTTAACTTTAAACATATTCGTTATAAGTGGGCACGACTATCTGCTACTTTATTACACCATCTACAGCAGCTATATCTGAAAGTTTACATTTTGAAGTAGTCATTCATTTTTAAGTACTTGTTTTTTATTTCTCTGCCATAGTTAGGGCATAATACTGATTTTTATTATGTATATAAGTATGTTATAATATCTGCAAATTTCATTTTGATTTAGTAAATGAAGCATCACAAATTATGTGTTATAAAAGGGGATATTGAATGAAATACTTTTGGGAACTACAAATCTGTTATAACCCCTCATTTTATAGAGGAAGAAAGTGAGGTTCAGAGAAGTTACATGGCTCAATCAGGGCATTGCTGGTCTGGAATGAAAACCCGGATCTGACTTTCAGTCCAGTTTCCTTATTTTGTTCTCAGGTTTCAGCTGAACATTGAGTAGCTCTTATTATGACAGTGAGATCACCATCGCCATGTCCTTGAGAACAGAGCCGTTCTGTACAGCCCCTTTTCCTTGATCATCACTTGGACTTACACAACACTGAACATTGTGCAGTCACCTACTATATACTTAACACATCAGTTGGACTGAATTGCATGGCATCAAATTGAAATGAAATTGTTTAAACCAAGTAGTGCAATGTTAATGTTTTGTGGCAAGGAGTACCTTCCTGTGAGAAACAATCAGAGCCATCGTCCTGATTCCAGGACGCCACTGTGAGCACAACAGCATCAGAAGCACCTCTTCCCCTCTGCTTCTGCCCCTCCCCGGTTCCCAGACTCTTGCCATGAACTACATTTTTGCCTCCCTTCTTCCCACAGCTGACCTCTTCGGATTGAGGCTCTTCCCAAAGACTTACCAGCATCCATCTCTGGCTGTCCTCAAATTAGCCACGTCCCTTGGGATATACACTGAATGTGATGCAGGGACAGGTCCTCCAGGCCTTAAGAGATGTTTCAAGGAAAAGTCAGTTTTCCTTTGTTCAGGTTTTTTTTTTAAGGTCCTGAATTTTTCCCCTGACTCTTTCCAAATGTGTTAAGAGATTCTATGGCAAGACACTTAGTTGGTGTGATACAGGAACTAGTTTCACGTGTCAGTGGGAATGGCAAAAAAACACTGACTTAGAAGCCATATCCAGTAGCAGATTAACTGTTCCAACTTCCCAGTAAATGTACGTGTGTACATTTCACACAGGAGTTACACTTTGCACAGTGCCTCATCATTAAGTATTTGACTTAAATAATTTTGTTTCAATCTGATGCAGATGGAAGTGGAAAAATGACTCCTATTTGGCCACACCCAATTTAGCTGCCAGAACCGAAATGAGTGGCAAAGAGGTGGGAGATGCATGAAGGGTGTCAACAGCTATTTGCAAAACAGTGGGGTCATGAGAGCTATGACCTGACAGCATGACCTACAAGGATAAAATTATCTGGGACAGTGATGGAAAATATATTTCGTGGATCTGGACACTGCACAGAGCAATCTAATTAGATATAAATCCCACTTCCATAGATGACATTTCAAACACACACACACACACACACACACACCACTGTCGTGATGGCCGCCACCAGCAGCAGCAATAATAACAATAGCCATGGTAGTTCTGCTTCTGGTACAGATGAAAAACATTATGAGATCATTGCTTCCACCCTAGCAACCAAAGCAAGTAAACTCTATTTCTAAAAACCATCAGAGAACTGAAGACACAAAGAGATCTAAATGAACGAACAAGACAGAAGTCAAGACATTCCAGACCTTCCCAAGGCCTCCAAAGCCAGGAGAATGGCTGCAGGACTAAATTTGAGCCTCCGAGGCACAGAAAGCAGACCACAGGGTTTGTGGCAACAAGGACTTGCTCCTGGTCCACAGCCATCTGCTTGGCTCTAAAACACACAGAGATCTCCCACACCCAAAAGCTGCGGCCTCCATTTGGAATCAGAGGCAAATATCTAGACCCTCACCAGTTGTGAGATCTCGGTACCTGAGGAAAAGAAAGTGTCCATCACTGGCAAACTGAGGGACACTAAATGGGTGACCAAGCCCAGATCCATTTCAAACCAGCCTAATTCACCTCAGATTGGCTTAGCCCCCACTCTCACAGAGAAACAACGGGAAAAAAATAAATAAACCTTTGCAGAAGCAAACATTATTAACTTCAGCACTTAGTGTTCTTTTGTGTGATATAAGAACACAAAAAGGCAAGAAAATGTTACCAAAATTCAAGGCAGCAAATAGTCAATAGAAGCAGTACCAGAGATGGCCTGGATGTTGTAATTATCAGACAGTGGCTTTAGAGCAATTACGGTAAAATGCCAAAAGGCCTAGTGGAAAAGTGAATACACATGGGAAGAAGGGAAAAGTTCAGCAGAAACAGGAAAAAAACTATAAAAAAGAACTAAATGTAAATGCAAAGAGTAAAAAATACAGTATTGTAACTAAGAAATTTATTATGTGAGTAGCAGAATACTGAATGCAGAAGAAAGGCTCAGTGATCCTAAAGACAAATCAGTAGAACGTGTTAAAAGTGAAACACACAGATGAAAATGGGTGAATAAAAACAGAACAGATCAGCTTAGACACGTTGTATGATATTCAGTGTTTTTAACACACAAGTAATTAGAGTCCCAGGAGAGAGAAAGGAAGAGTAGGATCACAAAAATATCTGAGGAACAAAAGCTAATATACAGGTGAAAGATATCAACCCATAGATCCAAAGTCAATGAAAATCAAGCAGGATGATTAGAAAAGAAAACCACACCTAGGCACACTGTAAGCAAACAGCCAGACACAAAGATAAAAATCTGATATAAAAGCAGCTAAAGAAAAGACACAGTATATACTAGGAAACAATGACAAAAATGATGACTGACTTTTCTCCAGAAATGATAATGGAATGACATTTAAAGTATGGGGAAAAAGGGTCAACTCAGAGTTCTACCCAATGAATATATCGTTCAATATTTATATACTTATGTGTATTAACATATTGTATATAAATATGCACTTATCTGTATTAATATATGCAATATATAATACATTATAAATTTAATTTACATACAGTTGAATTTAATTAACACTTTGACACATTGCAAATATGTATATATTAATTTATATATATTTATAGATTATATTTATATATAATATACTTATATATTATATATTTATGTAACTCTACAAATTTGTGTGTTTTAGATATAAATATATATTTGTATATTTCATATATATTATATTCCATATATAAATATGAGGGATATTGGGCAAAATTTTAAGTTGACATAAATATACCATAGACTATATAGAAAAGATAATTAATGGTTTAAAGCAAAAATCAAGAGAAACGAACCATGGGGCTCATAGCACATACAGAGTCATAAAATACAGACAGCAAGAGCACAGTGTGCATATGGAAGTATACCACTGTAGACTCGCACACTTTTGAAAAACAGAGCAATATGTTATTCTGTTCTATATTACTGGTAAGTTTTTGAGAG
The DNA here is from genome assembly GCF_019186645.2 of Phyllostomus hastatus. Lineage (NCBI taxonomy): Eukaryota > Metazoa > Chordata > Mammalia > Chiroptera > Phyllostomidae > Phyllostomus > Phyllostomus hastatus. The sequence continues at coordinate 8,077,541 of NW_025333999.1, read as the reverse complement.
AACTTTGAGTAAATATTCTAAGAAGGGTTAAGCTGAACCTGGCTTCCTCCTGCTTTCTCTGTATACAAAGCCCATATTGTACTGTCACTCTGGGCAGATCTTACTTTCCTCTTCTTGGCATAATGAAACAACACAATCCAAAAAAGGGGTTAATAACTTCACAGCCATTTTGTTAACATTGCCAGCAGAGACAAGTTCGCTGTAATGGTCAGAGGTAGCATGATACAATGGAAAACATATTGGATTTGGAGCCAGGATTTTGCCCTAGGCTTCCTAGCTGTGAGTCCAATTTGTTTGGGCATTGTGTGACCTTGGGCAGGTAACATTATGTTTCTGAACTCAATTTTCTCATCTGTAAAATGAGGTCAATAATTTCCATTTCACAGGATCATAGAGACTCAAGAAATGCCCATGCCCCAACCCCCTTCAAGCCCAAAATCTACTCGGCAACCAAGAAAATCTAGTCTGATTCTGCATGTATTTCTTGACTTGCAACTCCTGGCAATTTGACTTTATTCTCTATGTATAAAAGCCAGGGAGTGACATCTTGATCTAGGATGAGAAGGGGAAAGAAGCATTAACGTTACTTGGGACTTGAAAAGACACAGTGGAAGGAGGCCCAGCAAGCACAATGACTCGGAAACAAGCACATTTTTCTGCAGGTGCTCTTGGCATTCTCAAGTACCTGGGGATCAAATCTGGCAAATTCAAAAGAAGGTTCTAGAAAGCCCCAAAGGATATGCAAGAGGGAGGGAGGGAAGAAACACTCACTGTTGCTTCATTCTGTGCAACCTGGGCAGCAACCAAGGCCACCGCAGACCTCCGGAGGGGCTCCTCCCAGCAAGAGCGTCAGGAGGGTCTGCTCCTGAGCCCCTGTTTCACCTTGTACTAGCTGTGGGACTCCCCGGCCTGCAGTTTCTTTCACAATAAAAGGGCATTAATAAAATCCACCTTTGTGGGTGGTGGAAAGTAGTACATGAGATCAAGCATACAAGGCAAAGGTTGAAAACTGAAAATCTTTGGGTCAAATCTGGCTGGCTGATATGTTTTGCTTAGCCTGAAGAATATGGCATCACATTTTCTATTTTTTGAATTATTGGCCAATCATCTATAAATAAGAGATTTCACATTTTAAAAATCTGTATTTCTGTCCTGGCCAGGTAGCTGAGTTGGATGGAGCATTGTCCTGATGCACCAAGGTTGCAAGTTTGATCCCTGGTCAGGGCACATACAGGAATCAATCAATGAATGCATGGGTAGGTGGAATAACAAATCAATGTGTGTGTCTCTCTCTCCCCCTCCCTCCCCCAAACCCCTTCCTCTCTCTCTAAAAATCAGTAAATAAAAATTTTTTAAAATGTGTACTTCTGGCCCTGGCTGGTGTGGCTCAGTGCGCTGAGTGCTGGCCTGCAAATCAAAGGGTCACTGGTTTGATTCCCAGTCAGAACATATGCCTAGGTTGCAGACCAGGTCCCCATTAGTGGGTGCATGAGAGGCAACTACACTGATGTTTCTCTCCCTCTCTTTCTCCTTCCCTTCCCCTCTCTCTAAAAATAAATAAATAAGTGCTTTTTAAAATATTTTATACTTCTGTATTTTCTTGAAAATATTGGAAGAGCTGGTAATCTTACACCTATATTTCTCAAAAAGATTGACCAGTTCAAGCTAAGTAGTAACTACCTTCTGTCTGCAGGGTTTATTATCTCCAGGTCTGCCAGGCCCCATCATTCCTTACTGCCTCACCTGTCCTGAAGACCAACTCATTCACCTCTGTTACCTGCCTGGCCCTATAGGGGCTGTTTCCGCCAGCGATGTCAAGTGTCTGGCACCGCAGCTGAGGGCTAACACATGCTGCACTCTGCCCTCTACCTTGAAGGTCCCATGACCAAATGGGACTCAGAGAGGAACACAGCCAAAGGAATCATCTCCTTAAGAGTCAGACCCTTCTCTTAACATAGCCAGTTGTGAAAGGGGTCTCAGTAACTTTCTTCTGCTGGAGACACAGACTGCTTTCTCAGCAAGCTGGGTTAGTGTTGGCTACAGAGCAACGTCATGATGCCTTAAAATAACTTTAGAAATCTTTTCCAGGAACCTGGGGTCTCTCTTGGAGATGCCGTTTGTATTTAACACGTCCCAGGTATGGGAGGGAGAAGGCCCTATGTGCTGAGGTTCGGGAGGAGGAGTGGGAAATCAGAAGCAATTTTCCCACAGAGACCCTCAAAATGCACTGGATCTTGACTCCTATCCAAATCCATGAGCTCAAGTCTCATTAAAGAAACCACAGTCCTCCCAGGGACCAAGCAAGAAGGGCAGAGTCTGATCTCACCCAAGGCACCAAGAGCTGCAGGGGAGCTCTGGGCTGGAAGGAGCAGGCAGGGAGGGGCTTGGGAGCAGACGGGGCATGGGAGCTCCCTGGGATAAGACTTCTTTCAGAAAATGAGTTTATTATACAGCATAAGAGAACTTGAATGCACTTGAGAAAGAGTGAGGCATCTGAATTCTGCAGCTCAGCCCCTGGCTTGCCACGGCAGGCTATGAGTGTATAAATCACAGAGGCAGGTGAGAGAGAGTCACGAGGAGCCAGCAGCAGGTTGGTTAGGACGAAAAGCATTCATAAATCCTGTGCTTCAACACCTGCCAGCTATGATTAAAACTCCTCTGGAGGCACCTGACCTCCCTCTTTCCCCAGAGTAGGCAGCTGTGGACATCAGGGAGGGAGAGCCAGGGTCTCTGAGCAGGCACTGGCCACTGGCAGAGCAGGAGACAGCGAGTCCAAAAGGGAGCGCTCATGCCCAGTGTGCTGTGCCGTCAGAAAACAAACGACCTTCTCAAGCCCATGCTGGGGTGGAAGAAGGGCCAGTGACAGAACGCCCGGCTCCAAGACCAGTGCCCTTCATGACTACAAGTGGTCTACCCCAGCCTCTTCCCTGGCCTTGCCTCAACATTCCCAAGTCATAAAAACTTGGATAAAGGACAGCCAGGGTCACGGGCCTCTGCCCTTGGGGACTCTCTGATGACCTGACTTGAATCTGATTCCCTCCCTGTCGTCAGCAGGCCAAGGCTGAGGCCCACAGTGGAGGCAGCCCCTAAACTCCTTACCCTGGAATTCAAGTCTTCCACTGATAACTGGAATTTACCTTAATAATAAATCTACCTATTATTTGTTGACAACCTACTACATGCCAGGCATTGGGATAAGTGCTGTGGCGTTACTATTAATTGCGATGATCATCTCCATCGACCACACAAGGGGACACATCTCATTGCTTCAAAGTCTCTAAAAGGTTTGCCTGGCTTCCCCCCAGCCCGATCCCTGATCAGCACCCCCATTCTCTTTGATCCCACCTTGCCATCACCTACCTCTCGTCACCAAACTGCTCTGCCAGCAGCACCTGACAGCTAAGTAGAGGTCCCCAGTACTGCTTCTGCCCTTTCATTCCCAGGCATTTGGTATTTATTTTTGCTGTAAACCATTTGGTTATTATAAAGGCAGGTCCCCCCCCTGATGTTTCTATAAAATACAGTGTCTTGAGCAAGAGATGGGGGAGAGAAAGCATCATCATCACAAGAGGTCATTGCTGTCTGTCTTGATGATGCGAAGTCAAAGGGGTGAGCTGTTCACTGCTCACGCTTTCAGGTCTGACCTCAGTTCAGTTATTGGGCAAATGCAAGACAAGTAATCAGTTCCTCTAATGGCACAGAAACAGACCCAAAAGGGGGGTAGGGGTGGGCACTGGTGATTGTTCAAACCAGCAGGTTTAGGAGTTTAATTTCTCTGTATTTATCAAGCTTCAAGATCTTTCTGACATGCTTCATTATAATACAGTGGCCCAGCTGGAAGAGCCCTATTTTCCAGTTACAAAAATGATAAATTAGTGAGACAAAGGTTATTTGCTTCTTGAGCTGCTGTTTGAAAATTCTGGGCATAGATTTCTCTATCGCCAGGCAGAAATGTGAAAATATTTCTTTTCCTCTGTTAAAAGAGAGAGTGGCATGTTTTCCCCAAACCACCCTGACAATGTCACTCGGCAGGTGAGCCTGGCTATCCAGCTCAAGCCCTCTAAGATTAGTGACAATGGGAAGAGAATTGGCCTGAGCTCCCTGGGGCTAGATTCCCCCTACATCTTCTAGTGTCAGGATTTCTGGGAATTACTGAAGTGAGAAAATGGTAAGTCCCTTTGCCCGTATTGCATTTCATCTTTAAAGCAGGCATCATGGTGCTGTGGGAAGCAGGTGGACTGGGGTCCAATCGTCCAATCCCAGCCCTCCATGCTGAATCCACACATCACTCTATCTCTACACTTGACCTGTAGTTGGTGCTCAAGAGTCACACTGAATTCTAGCTTCACACTGCTGGGATATGGTTCCTTTCTCAGGCCCAATGGGAGTCTGTGTATAATCCTTAACCATATTCCCTGAAACACAGCATTAGATTTGGCTCCAGGTGCAGACTTCCCTCCGATTGGCTGTGTGGAGAAGGAAGGGGTTTCACATGGTACACAAAGCAGCAGAAGTGTGAGGGAATTCCCCATTATTTCTGGAAAGGCTGCAAAGCACCATCTATGTGAATGGGACTCCGTGGAGAAGTACAGAGCATGGCCCTCAGCCAGGGCCCTCTGGTAAGTCTTTATCCTAGTATTCCGTTCTTCCTCGCGGTGGTCTCACGTCCTGTCCCCTGCAGAAGGTAACTTCTGAAGTTATTTATCTGACACAATCCCATTAGCTTTGGACTTTACCTTAAAAGGCCAGTGATAAAAGCTCACTAATGCCCTGGCCAGGTGACTCAGTTGGTTGGAGGGTCATCCTGTATACCAAAAGGTTGCAGGTTTGATCTCCAGTCAGGGCACATGCCTAGGCTGTGTGTTTAATCTCTGGTGGAGGCACATATGAAGGCAACTGGTTGCTGTTTCTCTTATGCCAGTGTCTCTCCCTGTCTCTCTCTTCCTCTCTCTCTTTCTCTCCCCTCTTCTCCCTCCCCCTCCTTCTCTATCTAAAATAAATAAATATATCCTTGGGTGAAGATTTTTAAAAAGCTCACTAATTTGCTTGGGGAAACCCCACTGTGGTCCCCACATGTCCCTATGTGTCCTCCCACCCAGGAGGTTGGTCAGAGTATTCATGTAAGACCCACACATCCCTGAAAGGGAGCGGGGCTGATGAGGTGCTGGTGGTGGTGGGATGAGGACAACTGAAAAGGAAGCTTTCTGTGTAGCTCACGCACCCAGTGGGCTACAGGAGCATCGGCTTCAGGAGTCTGCTGCAGCTGTGGGGTGTGGGGAGAAGGCCCCCCACCCAGGATGAGCCCAGCCAGAAGGCACAGAGACTTAGCAGCAGAAAGGGCCCCAGGCTGTGGCCCTAGGCAGTGTTAAAGGAGTGCACGTCAGTAGTCAATGCAGTCTCGGAACCACGAAGCCTTGCGTGGGCCTCCCGACAAAGAGAAAAATATGTTTGGAAATGAAAAATTCAGGAATCTCTATTCTATAAAAACAGCATTTTAAACTGCAAAAGCCTTTTTTGTATATCCCATTTCAGTTAATTCTCACATCACTCTGTGAAGTGTACATCATTTGTTGCCACTGTTCTATAGAAGAAGGAGAGGAGGTTCCATAACTTGACAGAGGATGCACAGGTAGTGAGGGAGCCCAAGTCCACTGCCCTTAGCACTCTCTCTGTGCTTGTATGAGTTAGTCTCATGCTGTGTTGCAAATTAACTCAAACTTAGTAGCATCAAACAGCACCGATTTATTATCTTGCAGCTCCGTAGGTCAGAAGTCCAGGGCTCTGTTCTTCTCTGGAGTCTCTGGGGGAAGAAACTACTTCCAGGCTCACTCAGTTGATTGGCAGAACTCAGCTCCTTGCAGCTACAGGACTGAGGTCCCTGAAGGAAGCCAAGGGCTTCCTCTCTGTTTCTTAAGGCTGCTCTCATTCCTTCTCACATGGCCCCCTCTGTTTTAAAACCAACATGGTTAGAAGATCCCCATTCGCCAAATCTCTCCGAAGGCTTCTTTCTGTCTTTTAAAGGGCTCTGTGGTCCCTCTGCTCTGTCGGGATAATCTCCATGTCTTAAGGTCAGCTGACTAGGAAATTTATCTCCACCTGCAAAGTCCCTCCAGAGCAACCCCTGGATTCAAGTTTCAATAAGCGCAGCACAGTGACCTTGTGTGTGTTGGGGGAGGAGCCTCTGTGGGACTCTGCCTTCCACAGTGGCTCCTCATCTTCAGGTAAGAATCACCAGCAATGCTTGTTCATAGTGCAAATGCTAGGCCTTATCCCAGAGATTCTGCTCCCCCCCTTCTGGTCCTACGGGCACTCCAACGTGGGTGGCCCTGGAGCCTTATTCTGAGAAGCATTGTTTCATACTTAGCTACACCAGTGATATCTTCTCAAACCTCTCTATGCACCAGCCCCTTCTGTTCCTACAAGTATTAACCCATGTAATCTTCACAACAAACTGAGTTCAACATGCCCAATCGTATAGGACCAAAGAAACTGAGTAACCTGATTAACATCACACAGCTTGCAGATGGCAGCACTAGAAACTGAACTCAAGTAGGTTGGTTCCAAAATCCATTCCTAATCATGTTTATGCGATACTGTCGGTTAGGGCACACATTTGTTACATGCCTTGAGCAAAGTGCAGACCAGACTGAGGACCGCCTCTGAAGGCATTTCCAGAGTTGCTGACCTCTGGTGCAGAGGATACAGAGGAAGATGGCAGTCAAAACAGTCCCAGGCCACCTCACATGTACCAGCTACCCACACTTAAAAAAATGATGCAGCCGATTTCTGATGTTTGCTTCAATTAGCCACTAGCTGTGACCCCTTCAAAACCTGAGACTGGAGGGTGACTGTAGGAAAGTAGTGTGATAGGGAGGGTGCCCACCCTAAAGAAGCCAGATTTCCCAGGATACAAGACACTCCAACACTGTCCACAAGGTTCAGAGAAGGCCACTCTGGTACACAGACCAGAGCATCATCAGCTCAAGAACAGGGCTCCACTCTGACAACTGATAGGGGTTCAGTGTCACCTGACTATATGGGAACACTGTCATCATGCACCCACTGGCTCCCCTTCATCGATGTTTCTGGATGCCACCTGCATCTCCCTCACCACCGCATGGCAGTAGAGTTGGGGCTAGGACTCTGGGTCATGGCTCCACCGAGCTGCTACCTCCCCCAATCCCTTGCTTGCTGAGCTCCATGGATTCTCACAGTTATAGCATCCAGGTACCAACCAGCCGGTAAGGCCTCAGCCATGCTGCTCAGTGTGCAGCCTCGGAAACATCAATGGCTGGTGACAGACCCTCAGCTGAACCTCACACACCGGCCAAGATGGAGCACAGGTGGCTGGTTCTTGAGTGTGACATCCAGGCAGCACAAGGACCCAGGCAGAAGGCCCTGCCCTCCTGATGACCTGTCCCCAAATACCACACATCTTCCCTTTGCAGGTGGGCCACAGAATATTCTGCCTAGCTACAGAAATCAAAACACTGAGCCAACAGTTTTAATCCACCATGGTGTGAGACGTACCTGCTATATTACACAATTTCTGCAAGAACTCGCCTTTAAAGAAGAAACCCCTGCCTCCAAATAGTAATCAAAAAGGAATCAAATGCATTTTTAAATGTTTCTTGGAGAATATAAAAGGGGATCTGAATCCTGAGACACAGCAACCCTTTCCTAAGCCCCTTCATCCCACATCCCACGGCTCCTCCGACGCCATTCCCACGCAGGCCCGGAACCTCCCCAGATGCCCCAGCCCCACCATCCTTTCCTCTGGCCCCTCCTTGACACCCCCCCCACCCCCAGCTCCATACCCTCTCAGGAAGTGCAGCCTCCCTCTCACACCCAACCCTTCCCTCTTCTTCTAGGGCAAGCTGTCTCTATGATTCCTTTAATCCAGTATCTCAGCACCACACCAGATGTAGGGATCTACTAGCAAACACTCATCTAGCGACTAGAAAAGGGGGTATGTATATGTGTCATTGAAGGGGTGGTACAGATGTGGGCCCAGGGAACAGGGCACTCGAGTAAGAGAAAAGCCAGTCCTTGTCCCACTGATAGGAGTGCAAAGGAAGAAATTAAGATGAAACAAAAAGTAGAAGGAACACTGTCATGTTCATCCATGTATAGTTATGCTGTAAGTGTAACTATACAGCATAAGTGGCTGTATAGTGGCTCTTTGTATGCCACTATAGTGGCTGTATGTAAGTGGCTCTTTCGCAACCGTCAGTCTGCTTGGTTCTTGCAGCTTCTTGTGAAATTGACCCGGGAAAGGTTTTCAACCTATGTTTCAAAGGAAGAAACCAGGGCTTGGGGAGTTAACAATTCATGCAAACATATAGTTAACAAGTGGCTAAGGGACACCCCTATCCTGGTTGTGGCATTCAGACTCCAAGTCATAAGACCATAGAAGTTCATATCAGAAAGAGATATTACAGGTTATGTCTAATTCCTGTATTTTGCAAGCTTTGCTCAAATACTTGGAGGAAAAACAAAAATTGTATTCACACCTTCAGACTGCTGGTGTTGAGTTGCTGACACCCACCCAAGTAGCTGCAGACCTGACAATTCCCAGAAAGGTATTTCTGAAACACCTTGACTTTCTGAGACCCCACAGCACTGGAGCGAAGACAGTCACCAAGAAAATGTACTTGTGTATATTTATGTTGGTGGTTTACATTGACTCAAAACATGTCTATAAACCCATATGCATCAATCAACAAAATCATAACACATAGTGACAACTTCTAAGCATTGCTTAAATAATTCTCAGTCCTCCTGAATTTTCCTGAAAAATTCTGACAGCTCCAAAGTCACTCACAGGCACAGCTGCTTAGAAATTATGATTTGGCACCCATAAGATTGGGTAACTATGAGACTTGTCCCCAGACCTGGCATACCCAGGCCACTGTGGACAACTTGGGCCTGTGTAATAGAATGCAGGTTTGGCTGCTCTAACAAAAGCCAAAATATAGGGATTTAAAAGACAGAACTTATTTCTCCCTCACCAACAGGTCTAGCACAAACCTGTCAGGACTGATATGGCGGATCTATAGGGTCGGTGGCCCAGGCTCCTTCTACCTTGTTGCTCGGTCAGTCTCATCCTTTGGCATCCATTTTTGGCCTGAGATGTCTAATTAGGCTCCCACCAATAGCTGAGTATTCTGTCCATGAAAAGAGAAATATAAAAAAATGGAAGGAGGGTACAAGTAACGCTTATCCTTAGAGTCACAAATGCAGAAATTATGCATACCACTTCTACTGATTTCTCATTGACCATGAAACCCCAGGGGGCTGTGCCAAGCTTCAAAGAGCACAGACTATGTAGTTGTTGGCTGACCTGACAAAATGTTTGACATCTATTGTTACAGAGAGAGCAGGAAAATGGAATCAGGACTAAGTAAGAAAATTCCAAACCAGAAGCAGCCATAGAGAATAAAAAATAAATAAATGAAGAAATCTTGGGACTCATAAAAATGAACAGAAAATGAAAGAGACCTTTTTTGGCAGGACCAGAACATAAGTGAACCGACAGCCTGAGAAGAATGATGCCCTGCCTCTCACAGCTCTAGTCCCACTGCCCAATACTTGCTTTGCTGTGTCCATTTCACAATCTTTCTGCTGCTCCTGCCATTCTCAGGATGCCTCCAGGAAGAAGCTGAGGCAGCTATGCAGGGACAATACCTGTACCCTACTCAGGAGAGGCTTGACTTTCCAAAGCTGACAGAAGGAACTATGTGGTATGGACCATTTCCCCCATACCAGTGTTCTCCCCTCTCCTGCCCCAACTCACACACACACACACACACACATTCATGCACAGGCTCAAATATGCATGCATGCACAACTATGTTAACAGGAGTTAATTGAGGCTTATTTCTTGTGGGTAAGAGTTCACCCACTCTCACTAACTCTCCATAACCCTACCCATCTCCTAGCAATGAGTCTCCATCTATCCGCTGCTAGGCCAGACCTTGAAGAGGAATTTCCTGGCACACAGACAGAGGGCACCTATGAGCTACAAACCTAGACCCCAGTGAGTGTGATGGCAAAGCTTTTTGACTGTGTGTGTGCGCTACATGGGGTGTTGGGTTCCTATGATGAGATGAAGAGACTGCAACTCCTCTTCTCTGTAGTAGAGACAACAAAACCTACCCATGCATAAAACTCATGCATTTGCCACAGTTGATCATCTTCCATCTTGAACTGTGGCTTCTGCACCAAACGACTGGCCCAGAACATGTGTGACGACAGAGTTGAGAGGAGGGCAAGTATAGGTGGGCCAACCAGCTTCTCTGCTCCTTGAAGGGTATGTAGAATTTAGCATCAGGAGAGGTGGGAGGCAGGGAGACCTCTCTAATAACCCAGACAAGGGATGCTGACAATAGTATGATTAAACAAGTGGTGTGATTGCAGGAGAGCAAAGAATAAAGGATGGCCATGCAGACCCCAAGGGGACAAGGGGTGCTAATGCTTGCGGAGTTGTTGTATTGTGTGCAGTGGCCAGGAATTGTGAGTAAACCAGAGTGTCTGCATCCAGGTATGGGAATAAGTAAGAGGTATGGATTCACACCCTCACAGTGCACAGAAAAAAACAAATAGCAAAAATGAGGTTTATAACAAAATATCATTATGTAAACCTACACACATGCACACACACAACATTATAAGGACACTCATCCCATACAGCCTAGTTGGGTGTCTAGACAGGTGAGGGGATGGGGTGAGGGCCAGAGCCTGAATCGGGGGAAGTCAATGGGAGAGGGGCCTTGTACTGAGTGCTGCACACAGTGCTAAGAACAGCAGTGTATCATTAACTTGACTCAGCACAAGCCCAAAAGAGATGAATAATTACATACATACACACACAAAAATACAGCCAGAAATTTTTAAAGGCAAACAATGCTTTGTTTGGGCATTGTGAAGTATTCCATGCAGGTGGGGGGCAAAGCCAAAGGAAGGAGAAAAGTATAGCAGCTTTTCCACCTGGATAATGCCCCACTCTTTCCTCCTCTTCTGGTCCTAGATTCAGTTCTACATACACTTGTGTTGTTCAGTGACCACCTTCAAAGAAAATAACCTTTGGAAGCAGACTGGTCTGGGTGTGAATCACAGAAATGTTTCTGAGTCTCTGTAAAAAGTAGAAGAATCCTATCTACCTCACATAGTGACCATAGGGCCTCCACGTGTTAAGAGAAGTGAAAGAGTCTAGTATAATACTTGGCTCAGTTAATAAAATGTCCCTTTCTGATGGCTCTGGGCCTGACACCCCAAGTTTTGGCCAGTGGCCTCTGCTTGGCCAATCACAGCAGTGAGAGTGGAGCTTTGTACGTGACAGCTACAGTGTCAGACCAGCACTGGGACATGCTGCTTTTCAGAGAAAACACTGTGGGCTCAGCACATACCCCAGTCCTCTACTGGGCTCCTGGAGAGCCACATCAGGGTCTGGCTATGTGCCCACAGCCTAACAGAACTCAGAGAGGCTGAGCTCCCTCCCACCCAACTCAACTGCACATTTATATCTTTTTTATGTGTTTGAAATGTTACACTAATTGTGATGGATGTTCTCTCTGTGCTCGCACTGAGGGGCGAATGATGAAGCCATAATGTAAGGTAATATGTCTATTAAAGATTTAAAATAACTACCTGCTGGATGATTCTCCACTCAATAGCAGACTCCAGCTTCTTGAGAAGAAGTTGGCAGTAAATTAGAGATGGCGATGGATGGCGGTGGGGGAGGAGGGAGTGGGCTCAAGGCCTATTCCCCAGCTGCTGGGGTGCTGCCAAACTAATCTGCCTTTTCTCCACTTACTTAAGGACCAGCCATTGCACCAGGTTCCACATTGGCTCTGCATGCACATGGATGGCCAACAACTTTGGAAACTCTGGACTTAGTAGCAACGTGAATCAGATTTAATGAATGAAGCCATGGTACTTGTGGAGTCATGAATTGATTGTCTTTGTCTCTGATGCCCAAACCCCTTATGAGTTATGAGTATGTCATTACAAGTGGCTCCTGGAGCCACCTGGTCCCCAAATTCCAGAGGCAGATAAAACTTGGAGTAATAGGACCCAGGGAACATCCAGCCTGGTAAATTCTGTGTGCTGGGAAAACTCAACCACTAGCAAAATAGGAATCTGAAATAAAAAGCAGACAAAACGTCAGTGTACTCTGCATCTGTCTCCCTGCCTGAGGGTCTGTTTTACTAAAGAGCAAGAGGTGTACGTTTGCCCCAGTCAGGACCTCGGGGACACGTGGCTGTGGAAGCCTGTAGGTTCACTTTAGGAGAGACAGCATGTCGACAGGTGACCTCGTAGGAGAGCAGTGTACAAGATAAATAGTCCAGATCTCAGCCTTAGCTCTGCCACTAGTCTCAGCTCCTCCTCCTGAGCTCCAAAATCCTCTGAACAGCCACGAAGGCCCAGCTTCCCCCTCCTGTGGCTCATTACCCACTACTCCTCCATTGCTGACCCACCCCTCACCTTCACCATCTCCTCTTGCTCATTTCTGCAACTTCTTCTGCCCCCACTCAGGCTCCTGCCTCAGTACCTGCCTCTCTCTCCTCTGCCTCTAATCCTGTTTAGTGTTTTTAGGCAGATATGATGAGTATGGGAGGATAAACAATATTTTATCCTATAACCTATTGGAACCAATATCAACAACAAACAAACATATTGCCATCAACAACCAGAAATGGGTAGGATATGCTGTCATGGCATAAACTTTAAAAGTGGTTCCCAAAGAAATCAACAAAACATTAGGTGAGGCTCATCACAAGCCCTCCCCCACACACACCCCCAGCAGGTGACATGAGGCAAATGTAGTAAATTAATAAAATCCCCAGAATGCAACCTCATTTGGAAAGAAGCAGAATCGCAGTGTGAGTAGGCAGTCCAGGGCAAAAGTAAAGAAATGCTCTCTGGATAGGAATCTTTATCTATCGCCACAACGAAATAACCACACCTAACATATTTTTAGTATCTACTGTGGCATGGTGATAAGCTAGTATACCCGGCATTCTATCGGAGACTGATAAAATCTGTGATATTGTTAGCTGAGTGGTATACATAGGGAAACCAGGGGAAGTTGATCCTAACCATGATACCATCTCAGCAGAGATAGACTAACTACTTGAATTTGCCATTTTTCAGAACTCCAGTCCAAATGATAGGGCATTTCCACGTAAGAGCAGACTATGCCATTGATAACACATGGAGATCTCTAACACAGGGCATTTTTTTAATCTCAGAAGAAAGACCAGAATTGGCTAACTAGAGGCTATCCAATAAACCTTCACAGAGCACCAGGCAAAATTTTTGATGGACTCTGAACCATCAGGATGCTGAAAAGTAATAAGAACACAATGTCTCTCAAATTTGACTTGGAGGGAAAACCAAAAATGCCTCAGTAAGATGGGAAACATGTTAAGGAGAAGTTTCCCATGCCTCACCATCACAGTCAAAGTCACCCACCCTTGGCCTGAGCAGGCAGACGAGGTGGGCATGTCGTGGTGACTGTGGCCACCTATCACAGAAAGACTGAAAAGAAAGTGTAGTGACTGACACCAGAAAAGTAGTTCAGGTGACAGGGAACATGACCCCAGGAACAGAAGAAGATTCCCTGCAAGAGCTTCAGGCTATAGGATAATTTAACAATAACATGGATCCTATTTTTTTTAATGTGTTAAAGACAAAATGTCAAAAAGACAGAATAAGATTAAAGGAGTGATTGCAGAAGGAAAGGAACTAACTGAGCACCAAAACAACATAATTACAGAACAAATAATTAGAACACCCAAAAACAGCACAGACGTGGCTGCAAATCTAATTAAAATCACAAAATTGAAAAGTCCTTCCCAGGTGGATGCCAAGGGGAGAAGGGGGGAGATAAAATGGTTGTGGATAAAGTAATAGATATTGACAGCAGACAGAAATGATACACCATATGGATAAAAAGTATTCCTGAAATACAGAACCCAAAACAATGAAGACAAACATTATTATAGGATATTTTTAAAGGTAAATTTCCTTAAGTAAAGAAAGAAAAGCCAGGCTGCCTTCAGATTTCCCCAGAGCAACATCCAGTGACAGAAAATAAAAGATCAATTTCATTTCTACAATGACATTACTAACAAAAAAATCCACAAAATGTGAAAAACATGGCACTAAATTAGACCACAAAAGGGACACTTACTTACAGTATAAGAGTTGAAACAAGTTTTGCTCAGCTTCAGCTGGGAGCATCTGCATCGAGTGACTCAGTGTTTTCACTGCTTAGAGCACATCTGGGCTGAAGAGACGTGAACCCATGCTCATGGATTACCAGTGAATTTTAGTAAGTAAGAGAACTTGCAAATACAGAATATATGAATTTTGAGGATCAACTGTATTCCTCAGTAACCTTTTTCCAAATAATCTTCTAGGCACTAAGGTTATAGCAATTAACAAAAATACACATAAAAAACCCCTTCCTTTATGGAGCAAGCATTCTAGAGAGGGGAGAGACCATAAATATAATACATGAGAGAACTGCTACAGAAAAATTAAGCAGGGTCAGGGGGTGCAATTTTCAATTGAATAGTCAGAGTAGACCTTAATGAGAGCGTGACATTGGAACAAATGATTGACATCAAAGAGGGGATAAACCTTGCAGACACCTGGAGGAGACAGAGGGAGTGGCCAATTCCAATGTCCGGAGGCCCGAGGTACTTGAGGGACAAGCATGAAGAAGTCACCAGTACTGGAGCAGAGTGACAGAGGAGAGGGTCATGGGAGATAAAGTCAGAGTGGCAACAAGGTCAGACGGCTAGCCCTCGCCAGCCCCAATGAGTACATTAGCCTTTACTTGGAGTGAGCTGGGCCACCATTGAACAAAACAGCCATTGGCAGGTTTTGAGTCTTTGAGCAAAGGAGTGGCTTATTTCGGCTGCCATATTGCAAATAGACTGTAAGGGGATAGGCAGGCATGTGAGCAGAGAGGCCGTTAGGAGTTTATTATAAAAATCCAGGTAAGATCAGGATGGTGGCAGGAGAGCTAGTAAGAAGGGGTCAGATGCCAGGGAGAGAGAGAGAGAGAGAGAGCTATATGATCCTCACTTGAGAATATGTTTATTAATTTTAGAACCAGAGGAAAGGGTTGGGAGGGAAATATTGATGTTCAAGAGAAACATCAATCAGTTGCCTCCTGCACATGCCCTAACCCAGAATGGAACATGTAACCTAGGCATGCGCCCTGACCAGGAATTGAACCCACAACTTTTGGCGTACAGGAAAATACTCCAACCAATTCAACTTTTGGTGTACTGCCAGGGCAATGCTCGATATATTTTAAAGGAGGAGCTAACATGATTTCACAACATGTGGAATGTGGAGTGTGAGAGAAAGGAGCCAAGGATGATATTTAGCTTGATAGCCTGTCCAAATAAAAGAATGGAGTTGCTACATGAGCTTTGATAGAGAAATGTGTAAAGAAGGTTTGGGGAAGACAAGGTCACTTGGACGTGTTCAGTTTACTCTTTCTATCAGGATTGCTGTTCAATAGGCAGCTGGATGGAGTCAGGTGTAGAGTCTGTACTGGAGAAATAGGTCATCGGCACAGAGAGGGAGTTTAAAGCCATGAGACAGGATGAGTCACCAGGAGGGAGTGTAATAGAGAGGAAACCACCCAAGAATCCAGCCCTGAGGCCTTCCAATAAAAAGAGACAAGGGGGAAGAGGACCACAGAGAAAAGAAGATCAAAATATGACCAGTAAGTTCATAGTAAATCCAAGAGGGTGTGAGAAAGGGGCTAAAGTGTTTCCAGGGGTAAGAAGTGAATAACGAAAATGCTTACTGAAAGGTCAAGTATCATCAGCTTTAAGAACTGATTACGGATTTAGCAACACTGAGGTCACTGTGACCTTACACAAACTGGAGCCATTTTGGTAAAGAGGTTGAGGGCAAAATATCACTTTGCATGGGATTTAGGAGAAAATGAAAGGGCAAGAATTGGAGACAGTGGATAGAGACAAGTCTTCTGAGGAGTCTTCATGCAGGATGGAGCAGAGAAATGGGGGAGGCAGTAGGTTGAAAAGATTGTTTTGAAGATGGGAGAAGTAGGTACATCATGGTACAATGATGATAATCACCCAAGAGAACTATGGAAGATGGGAAAGACAGGGGAGAGGAATTACTAGAACAATATCTTCCAGTAGGTGAGAAGGGGTAAAGTCTGTTTGCACAAGTGGCCTTAGAAGGCAAGAAGCATGGACGGTTCATCTCTGTGAACACTTGGGGAGGCAGAGCTCATGGGCTCAATGCTGGTAGGAGGGTATCACTGGAGGGAAGGAATTCAAGGAACTGGGAGGTCAAGAGTTAAAGAGTACCTGAATGGAAATCACTAAACATTCAGCCAGGAATAGAGTTGAAGAGAAGGACAGCAAACTGGGGGTAAAAATCATTGAAAAATAAAGGGCATGACCCTGGGATTAGACGTTCCTGCAGTAAGGAAGAACCGTGGGTGGCTGACGGCAGATTCTGAAGACATAGGATTCGACACCGCATGTTTAAGGGGAAGAGGAGATAGAACCACAGTGAGTAGGAGGAAGGACCTCTAACTCATGTCCATGTTCAACAGTACAAGGGAGAGTTCCAGGAAAGCATTGTTCTTGGGGGAGAGGGTATCTTAGGACTAGAAAGTGAAGGGAGAATTCAGACAAGAGATTTAGGCCACAGTGTTTTCTGCTGCTGGACCATGACGTCTAGCACACACAGTGTTCAGGAGTTGGTGGTGGAGGGGGGCTGTCAGGGTGGGAGATGGTGTAAACTCAGAACCAGCTCAAAATAGTCCCATCCTGTTTAATGAGATACTGAGCTGCTTTTCAGAGACATCAGACCAAAACCACAAGTCATGCAGCCAAAGCATGTGCAGAGGAGACAACTTTTTGATCACCAGCTGCACCCAGAACCAAAGTCTCACCCTGCCACACACAGAACCAAAGGACCAGAACACATGGGAACCCTGTCAGGAAGCGCAGGGTCTGCCATCCAGGAAGGTCCTGCATTGACACTCCATGCCACAAACGGCCCAGCTCCAAGGCCCTCTGATAACAACTCGCCCCACTAGTGCATCTGCATCCCTGTTCCCTCTATAGCCTTAAGAACCCAGCCGGAAAACCTCACCCCAGATTGGGGAGTATGGGCTTTTGAGTATTAGCTTCCCGTTCTCCTGGGTGGCACCATTCATAATAAAATAAACAATCTTTCTCCCCTGCGTTTCTTGGTGTTTAGGGTTTGTCTCTGCTCGTGCCTGGTGGACAAACTCTTTCTGTTCAGGAACAGTGGGGACAGAAAAGGCTGATGTGCAGACGGTGGGAAGTAACACGGGGCTTCTCAAAGGGACTCACATAAACAGGAATCATGGGATCAGCCAGGGGTCCCAAGGCAGGGGAAGGTGTTGGTATCAGGTAGGAGTGGTATCGAGGCTCCCTCTCAGTCCTTGGAATGGAGTTGGGAGGTCTGAGGAGATGAAATAAGCTACACGGCCTTCCTTCTCAATGTGAGAATGGCTAGGAAAAACTTGAAGAGGCTGTATTGAGAGAAGAGTAGCTGGGATGAGAAGGCAGGATAGGCCAGGAGCACAATGGGACATTCATGGCTCCCCCTGAGGCAGGCTAGTTGGGTAGGCCCTGGAACAGGGGGTGAGCATGTGGGCAGCCCGGGGTGCTTGGGATGGGAGAAGGGAAGCCCACGGCTGCAGGAGGTGAGCAGACACAGTGACAGGCACAGGCGGTCGGAGCTGAGAGGGACCTTTCAGGCCAGTCAGGCTCAAACATGCCTACTCACACACCACCTCAGAGACCTCCAGTCTTGTTTTAAGTTTTCTGTGTGTGACCTATGTTCTCATAAATGTTAACACTAGGAAGATTTATTCTCCCGAAATAGGGGGGAGGGGGTGTTATAGCAGGAACAAACAGGTTTTTGAGTTCTTCTTTTATGCTAAAAATTACTTAGTGACCTATTATTAAAAAATACTTTAATGATCAATTTATTGACACTGTTCCTGACAGTTTGATTAGATTCGTATTCACTTCAGCTGAAAGCAAAGGATTGGAATCCACCCAAATTAAAAAGGAAAGGGCATGTGTTTGTAAATTTTTAGTCACTAACATTTTTATGTTTTAATGCATTGGAATAATTCACTTTCTCAATATCTGGAATAATATCAACAGATTGCCCAAACTAATGAAATGACTATTAATTATGCCCATTTTTTTCCACCTGTGGATACACTGTTTGGCATGGTACACTCAGAGGGAACTGGAAAATTAAAAACAATGCTAATTCCAATACATCTTTGACAATGCAATCTTTTTTGATAAACTACTTTCATCTCATCATGTCTTTTAAATCCAGATTTAGCTTACGCAGCGGGTGGGGCAGGTCTGCACTCGCTTGTACGTAACCTCATTAGACGCGTCCATGGTCACTGCCAAACCGTCAGCCCAGTCGGGTGCACGTTCTTGCATAAAATGTCTGACTGCATTTTTCAATTTCAATGAACAGTTGAATAGACATTTCAGGAATATTATTAAAAATTACTGAGTAATATACTGTGGAATATGTCTTTTTAATGATAGATTACTAAAAGCAGTTGAGATTAAGCTGAAATCAAGCTAACATACTCTATTTTTATAATTTATAAAAACAACAATAAATCTATATGTCATTTCTCACTACTTAATTTGAAATAATGCAGTGTCACTTTTAGCACCAAAAATATGTTATTTATGAGGCAAGAATTACAGCACTCCTGGTAGTCCTTCAGTAAATGTGTGTGCATACATGGATTGAATCTGTCACCTTTAGAAAATCATTAAATAAGAATTATATGTATATAACTTCAGAAATAATACCATTAATTTTTGAGACATTATGATCAAGACTTCCCCATATATTTCATTTAAAAAAAGATATATACCAGTAACAGCAAATTGGTGTTGCAGCTAGAATATCGTTTTATGTTTTACTAATCAGACTTAGAAAATTGTGAGCATTTTATAAGAAAAACTAAACCAAGAACTGATGGAATGGAGTGACTGTTTCATGACACAATTTGATAAAATAGGTCGTAACTAACTCACTGAAGAACACGCACTGAATTTAAAAGAAATCAGGTACAGCCTTTCCCACCAGTTCGACCGTTCCCGTAGCTCTCAAACACACTCCCATCACATTTAATAGAATTCATGTCACTAACCTGCGCTGTTTCGGCTCTTCCAAGGTGCTTTTCTTACAGATAATGACACTTCCCAAGCATGAGTATTGAGAATAGCTGAACATAATTGCTTGTGATTAAATTTGGGGGAGAAAGAGACATCTTTAGCATTCAGTATTTCTTACCAATTCTCTCTTTGCTCTCGCCCTTTTCTCCCACAACAGCAACCTTCTTTAACAAAAGCCAGGGTTTGGGAGAAGCTAGTCATTGAAGAGCATTGTCATCACCCCATTGTCTATCCCCTCCCCAAGGGGCTAATGCGCTCCATTTCCATCACCACTCTGCATCCTTAAGGGAGAAATGTAAGGGCTCAGGAAGATGGGGAAGGTGTCCCATGAGCTTCCAGTGTCCTCATTAATACAGGGGCTTTGGCTTCCCCGGGCGTGTTTGGGCACCAGAACAGTGTGCTGGAGTATAATTTGGGAAGGATGAGGATCTTGGTAAAGCAAGAAAAGGTTTTTCCATGAAAAGGGAGAAGCAACATGACAGCAGAACGCTGTTCCTTTAAGTCCACCAGCACCATCAGCCTGGAGAGTTAAAGCCTGGAGTTCCTGCCACCACAACTTCATCCCACTTGTCAGAGGATGGGCTAACCAGTGGTTTATGCTGCAGAGAGGGATCAGGGAAAAGGGGGGTTCTTGGAACACCCAAATCTTTAGTGTGGCTACAAAGGCAGCCGCTCTCTAGTTATACCATTAGTCTTTGGGATCTAGTGGAAGAGAAGAAAGCGAATGGGGAACAAAAAAAGGAAGGAAGGAGGGAGAGAGGGAAGCAGAAAAAGTTTTTGGAGGACAGAAAGCAAAGGGTTAGAATTAAAAGTTCAAAATTAGCATCTCAATTCTTTCTCCCTCCTTTCAAACACTTAGTAGTATTTTCTGGAATCTATAACAAGTGCCAAGGAAATGAGGACAGAGTTCGTTACAATCAGCACTCCTCAGGGAAAGGGAGCTGTTTCTGGGCTCCTTCATCTGGGACTTCAGGCCTCTCGCTGCTCAGTGGAAATGCTAACTCCTAAGGCCTGGGATGGAGGATGCGGGATACAGGTGGGTGCTGCCTTCCTGCAGTGACCCAGCGAGCTGTTTTAGTTCACATCCCCTTGACCGTGCAAATAAACATACAATAAGCTTCCCTTCTAATGGGAGTGTTTAAAGATAATGAGGATGTGTACTTTGCTAATAAAAACATAGGTATGGCAACAATCATTGTCTGGCTCCTATTGTGATATGTCAGGATTCCTTCTCACCGGGAGGGAGACCCTTGTTAGGGAGGTTTGTTGAAGCAATGTTTATTCAATATGCCAGGCATCATGTTATGGAGAACAGGCTAGCAAGCAGAAGAGAAGTTTGTTAGGTTTGTCTGCTGACTTACCCTTCAAGGGACAGTCTGGTCTCTCAGGGCACAGCGAGAGTCAGGCCCTCCCCATGAAGGCACAGACAGTGGGCGTCCTGGGAGCCAGGTGCATTCCTGACTTGAGAATCCACTGGGAGAATATTTTGCTTTATTTTTTTAAGTGAACATATGCACCCAGAGGGGGAGGCAAAATGACTTCTACAATTACAGGTTTTAGAAATTCCAAGAAAATTGAAACAGAAAAATAAGCCACTTTGCTTACCGATAAGCAGGAGCCAAACACAGTGACGTGCAGCCCCTCAGTCGTCCAGCTAAGTGCCAGCCTTCCTCCCACTCAGTGTTTTTGAGCAGGAAGGAAGCAGCCATCTCTCCATTTCCTATTTAAGTGTGTCTGTGGGTTCTTTTTTTGTACCTGCTTATATTAGATTATAGAGTCCTCAACAGTAGCGAGAGTGTGTTTGTGTTCTGATATCTCCCACTGCCGCAGACCTTAGGAGGCAACACGTTTAGAGAAAGAATCACCAGGTTCCAGTCCTGGCACCCCCTCACCCGGCTTTGGGACACTAAGTCATCTATCTCACTTCTCTGAACTCCAATATTTTCACCTACACGAGACTGTCAAGTAGATCAACTCAACTAATAGTAGTAACTACCTTTCCTCGAGCTCATACAATGTGCCAGTCACTTTGCATATGTTCATGCTTGTTATCACAAGGACCCGGAGAAGAACCATCTCCATTTTGCAAGTGAGGGTCCTGACCTCTCAGAAAGTTAGGTAAGTTGGCCCAGGTCACCCAAATATGAATTGACTAAGGCGGAACTGCATGACTCCTAACGTCCAGGCCCTTCCCTCCACACCACACCACCTAAGGTCGTCCCTCTGTATGTCTATTTCCATGGTGGCATCCTGTCCAACCCCAAGCCTTGACCCCCTTCCCCACAGACAGGAAGCAAAGGCAACAAGCCAGAGCAGGAAGTTCAGGGGTCTGACAGATGGCACAACTAGGCTCTTTATGGCTGAAGCCAGCTCTCTGGGCTCTCAGAGGGAGTTTGGCTTTTGCCAGATGGAGGCTGGAATATGTCCCCTCCCTCTCTGTCCCCAAGTGCACATGCAGGCAGGGCGTCTCCCAGGAAGTCCTGGCTCCTGTGTTTGTCCTTGGTTCTTTGGGTGATGTAAGAGCTGCCGTACAAGCCAACCCACAGTGCGTGTGGGTGGGCTGAGGGGAGGCTGGTGGACGTTAAACACTGCTGCTCCCCATGGACCTAGACTTTAATGAGCATTTGGAGATTAACAAGCATGCACACCTGCAGGTGCGCACACACACATCCCCACAGACTACTATGACAAGAGTGTCAGCCTTAAGCACTTTTAACCTTTTTGGGTATTTTTTCTGTTGTGATGACCATCTTTCCTAACGAAATATCAAAAGAAACGGTCTGACACATGGTTGTCATTGTGTCACATGGCACATGAATGGAATCATTTGCAGTCAGGATGTCCCAGGAAATGTGGATATGCGGAGTTATCCTAACGAGGACTGTGTTCATTTTCCTCGGTGCCCTTGCTCTGCCCTCTGAAAAGCCCAGAACCCAAAGGGATAGCCGAAGGGCCGGAGGCCTCTTTCCTGAGAGACCTGTGGGCTGAGGCTGTGAATGCTTGGAAAATGCCCTCCTGGGAACCAGGATTTAGTTTGAAAAGTTATTTTTACCTCTTCCTTTTGACAATGCAATCCAGTTGGCTGCAACGGGTTGTTTTTCTGCAGTCTGACTAAGAAGGGAGGTATTCTTAGGAGAGAAACGGGTTTCCAGTAGGTTCCCTTGTTTCTCTGTGGCGATGTGCACTCGTATTGGCGCTATGCTGACCCCGGGCATAAACAGGGAGAGAAAAATCAACCGAGGCATTTCTTCGGCTATTAATCAACCACTAGGGGCCGCAGTGTAAGTGGCTGTAATCGCCGGGGACAGAGCGAGCCGTGGGTGCAGGGTGGAAGACGAACTGCTTTGGAAGCCGGGCTTAAGGTCCTGGTGAGGGAGCCCATAGCCCCCATGAAGCGCTGTGTTTGGCAAGATGAAGCTGTATTCAATTGTCTGGCAGATCCAGCTTCAGTTTTCAACAGGGGCAAGGGAGGCTCCCGGGCATTTAGAAATGGACGGTCGTGTTGGCGATGGATTTATCCATAGGATATCAAACATCTGGATGGGCCCAGCTCTACTTGATAGTGCAGAACAGAAAATGAAATGCAACTCCAGAGAGGCCTGGTTGCTCTTTTGAGGAAAAACTTGATAAAGTGGAGAAAATGTGGACTATTAAGTGAGATAGAATGAAATTCAAATTCCAGATCTGTCATTTACTAATGATGTAAACTTTGGAAAGTTACTTGATTTTATCTTTATTTTTCTACCTGTTAAGTGGTAAAACTTCCCCGTGGGGTTTTTGCAAGGTCTGAGTGAGTAACATAGGGAAAGGGCCTGTCAACACCAGAGCATGTAGAAGCTGCTCAGTAGATGTGAGTAAAACAACCATTCCCATAGATAACCTCGTGCTTGGCGGGAAAAACTCAAAGCTTCCCTCTACGGTCAGAGAGAAGGCATGGGTGCCCACTTTCACCACTGTGTTCAACATAGTACCAGGAGTTATGGCCAGAACAATTAAGCAACAAAATGAAACAAAAGGTATCCGAACTGGAAAAGAAGAAATAGAATTATCTCTGTCCACAGATAACATGACCCTACCTGTAGAAAACTCTCAAGATTCTACTACCCTCCTCCCACACACAAAAATCCTATTAGAACTAATAAAAAAATTCAGCAAATTTACAGCATAAACAATTAAAGCACAAAAGTTACATTGCTATACACTAACAATGAATGCTCCAAAAAGGAAATTAAGAAAAACAGTTCCATTTACTATAGCATTTATTCCATAAAATATTTAGAAATAATTGTACAAAGGAGATGAAAGACTCATACTCTGAAAACCGTAAACTATTGCTGAAAGAAGTTAAGAAGACACCAATGAGTAGGAAGATATCCCATGTTCATGGAATTGAACACTTAACATTGTAAAGTTGTTAATACTACCCAAAACAATCTACAGAATCAATGTAATTCCTATCAAAATCTTAATGATATATTTTGAAAAATTAAAAAATTATACTAAAATTTATATGTAGTCTAAGGGACCCCAAATAGCCAAAATAATCTTGAAAAAGAACAAAGTTGAAAACTTCACATGTCCTGCATTTAAGGCTCATTACAAAGCTATTATAATCAAAACGCTCTGGTACTGCCATAAAGACAGATATATAAAACAATAAATAGAATAGAAAGTCCAGAAATAAACCCTCCCATGTATGGTCAAAGGTTATTCTACAGACCATTCACAAGGATGCTGGGAAAAACTGCATATTTACCACCAAATAAGCAAGTTAGACCTTTGCCTTATACCATATGCAAAAATTAACTCAAAGTGGATCAAATACAAAGAGCTGAAACTACAAAACTCTCAAAAAAACAAAGAAAAAGCTTTATGACATTGCATTTGGCAAGAATGTCTCAGAAAGGCCACCAAAAGCACAGGAAACAAATGGGAAAAATGTAAATATAAATTGGGCTACATCAAAATTAAAAATGTGCATCAAAGAATGCTATAAACAGAGTTAAAGGGAAACCACATAATGGGAGGAAACATTAGTATATCATTTATCTGACAAGGTGTTAATTCCCAGAATTTGTGCAACAATAAAATCAAATAACCCAATTAAAGAATGGGCAAAGAACTTGAATAAACATTCAAGTTCTGTACATGTCTTTCCCAAAGACATATACAATTGCCAGTAAGCACAGAAAAGATGCCCAATGTTACAATCATTTCAGAAATGTAAGTCAATCCACAATGAGCTACTGTTTCATAACCACTAAGATGGCTACTATCAAAAACACAAATTAATGAGTGTTAGCAAAGATGTGGGGGAAATGGAGCTTTTATGTACTGTTGGCAGGATGTAAAATGGTGCAGTCACTGTGGAAAACAGTATGGAGGTTACTCAAAAAGTTAAAAGTAGAATTACCATGTGTTCTTGCAATTCTACTTCTGGGTATATACTTACAAGAATTGAAAGAGGGTTTTAGAGAAATATTTGCAAACTCATTTTTATAGCATCACTATTGGCAATTGCCAAGAGGTGGAAACAACCCAAGTGTCCATCAAAAAATTGTGGTATGCACATAGAGAAATCAGCCTCAGAAAGGAAGGAAGCCCTGTCACATGCTACATACAACATGAATGAAACTTGAGGACAGTATGCTAGGTGAACAAGTCAGTCACAAAAATACAAATATTATGTATTTTTCCACCTATATAGAGAATCTAAGGTAGTCAAATTCATACAGATAGAAAATAAAGTGGTGGTTTCCAGGGGTGAGGGGAAGAAAGGAATGGGAACTTGTTGTTTGATGGGTTCCAGGTTTCAGCTTTGCGACAAAGGGTCCAGGAGACGGATGGTGGTGACGGCTGCATGACAGTGCGAATGCACCCAGTGCCGCTGACATGGACACTCAACAATGGCTGAGATAGTTTTACATTATATGTATTCATCACAATTTTAAAAATTAAAATTAAATATAAAATTAAAATAAAGTAAATGAAAAAGGAAATTAAACCTGCCAACAGAAATGAGAGCAATGCAAAGCCTGTGTGCTATGGGAGGCTAGGGCATCTAGAGCTGTCTGGGGTGGGCGGGGGACTGAAACAGTCAGAAAGGGCTTCGTAGACGAGTTGCAGATGATTGGGTAAGGAAGGCAAGAGGCAAGGGGACATTCCGGACATATAGAAGTGTGTGAGCGAGAGGATGTAAGAGAATGAACATAGTGCTGGAAGCAAAACAGAAAGGACCAGCCCAAATATGTGAAGGAGAAGTGTCAATTTGGAAAGTAATGAGCAAATAACTTAGAACAGGAGTACAGAATCAGAGAGAGCTGTAGCAACAGGCACCCTGGCCGGGCCCTGCCCCTCTCTGGGGATGAAGGACCCAGGAGACCAGCGATGACTAGTGTGCAGGGCCTGTCGTGGTGCCCAGAGGAGAAGGCATGGGGGGAGCGAGAGAGGCAGACCTCGCAGACCTGACACTGAAAACAGACTGTGTTGTAAGTAATTGTCAGTAATTATAATGCAATGAAATGAGCATATTTCGTGTATAAATTAAAATTTGCACTCACCAAATAAAAAGTATTGATTCTTCCAGTTCTCTGTTTTCACTATTTTAAGTCATAATCACAAAACTTCCAAAGTGTTACAGAGAATGACAGAATCGAAGGGGCTCAGGCTGTATTTCCTCATTTTTACAATCATGGTGCTATTATTGTTTAATTTTTATCCACCATTTAAACACAAAACTATGTACTCCTGTGCCAGTGTGCTGGGAACAAGTCTGAATGATGTGTAACCACTGTGTGTTTACCCTGGATGGAAACAGGCAGAGTCGGTCCACCCACACCGGGGCCATCTGTACAACTGGGAGTTCTGCAAATTAACTTCCATACGAAATGCAATGTGGGCTAAAAGAAGAGATTAAAAATGTACAAATTGAAGCTCACATATATATTACTGAAACTTAGTAGTAACTGTAGTAATTATTTAGAATATAGTCCAACAAAAGAATTGTTGGAGGGAAGAGTATTTTATCACTTACATTGATCAGAATTGCCAGCACGTGATGATAATGAAATGTTGACCGACTTCCAGTCAGTGTTATTATTATTTTTTAAATTCTCTGCAGACAAAATACCCCATTATTTCCTATACCCAGGGCAGACCACTGCCACTGGTACAACACTGAAGGGCTGGCCAATGACATAATGCTGAAGAGGTGGGTCACTGTCAGTAGCCAACTTCCACCATGCACAGCAGCTTAGCTGCACCTCTTGCCCTCCCAATGACAGAGTGCTCCACGGGCCTTACGAGTTACTTCCACATAAACTTCTATCAATTTTTTTCAACATAGTGCATAATTTCCTGGCTAATTCCTGGGCTAATAGGCACAGCAGGGAAGCACACAGAGCAAGTTTATCTGTTTACGCTTTGATTTCCAAAGCTAATGGCTTATTTAACTAGCAGGTTATTTCTTGATTACAAGTGCCTAATATGCTGAAATAGTGTTTGGATTTCATAAATTGAATTTCACAAAGCTTGCATTTCAAAACAATGTATCAAATTCAGCTCATTGTTATACTAACCTTTGTAATCAAAGCGCAAGGAATAAGCTTTTATTTGTAAACAAAGCTGCAAACAATCTTAGCTGTTAGATGAGAAGAATAACTCTATGCACATTTATCCCATGAATGTTTATACAGAGCACAATGTACTGAGGGTTTGAGATACAAAACTGATTAAAACAAAGCCTATGTTTTACAGGGTTCAAAGCCTAGAAGAGGAGGTTGACACATGAAGACATCAACCACCACCACCACCACCACCACCACCTCAACAATAAAACTGAAACGGGTGAGCCTGTTCAACACCTTTGGGAACTCTTCCACAAGTCCTGTCAGCACCTGTGGCTGCCCCGAGCCTCAGGGAATCACACCAGCCCCCCACACTGTTTCTTGGCCAGTTCTGACCCCTCTGGTTCCCATTGTTTCTTGCTGCTGCCACACTTTCAGAGTGATGATTAAGATGCATTATTATTTTTATTCTGATCTGACATCCAACTCAGTCTTTCAGAGCTTTCTAGTTCTGTGATGTGCAGCCTGTGATTCTGCTCAGTCTCTACCTAGACCGAGGGCTGCTCGGACGTGACACGTGTAACTGCTGCCTGACGGGTGGAAGTAACGCTGTGGGGCAGGGGTTGGGTGGGTCACAGATGCTGTGGCTCTGTGCAGGTATCATCAGTGAGTTCAGTCCCATCACAACCAGCAAATATTTACTGAGCAGTTACTGAGCCATAAACAAGAGGATTTAACTTGCACTGGGGATGGCCCCCAGAAAGTCCTCTCAAAGAAAACACCCCTAAGCTGAGGTGGGACCCTTGAGTAAAAGGTTAGCCAGGTGGAAAATGATGGCAAAAGCAAAAGAAAGAGCAAAGGTTGAAGGCATGACCCATTTGAGGGAAATAGAGCAATTCCACTCCACATGGAGACGGAGATGAGGAGCATAGAACAGTGGTAATGACAGGCAGTTTGGTGTGACTGGAGTGTCTGGTGCAGTGGGCAGGGATGAAGCTAGGTCAGTGGGCAGAGATCAGACTGAAGAGCATCTTGATGGACATATTCTGAGGTTTGCCTTGGCAGAGATAGGGAGAGAGGCAGGGAAAGGCTTTAATTAGGAAAAAAATCATAAGTAAGTTTATACTTTAGAAAATTTACTTTAGTGGCTATAGAAAGGATTGATTCAAACCTGATTTGAAGCTTTCTATACTATCTGGGAAAATGCTGGTGAAGGCAGAAGCTATCGTGGTATCAGTACAGATACAGGGAGAGGAAAAATTTGAGAATTTTTTCAAAGCTGGAACTGACACAACTTAGTGACTCATGCTTTGGAGGAAAGGATGAAGTAGGAAGATAAAGACGATGCTCAGAATCCAGGCTTTAATGACTGAGTTGATACTGAGACCTTTCATCAGAAAAACACACATTGGAAGGCAAGTAGTTTGGGAGTTCAGTACTGAACGTGTTTTCATTTGGGCCCTTTTGGGCCATGGAACAAGTTATTAGATGTGCTGGGCTAGAGCTCAAGAGAAAGGTCTTTCAACAGAAAGTTACAGTCATAAAAATAAATGAAATTTCTCGGGGAATATGTGGATTAAGAAGCAAGGAAAATCAGGAAATAACTCAAAAAGCATTGTTCTGTACAGAATGAGAAGAGATGACATCCAAGCCCCTTGTCAGGAAGAGGGAGGACAGGACACAAAAGCTAAAGGAAAGAAGGCAAGAGCTACAGGTTCAAAGGAGAAGTCAAAGAGCATGAAGAGGGAGGAGGATTCGGCAATTTGCGAGGAGGTCAAGGGGATCGTTGCCAGACTGCCTTCAGGTGTCTTCCCTTAGGAAAAGTTAGGGGTTCACTGGACCATGGCCCAGATAATGGGAGGAAACCAATCAGATTGAAGCCTGGGATGAGGAGGAGCAAAAGAAATTTGTGGGTGGAGAGTGGACAGTTGGATTTGCATATTGCAGGGGTAGAGCCTATCCACATGTGAGCACAGGAGGGGGTATGTGACAGGAGAGGTAGGGCGTCAATCACTGAATTGAGGTCAGGGAATTACCCACATAGGCACTAAGGTCATTCAAAATGGAAGCAGGGGTGGGGTGGAGAGAAATACTCTTGGACAAGAGTCATCCCCATTGAAAAGTGTGAAAGATTAAACCTGAAGGTCAGTGAAGTGATGAGAAAAAGTGGGCAAAAGGTGGTGGAAAGTATGCATCTCTGGAGAAGGGTTTAGCAAGGACGCGCAGGAGTAAACTTTCACGGCAGTAAAGATAAATGATGGAAAGGCAAACAAGGTTCCCACTTTGTGGCTGAGGTCTCAAAAGGACCTCAAGAGGAGGGCAGCAAATGAGTAGACAAAGGAAAGTGTATCTTGGCCAGTTCCCCCCGTTCAGACCCCTCACCACCAACACCAAAAAGAAGCCTAGGTGAGTGATACACAGGACCAGCTTCAGTCCACACTTTCAGATGAAAATCTGCCCTGGATCCTTTCATTGCTGGGAGCTCATGCACTTTGCAGGTGTGCAACTTGTGGCTCAGCTTCTGAAATTCCTCTTTGTCTGTGCTGAATTGAGTGACACTGAGAGTGCACATTTGTTCAGCATGTGTCCTTGCCGTGGGAAGCAGCCTGTTTGATCGTTGGCATGTCAGGTCTTTAGGGCTGTGTGACATTTACCTCAGGAGCATAGCCCTGTGCATCCCAAGCTTGTGCTCTGTTCCACAAGCATATTTATGCATTCACTCATTACTTGTGTTAACATCTTACACAGATGTGAGACTTCACAGTCAATTTGAGTAGCAGAATTGCCATAAAATTTATAGAGAGAATGAATACAGCTTCAAGATTTTTTGGCCAATAAACGCAACTGAAACCACCTTATTCCTTCCCTTTGTTTAACTGAATGAAAAGATATTTTGACATTTCAGTGAGCTGCTCTCATTTTTTTTAAATGAATCTGAGAATTTTTCCCCATTCTCTCAACATTGGGTGAGTTCCATTTCTCCTGCTGATTTTATTAGCTGCCAGAGCCCAAAAAGCACAAAAAAACTTTCATTTTCCTCTCAAACCACCCACTTGGTATCTTTCCTGACTCAGTGATGTACACACAGCTCACTCCCTTCTCATAGCAGTCTGGGTAAGGAATGCAGAGAGAGGGATTCAGCCTCACCTCTCGTGAGAAGAAATAGAACAGTCACTCACCAGGCTCTGCAAGAGAAATGGCCTTCACACAGAGCCCCGCACAGAGAAGCCCTCCCACAGAGGCTGATGCATGTCCACCTGGCAAGATCTGCTTGGATTCAATGGCAAGGCCCTTGGACAGACAGCAAGTAGGAAGCAGGGGAGAGAGGCAGAAGAGAGAACCGGAACCTCACTATCGTCATCATTTGCAAGCTTGCTGGCCTCATCCATCCTTAATGGGTGTGAAAGGGGAGACACACCATTCCCTGTTAATCAGCAGAGCACTTGGCTTAGATGCAGCCCTGCAGTGCCCAGCACCTGCACTTCAGGCCAGTATGAGCAGCACTAATGACCTGACTTGGTATCTGGGGAGATTATGGTGGGGGGGGGGGGCCGGGGAGCACCTTCCCTGGCCCAGCACCATCTTCAATCTCTTTGCAATTATCTCGGGGACTGGATTCCATTACACTGAGAAGGGCCTTCAGTGCTACTGAGGCTGTCAGGAGCCTGAAATTATCACAGGATAAAGGCACTACAGTTCCCCAGCTTAAATACATATAAGTTATCCTCTAAACCTTAGAAAAATGACATGAGCTCCAGATAAGATAGATGTTTATTATTAAGATGAAAGAGTTACCGTGTAGACGCTGTGGCAGGGCGTTGGAGCACATCTTCTCATCGAGGGCAGTGTCCGAGATGCAACTGCATGGATTTGGGGAGGAGGCAGAAGGGAGTTGAGTCCCAGCTCCCCCACTCTCTAACTATGAGATCTTGGATGACTTACTTAGGTAATAGCAATGATTAGGTAAAATAAGGTGCATGAAGTGCCCAGAAAAAAATTATATAGTTTCTTGTTTTTAGATTATCTCCTGCTCTCTGGGAAGACTCTGAAGAGATGAGGCTTAGAACATATGTTTGTTTGGAAGATAAAGGGAGTTAGACACCAGGATAGGGACCAGTATTTGTGGGAAGGGTCTAAGAAGAACACTTTCAGGATGGGAATTGGCTGCTGTTGATGAATTAAAGTCAAGTAGAGACGCTCATCAGGGAGCTTCTCATGAGGGTGACAAGGACAATTGATTAAGCCACATGGATTTGAATCTTGGATTGGCTACTTTTTTGTTGTATGGCTGGAGGGTAAATGCCATAGCTTCTCTCTACCTCATTTCACTCATCCATAAAAGAGAAATAATCAGAGTACCTGCCTTATAGGTAGGGGGACCAAATCACTTTATCCTTCAAACAAGAACATTTTTAGAGTAAAATGAGGCACTACTGATAATTATGCCGGATCAACTGGAGTAAACCTGGACACTCTTGCACAAATCAAAATATCCTGTTTATGGGGTTGAAAGTATTAAGTGACCTAGAGCTTGAACATGCTTTAATTCATGCCTGCCATGTTGCAAGTACTCAACAAATGTTGCTATTATTTTTACTAGTGTGTTTAACTTGTCAGTCTCTAAGTCAGTTTCCTTGTTAAAAATGGGGATAATAGTAGTACCTACAACCTTATTATTTTTAAGGATTATTGTTAAGGATTAAATAGAATAATGCATGTGAAGCACTTGCCACTGTGCTTGATATATAGTAGATACTAAAATTAGCCATTATTACTGAGTCCAGGGTTAGAGATAAGAGGAGAGGGATGGGAGAACTCTGAACCTTCTGAAATTACTCTTTCGCAGTAAGTGTAGAGTTGTAATTCACACATTTGCTATGCATTTGTCCTTGCCAATAAAAGAAGCTCAAAGGGAAATTCAGCTGGAGAAACTGAATTGTGACTTGACTTAATAGTGGTGGGTGTAGTGTAGTAGAAGGAGTACTGATTCTAGATCAAAAAGTCTTTGTCCCAGTCCCAGGTTCACAGTTGCCAACTGAGAGGCTTTGGGCAGGTCACTCAGCCTTTATGAGTCTCCGTTTTCTAGGCTATAAGATGAAGACTGCAGTCTCTCGGTGTGGCTGTGTGGATCGGCCATAGATAAACTGTAAAACGTATGAGAATGGATGAGACTATATTTGATAATGACACTTTTTACTTTAGCCCTACCCTGGCTAATAAAGCACTCCCCACTCTTTTGTTGTTGTGCTTCCTGAAAAAATGAGGAATGAAGTAACAAGTTATCTTCTTCATCCACACCCCCTAAAGGATGCTTGCTACTTTCAGTTCTCCTCCATGTGATACTGCTGCCTGGTTAATGTGTTTCTAACAGATTGAGGAGCACTCCCAGCTACAGAAAATCATCCTATTGTCATGTTCAGATACTCTAACTGCTTCCTTTGCTTTTCTCTTCTGAAATAGGGATTTCATTCAGTCCATGTCTCTGAACCACCCCTGCCCCAAACATACCCCATTTACAGAGGGTCAATTAAATTACTTCCTCTCAACACAAATGTGTGCATATCTAAAATTCATATTTTAATTATAAGTAGGTCTAGGTTAAGTATGGTAGGTGCTGAAAACACCATTTTCCAGTTTATAGCATTAACCAGGCTAATTCTTCCACATTTCCAAGCACATAAATCTTGTGTATGCACACACATGCATGCACACATATATGCACACACACAGACTCTAAGACCTCAGCCAGCAAAATAGTTAGGTGGACAAGATGGGGATTCCATATGGAGCTTCTTGTTAATAGAGCTTTTGGTAAAAGGAAATATTAACAAATTCCAAGCCTGCATTGGCCCTTACTCTATCTCACTCTCTTGTATGACACTGTCTCCCCATTTTCTCCACAGGTCAGTGCCAGACCAATAAGGAAATCCTTTCTGCTGGGATCCCAGACTCCCTTATTTGCAAAAGGTTAGAGCATTCCTGACACTCTCACTAATAAGGTGGAGTGTCAGGAAGGTAGGGCTTGGTCTTGGGGTTAGAATTCTTAGTAGTTCATCTGGATGAGACTAGAGATAAATAGCTACACAAGCATGTTTCAAAGTAATTTACATTTGTCTTGAAAATGTGTCATTTGATTTTATATTGTTGTATTAGAATTTAAGAGCCTAATTTTAGTGACTTGGGTATTGAGGTACCTGGGAACAGAACCTAAGATTTTTTTTAAATGCTTTCAACAAGTTTGGGTCTTAACTCTCACCTTTCAAATAGTTCATCTGTCATCTGGACCACAGGAAAATCAATGGGTATTCTACATCACAGGTAGGAGTATAGAGCCACAACTGTCCAACTGGCTGTAGAATAACTTGCCCCAGCAGGCCACCTTCCAAAGTACACATTGTTACAGAAAACGTCCGAAGACTGAGAATTTGCCTGTCAACCTTTCAGCACCATGGATAGCTCATCAATACCTAGTAGAGAATTTGGAGCTTTAAACTTAAGTCTGTACAGCACCTTTCCAATGAGGAAACTACAAAAATAATGGGAAGAGGCAGCAACCAATGTCCTCAGAGTACACAGCAAGCAGATTCAATGGGATTATGGGATTTGTGTAGTTACTTAGTAAATTATGGAGAATTCATAACCAAGTGTCTCAACACACCACATCTTTGCATATGAACAGGCTGCCAAAAACCACTAAGTGAGGAAAATAGGAGGGGTATTCCTAAAGGTCCAGTTTTACCAAAAAATGTGAAGGCAATTGCTTTTGCAGAAATTGTCTGCGAGGGAAATGATATGAGGATTTAGCAGCCAAATTTAGGCAGAACCTCAATTAGATAATAGCTTTCTATTACAAGATGCTGAGCATAAATATATTATATGCATTTATTTATGGGCAAGAAATTACAATGCTTTTGTAATAATTAATTGATAAAACTTCCAGGTAGATAATAAACCTTACATATCATGCTCATCTCTCTTAGACATACGTGTGCATGCAATGCATTCACAAACATGTATTCTCACTCTCTGTGAAATCACATGCTCACCACAGGATCCTTTTCCTAGTGTCTCTCTTAGGTATCTCCTTATCCTTCCTTTCCTCCTCTCCTTCTTACCTCACTTTGGTCCCAGTCTTGTTTTCTAACTCAAAAGGGCTCTTGATTGCACAGGTAAAATTATGAAATCAACTTACAGACAGCACATGGACTTTGGAGGCAACTCCAAAGCAACATAATCAATATGGGGTGAACAAGGGGTCATTTGTGGAGCTCTATATGGAAGAAATGTATTTAATTAGTAGTGAAAGGACATTAAACATGTGAATGCTGACTCTCTATCAGCATGTGGCTGAGATTCTGAGAACATATCTGTGACCAAGACAGAAGAGAACCTAGCCACCGTGGAGCTTCTGTTCTCATGGTAGAGATGGATAGCAAACAAGCCAGGAGAACATGTAACACATTCTAGAAATTAATTATTTTTATTTAAAATATTGCCTGAAATAATGAGATGGAATTACCTGAGGTGAGGTATAGAATATTTTGAACCAAGACACCAGGGAGGTCTTTCTAAGGAGGTGGCATTGAGTTAAGACAGAAAGCTTTCTACCAATGACAATCATTAGTAATTAAAAACAGTTTGTATGTTATTTATATTCCTGAAAAACATTGTAATCTGATCACCTTCTAGGCAAGGAAACAAATTCTTTTATCATGCAAATGAACACAAATATTCCCTGTGGCTAATGGGGATGGTATGTTTGTTGAGGCAAAAACTGGCTGATGTAACAGATAAATCACAAGATTTCAGTGGTTTGAAGCAATAAAGGTTTATTTCCTGTTCACCTTAGTCTAATCCAATGCTAGAAGCAACTGGAATCAAGGTAGCCCAAGGTCACTTGGGGCACAATCATTCAACAGGCAGAAGAGGAAGAGAAAGTATGGAGGATCACATAGAAGATATTTTAAGGACCAGACATTTCATAGCATGTACCAACTGGAACTCAGTTATATAGTCTTACCTAATGGTGAAAAAGACGGGAGAGCTGGTCCAGCTGTGTGCCTGGTGATCACTTAATGAGCAGTGAGTGCCTCACCTCTGCCAGACTGAGGCAAAGAGTTGCTAGACTGTAGACGTGAAAGCTGACTAGGCCAAGAGTCCAGTGAACATGCAGTATGTTTTATTCACTCTAAGATATGATGAGCAAGTGAATTTTTCAAATAATAGCAAACATAGACATAACAATAGTATAATAATGGTATAATAATTGTATAATAATGCTTTAATGACCAGTAACTCATTGGACTTTCCTAAACTTGCACCTTTGCTACATAGACAGAGCAAGAGTATTATTTCCCTTTTAGAAAATGGTAAACTGAGAGCCAAACAACTTTTTAGAGCTGAAAGAATCTAACATATTATTTAATCTAAATCCACCATTTTGAGGAAAGAATAAATAAGTGAGACTACATCAAATTAAAAAGCTTCTGCATGGCTAAAGAAAACATCAGCAAAATGAAAAAGGAACCAACCATATAGGAAAAATATTTGCCAATGATACCTCAGACAAGGGTTTGAACTCCAAAATATATAAAGAGCTCATATGACTCCACATCAGGAAGACAAACAATCCAACTTAAAAAATGGGCAAAGAACCTAAACAGACAATCTTCCAAGAAGGATATACAAAGGGCCCATAGACACATGAAAGGATGCTCAGCATCACTAGCCATCAGAGAGATGCAAATTAAAACCACAATGAGATACCATTTCATACCAGTCAGAATGGCCATCATAAACAAGTCAACAAACAACAAGTGCTGGTGAGGTTGTGGAGAAAAGTGCACTGTTCGTGGGAATGCAGACTGGTGCAGCCACTGTAGAAAAGAGTATGGAATTTCCTCAAAAAACTAAAAAATGGAACTGCCTTTCGACTTGGCATTTCCACTGCTGAAATTATACCTTAAGAATCCTGAAACACCAATTCAAAAGAACCTGTGAACCCCTGTGTTCATAGCAGCATTATTTACAATAGCCAAGTACTAGAAACAGTCTAAGTGCCCATCAGGAAATGAGTGGATCAAAAATCTGTGGTACATTTACACAATGGAATACTATGCAGAAGAAAGAAAGAAGGAACTCCTACTCTTTGAGACAGCATGGATAGAACTGGAGAATATTATTCTAAGTGAAATAAGCCAGGCAGTAAAAGAAAAATACCATATGATCTCACCTATAAGTGAACCTAATCAACAAAACAAACAAGTGAACAATATAGAACCAGAAACATGGAAATAAAGAACAAACTGACAGTGACCAGAGTGTGGGGAGAGGAGGGTAACAGGAGAAAGAAGGGGAAAAGTCAAGGAACATGTATAAAGGACCCGTGGACAAAGACAATGAGGGAGGATTGAATGTGGGAGGTGAAGGTGGGTAGGATGAAGGAGAGTAATGGGGGAAAATGGGGACAACTGTATTTGAACAACAAAAAATAAAAGATAAGAAAATTTAAAAAATAAAAAATAAATAAATCCACCATTTTTCAGTTGAGAAAACTATCATCTAAATGAGTGGTGCTGTTTGCCACATGGATATAGAATTAGCCATTGGCCAAACTGGGGCTTTAATATGGATCTTATTTATAAATCAATGATCTACCTTAGTTTCTTTTCCCTTTATAAGGGTGGATTTTGATTTTTAAAGTAACTATTAGTCACAGGGTGGCAGGAGTGTGCAAAAGATGCAGATTTCTGGGCCCCACACCCAAGAAACTTTGAATCCATAAGTCTGGCACAAGGACCCCAATCTTTAAGTAGCCTGAGGGGTCACCCTTTGATCATGGGCTTTCCTAGGTCAGCTTTTCCCAAAATTAAAATCACCTTTGAAAAGGAAGAGATTTCAGACCCTAATAAAATTCAGGAAAATATGATGGGGCAGCTGACCGCAATTGGGAGAACTGTGGGAGGTCCCAAGTTTCCTACTTTGAAGGGGACTGAGGCATCATTGTCCTATGTACCATGTTTCTTGTATCTTCTTCAATAAATCTCTATATTTTCCATATTGTATGGTTGGATACTTTTTGGACAGATCTCATATGTATTACAAAGTTGGGTATGTTGTTAATATATTTACTGAAACTACCAAAGCTAATTTTACAGCATAATAAAATGCAGAAGTCTAGGTTTAACAATAATAACCCAAGAATAAAAGTGTAAATAACAAAATGGAGAAACAAAAAATAGAAAAATAAAGAAGTAAAATATGCTAATATCTAAGGTAGGAGTCCAAAGACCTAGCTACATTTTTGTTACATTGACCAATATAACAATTTTTTAAATTTAGTGTTTACTATTTCAAATGTTTTTAAACTTCAGGTTATGACCAATCCGTGGCTTAAAATACCTGAGTAGATTGCACATTAGCACTTTTCACAGGATAAAATAGAATAGAATATTACACAGCTTTAAACATTAAGGAAATCCTGCCACTTGCAACAACATGGAAGAAGCTGGAAGATGTTGTGCTAGGTGAGACACTCCCAGAAGGACAGATACTGCATGACTGCACTTACGAGAGGCATCTGAAACAGCCAGACTCGGAGAAACAGAGAAGGCTAGAGTGGCTGCCAGGGCCCTGGGTGTGGGGTGTGGGAAGCTGTGCCTCAACAAGTATGAAATTGCAGTCACACAAGATGCTCAGGTTCTAGAGATCTGCTGTACAACGTGGTGCCCACAGTTAACATGCAGTATTGTGCACTTTCAAATTTAAGAGGCTAGACCTCCCGTTGTGTTCTTACCACAAAACAATGAAGAAAACAAAGGGAAATGCTGGGAGATGTTGGATATATCTACTACCTTGACTATGGTGATATCAGAGGTTTCGCATATGTCTAAACTAAATAAAATTACATGTATTAAATACGTTCTTTCTTTCAATTATGCCTCGATAAAGACGTTTAAAACAAAATGTGTGAGCACATGTGTAATTAATAAGGGTAAATTTCATTTTCTTGAACACTTTTTGTTAAGTGCATACCCACACACACACCACATACATACACACACTAGATCACCATGTGAAATCCATAGTATCATAACATGAAATGTAAACATAACTTCTCTGGAGGTAATTAAGGAAAAAAGAGCAAATCTCCTTTGCAGCCTCCCACTTCTTTACTTAATGGATAATATTCAAGTTCCCCAGAATTCATGTTGGGTCCCCTTTCTTTTATCTTTTCTTCATTCTATACTTTCTTCCTAGGCACCTTTGTAGTTTCAGTTGCCTTTGAGTCATGGTTGGGGACAATGCCCAGGACTCTCTCACCCAGCTATAGTCCCACAGACGTCCAACTGATATTTCACTTGCTTCTCAAGCAGACAAGACTGAACTTATCTCCTCTCACAAGTTTGATCATCCTCCAATGTTCCTTTCTTTGGCCACCTACTTATCCAAAATGAAATCTGGGAATCATACTGCCTTCCTTTCTACCCTGTGTGAGGTTGAGTGTCCTAAAAGCAGAACCTGAGATGTGGCTTCTTTTGCAGGAGTTTTACTGAGAGAATATGCTCCACAGAAGGGGACTGAGGCAGCAGATGGGGCAAAGGAAGGAGCTGAGTGAGCACATGGTTCAGCTGGAGACCAGCCTCACCTGGTTCCACAGGGAGCACAGAGAACAGGGCAATGCTAGGGCCACCTCGAGGGCGGGAGGCCAGACTTCTGTATCCTCACGTCAGTCAGTCATTGGGTACAAGCTGCCAGTGGGGAGACAGTGGTATAATCTCCTACGTGAGACAGCTCCTCTTCAGACAAAGCCAGTATCTCAGAGAAGTGGCTACTGTGAGGAGTTAGCAGCCAACACTCACAGCAGCTGGAGGATGGATGCACCTGCCAGGTAAACAGGATCTGGGCCAAGTACCAACTGCAGACATAATGCCTCCCCTAGGCAATTAATCTTTAAAGACCATTGATTTATCTCCTAAATATGGCTTGAATCTGTCTGTTTCTCTCCATCTCCAATATTCTGAGAAGAGCTTTCACACCTCTGCTCTGTGACTTGGTCTGGTGCCTCCACTAGGAATGCTTTTCTCCACATGTGAGTACTTATGTATCTTCCAAGTTCAAGTTCAAATGTCAATTTCTTTTTGTAACTTCTGCTGATACATCCCTCCTTCTCCTACAGAAATAGTCACTCATTTGTTTTCCCATTATACTTTATACGTTCATCAATTATAGGACTTAGACACCAATGACATGGTGGTACATGATCTCCTTAGAGCAGGGATTCATTTCTGTATCTGCAGTAAAAACACAGGTCTTGACACACAGTAGGTGCTCGATAAGTAGCTGGATATATCCCTACACTGTATGTAATAAGTGATGGGTGGCAAAGCTGGCCTGGAGGCATTTCTTGATTGAAATCCTAAATGGGGTAGAGAAGAAATCTAGATACCAACAAACTACTTCTTCCTGTACTCTCTCAAAATGCACAGCCATCCATCTCCCAATAGCACATCCATCGGTTAAATTCAAGATCACCTGATCTATTCTCTAACTATTCCATCTCTCACAGATCAGTTTCTTTTCAGACCTCTCAGAAAATTTCACAATGTTACTGTCCTCTTTTCAGATAGGTTAATGCACTATAGTCTTATAGTGAGTTCTAATTATTTCATGTGTGACTCCTTAAAAGGTAGGACCTTATCTCAGTGACAGACATGGAGGACTCAAGGAATGTTTTCCAGAATTGATTATGGCAGCACATACTTGGCTGTGGAGGTGGTGGCATCGTGAAAGAAGCAGTCCAAGCAGAGAACAGATTACATGCAAGGTAGCTCATCAGCATCAATTACTACCACCCAGCCTATGACACTTCTGCACTTGACACACCTGCCTGTGAGCTCCTTAAGCCATATGATCCAGGAGAGGAGGTGCACCTGATTTCCTTGTTGAATAACATAGCTGCTAACTGCAGGAAGTACCACTATGGCCCCACAACCCTTGTTCAAAGTGAGGACATAGGGAAGTCTTTCCACAGTTTAAGAGAGATACAGAAAAGAGATAATCCCATAAACTTGGAAATAGCACCGCACCCTGGGATCCGAATTGATTTTTTCTCTCTCTCGTCTGACTGTAGGCTGCAGGGCCAGGATCAATAAGACATGAGTCCTCTATTAAAGACAACAGGAAACATATTTTCGAGGTAGGCTAGGAGAGTGGAAACCTGGTGCTCGCAGGATGCAGAGGCCTCCAGAGTTCACTGCATGCAGATGAGAGCATTCTGGTGTCTCGCCCACACCCCGCCATGGTTCTCACCAACCACTTCTCATAGAGATTCGACATTTACCCGGTGGTGTGATGGCTAAACCTGACCTGGCCTGTTAAAAAAGAGGCTGCATCGGGGTAGTTTTATTTTGTTCTGTTTTGTTCGTTTTTTCAGCATCCATGTACTTCTGAGTTTTGGCTTCCTTGTCTGTAAAGTGAAGATAATACCCAATTCTAGCAAATAAGTACATAGTAAGATATATGAGCAGAGTTGGTGTTTAATAAATGCCAGCAGATCTCTCTTTCTCTCTTGCTCTCAACAGGAGCTTAGCTCTGGTTTGCGTGTGATTGCATGGGACCCTCTGCTTCCTCCTTTCTGAACTCAGCCTAGATTGGATCTGGATTGTTTCAGTCTATTTGGGCTTTCCCTTCTATGGAATTAAGTAGCCTCTGGAGTTACAAACACCACTCAACGTGTGAGGGCACACCTTTGTTTATTGTGCTCTTGTTGTTTATGTATGTAACCTTCACCTTCCCAGGTAAAGGCCAGGAGCACCCTCAGTTGGCAGATGTGGTCCACTAGGAACACAAGCTCCATGAGAATATGGACCAGGCTCATCTGGTACATTCAGTTTCAAACTCTGTGTCCAAGATATATCTGTGGAGTGAATGAATGGAAAGGAACTTGGCTCTCTTTTGAGCTTCAAGTGTGGAGAATATTGTTTAAATAACAGAATTTGGGAATATTCAATAGCCTTCACAGAACCATTCTATGTAAAATGAGTTTTCTTGTATAAAAAAATAAACTTCATATCCATGATCACTAGCTTCATCCTGGGCACTTTGGAAACTTTAAACTTTCATATACGTGTAAAGTATCATGGCTATTCCCAATTATTAATATTTTCAATAGTCATGCATTGATTTCAGTCTGATTTTGTTGTAAATAAGCATGACCCCAGGAAAGAACCACTGAACTGAGAGGAGACATGAGTGGAGACCCACCTTGGTTCCTCCCCATCCGTATGACTGTGGCCCATCACTTCCCCTCTGGGTCTGTTTTCCTTATCTGTAAAACTGCTGGTATCTAATAACTGATAGCTAATATCCACTTTGGGGAGCTAAATTCAACTTCTAAGAATAGCTCACACTGAAACTTTTATAAATTTCCATTCTTCTTATTTAGATGTTGTATACAAGAGTGATGTTTTAATTGTCAGGAGAATTTTGTCACCAGATGACAATAAGATCAGGATGTAAAAAGCATTACATTGGTTTTTTTTTTGTCATTTTTAAGACTTTAAAAAATTTTATTGAATTTATTGAGATGATATTGGTTAACAAAATTACATAAGTTTCAGGTGTACAATTCTATAATACGTCATCTGCATATTATATTGTGTGTTCACCACCCCAAGTCAAGTCTCCTTCCATCACCATTTATCCCCTCTTTACCCTCTTCTACCTCCCCCTACTCCTTCTCCCCCTCTGGTAATCACCACACTGTTATCTGTGTCTATGAGGTTGTTTGTTTGTTTGTTTGTTTGTTTTTTCATAATCCCCCCACCTTTTTCACCCAACCTCCTTACACCATCCCCTCTGACAGCTGTTCTCTGTCTCTATGAGTCTGTTTTCTATTTTGTTAGTTTATCTTGTTCATTAGATGCCACATATAAGTGAGATCATATGGTACTTGTCTTTCTCTGACTGGCTTAATTCACTTAGCATAAAAATCTCCAGATCCATCCATGCTGTCACAAAAGGTAAGATTTCCTTCTTGTTATGGCTGAGTAGCACTCCCTATGTAAATATACCAAAGTTTTTTATCCACTCATCCACTGATGGACAATTGGGTTGCTTCCAAATCTTGGCTATTGTAAACAACCCAGCAATGAACATGGGGGTATATATATTCTTTCAAATCACTGTTTGGGGTTTCTTCAAATATATTACCAGAAGTGGAATTGCTGGGTCATAAAAAAGTTCCATTTTTAATTTTTTGAGGTAACTCCATTCAGCTTTCCACAGTGGCTGCCCCAGACTGCATTCCCACCAATAGTGTACTAGGGTTCCCTTTTCTTCACACTTGTGGTTTGCTTACCAGCACTTGTGTTTTGTTGATTTATTGATGACAGCCATTCTGACAGGTATGAGATAATATCTCATTGTGGTTTTCATTTGCATCTCTCTGATGATTTGTGATGTTGAGAATCTTTTTATATGTCTATTGGCCATCTGTATGTCCTCTTCTGAGAAATGTCTGTTCAGATCTTCTGCACATTTTTTAATTAGATTTTTTTGTGTGTTGAGTTGTATAAATTCTTATAAATTTTGGGTACTAACCCCTTATCAGATGTATCATTGGCAAATATGTTCTCCCACTCAGGGGGTTGTCTTTTCATTTTGTTGATGGGTTCCTATGCTGTGCAAAAACTTTTTAGTTTGATGTGGTCCCACTTGTTTACTTTTTGTTTTCTTTCCCTTGCCTGAGGAAACATCAAAAAATATATATTGCTACAGGAAATGTCTGAGATTTTACTGCCTATGTTGGATTTTTATGGTTTTGAGTCTTCATTTAAGCCTTTAACACATTTTGAGTTTATTCTTGTGTATGGTGTAAAAAGGGGGTCTAATTTCATTTCTTTGCAATTTTCACAGCACCATTTATTAAAGAAACAATCTTTACCCTGAGGTATGTTCTTGCCTCCTTTGTCAAATATTAATTGCCCATAAAAGGGGTGGGTTTATTGCTGGGCTCTCTTTTCTGTTTCATTGATCTACTTGTCTGTTTGTATGCCAATGCCATGCTGTTTTGATTATTATGGCCTTGTAGTAGAGTTTGATATCAGGTATGAGTCCTCTAACTTTGTTCTTCTTTCTCAAGATTACTGTGGCTATTTGGGGTCTTCTGTGGCTCTATATAAATTTTTGGAATATTTGTTTTAGTTTTGTAAAACTTGAAATTTCTTTCAAGACACCACTGGTATCTTGAAAGAAATTGCATTGAATACAGATTGCTTTGTGTAGAATGGAAATTTTAATGGTGTTAATTCCTTCTATCCATGAACACAGTATATGCTTCCACTTATTTGTATATTCTTCAATGTCTTTCTTCAGTGTCTCATAATTTTCCAAGTACAGGTTTTTCACATCCTTGGTTAAATGTATTTCAAGGTATTTTTTTACATAATTATAAATGAGAATGTTTTCTTAGTTTCCCTCTCTAATAGTTCATTATTGGTGTATAAAAATGCATCTGATTCCTGGATATTTATTTTGCATCCTGTTACTTTACTGAAGTTATTTATCAGTTATAGTAGTTTTTTGCTGGAGTCCTTAGGGTCTCTATATATCACATCCTCTGCTAAAGCATGAGTGACAGTCTGAACATCAAGTAATACCCAAAGCACTAGATTTGCAAAATCCATCCAATTAAGTTCTACTGCAGTTACAGTCTAAAACCTCAACATGTTTCATTTCCACATCACAAAAAGTTATTGTGCTCCTGGGAACCATAGAGACTTCTAGAACAACCCCTTCATTTTATAGATAGGACACAGCTGACCAGAGATGAAAATGACTGGTCCAATGTCACAACATGGGTTATAAAGCCAGAACTTGGACTTTTCTCCTTAATACCAAGCCAGTTCTCTGTACATCATACCACACCACTTTCTTATATAAATGCAATTGCTTATCTAAGTATATACCATACAAGTCTGTGCCCAGTATGAGCCTATAAAAAGTTTATCACTGACTAAGAAATACATAATGGTATGTATTTCTTTTTGTTTGTTTTCATTTAAAAGTAACTGTGCTCATTTAAAAGCTTTGTGGAAAGGAAAGCAAAAATAGAATTAAAATATATATGTTATGTATAATATATTATATATAACTATGTAAAAATTAAAAAATATATAAACCATCTATTTTACCAGCATGATTATCATTAACAAGTTGAATGATCCCTCCCATCTTTTTTAGTATTTATATTTATGCACAGTCAGATGCATATTAGATGTGTAATTGTACACTTCGCTGTTGCCATTTAAATCATCATGAATTTGCCATGTTTTTATGTTCTAGTCTTCATAAATGCCATTTTAATTGCTACATAACATTCTGTTAATTGGATTAACCAGTTTCTAAAAGCATTCTTTACTTGTTGAGCATTTAAGTTGTTTACAGTTTTAAAATATATATAAATAACACTGTAGTGAGTTTTTTGTTTCTGGTTTTTTTTATGTTTTAGAATATTTCTTTAGTGTACTGGTAAGGAGTGGAACTG
Organism: Phyllostomus hastatus; assembly: GCF_019186645.2. Taxonomy (NCBI): domain Eukaryota; kingdom Metazoa; phylum Chordata; class Mammalia; order Chiroptera; family Phyllostomidae; genus Phyllostomus; species Phyllostomus hastatus. The sequence goes on along the minus strand of NW_025333999.1, from coordinate 8,033,163 downwards.
TTTGTTTAAAGGGTACAAATGAGCATTATAAGGCCCCTGATACATTCAGTTAAATTGCTTTACAAGATGGTTTGTGCTGAGTTCCACTGCCACATACAGTGTATTAGAGCAATGTTCTCTACTTTAAAAAGACATTGCATATATCCAATATAGAACAAAGAACCTTATGTATATAATGGAAACACACAGAGTCTTTTCTAGTGGAGAGAGTGGAAAAATTCCAAACTCAGGAAACAATGGCCGATGATGCCTTTCTAGGACCACAGAGTGGAATGGAAAAGTAACAAAGCAGAGAAATATTTCACAAGCACAATTTGAAAGCTTTCTCGTATATCGCTTTCTCTACAGCTAGAAATATATAAAGTTATTGAACTTTGCTAAAGATTTTTTTCCTACTCAGCCACAAAACCAATGGATTGAAGAGGCACTCAGATAAAACATCAGTAGAAAAAGCAGTAGCAATTTGTCGGGCAGAATGCAGTTTGAGGGGGTGGGGAAGCTCTATGTTTGTAGTCGTATGTGCTGACCAATCAGGGCAATTTCTGACCCCTCACTCCCTCTGCCTTGCCCCACTTTGTGCAGGGACAGCTCTGCAGGAAATGGTGGGAAACCTCAGTAAGACTGCCCCTGGATCCCTTCTACCACCACCTGAGCTGTTCCTCTACTTTCCCCAGAGCTCTGCACTCTCCTTGACCTCCACAGTTCTCGGGAATGATTGGCAGTACTGAGTCCCAGGGAGAGGCACTGAAGAATTAGCCCAGCCTCCCCCAACATGGGGCATGGGCTCCCCCACAGCCTGTACCAGAGTCCACACAAGAAGACAAGAAGAGTCACACAATGTCATAATCCACCCTAGGTCCCCTAGTTGGAACTCAACCCAATTTTATATACCTGCTGGAAGGGGAGAGGGGGACAGAGAGTGTTTCTACTTCCTTGTACATGAATTGAAAATCGGAGTATAGATACTTACCCAAATCATACCATGGACATACACATTTCTAATTGGTCCCTGTTGCTTTTGCATATGTTATGTAGATATAACACATTCATGCAGCTTACATATAACATGTATGTTTATTTCTTTATTATATGACATTTCCAGTTGTGAGGTGGTAGAAGACACTGTTACTTTCAACTGATAAGAAATGTAGTGATGGCAGGATAATTTACATATTTGACTATTATCATCATAAAGTTCCAACAATGTATTAGTACATACTTGGCATAATAATAATATATTTTTATCTGTAGATGCACAAGTTAAAAGAATTGGCATCTCAAGTCCAAGTTAAGGTTCAACCCAGAGAAGCTGCGCCAGGTGCCAGAGGCTAAGGAAAGCCCATGGGGAGAGATCCTTGCTCTTTAGAGAACGTACACTAAAGGAGTACAGAATCCAACCTTGGTGCTGGCCTTTGGTCATATAGAATCATCTCTCTCTCTCCCTCTCTCTCTCTCTCTCTTACTCTCTCTCTCTCTCTCTCTCTTACTCTCTCTCACACAGAATAAGATACAAGCTCCCAAAGGAGCAGAACACCCTTCTTCCCAAGCTATCTCCAATATCTTTCTCACTCCAGGGTGCCAAGGCTGACCTGTCACCCAGCTCAACGTTCTACAAGCTCTAGTGAGCAGTCCCTACTCTGCTACCACTCAGAGGAAGCAGGAGAACTTGTTCATGAATGGTGTCCCAGGGTTGACACAAGAACAGAGGCACCTGGACATGGTTATCTGGGGGCATTAGATGCTGATGACCAGCTTCTGATTTCTCCCAAGAGGTCATTTACCATAGCCCACATGCCCAAGAAATTTCCTGAGCAGCCCTCTTGGCCACCCCAGTTCTTGAACTAGAAGATGCCCCATGTCACCACGTGGAATCGGGTCTTCAGCTCTGCCTGGGCTCTAATTGGGTCTGGCTTCTACTTACTTCTGTGTTCTCTGCTAGCAACTGAGCTGCATTCACAAGAGAGAGAACATCTTCCTAATTTTTGAAAACATTAAAGGAAAGAGGAAATCAAAGGGTTCACATCTGAGCTACTGCTCAGGGGCAAGTACTCCACTGATCTGTCTAACAGGAGAGGGAAAAACAGAGTTGTGCTGCAGGGAGAGGGCTCTGGGGAGAGGAGCTCCACATCCCGCCGCCGAAACCTTTCCTCAAAAGGAGGGAGACTCAGAAAAGAACTAAGCACAACAACTTGTCGATTACAAAGCATGTCTTTGTATACCAGTTCACACCATAATCACACCATGTAGGGTATTTTGCCATCCTTGATTTATTAGATGAGTAAACTGAGGTACAGGGAGATTGTGTAAACTTTTAAGGTGCCCCATAGGTCACTCGTCCCAAAGCTCATGCTCTTTTCCTAGGTATACAAGTCATGATGATGAAAGGGACTTGCCTGAGGTTGCCAGGCAAGCACCTCTGTGTCTAAAGCCTTCCCTCCTTGGCCACAACTTGTGCTAAAAAGAACCACAGACCTTGTCCTTCCCAATCATCATTCCCCGTTCCAATAACTGAAATAGCCTCTAATGTTCTCACAGCTCTACTCCAGCAGAAGCCCAGGCCTGTAGTTTAGCAAAAGCCATCTTCACATCTAATCCAGCCATGGCTTTGTCAAAGAGATTAAACCCAGAAAATGCACTGGGCACCCAAGTCCCAATATTTCTTTCCCCTGCTTTTACCACATGATTTTCAATTCTTGCTTGTGATGGTCTACAAAGAACTCAAGCTCTCCCAAGTTGGAGACACTACCTTGCCTTCCCCAGCTTCCCAAAGACCACACTTTAAAAAAAAATTATTTATTTATTTTTGGAGAGAGAGGAGGGGAGGGATAAAGAGAGGGAGAGAAACATCAATGTGTGGTTGCCTCTCACATGCCCCCAACAGGGGGCACAGCCTGTAGCCCAGGCGTGTGCCCTGACTAGGAATCGAACCGGCAACCCATTGGTTCACAGGCTGGCACTCAATCCACTAAGCCACACTAAGTAGGGCAAGTCTACACTTCTTGGAATTTAGCACTATATCTGGTGGCCCTAGTCCTGGCCCTTGGGGCTCCCAAAAGCTAACTTTCTTTCCGGCCCAAAGATGTATCTTATTACCACATGCTTTTCTGCATCCCCATTCAGATCAAACACCTCCCCACAGGAATCATCTTTACTCAGGGATACAGCCAAGCTCTCATTCTCTCACTCACCTCTAGTTCTGAACACATTGACATAAGATGAGAAGTGCAAGAAGAGTGTCTCCAGTCATGAGTTCTCATTTAGCCTGAAGGGAAATGTAGGCATTCTCCACTACCATCATGTCCCTTTGCCCGTGGGTCTTGATGACTGGAGGTGTCACTCTGGACAGAACATGCATGGGTGAGCTCCAATACTTGGACCCAAACACACAGCTTAACAGAGAATTAGTGGTGGACTGTTGGTAGCCCAGAGCACTGAACTCATCTTGTACCTGACATGAATGAGGGTCACCCAAGATCAGCACCAGTCTGGTAACCCAGTCCCTTCTGACTCCCTGAAAGAAATATTACACCAGCCAAGGGGAGTAATGAATGAACTAGACTCCCCTCCTGAAACTGGGGTTCAGTCACAAGGCCCTGAGACAATTGCAAATGTTCCTTGGTACATCTGGTCAACCCAAGACAGTTTGGGGAGGCAAATGTTAAATGCAGAAAGCCCTGCTCCTACAGCACTGCCTTCATACCCTGGTAAGTGGGACTTGTGTGTGAGTGTACACACATGTGCACCCACAGACCTTCCTGTCTGGGGAGGAATGTGGAGAATTAGAGTGCTACAAAGGGTGGAACTAAGAAAAAGGGTCATGTAGGGCCACAGTCTGGGATCCGTGTCCTCTGCTTGGGCTGCACTGCCAGACCTGTCTTATCCCAGCCATGAGAGGGGAACCTGGAGAATGTCAAGGAGACCCTCCCAGATGTGGAACCCTCTGAGGCACAGGTCTTGGGCACCAGCCTGGCTTATCCAGGCCTGAGGGCAGTGCTGTCTGAACAGGGCTTTCTGCATTTAACTTTTGCGTCTCCAGACTGTGTCTTGAGTATCACCTAGTAAGCCTGCTGCTAGCCCTAAAGTAGACATTGAATATAGATTTTTCAAATTGGATAGAATCCTGAGTCTTAACAAATATTGTAAAAGGCAATAAAATCCAAATCAAGCCCCCATAACCACAGCAGGCCCTGATCCAGATCTCATTAACGCTCTTTCCACTAATCCTCCAGAATTAGCAAATGCAGCTCTATCCTGCTATGAAATACTTCCCACCTCCAGGGCTCAAGTAAGGCTCTGCAAGAAGATCCAAGGAAGTCTCATTAAACGTATCTTTGAATCCAAGCTCTGGGTAGCATCTCTAATAAGCCCTTTCAGGCTTAATAGGGCTTTCCAACCATTTCCCATTCCACGTACCCCTATATGCCTCACCAGTTACTTCTTATAATTCCCTCTAGTAGATAATCAGGCTATCACATTCAAAGTCACTTAAGCCTGAATAGGCTTTCCCAGTGCCCTGTGAGTACTTAAAGTTTCCTATCTGCTTTGCCCGTGCCTCTCACAGAGCTCACTGCTCCAGCACTGGTTGGCAAAGATTCAAATGCAAAGAGGTTCATGTTCTCCTTAAAGAGAATCTTCTAAAGAAAATCTAATGCAGCCTCCATGGGTCATTTAACCACCCATCATCAACCTGGTGACCAGACATGCCCCCAGCGGCCAGCTTTGCCCCTGCATCACCCTACATGTAGGACTCTTGAAGAGTGTTTTACGAGCAGGAAGAACCTGTTCCATAGCTTACTTCACCCTAGGCAAACTGTAGATCCATATTCCTGAGATTGTCCTTTGCAGCTGAAGAACTTAACTTCAAGTGTAGCTCTCCTAGGAAACCTGAAATTGACCTCGTTTTGGGGAACATTCTAGAACATCAGCTAGCTTATAGCCATGTTTCTCACCTAGACACAAAGCATCTGAAGTTGTCTGACTACAGGGAGTACTGGAGACAGAGGCTGTTAAAGAAGAAAGCGGCTTTGTAAAGAAGCAGGAGAGAGAAACTCACTTGAATTGTGTGTGCAATTGGTCTGAAGCACCCACAGACAGGTAGGATCTTCCTAGGCAGCAGCTCCATGGCTGAAAAATGTGGTGGGAGCCTATGCGTCTGCACCCACCCTTGCTTCAAGCCCTCCCTGGTCTCAGATGCTGTCTCGGTCTTGGTTCTGACAGCCAGCCCTGCACTATCTCTGTGGCCCCTTGCTGTCCCTGAACTAAGTTTGGGGAGGGGACAGTATACCCAGAACATGATATGTTAGATTCCTAGGGCCATCATAATCACATACCACAAGCTGGGTGTGATTATAACAACAGACATTTATCCTCTGACAGTTCTGAAGCCTGAAAGTCCAGGATCAGGGTGTCAGCAGGGTTGGTTCTTTCCAGAGGCTCTAAGGAAAAAGCTACCCCATGGTTTCCAGGTGCATCACTCCAATCTCTGCCTCTGTTGTCAGCGGCCTTCTTCCCTGGGTCCCCCCTGGGTTTCTGCACCTGAATGTCCCTCTCCTTTCTCTTATAAAGATACCTGTTGTTGGATTTAGGGCTCACTCTAATCTAGTAAAATCTAATTTTACTAATCACATCTGCAAAATCCCCTTTCCAAATAAGGTCACACATTCTATAGTTCGTGTGGACATGAACTGCGGGGGAGGGGGATTGCGGTGCTACAATTTAACCCACTGCAACTGGTCTTGGCCTAAACCTCTACTAGCCTCTCAGCTCCTGGTTAGTGCTGGCTGAGCCAATGTAGCCCTCACCATGCAGCCAGGACTCTGCCCACTGTCTCTCTTGGCTCACCAGCGAATGAGGAATAAATGCACTGGCTCCAGTTTGCTCTCTGCCCTTCTCAGAAGTGATTCTGACCTTCTCTGCATCCCATGGCATGAATCATAGCCACTCAACCACTACAGCACATGGAAGTCTGTCCTGCAGCTCATAGTGGGCATGTACTGAATAAGTAAATGAAGCATATAGGTAAATGGCAGCCTGTTCTAATCTGACCCGGATAAAATAAGGAAGTGGGTAAAGTCTATTCTCAGGATCCCTGTACCCAGAGGCCTGAGGCCTCATTCCACCCCAGGTTCCCAGAGCCTCCACCCACATTCAGACAATGCTCCATCCCCAAACCTCATTTGACACCCTGGTCTCCCCTTTCTAAATGTCTCTCGGGTCACAAAAAGGGAATGAAAGCCATTTGATACATTACTTCATACTAAACCAGTCAAAGCTATCAATGGAATTTCTATTTTAACACACTTTTGATACCATAGCCAAAGCAGGCAAGTAATCTGGGCATCTGCGCCAGGCCGAACGAAGACTCTGGGCAATGACCTGGGTCAGGAGTAGCCCCTTGAACCCCACTCTGGCCTGGACACTGTGCCTGCCCCTGTGCAAGGCCGGTTCTGGGTCCGGCCCCCGATACCAGGCACGCCCCACCTGCATTCTTCTTCGCTCCCCTCCCCTGCCTGCTTCCCCACTTGCTCTAGTGATCTGTTTCTAGTTCTCTCTCCTTCAGGTTACCTTATATCAATGTTTCCATTTTCCATTCCTCCATTTCCTTCCTAGCCCTCACCCTTCCACAACATTCCTTTTTTAAAAGCATCCCTTAGGAAAAGTTTTTATAGTTCTAATCATCTGGGACAAAGTCAACATGTTCAGTATATCTGGCCTTTACCATCACTTTGAAGACAGTGTTGCTGTTTTTATTTTCTCTCCGGAGACTTAATGATGTGTGGCTTCCTGTTTTTATTCCCTGTCCAGTCGATCCCATTTCAAGGATTACTTTTTAGCAGCCCCTGGGGGTAAGGTCAGTACATCAGTAAGGACACTCTCAGAAAGGCATTGTTATGGCCTGAAGGGACGAGAAGGACCTGGGTCCTAGAATGAACCAGCAGCTGAAAAGCCTAACAGTCTGTGTGCTCCTGGCCCTGAGGAAACAATGGAGGTGTTCCTTCTGAGCCACGTCCCAGAGCTCTTCACAGTCCAGGCCCAACACATCCACACCATGGGCCCTCCAGGTAGGCTTTGCGCTGGTCTCCTACATGTAGAGAGCGTGAAGGGTCAATGACTGCGCAGATTCCACAGCTGTGTCCATTGGTCAGCCTCTGACAGCTGCCTGAGGGGTGGCTTTTTCATCACCAGAAGTGCCTGGTTGGCGCACCACTCTGCGCAGATCCTTACACAACCAGGTTCAGGGCTATGTCATTACTAGTGGCTGAGTCTTTTTCTTCCTCTCTTGGTTGTATTGCAATTACAGTTCACATTCAACATTATTTTGTATTAGTTTTGGGTGTATCACATAGTGGTTGATAATCATATAATTTACAAAGTGTTCCTCACAATATTTCCAGTACCCACCTGGCCCAACACATAGTACAATATTAGTGACTATACTCCTCATGCTGCACTTTGCATCCCGTGACTGTTCTGTAACTACCAACCTGTACGTCTCAGTTCCTTTCACATTTTTCACCCATCCTCCAAGCCCCCCTCTCATCAGGCAACCACCAAAAATGCTCTCTGTACCCACAAGTTTGCTTTTATTTTATACATTTACTTTGGTTTTTTAGATTCCACATGTAAGTGAAATCAAATGATATTTGTCTTTCTCTGTCTGACTTATTTCACTAAGCATAATACCCTCCAGGTCCAATCAGTCTGTCACACATGGTAAGATTTCATTCTTTTTTATGGCCAGGTAGTATTCCATTGTATACATGTACCACATCTTATCTACTCCTCTATTGATGGGCACTTGGGCTGTTTCCAAACCTTGAGTATTATAAATACTGCTGCGATGAACACAAGGGTACATATATCCTTTCAAATTAATGTTTTGGGTTTCTTCGAATATATACCCAGAAGTCAAATTGCTGAGTCATAAGGCACTTCCATTTTTAATTTTTTGAGGCCCTTCTGTACTGTTTCCCACAGTGGCTGCACCTGCATCCCCACCAGCAGTGCACAAGGGTCCCCTTTTCTGCACATTCTGGTAGTTGGCAGAGTCTTTAATCACACTAGCTGGATCTGGTTTTAAAGAGAGGTTCGGGATATCACCTGGTTCTGTATTTTCAGGATGGTCAAGCAGCTGTTGCCCGTGCACACTGCCTGCTATTCAATCTAGAATTCTGCTTTCAGAAACCTCAAGCCCTGTCATGCTCATCACAGAGGACTTGTTAGTGCAGATGTACCAGTAGGTAGAATGACCACAAAATTTATCCTCCAGACTAGGATCCTTTGAAGAGAAAAAAGAAGGTATCACTAATTATTACGTCAGAACAGCAAGCATAAACCAGAACTGTGCCAGGCAAACCAGGATGTCGGCTACATTGAGACATCCTTTCAGCATACCTGGCCCATTGAGATATCCGGGTGCCACTGCCCCGGTCAGGTAAAGTAGAAAGTGGGGAAGAAGCCTGGCTACCTGGACTGGGTGCCAGCGCCCCAGACCACTGGCACATCCCCTTGCATTAGGAGCAGGACTTCTGACTGGGGAGCCCCAGACAGCTGATTCAAATGAGGCACTCAGCACTGTGGGCCATTGACAAGAGGACCCTACACACTGGACTCTGGGTAACTTGATGTTTTTATGGCTTCCTTAACCTTGCCCATGCCTCTCTAAAAAGTTCGATCCAGAAAGTTTGCTCAGTTGAAACATCTAGCGGGGTGTCCAACCCACAGCCCATGGGCTGCCTGCAGCCCAGGATGTCTATGAATGCAGCCCAACACAAAACTGTAAATTTTGTTAAAGCCCTTTTTTTTGCTCAATTAGTTTTCATTAGTGTTTGTGTATTTAATGTGTGACCCAAAATAACTCTTCTTCTTCCAGTGTGGCCCACAGATGCCAAAAAGTTGGACACCCCTGAATTCAGGGTAATATCCTGCCCGGACATCGACCCCATAGTCTCTCTCTTGAGCATCTTCTTTGGGCCTTTCCTTTTTCCTCTGGTAGCAGCCTCTTCTCCTGTCCACACAGCAAACGTTACAGGGCACAGCAATGGTGAAGTCATGCACGCAGCTCCCCTTCGGGGTCACTGGCTCTGTAAATACAGGTTTGGCATTATTATGCCTGGCACACAGCATTCAGTGAATGCCCAGATCCACTCATTTCTGACTTACAAGTTCTGAATTAATGCTGTAATGCCTTTTGCAAAAACAGCTTAAATGGTTTTAAGAAAAAAGCACTTGATATAACCCGAACTCAATAAATAATAATGTGAATAGAAAATTGTATAATTTTTGTTTTTCAAGTGTTTTTATGTCCATGGATTTAACTGTCACAAGACCTTTATGAAAAACCAGGTGACAGCTAAACGACAGAACTGTTTCCTAGGCTGTCTATAACATTCGTGGAACTTCACAGTCAAAAACTGAGCCCAAGAACCAGTCATCCTGGACTGAGATACTGGTTCTGCTTCTTTCTGTAGCCTCAGACCCTCCATCAACTCTCTGTGCTCTAGGTTCCCATCTATGAACCAAGGAGGATGGTAACGCCCACTTCCTACTGGCCTCTAAAGAAATGGGTAGGGGTGAAGCAGTAGGATGGGATCAGTAGAAGCCAACAAATATTACCTTCTAATGTTTATTCTTGATAAAATGCTAATCTCATGATTGTGTCCCCAGAAAACCTTCTCAGCTTTGTAGCACGAACAGCTTCTTCTAAAATACATACTTCTCCTCATCTCGGGAAAAAACATAGAGGCAACTCTGTGAATGAGAGGGCTTGAGTTGAAACACCCCTAGACTCACAAAAGTCCCCCAGCTCCACACTTTGGGTTTTCTTCACGCAGTGCTCACCTCAACCCAAGTGTACCTTTAGCACCTTCTGGCTGGCTGGTCCTGTGAGACGTGTCACCTCCTATGACCTCCTTCATCACACGGAAGACAAGGACACAGAGTGAAAGGCAGGCGGTCCTGAGTCCAGACCCTGGCCCTGCCCATGGGGTGAGCATGACTATGCCAGGCCAGTCTTCTCAGCCACAGTTTTCTCACCTGCAAGCTTACACCAATAACGCCTCCTTGTTGGGCTGTGGTGAAGGGTGGTTTCAACAACAGGTGCCAGAGAGTAGCATTTATAAGTGTCATGGATCCTCTCCCTTCTAATGGAAAGGACCCAGTGACAGAGAGGGCAGGGCCCACGCAGAGGAGCCTCTCGGGGCTCTGTCTGGGCCCAGCAGCCCTGTGCTCCAGAGCATCCCTGGGGGACTCCGTGCAGTGTGTCCACTTGCTTATCCCACCCTCCTCAAGGGGGAGCTGAAGTGAATGACTCAGGTAAACTTCCATCACTTTAGCCTCGGCTCACAGCCCCACTCACCCTTCTCCTTCTCAGACACTTCAGTCCTTGGGCAGAACCAGGCCAGGTGAGGCAGGCTGCCCAGTGTAAGGCTTCTGAGCCTGAGCGGGCTGAGGAGAATGTCCACATGTGGGCTGACACAGGCAGGGGTGGCATGTCCAGGGTAAGGGCTCAGCCTGAACAGGTAAAGAAGGCTTCCCAGCAAGGGGAAGCCCAGTGTGCGGGGTCAGAGCCCAGGTGGGCTAAGGACGGGTCCTCATTAGGCATGGCCACTGTGGGATGTTTGACTGCAAGTGGGTTGGAAAGGCTGTCCATGTCAGGACAACCCAATGCACACCGTTCAACCAGAGTAGGCTGAAGGGACGTGACCCCACCGCAGACATGGGAGCCTCAGCTGGGTGAGATGCGCAGTCATGGCAGGGGAGGAAATGGCAGCCTGGATGGGAGAGTGGTCATATACAGAGTGACTGAACGGTATGCAGCATGTTAAAGACAACGGGATCCAGGTTCCTCGCTGGAGGACAAAGGGAGTTACAACATGGAAAGGAGAACAACCAGCATGGCTGCTATGGTGGTGGTGGTTTGGAATGAGAAGGATCAGTGTGAACACACAGTGTGTAGATATACACATTAATAGTCAGTGTGCATGTGTGTGTGCATGTATGTGCACAATCCCAGCTGACACAGATTCCAGCTCCTGGAGTCCGTGGCGTCATGGATGAGATGAGACAAATTCATACAGGCTACCAAGTCCTGTGGAGGAAAAGGGACAGTGCGGCCACTCTCTCAAGGGGAGAGTGCCTCAACCCTTGCCTTGACAAGCTTTTATTGGGTTCAATTTGCACAGGAATACAGGGTGTATACGTAAAGCTCATCAATCATTGTCAGGCAGAAATGATTAAAAAATAGACAACATTCAAAGAACTCCGAGGGCTTATTCTAAGTCGGGGTCAGATAGTTAAAGGGCCATAAAACTTTGGGGAACAAACTCATTTCATGCTTGGACCCTTATCATTTAAATTGAGGGTATTATCAAAGCAGGTTTCATAGGATTTTATGCATTCTTTCTTAGGCCTGATCACCCTAGGGAACCTGCCCTTTCCAGCACAGGGATGTACCCACCTCCAGCATTGTTTCAGACTTAAGGCAGTGTTTCAGGCTTAAGTCAGGCAAGGAAAGTAAGGCAGCCAAGAGATTAGCAGACAGAATGAGTACTCAGGCTATGTCAAAGCCAAGGGGTGGGGGGTCCATCACCCCCTTTTTCTATAGACCTCCAAGTCCTTCACTGAGGGCCCCTTTGTGACCGTGCCTGTCTTAGGTCATCCCTCTTTTGAGGAATCTTACCCATCACTGGCTAACCAGTCATCTGCCCGAGGCCAAACACAGTGAAGAGAAAGGGGCAGAGGTGATGCCCCTACAAGAAAGATAAGTTTTGTCTCCTAAGTGGCTTATGGTCCCAAGGTCCTTTACTCAGCCTTAGCCACAGGGGATTACAGCTTTTGAAACCAGGCAGGGCAGTTCCCAACACCCAGCTCTGTCCACTGAGAGAGGTCCTGAAGGCAGTGACACCCCAAAGCAGTGTGCACACCCAGTGCCCATTTCTGGACTTCTAAATATCATTTGTAACTAAGAAGAACCAAAATTCCTTGGTGAAATGGCAAATTCCAGGCTGAGGTGAAGAAACCCAAGATAGGTTGGAAGAGCTGGTTGAACCATAAAGCAAGGAAATACTCACAGGATGGTGGTGACATGTCACAAGCTCACAAAAGCCAGCACCGTGGAGCTCCCTCTGGACAAAACTGGGACAATCTGAGCATCAGCACAAGTAATGAAAGCAATTGACTACAACACTTTGAATAAAATAGAAAACTGATAGGTAGGTAGATAGGTAGATAGAATGTTTAATGAGAAATGGGGCATTTACAGATTTTTAAACTAACTCCCCATGAAATACTTATTATAAAGAGAGAAAGTGTGGCTTTACAGAGGAGATACCTTGCAGATACCATCTGAATCAAGTGATTAAATTAACTTTGCCAAAAACAGAATAGGACAGAGTAAGACCACAGCCTCATGTCCAGGATACTACTGAATCTAATCTTGAGAAAACATCAGACAAATCCAAGCTGAAGGATATTCTGTAAGACAACTGGACTGTAAACATCAAAAGAATAAAGGTTCTATCCCTGATTGGGGTAGCTCAGTGGATTGAATGTGGGCTGTGAACCAAAGTGTTGCAGGTTCGATTCCCAGTCAGGCCACATACCTGGGTTGCAGGCCACAGCCCCCAGCAACCGCACATTGATGTTTCTCTCTCTCTCTCTTTCTCCTTCCTTTCCCTCTGTAAAAATAAATAAATAAAATCTTAAAAAAAAAAGAACAGAGGTTCTGAAACTCAAGGAAAGCTCACAAATGGCTGTGGACAGACAGAGACTGAAGAGGCACGTATGGGCACAGCATGTGGTTCTGGACTGGACCCTCTTGCTGGGAAGGACGTCACTGGGCAGCTGCGGAAACTGGAACGGACTCCGAGAAGTAAATGGTGACCGTGGTCCAGTTATAAATGGGTGAGCTCTGGGGCCTGACGTGCAGCACAGTGACTACAGGTGACAACGCTGTCCCCTGTGCTTCGGAGGTGCTGAAAGAGGAGATCTCAAAGGTTCTCACCGCCATCGCCACCCACCAAAGACAAAGGGAACCATGTGAGGTGACAGGAGCGTTACCTGGCGTGGTGGCAATCCCTCTGCAGTGTATGCCTGCCTTGAACCAACATGCGTGTGCCCAAACCCACAGAGTGTTCTATGTCAATTGTATCTCAATAAACCTGGAACAAATGGTGCTCATGTGCCAATGTCAGTTTCCAGATTTTGATGGTTATTTGTGGTTGTTTAGGATAATGTTCTTAGTAAAGAATGTAGGGGTAATGAAGCATGAAGTCAGCAACTTAAATGGTTCAGTTAAATCAAGTTATTTTAATTTGTATTTAACAAATATCCTGTACAGTTGAGAATGTTCCAACATTTTAAAAATTATATACTGAAAAATGATTTACAGCTAGAACTATAAATTCTGTCCACGGGCAAACCTGGGCTCTGCCTTTCACAATTGATCTTAAACGGTTCCCCCCTCCTCCTTTAATTCTGTTGTGCCAGTATTAGCTGGTGATGTGTGTTTAATTTTACGCCCTGCACTGGGAATGTTTTGAATCAAATAAGAAGGCAGAGTAGGAGTGAAATAATACACTGCAGTGATCTCTATGGATTCCCAGGGCCCTGAAAATGGAAACACTTACTATGCTGACCTCCCCAACTCCGCGCCTAAGTGAAGATATCATGGCTACTTAAGAGTGAGCTCAGTAATTGCTCCATAAACTCTACACTGCAGCCCTGCTGCACCCACGTGGCTCTGGCTTTGCTCCTCAAGCCCTCACGAGGGCCCATTGCAGGCAGCCTCCGGATGAATGCCCCTCGGTAAGACAGGCTTGAAATCTAAGTCCGACTTTCTATTTCATCTTGAAGACAACTGCCATGCCATTGCCTCTGAACGCAAAACCATTGCCGAAGAGGGAGGTTTCCAGGGAATCAGGACACAAGCAGAGGAAAGATTGGGTTTGGATTTAGAAGAAAATCCCCAAACAGTATGCTTTTTCCCAAAATTTCCTGCGATCGGTGGCTGTGGGGCCCAGAACTCGGGGGCAACCATCTCCTGCTTCTGCTGGCTCAGGGCTGCATCTGACTGAGTGAGGCCGGCAGCAGGGAGAGGTGACCTTTGTGGTTTTGAGTCCTCTTAACATCTGCAGAGGAGGATTTCAGTATTCAGAACGTAACCCAGGAGTGACAGAAATGGAGCATTAAATGAAATGACTTCATGTAAGGTCCTTAGACACAGAACTGATGCTTCCTATGATTTACTTCAATTTGAATCAAACAAAAGACAAAAGCACTCATCCAGAGCTCCTGCTCTGAACAAAGCCCAGTGCAAAGCCACCTGGGATTTCACAAATATGAACAGAGTCGATGTCATAGATCGAGTAATTGCTATAGAGTCAGAAAGACGTGGGTTCAAACCCTTGTTCTGCCATATAACAATTCCATCCAATAATTATTTTAATTTTCCTGAGTTTGCATGCCTTCAACTATAAAACGAGAATGTCATTAACACTCCTGCTGTTTAGAGTTGTTGACAATATGTTAAGATACTGAATACATAAAACACTTAACAGAGCACCTGACTCATCATAGGCATCAGCAGATATGAGCTATTATTATAATTGTCATTGTATCATTTTATTAGGCTAGAATAGGCTATATTATAGTGACAGATACACCCCCCAAAACTCTGCATCTTAACATAATAAGGCTTATTTCTCACTCATGCCCAGTCCCATGTGGAGCAGGCAACCTTCCTCTATTGTGTAGTTGTGCAGTCTGAGACACATGGCTTCCACAGTGCTGGCCTGAAAGTGACATAAGTCGCCCTGTGCACATCACCCCCTGCAGGGCGTGGAGTCTTCCTGTGCACCAGGAAGAAAGGACGTGAGGGCACGGGGGCGGGGTGGGGAGGGGGGAGAATCTCTTTCACGATGAGCACTCAGTAAGTGTCTGTAGGCAAATAAGACCAATAGGCAGAAGCCAAGTGACTTAAGGACTCTGAACAGCATAGGAAAGATGTGTTTAAAAAGAGCCATAGAAAAGGCAGATATGACAGGTATAATCAGCATCATAAAACTCAGACACCCTGCACTGGGAGCCCAGAAAAAAGGAAGGCCTCCAGAGTGGAAGCCTTCAAGGCTAAGAAAGCAGCTCAGCTGGGTTCGACCTTGAATGATAGGTGGGGCTAAACACATAGTTGAGAGCAAGGAGGTGCTCAGCGGTGTCTAATGTTATGTGACCACTCCCATGGCCAATCACACAATTCAATTTTTTAGCCTGTTTCTGAGTGGAACCTAATTTTCTGGGAGAATTCAGAATACCCACACAATTTCATGCAGTATCAGGATGAATCAAGAAAAGCTACATGATGGTGAGGACCTGAAAAACTGACGTGGGTTTGATCTGCTCTCTCAGCGAGCTCAAGGGAAGGCTGGAGAATTTTCTGGCTGTTCGAATTATCTATTTCTGTGTAACAAACTACCCCAAACCTAGCAGGTCAGGAATTGAGGTAGGGTTCACCGGGCTGATTTTTCTGTCTCTAGACGACAAGCCACTTACTAGTATTCCCAGGGTGGATGGGCTGATCTGGAGGGCCTGGCAGGGCTTCCCTGACATGTCTGGCACCTTGGCAGGGTTGGCTGGAGGCTGGGCTCAGCCAGGACAGCTCCCCTGAGTGGAGGGCCTAGCTCGGCCTCTCTGGCATGGTGGCCTCAAGGTAATCCCAGGGCTCCAGGAGTGAGTTTCCTAGCACATAAGGGGCAAGCTCATGGACTTTGCAGTGTGAAGCAGCCTACCACGTCTTATTGGCTACCGCAAAGCACTAAGTCTAGCCCATATTCAAGGGAAGGGGAATTGGATCCCATCTCTTAATGGGAGAAAGGTCAAAAATTTGCAGTCATTTTTAATAGGTCACACACTGGGGTTAGGAAGATTTAAAACATAGAAAGCTATTTAAAACGTTAAATTATCCAGTGTTTCTTGAGCCTTTGCAGTTTACAAGGCCTGAGGGGAGGCAGCTTGCTGCAGAACTTGAGTTGTTGAAGGTTCAAAGGGCAGGCGAGCCCAGGCAAGCGGCTCCACTCCCAGAGTGTCAGTGTCCACGCCTGTTGTGTGGGTATGGTCCCCCTCGCCTGGCCACAGAAAGTGAATTCGATGGGTAGAGAAAAGCTTTGAAAAATGTGAACTGCTGTATTGTCAAGCACAGTATCGTTTCCAGTCGTGGAAGCTGTCTGGGGACCTAATTGTCTGGTTGGGTCCAGACAAGGGGAAGGGAGACCTTGCAGATGAGGAAAGAAGGACAGAAAATACCAGGGACTACATGATCACGAACTGGGCTGAGAGCAATGACTGCAACCGCAGCATGGCGGGGGAGGCGGGAGGGGTGTGAGCCTCTGGGGAAACAGATTTCTTTCCCGTTCAAGAGACACGATGGATTTACAGCCCCATGGGAACTCTGGGAATTAGCATCCTTAATGTGTTTACACACACAGCTGTTTTTGTCTCAGGGTGACTTTTTATTTGCAACTGCCTGCTTGGCTCGAGGCAGACCCAGCCTTGCCACCTAACCCTGCACACCCCTCCGACACAGCAACCACACACGAGACCTCTGACGCGAGGTCCTGCCGTGGCAGCAGCTCCTGAAGACATAGGGCCTCTGGGCTGCTGGCCCCCAGCTTTGCTGTCTTTGTAGGAAGCTGAATCCAATAGGCCCGAGCCCTTCCTCAGGCCCTTTCTTTGGTCTGTGAGATCTGCTTCTGAGTGACACCTGATGGCAGCATCACCTTTGTCCAGACAGGAGAAGCTCAGCCCTTGGGGCCCGCTTCTGGGAGAGCCCTCTTGCTGCTGGCAGCCTGCCAAGCTCCTGAGGGGCCAGACCTTTGGCTCTGGTCTGGGGGTAGCAAGGAAAGCCAAAGGCCAGCCCAAAGATCCTCCTGCCCTGGGCACTGCCCCCCGGCCTGGAGGTGTTGGATCCCCTCAGGCCACATGCAGTACAGAGGCTGCACACTGCCAGGGGTGCTTCTCTGGGCCTGAGCTCAGACCTCCACCTGACCCCAGGCCTGCTGCTTCAGGGCTCCCCTCTTACAGGGGTACCCAGCCCACAAGGATCAGCAGTGCTCACAGCCAGTTTCCCAAAGGGACTAATGTCAATGAACTGAGCAGACACTCCGCTTACACCCTCAGAGACGCGATCACTAAGACTCAGAGAGGCGGCACCTCCAGACGGCCGCGGATCACTCTCTCTCTGTTCTGATCACTCCAGCTCTGTGTGTGCACGTGTGTCAGAAACTCGACTCTGTTTTATGTAAAGCCCTCAACTTCTTTTTGCTACTTCTTTTCCAGGTCCTTTTCTGTGGCTCCCGGGATTTCTTTGCACAGATGCCTGGCCGGGGGACCAGGTGCTGATATGGGCCTCATGGAGACTGGGAAACTCCTTCACGCTCTCTCCCTCCTCTGTGAGTCCATGCTATTTCCCTCTGATGCACATTTTGGTGGGGGCATAACAGTTCCTGCCAGCCGGCAGACCACCTCGTGTCTTCTGTAGAACAGTTTTCCTTCCGGTTCAGAGGGCTTTGAGCCAAGAGGACACATGTGGACTTTCTATAGCTGCTGTACGTGAGCTGGATATCATGGCATCTCAGAGCCACCAAGTTCCCCACCGTCCACCCCCATTTTCTTAGGGTGCTGTCTACCTTTAACACTCTGCCAGCCTGAACTTCACCATGATGCCTGACAGGTAGGTAGGTCCACACCAGCTATGGAGCAGTGCCGTGGTGTTTGGCTTCACATCTGCAGATCCCCTAGTGGCTGGTCAAACCACACGCTCACCGCTTCCAGGCTTCCAGAACCATGCCCTTGCCGCTGAGCGCCACATGTCCCAGACCTCCTGCTGAGCAACCGCGGAGAAATGGTCCCCACAATCTCTGTGAAGTCCAAGTGCAGGACAGTAAGGCCTCTAGCAGTGAGAACTGAGGTCAGTATCACCATCACAGTTACTGTGCCAGGGCAGGGTCTCACCCGACCCAGAGTGAGCTGGCAGCCTCCGGTCTGCGACCCACCGAGTGTGGGTCTGACCCCGACAGCCTGGAGTGAGGCCGGTGGGCGCTGTGATTCGCAGTGCCCTCGCCCATAAAGAAGGTACCCTGGTACCAACCTCACATGGTTTCACAGGAAAGGAAGGTAACAACAGATGCAGATTGCTGGGTACAGTGAACCTTTACCAGAGGAGAAGCTCCCTGTCCCCCTGGAGTGGAGACAGCACACAGGTGGCGGGCTAGGAGCTACCTGGAGACACAAGGACTGCGGAGTCTGCCCACTGCCCACCTCTCCAGGGACCCAAACCTTCCCTTCCAGAAGCTTTGCAAGGCTTCTCTCCTCTCTCTTCTCCATGGGGCCTCCATGACGTAGGTAGAATTGCCCTTGTTTTCAAGTGCCAGACAAGTGAGCCCAGGTAAGTCCAAGGGCACAGACTGGCACACTGTCATATTGCTACAAGGAGACGGCAAACCAGAGACCAGTCGGCTCCAGAAGGGAAGAATCCCCCAGCGGCTAGAGATGCTTCAGTAACTTAGCTGAGAGAGAGCCTGGGGACTGTGAAAAGATTGTAAGCTCCCCCAGAGGCTCTGTTTGCCCTTTGGTTTGCTGGTTTCCCCAAGGAAAGAGGGAGGGAGACACTCCAGGGCCAGCCTCTGGCCTCCCTGCCTCCCCAGAGCCTCCCACAGGGCCCAGCACACAGACACATACGGTAAATGTTGGCTGAAATGAACTGACAGGCAAGGGGGGAGCTGCCACTGCCGAGTCTCAGGGCCTGAGAAGCAAGCGGAGAGCATGGAGCCTCCTCCCCAGAAACAGGCTGGCAGAGGCCCGGCACCATCTTCCGGGATTCCCTCGGGTGCAGGGAAGCCAGAACTTCCCTCCAATGCCTAATACAGTGCGTCTCATTACCCTCTGTGCAGTGGGATGAGTCTGGGTCACCTGACCTGCCTGCGTCGGTTTCAGAGTTTTCAATCATTGACAGCTCCAATTAGCTGTAATTAGAAAGGATTAAAACCATCCATCAGGCAAGTTTTACAGAAAAGCCCCAGTGCTTCTTATATCTTATATCTTCATCTGAAGCGTGGAGGGCGCTGGGAGGGGGACAAGCTCACTTCAGTCTCTGCCTCTCAGTCTATCTTTCTCTGTTTAAACCCGATCCTAGAGGTGCAGACAGTGTGTGTGGTACAGCGTGCACTTCCTGCTCACCGAGGCCAGTCCTGCCTTGCTCTGCACGGCATTGGGCTTGGCAGCTGATAACAGAAAGAGCTGAATTCTAACTAGACAGTGAGCAGGGGAGGGTGTGTGTGGGGAGGGTCTTTAAAAAGGAAAAATTGCAGAGGCTGTAATCTCCTTGCAAAGGCTCACTAGGAGGGCAGGCCTAATGATCCGCTCCCCAGCACTCTCTCCTGCTTTTGTTTACCTAACAGTCTGACAATGCATATGTATGCAAATCAGCAGTGGGGCTGTGCTGGCTGTTCATCAATTAGCATCTGATTCCTCCTGTGTTATCCAGGCTTTTAGAACTGGCTAATTTGATAAACAGTTGATCTTCCCTTCAAAGGGCTCTCAAGTGGCATCTCGGTCTGGACTGAGCCTGAGTGTCAGGCCTGGCCTTGGACCCCACGGGGAGATGAGAGCAGAGACAGAGGGAAGAGATGAGGCCTGAGAGCCCGAGAACCCAGGGGCTGGGAGGTGGCTCCGTACAGGTGACAAGTCCGGCCTGGGATTAGGACACAGCAAACCCTTGCTGAGTTCAGACTTGGCCTTGCTTTTTGTGTTTTAGAAGTCTCCATACGCAGCAGCCTCATTTAACCTTCACCAAGCCCTAACGAAAACATTTATGGAGCATTGTCTCATTTTATCTCCATGATAACTGTAGTATTAGCATCATCCCATTTTACAGGTGTGGGAGTTGAAGTTCAAGGTGGGCTGGCTAAAAATGACTGAGCTGGGCATCAAAGCCAATTAAACTCTGTCTCCTTCGCCCTTTCCCAGCTTTGCTGACTGACGGGCTGACTGAAGGTGGATGGAAGTGCTTGAGGCAGGGCTGTCCCCCGCTGGAGGAGGCTCACATCACAGTTAGCCACGCTGCCCAGACAGGAAGAGCCTGCGGGTCTGGATGGGAGGAGAGGGCAGAGCTGTCCATAGCACAGGGTATTCTAAGATACCTGCAAGCAGAAGCTGCAGGTCTATGAAAGCTACAGATATGTTCCCTGTGTCAGGGACCCTCGGCTTCCCCAAACTAATGGGTGAACACTCCAGCCAAGTGGCCCTGAAGGAGCCTAGGGCTGCCGGCTGCCCCCTCCCCTGCATCCTCTGTCCCCTCCCCAGGACCCAAGTCTCAGAGGGAAGAAAAGTAGGGGCAGCCTGTCTCCAGGCAGGTGAGGATGAGGATCTCCACCAACAAAGCCAGAAGACCAGGCCAGGGGCTGACGGACACCAACCCTCTGAGTTCCCAAGTGAGGAACGGGTGCCCTGAGAGGCCCTTGGGAGCCGTGACGCTGAGCAGAGCCAAAAGTTCTCATCGAGCCACCAACATGTGCAGGGAGAGCACTGCGGTGGGTGCGCTGAGAAAGATTTGAACTGAGGACTACAACAACAAAAACCAAAAGACCTGTGATCACAGCCCAGCTGTGAAGAAGTTCAAGACCACATTAACATGATAAACGCCAGCTGCAGGACGAAAGCCTGCCTCAGAATCCCATTCTGCTTCCCGCTGAGGAACCTGGCGGCAAGAGGCCAGGAGAGGTCTGGGGCGGCCCCCCAGCACCAGCACTCAAGGACTCAGAGCGCCCCCATCTGATTAATAGCCTGTCCCCTCACCTGTCAGCCCTCTTTGACCTGGTTTAACATTTTTGTCAGGTAAGGAGGACAGGGATTATAATTCGAAATTTGAAGATAAGGATCAGAAGATCAGAGAGGTTGAGTGATTCTTCGAGGTTTGCCCAGTCAGGAGGTTCTGGAGCCGGACAAGCACTGCCTGAGCCTCCCTCCCCACAGCTGACCTGGGAAACACCTTCATAGTGAGGCACCTCCCACCTGTCCCTGGCTCCTCCTCACAGCGGTTCCCTTGGATGGGTCCCAGAACGTAGCCTATAACAGATTTTGGTGACTTCTGTTCTGTCACCTCGACATTTTCCCCATAGCAACTCCACTTCTCTCAAAATATTGCTTTAGGAGACAGCCGGGCTGGGCAGATCTCTCAGGCAAAGTGCAGCCTCCCTGGCTGTGTGCGCTTCCCACCTGTCACAGGAGAGTGTCCTGTTCTTTTCTGTGCTTTACTACATGTGGCTTCTGTGTCTTAGGCTGCTGGCCTTCCACGGAGTGCCAGCCTCGCTCACTGCACACTCAGGCTCTTCCTGCTTCTGAAGCCCACAGCAGGTGAGAAATGACCTGGGCTGGGAAGGCCACCTGAGAGACCCCCCTGCCTTCCTGCTGAACAATCCCTTCCCCAAGTAACGAAATGTTCAACTAGAAGGAGGCTCCCAACCCCTGGCTACTGCTGTGCCATAGCTAAAAATATGGCCTGGAGCTATTTCTGAGACTTTGTTGCTCACAGACAACAGATGTTTGCTCAATAAGTCAGATGCCCCCAGAGCCTCACTTTGATGTGGCCCACAGCCGAGAAATCCTTCTGTCTTCTCACTGCTGCACACCGCCCCCCTCAGACTCTTACAGGAGCCCACGCGCAGGGCTCAGGGCTCACCACTTCTTTCCGGGCTAACTCATTCATGCCTTCTCACTTGCTTTTTATGCATTTTGCCTTTTATTTTTTTAAGTCTGGAAGCCCATGCTGACAAAATAAACTTGTTCCAGTTTCACTCAAGTCCAATCCTCCCAGCCCAGCCCACCCACTCACGAGGCCCCGCCCACTCACAAGACTGCTACCAGGGACACCATTTTTCGAGTGAAGCCTTGAAATGAAGGGTCAAGGAGAGCATCCGTTCCTCCCTTGGGAAACACCCCTAGTGTGTCCCAGGCAGGAGGAAATAGCTGTCTCTGCTGAGGCTTCTTGAGCCTGGCCTCTGTTTCAAGAGGATTTTATAGATCCATAGACTGTACTTGTGTGCTTGTGGCTGTTTTACTCCAAACGCACTTGGATGTATGGTGTTCCAAAAAGAGAAAGAGAGAGAGATCAGTAAGGCAAGAGTACCAAGAAGACATTATCGTGAAACAACATCCAGTCAGTCCCCGCGGCCACTGTAGGGCTGGGAATTAACTCCGGGTGGGGGTGAGAATAACCAGCCTCCCTTGTTGCCCCCACCCCCATTAATCACCTTAACAAATTTACCTGTTTTCCATTTTCAGCCCCCTGAGGGTACATCCTGCCTGTGCTCATTGGTGGGGTGGGTAGTCAGAGTCAGGCTCCGGGAACAGGACAGAGAGAGCCTCCTGTCGGGTCTGACCACGGGGCAGGCTCGGGAGAGGAGGGCGAAGGAGGCCAAGGCTTTGGGATGTGCTCAGGTGGGCTTCCCTGAGACCGGTGCACCGAGGGCTCAGGGAACAGAAATGCTCCCTGCTGCCCCTGACAGCGTCCCTCACGTGCCGGCTGGCCGTGTCGTCCACACTTTCACAGCACAGGGCCCTTGCAGGAGTGAAAGCGGGCACCAGTGATGGGTGCCCTGGGACCCGTCCCAGCCCAGCCGGCAGGCTGTTCTGTTTCCCCTTCATTTTCTCCCAAAGCAAAGCACTGTTCTGACTCAAAGAAAACACATGCATACATGCACAAACACACATACATAAACATGCACATGCTTGAATCACGTATGTTCAGGGTGATGACGTTTGGCCTGGCAGAACTGGGGACAAACTGAAGTTAGCCAGGACACTGAGTGATACAACAGTGAAACGCTGCCCTCCATAACCACTCACATATCAGGAGACAGATGGAACTGTGACATCTGGTGGGGGAGGGGACAGCATGCCCTGCACGGAGCCGCCCTCAACCACGGACCCTTGCCCTTGGCAGGGACCTAGATTCCTACTTCCCCAGGGCCGTCCAAGCCCTCAGATGGCTTCTCCCTCAACTTCCCAGCCAAAACAGACAGGCCCATCTCCATGGGGTCATGTACCCCTGCCTGTCGCCAGGGCGGGGCCCCTTCCTCAAAGGAGAGACCAGTTCCTCCAGGTGCATCCAGACCCAGCCCCCCATTCATAAGTAATCATCGGTTACCTTGACTCTCCCCTGCTTTCTTAACCTCTCCACCCTCTGAGATCAGTCCTGCCAGCATTTGAACATGGTCTAATCTGTCATTAATAATAGTAATAATTTTTTTTAAATCTCTACAGCTCACAGCATCCTCTAGCTGGCTCTGGAGTTCTCTTTCTTCGCACAAGTCAACACCCCCCCAAACTGTTTATGCTTTGTGCCTCTACCTCCCCGCATCGCAGTCATGCCTCCGTCCATTGCAGTCTGAGTCCTGCCTCCCTCTCTTGTCAACCGGCTCCCACTGAAGTCACCGACACCCTCCGCACCACCAAATCCATGGGACACTTGTCAGGCTTCCTGTCACATGACCCCTTCGTGGCTTAAACAACCCAGTTGACCGTCCCCTCCCTCCTCCCTGAAGCACTCTTGCCTCTCTCAGCTTCTCTGGCTCCCGAAAGCACTCCTGATTTTCTTTCCACCTTTGCCACCTTCTTCTCCACCCCGGCCAGGCTCCTCATTCTCTGCCCAGTGTTGCTCTCTCGTGCCTCATTTTCTCTTCTTTCTGTACCCACTCCCTGGCTGATTCCATACCCCTATGGCTCCAACTCCCACCCCCACACCAGCTCTGTGTCTCCAAGCTGCAGAGAATGCCCCAGGACACGTCCTGGGCTGTGGTGGAGTGCTCCACCAGAACACTGCAGAGCGCAGTCCCTCAGCTCAGGGTCCTGCCCCCGCCGGCCTGTCCTTGAGAAAGCCACACACTCCAACCATCCCAGTTCTTCATAACAAAAACCCAGGAGACAGCCTTCCGAGGTCACCCTCATGCTTCACGTCTAATCCAAGACCAAGTCCAGTGATTCCTTCCGTCTACATTTCTCAAAGCTACCGACTTTTCTCATCTCCTCTGCCACATGCTAGTCCATCCTCATTATGGTTCTTTGCCAGGACTTATGTGATAGCCCCTCATCGTCTTCTGTACTTACCCCTAGAACAATAAAAAAGATGTATTTATTTATTTATGCAAATTGAATCATTGCTCTTTTTCCAAAAAGCAATGTCCTTACTACGATCTACAAACCCCTTCATGGTCTAAGGTCCCTTGTCTACAGCTCCAGCTCGTCCGCACCCCTCTCCCAAGTCATCGTGTCCCAGGAACATCGCCTTTCTGCTCCCTCCAGCACACAACCTCCAGCCCAGGCAGCTGCTCTCGGGCTCTAACCCTCTCTACTCCGTTCCGTTCCCACTCCAGCTGCTCCACATCTACCTCTCCATGCAGTTCCAGCTTAAACGCCACGATTCCCTGCCCAAATCAGGCTGTTGGCATCCCATAATTCCATTTGGTTTCATTCATAATAACCATGCTAAAGAACCATTTGTTTGCATATGTCATGACAGTAGTACTAATATCAGATAGGACAAAGCTCTCGAGGTCCGGGCAGTTCTTATTAAATGTTATTCTTGCAAAATGTTAAAATGTAAGCACAGTATCTTACAGATGCAGCTGTAGGCACATTGAGCTCAACAGAAAACTAGCCTGATCAGTGTAGCTAACTGCAAAGAAGAAACTAACATGTAATTAACCAAAGCAGTGTCTACTCTTGGGCTAAGACTTCCTTCTGGGACACAGAGCTTTGGATGTGAATCCCCTGTCTCCTTTTCTTGCTATAAGTAAATAAAACTACCTAACAACAAGCTCATCTCATTCTTATTTCACCTGTACATCCACTGTCTATTCTATAGTAGATGCTCATTAAACAGTCAATAAATGGCTGACTGTTACATTTTTAAATAATGGCAATGAACTGGAGTCTGTTCAGAAGAAAGACACCACAGGCAGAAGAGGTCTCAAACAATGCCATGACAACAGAAAACTCTTTAACAGTACTTACTATAAGCCAGGTACTACATTAAGGCCTTTACCAGGATTGTCCTGCTAGGTCCTCGAGCACTCCTTCTGGGGGATTGCAACCCTCATCTGTTATGTAGGGGAGTTGAGGCAACATGGGACTCAAGGTTACACACACCAGTCAACTGGGCCAGCACAGGCAGCTGGCCCCTGAGCAGAGCTCTTACCAGCTCCACTCCACTGCAGCCTGTCTGCAGCAACCCAGGGGGATGCTGCTGGAGGAGAAGGGAACCGCTCCTCAAGCGCATGCAGTGCTGACACGCGGAAGTGAAAGGCAGCTTGTTCAGTGGGGACCCAAGGGATGGGATTAGAAACAATGATTGATTAAATTTCGGCTCAGTACAAACGGGTAAAACTTATGATAACAAGGCCTGTCCAAAAACAGAATGGACCGCCTCAGGTGGAGATGCTTACATAAAGGCGGGAAACCAGTCGGATGGAGAGAAGACAGACGGGTATTAAGTGGGCAAATTGACTAGAACACGTGGTGCCTATTGTCACCCCGCCAGTCTGTGCAATTTATCTGCCATACTTTATACACTTCCACTTGTTGTCTGAACAATGATACATATTTTCAGCTCCATGGCCATAAATCTCAATTACCAAGAAACAGATATCATTAATTGACTAATAAGGTGGCCTCCTCAATTTCTTTTTGAATGAGGCAGAGTCTGAAATTTTTAAAACAATTAATAAAAAACCAAGATGCGTAAGTGGACTCATTTTGAAACAATTAGCAACAGAAGAAAGGTTTCCTGGCTACCCCATATCCAGTCAAAACTTCAAGGACCCAGGGCAAGCACCCTTCAGCCTCTCAACTCACCAGGGTTTTCACGTAGAGCCCTCTCTAGTCCTCCAGCCACTTTGTCTCAGGGTGGTTAAATTCTGTATCAATTTACATGTTTGTTTACAAAATGCATCACAGACGGTGGGGCGGGGCGGGAGGGGAGGAAATCTAGCCAGACTAGCTAGCCTGTTGTTCCTCAGCCTCTAAAGTAATTTTGTGCTGGTGGGTGAAGGAACAAAATAAAAAAGAAAGAAAGAAAATAAAAATGAAGGGGCTAGTGTGAGAAGCCTAAACACTGCAATTTTCCAACCATTTTCAACCAAATTGTCTGCAATTTCAACGTGGCCCAGGCTCTGAATCATGAATGAATGCTGCAGCAGTCACCCTGACTGGAGCCCAAGGGCTGTCGCTGAAACAACAGCTGCACCCAAAACAGAATGCGCAGGTGCACACCCTGCCAAGGCCAGGGGTGCCTGCCAAGGCCGCGTCCAAGTTCCAAGCAGGGCAAGGTGGAGGGAACATTGCCCAAAACCTTTGTCTCACTCTCTTGCTTCTAGAAACAGTCCTGATCTAGGTCTGCAGGCATCTAAGTCAGAGAAATCCATTTCAGGCATTGGGGACTCCTTTCCTCTATTCCTTCTCTTCCCAACTCTTTACCGATGAGAAAACTGGACCCAGAGAGGTAAAGTGACTTCCCTGAGGCCACACAGCAAGTTATTGTGGCCAAAAGGTGGAGACTTAGGGCTGCTGGTACTGCTTCTTTCTCTGCCTCTTCTTCTCTGACCAGCACAGGCAGAGATCTTGAGGGAAGAACTCATCACTTTGTCAGAGCACCTTACCCATCCACGGGAGAATAAAGGGAGAAATAGGAATACAGTCTCATACGAGGTAGTGTTCTTTGCCTACAAAAGTCAACTCCAGGATCATAGAGAATAAAATCCATTCATAAATGAGAAAGAAGACACCCACCTAATGGGATGTGAACATGTGGAGCCATTGAAAGTTCATTAAAATTCATAATGGAGCTGATAATTAAACACATAAATACATGGTGTGGCAGGCATTAAATCTAATTATTACACCTCTGAAAATCAATTTGTGCATGCAGTTATTAATTTATAGTTGTCATTAATTACCAGTGTCAAGATCAATATGCAGCTATGTCTGGTGACCACCCCGCCACGTCAGAGGAATGGGTCCACGCTAAAATCCTGGTGACACTGGGTTTCCAGGAGACACTAGGGATGAGCTCTGTCGTAAATTCAGTCCCGTGGAGAGAATGCTGAGCAGTGGTTCAGAAGATCTCACTTCTCCACCACTGCGGTGCATGTTCCCGCGCAGACTGACCTCTATCAACCCTGTGTCCATGTGTGACGTCCGGGGACGGATTTAGTGCCCCCTACTCTGATGCTGGAGTCGGTGAGATGCAGGTTCTGATCTCCACTCTGCGGCTCCTGTCTGTGGGATGCGGGCGGCGAGGTGAGAGGTGGTGAGCAAGCAGAGCATCCGACAGGGCCAGGTGCTTGGCAGTCATTTCACTGCTTTCCAAGTGTTGTTAGCAGCCCGTCTCCCTGTGAAGGTGATGTTTTCCTTATAATAATTATAATAATTATAATAATAATAGTAATAATAATATATAGTACATGGAAGTTATTATGCTCCTGGTTCTTCCCACCTGTCAAGGCGGCTGGGTGGGCAGGCGATCCACAAAAGGTAACATATGAGAAAGCCTTTTGCAAACTGAAAAGCACTCTAGCAACTGAAGATGAACCTGTATCCCGGCGTGGAGGAGGGCGTCTCTGTGGAGCGTGGGGCTCAGGCCCTTAGACAGAAAGAACACTGGCCACCACTCCCGTGAGTCCCTCTCAGGAGGCAGCTTTCCATCCTCCATGGGGAAGCGTTAGAACTGGCCTGGTCCCTGCATGAGGCTGCTGTCCACGTAGACAGACTTCAGGTGACAGGCGAAGGCCCTTCCAACCTTTACAGCACCTTTGTTGATTGTTTTCTGATAGGAAAAGTATCCCCAGAAGGAAGAGAGAAACAGATCCCCTGGAGCTGAAAGGCATTGACGCTCACGTGGAAAGGACTACTCTCAATGTCTTAAAAAACCAAGGACAAGAAAACTCACAGAGCAGACAAGACTTCAAAGGGGCAGCTCAACAATAACTTTGCCAGCATCCGTGTTGCCTGAGTGATTCTGTGAGCAGGTGCGTACCTGATCCACCCAGGTACCTGTTTTGAATAGACCAAGAACACATCCCTCCCCCTCCCTGCCCCTCCTCCCCTGTCCAGCCTGGCACGTGCACCGAGCCACAGCGTGGAGTTCCTGGAGGGCACACGGTCAAGCTAACGGGCGGCTATACTCTCTGAGTGCTTGATACTGCACGGGAACCAAATTGGCTTTCCCGGAGAATCCGGAGATTAATGAAGCCACCCACTACCTCTCATCACCCCCTGCGTGAAAAGAGGCCTGTTTGATTGTACACTTCAGGGGAGGAAAATGAGAGGGATGTAACTTCACACGGAGCTAAAACACTCGTCTTAAATCATCTCCTCCAGACCCAGTGTGCTGGGGCCATACAAGGAGCTCCCCATCCGCGAGCGCAAGGAGACGAGGCAGAAGCACTTCGGCGAAGGAGTCAGGAGTCTGCTCGCTGGCCTGCGCCCGGGCCTCTGGCTGAGGTGCACGGAGTGCAGCCTCTTCCGCCACAAGTAACGTATTACTTAGCATGCTGGCCCCGTTTTCTTTCCCTTTTTCTTCTTTCCTCTGAAAGAGTGAGAGACAATCTGTGCAAAGCGATCTGCTCTGTTAGCAGCGCCAGAACTTCTAGATTTTTCTTTGTGCCTGTTCGTGGCTTGTTCACAGTTTCTGCGTTGGAAAGTATTTCTCTTTTAATTGATACCAAGGGTCTGTTTGCTCCTTCAAGAGATTCAGGACTGGCAACCTCATTAAAGGAGAGAACAGGAGGCGGGGCTGGGATGGAGCTAATTGTGTCAGGCTTGAGGAGAGGGCAGGTGAGGGCTTTTCATCCGAAACCTTTGCATATTGCTAAATTAAAAGAATGTCTTGTGCTGATGAGTGGATGGAGCTGGGCAATGAAGCAGAGATACTTGGAGGTGAAGGCCAGGGATGCTGGGGAGGTGTTTCCTGTCAGTGTGAACTCTAAGAGGTGGTGAGGAGGGGGAGGGAGGAGGGGGCCTTGTGAGGAGAAACCTGTCCCTTCGCCTCCCTGTCCCCCTTTCCACAGACAGACATGCACCCCTTAGAATCGTGGATGGAAAAGAGGAGCCAGCCAACTGTAGCCCGCAGCCCAAACCCAGGCAGGCGGCAGCCTGTTTTTCCATATTTTAATGGGTTGGGGGAGGGAGGGCATGGATTGAAATGAAGAAAGAGTGAATTGGCCAAAAAGTTTGTTTTCCATAAGATAGCTCTAGTTGCACTTAGTTGTATTTAACTTCATTAAAAACAATTCTGTTAGATTGTATTGTGACAGCTGTCATATCAGCATGCATTTAAAACAAATTTATTAAAATTGGTGAATTTTTGTGTAGTCATGTTGATATTGAAGATGGAAGAAAATACACAACATTTTTGGAATATTATGCTTTGTTATTTCAAGAAAGGTAAAAACACAACTGAAACACACAAAAAGATCTGTGCAGTGTGTGGAGAAGGTGCTGTGACTGATGGGACGTGTCAAAAGTCATTTGTGAAGTTTCGTGCTGGAGATTTCTCACTGGACGACGCTCCACGGTCCGGTAGACCAGTTGAAGTTGATAGTGATCAGATCAGGACATTACTTGAAAACAGTCAATGTTATACCACATGGAAGAGAGCCGACATACTCAAAATATCCAAATCAATAAAATAAAGAAACTTGGCACAAGGCTTAGCATAGGGTGGGTATTTGTAAATACTAACAGGCAGCATCATTCACAACAGTCAACATACGGAAACAACCTAAGTGTCTGCTGAAGGACGAACGGATAGAGACTTGTTTAAACTAGTGTACAGCCACGCAAAAGAACAAGGTCCTGCCATTTGTGACAACGTGGGTGACATGGATGAACCTTGAAGACATTATGCTCACTGGAATAAAGTAGAGAAAGACGAGTGCTGTGTGGCACCACTTAGAGGCAGAACCTACAGAACCTGAAAGCATGGGGACAGAGCGTGGAATGGCGACTGCCAGGGACCGGGGGCTGGGGGAAACGGGGACACGTTGGTCACAAAGTATAAACTTCCAATAAGAAGATGAAAAAGTTCTGTGGGTCTAATGTCCAGCATTGTGATTAAAGATAATGCTGTATTGTATACTGGAAAGTTGTTAAAGAAATAGATCTTAAATGTTCTCCCCACCAAAAAGAAATGATAATTATCATATTGCAATGTATAAGTATATTAAATCAATGCCTCATACACCTTAAAGTTATACAGTGTTATATGTCAATTATATCTCAACAAAGTAGGGGAAAAGAGAACAGAATGGATAAAATAATAAATTAACATATAGCTTTTACCAAAAGGCTGCACATCTTTAAATATCCCACTTTGGTTCCATTGCTTCAAGGAAGTTCCATATCTCCCCAGCCAACCTACCCAAGTGGTCTCCCCACTGGATGTCTGTGGTGCTTCCCAAACTTCTCTCTGCTCCTTACTTCTCTGTGACCTCCTGATGTTAGTCTCCACAGGCACCTGGCTCATCCTCCCTCCAGGCCATCAGGTTGGTGCCTCGCCGACCCATCCTCTGCTGCCCAGGAGCGGGTTGGGAAACGTGCGCGTGCACCTCTCAGTGGGAAACCCCAGGCGTGGTGCTCAGACCATGTGCTGTAGAGCCTCGCAAAGGGCTGGGTGGTCCATGAAGGCTCCACAGAGGAGGGGAGCCTCAGCCAAGCAGAATGGCCATGACTTGGCTTGGGCAGAGTTCCCCCCACACAGAGGCATGGCACTGTCCTTCTAAGCTGTGACAACAACATGGAAGCCAGTGTGTGGAGACTAGTGTCAGGAATGGAGCAATTCAAGTGCAGTGAAAGATGGACACTGGTGGCAGTTACAGTGTTTGGGGCTTCAAGGTACAGAAAACCAAGCTCGAATTGGACTATACCTAAGAAAAATGTATTATGTCACAGAAGTAGGAGCCCAGAAATAGGACTCCAGACACAGTGGAACGCAGGTTCAGATCCTCAGTAACTTCTCTTGGTTCTGCCCATCTCTGTGTAAGTTTGTTCTCGGGCTAGATTTGCACCAGGTGTCAGGGTGGCTGCCAGCAGTTCTGAGCCAATTATGCTCCCTTGTTCACACCCAGCAAGAGAGAGGGGAAAAAATTCTCTTGGTGCCCCTAGAGTGAAAGCCCTTTCCTGCACTCTGATTGGACCAAAGAGAGTCACATGATAACTCCTGGACCAATATATCAACCTGGACTCCCAAACCAGTCTCTAGCATCACCTTGAGGAGCTTAGCCTAACCATGACTCACTGCAGGGCTTAGCTTTCCCCAATTGCACAGGCCCGTAGAGAAGGGGTGGACACCTGGTTCAAACTGGAATGTTGCTAGAAAGGAGGAAGGAGGACTGGATGCTGAGCAGGTAACCGACACTGTCCTCTCAGAGGGTCAACCACAAGGAAAGGTGAAGGGGAGCCAAGTGGCAGCTGACAGTCAACATCAAGCTCAAAACTTCGGATGGTGTCCTGAATGAAAAAATGGGCCCCTGCGATTGCTCTTTGGAACCAGCTCAAGACAGTTTTGCTCTAGTCTGAGGAAATCTGGAAAAGGCCGAACCGAAATATTTAGGAGACAAGGAGAGAAAAATCAGTTGCTATATCCAGACTTCACTTAGACTTTCTGGGCAGCATGGACAAAAGTCCTGTCTAAAGTCCTGTCACTCAGCAAACCTCATCACTGGCCCAAAAGGTAGCTCCAGGCTGTTACTTACTGCTGCTGCACAGGAACATAACCCCTCTCCTTGGCCTCCTCTCCACTGGGCCTCACGGAGAATAGCTCTCTCTCTCTCTCTCTCTCTCTCTCTCTCTCTCTGTGTGTGTGTGTGTGTGTGTGTGTGTGTGGCAGAAGTATTCCTGGGCCAGGGCTAAGTAATTAAGATTTGCTCTGGGAACACCGAGGAACCACATAAAATGGCTGCATGACTTCGTAAATGAATTACTTAGTGTTTAATTACTCAAAATTACTATCAATTACTAACTGTTACTGCAAATTACTTGCAGAATAGACACATTTGTTTGTGGCTATTAATGATTCCAATTACTCCTCATAGGTAATTGGTTTCTGCACGCAGACGGGCACCAACTGTCGAATAGGAGCTCAGCAATAAAACACGCGGCTCCTCTTGCAGCTTATTTTAGCTCAATCTGATATCTTAAAATAAGCACTGCAGCTGCCTTTTCTCCAGGGTTCTCTGCTACCTGCCCTGATGCCCTTGGGATTCCTGGGCTGGTGCGGAACTCGCTGATCTTCTCTTTCAATGTAGAGTCAGAAGCAGGTCCCATGAGGTTACTCAAAAATCACACAATTAATACCACCATGTAGACAAGCATCAAAAACATCCTGCCAAGTGAAAAAAGCCAGTCAAAAATGACCCCAGATTGCATGATCCCATTTACATGAAATATCCATAGTAGGCGAATCAATAAAAACAGAAAGGAGATTAGTGGCTCCCTGAGGCCGGGACAGAGGGGGCGGGTGTTGAGGAATGCAGTTGCTAATGGACACAAGGTTTACTTGGGGTTTGACACCGATGTTCTAACATTAGATTTTGATGAGGGTTGTACAACACTGTCAGCTTCCTTGAAGACGCTGAATTATATACTTCGAATGGATGAACTGGGTAGTACATAAATCTTGTCCTCCTACAACTGTTACAAGTATGTTAATCATACAATTAGGTGGTGGGAGGGCTGAGTCAGGGAGCCGCCTGTCTGCCTCCTGCTTCATTGCTCTCTCCACCGGGCCAGCTTGCTCCAGCATGTGTCCGGCTTGCTAGAAGGCATAACTCACTGGAGAAATTGTGGCCATGGTTATGAAGGGCTCACCTCCAGCGATTTGTGTATTATTAAGAGGACATAAACTGTGTTCATTCAAGTAACATAAAATGCAGCCAGAAATGTACTTAACAGAAAGCCAAATTAAATAGTGTTTTGTCTTTGGTTCCCCCATAAACAAAGCTTGTGACAGGGCTTGCCAGCAGGTAGTTCACTCTGAGAAGTGATCTAGGGCATAGGAAGGAGGGAACAGGGAGAATGAAAAGGGCAAGGAGAAAAAGGCAACCCAAATGTGCATTGTTGAGTGGACTTAATAATTTTGAACAAACGGGACTCGACCTACTGTGGGTCTCAGAAGAGTTGTGTGCGCTGTGCTTCAAAAGCATTGTGTCCAAGATACAGAGAGAAAAATATTCACGTGCTGGCTCCTGACCCCCTTGGTAAAAGACTGCTCAAATGCCATCCTCGTCCAGATCGGCATATGAGCCAGCACAGTCAAACAGGATCCTACAGTATCCTCCAAGGCACAGACAGGCAAAGCCAAGGGCAGGAAGTAAGAGCTATGCCATGCAGCGCATGTAGGCTCTGGCCAGGTATGTCCACGCAAGCTGTTGCCACAGCAAAAAAAAAAAAACAAAACTGAAAGGTGTATCCACAGACTTCATTGAAA
Source organism: Phyllostomus hastatus (assembly GCF_019186645.2). Classification (NCBI taxonomy): domain Eukaryota; kingdom Metazoa; phylum Chordata; class Mammalia; order Chiroptera; family Phyllostomidae; genus Phyllostomus; species Phyllostomus hastatus. Next base: position 7,999,634 of record NW_025333999.1, on the reverse strand, counting down.
TTAACCACTTCTGCTCTGTGAAGGACAATGTCAAGAGAATGAGAAGATTAGGAATGACTGGGAGAAATATTTCCAAAAGACAAACCTGATAAAGGACTATTATCTAAAATAAACAAAGAATTCTTATAATTCAACAAGAAAACAAAGAACCTGATTTAAAAGGGGCAAAAGGTTGAAAAGACATCTCACCAAAAACTGCATGTAGCAAAGTAAGCACATGCTAAGATGCTCAACATCGTATGTCATTAGGAAAATGCAAATTAAAACAGCAATGAGATACCATTACACTCCTGTTGCAAAGGCCAGAATTCAAAACACTGACACCAAATACTGGCAAGGATGTGAAGCAACAAAGGCTAATTTGTTGCTGATGGGAATGCAAAATAATGCAAACAGCCACGTTGGAAGACAGTTTGGCAGTTTCTTACAAAACTAAACACGCTCTTACCATGCGATCCAGCAACCAGGCTCTTTGTATTTACCCAAATGAGCTGAAAATGAATGTCCACACAAAGACCTGCACGTGGATGTGTATAGCAGCTTTATTCATAATTGCCAAAGCTTGGAAGCAATCAAGATGCCCTTCAGCAGGTGAATAGATAAATAAACTGAGGTACATCCAGACAATGGAAAATTATTCAGTGTTCGAAAGAAATGATCTATCAAGCAGTGAAAAGATGTGGAGGAACCTTAAAAGCACATTACTCAGTGAAAGGAGCCAATCTGAAAAGGCTGTATACTGGATGATTCCAACTACATGGCGTTCAGGAAAAGGCACCACTGTGGAGACAGTAGAAGATTGGTGCTTGTCAGGGGTTAGAGGGAAGAGAGGGATGAATAGGCAGAGCACAGAGATTTTTAGGCAGTAAAAATATTCAGTATTATTTTACAATTGTGGATACATATCATTTATACATTTGCTCAAACCCATAGAATGTACAACCCCAAGAATGAATCCCAATGTGAAGTGTGGACTTTGGACAATAATGATGTGTATCAATGTAGGCTCGTCAATTATAACAAACGCAGCAGCATGGTATGGGGTGTCTGTAGAGAGAGGACTTGTCCGCAGGGGGAAGGCAGGGCGTATGTGGGAAATCTATAAGTTCCGCTCAGTTGGACAGTGAACTTCAGACTGCTCTAAAAATAAAGTGCATTAATTTTAAACAACTAATAAATAAAAAGGATGACTCAAGAAGGTGGGCGATGGAACATCAAAGATATCCATCATAAGATATATCATAATTGTATTATATATTATACTAACAGAGGCAACTCCATCAACAGCTCCAATAAGAAATCAAGTTTAAGGACAATCGAGTTGGTGATATGGGACAAGAACCTAGCCTCCCATCTAGAAGAGAATCCACCTGTATCAGGAAGATACAGTATTTTAATGAAATTCTAGCATTTTAATGAAATTCCAGCCTCCTGGCACATTGGCGAAATATTATATTGGCCCATGTTCCTGCCTACACCCTTCACATCACCGCACTCAAACATGAGTGCTTACTATACCCTCCCATTCCCCAGCATCCCCCATTATTCTCAGCTATTTTTATCTTATTTTTTCTCATTAACAAGGCATGCACTTTATTAAGGAATTAATAACAGACCCACAGTTAGATAATTGTGTTTTCGATTTGCCAGTTAACTCATTGACTCTGCTCTGTACTGGCCTTCAGAGAGTTGAAGAATGACAGAAGTGGACCTAACCACTGAGCAGGTGATCGTCTGACTGATCTTACTCTCTGGAGACGCTTCCTTGGATGGGTTAACCCCGCATCAGGTCCACCCCTTCTCGCACCTCTGCTCGCCCTTTCCTCCGGCTGCCCCTTACCTCTGCAGACACACCTGCTTCTGCCTCACATATCCTCCTGCACTCCCCCTTCGCCTCCTCTCTCCCTAGACAGAGCTTAACTTTCTCACCTCATGTAATCCTCACCACGGTCCATTAGGGAAGTGCTCTACTCATAGGGAACCAGCATGCCTGGAGGTTACGCAACTTCTCCAAGATCACACAGCCTGTAAAAAGTTAAGTCAGCTGGGACAGCTGAAATGGCATAAGCAAAAAAATACATAATTTAAAAAAAATAAATAAACCAAGTGTTACTTTCAACACTAAAAAAAGAAGTCAAGCCCAGATGCAAACCCAGACGGTTCACCTGCCAACCCCACACTGCTGTGCTGCCTCGTTAATGCCAGAGGGACAGCAAATGCTTTGGGGAATTCAATGCAGGGATTGCATCCGAAGTTACCAGCAAGGTTAAGGGAATCCAGCAGGGGACTGTGAAATACTCTGGACAACAAGAGCTGTTCCCACTGCTCGGCCCTGAGGAGCAACAGAGGGAGGTGACTGGAACCTGGACAAAGCTGTGGGTGAGGCCAGTCCCCAGGGCGCTGTGGTCTTGGACAGAGAAGGTGGTCTGACAATCTGCAGGCCAAGAAAAGAATCAGAGGAACAAGTATCCTGACTTCACTGTCCATCGCTTGCTGGCACCTCCCATTGGCTGAACCCAAGCGGAAGCCAGAGGACAGAAGAGCACGGCGATGCAGTCTCTGAGGCCAGTGTCCCTGGACGCACAACGGCAATTAGGGTGGCGAAAGTGTCTGGAGGGAAATGGAGAAGACAGGCATCAAGTCTGACCTAAGGTACAGACTCTGGTCTGAGTCTAGCATCCCAGCATTTTCCTAGAGGGTCCCCAGGGGACAGACGCCCCAGTGCTGGGAAACAGAGCCAAACCTGAAACAGGAGCCGCTGCATTCTCTGTCGAGGCCGCCATGGGCAGGTATCATCAGCCGTTCCCGTTTCCGGCTCGGCCCATCCAGCTTGGTATAACGCCCCAGTGCCTTCTCCTCACACAGTCATGCCTTTGAAGGTGGGGCTCCCTGTAATGGCTGCATGGCTCTGGTGACCAACATCGTCAGAAACTAAGGCTGACTAAATCGTGCACATAGAACAGCTCTCAGAGTCCACGGTAACAAGCCCAAGAGAGGACTTCCATGTCAAAGTCTTGATTATACAGAACTACTGTACTTAGGTCCATGCCAAAGGCTTGTAAGAAATCATTCTAAAACACATCTTATAGTCATATAAACGTTTCCTGGTCTAAGGTGGATGAGTCAAAATATGGAAGAAGTGGAAGGGGATTGAGGCAGCAGCTGCTCACACCATCACCTTCTTGCTGTGTAGTAAGCTCAATGCTGAGCCTACTGTTCTGTGAGAGCTAGCATCAGCCTGGACCACCACAGCCCTCAGTGCAACCCTAAGGAGAAAGGACTATTTGAAATCACATTTTGTGAACATGAAACTGAGGTTTATGGTGATCAATTCAGAGACATCTTCCATGCACAGCTCACTAAGCTGAGATCAGGAGAGAATCACAGCTGAAAAATAAGACCTCAGTGGACTTAAAATCTAGTTGGGGAGAGAAGACACTAACAAAAACATCTGTGGAAAGCGAGTGACAGCCCTGCCCAGTGTGGCTCTGTGGTTGGAGCATAGTCCCATAAATTGAAAGATCGCAGGTGCGATTCCCAGTCAGGCACATACCTAGGCTGCAGGTTTGGTCCCCAGTCAGGGTGTGTATGAGAGCCAGCCAGTCAGTGTTTCTCCCTCTCTCACATCAACTACCTCACTCTCTCCTTCTCTCCTTCCCTCTCTCTAAAGTCAATAAGCATGTCCTCAGGTGAGGATAAAAAAAAGTGAGGGGCAAAAAAGGCCAAGTTTCCAAGGTTTCAGAAAGGAGGCAGGCAGGGTGGACTGGGCAGGCAGAGTGGTGGGAAGTGAGCTGAGGGCCAGGGGAAAGGTGAGGGAGGGGGCTGCATGTAAAGGCTCGGGAAGGTGCCGCACAGGTGGTCATGGCCAGGACTGCGAGGAGCTGGGTTCCCGGTGGAGAGGCTTCAGGGCAGACGGGGAGATCAAGGAGGGGATCTTGGCTGCCCTTTGCTGGTCCCGTCCAGCAGCCTGCTCCCCCAGCCTCTGCCTCTCAGCTTAGAGCCAGCCCCATGCTCCCCTTCCAGGCTCTTGGAGCTCTGACCAGCCCCAGGCTGCACACTTCCCACTCCCTGCAGGCTCCGTCTGACAAGCTGTAAATAGCCTGTTTGAAAGTAATTGCATGTTTGGGACTGGTGCCTGCCATTTGTAATTGCTCATTCTTTACCCAGCCACTTTCTCTCTTCCTATTTCCTAAGTTTGTTTCCCGGAAGCAAATCCAGGAGCCTTCCAGGCAAGTGACTGGAGGAGATAATGAGGCCTCCTGGGCCCACGATTCAGCCAGACTTTGCTGACCAGGAAGGACTCTGGAGCAGCTACCTGCCTCAAGACTCAGGACAGAAAAGACAGCATGGACTCCTTCCCTCCTAAACGGCTCTCTGAGCAGCTGAGGACCAGCTACAAAGATGCCTACCTGACCTAGGGTACAGGGACCCTCCTTTGGGGCAGCAGAGGCTGACTCTCCAATGACATCTGTCTACTGCATGCCCCCTGCTTCCCTATGTCCCTCAGAAATCAAATAATCAGCACTCACTTCCTGAATGCCTACTATGTGCAAGGTCACTTTAAGTGTTCTATCTGACATATTCCCCCTCCAAGTTAAGCACAAAGCTCTTACCCCAGACTCTACCCCTGGAGCTGTGGTCCCCACTTCCGCTCACCTCTGTGGAGCTGGTCGTGCACAGAGATAGCCGCCCAACAGTGGAGCGAGTCCCACTGGGGCACCGTCATTGCCACTCACTTTGGGGCGAGTTCCAACCTGGGCCCCGAACCTCCCTCAGGAGGCCGTAGCTTGCCCTGGCTGGAAGTGTCACAGAGTCTGCGCCTACGGGTGCAGCCCTCAGCCAACGCCAGTGCACAAATATTCCTCCTTTGTCTCCTCTCAATCACGATCACTTTGAGGTACATATTTTGCTCTGGCTCCTAGAATTGTCTAGCAAAACTGTGCTCCGATTGCATTCTTCCTCCCCTGGTCTGCTGGCCATTTACCTACAAATGCTACTAGCATGGCCTTCAGATAAAATGCCTGCACTTGGACCTTGGGCACAGGATCTCTTCTTGGGAAGTCCATATAAGTCACTTAGTATCAGAAATGGACTACTCAGAAATGGACTACTCAGAAATGATATCCTTAGCATGGGATTCTGAAGTTAGATCCCTTGCTGGCCGGAGGACAAGAATCCCTTTACTGGTAATAAATGGGATGAAATGAGACACATCATGGTAGTGTAAAATTCAAAGTCCGGTGAAAGTCCTTATCAAATGGAAAGAAAACTGCTGAAAATCAGGTTACAATCTGAGTCTCAGATGTCACAGAATTACAAATATGGCTGAACTCACAGGCTTGGAAAGCTTCCTATGCTAAAGTCAGGGAAGGAGTGGGAATCTGAACGCTGGAATAGGACACGCAGCACATGCACTGGGATGCCATGTTAATCAGGCCCGATGAGCAAGAAGGAGCAAGAACTCTGGACACCCTGGAAAGACACAAGTAGAGCAGTTATTGGGAGATAAACCTGCAAAGAGTAAGGGGCCCGTGACATCCCTGAAGACTTCAGGGGCCTGGGGGTCTGCAGCATGCTGGACCTTCCTCTCCAAGGTAAAGCTTGCGACCGTACCGTGCATTTTCTCCCATTTAGGACAGGGCCCAGCGCTGAGCAGGCTTCCTTGGGTTTTTGACGACAGCACACACCACTCTCAGGAATGCTGCTGCAGCCCGTTCATCCAGTGACTGAGAAGGTGGTCCATGTTCAGAGGTGCCCCGAGCCAAAGTGGCCCTGCAGTGCTGGGGAACATGTGGTCCTACTGCTTGGCCCCCGTGGTTCATCCGTTCTCACCCATCCAGGTACATAAGGATGCTCTAGCCGACAGTCTTTTAGACTCTAGAGTTTAGAGTGTGTCTAAAAGCTGAAACTGCAGAGCTGAGGCGAAGATCCCTAGGCTCCACGGCAAAACATCACCCTTTCCAGAGCAGTGCCTGGCACGCTCCTAAGCCCCTGACTACAGAATATCAATGACTGTGTTGCTGTGGGTGCCAGAGATGAGCTGGGAGTGTTGGACCCACTCAGATGTAAGGTGGAAAGGGCACAGAGGCAAACATTAGACAGTGGATACCCATACGCTCCTGGGGGTGGTAAACAGATTACGTGGCTGCCTGGGGCCTTGAAGGAGGCATTCTAAAGGTCAGAGAGGTCTGAGGCAGAAGCACGTGTGTGGACCCGCAAGAGTGGGCGTGGAGTGTGTGGAGAAGAGAACGCCCACATCAGGAGGAGCACTCAGCAGCAGGTGGAAGGAGCCATCGCTAGAAGCCCATCGGCCCAGCCACTGCACTGCTCGCTCAGTGGGCTGGTGATGGGAGCAGCCAGGCCACAGAGGGGGAGGTTGTGGCCAGTCCACCAGCATGGGCTCCTTCTCGTCAAGCCTGACAGTCACTGCACTTCTGGATGTCTCACCTGTTATCACAGAGGTTGTGGTGAAGCCCCAGGCATGGCACCATCCCCCAAAGATGATCCCCTGGATTCCTTTGGCCCTAGTGGGGTCAGCAGTTCCAGACAGATGTACCTTGTGCATATGAGGGCGTGGTGGAGCCTTCACCAGCTCCACCTTCGGAGGACTCACAGTGCAGTCAAGGCAACATTCACTCAACCCAGAGTTCACTTTGAAATAAAGGAGGTGTGACCATGAGCACAGGACCTCTGAGGAAATAGGCTCTGAGGCTGCACAGCCAGAAACAGCACTCAGCATCACCCCACGGGATGGTCTGGTGAGGGTGACATGCTGCCAACACCAGCCCCAACTGCACAGCTGGTGTGGCCCCTGCTGCTACCACGGCCGCTGTGGTATGGAACTCAAGGGGGTCACTGCTTGGGGTCTTGTATTCAAGAACATGAGGTGGTTTGAGGGGGCTGTTGTTAGGTAGTTTTATTTATTTGCAGCAAGTAAAGGAGACAGAGGATTCACATCCAAAGCTCTGTCTCCCTGAAATGAGGCATTGCTTCTATATATGATTTGTGTTAATTACATGTTGATTTCTTCTTTGCTACACTTACCAGGTTGGGTTTCTGTCAAGCTCATCCTGTTTACAGCTGCCTCTGCAAAATACTGTGCTGCATTTTTAAAATTTTATTTATTTATTTACTTACTTACTTACTTACTTATGTTTAGAGAGAGGGAAAAGGAGGGAGAAATAGAAGGAGAGAAATATCGATTGGTTGCCTCCCACATGCCCACAATCAAGGACCTCGCCTGCAACCCAGGCGTGCCCTGACCAGGAATTAAACTGGGAACCTTTTGGTGTTGGGAGGACACCCAACCCGCTGAGCCACACCAGTCAGGGGTACTGTGCTACATTTTAGCATTTAGCAAGAATCACCCAGAGCTGGAGACTCTTGCCCTGTCTGACAAGTGGGCAAAACTGCCACAGCAGCAGCACCCAGCATCCGGGCTTCTCCAGTCCTCTGCCCTCTACGAGCGCTGGAGACTTGCACGGCAGCGCTGCCTTACCTCGCAAGCTGCTGGCCCACACTCGGGACAGATGTATTTGACCACATCTGCAGCGGGTGGAGGTGCCCTATGCTGGGAAGCAAGCTGGAAAAACAAATCTGAGGCATTTTCAGAAGATGCAGAATTAAATAAATAGGCACTTCCTCTACAAAATGGGGCTGTATGACTGGCTCAAGCTCACACAGGACAGTGGCAGAAGCCTCCCAGTGGCCGAGCCTGTGTTCACGCCAGGGCACCAGGCTGCCTGCCTTTCCTCGGGGGTTCTCTCCCCTTTGTCTGTTTCACAAGCCTTGGACCTGACCCTGAGTGTACACTCCTTACCTCCCCTTTCCGCTCCTCCAGAATGGCAGACACAGAGGAACCGCACTGTGAAAAGCAATGTCAGGTCCCCCTGCTGCCCGACAGTCCCGGGAGCGGCCTCCCAGGCCCTGAGGCACTGAGCCATGGAGAGGTCGTGGGCTTCTGTACTGGGTACCCTGCTCCCCTCGCTGCTTTTGGAGTCTGCTCCTCGCCACTCCTTACGGCCTCTGCAGTGTGTGAGTTCCGTGGCCAAGGCTCATAGAACCGGGAGTGTATTTATGGCAGTGCCTACTCTTGCTTAGGAAAATATTGATTTTCTAACAACGGATGACTGTAGAGCCATTAAATCAGGCCAGACTATCATAAACTCCAGGATTAACCAAAGAGTTCTTGCACCTTTTCTTTTATACTCTCCTGAGCAATTGGGAGTGGGTAGGTCTGCATAAGCAGGATAGGGTCACAGCATTTATTAGTTGATTTTTTAAAAAGCCCCTCAATTCCCCAGCCCCACTGCTGGATAAGTAATTAACCACTCTGCTCTTATTTTAAAGATTGGCTGACGGGAATAAGGATGGCCAAGCTGTACACAAAAATTCTAAAAGCTCTTGAAGGGATGTGCAGCTTGTTAAACAGGATGTGAAGGGAAGGAGAAGGGGGAAGACGAGGCCAGCCCTGGGGGCCTGCTCTCCGGTCTCTGCCTGCCCAGGGTGGGTGAGCTCATTACCTGCTAGTGAGGTGAGGCTATCTTTTTCCCCCTTTGGGGGAAGATCTCTGTCTTTCTTCTTTATTGATTGCTTGCTTTTCACGCTCCCTCCTTTCTCCCTTTCCTGAAATGAGAAAAATGAGCCCTTGGCACGGGCTTTAAACTTTACACCCAGACAATATCTCCCCCTTATCTAATGCCAGGCCAGAAGCTTCAGCCCAGAGGACTCTGGGTAATGCTACAGGAGATTATGTCATAAAATGGAGAGATAAGCAAAAGAACCAATCTAAAGGACGCAGCAAAATTTACCTTTCCACCGCCCTCCACTTCCCTTTTAGAAGAAGGCTTTAAATCAATCTGCCTTCGCTGTAAATTCTCTTTCTAAAATTTGATAACAGTGCAATATTTTCCTCAGAGATTGGGTTCTAATAAGATAGAGGTTGGGGGTGTGGGGAGCAAGCTGGGTTTAGCAAAGTAATAAAACGCCATGATTGATCCCGGTCGGTGGGATTGCCTGGAATTGCCGCTATTCTCGGCTGGTAGGCATAATCCAACCAAGTCATAAATTGTGTGTCTTCCAGGAGACAGTGGAGTCTCTGTATTGATCACGATTTGTTGTTCTGTTCTCCGGGAATTGTTTCCCATGATTAAGGCTCCAGGTAGGGAAGGAAGTCAGGCCCAGGAAGTCTGGGAGTAGAAAGGAATCTGGGCAGGACCCGACTCACGCTGCCACCGCCACACGGAGGCTGGGCGTGGGCGCTGAGTGGTTCAGGGCCCCGGAGTGCCAGGGCCCACCGGCTCCAGCCCCGTCAGCCTCCTCCAAGCGCCGCCCGATCCGGCAGCCTCGCCACGCCTGTCCTCACGCCTTACAGGTAAAGCGGGATTCTTTCCCCGTGGGCACGACGCGGGCCTCCTGGATGCGTCAGCACCCCGCGCGGCAGAATCTCCATCGTCACCATAGGCAGGAAGACTGCGGCGGGGGCTGGATGTGAACGACTCTGACGTCGGCACTTGGCAGAGATTCTGCCCCCCGCCCCCAATCTCCTCACCCAGCAGTGAATCCTGGGGCTCAGACTGGACCCTGGCCCAAGACAACCCAGCCCAGGAGCAAAGGGTTAGGTCCTGTAGGTCCCCAAGTTGGGAGCTTGGGTATCCTGACTACCTATCCTTGAAGTAGGAAGTTTTACAATCACATCATTTATAACTTTTTTAAATCCTCACCTGAGAATGTTTATTGATATTTTCTTTTAGAGAGAAAGGAAGGGAGGGAGAGACATCGATGTGAGAGAACAACATCGATTGGTTGCCTCCCATACGCACCCAACAACGGGATCAAGCCCCCAACCTAGGTATATGCCCCAACCGGGATCAAACCCGTAATAGTTTGGTGCACAGGACGACACTCCAACCAAATGAGGCACCAGCCAGGGCCAGCCACATCATCTATGGAGTGGCCAGAGTGCAAGCATAGTCACTGATGTCCACCTGCTAGCGGTGTGACTTCGAGCGAGTGGCCTATCCTCTGTGAGACCCAGTCTCCTCACCTACCAGCTGGGGACAAGAATGTGACCTGTCCCATCAAGTTTCTGTGAACATTTCAATGCAATTACATGGGAACACACAAAGACATTTAGAACCTTTCTAAGCAACGCAGGGTTTTACTGTGCAAGGAAATTTATATTTTGATTCCTTGGAATGTCTTAGCCATATCCGGAGAAATGAACTCAAAATAAGGTCATGTACCTTTAAACAGGAAACTCAGATGCCTCCCCTCCCCTGCCCTTCACTGTCAGAAGTCAGTTCACCATTTTTTAGTCCTGTCTTCTTGGGAATGGAAATGGGAGTTCTTCCCTCGGTGACCTTGACACTCTGGCAGCTAAATCATTTGTATGTGATCCGCTTGTCTAATGGTGAGGTCATTTGACTATGTGCTTTAAAGAAAAGATTCCTCAAACCCAGAGTGAGTTTCCCTTCTTCCTTCTGTTTTCCAACTCTGAGCTTTAAGGCAGGTGATAGCGGAGACCAGAGCTGTCAGAGCAGCCAGGACTCACAGGACTGTCTCTCGTCCTGTTCTTCTCTCAAAGTGCCCTGGCTGAGACAAGAGAGCCGAGTGGGGACCCTGGGCCCATCCAAACCCAGGAAGACAGGGGGGTCTTCACCTCTGTGTCCCAGCCTCCCCTCTTGCCCTCTGCCCCTTAACTGAGGCCCCCAGGTCTTCCCTGCCCATCAAACCTTGCTCAGAAAAGGATCTGCCTTGAGCTGCAGGAGACAGAAGTGGGAAATGGAATCAGACTGCTGCTGTTTCAAGCCTGACTCCTATGAGTATAAACCATGTCACTCAGAGCACATGAACACAATCTGTCTGTGCCTCAGTTTCCTCTTCTATCCGATGAGGACAACAACACCCACAGTTCCTATTCCATGGGGTTGATGTGAGGGCTACATGCACACTCCCAATGCTGGAACATGGTAGGCCGCAGCGGGCGGCATCTTGTGTGGACTGTCCCAGGGCAGAGTCGACAGAGGAAGCCAGACCCCAGCAGATGACGGAGAGGATGGCAGACGGTGAGAACAAACAGCAAGTCCAGGAGGCTCCTTAGGAAGCAACCTAGGGGTCCGTCGATAGATGCGTGGATAAGGAAGACGTGGCGTGCATACACGATGGAGTAATACTCAGCAACAAAAAGGGAAGGAGTCCTGCCACTTGAGATAGCATGCATGGATCTAGAGGGTGTCATGCTAGTGAAATACATCAGACACAGAAAGGCAAATACCGTATGGTATCCCTTCTGTTTGGGCTCTGAGAAATCAAAACAAATGAACCAAGAACACAAAGTAAAAACAGGCTCACGGAGACAGAGAACAAACTGATGGCTGCAGAGGAAAGCGAGTGGGGCCTGGGTGAGAAACGTGACGGGGGTGTGGTCAGTAACACTGTGACAAGCTGGCACGGCGACAGGCGACGATGAGGACCAGTGTGGTGACCACACCGTAAGGTGGCCCAACACAAATGTTGAGTCGCTTTCCTGCACACCTGAAACTAATACAATATTGAATACCAACTGCACTTAAATTTTTAAAAACTAAAGCAGAAAAACAGGAATACTAGTGGACTTTATATAATATATTGTACATACTGTGTACACCTATTTAAATGCAGTCCCTAAGATGATTATATAGGAAGGGGTGCTCTGCAATTTATGTAACTGTAAGGAAGCTGCAATAGGTGAAGTAATGTAATATGAATAAAGAACAGCATTCAATTTTACCATTGTGAGGACAGATATGAAGGAATCGTATATGGAAATGAGAAGGCGAGCCACATAAGGAAGCTCTGATTGTTACAAACTCAAAGAAACAGTCATAAAAGAAAAAATGTGGCTGTGAAAGAATGGGAATGGCCAGAGTTGGCCTCCCCCAGGGCACCCAAAATTCTCACCACATATTTTTTTCCAACTGGCCTTTTTGCCAGGTGAATAATTTCTAAATATTTCTGAAAGGGAGAAACTGAGAAGAAATATTGCAATAGTGTTTCACATTCTCTCAGAAGGCTCGCCAGTTGCATGGCATTTTTCGCACTTGCAGGCCTGGACGGGAGGTGACGGGAACAAGGGCAGGCAGGAGGCATTGCAGCTCCGAGGAATGAAGACACTGGACACACACCCCAAAGCCCCTTCCCTCCCACCTCTGCTCCTCCGGGCCCTCCGTGCCCAGGAGAACCGGGACAGACCAGCATGAGCAGCGTGCTCACATCAGTGGGGAGCTGGTAAATATTCCTGGATTCCCTCTGAGAAATCCTACTCAGGACATAGAATGGAACCAGAATTTCACCTTTACAAAGCTCTCAAATATTGGTGACCAGGCAGGTGTGGACTATCCTGAGGAACTCTCTTTATCAATGCAACCTGGTGCTGCAGGCACTCTGTCCCACAGTGATTCCCCCACACAGGGCCCCTGCCCCCTGAGGACCCACTGGACAGGGCCTCTGGCCCCCAGGGTGCCGGCTGAGTGTGCAGAGGCAGGGGGAGCACAGGGCTCCCTCTGAAAGTGGACGCTGTGCCGGAGCAGAGAAGAGAGGTTCTGTTCCTGGAACACCTCACAGAGACCCCATACGACCACCGGGAAGCCCTTTTCCACGCCCACAGGCCTCCCCAGAGCACAAACCCGTGAAACCAGTGACGGTGGGCAGGTCTATGCCAAGAACTGCCCTGGTAGAGGAGCCAGACATAGCCCTTTTATTGCAGGTACTCTGCCCTCTGCCTCTCCGGCTCTTCCCTAAATCCCCTGAACCCCTCCCGCAGCCAGCAGTCCACGCCCCCGTGCCTACACTGCAGCTCAGGTAGGTGGAAGATGCCCACTCCTTCCCTGTGGCTGATGAACTCCAGTGCCTCAGGCCAAGGAGGCTCACTGCATACTTGCATGGTTCTCAGAGGGAGGACTCTGGCCTCCCGGGAGCAGCTGGGAGCCCCAGCCCTGGCCAGGCTCCCCACCAGCAAGAGCTGTGCCTCGTTTTCTCACTAATTCCCAAAGAAGCAAAGACACCTTGTCCAAGCCAGCACTATTTTTCTTTTTTAATGACCATAACACAGTCCAGTCTCACATAAGGAAAATGTATTGCTGCAATTAATGGGGCCCTGACCAGCTCCTAGTGAAATCACAGCCCTACACATTATTGTGCAATAGACCCACTGACCCCTTCCCATAGGGTCACCACAGCAGCTGCGGATGGCTCTCCTTCAGGCCCACTTAGAGCTCCTCTGCCACGCGAAGCCCTGCTCTAACGCCAGAGGGATGGGACTGTCCCTGCTCACTGTGCCATATGCAAATGAGAAATTAATAAACACTTAGCTCATGTGAGTTACCCAAGGTCACTGGCTCGTCCCCAGGTGGCCAGACTTCTGGTGCCCATAGGCTCCCTGAGCCTTGCCGGATGGTACCTTTTCCACATGTTGTCACAGCAGCCGAGAGGCAGAGGGTCCCCCCTTGGTGGGAGCCCTTAGTTCGAGCCTCCACACAACCAGCTGCCTGCTTCCTTCGTAGGTCCTGCTCAGCATCCTCAGTGAAGGGCAGGGGAGCTGCTGTACACAGATGCCAGCCCAAACTTGGTATTGGGATCAAATAGGCTTCAGGAGGAAAAGAGCAAACCGGCTCATTCCCTAGACTCTGTTCGAAATCAAACTGCCATAGGTATTTTCCCAGTTTGTTCACAAAAATACATGCACATGAGCATTCGGAGCAGCTTTGCTAATAATAGTCAAACACTGCACACAACCCAGATGTCCTTCAGTGTGTGAGTGGCCCAGTACATCCATCCACCCCGTGGAATAGTGCTCTGCAGCCGGCAGGGCAGGACAGGACACAGGGACCACCTGGATGGCTTTGAGGGAGTGATGCCGCAGGGGAAGCAAAGCAACCCAGGGGTTCACATGATGTGATTCCATTTGTAGAACCTCCTGGAGACCACAGAACTGTGGAAGTGGAGACCAGACCAGTGACTGCCAAGGGTTAGGAGACAGGGCAGTGGGAGGCCACTGTGGCTATAAAAAGACAACATGAAGGTTCATGACGTGATTGAACCTTTCTGGATCTTAACTGTGGGGCTGGTCACACATTCTACACATGCGATGAAACTATAAAACTATGCTGAATTAACACACACACAGAGAAAATAGTGAAACCAGAGTAAGGTGGGTGGATTATATTAACATCAATCTCCTGATTATGAAATCAGGTTATAGTGATGCAAGATGTTACCACTCAGGACTGGTTGAAGGGTACACAGGATCTCTCTGTATTATTTCTGATAACTACATGCACATCCACAGTCATCTCAAAATGAAGTTTTAAGAAACCCTGTCAGCCGCCTTAAGCAGACGGTCAGGGTCAGGATTACCAAAGAAAGTCATGTTGCTCGTGTGCCCCTTGCTATGAGCGATGAGAAGGGCACTTCGCCCTGGAGTGTGCTCCCTGCAAACCCACAACCCCAGTTTAATCATGAAAAAACATCAAATAAACTTGGATTGAAGGACATTCAACAAAACGCTGGTACACTTTCCTGATCTTGACATTTCTAAAAACAAGGAAAGAATGAGAAACTCAATGGAAAGAGAATAAGAAATCTTGGTAATAAAATGTAATGTGGTGTCTCGACGTGGATCCTGAAATAGAAAAAGGACCTTAGCAGAAAAACTGGTGAAATAAATATAGTGAGTAGTTTAGTTAATAATATTGAATCAATAGGATATTGTGCGCCCTCCCGAGACTAGTGTGAAATCTCCCTCTTCCAGGAAGGCTTTCCTGACCACTGATTGCCCTGACCCATGTGAGCCCCCTCCGCATCTCTGTGGTGAGGAAATACAGAAGCTAATGACTTATTCTTTGTCCCTTCCTCAGAGATCCTGCTGCCAATATAGCTGGGACTTTCCTATGCTTTTAACCTGCTAGATTCTAACTCAATGAGGTGTGTGAAGAAGCCCGGGCCAGACTCCCGCTCCCGGATGATGACAAAAACATGACCCATTCACCCATGTCGCCTCTATCGGCAGCATGCAAGCCACCAGGCATGAGACCCTGCGAGATGATCCAATGGCTAACCAACCCACCAATGACCGCAGATGCACATAGAGACCCCACAGCAACCAGCCAAGACCAAGAGCAGAACTGTGTGTCTTAGTCTAGCCCGAACTACCAACTTCCAGAACTATGAGCTCAATAGCTCATGAGCTAAAACACAAACATGTGTGTTTTAGGCCATTTTAAAAAATTAACCAGCCCCTAATATAGCTATACATTTACATTTTCATCTTGTATCCACACATCAAATATAAAGTTGAATTTTTGCATTCATCATATCTTTCATTTATTCCCCAAAACAACCCTATGAGGCTAAAATGATCATCTCTGCAGTCGAGGGACATGAGGTTTAGCGAGGTTAAGTGACTGCTGAAGACACACAGCTAGCAGAGTGCTGGGAGCTGAACACAGGTCTTCTGAGGACAAGTCCAGCCTTTGGCTCTTTCATGCTTTAATTTCTACTTATCCGTTACCTTCTATTTTAATATAGTTTTTATTAGTATATTCTATTCCAGCTAGACAATGTGAGTTTCAGTCTGGCTCGTCTCTTAATCTTTTCATCATCCTTTACAATGCCTAGCCCCACAGACCTCGGCATACTCTAGTTAAATTGAATTAACCTCTCGAGAGCTTCGGCTAGCCTCCTCTCTCCACAGCCCATCGCAGGCAGTGCCTTGGCCATGGTCATGGCTGTTTGTCGGAGATATTGATCACGTCTGTAATGTATTCTGACCTTGGAGCTGCTGGGTGCAGAGAGACCAGAGTGTAGCCATTATTCAAAACGAGGAAGTCATCACTGGACCTCTCTCTCTCCCTGCACAAAACTGCAATGTGGCTAATTAGCTACATCTTTCTTTCACAGACCAGAGCTGTGCAGACAAACAGGTGGCTGCCACAGTGGGAAGTGAGAGCAAGCAGCCAGCAGGCCGCCCCAGGATCCCAGGGGTGTGGCTGTCAGCACCCCGTCGCCACAGCAGGGCCTTCCTCCAGGCGCACAGAGAAGCCTGGCTGGCCCTGCTTCCACTTGAATGACAAATAACTTGAATACAAATCTGGATCCTGCCATTGACTAGCTGGGTGACCTTATCCACTCCCTTAGTGTCTCTGGGCCTCACAATCCTCATCTGTAAAACGGTCGTGAGAATGTTGACGAGCCCACGTGTCACCTGCCCTCAAACCGCTAATCTCTGTTCTCCAGAACTCCTGCAGGTATGTCAGATGCCTTTGTTTTTCCTGTAACAGAAAAACTTCCCCCCCGTTTCCTCTGTCGGGTCAATTCACATTTCCATTTGCAACAGCCAAGTTTCTTTTTTCTTTTTCTTCTTTTTATTATTATTTTTAAAACCTCACCCAAGGACATTTTTTCCATTGCTTTTAGAGAGAGAGAACCATTGATTTGATAGAGAAGCAGCAATTGGTTTTCTCCCATATGCATCAGGACCGGGGATCCAACCTGAAACCTATGTATGTGCCCTGACCGGGAATCGAACCCACAACTTTTCAGTTAGGAGATGATGCTCCAACCAACCGAGCCACACTGACCAGGGTTAGCCAGTTTTCTTAAAATGGAATGAGTGACTTTTCTCTTCTGATTGGATCCCCAGAACCAAGGGTTGGATGTGCCCAGCCTTGCAGACCCACAGCCCTGAGTGTGCAGACTGGGAGCAGATGCTCATGGTTCCTGAGACACTCATGGTTCCCCTCCAGCAGCCACTGCGGCTAAGAAGGTTCTGCCCTGCTATCAGAACACGAACTGGTCTCTGTCCACACAGTAAGATCTGACATGACAGGAGGACCCTCTCCTTACTTCTCACTAAGCATCTGCTGCTATCACTGACTGAAATTCTGCCCCCTGAAGTCATGCTTTGGGCATCAGGGCCACTTTTCTTTGAAAGTCTGAATGCAAACCACAGAGCCTGGCAATGGAGTTGTAGTTCCAGGAGCTTTGAGACAGCACCTGGAAGGAGCAGGGCTGGGGAGTTCTGTTTTTTGCGGGGGAAGAGGGTGCTGCAGGAAGAGAAAAGAAAGAGAGGTCTCCTGAGAGGGACGAACATGGGGCCACTGGCCTGTTTTATAGTTCTGCCCAAAGTAAGCCTGCCAGGTAGTCTGGGCCCCACTGAGGCCACGAGTGAATGAGAGAGCAACAGTGATGGTGTGTGTTCACATTAAACTTGGAAGGAACAGAAGTTTTCATGCCAATGACTTCTGGATCTCTTTATTATGTTAGGAGTCAGTAGTCAGAGAGTCAGACTTTTCTAGGTAGTTCCGATTTCATATTTTCCATTATTCCACAAACCCTGGCCTTTTGTTTGGAAAATATCAAAAGACAGCGGGCCCTGACTGAGTGGCTCCATTGGTTGGAATGTTATCCTGACACCAAAAGGTTGTGGGTTCAATCCCTGGTCAGATCGAACCCTGGGCTCGAACGCTGATAGCTAGGTTGCAGGTTCAATCTCCAGGACACAACCAATTGATGTTTCTTTCACTTCTCTCTCTCTCTCTCTCTTTCTTTCTCTCCTCCTTTCTCTCTTTCTAAAATCAGTAAACATATCCTCAGGTGAGGATTTTTTAAAAAAGAGAGAGAGAAAGGGAAAGCTATAAATTTTCTGCATTCGGGACCTTGTCAGCCTTATTCACCCCTACTCTACCACGCCTCCGTGTGCCCAGAACATGACAGGCACCCAGTCAGGAGTTTTGCTTTTCCCGCACTGCATTGTTAAAATGAATTTCTGTAGAAAAGAGCAAGATCGCTCTGCCCAGCAGAGGCCATTCCCAAGAAGCGTCGCACCTTCAGCGGGCTGCGTTCTCCTCCAGAGACACAAGCTGTGTCCCCAGAAGGGCTATGGGGTGGAAAGCCCTCAGGCCTCAGTCCCAGAGGAGCAGAGATTTCCTTTGCAGTCAGCACCCCAGCCCAGTGGCACCCCAGCCCGTCGGCACCCCAGCCCCGCATGGTGGGCTGCAGCTGGCAGGACAGAAGCTGCCTGAACGGTGTGAGGCTGGCTGGCTGGCTGCCTGGGGCTGGCCGCCTGGGGCTGCCCTCTAAATCATCTCAGCCAATCAAGCACTTAATGTTCTCTGTTCCCCAAGAATGTTGCACGTCAGTGATGCCCATGTATCTTTCAAGTTTTATCTTCAACATCTTATAAATCATCCATTAAATACCTCCCAACTAATGCACCCGGCTGTTGTTCTCGGTCAGGCTGGAAAGTGCACAAATCAGTTTTACTGCATATTAGTCCTGCCCAGTGGGCTCTAAAAAAGTAAGGGAGAAGCCAGAGAAGGGAAAGGCAGCTCCCAGCAGCCCCTGCATGGCTGCTGCTGTGGCCCAGAGGCCAGCGATGGAGGTGACAGAGCAAGGCGTTGGCACCAACACCCGATCTCCAGGATTCCTTCTTAAAGTCGATGCCAGGGGCGCTGGCCCTGCAGCGTGGTGGCCTGTGGAATGGCACTCAGCCACACACACACGGACACTGTGTTGCCCAAGCCAAGAAGGAAGCTCTTGGCTGAATAAAAGGAGCACTGGTGTGCAGACGGCTGAGGGTTCAAACGTTTATTGCACCTCTGGTGAGTTGCCTTCCTATATCTTAGTTTCTGCATCACTAAAGTGGAAATAATCTATAATCTCATAAGGAATTTATGATATTTTTAATAATCCTCACCTGAGGTTATGTTTATTGATTTGAGAGAGAGAAACAGTGACATGAGAGAGAAGCATCGATCAGTTGCCTCCTGCACACACCCTGACCAGCACTGAACCTACAGCCTAGGCATGTGCCCTGACCAGGGATTGAACCCATGACCTTTGGTATAAGGGTTCCGAGCCACCTAACCAGGGCAGAATTTAACAATTTCAATAGAATGATGTGTATAAAAGTACAGTTTCCATAACAAAGTAGATACTCAGTGAATGAAATGAAATTCAAGTCTTTTAAAAAAAATTTTAATTTTTAAATTTAATTTAATTTTACCCTCACCCAAGGACATGTTTACTGATTTTATGAGAGAGGGGAAGGGAGGAAGAGAGAGAGGGAGAAAAACGCTAGTGTGAGAAAGACACACTGATGAATTTATATGCCCTGACTGGGGACCCAACCCATAACTTAGCCATGTGCCCTGACTGGGAATCAAACCGACACCTTTCAGTTTACAGGACGATGCTCCAACCAGCTGAGCCACACTGGCCAGGACTCCAGTCTTGATATAAGCTATAAGCAAGCTAGAATGCCATCCCAACCTTGTAGACATGCTGGGTTTGGTCTTTAGTCACACGAGACCCTGGATGGCTTCACCCCTCATCTCTACTGAGATCACATGACTTTAAGCAAGCCATAAACGTGTTAGCTGGTCTGTGGGTGGATCATCATAAAACTTTGGCTTCAGTTCAGGGTCGGGACCAGATAATCCCTTCTAATGGGTTCAGGATGCATCCAGATCCTAAAAGAAAAGAAGATAAGCCTTAGGTAGAGCAGCAAAGGTACTGACCTACTGAACTCCAGCCCGAAGACCTGGGTTCAAGCCCAGCTCCTGGGGAAGCCTCACTACCTTTCTGAGCCCGCATTTCAACAACTATAAGAAGAGAACATTCGACTATATCACTGGTTTAAAGAAGATATTTAATCCCACAATTCTTGTTACCAAATACAATTTTGTGGAGGCCCAATATATAACATAGTAAAAGTGAAGTTGCTCTTGTTAATACCACTTGGGGGTCTGAGGCCCCACAAGCTGTTTCTTCCCCTGCCCCTTCCCGAAGCCCCTCTGATGAATACCTGACCCTCTTGAAGGCCAATTTGTAAGCAACTGGTCCAGGAAGAATCTAATTTCTCATCACTGTGGGGCTTGTTCAGGGCACCTCACTGCGTCTGTGCCATAAAAGGCTGCTCCACAGTTAACGAGACAGGCAGATGTGAACGGGGCAACATGGAAAAGTATGTTATCAGGTGAGAAAAGCAACGTGAGAAGCCACACCTGCACAGTAGGACCCCACTGAAGACCACAGACACACACACACTTCCAGAAGGAGCCCCAAAGAACACACACTAAAATTCCAGCCACAGTCTCCTCTGTGGATGTAGCGGGTGCGAGTGAGGCCATGTCTTCACTTTGGCTCTGGTATCTGAGGTTCTCTTCTTACCACACACACACACACACACACACACACACAAGTGTTCATATGTTGTATGATCAAAAACAACAACAGAAATAGGGCATCAAAGGCTTTTCTAGTTTAATGAGTCATCTGGCTGAAGCAAACCCTCAAGCTCATTTTCCTTTTCATGTCACTTCTGCAAGCAGACACTGTCCTGGAAAGTCATTGCCAGCACAGAAGGCACCCAGCTGTTGCAAACTGGGATAGTGAGGAGTCCTTGTCCCGGGCTGGAGGTGCCCGTCACTGGGCTGTGTGATTTAGGACGTGCCAGCCCATAGTCCACACCCAAGCATACTCCATGGCATGAAACCGTCATTGCCATCCTCAGGCCTTCGAGGAAACACCCTGCCACCAGAGGCTGAGGAGAGGCTAGCTCCCATAGGCCAGCACACATCACCATGTCACATTACTGAGAGAGACAGAGAAACCCCTTGGCAAAATCACCTGGGACTTAACCATCAGTCTGGCAGAACACAGAGCACTCAGGGTCATTTTCAAGCTTTTGTTCTATGTGGGATAGTCCATGGTTTTTAAAAGAAGAGAAGCGACATTTGAGGAGAGATGAACTAGGATGCAGGGCTTTGGACAACCACTGTGTGTGTGTACGTATATATACATAACATGTATGTATAAACATATGTGTATACTATATTAAAGTTTCCCCAGAAGTGAAGCTATAGAGATGAAATTATAAAGACACGTGGAACTTCCTGGGAAGTCGTTGATTCGAAAGCAAGAGAGTATCACAATGGGAAGAAGTGAGGTGTGTCGGCACACATCCACGAGGGGCTGAAAGTGGGAAGAGTCCCTTGCATTAGTTTCAAGGAACATTTATTCAGCAGCTCTCATGCTACACACCCTGTCTGATTACTGTCGCATACGGTCTGAGCCTAAGTTCCTTCATCTCAAAACTCAGCAAAAAGCCAGGGCAGAAATATTTCAGGTTTATGCCCAGAGGAGGGAAACCTGTCAAAACGAGGTTCGGAGATGTTCAACCTGGGGTCAAAGATGTTGCACCCAGAGGGAAAAAGCAAAGCCCCCTTGTGTCCCAATACGTCAGTCAAGGTTAAGTTCGGCAGCAATGGGAGAGCTGGCAGGTGGTATTAAGAATGGGATAGAAATGTATGCCCATCCCCAGGAAAAGCACTGTGAGCAGGTGGTGTGGTTTCATACAGTTGCTCTGTGGCGGTCAGGGACCAGGTTCCTTCCAGGAATTCGCTCAGCATCCTAGCCATCGCCTCACCGTGGCAGCCCAGGGGTGCCGTCCGAGCACCATGTTCCCAGCAGCAAGATGGAGAGAGAAGGGAAGAGCCTTTCCAGAGTCCCACAGGGCACCTCAATTTCCACCTCTTTGGCCAGAAAACAGAACTTCTAGGAAACTGAGAACAATATTCTTTGTGCTTCTTAGCTGTTTCCTCCTAGAAATGTGTCCAGCTAAAAACCAGGGTCCTGTTGTTTGGTGTGGTCACAGTGGACTCGGGCAAACCTGGTGACCAGGAGTGGAAAGGAAGAGCTCCAGCCTGGGACAGAGGAGGTGCTCAGAAACTGTGCACTGGTGTGAACTGAAATAATTGCTGTTGAGAGAATTAGAGAGGGGTAAGGTCAATGGTCCCCAAAAGGGTGACATCTAGGGGTGAAATCAAAGGCCAGCATCCTGGCGCATTAAAAGGTAACCCAATGAGAAGTAAAACCTTCCCCTGGAGGTCTGCCGCCTGGAATTCTGTCGTCACAAAGCATTCTTGAGCCTCACCATGAGATGGGGTCTCCTTTCATACCAGAGGTGGTGCCTTTCATGATCTTTGCTGGGATTTGCATCTTCTTGGAAAACGCCCATTACAAGATGCCTGCCTCTATTTCCTTGGCTATTTGTGTGGAGTATGAACAGAGCCTTGTCTTGGATTCTGTGGGACCCTGAAAGCTCCCCAGGCACCAGCGGTCCCCCCTCCCACCGCCTCGGTCCCTCTCTGGGCTTGAGGCACCGTGAACCAGGGAACCTCATCTGGTTTGTGCCGACTATTGTGCCCCCAGCGTGTCGCACAGTGCTGGGCACCCAGCAAACAACTTTGGATGAGTGAACGAGTCTGTTCTTTCAGTTACCAGCACATAGATCCTCCAAAATTTGTTATATAACTCCACTCAAGGGTGTCCAAGTGGCCCCCTAACTCCTCACACCCTCCTCTGGGTGCCCACAGACTGATGTCTCTCTCCCCACCCCTCCCACTCCCTCCCTCCCAGCAGGCCAGTGTCCTCCCTGCCCCTCCTCACATGGCGCTGGGCTGAGCACTGCCTCATCTTCCTTCCGGACTCCTTATCTCCCTTCCCACCAAGGCCTGCCTTCCCCTCCTGCTGAAGTTGGCAAAAGACAATTTTGCACACTTTTCCATCCCTAAATCTAGCCAATAATAACTTCCCCTCACTTTAGATTAAAATTGGAATGTTTCTCATTGCATTCCTCCATACAGGTCACATTAAAGCCTCTTTACATGTAACATTCCATTAGATTGTTTCCAAATCCTAGCTCTGTTCTACAAAGGAGGCTCCGAGAAGGTGGGCGGCTAGCTGTAGGTCACATGTTCAGAGTGCCAGAGTCAGCACCCTAGCCCTGGTGATTTGGCACCAGGAGCCTGTCTTTCTCCAGGACCCCCGGTTTTTTCTGTCACTCACCTCTAAGGACTTTGCTCCACCCTGGGCCTGTCTCAGCCTGCGGCCCACTGCCAGAGAACATCCCCGCCTCATTTCGCATACATATATGTGCACATACGTCATTGCGTCCTTCTCCTTGATGGTCTCTTTCTGCCTTCTTGTTGCGCATGGGTCACTGGCCAGCAGTGACCACGGAACGCTGTGGATGGCTCGACGATAAACACGTGAGAAAAAACACCACATGCACAGAGACAGACTAGTTTCTGTGGGGAAGTAGGGACAGAATGGCCACCCCCCCTAGTGGGGAGTGCGCTGATTTACCGTCCATACCTGCTTTTATTAGGCTCATTTTGCATAATAATTCAGGTAAAGTACAGTACTCATTGGGGGAAGTAAGGAACCATAGAAAACAAAGAACTCTGCCGGTCTATTGAGTTGGGGGGTCAAAGAGCTGTAAGACTGAGGAACAAACTAACTTCCTCCTAAGGCCCTTCTCATTCAACTGAGAGCATCTAAACAAAGAAGGTTTCACAGTAATTTACATGTTCTTTCTTAGGCCTGATCACCCTGGGGAATCCGCACTTCTCAGTACCGAGCTGCACCACCCTGTCATTGTTTCAGGCTTAGGTGGAGCAAGGGAACTAGGTAACCAAGAGATAAGGAGATTTTCTTCCAGACGCTGAGAACTCAGGCTTTGTCAAAGCCGAGGAGTGAGGGTCCATCACCCCCTTTTGCTGCAGCCCCCCAAGTCCTTCTTTTGGGGGGCCTCCCAAAGTGATCGTGCCTGTCTTAGGTCGTTCCCCCGTGGGAAATCTTACCCGTCTTTGGCTAACCGACCAAGCTTTTTGGGGTTCAGTTATGAATAAAGCAGCAGAAGCAGCATTCCTGCCAGGAAGATAAGCTTTTGTCTCCTTGCTGGCTTACAGTTCCAAGGGCGTTGCCTTAGCCTTAGCTTGGCGGGGGTTTCAGCCTCTGATACCAGTCAGGGCGGTTCCCAACACCTTCTCATCATCACCCGCAGTGAATAATGCTGTTGAGTATTCTGGAGCAGTGTCATACTGCCCATCAGGTTATGAAGCCACAGTGACAGCCACAGAGGGGAGAGCTGGCCGTGATCTTACTTACGAACATAGCTGGTCACAACGGGACACTGTCCTGAGCCTCATGCAGCAGGAATGGAACCAAGACACTGAGTCCAGTCCTTGGCCTGCTTTCCTTTGGAAAGTGGCCTCTTCCCCCGGGGCCTCAGTTTCTCATCCTGCAGGTCAGACCATTGAAGATGGCTGCATTCAAGATCTCTCAGACCTCCTTGCAGTTAAAAGGTGCCCTCTGTTGTTGAATTCTGCTTCTGGGGACATGGCCAGGTCCAACCCACTATTCTGCTCAGCACCTCCTCCACTCCATCCCCAAAAATCCAAGAACCTGAGTGTGTCTTCACTTCCCATCTCCCCAATCTGCTTCACACAGTGCTGCTCTGGGCAGCCCCTATGAGATGCCAGAAACGCCTCAGGCTCACACCCAGAGGGGCTGGTGTGGCCTTGGGCCGTACTTTCTGCGAGTGCTGCCACCTCCTGGACAGTCTGTCTGCAAGCAGGCAGCTGTGGAGCATACACAGACTGAGCTCCTTCAGCTCCCTGGGACCAGCAATGCATCAAGGCAAGTGCACTTGTTTGTTATTTACACTGTCGTCCCCAGGACCTCATCTGTTACCCTGAACCTTCTTTCTGATGTAATTGAGATTTTTTAAAGTTAGATGCATGAGAGCCCCATGTCTAATCACTCACACGGCGTTCCCAAGCTATAGCTCCCAGCCAAGGTTCCGTGGAGGTAATAAATACCAGACACGAAAACTAGCCCATCAGGCTCTTGGACTAGTGTTCTGGGAGCGGGCGCAGCCTGCAGCTTGGACCTGGCAGGGTATTCTGCTGCCTTGGCTAGTTGATCCTGTGAGTCAGCCCCTGGAAATTCACGGACAGAGAAGCAATAGGCAGTAACACCATCCAATCCACAGCTGTCTCCAGCTCTGCCCTGATTAAATCCGTAATCACCTGCTCACCTGGGAGGCCCTGACCCACACACTTAAAAAGTATGTGTAGTGCAAGATGACAGTCATAGAAATATTAATGTAGTGTTAGAGCTAGAAGGAATGGTGGAGGCCACTTGAGTTCACGGAATGCAGGTGAAAATCCCCCACGAGTAACTCCCCAAGTTCAACCAGCCAGTGAGTGGTCGAGCCCGAGCAAGCGCTGGTGTTGCCTGATCTATGTCCCAGGGCTCGGCCATCACTTACTTACAGCACAGGCCGGGCGAGCAGAGGCAGCAGAAGAGTGCGACCGCTGGGCGAGAAACTTGGACTCTAATCCAATCCTCCTCGCATGGTACTGCTGAGCTTAGTGTCCCGTATGTAAAACGGGTGTGATGTGATCGTGCCCAGAAGGCGGTTGGGGGTACTAAATAAAATAACAAATATAAGGCACTTATTAGCAAAGCCCCTTACAGAGTAAAGGTTAAATATATATATTAGCTTTTATTCTCTGTTTATATACTGATAACCCTGCCCATTTATTTAGCAAAAAACAAGCCAGCACCTCAAAAATAGCCATCACTTAGAAAAAAAGGAGGGCTCACAGTATTCTGTGAGTAAATAGAAGAGGAGCCACCAGGATCCTCATGGAGCAGTTTCCCAAGGAGATCACAGCCCCTCCCGGGTAACAGTCAGCCTGCCCCCCCATGGCGGTACCAGCTCGATGCCCATGAACTCATCAAATTCAAGAAAAGGCATTTACTCATCAAAGAGTTGCATAGCACTTACGACACACCAGGCACTATTCTAAATGTTTTGCAATTAACTCAATTAACCAACCTAACTCAATTCAACGGGACAACTGACGCTGTAAGGAAAGCACGTCCGTGAACCCCCACCACACAGCCACACCTTTGCCTGCATTTACGAGCCCCACCTCCTTTCCTGTCACTGAGAGCCAGCCGCCCCAGCTCCCAGCTGAGGCCACTCCCCCCTCCAATGCTAAATCTGTCCTCTCTCCCCTACTCAACAGCACCGCTGCACAACTGTCCCCTTCTCCACTGTCCTTGGTCAGACTAGATCATTCAAAACAGCATAAAAACATGCTGGTTTTCCCCCCATTGAACGTCAAGGAACATGTATAAAGGACCCATGGACGAAGACAGCACAGAGGGAGAGGATTGAATGTGGGAGGTGGGGGTAGGCAGGGCAGGGGAGAGTAATAGGGGGGTGGGGAATGGGGACGACTGTAACTGAACAACAATAAAAAATTTTTAAAGAAAAATTTAACAAAAGAAAAACAAGCCAACACCAGAAAACCTCTCTTGACTCCACTTACTTCCAACTTCCCCTCCATTTCTCTCTTTTGAGCAGAATTCCCTGAAATAGTTCCCTCTGCTCTCGGCCTCTATTGCTCTTCTCAACACACTCCAGCCAGAGCACCGGGCCCTCTCGCCCCAAAGGTCCGACTCGGTCTCCACCTCCCGGGGTGGATGAGCGTACCCAGCACGGAAGACCCCTCTAACTGGAGCACTTTCTTCCCTCTTCCGGTTTTCTTCTCCCTCTCCAGCTGCTCCTTCTCAGGCTTGTTTGTGGTTCTTCATCATCACCTCAACCTCTAAATGTTGTTGCTCTGAATCAATTTCACTGCCTATCATTGATAAAATAGTGATTTTAAATGCATGTTTATCGATGACCTCTCTCTGATCTCCAGGTTCATTTTTCTAACTCCCCTCAATATTTACCTTTAAAATGTTCAAAAATTAAACTAAAACTTGCCCTCTCATACCCCACATATGATCCATCAGCAGACTGCTGGCTCTAACTTCATCTAAGCGCTTCTTATCTAACAGAGTAAAAGTCAAAACACTTACCGTGATGTTTATGGCCCCACAAAAAAGGCTGTTTGAACTAATCAGTGAATTGAGCAAAGATACCATATGTAAGATTGATATTCAAAATTGAACTGTTTTCTATATACCAACAAGAACAATTGAAAAACTGTTTTTTTAAACACTATTTGTAGTAGCTTCAAAAACGGTGGTACATATAGGTATAAGTTCAGCAAAATATACCCACTGAAAACCACAGACCATTGCTGAGAGAAGTAAAGGAGACTTTAAAATGAATGCAGAGGTGTACTATGTTCATAGTGTGGGAGGCTCAGGGTGGTTAAGGCGCTAATTCTCCCCCACACTGAGCTACATATTCAGTGAAACCTCAGTTAAAAGCTGAGAGGTCTTTTTGGTAGAAACTAACAGGTTCCTAGAATAATAAACAATTTGTGTTCTAGAAAAGAACCTAGCATAGTAAGACAATTTTTAAAAGAGAATAAAGTTGGAAGGCTTTAACTACTGTATTTCAAGACTTACTATAAAGCAATAGCAATCCAGACAATGTGGTATTGGTGAAAAATTGACTTCTAGGTGAATGAAACAGAATAGAGGGCCCAGAAATAATTACGCACTCTGGTAAATTGATTTTCAGCAAAGGTGCCAAGGTCATTCAGTGAGATAATTAGTCTTTTTGACAGATTGTGCTGGAATAGTTACATATCTACAATGCAAAAAAAAATCAACTTTAACCCTCAAACTACACCACGTGCCAAGATTAACTCAAAATGGATCATAAGTCTAGAGGTAAAAATACAAAACTAAAAGAAAAAAGCAAGAAGATAATTCTTAAAATTTGAAAAGTTTCAAGATTTTCTTAGGATGCAAATATTTCTTAGGACACAAAAAGCATTAACTATAAAAAAGGATACATTCTACTCCATCAAAATTGAAAGCATGTACTTTGAAAAATAACATTATAAAAAAGAAAGCGTAAACTACAAACTAGGGAGAAAATTTTCATGCAATACATATATGTGATGAAGGATTTATATCTAGAAAATAGAAAACTTTCAATTCAGTTACAAGGCCAAAAACCTTTTTAAACAGGTAAAATTTTGAACAGATACTTCACAAATGAAGACATATAAATGGCCCAAAGCACATGAAAAGATGTTCAACATTATTAGTCATCAGATTAATGCAAATGAGATACTACTACACGTCCATTAGTGTGGCTTAAATCTCTGACACTGACGATGGTGAGGGCTGAGGAAGGTAAGGAGAAGCCGAACCTTCGCACATCGCTGACAGAGCTGTGACTGGCAGAGCCATGCAGAAAACACTTGGATGGATTCTCTCAAGTCAGACATATGTTTATTCTATGAACCCAGCAATTCCACTTGCAGATATTTATGCAAGATAAGGGAAAATATATGCCCACAGAAAAAGAACTGCACATAAATGTTTATAGCAGATCTACGACTAACAGCCCCAAATTGTCAACCACTCAAATGTCCATCAATAGGTGAAAGGTTAAACAGGTATTGCTCCATATCCATACAGTGGGACCTTTATAATGAGGGAGAGGAGGAATGAACTGCTGGAAGTAGCGACAACATCAGAGCACCTCAGAAACACGATGCTGAGTGAAAAAAGCCCAGGCATAAAAGAGCCCAGACTGTGTGAGTCCATGTACATGAAATCCTGGGAAAAAGCAGACCAACCCCAGATGACCGCGAGTATAGCGGTGCTGCCGGGCCCAAAATGGGGGTTCGCTGTGAGAAAGGGCAAGTCAGCATTTGAGGGCGAGGAAACGGTTCTATGTGTTTATTGTGCTGGTGGCGACATAGTACACGGGTATACATTTGTCAAAACACATTGAGTGGCCCACTGACAATGGATGCACTGTGTTTTAGTTATACCTCGATAAACTTAACTGTAGAAAAACATCTAAAATCCATACTAAGACCCAAAAGGCCCAGCACAGGCTGGCCTGACCATTTCCTCGGATCTCTGCCCCCACTTCCCACTCTGTTCCCTCTGCCCGGAAAGCTGCCTACATGGCCGATCCCGTGATCGGATTCCGCACAGTCCCCAGCCCTTCATTCACAGTGTCACATCTCAGAGAGGTGCTGTGCAACCACACTGACCCCAAACCCTGCCCCCGTGCTTCCTGTGCCCACTGCCTGCTTAGTTCTCCTCTCTAGCCCTCATCACTGTGTGACACGCCGACCTATCTTGGCTATTTTTTGTCTCATCCATGAGAATTTAAGAATTTCAAATTAAGAATATATGTTCCACAAGGACAGATATTTCTGTCTCTCTTGTTCACTGCCATTTCCTTAGTGGCTGAGACAGTGCCTAGGTCTGGTGAAGACGGCCAGCTGTCCCCCAAAGGGTTCCGTTAAATGGACTGGACACTCTAAGTGCCCAGCGAGGGACTGCACTCCCCGGCCCACTTCCCCAGGGGAGGCTCCAGGGCAGTCTCAACAATGGGCGCTACTAGAAGTGACATGTGTCCCCTCTGGGTGCAGGTGGTTAAGAAGTGAGTGGGGTGTGCCTTCATCCCCCTCTCTTCCCTCAGTCGCCAGCGAGAAACGAACGTCTCTGAGCACCTAGTGGGTGGTGCAGCCACAGATGGGAGAGCCTGGCTTCCTGAACCCCCCTGTGGAAGACCACCTGCTGAACAACCCTTGGGACTTTTACAAGGAACAAAAAGTTAACTTCAATTGTTTGAAACCGTAACATTCCTTTACTACAGCAGCTCGCACTAACAACAGACAGAGTCTGCGCTCAACAAATACTTTTGAATGAATGAACAGGTGGCATTGAAAGACAGTACGTAAGTTTGCACTAACTGTGTGACTCAGTGTCACCACACGTGGGAGCGCATGCTGTAAAGCGCACCCGCCACTGGTGACGGCACGTGGACAAGTACTAACAGCTTCGTGATCTAGCCTCTGATTGGTGAAAAAAAGTCATGTGTTAGCTAAATTAAAACTTTGTGTATCGATTACAATTGTTAGTGCACTGAGTGTAGCCTGATAGTGAGATATGGTAAAAATAAAATGTACAATGATAACACTTTCCTATTCTCACTGCTTATGGACCCCATCAGCATAAAACTAAGCAGAAGACCCCATTTAAAGGGAAAAATCTGTATCAGATGGCGATATAAACAGGATTGCCAATGAGTGCACATGCTGACCATGAGTGCTGAGCTCAAGGAGTCCTGTGGGCCCAATGCTCCCTCATTCAAATGCATCCTTGTCATAGCGAGGATCGCCCAATTTGAAAGAACCCCTACCTCCACCCCAGCGTATCCTCAAAGAGGAACCTACTTTGATTCTCTATGGTCTTCTCAGGACTCAAGGATATAAAGGTTAACCAAAGTGATTCTACTGTCCCTTCATTCCCATTTGAAAAGAAAAACAACACTCAGATAACATTTGCACTGCTTCTAGTCCCTGCTGCATTGAGATCACTTTCAATAAAGTCTTCTGAAGTTGAAGTATCTCAGAGAAACTCACTCACACTCCAAAACCAAGCTCCTGGGCAAGAGAGGGCAGCCACGTCTCAGGGGCAGCCCTCTGGAACCCCGTTCTCACCTCCTCCCAACAAAAGCTGCGTGCCAGCCACAGTGGCCAACCGCCTCTCTCGCCCTGTTTGAGGCACAAGGTTGTCTTTATTTCCAATAGAAAGGTAAACAGGAATAACCTGGTGGGGGCAGATTTCTCTCAGAAATTTTGCAAACCTCTTGTGCTCTTTGTCTTTGTCAAATATCTGACATTCAGGAAAGGGCTCCATGAGTCTTAATGGATCAACTTAAGAAAAAGAGATGAGTAAGAGTTTGTTGATATCTTATCATTACCATAAGAAAGAAAATAATTAGTATTAATTATATGGTAGGTGTTAGGAAGTCCTCAGGCTCATCAATAGAGATTTTTTAAGCCTCTCCCTTAACAAAATGAAGTTGCATTAGCAAATTTTGATGTCAGGGATGTTTCATATTTCCTGTGCTTTCCTGTGAAGCCCAGCACAGTTCGGGCTACAGTAGATACTTAGTAAACATATCTGAGTGTATGTGTTCACATTTGTGACTACTCATACTGCTAGACCTCCAGCGGCAGCCCTTAACGCCCACGACCTGGGAGAGCCCACCCATTTACTGGTGATGCATTGGTGCACATTTTCTTCTAACTGTTCATTAAGAGAATTTGTTAGTTAAGATCTCTGGCATTGATCAGAAATGTTAGGGCATAAAGATATTTGTCAAATCTGCTTCCTGGGGTGAAGTACGGGACATGGGCGCCTCAGCCCCCGCCCGGAATGCAAGCACCACCATTGTCTCGAGGCCCATGACAAAGGCACAAACGCGTCCTTAGTTGACACTAACCTTGGAGAGAAAACTCACCTCTGAAATCAAAACTCACAACTCAGGAATGTCTAACAGTCTTGTGGGTGACCATGTCGTTCAAATGTCACCCAGGTCTCATCGACTTGCACATAGAAATCAAGACAAAGACCCAATAACTTGGAGCTCCTGCTCTCCTCTTCCTGCCCACGGAACCTCAATGAACCACCAGCACAGCCATCTCCAGGGATGTCCAGGGCCTCAGAGGGAGATTCACCGCTGCTCAGAGACCCACATGCCAGGCACCGTCACCAAAGAGCATCCCCCCTCGGGTGGTCCTCTTCCCCTTTGAGAGGAACCGGGCTCAAGGATGCCACCAATGAGCCTCCTCACTGCCACCACGGAGATTCCTCTCCACTACCCCAGACTCCACACATCACGTCATCCCTGTTTGCTCCCAGACAGTCTTCAAAATCTCTCCTAAATGTGTCTTATTTTTCTTCTTGCCCTAACTCTTCTCTTCTTAGGAGCCTTTGGCTATTTCTAAAAAGTGGGGCAGGAAACAGGCATGATGGGATCTTTTCCTTTTCTCTCTCCTCTCACAGAAGATTATAAAACCTTCTCACTTTCTTCAGATAAAACAACAGTTCTGCAGTTGACATGGGCCAGGGAAGGGAAAGCAAGCCACTCCACACCCAGTGGCAGCCTCTCCAGGCCACACAGTTACAGGTGCAAATGGAACAGTCACCCATGAAACTTGCATCTGCAAGTGGTGACTCCAGGTATAATTAGGGAAGTCCTAACCTTAGAACGTTGGCCTCCCTGGCAGGATGCTAATCACCCGGGATAGCCAAGGGAAAACTGAGGAGTGTCTACACTTTCAACACCAAGGTCTTATTTCATGGTCATTGCTGAGAAAATAAAGACATCTCATCCTCTTGGACTGGTTGGCTTTCTCATTGCATCTCTGGAGATGGGGCAGGGCTCTTCCTTCAGTTCATCTCCTAAAACCTCCATCCAGGTTCCTCAAGTATCTACAACACTGGCTTTCCCTTCAGCTTGTGGTGCTGCCCAGTCTCTGCCCACTCCCTCCTCGCCCTGTCTTCCCCCCATCCCCTCCCTCTTGCCCTGGCTCCCAGAAGCCTGTTGGTTCTCCATATCCTGGGGAAGCTGCCCCCTCCAGCCTTCCCACCTTCTTCCGCCATCTCCACAGCCCTTTTCCACTGAAACATTTCATTTCTCTCTGTCTCACTGGTTTCACAAGCGTAGTTGGGCCTTTTCTTCTCATTTACTAGAAACACTCAAAAAGTCAACAATGCTTCCAATAAACACCAGGGACTAAACACCCTTTACAGACTGTAGTGCTTTATAAGGCTGGACCATTCTCTTTATAAGGAACAGAGTGCTCCCCTCACTTGCCTCACACCTGCCACCCCTCTGTTTCACCGCTATAGCTTCTGCTCGACTTGGAGCACTCAGGGGTCCCCTGCTGCTTCTCCGCAAATTAAGAGGTGATTTTAAAGGAGGACCTTTGGCCAGAATTCTAGCACCTATGAAGGAAGTTTGGGGGTGACTAAATGCTGCTGTAACAGAGAAGACATGCTCTCATGCATCCGTGCATGCACACACACTCACATGCACACACTGACGTGCACACACATGTGCACCATGGAAAGCCTAGTGGTAGCAGGAGGCTGAAGCCTCCCTGAGCTGGGCTGAGCTCCCAGCTGAGAGAGGACCATCTTTGGTCCCCGACACTTGAAGTCCATCAATATCCGCCCATGCTCCGTGACAAAGAGGAAAGAACATAAGGAAGCACTTCCCTCAGAGTTCTGACATCCTGTCCTGATGCTCCCCAACTTGCCAAAGGAGAAACCATAACATTCAGAGTATTTTTAAATTATCCCCCCCACCAAAAGAAAAAATGTCACCCATGGTGTTTTTCATATGATACACATTCTAACCCTGAGCTTTTCTTTTTCCCCCCCTAGAAAACTAAACTCCAGCTCACAACTTTTTTAGTAGGGGCCACACTCCTAATTTATGATGGTTAGAAAAAATAGGCTCAGAAGCTAGTGCAGAGGTGCCCACAGGCCCTCTCTGGGGCTCTTTCTTCGACAGCACACACCCGGGACAGGCCACCCCCAAGCCAGGGACTAACTCACCACCTCTGCACCTCAGCCATTCAGGAACCAGAAGAAGCCGGCCGTGCACATGTACAGGAGTGGTTCTGCTCAGGAAAATGTGATCTGTGGAAAACCACATGGAAGAAGAGAAAGACAACTTGGCAGAGGCTATTTATGTTACAAAAGTACTCTGCTTTACAAAATGATTCATCGTAGAATTCCCCTAAGCAACAGCACTCCTATTACATTAAAATATGATGCTATTTACCAAAATTCAAATTTTATGCACTGTTTCGAGAACACGTTATTACACGAGGAAATACAGAACTGCCTAAATAAGGCCCCAGTGGCGTCCCTGGGGAAGTCCAATTGTTGAACCAAAGCACAATTTTACATGTTGGTAAAAAGTGCCCCAAAACCTATTCAGAGAGCATTAACTCAATCTGAATGGGTGGATTCTTATTAAAAAACAATAGAAATCCCTCTTGTAAATAACTCAGGTAAATGCCAGTATTTTCCCCTCCCTTTGGAGCCAGAAAGCACATACTCCCAGAAGCAGGTACGAGGTGAGCTTGAGCCCCAGGAAAGGAGGCAGGAGCGGGCCCAGTGCCCCAAGTGGGGTGTTCATTCCAAATGAATTATCCTCCCATCCTTCTCTTCCTCCCTGTGTGGGACACACTTTGTCAAAACAAGGGACAGTGCCAGAGATCCACGGTGGGCAGGACAGCTGCACCTCTCAAAGGCAATACAAGACAGGCTGTGTCTAGAGCTGCCCTGTGCAGCCTGCCTCTGTGTGCTGTCCCTGCCAGAGCACGGACAGAGCTGAGGGCCCAGCACAGAGCCTTCCCTCAGCCAGGGTGTCCACGTGCCTCCCTTCCCCAGAGGTCCTGAGGCCGGGGATAAAGCCTGGGACAGACACCTGCAGACACAACTCATCTTCTCCTTCTACTGTCACCTCGTGTCAACAGCAGCCCCTCCCCTCCCTGCCATCTTTGTAGTCCTGGCACCCATGACACAGGCCTGCTCTGAGAGCTGTCTGTCTCCCAGACCCCCTGAAAGCTCCCTCAGTTCTGGCCTTGAGAGTGATGGCCCGTAGACAGCCTGGCCGCTGCCGGCTCACCAGGCTGCCTTCGTCAGCCGGTGGAACGTGTTGGATTTAATTGTGTTTTTCCCCAGCTTTCTTCTGCTGGTGCAGTGGCTTCTTCACAGTCTCAGTCCCAAAGAAATCTTTTCATTATGGCTCACAGCTGTGATCCCAGGGTTAAAAGAAATTACTCATGAAAGGGCAGCCGGGGGTAGAAAGCAGCAGCCTCAGAAGAGGCGTAGGCTTCCAAGGGAGAGGGGACTTCAAGGATTTATTGACATGAGGCAGATCACAGCTCTGGCTCCAGGCCCAGCTGCTGACATTTGCGATAGATTTAGGCACCGCAGTGTGGCTTGGAATTATTTTTTAACTCAAACTAAGAGGTCGGAGTGAGGTGGTCTGATCTTCTCATGGTGGTTTTGCTGATGCCTGGGCAAAATTAAGAGGGAAAAATGAGTCCTGGCCAGTGTGGCTCAGTTAGTTGGAGCATCATCCCGTGGAGTGACTCCTGGCAGGGCACAATCATACCTAGATTTCATGTTCTTCTATCCCCGGTCAGGGCGTGTATGGCAGGCAACCATTCTATGTTTCTCTCTGCCTCCTCTCTCTAAAAGCAGTGAGAAAATGTCCTCGGGTGAAGACTAAAAAAAAAAAGAGGGAACAATGGGAATTGTTTCTTCTCCCCTCTTTGCTAGTTCCCCACCCTCCTCCCCTCTTTCCTCTCCATTCTAATCTCTTCTTGAAACTTGGCTTCTGATTTGTCTTCCCCTGGCTTCTCCATTCTTATCTCCTCCCATTCCTCACAGGAACTTCTCTGGAGCAGCCCCAGAGGAAGGACAGAGCAGAGCCACTCACAGCTAGAAGACGAGGGTGGCCGGGTCTCACACCACCCTCAGGCCTGGCCTGCCTCTTGGCCCAGCACCCTGGCCAGCACCCAGATCCAGGCAGGGAGAGCCCAGCACACGAGACAGTGGACCCGAGCTGCTTGCTGTGTGGTGCTGCTCCTTTTTTTTTTCTTCAGAGTTTGTCCTAATGGTGTGGTAACTCCCAGAGTAAACACCAAGGACACGGATGTTCCCATTTCACAGAGGAGCCCGCACACCTCCTTAGGAAATGTTCACAGAGCCGGCAGGCCCGACCACCCAGGAGGAGAGCCCAGCACAGTGTTAGAGCTGGTCTGTCTGACTTGAAACCCTAAAGGCCGAGGTCAGAGCAAAGGAGACTTTCGAGCTAAGTGACTGCAGCCCCCTTACTTTCCAAGGGCAAGCTGAGGTTCAGAAAGGAAGAGAGGCTTCTCCAAGTTCACACGGTGCTTCGGAGGCAAGGCTAAGCCAGAGCCACACCCACTCCTCCTACCCAGGGAGAGGGACGCTCGTCATTTGTCCACGTCCCGCCACTCTTTGAGCAACGTGGAGGGCCCCACTGTGGCCAACAGTATAAAAGGAGCCACTGTTGACTGAGTGACTGCTGATGCCAGGCATTGGGCCTGTGGCGGGACGTCAAATGTTCTACCACTCACTGTGCTGCGAGCTGTGTTTTGTTATCATATTTTAAGTAATTTTTAATTTTTTAGAAACAGCTGATGTACAATATTATATTAGTTTCAGATGTACAACCCAGTGATTAATCATTTGTGTGACTTATGAAATAATCGTCCCAATAAAACTGGTGCCCGTCGGACACACACAGTGATCACGGCATTGCTGACTCTGCTCCTGAGCTGCACTTACATCCCCGGGACCCTTCTGTTAACTTCCGGTCTGTCCTTCTCATCCCTCCACCTCTTCCACCCAAACCCCCAACCCCCTCCCACCGGGCACCCGCCATCAAAGTGTCCTCTGTCTCTATGAGTCTATTTCCACTCTGCTTGTTCATTTGTTCTCTTTTGTTTTGTTTTGTTTTGTTTTAGATTCTACATATAAGTGAAATCATGTGGCACTTGTCTTCCTCTGTCTGACCTACTTCACACAGCACAACACAGCTAGGCCCACCCATGCTGTCACAGATGGCAAGATTTCAATTTTTTATGGCTGAGTCATATCCCATTGTATTATATGCACCACTTTCTTTTCGATCCATTCATCTATTGACGGACACTTAGGTTGCTTCCCTGTCTTAGGTATTGTAAACAATGCAGCAATGGACATATGGGTGCATATGTCTTTTTAGCGTAGTGCTTTGGGTTTCTTCAAATAAATACCTGGAATCAGAATTGCTGGGTCCCTCTTTGTCTCTTTTTCAGTTTTCAACACTGAGGCTCAAAGCTGTCAAGTGACTTGTCCAAAATCAAAGCTAATGGAATTCAACCCCGTCCGATCTGTCTCATGACAATTCTCATCCTGATCACGGGACTGAGGACAGCACTACTGCTCTCCATAAAAGGAATGTCACAGGAGAATGCTGGCCTCTCAGATCCAGCCACTCACCCCTGAGAACAGCCAGGCTCAGTCATATTTAGAATCCAAGGCACTGTGCTCAGTGGGGAGTGACAACTTACTCCAAGCAAGCTTAGTCCCCTGTTCCTGGGATCTTGCTTTTGATTGTCAGGGGAGAAGGGCTAAGTGGGTCAGGGTGTACACCTTCTAGCTGAGCTGCTAATGAAAATTCCTTTTCAAGCTGCATTTTGATGGCTCTCAGTGGACTGATTTATAGAATGGTGGATTTCTAGAGGATCCTGAGAATTTGGCAAGAGCTACTGAGGCTTTTATCCAGATTTCTGGTGCACTGACCGAGATTTCATGCTATGCTCACTGCTGTGGAGGACCTAAGCACACTGTGTCCCTCCTCTGTCCGGGGAAAGAGAGCCTAGGACAGGGCTGTAGGTGACTCCTGTGGAGGGCTCCCCTGCTCTGGGCCCCTGGAGCAGCAAGCCCCGACCCCTGACAGAGCTGAGAGCCACTGTCCTCTCAACAAGTTGGGCCACTGGATAAATATTTGAGAGCCCATAGGAAAATTGGTGACTATGTGGGGAAGGAGAAAAGAAAATATTTTCAAATGCCTTCTCCTCTCTTCCCATTTCAGTTTTCACCAAAAGTGAACATGCATCAGGACCTCCTGGGAAACTTGTTTTCTGGGTCCTGTTCGTCCAGCGATGTAACACGGCAGGTCTGGGGTGAGTCCAGAAAGCAGCACTTCCCTACATGTTCCGGGGGATTCTGACCATGGGTCCTAGGAGCCCCCGTGTGAAGACCACCTGGAGTGCTTCGGGCAGGGTGGGCTGTGTGTTGCTGGGTTGGCAGGGGGTGGGGAAGAGCAGGCAGTGGAGAGGGCGCCAGCCCAGCTGTCAGGAGACCTGGGTTTCCACTCGGCCACGCCACTCACTGGTAAGGTGGGGCCTCAGAGAAGGGGAACAGGAGCTCAGGGGAGTTGTTTGTATTCCCTCGGAGGGTATTTGTCCCCACAGCTGTGAAATTTATGATGGGACTGAGTGGCTCTGGGCACAAGCAGCCCACTCCAGACAACCACAGGAGTCATTTCTGGAGCTGGTGGCTATGGGCAAGCCAGGTTAGGGAGAGGGAGGAAGGGGAAGCCAAACATAGAGTGATTTTATGTGATGTGTGCTTCCTGTTTATTACCTCATCCAGTCTCACAGCGACCTGCGACTATGGACTGAGTGTTGGTGTCCCCGCTAAAACCCAGTGCAGTGGTATTTGAAGGTGGCTCCCTGGGAGGCGATTGGGTTAAGAGGTGAAGCCCCCATAAATGGCATTAGTGCTCTAATAAGAAGAGAGACAAAAGAGATTATCTCTCTCTACCAGGTGATGACACAGCAAGAAGACAGCCATCTGTCAACCAGAAACAGGGTCCTCACCAAACCCAGAGTCTGCTGGGACCCTGATCATGGGCCTCTTGGCCTCACAAACTACAATAAATAAATTTCTGTTGTTTAAGCCAATCCATCTCTGGTATCGTGAGATGATAGAAAATGTGTGTACTG
Source organism: Phyllostomus hastatus (assembly GCF_019186645.2). Classification (NCBI taxonomy): domain Eukaryota; kingdom Metazoa; phylum Chordata; class Mammalia; order Chiroptera; family Phyllostomidae; genus Phyllostomus; species Phyllostomus hastatus. The sequence goes on along the minus strand of NW_025333999.1, from coordinate 7,961,409 downwards.
GGTCTCTGCCCAGTTCCTGGCACAGAGCTTTAAAACCCTTGTAGTTTCCTGAGGAATAAGAGCACTGTGCGCTCTTTTGTTCTAATATGTGGTTTTTGCTCCTGGTTCCTAACACTCAGCCCCTGAATCTCCTGGAATTTCCTAGGTGATGATAGTATTCTGTGTCCTAATGCAGTGACCTTGCATGGACTCTTGGACAGGGGCTGGTCAGCAGAAAGACCAAGGCATGATTTAAAGCTTGGAATTTTCACCCCCACCTATCCATTCTTCAGAGAGGGCAGAGGGGCTAGAAACGGAGTCCATACGGCCATGCCTCCCTCTGTAATGGAGCCTCCATAAAGCCCCCAGAGCGCACATCCAGAGAGCGCCCGAGCACATCCATGCACCAAGAAGGGAACTCACCCCAGCACCACAGGGACAGAAGGCCCTGCCTGCACCTGGGACCCTCCCAGACCTCACCTTGTGTATCTTAATCTGGCTAGTCATCTGTATCTCTCATCATATTCTTTAATAAACTAGTAAATGTAAGCAGGCATTTCCCTGAGTCCTGTGAGCTGCTCTAGCAAATAATCCAATGGAAGGGGGGAGGAGCAAGGGAATCTCGGATTTGGAGCTGAGCTGGGCAGAAGCTGCAAGTAACCTGGGGACCCACCACTTGCGATGGTATCTGAAGGGAAGGCAGTCTCGTGGGGCTGAGCTCTTAACCTGTAAGATCCGACATCATCTCCAGGTAGACAGAGCCCACCTGAGTTAAACCGTAGGCCCCCCAGGGTGGTGTGGAATTGCTTGGTGTGAGAAACCTTGCACACACACCTGGTGTCAGAAGTGTTGTGAGTGTGGCAGCAGTATCAAAGTGGAGGAGAAGTACCTTTACGGGCCGTTCTGCCGTAGTGGACCAAACTGCCTATGACAGGTAGGGGTTGCTGCCGGTGTTTTACTTATGAGGGAACGGAAACTCAAGAAATTGACTTGAGGTCACAGAGCTGGTAAGCACAAAGCTGGAATCCAACCCCAGGCCCGATTTCAAGTTCAAATAGTTTTAGGACAGTTGTTTTTTCCTTGATGCCTTCGGAGACATTTCCCGGGCATTGACGAGAGGCCGGATGCTGCTCTACGTGCTGAACATACAGCACTGCGTATGATGGAGCCCTTGCTTTAACAGAACTTCCTCGTGTGGGAAGACAGAGCATAAAGAAGTAAACACAATAATGAAGATGGGTGCAGCTAGTAATAAAGGTGACTTATTTAAAAAACGATATTTTTCACTGTGAGTGATGTATAAGCTGAAATCTAAACAGCAAGACAAGCTAGCCACGCCAAAGCAAAGGGAAGGGTGCACCAGGGAAGGGATCAGACAGCACACAAACCCTCCTCAGGAAACCTACGGGTTCACTGGGACAGAAAAGGCCAGTGCGGCCAGACCACAGCAAGTGAGGGAGAGAGAACTGGTGAAGGAGGCAGAGGATCCGGGCAAGGACAAGCCCACCCGGGCTGTGGAGCTGGGGTCTTAGTCCACCCGAGTCAGGGAGCGGACAGAAGGCTGGGGGCAAGGGGACAGCACAATCAAAATGATCTCTGAAAAGCTCACTCTGACTCCTGTGTGGGTGCTGACAGAAGAACAAAAATCAAATTTGGGAGACAAGGCAGGAGAAGTACCTTTACGGGCCTTTACGAGGCTAGAGAAGCAGCCCGGGCAAAAGCAGCAAGTGCTGTCTGAGAAAGCACGACTTCTCTGTTCCGCCAACGTCTCCGTCCAGCACTGCACCACCGCGCCTCCTCCCTCGGCTGTGCGTGGGGTCAGCAGTTCTCCAGCGTGGAGTGAGGACCCCGAGCCACCCCAAGACTCTCTCAAGGTGGCCTGAGAGGTCATCATTTTTCCAAATACAGACCTGCGTGAGCCTGGGTTTTCTTCACATACTTCAAGCACAACAACATACCGCAACAGATTGCCGCTGGAAGTAGCTTCAAGAATCTGGCTGTCTTCCATGAAGCCACACATGACAGTGATTTGCAAGAGTGCAAAATAAAGCTCCTCTTCTCACCACATTTCTTGTGTACTTTGGAAAGTATTGCTATTTTTCATGAAGAAAAGTGTGTTATTATGTTAACATGCAAGTGATTTATTGCTGTTATTTTTAAATGAATTAATATTTTTCTGACTCCTCAGTTTTAATTTCTAATATAATACATACTGACATAATCAGCATAAAACAAAAGTCTTTTGGATACTCGGTAATTTCTAAGAATGTAAAGGGGTACTGAGCCATTAGAGCCACTATCTTAATGATCTAAGTGACCCTGCACGAGCAAGGGGGTGACCAGGGGAATCAGACAGCCAACCCCTGTGAGAGACACCTCTGGGCACCTCTTCACCTTTCCCCAATTGATGGGCCGCTCCACCCCAGCCAGGGCGGTGGAGTGCCTGCAGAGCTGCTGCAGCGTGTGGAGGGGAGTGCAGCAGCCAGCTTTGCACAGCAGCAGCAGCAGCAGCAACATGCTGGGGTAGGGGGCTGTGCTGGCCCCTCCCTGCAAGGCCAGCATATGCTCAGTCACATGGCTCAGCAAACCAGGAAAGGAATTGCTGCCTTCTGTAAGGTGCCCGATACCCTGTGCAAGGGCGTCTGCACTGCTGGATGATAATGAACCCTCAGGGCATTTGCTACCACTTAAACATTTCTGAGGTGCGTGCTGAGCATGTAATTGCTGTGCTGGGGAAGGCAAAGGGCCGAACACTACATGCAACTGGATGCAGCAGGGAGTAGCCACTCCCTTGTCACCCTAGTCTGGCAGGTTTGCAAAAGGCAGGGCTTCCAAGGATGCCAAACAGTGTCTGCATGTGGCTTCTGATCTGGCCAGAGTTGGGGGCAGAAGTTGGGGTGTCTGCTAGGTGGAGGTCTGCATTGCCCAGTCAGCCTTCAAAGAAGCTCAGTTCAGTTTTTTGGACCAAGAAACAAAATCCTAACATGTTAGAGCCAGAAATCATCCTGCTTAGCCTTTGCCAAAATGTTGTCCTTGTATCATCAATCCACCCAGAGGCACCATGGGGGGGGAAATGTTCTGGGGTAGAGAAGTTTTAGAAGAAGTAATCTATATCCATTCTCCAGTGGGAGACTCTGTGCACATTAACATAGTGAAATCTCTAAAAACTGCTGCAGTGAAGAATTCCGCTTAACTTGGTCCTGATACTGATGCTCTAAGGAAGAAAATTCATTGCCCAAGGTCATACAACAAAATTCAGAATTAAAACCCAGGTCCTTTGACACCAACCAAGTACCCTTTTCCCACACCGCAATAAAAGGAGATCCATGTGGCAGATTTCCCAAGGCCTTCTACTACTGAGATTAAAAACAGGTCAAGGCTAACCCACCGGCTTAGATCACCCAAATAGTCTCTCCATAGGCACTTTTCAGGTGTCTGTCGTCTATGAAGGAGATAGGAGTAAGAGGAAGAAAATGGGGAAGGAACTGAGGAAAAGGTCTACCTCCGCCATTGCCCTCTAGTCCAGATGGAGACTGCATATGGGTACAAGCAAATTTTGCCTGTAAGAACAACTGAGATTGATTCACCAACATGCACTCATCAGAAACAGTCTGGGAAGGGATGATTTGATTATGTCGTGAATTAAAGTTTTGCAAATATGCATTTAATTTAGAATTAATGGTATGCATGTCTTGTGAATTAATTGACAAAAAATAATTATTAAACACAAATTCACTGATGTTTGACAAGTAGGTAGTAAATACCCATTTTGCACATGGCAGTTAATTGCCAATAAATGTTTCTTTCAATCACCAGCTGGTTTTAATTTAACAAATAGATGGTTGTCTGTTGAAATCGGAATGGAGAATTGGGAAACCTTCGTGGATAGCAGGGCTCAGCACCACTTGCTGTCTGCTCTGGCAACTGTGTGGATAAAAAAGTTCCAGAACAGTCTCTGGGAGCCTGCCTCCACCCCCACCTGCAACCCAGCATGATTTCCAACAGTCCAACTCCAAGCAGTCAAGGGGCAGGCGAATGAAACAACTGGACTTCAGTGTGGTGCCCTTGCTGCCAGGTGCTTCCTTCCCCCACTGTTGCTCCAGCAAACCACTAAGACAGCAAGCCTGCCCTCAGACCTCACTTCTTCCTGTAGCCACCTCAGATGCCTTTAGACCAAGTTCGTTTCCACCAGCCAGGTGCTCCTGCCACACTGCCTGCCCCTTTCACGACATTTGTAACTGCACTAAAACCTGCAAATTCCTAAAAGGCAGGTTCTTGGCACGGAGCATAAGCAACTATAAAAGCAATGACAACAACATAGCAAGGCTGCTATTCACCTTCCCAGCATGCATTTGTTCCTTTATGTTTATAACAGCCTGAATTTTACTGACACCTGTAAGACTACATTTCCCAGCCTCCTCTGCAGCCAGGAGTGACCATGTGATTAAATACTGGCCAATGAAATAGAAGCATGGTATTGTGAACAGGCTCAAAGGGAGCTGACTCAGCTGACAGGTGGTCTTTTTTGCCTTCTCCGTGCACCCCACCCCCACCTCCCACCACACACATCTGTGCAGTTCAGAATATGGACGTGTTAGATCTCCAGCAGCTTCGTGGACTATGATGTGAACTTCAGGATAGAAGCCACATACTGAGGATGTCAGGGCCAAAACAGAGGAAAAGCCTGCATCCCTACTGACGTTTGGCACCACCACTTCATTCTAGGATTGCCTGTGTCCACATTCTTTTTACAAGAGAAAATCAACCCAAGAGTTTTAAAGTTCCTGTTATTTAGTCAGATATAGCTGGACTCCCAGCAAAGGCAAATAATAGCCAGAATCATTTATGAGTGCTTACATTGTGTGGCTATCTCTATTTTAGAGGTGGAAAAAAATGAGGCCACAGACATTGAGTAGCAAGTCCAAGGTCAGGTTTAAAATTGCACTTATATCTGTCTGATCCCAGGATTGGAATTCTTTTTCACAAGCACAGCCTCTCAAAGGGCCAACCCAGCAGCTGTTCAGAGGACCCACAGCCTGGGAATGGTGCTAGGACAAGCTCAGCCTCTAATGGTCCCTGGACAAATCCTGTCACCTCTCTGTGACTCAGTTTCCTCACCAGTAAAATGATAATGTCAACTACGCTCTGCCGAGCACCTTCTATGGGCCAGGATCTCTCACAAGCATCTAACAGGCGTTAGTTCCGCCAGTGCCACAGCAACCCCGTGGATTGATAACTTTGCTCACTTTATAGATGAGGAACCTGAGGCTCATCCAGAAGTTAAGTAACTTGCTCAGGATCACAGCAGCAGCAAATGTGGATAAAGGAAAGGTAAAGGACCCAGGCCCATCTGCCTGTCTAGCTATAATCCACCCTGGGGTCTCCCTCTCACACTCCCCACAGCATCCTGGTACACACAAGGACACAGAAGTTCCAACTGCTAAGTCATAAGCCAGGATTCAAAACTAGCTCTACCTAACACCAAAGTCAAATACTTCCCTGACTCTGTGAGCACCTGAGATGGAGACTGTGCCACATTCAACCAGCTCTAAGTCCTGTGCTGGCTCAGCTATGCAACTGAAGGAAAACGCAGTGAAGCCAGCGCCAGGTGTGAGAGAGCACGAGAGAGGGGAGCCCTCCCCCCAACACCAGAGCCCTTGACGAGCTCCCTGAGCACAGGGCCACCTCGGCTCACCTGTGGCTGTCTGGGAGCGAGCCTGGCACTCCATGAGCGCTTAGAGATCTTGTGAGTGTCCTGTGGCCACTGTAACAATGACCCCAAACCTGCGTTGGCTTAACAACAGAAACGCATTCCCTCTCAGTTCTAGAGGCCAGAAGTTTGAAACCAAGGTGTCGGCAGGATCAGGCTTCTTCTGACGGCTCTGGGGGGAAATCCACCCTGCCTGTTCCTAGCTCCCAGCCAGCCTTGGTGTCCCTTGTCCTGTGGATGCACCACTCTGATCTCTGCCTCCCTTGTCCCACGGTACTCTCCTTGTGGGCATCTTGGCTGTCCTCTCCTCTCTTCAGAAGGATTCCCATGGATTCAGGTCCTCTCTAATGCACTATCCTTTTAACCTGATTATGTATCAAAGACTGTATTTCCAAATCAAGTGACATTCACAGGGTCTGAGGTTAGCACATCAACACATATTGTTGGAGAACACAATTCAACCCACTACAGACTGTTGGCTGAATTGAATGGAACATGTTGACTCTGCAAAGAAATTACTTACTGCGAGGAACCACAAGTGAGGCTAGCCACCGTAGCGCTAAAGTGGGAGTGTCTCCCCCACAAAAAGTGTGCGTGTGTGCCCAGGTGTTCCCTGGGGCCTACCAGAACATGGAGTCCCGCCCTTGGAGACTGACTCCTTGGAGAGGCCCCTGAGAGGATAGCCTGTACGTTAACTGTCACTCACACTGAACTCGAACCCATCAGGGTGCACTTGTAGGGCGGAGGGCAGCAAGAGGGCACGAGTGGGCCGGGGAAGCACAGGACGGCTGCTGGCATGCAGAGGGCCGCCCCCGTGACGCTCGTCCACGCGGGCGTGGTAGGGTGGGGAGGTAGCACAGGAGGGAGGAAGGAGCCTGAGAAGGAAAGGAGGAGAAGAATTATTTCCCTGGGTGAGCGGTTGGGCTCAGTGACTTTTAAGATTCCAAAACCCCTTGGAGCCCTGGCCAGTGTGGCTCAGTTGGTTGGAGCGTCATCCCATAAGTGAAAGGTTGAGGGTTTGATTCCCAGTCAGGGCATATGCCTAGGTTATAGGTTTGGTCCCCTGTCTGGGCACATATGGAAGGCAACCCATTGATGCTTCTCTCTCGCATCGATATTTCTCTCTCTCTTCCTCTCTATTTAAAAACCAATGAAGAAAATGTCCTCAGGTGAGGATTAAAATGAAATAAAATAAAATAAAATTCTAAAATCCCTTTGAAATGCTGAGACTCTCTAACCTCTCATCTTCCTGAAAACAGGTGCTAAGGAGTGGTGGCCCACCCCTAAGTCACATGTGGTCAGAAGTGAGGGTGACGTGGTCAGGAGGGAGAGGTGGGAACATGTCCAGGAGAGGGTTAAGGAGGGCAATGCAGGGATTCCAGTCCCAGCCCTGCCCCATGGCAGCAGGGAGACCCTACAGAGTCAGCTGCTTCCCCAAACCTGCCTCCTGGCGGTGAACCTGGGAGCCTTGGGCTAGGCCGTCGAGGCCTCTCCCAGGTCTGAGCAGGCTTCCAGACTGTCTCACACCTCCCCCCCTGGCCAGGGGCAGGCCCTGAGGCTGTAATGTAGTTACTCTCCCTTACGCACTCAGGAAAAGTGGCTGTGAAGTCAGAGCTTCTCCAAGAGGGAGATAGAAAAGAAAAATGAGAGAAAATGAGCACATGAGTGAGCCTCAGAAATTTACCTCAAGTCTTGGGGAGGGCAGCAGTGAGGGGCTCCATCAGGACGGTGGTCTCGGCAGGCAGAGAGGAAGTGGGTCCGATGAACCTGACAGGGAGCCCAGCTCTGCACACTGCGCAGTCCACACCCGGAGCGACCGACTGACCTCTCCCTGTCCACAGCCCATCACGTGCGGTAGGTGTTTCTGGTCCGTGCCATTAGGCCTCTGGGTTACTGTTTTAAATCTGAGTTACCACAACAAATTTACTGTGCTTGGCCCTCCTCAAGGAGCTCTGAGGACTCACTGTCACTCACACGTCCTCCTCACTTGCCTCTCCTGAGCCACGCTGACAGAAGTGGAGACGCCCACACCTGTCCGGAGGCTCCGGCATCCCAGGACTCAGAGCGGGCACCCAGAGTGCCCCTGGGCTCACTCGTCATGCTCCTCGGTTCTAGGGCATCTAAGCCAGACAGCCTGTACCTTGCCCTTTGGGAGAGAAGGCACTAGAAGCCAAAATAGTAAAAGATCTGCCACTTACTGAGTCCACTCCATGTGCCAAGCACTGTGTTAAGCTAAACCACGCGGAGTCCCCTGCAGGGATTTAAAAGCAAGCAGGATGCGGACATCTGCAGGGGGTGCCCTGCTTTGTCTCTGAGCTTGGGAAACGTGCACTGCCCAGTGCAGGGCGGGGAAGGAGGGAAGGGCAGCGATAGCGGTCACCTGGAACTAGACCGCCACCACCACACGAGGGTTGCACCTTGAGGCCATGCACAGGGCACAGAGAGAGAGCCCTCCCTGGGTCCAGGAAGGTGGCATGCAGGGTCCAGGCAAACAATGACACGCTGCAGTAGGTGCCAACAGTGGGGTCTGCAAGTATCCCCATTTTCCCCAGAGCCCAAAAGATCGGGCAGTTTTCTGGATCATAGGATTTGGGGAGTGTTTGCCAGTCTTCAGGTTGAGCCATCTAGTTTTCTTGATCCCTTTGCTGGACTTCATGCATATACACATTTATTTCACCAACTCCAAAAGCACTTCGCCTCAAAAGAGCTAAACATTAAATATATTGGCTCAACAAATGCTATTTCAAAAATACATGGGAACCACCATAAAGAAATTTACTTTCTAAAGGAGACTTTCCCACCTTTTCTCAAACATTTACTCCGCTCTTACTGTCAGTCATTCTTCCACACAGTATACAGATATGTCACCATGAAACTCCTGGAAGTAGGTGCTGTGACTGTCCCCGTTTTACATACAAGGAAACTGAGGTACAAAAAGGTTAAATAATTTGCCCAAGGACGCAGGCATTAGGTGGCAGAGCTGGGGTTTGAACCCTGGCAGTTTGTTTCTGGACTCTGTGTGCTTCGCTGCTGTTCTCATAAAACCCAATTGGCAGTCTCTGCCCTCCTTATCCTGAGCTCCGCTTTGCATAAGTGACCTTTATCCCCAGTTTTTCCCCCAGCTCCTGGTAAGCGAGTCCAGTGCGGAGCTGCTGGGGCGGAGCTGCTGGGGCGGGGTGGGGCGGGGCGGGGCGGGGCGGGGGTGGGGCCAGGCAGGCGCAGGGTATGATGTGAGACCAGACAGGTGAGGGGCTTTCTCCCTGTGAGGTGCTGAAAAGGCCCCCCTCACTGTGTCCACTCCCGCACTTGAGCATCGCTTCTGTCCCGGAGGGACTTCATCTCAGGAAAGGATTCCTCATCCTCCTCGTCTGCCATTGATAATCTAAAAAATTCCCCATATGCCTTTTTCTTGGAACTGGAGCATGTCCACTTTTTCTTTTTCCTCATCTCTGCCAAGTGGCTCCAAAAGACGTTCTCCAGGGGGTGTTTGGAGCTCTGCACAGGTGTCGTGATGCTTTCTTTCCGCCCTTTTCCCAGGCAGACGGGCTGCCTGTACTCTGATACTTTTTATAACTCTCCCCAGAAGCCTGTTAAATATGCTCCATGTGCATCTCTGCTCTGCCATTTCCCCGCCACCCCCGGTAATGCAGTCTAAGAAGCGGTATCTGGAATGCTTCCTTTGTTGATTCTGCATCTCCCCTTCTGGGTTTGTAATCTCTCTCCCTGTCCCTGCCCCACAAGTCTGGACCAGGGCAGTCAGCCTGACACCTCGCGGCGCTGCACGCAGGAGCACAACCCGGGATTCAATCATCTGTCATTGCTCCTGCTTACTTCCTTTCCAGCCCAGCGGGCTGGGACAGTCAGGCTGACTGCCTGGGGTCTTTTCCAAGCCAAATGTTCTCTTCTTTCGGGCTCTATGATATTAAAGACAGGAAGTACATTGCTTTCCGGTCTTCTAAAAAACGGATAAACCTGGTTTCCGGGATCCCTTCCAGGGAGCTGGGCTGCCTTTATCAGCAGTTCGCAGCTGGCGTCCTGCACAGCAGCGTCCGCAGCATGGGTCTGCACGTTCTGCAAGCGAGGCGCCCCTTGCTGTAACCACTTTGGGGAAAGCTGGTAAGAGAAGGCGGTGCTTCTCACTGCAGGGCCTGGGAGCCTTCGATCCTGAGCAGGCATCCTAACACCCTGAGGAGTAGTCGAGGAATGGCCTGACACCCGTTTCTGTGCCCACACCTTTGGAGGAACCCTACTAACTTCTCCCACAAGGAGAGTCCCTTAGATGCCACCGTTTGGGAATTCTGTGACCACGCCCTTGGTCCTCTCCCTCTCTCTCCCACCCCAGTGAACACTCCAGCCAAATCCCCATTGTGTGGAGCTAAGACTAGAAGCTTCCCCTGGAACAGGGAGATCCTGCAATTCACCACCAGAAGGAAACAGATCCCCCCAACAAAATGGGCACAGAGGCCGCCACCTAGTAAGACATCCTCTTGAAGATGTTTTCATGGATGTTACAACTACCTTTCCTCCAACCATGTGAGAGAGGAGGCTGGCATTAAGGTACACACAACCTTTTCTGACTGCACACTGCAGCATATACACACACACACATGCACACACAATACTCATACAAAACACACACACACACACACACACACACACACACACACGGGACTTTCAGAGTGCAGTTAGCTTCTCAGAGAAAGGCAGGTGACTCCCCCAGAGGTGCCTGAAAACTAGAGCAATTTGACATCTGCAAGAAAAAGAAAGGCTTTTAGTCATGGAAATACATATGTGGATATTGAGTCATTCACTTAAAAACACCTGCTTTAAAAATATCTCTTGGGGAGAACTTCCATCTATATTAGAATTCATAAAACAAAAACACTCTGAATGTGTTATTAAAATGTTAACATCAGAAACATTCTGGGAGAAGCCAGAGAGACTCCAGTTACCCAAAGAGGCTTCAAGGAGAGAAATCCCTGAGCAATTACAATCCTCAGCAAGCCTTTGTTTATATAGATAAAAACACAGCAATTGCTGGAAGATCATAGATACTGAGTTTCAGATTGCTGGGAAGAATCATTGGCTCGAGTAGCAGCAGGAGAAGGAAAGGGGAGGCAGGAAGAAACGAACCTGAGCTGAGAATTTCTGCACAAGGTGCCAAAAAAAACTAGAAGGGGCAGTGCCATGCTGCCACATGAAGCCCCTCTCCCCATGGCCGGTGGACCCGAAGCTGTCCCCAGCACAGAAATCAAGTCTTCGAGAAGCTCATGTGCCTATTTCCATGCAGAAGTCTGGCTGCAAAGGACGCGTGCTTGCTGCCTCTCCCACAGTGCTCAGTGGAAAGGGTCTGCCACCTGGCATCGGAAACCCAGCACCTCTGCTCCTACGTGCAATGTGTCACCGGGTGAAATGATGTTGGGGACAGTGCCAGCACAAGGCGAGGGCCTGGTATTGGGTGCATTTGAGAGGCCCTTCATCCTTGCTTTTAACTGTCCATTTTCAGATTTGCCTACCTTCATCTGGAGGGGCTGGTACAGGAGTTTACTCTAATCCATGAAAGGTGGAATCGAATGGTTGCAGGAAGAAAACTGGTCTAAGAATCTTTATTGCCGTTCTGGTATGATCCTGTCACAGCTGTTTACATCTGTCTAAGAAACACGACTGGCCATGATGCAAAGGCAACCTGGAGATGATCTGGTTCGCCCTCACATTCATCAGTCAGTGAGGCAGAGAGAGGCCCGAGGAGCACAGGGAGCCACCCCACTCGGCACAGCTTCTCTGGCATGGAAGCACCACAAGGCGCCGGGGCTTCCCAACAAGTCCCCCGAGGGGAGGATGCAGGATGCAGGAGGACCTGGAGGATGGGCCTTCCTGGGGTTTTAGGAGATACACTAATGGCATTTGGCCAAACTGCTGGGAGTATCCAGGAGTGGCTTCTGTGAGGGACAGTATGAGTCTGTAATTCATCAGCCCAAACCCCAGTGATGAAGGAGAGTTTCTTCTGGCCTGTTTGTTAGCTGGAATGGCAGGGGTTTGGGTTCCAGACACCCCTCTGACCACCACCTTTCTGTCCTATGCCATAGCTCCAAAGGAAAGCCCTGTCTATGACCCACTACTAGTTATGGCCTCAGAGCCCCCCAAGGTTAGAGCACCAGGCTCTTGGAAACCCAAGTACAGCATAAAACATAGGCTCACTCAGCAATCAGCTTGTTCCGATAGACTACAGTATATAAGTAAAGGCAAAACCCCCAATGTTTGTTGAGGCCCCAAGATCCATAATACAAGGAACACACAAATACCTTTTATTTAAAATGAACGTGAAAGATTAGAAGGTACAGCTGTGTCTAGGGATGGTCGTAGAGTGGAGGGGCCAAACAGAGGTCAGTCTCAAAAAATTACCTGACTTCTAATACGCAAAACATTGTAGTGAACAGCCTAGCCAAGGGCTTTAGAAGATAAGAGTTTTGTATATGAGTTTAATAAAAACATGACCATTTAGAAAAAAAAGAGTTAATGAGATAATAATGTCTATATAAATTGAAAAACAAGAGCCCAACTAGAGTACGTAAATCTACTGCTAGTGTTTTCTGGCTTCATTTCCATCAGTCTTTTCTTTATTTTAATTATATTTTATTGATTATGCTATTACAGTTGTTCTGATTTTTCCCCCTTTGCCCTCCCTCCACGCAGCACCTGCCACTCCCTCAGGCAATCCCCCACCATTGCTCATGTCCATGGGTCATTCATATAAGTTCTTTGGCTTCCCCATTTCCTATGCTGTACTTTACCTCCCCATGGCTGTTCTCTAACTACCTATTTGTACTTCTTAATCCCCTCACCTCTTCACCCATTCCCCCACAACCCCCTCCCATTTGGCAACCATCAAATCGCTCTCTGTATCCATGATTCTGTTTCTGTTCTTCTTGTTTGCTTAATTCATTTTTTAGATACAATTGTTGATAGATTTGTATTTTTTGCTGTTTTATTGTTCATAGTTTTGGTCTTTTTTTTCTTAAATAAGTCCCTTTAATATTTCATATAATAATGGTTTGGTGATGATGAACTCCTTTAGCTTTTTGTTGTCGGGAAGCTCTTTATCTGCCCTTGATTGGTTGTTTCTGCTTCTTTATGTTCCATATCATTGATTTGATTCTCAGCTTCATGCACTTTACTGTTGTTTCCCTGTAAAATGTTATTTATTTCAATTAGTGAATCCTTCATTTCTGATTGGGTCTTTTTTATGCTCTTTGGTCCCCACTGAATTCCTTGAACATCCTGATAACCAGTGTTTTAAACTCTGCATCTCATAGATTGCTTATCTCCATTTCCTTTAGCTCTTTTTCTGGAGTTTTGATCTGTCCTTTCATTTGGACCATGTTTCTTTGTCTTCTTGTTTCAGCAGCCTCCCTGTGTTTGTTTCTATGTATTAAAGTTGAGCTGTTTTGACTCTGTATCTTGGTAGTGTGATCTAATGTAGTAGGTGTCCTGTAGGGCCCAGTGGCACAGCCTCCTCTATCACCCAAGCCGAGTACTCGAGATGAGCCCTTATGTGGGCTGAGTACACTCTCCTGCTGTAGTTGAGTCTCAGTTGCTATTGGCAGATCAATGGGAGGGATTTATTTACCCAGGCCAGCCAGCTGCAAGGATTGGCTGTAACTACTGACTACCAACTTCTGTACTCCATGGAGGATCAGCTGTGCAGGGACAGAGTGGTGGTGCTCTGATATGGTCTGTGGCTGTCCACTGGGTGCACAGGCTCTGGGCTTTCTTGGATGGTGGATGTCAAGGTCAACCCCCACTTATTTTTGCTCAGGAACACTGTGCCTGAGCTATAAAGCAATCTGAGATGGCTGCTACTTCTGCTGGGATTGGAGCTTCTCAGGAGAAGCCAATCTGTGAATCTAGGATGGCTGCTGCTAGTGCTGGGCTTGGGACTCCCTGAGGCCAGCTGCTGCTTGTTTAATGGGGTTTAGGAAGCTGTGAAGCATCAGCCCAGACTAGCCATTCATATGGAAAAGCAGCTTGGGTGGGCCCAAGAATTGGGTTGGGCAGAGTCTCTGGGGATCTCTAAGGCAGGCCAAACAGTGATAGCCATGTTAACGGAGTCTCAGACATGGTACCCGCTTGCCAATTCTGTGGGTGGAGGGTTTAGAAATGGGACAATAGCCTCCATTCACCTCGATGCCAGACACTTAGGTTTCTCCCAGTATGCCACTGGTGCCTTTCAAGCTGCTACCCTGGTGCTGGAGTTGAGGGAGTGAGTCTGAGTAGGGGAGTCTGTGTGTGGGTTCTTTAAGAGGAACTGCTTGGGGGTCCAGCAGTTTATTCCACCAACTCAATCCCTCCCGGGTTTTGCAGCCAGAAGTTGTGGGGACTTATCTTCCTGGCACTGGAACCCTGGGCTGGGGGGACTGGTATTGGGGCTGGGACTCCTCTCTCCAGAGATATCCCTCCTGAATTTTCATCCACCACACATGGCGTGGGACCACCTGTTCCATATCTCTGCCCCTCCTACCAGTCTGGATAGATGTGGTTTCTTGAATTCCGTAGTTGTTAGACTTCCATTCAACTTGATTTCTGATGGTTCTGAGTGATGGCTGTTCTAGTTTTTAGTTGTAATTTTGATGTGTTTGTGGGAAGAGGCGAGCCTTGTCTACCTATGCCACCATCTTAACCCAAAGTCCCCAATCTTTTCTTTTTGTCATGACTGATTTTTTTTTTTTTTGCTCTTAGGGCTCCAAGTCATTCATGTTAGATCTGCCCTCTCTGCTTCATACAAGTAGAACAGTAGCCAGTGATATTAGAACCAAGCTTCACATGAATAATACACTGCCCTTGCCTTTTGTTATCAGAGCATACTAAGAATCTGAGAGATAAGTGACTCCTTAGGACTACACAACTGATACAGATCTAAAGTGGAGCCCATGATGGGCTCTTTCCCCAGGATTCCCTGCCTTACTTCTTTGCTCAAGTTACTGCTGTACATTCCTGAAGCTATCTCTCTCTCTCTCTCTCTCTCTCTCTCATTCATATGGATAATTCCACTGGACAGGTTCCCATTGACAGCTTGAGCTGGTCAGCCCCATTAATTCATGTATCTACAACACTGCAAATGCACAGACCAGATACACGGTAAAGGGCCCAGATTTTAATTATATCTTATTTCACAGCTGCAGTCAATTTTTGCTACAGCTTAATAACCAGGTTGCATGAGCTGTGAACACTTTTTGTTGTTAATTTTGCTTAGGAAAATTGAGTTTTTACTACCATTTTGGCAGAAATGCTTATCACAACAATTATGATAAAGTGATGAGGATTGGAAACATCTGCAGAAATGAACTTGGAGACAGAAGGATGTCAGTTAGTCTGGTTGTGCAGGAAATGTGCTATGGGAAATCTGGGTTATGGCTCTGTCACCTGCTGAGAACAAAGGGAGGAATAGGGCCCAGTCCTCTCCACACCCCCTGCAGGGATACCAAGGAACATGGCAAGCCCTCAGATGACATGGGCTGACTCCACTGCAGCACCTACCCTCTTCTATGGCTTTGGGGGAGATTCAAAATGAAGAGGTGAAAGCTCAGGCTGGACTTAGACACAAGAAGCTTAGAGAACACCCCATGGCACAGCTGAGGAAACTAGGACCGGGGGAAGGGGTGACTCTCCCGAGGTCATACAACTAATGAATGATGTCTGAGCTTCCTGCTCCTGGGCCAGGGCCCTATCTCCTTTGCCTAAAATAAACCCAATAAAGGTTTTGATAAGGGAATGAGTGGGTGGATGGATGAATGGGTGGTCTGGGATCCCTGGGAAGACAGGTCAGATTATCTCTCTGACAGATCAGAGCCAGGAGAGATGAGCAAATCACAATAAACATCACCACCTGTGTCACTGTTTGGGAATCAGGGAATAGTCTGTATCAGGGATGCAGAAAGATGACAAAAGAATCTGGGGTGCCACCAACTGACAGCATAAGAAGGAGACAAATAAATGCACACAGGCCCTCTCCCAAGGTCACCTGCAGACGCTTCTTCCTAGTGGGCATCAGCATGTTCCACAGTGATGCTGCTGCAGAGGCTCATGAGGAGGGAACCTACTCTTGTCCTCCTGGGAGGCATCCAAAGACTCTCATGAGAAGTTTTTTTTTGTCTTTTTATTTTTTTATTTTTTAATAGTTTTTAATATATTTTTCCATTACCATTTATCACCCATATACCCTCTTCCACCTCCATACCAAAAAGATTTTTAGTGCTGTACAGTCATGGTTAAGGCTGAACTACCTGATTTCCTCAGTTCAGAGGCACTATCAATTGCTGAGACGTGTCATCCATTCAATAAGAGGTTTCAGGGAGAAAAACAAGCACTTCAACAAATATACATGTTTGTCCTCGGACACAGCCTTATTTCAGAAATGTGAAAATGAGACAAATGATTTGCCAGTAGAATTGAGGATATGTATAGCAGTCACATGTTTCTGCATGGAATAGACTTCTACAAGATGATGTAGGAAGAGAAAGAATGACTGGCTCCAGACAGACTATGGCAATAGTGTAGATAAAAAAGTGAAAGAAGACCTGGCTGGTGTAGCTCAGTGGATTGAGCGTGGGCTGTGAACCAAAGTGTCGCAGGTTCGATTCCCAGTCAGGGTACATGCCTGGGTTGCAGGCTATGACCCCCAGCAACCGCACATTGATGTTTCTCTCTCTCTCTCTCTCTCTCTCTCTCTCTCTCTCATGACAAGTTCCTTTAAGTGATGTACATTTAATGAGTTGATAGAGCTGTTGCAGTTTGTGTATATATATATATATATATATATATATATATATATATATATACACACACACATATATATATGTATATATACACACATATATCTCCCTCCCTTCCCTCTCTAAAAATAAATAAATAATAAAATCTTAAAAAAAGGGTATTGTTAAAAAAAGTGAAAGAAGACATGGGTTTGAATTTATTTGGTAGCAGTGGAAACTTTAAAAAGAATAAATGGGTATTAGTTTTTATTGACACTTAAAAAACAACCACAAACTTAGGAGCTTCACACACCTACTTATGATCTCCCAGTTCTATAGGTCGGACATCTGGACAGACCCCAGTGGGGTTCTCAGCCCCAGCTGTCCCGAGGCTGTCATCAGGTGTCAGTGGGGGCCAGGGTCTCATGGGAAACTGAAGGTCTTCTTCCAGGCTCACTTGGGTGTTGGCAGAATATATTTCCTTATATCTGTAGAATTCATGGGGATGGCATCTTCAAGGCCAGTAGGGAACTTCCCATCCCAGGCTGTTGTGCTGGAGTGTTATTTAAGCTGACATAATCACAGTAGTGACCATCTCATCATAATCATAGCTCCCATCCACACTCAAGAAGGGAACATGTCACAGGGTTATGCACCAGGAACAGGCACCCTGGGGGCCACGTCCTACCTCTGTGGACCACAATGGGAGAGTTATAAGGAATAAATAATCAACAGCACTCTTTTGGTTGAATGGAGGGAGTGCAGCACTGGCCCTGATCATTCAACTGTCTTAGGAATATAGAGAGCCATTAATATTTTAAAGAAATTTTATGCATGGGAGCTCTTTTGATCTTTGAAGTAGTCCTGTGAAACAGGTAGATCAGATGTCATCACTTTCATATCACAGATGAGAAAATGGAGGGCCAAGCAGGTTAGATCATTAGCCTCAGGCCACAGGGCACTTCACCTGCTCTGCTGGAGCCAGGACTGTAAAGACTTTCCTGACTTCAAAACTACTTCTCCTACACCATCCAGAATCACTGCTGCTGATTTTACTGAGGAGTATTCCTATCCATGAAGCCTTTTTTCTTCCTTTCAGGCAACTCTAGTCTAAGCATTCCTGGATCACAGAGATCTTACCCTCCAGAGTCATGAGAGGGATCTGGGCTCTACCAAAGTGCCAAAGACTTTGGATCTCTCTGTTACTCTCATGCGAGTCATGCTGGAAAGCACCACTCCCTTTCTGCACAAGGAGTTCCTCCCTTCATGATCTCCAAAACCCAGCTTTCAAGGTCAAGTGCAGAGCATGACTTGACTCAGAAGATGTCATAACAACAATAGGGTCACAACCCTAGCATACTCTTGATAGAGCTGCTGTTACCATTTCCAATAGAAACAGCTGCATTGGGGAGATTAGTGGTTAATTTATGGACCACTAACTTCTTTAAGCTTCCCAGGAAGCACAGTGGTCTCACTGGCAGAAATCAATTGATAGACAAAAAATAAAAAGAATCACTCATGTGTGGTCTCTATACATTCACTCACACACATGCATATACACATACGTGGGCACACATGCTTGCATGCATGGTTTCCTGGTGTGGCCTCTACATGTTGAGTGGCATGCAAATTAATGAGTTATTGGAAGAAGCTTACCCTCCCTACCTCATGCAACCATCTGAGCTCCAAACTGCAACAGCTCTATCAACTCATTAAATGTACATCACTTAAAGGAACTTGTCATGAAAGGGATTCAAACTACATTAACAGCAACATCTCTGTGGTGATTAAAACACATGATTAAAGACATGAAGGGGGAGAGGAAGGAGATGAAAGGATTCCCCTCTTCTCTCTGGCCTCCTGCTGCTCTGGATGGAGAAATAAGAGGAAGCACTTTATTTTCCTGGGTCTAAGTTTGCTTGGCGATAAAACAGGAGGGTGGCATGGTGGAGGCATGGGATATGCCTCTAATAAGGCTGATTGACTCTGCTATGTATTCATACTAAGACATCAGGAAATTTAATCTCTCAGAACCTCAGTTTCCTCAACTATAATATGTAAAAAGTGCTTAAATCATAACATTGTGAGATTATTTATATTCATATATATTTTTTAAAAACAGCACAGAGGCAGCCATTTAATAGATATTGGTTTCTCCTTTCCACCCTCAGGGTCTTTTCCTGCCCCCTATCTTTCTCTTTAAAGGTTTTATAATCAGGCTTTTTTTCAAAGATTGAGTCATTCAAAGTATTAAAGCACCATTGAAAACTGTCTCAG
This sequence comes from Phyllostomus hastatus, assembly GCF_019186645.2. Taxonomy (NCBI): domain Eukaryota; kingdom Metazoa; phylum Chordata; class Mammalia; order Chiroptera; family Phyllostomidae; genus Phyllostomus; species Phyllostomus hastatus. The sequence continues at coordinate 7,942,695 of NW_025333999.1, read as the reverse complement.
GATTTCTGACTTTCTGTACCATCACTTCCCACCCCCTCCCTTGGAATTATTGAAAAATATATATGTAAATGCATATGTACTTATCTGCCTCAAGATCAGATGCTCCTTCTAGGAAGTTCTTTTCAGTGTCTGATGAAGACCTCAGACATCCCTCCCACTGGTGCCATGCATTGAGCAGAAGTAAACAGCATGCTGTCATTGGAAATCAAGGCCATGGCTTCCACAAGGATGAACATTTAGTCATTAAGTACATGCATCTAACCTGGCTCTTGAGGGTGATGATATGTCATGAGGTGTGTTGGCAAGGCAGAGTCCAACCCCACTTTCCAGCCTGAAGACCAAGAATGAAGGAAAAAAGTAGACATGTGGTCAAGGTTGCTGAAATGGGATTGGATAAAACACAGAGCTGGCCTGCCTCATGAGCTGTTTCCGTGGGCCTCTCAGGAGGGCCAAGTCAGCAGGAACTCTAGGAATGCTATCAGGAGCATCAGAGAGACCTCTGCATGGCTGCTGGCCCTGGCTCCTGGCATGCTTGCCCCCTTTCCCAAATACCTCATGACATCAAAATTATATAGGGCCCTATAATAGTATTACAAGGGGCTTTGTTCATTTTCTCTTCAGTTTAAAGATCCATGTGCAGTTCATTTACCTACAGCAGCTACCATAAGTAAGAAAACTGCTTGCTAGAAAGAGATCCTGAGATCATGTGAACCAAATTCCTCAGACCCAAATGGCTGCATTGTCAACTTTCTCATTGTATAAAACCATCTGTAACAGATGTGTTCTTTGGACTTAAAGATTAACATATATAAATTAGTAGCAGTCATTGCCATCTAGTATGATTTGTTGATCAGATCACTTCCCCGAATCAGGTAACCTGTGAGCTCAGGACGAGACAAACATGTTCTATGGTCAGCCCTGAAAATTGGTCTGGAGCAAAAGGACAGCTGCCTACAAAAGAACAGGCCAGGGTCACCTATCACAGAGAGGAGCAGGTGCTGGAAACCCAGTATCCAGTTCTACAGAAGAGATGTAGCACTGTACCCCATGCGAAAAGGGGAAGTCCTAGTGCCTCCAAAAGAATCCTTCACTGTAGTTGCCCTTTATCTGTAGGGGACACATTCAAAGACCCCCCAGTGGATGCCTTAAAATGCAAAGAACAGCAAACCCTATATATTCCATGTTTTTTTCCTATAAGTATATACTTATGATGAAGTTTAATTTATAAGTTAGACATATTTAAAAGATTAACAACAATAACTAACAATAAAATAGGACAACTATAAAAATGTACTGTAATTAAAGTGATGTGAAGTTGTTCTCTCTTTCTCTCAAAATACTTGATTGTACAGCACCCGCTGTTGTCCTTGTGATGTGAGACGACGCAGAGCCCACGTGAGGAGATGAAGCGCGGTGAACGACGTGGGCCTTGTGACCTAGAATCAGCCTGCTGGAGGGATCACTTTAACACAAGCACTATCATACTAAAGCAGTAGATCTAGTAGCCCAGATGGCTACTAAGTGACTAAGGAGCAAGGAGCATCTACAGTGCAGGCACACAGGACAAAGGGGATTCACATCCCAGGCAAGATGGAACAAAAGGGCACAGGATTTTATCACAGGACTCAGAACAGCCAGCGATTTGAAACTTACAAATTGTTTACTTCCGGAAATGTTCATTTAATGTTTTCAGACTATGGTTGACTGCAAGTAACTGAAACCACAGAGAGCGAAACTGTGGATAAGGGGGACTGCCAAACTCATGATTTGCCCTGGGCGGGAGGATGCCTTGGCGCTGTCCAAGGTACTGAAGACTCTGTGTTGTTTTTGTCTTGAATATTTATCCCCCCATCTCCTTTCATTCTACCTACTGTACAATAACTGTTGACATTTCATGGCCACTCACAAGGCAGTGACGTTGTATACTGTATTGTGATCTCACTCACCAGAATACGTGGAACCCAAAAGTGTCTTGTCTGTGTGCTCTGTGGACTCCTGTATCACGGTCAGGGCCTGAGCTCAGCAACTCGACATTTCCTTCATCCTTCTATCCAGTCTTCCATTCATCCATTTAATATTTATTAAGATCCCAACATTAAGAAAAATGTATGGAAAGCAGTAGATGCCCCTTACCTCTGGTCATGGAATAACAGAAAAATCATTTCAGGACCTTCTTCGTTATACAGTGACAGGGCTGCAGAAGGGGACAGTGGGCCCAAATCACACTGGAAAAAATTCTAAATCAATTCAAGGAATTAAATAACCATATATTAAAGATTTAAAGTTTACTATGTAAAAACTGAAAGTATCTGCATGGGGAAAAACACAATATACAAATTTAAAAGACAAATGACAAACTGGGAAATATAATTGAAACACATAGAAGATGTATAAACAACACAATAGCAAAGAGGATAAAGTTCACAAGACATTTTCCAGAAAAGAAAAATATATGCTCTTAAGCATGGGACTGGGTGGTCAACCTCCTTCATAATATGATAAATATGTATTTAAATGAATCTGAGACACCATTTGCACCTATCGCTGGTGGAAACCAAGCTTTGTAAAACACTGGGATGGAGAAGCTGTAGGGAAGCAAGTGCTCTCATGCGAAGCTGGGAGAAGGGTGAGTCAGCGCCTCTGCAGAGGGTGATATGACAACACCCATCAACGTTAGAAATGCACAGTCTTCGACCCAAAGTTCTAGGGGTTTATCTTATAGTTAATCTCACACACATGTGAAATGAGATACACACAGGACTCTTCAGCATTTTTGCTGGTGAGAAAATATTGAAAATAATGCAATATCCATCAACAGGGACTGAAGAAATTATAATGAATGCATACAATAGAATGTTATGCTGGTATAAAAATAAAAAGAAGTTCTGTAAATATTGATATGCATTAATCTCTAAAATATCTTGTAAGTAAAATAACAATGTATATAATAGTCCTGAAAGAACATAGTAAGGTGTAAGAAAGATTATTTATATGTATGTGCTTATAAACACAGTGTGTTTCTACATGCTGGTGACACTGCTTGCCCCTGGGGAGGAGCACTGGGGACTTAAAACTTAGGAACGTGGGGAAAGCTTCCTTTTGTGAACTTTTAAACTTTTTGATACCTGAGCCATGTGAATGTATTGCCTATTTTAAAAAAATAAAGATTTTTAAAAAATCAAAGCTATCTTAGAGGGGAGATGATTGTCATTTGTTATGACTTCAGTATTGATCTCTCCCTCATCTAACTCTTCTTGCTTTTAGTGTTTGCACTACCCCTGCATTGCCTCAATGATAAGCTTTTTTTTTTTTCACTAAGTGCCATACCAGGCCATTTAAACTACATAATATCAATAAGTAGTGTTGTGAAATTCAGTGCTTTTGTGTTTCCAATTTTTTCACATGAGTATATCTTCACTTCTCATGTGAAACTCTTTTAGCTTTCTCCCTGAGTAGCACATGTAAAGCAAAAAAAGTCCTAGGAGTCATTGATTACCTTCTGTAAGCCAGAGGCTGTTATGGTGTTTAATTTAATCTCATAACGATCCTGGAGCTGAGCAGTATTCCTCTCCTTATTATACAGATGATAAATTCAGGGCACAGAGAGGATAAATGGTTTTCCACTGGTAACTCAGCTAACGTGGGGCAGAGCCAAGACCTGAGGACATTTTTCTCAGTTTGCTCAACACTGCCTCCTTGTGCATTTAGAAAAGTTATGGTCTTTCAAGTTTCAACCTTGGCTTATTTTCTTGACCTATTGGTGCTTCAGTTTGCACCTTTGTGAAACCAGCATTCAAGCCTGTTTTGCAGGGCTAGGTGAGAATTCACATAAATGCCCAGCACTGTGCCTGGCTGGTGATAAATGTTCCATACGTGCTGGCTTCCCCTACTTTTGTATTCAAGTTCCTAGACAATTACTAGACATTTAGCTACACTCAAAAGTGTAAGAAAACTCTTTCCCTGAATCAAAACCATTGCAATTGCAGTTCTTCGGAAAGAGAATTCTCCCAGAGGAGGCATGCCAAAGGTCACCTCAACCTGTGCTGCAGCAGAGTCTCCAGGAGTAAAAAGAGCAAGTTTCTTGTGCTCTGAGATGTCCTGTTCCCCTCATGGCTTATGAGCTAAAAGGATCCCTTAAAGGGGTCTGTCGAGACTGACTTTATACTTTCATCCAGGTTGGGCATGAGCCAGTTTATTAAGCCAAAGGTGGAAGCTCACTGTGCCAGCAGAAATATCACTGCTTCATCCAAAACTGGGCAGAAGTCAAGTGATGTTTGAAATATAAATCCACTCCAGCCCACTGCTTCAAGAATGAAGGTACCCAGTGACCTAGGGGTACCTACAGAGGACCTGTAATTTCACATAATTGGCCAAAGACTTCAATGTTCCATGATGCAAATGAAAAATTATTAATGGGCAGTAAAAAGGGGTGGAGGGTGGAAAACATGCAGAACAGAAGACAGCATGATGCTTTCAGGGGAGACTGGCACATCAGAGCTCTGCTATAATATGCAGTCGGCTAATTTCACTGGGGTATTGAACAAATGATAGATGGGGACAGTTAACAGCCACTGTGACAGCACTAATGAAGTTACTGCCTGCCAGCAGAAGACCTCTGCTCCTGCTTCCATTTAAATGGCTTCTCATACCATTGAATACCTGCTTGTCAAGAGTACCTGTTAGCTATTCCCTCGTGGCTCAGATGAGATGCTCTCCCTCCAGTCTGGACACAGGGTAAGCACAACCACACATAGCCCCATCCGCATCCCCTTCATGGAATGTCTGCAGTGGGCAGGGAGAACTTAAAGACAGGGATCAGTATCCCTACTTGAATTTAGAGAGTCAAGTGACTTACCTAAGGTCACTCAACTAGTGGACATTTAAGCTTAATTCGAGTCCAACTATATCTATATATAAAATGTCCCCATACCACATAACACTGCTACACACAAAGCAGTGTAATTGTTTCTTAAAAGGCCCAGGTGTCACTCTCCAAGGTGGCTGACAGCTCCAGCCACCTAACCACCAAGGGCCCTTGACCCAACGGTATGTAGGACTCCAGGCAGGACATGCACAGCCAGGCCTCCCTCTCACTCTGACTGCCTCCTTCCTGGGGTCTGGGGCTTCTCTTCCGAGACCACATCTTCTCCACCCATCTCCCTGTCCTCTCCACTATGGCCCTTTGAGCTCAGAACGGGAGCAGTGTAACTCAGGTTTCAGAGGGCAGTTACCTACAGATCAGGTAGGGGTGGCAGTTTTCACACTCATGCCCAGTTCACCTTTGCTTGATCAGAAGGATCAGCTGACTGCACACTTAAGCAGTCCACCACAAGTTCATGGACTCCCCCAACACATGCATGCTCTCACCCCCAGGTGGACCACCAGTGATGCAAGAGGAGCCAGGGGCAAACCTAAAGTCAGCATCCTTTCCTGTGAAGGGCTTACTATCTGTTATCAGGTCTTTATTCTCTCTGGTCCTAGGTCCCTCCTTCAGGCAAAAGTCACTCTCCTTAGAGTTGTTCCAGAATTTCACCTCTCCTGGTCCTCTTTGCTCTTTTGTTTCCAGCTTTGGACAAATGACAGGTGGTACAGAGTAGAGGTTAAGAGTACTTTACTTTGCATATGTGCTGGCCAAGCAACCTAGGGCAAGTTATTAAAAGCCTCTCGCTTCAATTTCACCTGTCTCTGAAAACCTACCCACATCATGAGTTTGTGGTGAGGATAAAAATGACATCCATTTCAAGCACATAGTGCTTGACACACAGAAAGGACTTAATAAGGAACATCTGGCAATATTAACATGATTATTAATATCCAAAAAGGTCCTCCTGCTTCCCCTTCTCCATCTTGCTCCTCTCTGATATCTCCAAACCATCCCAGTTTCCTCACCACTTCCTGTTCCTCACCCCCAACCCCATCACTCCCCGCTGGAGGCTCGCTCCCATGTCTCTCCTGCTGAGACTGTACATTCTCCCGCCCCACCTCTGACAGGTGCTTGTACTTATCTCCCACACTATTGTCTCCTCTCCATACCCACATTAGCATAAATGTTACTCTCTCTAAAATCCAATTACTTTCAATTACTGTGGCCCTGGACAGATTCATGGAAGAGTCTAAAGAAATAGGGTTGTCTCTCATTTCAATTTTTTTAAATCCTCACCCAAGGGTATGGTTTTTGATTTAGCGCACAGGTGGCAAACACAAGGCCTATGAGCTGAATCCGGCTCTCCACCTTGTTTTATCCAGCCCAACACCTTGTTTCTACCTGGTGGCAGCACTGAGCTCTCAATTAACTGTTAAGGAGTAGTTACATTTATACAGTCCTAAAATTACATTCAGCCCTTTGAAGGCAACCTCGAGGTTGATGTGGCCCCCCATGAAAATGAGTATGACACCCTTGATTTAGAGCGAGAGGAAGGGAGAGAGAGCAAGAGAAGCATCAATGTGAGAGAAACATTGATTGGCTGCCTCCAGTAGGCTCCCTGACAGGGGATCTAACGCAAAACCTACATAAGTGCCCTACCCGGGAATCGAACCCTCAACCTTTTGGTGCACAGAGCAACCCTCCAACCAATTGAACCACGTGGTCAGGGCCTCTCGCTGCAATTTTACCAGTCTCTGAGAACCACGGAAAAGAGATAGATGGCCATATACAGGCCACCTCAGACCCCACTTTCCCAATCACCCCAACTTTCTCAAGATGCAAGCTTTTTCTGGAGTGAATACTTTCACAACATTGTCTGGCTTTAACCAGTCTCTACTTAGACATGGTTATAGGTTGCAAACATATAAAGTGGGAGAAAAGTGGGCAGTTGCATGAGCAGCAAGAGAAATGCTAAGAGATGATGCAGAAGCAAATACAAACCTGAGGGAACAACCAAGAACTGACTGCACATGTCTTTATGATCCTAACACTACAATTTAGTTCAACATATTCAATATCGAGTAGTAAATCTCAAGTAGTCCAAGCTGGTCTACTTTATGAACACATTCAACAGTCAGCAAACGTCCACCATGCACTCAGGTTCTGGGGCCAGAGCCAGAGCAGGCCCCTGTCGAGCTTGGTGGAGGAGATGCCCAGCACACAAGGTGCCGTGGCTGACTGTTACTCTGAATTGTCCATACCTCTGCTCCCTTTCATCAACATTGATGATTGAGAACATATGGTAGAATAAGGATTTCTTGTTCATTAATAATTTATCTCGAGCTTAGGTGATGCCCCTGGGGCTGGGGAGGGCTCAGGCTGCCTGTAGGCAACTTGAACACAGATTTTGTGTAAGGTTGGCATTTTTCTATATATGATAGAAAAAATTATAACTTGATCACTGGCCCTTTCCACACAGATGTCATTGTCATGCCCATAACAATGACATACTCTGATGTCCCCAAGCAGCCATCTCCAACAGAGCCCAGCATTAAAACTTGGCCATGTTTCCTCATTCCTTTGTGTTTCCAATTTTCTTTGAAGATAGATTTTTTTTGTAGTTTTTCAGGAAGCGTATGAGTGACCACTCCATTGAATGCTTAAAGTGCCAGACATCATGCTGGAAATGTTACATACACTTCAGCCAGAAATTAGACATTGTCCCCATCTTGCAGGAGGAGAGAGGGAGGACCAGAGGGATCACGACAGTTCCCTCAGTCACTCAGTTTGTAGGTGACAAGCTTGAACCATGGACCACTTTGCACACTGCACTGAGCCCAGGCAGTCCACGCAGGTCGGCACACAGGCTGGAGGAGGCCCCAGGCCAGGGCCTGGCCACAGGCTGCCACTTGCCAGCTGGGCCCAGTTACCATCTCTAGTCTGAGTTTCCAAATATATAAAATCAGTGTTTTGACCTCTGCTCTGCATGTGTTATAAGTTTATTGGAAGGCTAGCCCCTTTTGGAAAAGCCAGAGAGGTTGAAACCTGTGAAGTGTGACTCTAAAAGACTCAACCCCTGAAGCAAGTACGGTGGGAATGGGAATCTGCATTTGTGTCAGGTGAGCATGCCACCCCCCGGGCCGGCGAGCCAGGCCTGCAGCAGGCTTCACTCTGCAATTCTGCTGGGCATGGTGGCAGTACCTGGGGAAAGACCCTGGACTCCAGAGGCCAGCAGCCCAGCAGCTGGCCAGGTGTGGGGGGACGGTGTATGATATGAGGGCACAACAGGATGTTGAGAATTTGTAAGAACTTTAACTCTGCAATTCTGAGTTAATCATGATTTGTGGCTCAACATTTGAAATCCTGCACTTTGAACTGAGGCTGCTCAGAGCATGACTCTGCCCCTTGGACTTGGAGACTGCCTGCAGAAGGAACAGTCTCTCTGTACTGACTGGTTGCTGTTGATAAGTAACTCAAAAGCTTTTGTCCTGCAAGCCTGGGTGGGATCTTGGATGTTGACCAAACCTAATCATATGTTAACCATTGTTCTCAGCTCACCGCTCCACCTGCCTGCCCACTGCGTCAGCCAATGTTGAAAAGTCCATTTGCCCCACCAATCCAACAATGACTGATACAAGTTTGTGGTCTTATTTGCACCTCTTGGTTCATCAGCTTCTTGCAACTAACCCCATCCCCTACATTTTAGAACATGTCTTCAGTTCATACATCTCTGATTTGCACATCATATTGAAGTAAAACTCTTTTAATTTATCCTGGAATTTTTGTCTACAAGGGACAAGCCACCCTGAGCCAGACACACACATTTCCCTCTGCTGTACAGAGGACAGCAGCTAGAAGAACCCTTCTCACAGAGGGGCCGGCAGCCTCCTCCGTCAGCAGGAAGAGCTCTTAGGGCTCTCCTGATCCTCCCCTTTCCCCAGCTTCTAAATCAGATCCTCTTCTTTATTTTTGTTTAGTCCCTGCTGTCCACACCCCTCTGAAGTCAAGTGGCTCTCTCTGAAAATTTCTTCCCTAAAAGCAGCAGCATCAGGTTTGGTTCTCAGAGGTCCAGCCGCTGCAGGGTGCTCCAGGCTGAATCCTCGGCTCATAGAAAGAGCTGGGCTCTGCCCTGTGGCCAGCACAGGTCTCTCCAATAATGAGCCGCTGAGGCTGGGTGCAGCGGGTGCATCCTGCCTTTTAGGAGTCCTGGGGGGCCCCAGCCAGTGCAGGATGGAGCTCTTCCCTCCCAGGTACATCTAAATTTTCCAAGCCCAGAGCTGAGGTGTCTCAAGGGACTTCCTGAATTAGAGGCACCCAGCCACCTCCCTCCCTGATTTTGGTGTGTTCTGGGAAGAAGAGAGTAATCCCTCCTTCCCACTTCTAGGCTGGCCTTAACTCTAGCCCCCAGCAGCTGGCTCATCAGCATATAGAGTAATTGTGATAGAACCTCTGTAATACTTTCTCTCTAAAGGAGGATTTTAATACCCTTCTGAGTGACATTTAATATGATAACAGTATGTAAGTGCGACAGGAAGCTGTTTTCCAAGAGTTAAACTCCTAATGGTTCCACAGATCAGGCTGACAATGGCTTTCCTGATCATTATTAAATTCCCTGTGATTAGAAAATGAGCCGGCACTATTGATTTAAGCTCTTTGAGTTAAGCTAAGCTTTGGGGGCCTTTTACCAGGCACAAAAAGGGCATTTAATATTGTATTTCACCTTCCCAATTAAAGCACTTTTCAAAGTACAAGTAGCAGGCAGCCAGGCATTAGGTCCAGGGTCTGGGAAGGAGGGTGGGAAGGATTTGTTTACGATAGAGCCCTAGGAGGCAAGCTCGCCACCCAGACTCAGGAGGGTGTCCTATGCCCACGTGAAGGCAGCCGTTCCCACAGACACCACGCTTCCTGCTCGCCAACCTCTGGGCCAAGGACACGGAACTTCATCTCAAAGCTCCGATAGATGGGAGGCCATCTGTCCTAGAACTTCCAGTGCAATTTCTATCTCAAGGATTTTCTTCTATGGCCTCCTCAGTAATTGTCAAGCTGTGTATACAAATTCTGCACCAAGAAATTATCACCAGATCTCCAAAGGTTAATGGTTCCAGGTTACCTTTTCAGGTTAATGAGGGGAAAGAGAGTAGAAGCAATCTCATTTCTACCATGATCTAAAGCTCTGGAGAAAACGAGGGTCCCTAGAGGAAAACCTTGCACAGTTGCAGGGCATGGAGTGCTTTGCGTCTTTCTCGGGGGAAAGGCACACGCAGTTTCTCCAAGCACCTACAGGGCCCACTCGGGGCCTGGACGATGACGAGTGTGAGTGACTGTGTTTGGGCCCTGAGCATTCCTTTTTCCCTTGAATACCTGTTTTGTCTAATCCCCAGCAGCCTGGGAAAGCCTTGCTAAACCCAGTTACAGCCCCTCTGGGTGGGGGTCCTCACACCCACTGTCTTCTCTGGTTCTGTCCAGAGGGACTCAGCACCTGCACTGGGACCCTGTCGGTGTTTTCCTAACTTTTTTTTTACTCTGGTCCACAGGAAGAAATATATTTTTACACCACAATCCAGACCATGACATGCATTCAAAACTGAAACAAAAATTTCACCAAATAATACTTTATGTGAACTGGATGGATTTTTTTTTCAAATCTTCACCTGAGGAGGTATGTTTATTGATTTTAGGCAGAGAAGAAGGGTGGGGGAAGGGAGATAAGGAGAGAGAGAGGGAGAAATTGATGTGAGAGAGAAACATCAATCAGTTGCCTCCCATGCGCGCCTGACCAGGGATCAAACCCAAAACCTTTTGGTTTGTGGAATGGCCAACTGAGCCACCCAGCCAAGGCCACTGAGTGCATTCATATGTCACAGCTTGCAAAGTCAATAAATATCGTGACTCTAAGATTCCCCCCACCTGCAAAGTGGAGACCTCACTGTTCCTAAAAATCATAAATACACATTTATTAACCTATTTCACAAATACTTGGAGAGCACAGGGCATGTGCCCATTTCTGTGTTAGGTCAGGAGGAATGCAGGAGTTTCTCCCTCAAGCAGCTCACAGTTTACTTGGAGAAATGCAGGGAAATGTAGAGAGAAGTGGAAGGAGGATTGGTGTCCAGACATCGAATGGCTCTGTGCTGTGGGCATACAAGGAGGGAGAGGTGGGGAGGGAAGATGTGCACAGGGAGGTCATGAAAGCTTCTGGAAACTCCTATCCCCTACTGGCTTTGAGAAATTGAGCATTAAATGTCTTAATGGATAGATCATATTAGCATTGCTACTAGAGCCAATAGCTACGGTGCATATTAGCAACTAAAGTGGGCCTGGCAATGTGCTGAGCGTTTCACCTAGTTGTCACATTTAATCTCCGTGACAAGCTTGTGAAGAGGTTGCTGTTATCCCCAACTTACAGCTGAAAAAGTCAATCCGCAGACTTGATCGATGGGTTACCCACCGTCACACAGCTTAAGTCAGTGGAGGATCTGAGAATTAAACCTGGACTCCTTGAATCAAAAGCACACATTCTGTCTGCTCCTCCAGAGGACAGGATGGATTTAAGTAGCTTTACAAGAGGCCGATGAGGACTGAGAGTCTAGGGAGGGCAACTGTGTAAGCCTGGTGCTTGGCGTCTTTCAGGACAGAGGATGTCAGCAGGATGGGAGTGGGAGTTTCACTGCGAGAGAAAGACTGTAGACAAGGGCCAGGCTGAGGGTAGCAGGAAGGGAACATAGCGGGAAAATGATTCTGGATCGTGAAATAGCGACAATGAGAACAATAACTACAACAACAAATTTTCTCCCAGAATTTACGATATGCTAAACATCATTTCAGGTCCTTTACTTCCTAGTAATCTCATTCTGCAGTTGAACAAACTTAGGCACAAAAAGACTGAATAACTTGCCCAGGATCAATCAGAATAATGTTGGATATCATTTCAGACAGGTGTGACATTGACATTGCCACTAATAATGTACTCTCTTGGCTCCTCACTTTTCTTAGCCCTAGTCCTTTCCTGGTTGCTCGGCAGGAAGCGTGAGTGCAGTGGGCCTGCAGAGCTACATCGGTGTCCCCTCAGACCCCTCAGACAGCTGATTCGTCCCATCCTGTCCCGTCCCATCCTGTGCCATCCCTGGCTGCTAACAGTTCACAGCTTCCTCCCTGGGAGCTGCTCTGTGCTGAAAATAAATGCCTTCCCAAAGTGACACCCTCCTAAAAGATGATCTGTGGCCACTGATGGGATGACATGAAAACCAAAGGCTCAGCACCTTTTCCCTCCTGCCACCTGGGGAAATACTGAAGGTCATCCTAGCTCACAGCTCCCCATGGAATGTCTGAATCCTCAATGGAAATTGGATTTGAGGTCAGTTCCTTCTCTTCCTCCTCCTCTTCCTCCTTCTCAACAGTCTTTCCTTTCTCACTTTTTTTTTGGACAGGTGTTTCTCCCAAAAGTAATCCCTAATGAACCCTGAATAAAATTCTCCATCTCATAATCTGTCTCCAGGAAACCCAATAAGCCAATTAGCACCAGGAATGATCCTGGGAAGCCAACTATAAAGCAGGAGGTAGGAGGTGACAACCCCTTGGCCACCTGGCAATGTGGACCCCGTCCCTGGTGGTCATTGTAGCATGGATAGTCTATGGTTGTGTTAGTGATACAAATGCAAAACATCTAGCAAAGTGACACGTGTTCAGACACCAGTGGATGGTGGTGCCCTGTCTGGGTAAGATCTCCAACACTGGAGAGGCACGGAGGGAAACTAGAATGGCCATGGAATTGGTGGCTGTGGCTGAACACCACTAATTGGCTCATGGAAGACGGATAAATCAGACAGTTCAATGCAAAACATGAAAAAAGAATTTCCTTCGCAGCATTTAAGGAAACTTTCAACTCCTGCAGCAGAAGGCCATTAGCAAGAAGAAATGGGCTCAAGACTTAATCCAAGGACAGCAGCAGGGCTACAGAGGAAGCTGGCTCTGCAGGTCTCAGCCTGCAGGCCTCTGACACCAGGGTCAAAGCCATGCCAGGAAAGGAGTGGGACTCTGAGGCTCATAGGATATGGTTGTCTGGGTTGATGTGGTTAAGAATTTTGAACTCCCAGCTTCTCCCAAACCTGGTGGGCCTGCAGAAGGGCTCCCTCCCCCATGATAGGAAGTAGTGAGCATTCCCTTGCCCCAGTGTCACACAGAAGCCTCAGGTGAGTCAGCTGCCTTGTAAGACCCTGCTGGAGGCCTTCACAATCCCTGCCCCAATCTTTGCTTCTGTTAATAAGATGAATAGAAATCACAGTCAGATCATGAGACAGCGACAAAGCCAGCTAAGGGAACAGAGGGGCTATACACCAAAGGAGCACCAAATCTGGGCCATCCATGCAGGAGGAGGTGAGATGTGTGTACTGGGCAAAATACAGAGGGTGATGGACTAAGGGGTGGGAACAAAGCTGGATAAAGTCCTTCATAAGGCTGAATTTATCACCCTGGCAAAAATTCTAGGAAAAAACTGCCAGGTTGAATCCTGGATGGTTGGCCCATGGTAAGTAGATGCACCAGAACTTCCTGGGTAGATGATGGGAGAAAGGCCCCAAGGGCTCAGAGAAAGTGGGCATAATCAGGTGGATGTAGGTGGAACACCCACCAGTTAGCTATGTTCTATGGGAGGCTAGAAGGACTCTCCATTTATCAAAGGGATAAGGAATGGGCTGGGGAAGGGACACCAGTGTCACGAAGATGTCTAGTGGTGTCTGTCATCTTTCAGCTAGAACCGGCAGTAGGAGATGCTGTTATGGAATGGGGCTTCCTGATAGAAATGGGAATGCTGGGATCTCAAAAACCAAATAGATCCTGGTGGAAGACAGTAGATGACTGTCCAAGGAGTAACCTTGATTGTAGCAACTGGGTCAGATATGGTGCCTTGACAAGAGCAGATTAACAAAGACTCCAGCACATGATATGCAGGCAGCACTCTGGCAAATGCATTCTCTCCCTCCCTTTCTTGAGGAGGATCTAAAGTGGTACACATTCACAGTATGCAGTTATAGTTTTGTCCCAGGGCTTTGCTGGTTCACCTCCTTACCAAAGACACTGACCTATTCTGAAGATTATCAAATTAGTCTACCACCATGGTGACTCCAGCTAACTGGAGCAGGTAAGCAGGAAGGGGCAGAAATGTGGGGGGCCTCGATAAAGCACAAGGGCTCCAGAGGGTGTACACAAACTCTCTGGTTTCAGGATCTTGCCACAGCAGTAACATTTTTAGCATCCAACGGTCTGGGGCATATAAGGACACCCACCCCCAAATAAATGACTAATTATTGCATTTCATAACTCTCATCACTAAGAAAAGAACACTTTGCTTGGTAGGCCCCTTTGGGTGCTGAAGGTGTTATTTCTATACTTAGAAAAGTACTCAAACCCATTTGCCAGGTGATATGGAAGGTGGCCAGCTTTAAGTGACTCTTAGAAAGGGCTCTGCCTCAGGTCCAGAATGTGCCTCAAACACCCTGTCCTGTGACTGTACAACCAGCAGGCCTTGTGGCATTAGAGGTTTCTGTGTTGGGAAAAGACACCAAGTAAGTTGATGGCAAGTCCCCCAAAGAATCACAAGGTGACAACGCTTAGGGTTCTGGAGCAAGACCATGCCATCTGCAACAGGCATCTCATGTGGAAGGCAAGGCCTGGTTTGCCACAAGGCCCTAGTAAACATGGACTATATAAGCGTGGGCATCAACTGGCCATGTGGCCAGAGCTGTCCATCATGAGCTGGGCTCTGTCATACCCACTAAGCCATAAATTCTGGCCAACCCAACATCAATCCTCTGTAAGGTGGAAGAGGTGCATCTGGGTGTGAGCAGGACCTCTTTCTGCAAGTGAGCTGCATGAGCAGGTAACCCCAACCCCTGCGTCATGTACCATCGTAGCACTGGTGTCTCTGTCCCGAAGGTCACACTATTGCTGGGGCTGAGAGATCAGGGAGGGTTCCCTCACACCCACTAATGGAGGAAGGAAAGGTCTGAGCCTGATATATGGACAGGCCACCTCGATGTGTCTGCAGGAGCTGAAAATGGGCTGCTCTTGCACTGCAGCCCCATTCAGGAGTGACCCTGAAGGAGAGCAATGAGAACTCTTCCCAATTATCCGCACTGTGGGCAACGCCTCCTGCCTCCCACTTTGTGGAGAGAGACATGGCCCAAAGTAAACACACTCATAGACTTAGGGCATCTTTACTGGACTGGCTAGGTGGACCAGAGTCCTGAAAGGAGCCAGACTGGAAGATTGGGAACAAGGTCTCAGGAAGCTCATCTAGAGGGACAAATAAGGATGGATACAAAATAGGAAGATTTCAGTATCACAGGTTAATAGCCACCAAAGAGCACACACAATGGGAGAGATGAAACAACCAAGTGAATAGAATGGCTCGGCCCTTTGACATCAGCCAGCACTTGTTATGCCCCCCACCCCAGTACAGATATGATGGGCACATGAGTGAGGTAACCATGGTGGGAGGGAGAAAGCTCTGCACACACCCATCAGGAGCTCCCATCACCAAGGCTGGTACAGCTGCTGTTGCCACTGAATAGCCAAACTTCTAGCCATAGAAGTTGAAACTGTGCCCCAGCTTCGACACCATCTTGAGAAGATGAATTAGGCCCTCGATGCCAGCTCTCAACTCCTTTCAGCCTGAAAGGGGTAGTGATTCAATCTGACTAATATGAACATATTGCCCAGTATGAGCATGCCTTGTATACCTACAGGGCTTTGGCCAACCCAACTGTCCAACTATCTGAAGATTAAAGAGGATGTCTTCAGCTGACATAAAGACCAGCATGGTCTTAGGCCACGGGACCCACTTTATGGAGAAAAAAAAAAAACAAACAAACTACAGTAGTGGCCATGGGCCTCTGACCAAGGGATCCCCTGGTCCAGGCACCTATTGCACCCTCAGGGGTTACCAACCTAAAAGGGGGGTGCAGTGGCCTCTGAAAGAAGAAACTGAGAAGTGAACTTGAAGACGATGTCCTTGTCTGGACACAGTATGGACCCTGAGAGAATGACCACTGTGTGTTACTGCATACCCTAGGGGTAGCATACAGGGGTCAGGAAACCAAAGGGTGGGAGGAAGACTGGCCCCCTTACCTAAACCAAGCCCTACCCATCTTGGGATTTGTCTTACCACCCCAGCTCCGTGGGCCTGGATGTCTTGGTTCCCAAAGAAGGAACATTTTGACACAGGGTCTCCACAGGAGTCTATTAAACTTGAAGCTGCATCCGCTAACAGTCCCTGGGTTCCTCCAACCCGACAGGCATGGAAAGGAATCATACGAGGAAAGATGGGGCTGCTGGAGGCAGGAAGGAATCTCTTTGGCACTAAATTTATCTACTGGGTCACCTCTCAGTGCCCATATGTCTTGTTTTAGCAATAAATAAGTAGCCATATCCTAAGAAGAACCTGGTAACCAGGGACTCAGACCCCTTGGAGATAATTGTCTGGCCAACCTCAGACAGTTCAACCCCAGTCTGTCTAAGAAAAATCACTTAGACTAGTAAAAGCAAAGGTGAGGGGGTATCTAGGATGGTGTTTGATGGTGACTATCAGATAGGCTTCGAGATCTACAGCAGCAGGTGGCAAGCGGGGATTGGGTCTTGGCTGTTGGGTCCTGGAATCCGCGCGACTCAGAGAGCATTGGGCCGCTGAGAGCTCTGGGATTTGAACCCACGGCACCGACAGCCCAGGGAATCGCTGTCCGAGGTCAAGTTCCAGGCGCGCTGAGACAAACACTGCCTCCTCCTCCTTGGCCATCAGGGGCAGGGCCCAGCAGCCAGGGCTAGAGGACGACTGGAGCAGCTCCTGGGTACGTACTGGAGGAGGAGGAGGAGGTCGCGCAGCCTCAGCCCTGAGACTCAGGCGCTCCGCGTGCGGCCCACCCACCGCGCTGAGGTTGCTCGTGCACCCCCACCGTTACTATTCCAGGTCCTCGGGAGACAGCCGTTACCTAACCCTTCAGAAATCTACGCTGGAGGAGCTAATCTAGTGAGAGCCGTTGCCTTGGAGAGGATGAAGCTGTCAACGACACTCCAAGGGGGCCGCGGTGGCGGCAAGACCAACAGTGCCCCTGAACAGATGGGCCCAGATGACAGTCGTGGTGGCCGTGGCCTTAGAGAAGCCACTACCCGTGCCACCCCTGGAAAACTTTACTCTGGACCGGGGCCCCTCAGCTCTGCACCAGAGTTTGTACACAAGGGCTTGAAGGTGGAATCTGACGGGGTAACTGACCAGCTTTCAGCTGCGTCCTCGAATGAGGTGCAGGCGCCAGTGAGGATGCGCATGCGCAACCATCCGCCACAAAAGATCCCTGACTACAAGAAGCGCCTCTCACTACCCGATGACAGCCTGCTTCCCCAGGGCTACCTCGAGAAGCTGATCCTCAGTAGCCCAATCTTTGACATGCTCTGCAGCCGCCTCCTGCAGCACATCAGCCTGTCGGAGATTGGCTCGAGGAAACTGGAGACATACATGAAGCTGGACAAGCTGGGCGAGGGCACCCAGGCCACCATCTACAAAGGCAAAAGCAAGCTCACAGATGGCCTTGTGGCACTCAAGGAGATTAGGCTGGAAAAGGAAGAGGGGCTACCCTGCACTGCCATCTGGGAAATGTCCCTGCTCAAGGACCTCAAACATGCCAACATCATCACACTCCTCGACATCATCCACATGGAGAACTCCCTCACCCTTGTCTTCGAGTACCTGGACAAGGACCTGCAGCAGTACCTGGATGACTGTGGGTCCATCATCAACATGCACAACGTGAAACTGTTCCTGTTCCAGCTGCTCCGTGGCCTGGCCTACTGTCACCGGAAGAAAGTGCTACACCGAGACCTCAACCCCCAGAACTTGCTCATCAACAGGAGAGGAGAGCTCAAGCTGGCTGACTTTGGGCTGGCCCGGACCAAGTCCATTCTCACGAAGACCTACTCCAACGAGGTGGTGACGCTGTGGTACCGGCCCCCCGACCTCCTGCTCGGGTCCTCACACTACTCCACCCACGTTGACATGTGGGGTGTGGGCTGCATTTTCTATGAGATGGCCACTGGCCAGACCCTCTTCCCGGGCTCTGGGGTGGAGGAGCAGCTGCACGTCATCTTCCGAGTCTTGGGAACTCCGACTGAGGAGACATGGCCGGGCATCCTGTCCAACAAAGACTTCAGGGCACGCAACTACCCCAGGTACTGTGCCGAGGCCCTTGGGAGCCATGTGCCCCGACTTGATAGTGATGGGACTGATCTCCTCACCAAGCTGCTGCAGTTTGAAGGTCGCAATCGAATCTCTGCAGAGGACGCCATGAAACACCCGTTCTTCCTCAGTCTGGGGGAGCAGATCCACAAACTTCCTGACACTACTTCCATATTTGCACTAAAGGAGATTGAGCTACAAATGGAGGCCAGCCTTGGCTCTTCATTGATGCCTGACTCAGGCAGGTCAGCTCTCCATGTGGTGGACACTGAGTTCTAAGCCACAGACCGAGGGCCCAGGGGGCAGCAGCTGGAGAGAAGCCACACCCCTCCCAGGTCAGCCACCTGCTGCATCCTCCCGCTGCATCCTCCTTGCTGACTGCCTGCCTAGCTCACCTGCCCACATGCCCCCTGCTGCCTGTCCAAACATCAGTCTGTTGGCCTGCGAACCCACCCATTGGCCTGTCTGCTAGGTGCTGACAAAGCTGTTGTCACTCCTTAGAGAGGCAGAGAGACACTGTCAGCTGTAGCCACAGGAGGCATGGTTTCTCCACTAACCCTTTGCCTGTCAATTCTTAGAAAATGAGACCGATCTGAATCCTGAAGGACCTGTTTCTAAAGGAGATATAAGAAGTAAGTAGATCTGGGAGGCACAAAAGGTGGACTGTAGTGGACACTGTCGTCGTCTCCCCAGGTCCCCTTTTCTCTGAACATCCAGCCCCCTGCTGCGGGAATGTTGCTGCTGGTAGCTCGAGCTGCATCCCTCACCAGGAATTGTCCTTGGCTGGAGGGAACTGTTTCATCCAAGGTTATTCTTCCTCCCAGAAGGTAGCTCATGGCCAGCGGTGACCAGCTGATGTGAATGCAGAGCTGCAACACCCTTGCCTCAGTCTGCGACAACTCTGAAGCTCTGTCCCAGCTCCAGGGCTCTCTGTGGGAGAAACCTCAGTGGCAATGTCATTGCTGATTGGTTTCTCCTGCTGCCTGTTCCGTCAGTCTCATTTTCACGCAGATGTTTCCTAAGAACACTCTGTAAGAAGCCCTCTACAAGTGTTTCTTTGTCTCTGGGTCTGTGTCCAGTTAGCCTCAGTCAGTATGTAGCGCTTCCCCGTGTTGAAGTTGACATCACAGCAAATGCACTTTCCAGCAGGTGTGAGAATGTCTTCACCCACCCAGCCCTCTCCTCCAGTGTGAGTGAGGGTGGGTATAAGGCTGATCCCCACACATGTCTGGGGGTTCACAGGGAAGAAGTCTGTGTATAAGCAGAGTCTATCCCAGCTTAGTAAAGTCACAAGGCTTGCAGGCTGACATGTAGCATAAATGAAGCCAGGATCGCTGCCCTCCAGTGTGAGACGCACATGTTCCCACCCAGACATGTGGAAGGCCTCCACGTGGGAAGTGGAGGGCCAGCAAAGCGGGGCTTCTGCAGAGAGTCGCCACCCACGTCTCCGCCTCAAGCAGTGGAGAGTAAGTGTTGGAGCTCCCTCTCCACAGGTCCACCCGCAAGCATCCTTGAACCTCTCTCATAACAAGGATAAATAGCGTGTACCTGGAGTAACAGCTGAGCAGGAAGACGTTCTAAATTATTCCCCTGGCCTCAAAATGTACCCAATTCACGTCAATATCTATACCATACTGTTTCTGCATTGCCATGTTTCTTAGTATATTTCTAAATTTTAGCATGCACCATCCATACTATAATTACTTAGGAGGGGCCATATCCTCCTCACATATAGTGAGGAGAACTTTCAAAGCAAGAACCTAGATTATATCCACCTTCATGTTCTGAGATCCTGGCTGAACAAAAGCAGCTTCACACACGGGTCCCAGGAGAGGGAAGAGGTGACATGTCATCTCAGGCTCTTTCCAAATGGCAAGCATCAAGCCAGCCAAAAAGTCTATTTAAATATGTGTGTTAAAAGTGTACATATTCTTTGATAAAACACTAAGTACATTTTTAAATAAAGGAAAGCTGTTATTTTTTTCTATAGATGTATCTGTTTTCTAATTTCTTCACACTAAGAGGCATGTGTTTGTAATGTTTAAGTTTCTTAAAAGAAAGAAGACGACATCGATCCGTGGAGATTCTGCCCTTTGTTCTAACATCAGACTGTTCTCAGGCTTGCTCTTGAAGGCTCTCAGCCTCTCGCACGTGCTTCAGTGAAAAGGTACCGCCAGGTCTGTGTGAATCAGGGCTCCCCAGAAAACAGAACTGATAGGAAATTCATGTGTGTGTGTATTTTGTGTAACACACATGCATACACACACATGTGTGTCATTTGAGATTTATATAGGAAATGTATATATACGTGTGTGTTGTGTGTGTGAGACGTGCTGAAGGAATCGGCTCATGTGGCTATGGAAACCAAGAAGCCCCGCACACGGCTGTCTATGAGCCGGAGAACCGGGACAGCCAGTGGTGTAGTTCAGTCCCGGTGTGAGGCTGAGAGCCAGGAGCACTGGTGTCTAAGGGCAGAAGGTCAACGTTGCAGCTACGGCGAAGGGGACAAACTTCGCCTTCCTCCAGGGTTTTGTTTCCCACAGGCCCTCAGCAGATGAGGCAAGGCCCACCCTCACTGGGAGGACCACCTTTCTTACTCAGTTTATCGATTCAAATGCTGATCTCTTCCAGGCACACCCAGAAATGGTGTTTTCCCGGCTATCTGGGCATCCCTTAGCCTCCAGCAAGTTGACACATGAAAGTAACAAGGGACTAATATTCCTTCCATTTGAAATTTACACACAACCTGTGCCAGGGGACCAAAAGACAGGACCCTGGTGCAGCTGGGGACAGCCTGCCTCTCCTCCTGCCCTCAGAGGAGGGAGCTGGCTCCTTCTCTCCTTTGCTGGGACAATCCTGGTGACCGGCATGTAAGCAGTCCCTGAGCCAGAAAATCAAAATGCAAACCACAATGCCACTAATGAAAGCACACAGATTATGTACTTACATTGGGCTTTCAGCAGCCTCGTGGTGATGGTGGTGATGGGGGATCTCTCCTGTCCAATTGAATTTCTTTCTACATCATGTACGTGTGCTCCAATAATAACAGCACCAATAAATCTCTTTCCACGTGGGAAAAGCACCCAGTGATGGGGAGCCAGCTGTCTTGTGCTTAGTGCTGCCCCACCCACCCCTCAGTATTTTCCAAGTCAGCTAGGAAGGCTGGCCTAGTCTCACAGTCAGCTCCGCCCCTTCCGTCCCCACCCTCCTTGCTGAGATGATAGGCAGTCACTTAAGGAGGCTCAGGAGGCACCAGATCTTGAGACTTTCGTGGAGCAGCCAGGGAGTGATCCTGAAGAGTTAGAACTGCAAGAGGCCCTGAACACTACCCCGTCTAGCGTAGGTGCTTTCCCGTGGAACAGCGGGGGCCTAGCTGCCTACAGTCACGCAGCCCTCAGGGGCAAAGCCAGAACTCGAGTCGAGCCTGCCGACTCTGAAGCCTGCTTCTCTCAGTCTTCCACACAGTCTCTGCCACTTGCAGCAGCTAAGGCTCAGGAACCTACTAAACCTCCCTCCACTAACCGCTCCTCAAAAAATAGAGAGGAGAAAGGAGAACAAAAGGGGAGGAGAGAGAAGGAAACCAAAGGGAAGGAAAGAAAAAAAAAGAAAGTGGAGAAAAGTCTCCTCTTACCACCTAGGCAAAGCAAGCAGAGGAGACAGGCTCTCTCCATGTTCCCCTCCTGCCCCTGCCCCACCTGCTTCTCAGCAGCCTGCAGACTTCTGTGGAATCGCTTTTACTCCAAGACTGTTACAGTTCAAAATGGGGGGGCCAAGGGCAGCTGAGGCAATATACTATTTACCTGAAAGGAACCCCCCAGGTTCGTTATGTTCGCTGCCAGAGGAAAGACATCTCTCAATACCAGAGATCAGTGAAAAGGAAAGAAATTTATTATTCATTTGAAATAACACAAACTAAAGTTCCCCACAAATGCACACAGTCCTCCCAGCACCCTCCACGTGGCAAAAGGGAGCACTTCCAAAGCCTCATGGTCCTGCCTCTCACCCAAGCCTCATGGTCCCAACCAAGACACCAAAGCCACATGGTCCTAAACAGACGCGTGGTCCCAAAAAAGAGAGATGCCCAATGGCTGCTCAATGGCTGCTATGCCTCTGTTTAAATC
Organism: Phyllostomus hastatus; assembly: GCF_019186645.2. NCBI lineage: Eukaryota > Metazoa > Chordata > Mammalia > Chiroptera > Phyllostomidae > Phyllostomus > Phyllostomus hastatus. Next base: position 7,920,491 of record NW_025333999.1, on the reverse strand, counting down.
CCAGCGCTAATCTTCCTCTGCAGCCCCATTTCCGGCTCCTCTCACAATCGGCCACAGCTGCCAGTATTCTGGGCAGTTGTGGCCCTGTGGTGTGGAGCCAATTATCTCCAAGCTCTTCTGGACCCTATTACAAATCCCTATTTGGGGGTCCCCTCTTGGCTGCACCCTGTTACAAGACTACCTTCCATCTTCACCCAGGTGACTCTAGCTAAGAAGAATGTCACAGGACAGAGCACAACTGTCTCAGTCCCGTTTACACTAGAGATGACTGAAGTAAGAGGATCCCAGAGCATCAGGGACCAGCCAGGACCCCAGGGGGCCATTACTGGATGAATTGCAGAGGGAGGGACGGCTTCTTGCTTGAAATGTGCTCACTCACCCAGGAAGTAACTCTGCCTTTCCTCCCCTCCGTGAGCCGCTCAGAGAAGGGAAACGCCTCCTGCATGAAGCGAGCTGGCAAACACTTAGCGCAGAGTGCGTGAGCACGTTAATTTTTGCTGGCTGCCGCCTTTGTGTTTTGAACGAGTCAGACTCTTTTGTGTAACTGCTTGATGAAACATTCCCATCCACCCTGTCAACACAAATTACACAGTTAAAAACGCACACACCCTGACCACCACGACACCAGAGAGCTGCTGACTTGCCCTGAGGGTGGGCTCCCGGGAGCAGCAGCCCAGGTCCAGCCCTCCAGCTGCCCGTCTGACCCAGTCCAGCCTCCAGACCTTGCCCTTCACTGTCTACCCTCCGAGGACAGTTGCTAGGAGACAGAGATACAGCTGGCTGGGTCCATTGCCTGGCCACTGTAGGGTTGGGGGAAGCAGAGCTGGGAGGGTCAAGAAACACAGCACTTGGCCTTCAGATCACAGGCACCTTCTGGGGATCAGAGGGGGCTTCTCTGTGGACAGGCCCCTACCCACAGAGAGGGGCCTCACATGCTCAGGAAGGCGGGGGTGGGTGGGGTGCCTCTCATTCCAACTCTGATGGGGTTTCTCTGAGTGTGTCTGAAGTGTAGAATGCAGCCCTTGACGGTGAGGCTCAGTTGGAAAGTCATCCTATAGATCGAAAGGTCATGGGTTTGAATCCCAGTCAGGGCGTGCGCCCAGGTTACAGGTTTGACTCCAGGTCAGGGTGTGTATGAGCAGACAGCCATCAAGGTTTCTCTCTCTCTCTCTCTCTCTCCTCACTCCTCTTTCTAAAGGCAATTTTTAAAATATCCTCAAGTGAGGATAAAATACACACACATGAGCGCACACACACACACCCCTGCATGGATCCTCTGGCCTTGCGAAGACTCCATTTGTAATGTAAATATCATGGCCATCTGTTTTATAGCTCAACATTTATGGCATTAAGGAGTTTTTAAAAGTGGGAGCATAAAGACAACTTTTGGTCCTTTTATTTGGTCTATTTATTTTGGTCATACAACAGGGAAATACAAATTAGGAAGAAACCGTTGTTCCCCCACAGAGCCACCCCTTTCACTTCACAGAAGGGGACACTAAGGCACAGAAGTAGGAGAGGTGATGCCATCACCCCACCAGTGCCCTCCAGCCACACCCAGCACTTCCAGGACCCCATGGCCTCAGCTGTCCCCATCTTCCCATGGGCCTGCCAGTGCCAGCACGCAAGGCCCTCTTACCAAGCCCCTGTGGGGTGGGAAGGAGACACGGCAGCCCACACTGTAATCTGCACTACACCGTCTCTGTCTCCTCAGCACTGTGACCAAGGCTGCGGCTTCCCCTCGGTCCATAAAGCACTCCCCACCACAGGAGACTTTTCTGAACAGCTGGCAGGAAGGCAAACCTGGCAGGAAGAGGAGGGGGGCTCTGGGTATAGCCTGGTTCCATTCAAGCCCAGAAACCATTTCACAAGACAACCCCAGCCCCCTCCCCCTGGACCTGACACTTACCAACCACATGACCTTGGACACAATGCCTGGCCTCGCTGAGCCTCAGCTTTCCCATCTGTAAAACAGGGTAATATAGCTTCCCTTACAGGGCCATGATGAGGATGAAGCAAACTAACAAACACGAGGGGCGTGCATGGGCACAAGCAGTAAAAATATCCCCCCGAAATGTCAATCCCCAGACACAGGAAAAGCTGCAGGGGCAAGAGAAGCCTGGGAGCTCATCCACCCAGGTGCTCAGGGAACAGGAACAGGGTGAGCAAACGGAGGTGACACGGTTTGCCAAAGGTCACACAGCCGGCTGAAGACAGCGCTGGGCTGTCCCTGGGCTAGAAGCCTGGGTCCCTCCAGGCTCCTAGCAGATGAGTGTGTGCGGTGGACGGAGCCCGTCGTCATCTGCAGTGCAGCAGCTACTTCTACGGCAGGACTCCAGCGCTTCCGAAATCCCGACAGACAGGAGTCTTCCATGTCTGGAAGCAAGGCATCAGAATTCCAAAATTCATGTTATATTTAAAATGCTTAAAATTTTTAAAAGTCTTCCTACTCCTTGCTTATTATTATAAATATATTTCTTAAGAAAGCTATTTAAATAGACAATAAAAATTCAGTTTAGTGGTATTTACAAAGATCCACAGCCTTTAATGAACTTTCAAACTCTAGAAGACAGCAGAGACCAATTCTAGGCGCATTCGAATGTGGGTACATGACACCCAGGCCCCCAGGCAGCTTGGCAGCATCGCGCGGGATCATGTGTCAAACTGCCAATTTCAGGACTTATTTTGCTTCCAAAGTTGTTATTTCTTGGAACAGAATGCAAAGTATCTGTATACAGTATGCAGCACACATAAACTTAGTAATGTGTGTGTGTGATTTGCAGGAATGACTCGCCGTTAGCAGCAGACAGGGCCGCAAAAGCAAGCGTTAGCTTGGCAGTGACCACAGACCAGCTCATCACCAGGCCTCTTCGGCCTGCAGCAGGAGCTGTCCCCGAACTGATTCTCAGCCGCAGTGCCTCCTGCTGTCACTGTCCACTCCATCTCAGGGGATCTCTTCAAAGCTGTGAGGTTCCTCCTCTGGGACTTATAATACTTTTTCCCATTTTCCTGATTTTTCAACTGATTTTTTCTAGATTCAGTTTCCAACACACAAGTTTCCACAAGAAATGCCAGGAAGGGCTTCCCACATGAAACCATAGACCAGGAGTCTGACCTCCTGCCCGCCCATCGGCCCCCACTCTCTCTGTGAGGGCCTCTCCCTGGACGCAGGGGACCCGGAGGTCACACACTGTACACAGAGTGGGCAGCAGTTTGGGAAGTTCACTCATTCAGCTAAGCCATCCATGTGCCAGACCAGGTGCCCCTCATGGCAGCAGGAGGGCGCGGGGGGTGGTCGTGGCTCTGTGGGAATGGCCTCCAGCTGCTGTTACAATCACCACCAGCGGGGCGCACTTAAAACAGCAGAACTGTGCTCCATCACAGTCCTACAGCCTGGAAATCTGAAATCAAGGTGTTGGCAGGGCCACCCTTGAATGCCAGAAAGGAGAACCTTTCTCCCAGTCTTCCAGAGAAGGAATCCACCCTCGCCTCCTCCAGCTTTATGGCACCCAGCAGTCCTTGGCACTCACTGACTTACAGCTATATCTCCCACTCTGCACTCCTCCATCTTCCCGTGACCTTCTGCCCACTTTGTATCTCTATCTCTAGATCTCCCTCCTCCTAAGAACACCAGTCATTGGATTCAGGACCCACCCTAATCCAACATGACCTGGTCTTAACTTGATTCTGGCTGAAAGAACCTATTTCCAAATGAGGCCACGTCACAGGCACCAAGGGTTAGGGCTTGAACATGGTGTTTTAGAGACACCCTTCAACCCACAACAGTCTCCAGCAGCAAACAAGTTAGACACGGTTCTGGCCGGTACAGAGTTAACTAAGTAAACGGGCAGGAGGTGCATTCAGTGCAACAAGAACCACTGCAGGTGAGAGGAGGAAGCGTGGCCTACAAATGGAGCAAGAGGAGAGAAAGCTCATTCAGAGTGTGATGATCAGGGAAGACTTCCTGGAAGAAGAGTCATACTTCCTGTAGAATGAGCAAGAGTCAGCCTGGGGTGGGTGCCAGAAGCAATGAATGAAGGCCTAGGGTTAAAGGAACAAGGTCTTTGCTTTGTCCAACCTGACCTTTTTACTCAGAAGGCAGGTTCCCAAGACCCCATCCTTGGACTTCAGCTTACATGTCACATCTTTGAAAAGTCATCCCTGGACAGCCTTCATCCAGTCTTCTCTGTCCATCACCCAAATTATTCCCTTTACGGCACCATCATGGCTCACACTGGTTACCTATTTGCTTACTTACTGTCTTCCTTCGACACCAGGCATTAGTTCCTCTATGGCAGGAGTCCCACTGCCTTTTCCATAGCTATGCCCATAGCATTTAACACCATGCCTAGTGTGTTCTACATGGTGGAATGAATGAATAAATGGCTCACTATGTGGATGAACAAACAGAAATAGGTTCAACGTGCCTAGACTGAAGATTTCCAGGCCAGAAGTGGCCAGAAAGCTAGAGAGGGAAATGTGAGCTGGAGCAATCAGGGGGGACATCCAAGGCAGAGCCCCAGAAGCAGGAAGGGGAGGAGCAGGGACTTGTTCTAAGGGCAGCGGAGTGTGGGTGGGGGGTGGCTTCCTTATATACACAGGAGCACGCACGACGGTGCTTGGCATGTAGCAGTGAGCGCAGATCCCTGGGTCTGGGTAGGAATCGATCCAACAGAGCTAGAGACATGCCCCTGATGAGGGCACTGCACTTAGTAGGTGCTCAGCAAACAGTGTTCGGTCGGGTGAGTGCATGAAAGAGCCTCCTGCAGGAAGTCCCTCACTTCCAGTTGGATACTGAAAGCCTGGAAGAGGTCACAGAAATCCCGAAAACTCTGCACCCCTGAAGTTCTCTCATCTTTGGAATTGTAGGAGGCTGCGTTTCCCTTCTATTCTCTTCTCTTCCACCCCCTAGACCCGGGAAGGGAGGCCTGCCCGCGGGACCTCGGAGGGGAGAGGCAGCACCTCGCTGCTGCAGTCATCGCGGAGCCAGCGCTTCGGCTGTGCGAGCCCCTGGCTTGGCTTAGAAAGAAAGCTGGAGCGCAGAAGCGTTTGAAGGCCCAGCCACCTGGCCGGGTTGAGAGGGTCCAGCAGCCTCTTCCCGCACTCCCTGCAGGGACGGAAGGTTGCCAAACACCTGCACACCTCAGACCGCCCTTTGCATCTGCACAGCAAGGATTATTTAGGCCCGTGTTCCCATCTCACAATGAGCAGCAACCGAAAAAGACTAGCTTGGTGTGGCTTTGTATGTTTTTTCAATTTTCCAGATGGTAACCACTGCTGCTTCTCCTATTACTACTCAGTGCAGAGACAGAATTTGCCGGGCCGGGCCAGAGAGCCTCGGGGTCCTAAGCAAACACGGGGTACTTGGATTCACTCGCTACCGAGGCGCAGCAGCTCTCATGGCCTCACCAAGCAGGCGAAGGCCCTCCTCTGGGCCACACGGAAGCAGGCCAGCCCTTTCCTGCTGCCCACAGGGCGGGAACTGGTGTAACCGCTAAGCAAGGCACAGCAGGAATGATCAAAATACAAAAACATGAACCTTTTGACATGGCTCTCATTTCTAGGAATTTAGCCCACAAATACATGTGAAGTGATGTCTTTACCGAGCTTTTCCTTGTATCTTGGTTTGAAGAACACAGGCTTGGCAATAGACTAACTAGAGGAATGTCCATCAGTAGGGGACTGGTTAAAGCTGACAATGCTGTATCCCGACAATGGAATACAAAACAGCTGTGAACAGAAACAGGCACGCCCTCTGTGCACTCCAGGGGCCTCCAAGGGTCTGTGGTTCACAACAATGTGTTCACTTAAAGCCAACTAACACACTAGCTCACCATTTCCTGGGCAGGAACTTAGGTAAAGCTCAGCTGAACGACTCTGGCTCAGGGTCTCCCGTCAGGCTGGAGTCGAGCCGTTGGGCAGGGTCCTCTCAAGACCTGACTAGGAGGACAGAGTGTCCGCCTCCTCTCTTAGTCTAGCCCTGCCTCCGCCAGCAGGTCTCGAAGATCAGCTCCCGCGCTCACACAGCGTGGGCGGGCCTCTCCGAGGCTGCCGGGTGTCTGCAGGACACAGCAGCTGGCTTCCCCAGATAAGGGGCTCAAGAGAGAGAAAGAGAGCTCCCAAGATGGAAGGGGCCGTTTGTTCATAACCCAGTCTCTGAAGTGATGCCCCATCACCGTGGCTGTTTCCTAGGCACTGGAAGCAAGTCACTCATTCTAGCCCAAAGCCAGGGGCGGGCCTGCTCACCTTCTGAGAGAACGAACATCAAAGAATCTATAGACGCATCTTTATTTATTTTATTTTTTAACACCTTTATTCATGGCCGTGGGCACATCTTTAAAATCACCACACCAAGATAGATTCCTAAGCAAAAATATAGAATAAAAAATAAAAAGTAAAGTGCAGAGCAGTTTGTATGGGTAGCTACTACCATATATGTAATGACAAGAAAAGCATAGTCACATGCACTCACTTGCAGACACAGAAAATATCTCTGGAGGGATACATAATAAACGGTTAAGGCTTGTTGCCTGCAGGGAGGACAATGTAGGGGCTGGAGGGAAAATTTACACCAGCTGTCTCCACCCAGCTCTTGAATTTAGCACCCTGGTAAATTACCTGTTCTTGATAGGTATCAGATAGGATGCAATCATTCTGTTACTCCATTAATGTTTACTGAGCCTCATGGAACAAAGCCCTAGGGAGTGTCGGACCCTTAAGGAAATCGCAGTCTCTCCAGATGAATGTGATCTCAGCACAGTTAAAACCTTTGGAAATAACTTCTTATCAAATAAGTTAAAGGTCAAGCATGTGGCCCAGATGAAAGCCTCCATGTGGGTGGTCTGGGGGCAGGAGAGCTTCCACAGGACCTGGGTGGCCAGTGCGGGCTAAGCAGGGAGAAGGGGCAGGTCAGCGGTGGGGCGTGGAAAGGGACCACAGTGAGACTGGGGGTTAAGAAAGGGGAAAGAGGGGCTGTGCAGGGACCTGCCCAGGTCCCTGGGAGAGTGGGAGGCTGTGTTCTTTGTGAGCTTTGCTTATTGCTTTTCCCCAATGCCTAAGTTCTGTTCTTGGCCCCTATTAAAGCTCTGGTTCAAACTGGGCCTCTGCATGCCCCTGCTCTAGAGAAGTCATTCTGATCCTCGAAACAGAATCCATCCACTTCCGATCAAATCAAAAGGTTCCCTGAAGGATTCGGAGGGACCTCATCGAACCCAAGGAGAGCTAAGCCTGGTGACGCACATGAGCTCAGAACTGGAGAGTCTCTCTGTCTGTCTCTCTCCTCCCCCCCCCCCTCATCTCTCCTTCCCTTCCTCCTTCCCTCTCTCCCTTTTCAGGCTGCCTGCCTCTCTCCACACATCTGTTCCATTTCCCACCTCCTGCCCATCACCCCTTGATTAGTCCTAGTTTCTGCTCCCCCTTATTATGGGTTAAATTGTGTCCCCTCCAAATCCACTTGTTGAAGTTCTAATATCTAGTACCTCAGAATGGGACCTTATTTGAAGATAAGGTCACTGTGGTTATAATCAGTTAAGAAGAAGCCACTAAGGGAAACCCTAACCCTACACAACTAACGAGCTTACAGACTGGGGAAGTTTGCTCACAGACCCGCGCACGGAGAGAGTGCCGTGTGGAGATGAAGACAGAGGTTGCGGTGATGTTCCTACAAGCCAAGGAACACCCAAGATTGCCTGGACACCACCAGAAGCTAGAGGGCAGCTGTTGAACAGATTCTTCCTCACAGCCCTCAGAAGGAACCAGCCCTGCTCACACCTTGACCTTGGACTTCTGGCCTCCAGAACTGGGAGACAATACATTCACTTCACATCACCTGACTTCAAGTACTTTCTTACGGCAGCCTTAGCACACTCATCCATCCCTTCAGCCAACCTGTTCCTGGCTTTGCTTTTCTTTCTTTTTTTTTCTTAAACTTTCTTTCTTTCTTTCTTTCTTTTTCTTTCTTTCTTTTCTCTCTTTCTTTCTCTTTCTTAGTTTCTTTCTTTCTAGAGAGAAGAAAAGGGAGGGAGAAAGAGAGAGAGAGAAATATCAGTGTGAGAGAGAAACATCAATTGGTTGCCTCTCCTTCATGCCCTGATTGGGACCAAACCCACAACCCAGGCCTTTGCCCTGACCAGGAATTGAACCAGCGACCTCTCACTTTGTGGGATGACGCCCAGCCCACTGAGCCACACCAGTCAAGGCCTAGCTTTGCTTTCCAATGGCAGAGCTGCTCACCCTGGAGCGCAGTGCAGACCACCAACCCCACGTCCATCAGCTCACATTCCCATGGGGGGTCTGATGACCTGCGTCACCTCTTTATGGAGGAGCCCAGTCCCATCAGCTGTGGGGAGGGTGGACCGGACCCTCTGCTATAAAGGTCCCCCAGGCGCTGGCCCACTGCAGGGGAGGTGAGAAGGCCTAGGAAGGGCAGCGTGTCCAGAGGCGCGGCTCCCGTGCAGCACACTCGCCCTCCCACCGCGTCCCGGGGCCGGGCCTCAGCCCGGGCAGGAGGGCGGCCAGGAGTGAGGGGCACTTGTGCGGGGCCCTCACTGCTCAGTGTCCTGGTGCATTCGAGAAGTCGTAAATGCTGGTCATGTCAGCGGTTTTCAGCCTTCTTCACCTCATGGTACACACCAGCTAATCACTAAAAGTCAGCAGCACACGGAAAAGCATATTTTTTACCGATCTGAAAAACAGGAGGGGGGATCATTTTGATTCATGTGCACCAGACGTCTATTGTTATGTTGGCTGTTGTCATTTTTCTATTTGACCATCTAAGGGAAACGAGGTCAGTGCCCCTGAGTAGTCGGATCTTGCACATTTTAAGAATTCTTTTAGAGCACTGGTTGAAAATAGCTGTGTTATGTGATAGGTACGGGCTGGCTGCTGGGATAATCGACCTGAAGAAGATGCTGTGATTTTCTGAAGGGGCCCACAGCCAAGAGGCAGACAGGTGATAACAGTAAACACTCACGTTACCAGAGGTTTGTTCTGCATCTGTGCTTTGCAGGCTGTACACACTCTGACCCCCTGAACAGCTCGATGAGCAGGGACCCTCTGTACCTCTTTTACAGATAGGGAAGCTGAGTCCTACAGCGCCAAAGAAACTTGCCTGAGGTGGGGCAGCTGGCAGACGGTAGAGCCGAGACTTGAACTGGTCTGGCTGGTTCCCTGCTGCCAGCTGCCCTGTGCTCGTATGTGTAGACCCTGACTTGCTGGAGAAGTCCAGACGAGCACCATCCAGAGCTGGGCAGGATGGGGAAGCCTAGCTTGAGCTGGGCCAGGACACCAGTGCGTCCACACCTGCCAGGAGCTGCGGAGGACATCTAGAGGGCGTCTTTCTGGCATCGTTGCGGGTAAGAAGCACCATCGGATCTTGAGGAGGCCAGACAGGAAGTGAGGGGTCAGGTGGAGAGGCATAGGCCTTGAACATCACACCAAGCAGTATGGAGCAAGAGGAGTAGGGACCACAGGCTTTTTGCAGCCTGGCTACCTGATCTAAGCCTGTGTTAAGATGCCTCTCGCAGCCCTGTGAACATGGACTGTAAGGGGTCAGAGATGGGACATGGAGAGTGTTGAGTCATCGAGAGATGGGTAAAAAGAGTGATGGGCTTAAAGAGACCCTGAGGAACAGAGTACAGAGGACATTTTCTGTGTAGGCACCAAGGGAGAGGGTGGAATCGAAACATCGGGGGTCCCTCCTGTGTTTGTCCCACAGGGGACTGTAAAACTTACCTCTAGTGCAAAACGCCAGCTTCCGCCCTCAGTTCCTGGAGGTACCCTTCCCACGCAGCCCCCCCACCAGGTTTGGCCTGCACGCACTCTCTCCGCTCCGACCGCTCTCCTGCCGAGCACCCTTTTTACTGGCACGCTCTCTTTGCCACCAGAGAAGGTAATCAGGATACCTGTTTCAGGAAGGCAAGAACTGTTGATATTCTTGACCTGATTCCAAAGGCCCAGCACATCCCTGGAGAGCAATTAATTAAATGGTTATCTGTGTCTAGCCTGGAGATTTCTCCCACCCCTCTCCCTGCCTTTGTCTCCAGTCCTCCCTAAATCTCCCCTCTCCCCCTGCCTCCACGTTGTACTTATTGGTTAAGAAGCTAAATTTCATTTCCCTTAGTGGTAGAACATTGTTTTGTTTTGTTTTTAAGACACAATCTAAGAGCTTTATTTTTTCCATTGTAACCATGTGGATGCTATATTTAGCAATTTTATTAATGAGGTAATTTACGTAAATTCCATACCGGAGCCCTGCTGAGCAGCAAGCTAATTCTATTCTTCTCATTAGAGAAAACAGACAAACCAAATGAGGTTTAAAGACGAGACGAATGAATTTGTGTCTGTGCAGAAGTCAGGCCTGGGACCTCAGGACATGGGTCTAGGGATCCAAGGAGCAGGACACGGTGCCCCCGTCCACCACCGGCACACAGCTGAAGGTAGGGGGCAGGAATGGACCGCAACCGAGGGCCAAAAGTGTGGGACCAAGAATTCACCGATCTCACCTGGGCCTGGGGGGACTCTCTCTGAAGAGAAGGTGGCAGATCTACAATGAAATGTCCCTCCTCCCTGTGCCCTCCTGCAGGGCCGGTGTGGACGGGAAGAAGAGCTCTCGGCCTCCCAGAGCGCTTTCGGGGGCTCTGATTGCTCTCTGAGTCCCTCCAGCTTCTGTCCAGCTGCTTCCCCGTGGCAGGGAGGGAGGCCAGGCCCGCTAAACCAGCTCCTTCAGTCTCTGTGTCAGCACCGAGCATGAATACATGGGCTTCTTGATAAATACAAGAGAATCCCACTTCCAACAAAGCCAATAACTGGGAAAAAAAACTTGATTTGTACCAGAGACATCAAGAGGTGGTTATTAGCTTTACAAAAAGACAAACTAGAGAATCTTTTAAATCCCATCTCCCTCGGTGCTTTGGAAATGAGATTCAATTTAGGAAAAAATTCAATAGAGACACAACTTTGGAGAATGCTCTGCTGGCGCAAAGAAGGCACAGCAGGGGCTCGACGCTTATGGTGATTAACAGGAGTAAGCGGGCATTTTTCCTTCCTTCCCAGTCGGACTGATATCCGTGGCATGAGAGCCGGCTACGTGCCAAATGCTTTCACACGCCTTCAGCGGACCCAGTCCTCATGGCAGCCGACAGCGGGAGCTTCTCCGAGTCACACAGCTGAGGAAACTGAGGCTCCGGGCAGCAGAGGAGCTCACCCACAGCCAGTGGTGGTGAGTCAGTGTCAGGACCTGGGGCTGTGCCTGCAGCCTCCCCACCCACCACCCCAAGGCTCCTCTGCGTCCCCAGAGACGCATTCCCACGGGCTCCCAGCTGGCTCTCCTTCTCTGGACACACCTGCTACCGGACGGACGAGCAAACATCCCTCTGAGTCAGTGTGCCCTCCTTCTGGAAACTCAATTGGATCACCAGGACCCATTCTCTGTCTGTTAGAGATTGTCACAGCTCTAAGGGCCTCCCACAGCATCATGTGAAACAGGCCTCCCGGCCCGGGTGCTGGCCGCAGCAGGCGGTGGCCAGAGGACGAGGGTGACCTGGGAGCTGACCCCCAAGATCTCCTTACTCCATGGCAAGCTTATGCCCCATCCCTGCCATTTTTACAGAAGTCCTTTGTTTCCAAGGCAGAGTCCCTGCTCCCCAGCCTCCCCTGAAGTGTGGCCAGGTCACTGAGCTCCGCCCTGGGCCGGAGTGAAGTGATGGGTGAAGCCTCCTGGCCTGCCTCTCCGCACTCCCCTTCTCCGGCACACACAGAGGGTGACCCTGGAAGCCGGTGGTGCAAGGTAGACCTACAGTTGAAATTCGAGCTCTGCTTTTGGCAGTAGTTGGTGTTACCTTAAGTAATGCAAGTTTGCCAAAAAGCCCAGATGGGGCCCTGGCCAGGTGGCTCATTTGGTTGGAGCACTGTTCCACACACAGGAAGGTGGAGGGTTCGATTCCTGGTCAGGGTGCGTACCTGGGCAGCGGAATCCATCCCCAGTCAGGGTGCATATGGGAGGCAACTGGTCGATTTTCTCACATCCATGTTTCTCTCTCTCTCTTTCTCCCTTCTCTCTCTAAAAATCAATGAACTATCGTCAGGGAAAGATTTTTTAAAAGTCCAGCTGGCACCACTGTTCGCATTATAGGGCCCAGGGTGGGCGGGGTGAGGCCACCCTGACGACACCCCCACTGACCCACAGGAATCAACAGGTGCAGGAGAAAGCCCTGAAGTCAATGTGGGGTCAGCTGGACTGACTGGACTCTGCCTCCATAGCATCTGCCCCCCAGCACAGGGCCCAGGAACCAGGGCCAGGAGGGCCACCTCTCCTCCCCTCCCCTCTGTACCCGCTCCCCCTTCTCGGGAGGGTCTCGGACAGGACAACCCTTCCACCTCTTTCTTCTTTCCAGCCCCCACTCTCAAAGGGCCAAGCCTATCCCGGCCAGGGGGAGGCAGGAAGGTGAGCTACCGAGTTGTGCAGATAAGTCCCCCAACCTCACTGGCGGGTGATGGAGAGGTGTAGGGTTCAGTGGATGGATTCGCCATCTCTGGAGATTCCCCCGCCCTGGTACTGTCTGGAAGGAGAAAGGAACCTACATTTTAGGAAGGGCTTTTTCATCCCAAGACAAAGATCACCTTTCCTCCAGCCGTCTACATACTTCTCACCTTCTCGACAACCTTTTGAAGAAGGCATTAGGGTCTCGTGTCACGGATGAGGAGCCTGGCACTCTGAGAGGTGGAGTGACTTGCCCAGGGCCACAGCCCTAGAATGCAAGCCCAGGTCGCTGCTTCTGACTCTGGGACCTGCACTCGCCACCCCTCGTCTCCCAGACATGCTGGAAAGGAAGCCCTGGCCCCTGTCGCACTCACAGCCTCCCTTCCCCGCAGCCTGGGCTTTCTTTGGCCCAGAGGAGAGGCTATCACCCCCCGCCTGCCCCCGGTCTCTGGATGGCTCTTTCTTGGCTAGTGCACGTGACTGCAGACAACCACCTGCCTCTCCAGACATGGAGAGGGTAGACAGGGCCAAGGATGACACTCCTTAAGAAGGCACTCATTTTAATCCTCACCCAAGGATATGTTTATTGATTTTTATTTTTAGAGAGAGAGAGAAATTGATGTGAGAGAGAAACATTGATTGGTTGTCTTCTATATGCATCCCAACCAGGGATCAAACCCGCAACCTAGGTGTGTGCCCTGACCAGGGATTGAACCTGCAACCCTTGGGCAATGCTCTAGCTGCCAGAGCCACCCAGCCAGTGGAGGAGGATCTCCTTTGTGAGCGTGGCCCTGAGAGCAAAGCCTCCTTCCATCTTGTGCCACGGCACCTCTCAGGCTTCCCCCAGCCCCAGGCCCACCACCCACAATGCAGAACTCACACGCTCTAGACCCAGAAGTGCCATTAAAAAGGTTGTCTGTCTGGTGGTGTCTGATCTGTCTCTGCAAACCGGCATTTTCCACATAAGGGGGATTCTTGGGTGACGACAGCCATTGGACGAGATGTCCGGCTGAGCTCACTTCTGGGCAGGGCTGCGGCCCAGAGACCCCAGGCCACGTCACAGCCCACCCACCCTCCACGCACCGAGGAGCACTCAGCTGGCCATCGCAGATGCTTCAGAAGGAACGCGGGCTGCCTGGGGCACAGCCAGGGCGGTCTGACAGGCAGACTCCAGGAGGCCACGGCGGGCAGGAAGGAGGGAGAGGGTCCATCTCTGTGAAAGGCTTGAGAGACATTCCTGCCGACTCTCGGTCAGCTCCAGTCTCTTCCTCCTGAAGAAGTCAGGCCTTGCTGTGCTCTCCAGAAAGGGTGATCACGGCCGACATGACTTCCACCCTCTGCCAGGCCCACCCTCCCCTGCTGCACCGCACCCCCAGAGCCACCCTCCCCACCCTTCGCCGTACTCCCTCCCAAGAAAGTGCAAACTAGTGGGGCGGGGGTGGGCAGGGCACACAGTCCTGTTTCTGTCGTCATTGTTTTTGAGAAACACTGTTGCTCTCTCGCTGCCCAGTCCATTTTAACACGGTTGGTGAAGGCTGTAAGACTGCTGAGGGGAGGAAAACATTCCAGGAACAGCTAATCGACTCTTCTAACTGGCTTATGTTTTTCTGTTCAGGCAACACTGCTTTCCGTGGTCTTGTTTTTGATTGAGCTACAGAGGAGCGGGAACAGGGCTCAGAGACTGTAACCCGGGACCCATAGATCCAAGGCCTGGTGCATCCAGCTCCAGCTCTCTGCAGGCAGGGCTGCTGGGCAAGGCATCTCCACTCTCTGTGACTGCCCTGTCTCCTGCAAATTGGGGGTAAGTCCAGTTGTCCCATAGGTGGAGGGGTGGCCACAGTTGACTCTGACTGTGGACACCAAGAATTGGAGTGGGGGTGGGGTGGGGCTGATTTGTCTTGCTGGAGAAACCAGGACTGTGCATGATCCCCAGCTCCAAGGTCACCCCACCTTTCAGCCGGGAGACCTGGAAGGCTCCCAGGTGAGCTGAGACCTCAGTTTGAACCCTGCCCTCACTCACCCATGATGTCCTGGTCAGGGGCCTCGGTTCCCTCATCTGTGGAGGAAGGGAAAAGGGTCACCTGTCCCCTGTCAGAGAGAGAGAGAAGGAAACGCATGTGCTAAGCACACATAGCACCCACTCAGCTTGGGTTTTTCATTCCCTCTTTACAACTTCATGAGGCTGGCGCGGTCAGCTCCGCACTCTTGGTGGCGACACTAGGGCCCGAAGACAGCATGCGAGGCACCACGGCCTCACGCTGACTCAGTCGCAGACTCAGACCCAAGGCCTCCAGGAACGCTCCTCAGAGGCAGGGGGACAGCAGTTTGTTACAGGTCCGGTCCTGCCCAGGGCACTCCTCCACCGCCCCTGCCTCTGCTCCTTGGGCAAGCTCCGCCCTGCAGATGCTTCCTCTCTGGTGGTCTTTCCCACCCTTTTCCCCAGGCCTCCTCCCCGAGGGTGTGCTCCTCTCCAGTCCCCAGACCCCCAGGGCCCCAGCCGCCCTGGGAACCAAGGGGCACTCCCACCCTCACTAGTAGCAGCTGCACTTGGCTCCGGAACCAAGTGAGAGGCTCCCATGACCTCAAATGGCCACCAACAAGTGCATTCGGGGACCTGGGTCCAGAAAACAACTCTTCTGCAGTTTTGCTCCTGTGGCTGTCTTGGCCTGGAATTTACCTCTTCTCCTATCAGCCAGGCCAAGTCTCCTCCTCCCAGACCAGACTCACAAGGCACCTCCCATGGAGGTCACTGCAGGCTTCCGGGCCTGCGGGTGCTGCCGCCGTGGGGTCCTGTGATGTCCGGCACAGGCTCCTCTGAGACATCCAGACTGGGAAAGAGAGGAGCGGGCATGAGGGGATGTGCTTACGGTGAGGGCTGGGACTGGGGTGCATTTTATTTGTGTGTGACTGACAGGTAGGAGCACAGTGGACATCACTGGGATGTGGGGAGACGGCCCCAGACTCGGAGGCAGGACACACGGCGAGCCGCAGAACCCTCCAAACCCTTCACCCGCAAGGACCGGTCACTGGGTTGTTGTAAGATTAAGCAAAATGAATCTGAAAAATATCAGAGCCTTTTAAGAACGATGCCTCCAGGTGTTTCTGCTGGGTACCACAGGTGTTCAGAGGAGACAGGCGTGCCCTCCATAGGGTTACTGGGGATGCGGGCCGTGAAAGTTTCACAAGGAGAAGTGCAGAGAGTGAAGGGTTTAGTTTCCTTTCCCAAGGGAGGGGAAGGGCTGAGGCGTTGGGCTCGTACTGGGTTACGGGGCAGCTGCGGAGCAGGACGCTTCAGGCAGCCTTGCACAGGCTGCACCTTGTCTCGACGTTGTCCAGGGGTGCAGGGTCCAGTCGCTGGGGTCTGGCATGTCCTGCTTCATAAGTCCTGGAGCCTCTACACCTTCAGGGCACTTCCAGTAATTTTCTAGTCCTGAGGATAAAGGCTCATCAAGCAATTAGGGCCAGTCGTGCTTCACAGGGCCCAGCCAGCTCCAGGAAAGAGATTCTGAGAAAGGGGCTTTTGTCCTGGGACCCTCTTGCTGGGGGAGAGCTGGAAATGGGGATAAGAGACAAATGCATGAAGCGAGGCCTTTAAGCTGACCTTCAAGAATGCAGAGGATTTAGATGGCCCAAGTGGGGGTGGGGGAGGTTGCAGAGGAGGCCAGGTGAGGAAGGAAGGAGACCAGATGTTGAGAAGGCAGCATCAATGTAGTCAACAAGTTGTATGGAGCAACTACTATCTGCCAACCACATTCCAAGTGCTAGAGATTCAGGAGTAAAGAAAGCAGACAAGGTCCCTACCCTGAGGATTTGCATTCTAACTGGGGAGGACAGACAATAAACATAAACAAAGAAAAATCCTCAGTGACTTCGGATGGTGGTAACAGGAAGCCGATCCGCTAGGATGGCCGAAAGGGACGTCTCTAGATGAGATAGTAAAGGAGTGTTGGTCCCTCTGCGCAGAGAAGAGAGAGCCAGCCTCAGGCAGAGCATGTCAGGAAGCAGCCAGTGCAAAGGCCCTGGGGCTCAAGCAATTGGACAAGGAGAAAGGTGGGATGAAAAGAAGGGTGAGGCCCTATCTAAGAAACAGTGACTTGTCAATTTGGACAGGAGTTGAAGTAACAGATTATCCTGGAAAATTAATTTAGAGCTAAAGTTATAAAACCTCAGACCCTAAGTTAAAGCAGATATACTTCATTCTTCAGTGGCATGAATGCACAAGGCAGGAGTGCAAGGAACATTCTCGGAGATACCCCCCAGACACTTCTCATAAAGTAGGGTGACTCTGGGCATGTCGGAGGCATGCGATCCAGAGCGTGTGGGCAGCGGGCAAAAGGGAGGTGCTGGACTGCTGGCCACATGGTAAGTAAGTGCTAGGAGGAGATCTGAGCAGAAAGTTTCCCAGCTCCTCTCTGTCAGTGAAACAGGAAATAAAGCCCAGAGCAGGAAACTGAGGCCTGGGAGGGGTGAGAGTAGAGGCGTCCCTGGTGTGCATCAGTCCTGGCTCTCCTCAGCCACCAGGAGTGACCGAGTGTCTCGTGGGGCCGGAGCGTGCGAGGGCTGGTGTGCGGCTCCGTCCCGCCATGGCGATCACTCATGAGCACAGAGGTGCCGTCGCTACCCACTGTGGGGCCCAGCCAGCATCTGGAGGGAAACTGCCAAGCAGAGAAGGAGACTCTGGTCATGTTAAGTCCTGAGCTAGCTGCGGTTGCCACAGTGGCAAGACAACCTAACCTGCAATGACTGATGCAGGGGCAGGCAGAACAACCCAGCCTGCTGTGACTAACAGGGCTTCCACTGCGTGAGCTCTGTGTTCTCAGCACACACGTGTATATGACTGAGGAGTGTACACAGGGCTGCACACGAGTAGCTGTGTTGTGTCCACCTCTGGGGGTCCGTGTCTGTCTGAGCACCACCACGCTAGCAGGAGGGCTGCAGCACCTCACCGCACACCCTGACGCACTGGCCTGCCAATGCCCACCTGCCAGGTACCTCCAATGCCAAGTTCATGGCTCGCAGAACTGGGGCAGGGAACCAAGAGGGGGCACCGCCCTGCTCACAGTCCCAGAGTGCCCTGTGTGTTCTCTGAGTTGCTTATTTCTAAAAACTTCCTCCAACTAATTCTATCCTTCCTAAAACCTCAGCCAGGGGAGTTGGCTGCAAAGGCCAACTGGGGGCGGGCTGCCCGAGAACAGAGGGTAGAAGCCACAAGGGTCAAGGACCTAGAGACCTGCAGTAATGTCATGATAACCACGTAGGGGCCAGGTGGGCACTTGAAGCATCAGGGGGACCCCTCTGTAAAGTAAATGATTTCCTAACCTCTATGCTGTCTACCTGAGACTAATACAGAACAATATTGAATGTAAACTGTAATTGAAAAATTATATATATATCTTTTTTAAAAAAACCCCCAGAGACCTGACCCCTCTCCTTCTCCTCCCTACAACCTGCCCCCCACCACCACCCCAGTCTCCACCATCCTGCCCCGGGATGGGCACCCCTACATAAAGCCAACAAGATGAGAAGAAATCATTTCATCCATAGCTCAGGGCTCCTCGAGTACAATTCTAGTTAAAGTTATACTGCAGGGCCTTCTGGGAAGGATGGAAAATAAGCTCAGGGCATTTTGGGATGGGGGGTGGGGCTGGTGAGTGGGGGGTGTTATAGGGCACAGCAGGGTACCAGCCCCTAAGGAACCTCCCAGGCAGTGGGGACTGAGGCGGTGGGGCTTGGAATGAAGGTCACGGCTGCCCCAGCTCATTCCTTTTCCTCCCTCTTCCCTCTGAACAATGGCTTTTCCGACCGCTTCAGTCTCAGTGCCTCTCCACATTAACATGTATATTGCTTGGGTAAGGGCTACGTGGCCAGTGGCTCTAAATAACTGGTAAGTGACAGGAGAGCGATGGGGGCAGGATGGATGAGGGGATCACCGAAAGCTGCTCCCTGCCTTGTCATTTAGAGATGAACACCCAGCTGGCTCCCAGTTCCTTCGTCAGCTGCACTCTCCTAAACAGAGTGGGCCAGCCCACCCAGCCCGCCTCCTTAAACTCTCCCTCCCCCGACCATGGGGCCCTGTGTTGGCTCACAGCCATCACTGTACTTACTTCATGGGGCCGGGCACCGCTGGGGGCACTGAGGGTCGAGGTCACTACCCTCAAGGAGCTCACAGCCTCCAGAGACAAACACTAACCCACTAAACCACAACTTGTGTTGGTGCATTAATTGCTCAGCCATGACAGGGGCAGAGCACGGTGCTCTTGGAATATAGACAAAGGACACTGCATCCAGGCAAAATCTGATCCAGGAAGGCTTCCTGCAGGAGGTGGGTTCTGATTGGAGTATGGATGAACTACTAAACGTTAGCCTGATGAGTTAGTAATCCAAACCCACCATGCCCGATCGCAGCGTGCATTACATTATGCCGTTTACTTCCCCTTCTGGTATTTTTCAATTATACACACACAGACACACACACACACACACTGGCATTTTCCAATCATACATAAACAAACTGATAATACATTCAAAATATGTTTGAATTTTGGTTATTTATTCTCTTTCTAAGCTGTGCCTCTCTCCACTATAATGTAACCTCCCAGGGACTGAAAACACTGTATCTTGTTAACTGTCCACCGCCAGCATCTTGCATCATGTCTGGTGCATGATAAGGGCTCAATATTATTTGCTGAACTGAAGGGCGAATGGATGGATGGGGGAGCACGGTGGTGGCGGAGGAAGCTGTGCCTGCACAAGCAGGGGCCGTGAGGTGTCATGGTGCCTTTGGACACCATTCAGAGCATCCCTGGGGCTAGAGTGAGGGCCTGATAAGAGAGCAACGATGGGGAAGACAAGGGCCAGACAGCAGAGCTCCCGAGCTGTTCTGGCTCCCCGGACAGGGGAGTGATGGGAGGGGTTTGCTCTTTAGGAGAGCTGTCCAAGGAGGAGAGGAGGAGAGAGCCTCCAGCATAGAGAGGTGGCCGAGAAACTGAGGAGCTGTTAGCTCTCGTTCAGGAGCGAGAAGGCTGGGTGCCAGGACCATCCTGTCCCTTTGCAGGAGGGCAGCACAGTGGCTTTGAGGAGCCAGCATGGACGAGGAGTCAGGACCTGGGCTCTGGACAGCTCGCACGTCCTTGCTGGTCTGGAAGGAAGCAAAGGGGATGTGGAGGACAATAGCCCCCAGCTGGGAGCCTGCAGCGGGGACTCGGACCAGGACCTTTATCCCTGACTGGGTGTCAGCATGTCTCCCAGACTGTTGCCCTCTGGGGCCCAGGTAGTGACAATACGAACAGAGCTGAGCACCCCTTCTGTGTCAGGTGTGTGTCCTAGGACTTGACACATCTTAACTAATCTCACTACACACTCAACACTGCCCACTCCGCAGTGTGCTCAGTGCACAGCAGCTGCAGGACGAGCTGTCCCCCTGCCATCGCCGACACACCGGCTTATCATCGCCATCCTGGTGACAGATGCAGCAGGCGCAGGATGGAGTTGTCCGCCTCACCTCACAGGGATGGGAACTATAGGCAAAAGTATCTGTCACTTTCACAAAGACAGAGTTAAAAGAAACAGAGCAAGTGTAGTTTGATCTAGTCAATAAGAGCAGAATCCAGGGCTAAAAAAAAAAAAAGGTCGCCCTCACTTTCACAGGCAGCCCCAGCTGTGCACTTTCCTATGGCTTCTCCTAATTAAGTTTCACACACAGGTAAACTAGGCATCATTAACTCCCTTCTGTTTGCAGATGGGAAAACAGATTCAGAGAGGCTATTGGACCCACCACACGTCACACAGCAAGTACAAGGAAGAGCCAGATTTGATCCCAAAGTTTCCCAGCTATCTCCCTGCGGGATTCTGCCTGCTAACCCCCGATCCGTGAGTTCATTCCACAATTGCTTACCTCACTCCTGCCCCGTCCCCGCACCGGGGTGGCACCCAGTATGTCTCCTTCCTTCCTGGACATGGTGCGGAGGAGAGGAAGTCTGTGGCGGGGGTGGTGATTTCGAGAGCTGGGGGGTCTGCAGGGCCTGCGGGACAATGCCAGGGCCCGTCCTTGCGTGGAGAGAGGAGGGCGCCCCTGTCACTGCCTTCATAGGCCTCCCTGAAGAGACGTTGCTGCTTATTGAACACGTTCCCTTGCAGCCCTCAGGCTTCTGGTTAAATGCTGACATTAACCTTCCAAAGGCACGCACTCCCCCAGCCATCTGGAATGGCCACTGGGCAGCACAGGACAGAGCACGCGGGGGTGCGGACCCAGCTCCTCCTCCCCCTCGGTGGGTCAAGGCACGTCACCATCCCGCCCTGAACCTCCAGGACCCTCCTTGTCAAACTGGGTAACGAGGCTTTTCACCGGATCGAGGCCTTTGGAGAGGACTGCACCGAATCTCTGAGCATGTGTGGACAGGCCTGGTTAATAAGACCTCCCTTCCTTCCTTCTTCGGAGCTTGTTCAGGGCCAGGGAGGCTCAGCCTCGAGCAAAGGCGGAGTGCCCAGTATCCACCCATCCAGAGCCTGAAGGCTGTCTCCTTGGCCGGTCCCGTGGGTCTCAGGTGCCAGCCTGCCACATAGCAAACAACAGCCACTAACCAGCGGCACAGCTTGGGGACACCTAAAGACTCCTCAGGTCTCCTCCCTCAGGCAGGAGTGGGGGGCTGGTGTCTCAGCACCGTCCAGCTCCCACGTCCACAGGCTGAGACCCGGTCGCGGGTGATGAGGGAGGCCCGGTGGCTTTCTTCCAGCCTCTTCTGTTACAAAGGAAGTTGTCCCGGGGAAGTCACGCACGACCTCACCTCCCAGCAGAGAGTGTTTGAGTGTCTTCTGGGACAACTTTCTTTCAATCTTGCCACTTGGAGATGCTCGAGCCAAACAAAGAGAAAGAACAAGCGAACTGAGGGAAACCGTGAAAATCACAAGGGGTAGTGTGGGGAGGTTCATCTTTATCACGTTTCTTATGGGCTTGAAGTCAACACATATTTAACGAACAGCTGCTGAGTCCAAACTACTTTGTTGGGTGCGAAAGAGCTTCCCCAGCCCCCAAAGCCCGTATTCGAGGTAGAGCGGCAGGACACATTTTCATGACAAAATTGAAAATATAAAGCTCCGTGCCTCCTGGGTGAAAGACAAGAGCTGTGGAGCCAGGAGCGTGGGCGGTTCAGAGCCCAGACTACCCAGCACTGTGCGAGCTGCCCCTCCCTCCACCCCGTCAGCAGCCCTGTCTCTCGTGTGCTCCCCGACAGGGGTCCCACCTCGCCACTCCCATCCCATAGGGCTGCTCACCTGAGACCGAGTCCAAGCTCCTTAGCAACATCATCGTCCAGACATCCTCCTATCCCTCAGGCCTAACCTAACCAGGAGCGTGCCTCTGTTCTTGCTGGTCTCAGCCCATTTGGGCTGTTATAACCAAGTACCACAGACAGAGCAGGGCAGCGGGGGTGGAGGGAGAGGGGGATGCAGTTAGCTCAAACGACAGACATGTACTCCTCACAGTTCCCGAGGCTGGAAGTCTGAGATCGGGTGCCCGCGAGTTCAGTTTCTGGTGAGGACCTGCCTCCTGGCTCACAGATGCCATCCTCCGGCTGTGTCCTCCAGTGGCAGAAGGGCCGAGGGGGCTCTGCGGGGTCTCCTTTATAAGGATAGGCATTGCATTCATGCGGGCTCCAGCCTCATAACCTCGTCACCTCCCAGAGGCCCCACCTCCTGATACCGCCACATTGGGGGTTAAGTTTCATCTTATGAATCTGGCCTTAGCAATGCTCTTCCATCAGCCTGGGAACGCATTTTCACTACAGCCCTCTCCACCCTCCCTCTCCTTCTCTCTTTACTTATTAAAATTCGGCTCACCCTCAAGGCACAATTGAAATGACATCTAAGTCATGAAGCTCTCCCTGATCCTCCAAGTCAGAATTAATGACTCTGCTCTCCTGCCCCCTCATCATTCCTGTCTTTCCACCACAACGCTGCACTGTCTCCTCTAATTGTAAGTTGTTTACACATCTGTTTCCCTCCTTGGACTGAAAGCTCCTCCAGGGCAACAGGCGCTGTCCAGGGTGTGTCTCAGGCTCTTAGTACTCCAACATGTTGGTAAATCAGGGTGCCTGGGAGCTCATGGGGAATGCAGAGTCTCAGGCCTCGCCCCACTGAAACCCCCTGAATCAGACTATGGTTTCAATAAGATCCTCGGGTGCTTTGCATGCAAAGTAACGTGTGACAAGCTCAATCTACAGAACAGCCCATGCACAGTGCTTTGCACACTGCAGTCATTTGGGGAGCGTTTGATGAATGAATAAGTGAGTGACTATGGAAAGGATCATCGAAGGCTGCTCAGAGTGTTATCCACAGCCTCTCCTGAAACCTGGAGATCTTTCTTAGCTGAGTAAATAGAGTCAACCACACAGCAAAAAAGCCTTCCACACTCTCACTTTCTCTACCTCCTCCTCCAGACTCAGGCACCCCCAGCTCCCATGGACAGCCAGGTCCCGAGCTCAGAAATGTAATTAGAAAAACTAACTTTGTTGGCAGCTCATCCATAACCCACCCCAAAGCCATGCCTGTGTAGGAGGTTGTTCATCAGGGGCTGTGAGTGACGGTCCAGCCAGCGGGCCACAGCAGGAGGGAGCCCACTCTTATCCATCATCCTTCCCTCCATGACCCTGCAGGCCCCCTGGCAAGGCAGGGCGGCCCCCCAAGGGCTGCGGGCAGCAGGCTGCTCTTCATCAACCTGGCACCGCTTCCCCTCCCCGCAGCACCACACCTGTACCTTCCGGGGTCAGGAGACTCCCACTGCCCTGCTGAGACTCCCCATGAGACAGGCCTGTCACCAGGGTGTGACAAGGGCACAGGTAACCTCTTAACCACCTGCTGCCCCAGTGATGGTTCATTTTCTGTGTCACCGGTGACTGGGCTAAGGGACGCCCAAGGAGCCGTAAACATTACTTCCAGGTGGGTCTGTTGGGGCGTTTCCAAGAGAGATTAACATCTGAATCAATGGACTGAGAAGGATCGCCCTCACCAGTGCGGGCAGGCAGGCAATACCCAATCCATTCAGGGCCCTGAGTAGAACAAAAAGGCAAAAAGGAAGGGTGACTTTGCTCTCTGCCGACCCAGTGCCAGGAATTCATCTTCTCCTGCCCTGGCCATCAGAGCTGCTGGTCGTCAGGCCTCGGGACTCAGGGCCTTACCGCGCTGGCCGCCCTGGTGGTCAGGCCTTTGGGATGGGGCTGGAGCTGCACCACTGGCTGTCCTTGGCCTCCGGCTGTGGACAGCAGATTGTAGGGCTTCTCATTGGCCAATTCCTCACAATAAATCTCTCCCTATGCTTCTCTCTCTCCCCCGTTGGCTCTGTTTCTCAGGAGAACTCCGACCAGCACCCCACACTCTCATCCCCCTCAAACACCTGGGGAACTATGGAGACGAATAGTTCACCCATAAAGCGAATGGGGATCAGTTGGAAGTGAGTCAGACTCGGGGAACCTTAGAGTCAGAAGGGCCAGGAGACTACCTCCCCCAACACATGTGAGTTCCATGAATCAGCCAAGGACTGCCATACGAGGAATGCGGAAGGAAAGAAGTCATCATGTTATCTGTGGAACGCGTCACCCCTTTCCGACGGCTTTCATTCTCATGGTCTCGTGAGCCGGGCAGGCAGCAGCTGCTGGCACTATTATCACCATTTCACAGACGGGGAACCCGGGACCCACAGAGGTGAAGCCTCTCCTCGGTTTTTTGTAATTTACACCCTCCCTATGTGAGGAAGGATTTTTAGTGGCTTAAAATAAAACCATATTTACATAATGACTAGCATTTGAAGTTTAACTGGAGAAACACTTCCACATTTGGTCAAAAACTACGTGCTGAAAGCAAGTTATGACAATTTAAGTACTTCAATTTATGAGAAAAATCATCACTTTCAGGTTTTATTTGCTCAATAAACTTATATTGAACATTTAAGAAACATAACTACTCCTACGCATGTGACTATAGAGTACAAAAGGAACCGGAAACTGTACAGCAAAGGAAGAAACTAAATGCCAAGAGGCAGAAAGAAGCCGCTCGCTACATCCAGCCTTTACATTGCCTCCGGGCTTCCTAGCAGGCAAAGTGAAAAGGAGAAAACAGTGCATTATGAGATCTTGTTGTCAGAAGAGAGAAAGGAGGTACATTTATTCACAAGGGACAGCTGTCCCCTCGTCCTAGCACTGAGCTCTAAACAAAAATTTTCAGCAGAGTCTAAGGCAGTGGAAGTGTGTGAGATATCAGCAGCAGCGACAAAGAGGGTATTCGGAAAGACTTCTTATACCAATGCTTTCATTTAAACCTTAGATACAGCATCCGTCCCAAGGGCAGGTACTGGCTAAATCCCTCCTCCCTTTCTCAGCCAAAAGTTTGCAAAGGGTAATCCACACTGGCAGCCCCTACTCCCACGCCTCTGTTCACTCCTTCATTCCCCCAAACCACACTCCTGCCCCAACTCTCCCGTGAAGGTAGCTCTCCATGGCGACTTCTGGGTCACCACCAATGGGCATGTCTGTACCTTCTGGTATTTGATCCTTTCCTGTCGTTGCCAGGGAGTGCCCGCTGTCCTGGCTCTCCTGCCAACACCGTGCGTCTGCTCATTCATTGACTCCTGGGAACTTCTCTGCAGCGGAGGTGCCCTAAGACACATCTCTGCCCTGGGGCCCAAGGGCACCCACCGTCAGGGTACAAACTGCTGCTGGAAGGGAACCTCCAAATCTCCGTCTCCAGCCAGTCCTCCCCCTCACTCCTCCACCAGGTTTGTCTACACGTACCTGCCTGCTGGACACCTCCACCCAGAAGTCCCCAGACCCCTGACTCAGCATTCCCAAACTGTCTGTGCCCTGGCTGTGCCCCACCTCCTGCTCTCTGCACCCCCACTCAGCACCCAAGAGATCCAATCTCTCTCTCAGCCCACGTCTGCTCCCTCATCCTCACTCCCCTGGGGCCACCGGCAAGTGCACCGTTTGTACTTCCTTACCATCCCTCCCACGTGCCCCCTTCTCTTACTTATCCCCTCTTCCTGGGGGCAACTGCAACAGCCTCCCGCTTGGTCTCCTGGACTTCCTCAAACCCAAAGGGATGCCAGAAACAATACAGATCAGAACAGCTGTCTCCTCTGTTTAAAAGTATTAAAAACACGGCTACTCGTTCCTTACAGGAGAACCCCCAACCTGCCTGCGGCAGCTGATATAGTGCTCACGCCCACTCCCAAACACAGCCCCGAGTACCCCCCACCCAGGCCCCGCAGCAGGAAGTCCCCGTGTGTGCAGTCTCCACGGGACACAGCACCTCGCCCAGCACACTCGACCCCACACGGGGCAACCTGCTCGCCTTGCGGTAGCGGCTGCCCCTGCCTGGGGTGGCCTGCTTCTCTCTTTTCTCCCAGTTAGCTCCTGTGACTCAGGCCAGCAGTCCCTTTTCAGAAGTTTCTGCTAGCTGCCCAGGTTAGAAAGGGGCTCTTCCCAGTGCCCTGCCATCTTCCATCTGTCTCAGCCACCACACCTTGTCTTGTTCTGGCTTGTCCACGTGTCTGTCTCCCCAGAGACAGAGAGCACTTTCTATGCTAAGCTGCCCCTTATTGATCTCCATAATCTTTGGCCCCTAGAAGGTGCCTGGCACAGCAGAGTACATACTCAAACGTTCGATCAGTAAGGGAATAGGAATGAATGAACGGCTTCTTCACAGAGGAACCAGCACTTCCTCCCACTTCCACTGCATGCTCCGACCCCTCTGCCTTACAGTCCATGTGGCCACACTCTCTCTCCTCAGCTCTCCTAGGGAAGGGGAAAGGCAGAGACCCAAAGACATAATTGGGCAAGAAATGTTTACACAGCCTGAGCAGAATCACTAGAGGACTCAGAGGAAGATAATAATGGTCAATGGGGGATGGTATGGCAGAAAGGCCAGGCCAGGACACTGGGGCCAGGGAAACCATGTATAAGGCTTTGTGTGTGCAGGAGGAGTGCGGGGGAGTGGCTTCTAAAGAAAAGGAAGAAGGCAGAGCTCCAGGGATTGAGGGCACTGTTTAGGAGAAACAAGGCTAAACGTCAGAAGAGTTGAAGAGGGGAGTCGTGAGAAGTCTTGGAAGTGGCAGGCCCTAGAGGGGCATGACAGGAGGGGTGTGGTGCTCAGTGGAAGGCAGGTGGCTGTGCACCAAGGGTCCAGAGAGCGCAGGAGCTGGGTCAGGCCGCCCGGTGGCCATGGGGGCTGCAGAGACAGAAAATCGCTATTCAGGATGGCCTGACTGCTGGCGAGGATTGCATTTTCCCCATCTACTCTGTTTTCTTTCTTTCCTGTCTATTTTTTCTCCTTTTTCTCCAGGAAAATGTAGTGAAGGCCTTCTTCCTCTGTTGAGCCTCAATAATAAAATCATACCCATCATCCCCCAGTTCTGAGGGACGTGCACACTTGTCTTTGACACTTGTACATCAAAGAGCGTGTGGCTGGGGAAACTGATGGGCAGTGGAGGGAGAGCACAGTGGCACAGACTGGCCCCTGTCACCCTGCCTTTACAGGAGGTTCCTTCAACCGGGTTGCCAAGTGGACAGAAAGTGGTCCAGGGCTGAGAAGTGGAGAATTAATCTCAGGCTGGAGAGATGCCCTGCTAGACTCGGTGGAAACTGGGAAATGCTCTTCTCCAAGGTCCCTTTCTTTTATAGCAGCGGCACCAGTCCAGGCTCAGGAGACCGCAGTTTCAGTCTTGGTTTTCCCGGTAACTCCCTGCAACCTCAGGACCCGTTCACTTTCCCTGGATAAGACGACATTCCCTCTGACTTCACGGTGCTGTGGGAGGGTGAAGGGAGCCACGGCAAACATCCTCTGAGATGATGAATCCTTGTATTCCCCAGGGATGATCACAGTGGCTGATCTTTCAGTCTTGGGGCCTCCTTGTTCTTTCTGAATCCCAAGGGCCCTGTGTGAACCGGGATGAAGCAGACCTCAGAGTATCTGAATGGCCCTGCAACAGCGAATTCTGTCTCAGCAAACCTTCATACCTGTAATGCATTTAATACATTTCCTACAACACAATTTTCTTATAATCGTAGGTCGAGTTTAAAAAGGAACTTGCAACAGTGTAGTTCTCAGACCCTCGCTAAAAGCTTTAGGCACCTCTCAGCCAATACCTTCCTGGCTCCTAAACAAAGGGAAGAGGACATCGGAAACCTACAGTCCTGAGGTTCCAGCCAACATCAGCTCCACAGCCATGCTTGTCCTGGGGTCCCTCCATCCTGAAATTCAATCTACCAGGTTTCCAAGCTCGTGGGAAGCCCTGCGGTGTGGGTTGGGTGGGGCAGTAGGCTCTCTAGCTAGGAGCGGAGCTAATGTATGGGACATCCTCCAAAGGACAGCTAAGTGTTGGTCAGTTGGTCCTGGTGATCAGGCCACCAGAGAAACCAGAGAAGCAGCCAGAGAAGCAGATCGGTGAGGGCAGGACTGCCTGAGCAGGGTTCCCAGAAAAGGAGGAGCTGATGTGGGTCTTAAAGGATATACACAGGTGGGAAGAAAGAAAGGCATTGCAAGAAAGAGAAGGAATCAAGAAAAGGCAAACAAGAAAAATCAGATGAGGGCTTAGGAGGTGTTGGAACTTGAAGATGTCTGATTAGGAAGGAGCTCAGTTACATACGGCTTTTGAGTCAGGTGTGGGATGGGGAACCCACAGCGGGGAGGAGCGTAGAAAGAGCCCTGGCTTTGAACTTGGCCCACCTGCATTTGAATCCTGCCTCTGCCTCTGGATGGGGTGCCTTTGGGCAGGTTATTCAACCTGTGTGGGCTGTTTCTCAACTGCTTGTTGTCAGAGGAAGCTCTTGACTTGGGTGTTCTTTTGAGGTGCCTTGTGTCCTATCGGATGGTCCCCTGCTTCTTTCCTACAGAACAACTCAGCCAGAGCACAAGAAGGGTTAGCCCTGGTCTCTGGTAAGATGAGGACATGGGGGACACTGGTGGAGGGAGAGTCTCAGGGCTGTGAGCACCACAGTGTCAGGGCCCGCATCGAGGGAGCTCTCGGTGCAACGCAACAGCCCGGACTTTGGGCCAGTGCATGGAACTAGTGATGACAATGACGCTGTGATGGAGTATCGATAATCACACACCTATGCACTTAGCATGCACCGGCCACTGTGCTACATGCCCTCCGAGAGGCAAGTACTACCAACATCTCCATCTCATAGATGAGAAAACGAAGGCACAAGAGGTATTCAGGAGTTTTCTCCAGGACACACACATCTAAGATGCCTCCGAGATGGCTTCCAAACCCAAGCAGTCTGACTTCACACCTGCACCCTTACCACTGGGGTCTGTAGGCCAGACTAGCTCTGGACAAGGTTGTGAGAATCTTCTAAGAGATGAAGTTTCTAGGGTTTCCAATTGCAGTGAGCATTATCTATTTGGTATCAGGAAGGAGAGGGAGAGAAAGAGAGGAGAAAGAGAAAGTTTCTGTCTGTGATTTTAATTGTTTTTTACCTGTTTATTTGAAAATTCACTATATATTTTTTGGTTTTCTTCAAGTTACATTTATTGGGGTACAGATCTCAAGTGTACAACTCAGTAAAACATTGTCTGCACACGGCATCGTGTACTCATCGCCCCAAGCAAAGTCTCTTTCTGTCCCTGTTTCCCCACTTTGCCCACCTTTATCTCCCCCCACCCCCTTTCCCTCTGGCTGTCACCACATGTTGTCTGTGTCTATGTGTTATGTATGGGGTTTTTTGCTTAATTCCCTCGACTTCTTTCATCCAGTTCTCCAACCCCCTCCCCTCTGACAGCTGTCAGTCTGTTCCCCGTGTCCGTGCCTCTGTTTCTATTTTGTTCATCAGTTTATGTTGCTCATTAGATCCCACATATAAGTGAGATCATATGGTATTTGTCTTTCTCAGACTGGCTTATTTCACTTAGCATAATGCTCTCCAGTTCTATCCATGCTATCGCAAAAGGTAAGAGTTTCTATTTATATGGCTGAGTAGTATTCCACTCTGTAAATGTACCATAACTTTTTTATCCATTCATCTACTGATGGGCACTTGAGCTGTTTCCAGACCTTGCCGATTGTAAATAACACTGCAGTGATCATAGGGGCGCATATATTCTTTCTGGTCGGTGTTGCGCATTTCTTCAGATATAATCCCAGAAGTAGGATCACTGGGTAAGAAGGCAGTTCCATTTTTAATTTTTTGAAGAAATTCCATACAGTTTTCCACAGTGGCTGCACCAGTCTGCATTCCCACCAATAGTGCAAAAGTATTTCCCTTTCTCCACATCCTCACCAGCACTTGTTGTTTGTTGATTTATTGATGATAGCTTTCTGACAGGTGTGACGTGATATCTCACTGTGGTTTTAATTTGCATTTCTCTAATCAGTAGTGACATTGAACATTTCTTTATGTATCTATTTGCCAAATGTATGTTCTCTTTGGAGAAATAGCTATTTAGGTCCTTTGCCGATTTTTTAATTGTATTGTTTGTCTTCTTGGTATTGACTTGTATTAGTTCTTTATATATTTGAAAATTAACCTCTTTTTAGATGGATCATTGACAAATATGTTCTTCTAATCAATGGGTTCTCGCTTTATTTTACAGATGGTTTCTTTAGCTGTGCAGAAGCTTTTTAGTTTGATGTAGTCCCATTTGTTTATTTTTCTTTTGTTTCCCTTACCTTAGGAGATATATTGGAAAAAGTCTTGCCACAAGAGATGTCTGAGATTTTACTGCCTATATTTTCTTCTAGGAGTTTTATGGTTTGTGATTTACATTTAAGTATTTTATCCATTTTGAGTTTTTCCTAGTGTATGGTGTAAGTTGGTAGTCTATTTTGGGTTTTTTTTTTGTTTTTTGCGTGTACCTGTCCAATTTCCCCAACACCATTTATTGAAGAGACTCTCTTTACTCCACTGTATGCTCTTGTTTTCTTTGTCAAATGTTAACTGACCATAAAGGGATGGATTTATTTCTGGATTCTGTTCTGTTCCATTGATCTATGTGTCTGTTCTTATGCCAGTACCAGGCTCTTTTGATTAGTGCAACTTGACATTAGGTAGTGTGATTCCTCCAACTTCGTTATTCTTTCTCAAGATTTATGAGGCTACTTGGGATCTTTCTTGGGTCTATTAAATTTTTAGAATATTTATTCTACATCTGTGAAAAATGCCATTGGTATTTTGATAGGACTTGTATTGAATCTATAGACTGCTTTGGATAGTATGGACATTTTAATGATGCTAATTCTTCCATATACATTTTTTCTTTAACTAGTATAAATCAAATTTCTGTCTTTTGAAACTGAAAGAGTCCTAAACAATGGGCCAAACTTACTAAAAGATTTTAGGGGACATTCCATACCACGCTTTTCCTGGAAGCATATTAGAACAGAACCCTGATTTGTTTTTGTTTTTGTTTTCTAATTTCTATGGCTATTACACGGCATACAGACTTTTCAAAACCTTTTCAGAGGACAGTGGTTTAAGATGATCTGCCAGAAGGTGACTCACCATTGCATTGTGCCTTTGATTTTGGTAATGATGGTGATATTCCTGATAGTGGTGATGTCATTATTACTGACCGGATGAACGCTCACTGTGAGTCAGCCTCTGTGCTCAGAACCATGCACGCTCTGTCTCATGTGATTCCCAAGCCCCGTGAGAGAGGGCCTGCTGCTGTCCCCATTAACCGGAGGAAGAGACTGAGCTGCAGAGAGCGTTAAGAAACAGCAGGCAGTGGCACAGCTGATGTTCAACACTCACACCCAACCAACTCCCAGATCTCACCTGAGCATAATGCTACTCAAAGCTTGTGAGAAACAAAACCCTTGGGAAATCGAAACACAGAGCCAGAGCTGAGTGGGCAGGTCAGCTGCCACTTCCTGGTGGTCAAAGAAGAAAAAAAATAAGAAAAACTCAAAGAGGAGCAACTTTAAGAAACAAATTCAGGAACCTGAACATTACAATAAGCCTTAGAAAAAGAGTGTATTTTGAAGAACCTGTTATTTAAACAGTTGTCATTTTACTAAGCCAAATGTTCAATTGTGGGATATCAGGTACATCTCAGAGCTCTGTGATAAACTGGAGTCGATGCAGTGCAGTCAGAAAGTGTCCCTAGGGCAGCTCTCTGTAGAGGCCCAACTCTGAGAGACATGAGTCCTCGGACCTTCAAGACTTTCCCTGTGGAGTCAAAATGGTCTTCCCTAGCTGGGGGGTGGGGTGGGGTAGGGCAGGAGTCGTGGGGGTGGGGAGGGAGGTGGGGTGACGAGACAATGTTCCTCCTTTCCTTGTACTCTCCTCCCCCGATCCACCACACCTGCCCTGGACCTCCTCCTCCTGCCACTGTGGTGGCAAGGTGGACCACTCTTGTCACTGCCCCAGTCTGGCGCCCGGGCGGCCTCTGTTACTGTTGACTGCTGTAGGGAGGCACCATCTGCTGTTGCAGCCGACCAGCATCCACCAGAGGCCTCCTGCTGCAGCAGTCAGAAGGTGGGATGGAAGCAGGAGTCAGGACACGTTTCTGTAAAACCCTGGAGCTGTTTCTCTGCAGTCCATAGTCCTGGCCCTGCGAAAACGTCTGCAATTAGCGATCGCGGACACACCATTCCCAACAGCGCTCAGAAGAAGGAAAGGCAAGATCTTTAGGATCATATGATGAGATTCGGGAGATTTGCCATCTGATAACACCCACCATCCCTCGTTGTTGCATTTACTGATGATCCCTTTTACCTTCCTCCTTCCCACCTGCTCCCTCTGGGTGACTCCTGCATCTGCAAACTTGATCCACTTAGCACCCTGGCTTCTCCTGGCGACATCACCTCCAACCATCGGCTCAGTGCTCATCTCAGCGCCACCTCAGCCACCTACACCCACAACCCCAATTCTGACATTACTACTGCACCGTTTCTACTACACCAATGTCACTCAGCTGACCAGCACCACAGATTTTCCAGTTGACTCTCTACTGCCCCTGCTCTAACAAGTTTTGATCCTCCAGAACTTGTAGATCATAAAACCTGTGCTCACTGTCATCTGTGACACTTTTCATTTTTTCATTTTCTGATCCCTTATTAAAAATCAATCCATTGAATAAGCCACAAATTTGGTTGCCCGCCCCCCCATCATGAAAGTCATCCCGGCAGCCTCTAACCTTTGGTTAAATCCTATCTCACACCAGCATCCAGGCGAATGGAGATGAAGAAAAACATGCCAACACTTTGACCGCTCTCACCTTAAATCCGTGACCACAAACCGCAGCTAGGCCCACGTCCCCACTGCATTTTCCTGTTTACGTCCTGCTCTGACTCCAGGTGGCACTTCTAGTGCAGCTTTTCACTTCCCAGATCTCCGGCACCCCTGCCCACCTCCTCACTCTTTGAGGATGGTCTATTCCACTGAGAGCACAGAAGCAATCAGAAACATTCTCATTCTCCCTGTAGCTGCTGCTCCCAACATCTGCCTTTCTTCTGTCAGAGGGAAGATGCTACTAGAGGTCAATGCTTCCTCTTGTCCAGAGCATCCTGTTGCCCTCACCTGTGAGACTTTATTTTTGTAGCTAGTCTATTGCTCTCCCGCTTCAGTTTTCTCTCTCTAGGTCAGCCATTTTCAACCTTTTTCATCTCATGGCACACATAAACTAATTACTGAAGTTCTCTGGCACACCAAAAAATATAATTTTTGTTGATCTGACAAAATAATAGATATAATTTTGATTCATTCACAATGTAAAGCTATTGTTGTGTTAGCTGTTGTCATTTTTTATTTGACAATCTAAGGGAAAAGAGGTCAGTGCCCCTGACTAAATAATAGTCAGGTAATGCATGTTTTAAAAATTCTTGGGACATACCAGTTAAAAATCGCTGCTCTAGATGGGTATGTTAACATGCAAACTTGCTGAGATAATATGCATCTTTAAAAAGAAGAAAACTCATTTGTTTGGAGCATCATTCCATAACAGAAAGGTTGTGGGTTCGATTCCCAGTCATGGCATGTGCCTAGGTTTCGGGCTCCGATCCCCTGTCCAGGTGGTTACAGGAGACAACAAACTGACGCTTCTCTCTCTCATCAATGCTTCTCTCTTTCCCTTCCTCTCTTACAAAAAAAGTCCTAGAGTGAGAATAAAAATTAATTAATTAATTTAAAACCTCTTACTTGACCCTAGTTCCCTCTCTAGCTACTACCCTATTTCCTCACTCCTTTTATATTAAAATTCCTGGAGTTTGCTGTCATTCTTATCTTCACTAATTCACCTTCCATTTTCCCTTGAACTTTCTTTGTGGAAGATTGTGTTATTGTTCCTAACTATTTGCTCCTCCTTTCTCTGGAAACATTATGTGTGCCTGGTGGTCGCCATGTGACGTGAGGTATCCCCTGCCGGTGGAACACACCTGCCACTCCCTCAGCAGGCAGCCCTCATGCCTGGCTTTACCCAGGAGACTCAGAGGAGACAAGATACAGGCCACATCGGAGGAGAAGTTTAAGAGGCATGCCAAGCTGCCAGCAGCAACCTTGCCTTCCCCCCAGGCCACAGTAATGCAAACCAAGACCGGGGGCATCCCGTCAGCCTGGGTTTTGAAGTGAGAAGTTTTATGGAGCAGAACTGAAGCTGACCCAGAGCTCCCAATGACCCACAACAAAACACAGCTATCAGACAAGCCTTTGTGGGTAGTAGTTGACCATTACTGCAGTCTTAACAAATTCTGAGTTTCCAAACAATCTTCCATCCCCATCATCCTGTGGAAAAACTGTGCTTGTCCAAACCACATCTGTGTTACCAAAACCTGTGACCAATGATCCATCCTCTCCTCACTGAGCCATTGATTACACCACCCTGCTTCAAATGCTTTCATGTCTCAGTATCGAGAGATTCACTTTCTCTGGTTTTTTTTTCCACTTCACTGGCCCCTCTGTTCATCTTCTTTCCCAGTTCCTTCTCGTCTTCTTGAGATCTAAGTGTTGAGATCGTAGAACATGGTTCTTCTCTACCATTCTCTCCCTCAGTAATCTCATCTCTCTGTGTCCGGGATTCCAAAACCAATGTCTCTGGCCCCTGTTTTTTCCCGGGACTCCACTTGAGTATGCAATTTCTTATTCAGCATTTCCACTTGTGCCACTAATAGTACTTACTCTAAATTACTCAGAGTAATTTACTCAGGCCAAAAATGACTTGATATCACCTTGATCCCTCCCTTTGTCTCACACCCCACGCACATACTTCCAGGCGCCAGCACTTCCACCATCACCACTCCGATCTGATCCTAGAGGAGCTCTTGCCTGGATTATCATGGTGGTGTCCAATCTGGTCCCTCCTGTTTCTGCATCTGCCGCTGTCACTGCTGCCACACACTAAACAGCCAAAAAAGTTCATTATTTTTCAAAGTAAACTAGATGCCATGAATGCCCTTGCTCAAAACCCTATAATGACTTCCCATAATTCTTCAGAGAAAAGCGAAAGCCCTCTTCACAATGCTAAGGCCCTGCCAGTGCCAGCCCCCGCTGTCTTTCCAACTTTGCCTTTTGTCACTTGCCCCCTTGCTCATCCACTCAGGTCAAACCAAACTTCTCGACATTCCTGAAACCTACCTCAGGGCCTTTGCACTTGCTGTGCCCTCCGCCTAGAATGCAGTCTTTCCCTTAATGTCCTCAGTCTGGCTTTCCCACTTCACTCAGTTTTGGCTCGAATGTCTTCTGTTCTGAACTATCCAGTTTAATGAGCCACCCACTCTCTATAATATCTTATTCCCTGATCTGTGTTCTTTCTAGCACTTAGCACTAATAAGAGACAGCATAGTTTAGTAGTTAAGAAAAGGTTCCCTGGCTTTGGCAGTTAACCTCTCTGTGCATCAATTTTCCCATCTGTGAAATGGGGATCAGAGTCACAGCACTCATCTTATAAAGCGCTAACAAAGCTTACATGTGTTAATGCCTGAAAATGCTTATGCAGTGGGATGCAGTGGTTGCTGGGTAATTTCACCTGACGTGGGAGTCTCTAAGTGTGCATTGTCTATTTCTCCGTAGGGTGGGAACTTTGTATTTCTGGCCCACTGTGGTATCTCAGCACACAGAACGTGCAGAAAATGTGCTGATAGAACTGTCCCTGCAAACTTGCCATAGGAACCTGCACTTCTTTCTGTGCACTGTTTTTTAAAATCACATTTTTAAATTGGATTTTATTTAGTCTGACTCAACCTTCCCCATCATAGTATGACAGTATGATTACTTCAAATTGATCTTTAATTGCTAACTTATCATTGAAAGCTTCCTCTGTCTTTCTGACAGTGTTAAGCAAAATAAAATTGTAAAAACTGATCAAGATTCCTGACTTGAAAATCATCATTCTCTAATTTGTCTGTATATGAAAGTTTCAGTCTTCACCTATTGGGTTTACAAAAAATCGATTGTATCACCACTTGGGTTAACATTCTGTAACTTGGCTGGGGTCACTGAAAGTAAATGTCATACTTAAAACGACCACTCATGAGCTCCTGAATCTTTCTGGACTTCCTAAATCCCAGCTGCAACCCGATCTATACAGTTACTCACCACTTAACAATGGGGACACGTTCTGAGAAATGCATCGTTAGGCAATTTCATCATTGTGCGAACATCACAGTGTGCTCTTACACACACCTAGGTGGCACAGCCTACTACACACCTAGCCTGGTGCTTCTGGGCTGGAACCTTGTACAGCATGTTACTGCAGCATGTTACTGTGCAAAATAACACAAGATTAAATCAAGCACCAGAGAAAACGAAGCAAACAAGAGACACGGTAAACAGGAGATGTATGAGGCTGCTGCCGGCATGACACAGCCTACAGTTTTACAGCAACTATAGTTTTATAAGTAGAAATAGTACACTCTAAAATAACAATAAAAAGTATAGTATAGGAAGTACATGAACTAGTAACATAGTCGTTTATTATTATTATCAAGTTTTATGTACTCTATGTAAGAGTACGTGCTTCACTTTTATACGACTGGCAGTGCAGTAGGTTTGTCTTCCCCAGCATCGCCGTAAACTCATGAGTAACATGTGGCACTGGGACAGGACGATGGCTCTGATGTCACCAGGTGGTAGAATTTTCCAGCTCCATCATCCTCTTATGGGGCCAGCATCACACACGCAGTCTGTCGTTGACCAGGATGTCATTATGTGCCACATGACTGTGATTAACAATGATCCCTTATACAGCACTTAGCATGCACAAAAGCAATCTTCGCAAACCATTGATTTAATCTTTAGTACTATTCTAGAAGATAAGAAGAGGCCCTTGTCAGCTCACACATTTCACAGAGAGGAGAAGGGGCCTGCCCCGGGCTGTTGGAGGCAGGGTGTGGTGCCAGGACAGAAGAGCTGTTCAGCACCACTGGCCTAGGGTGGATGATCCCCAGAGGAGCCTCCATGTGCCATGAGTCACACTGGATGCCACACAGCCAGGACCCACTCTCCTCTGTCATGGAGCCACAGAACCAGGAGCTGTTCAATTCTGAGGACCTCAGAAATCATTCTAGCCACAGCCTGCTTGTCCATATGAGGAACCTGAACATGGTAACTGAGGTGGTGCCAGCTGTTGTGACAGGTACCTCCTCTCCCAATGGCAATGCAGGGACCCACGCTTCTTCCACTCGTGGCTCCACCATCTTCTGTGTGTGGCTTCTAGGGCTGCTGGGAAGAAGGAAGAGCAAGGAGGTCACGTGTGAGAGGCTCTTGCCAGCCAGGCCTGGAAGTAGGACACATCAGTGCCACCTTCCCCACTCAGTCATGGGTCACCCTAACTTCAGAGGGGCTGGGAAGTGCAGTCCAGATGTTATCCCAAAGGAAGAGGACCTATGACTGTGAAGAACTCATGTCGGCCATACCAGACAAGTCACGTGACTTTCTCAAGCCCATCCCCCGCCCCACGAGCAGCAGGCTAAGTGGCTGAATGGAACCCAGGACCTGGGTCTGAGTGGGAAGATCCTCTACTGACTGTCCTCACCTTTCTCACCTGCTCCCCTCTGTGTACTGGCCGTCATGATACATGTTCTCTATTGTTTCTAAGTTCATGTTTTCCTTGACATTTACCCCCAGGCTATGAAAACCAAAAAAAAGGAAAACGAAAAATTAGCTGTCAGTTTTCCAGGTGAAAGAGCACCTGAGAGATTATTGGTAATAGAAAAGAGGAAGTTGTCCTGTTGGAAGTGTCTGGCACCCCACCTCCCCCGACCCCACCCCCCCAGCTGTAATCGACTCCAGTGTTTCTCCTAATGGTCCCAGATAATAGAATATTAGAACTGAAAGGACCTCAGAAATAGCTAAAACAGAGGAAAGATGTTGCCACTCTTATTCTTGGGTCACAGAACCCTGGGCAACGCCCCTGGGACTCTCAGCTAGACCATTGAGAGCACTGCCTCAGACCAGGTCGTCATAACAACTGAACGAGATAATGCAGACAAACTGCCCTGGAGTTTAGTAGGTTCTCCGCCAATGCCAGTCGGCTTTGAACCTGCATCAAGCTCACTGCTGTCGCACTATAAAATGTTCTGTGCCCCCTGACCAGGTCAGACTGATCTGGTGCCTGGGATAGGCCCCGGATCTGTTAAATGACGCAAGTGCTACATACAGGAAGCCACTGTCACCTGGGAGATTCAGGAGCTGCCTGCTGGGAATGAGAGCAAAGGCCAGGCCCCAAGCTGCTGCCGCACACTGTTTGTTACGCAAGAACTAACAGCATACCCGCCCCCACCCCCACAGTTCTTCCCTCTGTTCAACAGGCTCAAAGCCAGAAGCCACCCCCTACCCCCATCCCACCAAGCATCTCAAGTCCCACCATGAAGCCCACCCAATCACAGATAAATTCTCATTTGCTCTTCCCTTCCCTTGCTACATGACTTTGGACATTTAGTAAATGGCAGTTGTTCTTTTTATTATTGAGTTCATTGTTACTTGCAGGGCACACTGACTGTGACCTCCCTCTGAGGGTCTTCACTGCCTCTGAAAACCCGTGCTGTCCACAACTGAGACACGGAGATGCCCTGTCTCATAAGGGAAGGGTGAGCCCTGACACGCAGTGCTCCTGGGCGTCAGCGCCAGCCCGACTTAAGCTCACTCTCTCCAGGTGGCCCCTGCAGCTGGGAAAGGCGATGTGAAATGGTTACGAGTTAGCTCTCCTGGTGGAGTCTCCAGGGTGCTGACAGGGACCGAGGTCCTGGACCAGGAGAAAGGGGGCCTGCAAGTCGACAGTAAGATTGTCGACTCTGCACTGGGACAGGTGAAGTTCGAAGAGGTGAGGAGGAAGAGAAGACGTCACGGAGCTCAGGCCCAGGAGCCGGGTGCTGCCTGCGCTCATGGGATGAGACCTGAGGGACGTTTCTGCACAGCTCCTGTGCCGCCAGCTCCGGGGGGCCGCCACGAGGGCAGCGCGGTCAAAGGCTCTTTGCCCCTCGTGCCTGATCGCTTGCCCCATCCTTGACCCACAGGCAGCTGCACGAGCTCTGTCGTGTGTTCCTGAGGTCCCTGCCACTCATCCCACCACCCTGAGAAGACGTCACTGAGTTTTTGTTCAGAGTCCCATAGCGTTTGTACATACCCCCGTTACTACAAAGAACACGTTAAATTATAACTGCCACCTCCTAGTCTCTGTCCACACCGGGGCCAGCGAGCAGGTCTCACTTGACACCAGTGCTAAGCAGCTGTTCAGTAGGTGTTTGCTGACTAACAACTGGCCCCTTTTGCCAGATACCTAAGCTGCTGACTCCCAACTGTCACCGGACACTAGATGCCATCTCTCCTCTGACTTCCAGGGATACCCAAGGCCAGTCTTCTCCTGGGCCGGCCTTGATGTGGAACACCATTCTGGCATCAAGAACCTGTGTTGCTCTTGAACTCTGCAAGTACCTTCCCTGGCCCTGACTGGCCTCGCACCTCCACATCTGAGCACTGTCTGGCAGGCTCCACCCTGCCATGTCCCCAGTCCACACAGCCTGGACCCAGGCAGCAGGGGCCTGTGGGACAGGCACAGGGTCTGGCATGAGGAGGGCAGGCATCCACCTCAAGTTCCCCAGCTCAGGAATAACGCTGTCTATCGGAAATCACCTACCATTTGCCACTCCTCAGCTTGTTCAACTGTGAATGGGTGAAATGACATCGAACTCAGAGCAGAAATCAGGAATGCAAGTGAAGCAAAGGCACCTTGAAAAACCATGCTTGTGCAGTCAGCTCTGCCTCTGACCAGGGCAGAAGACCTAAAAGCATGCAGACGGTTCGCCCAGCTCAGCGTGTGGACACCTCCCCGTGCTCCCTCCACCCATGACACCTCTGTCCAGGGGAAGCGCAGTTGGCAATGCACCTCTGACACGGACCTTCCTCCAGGGGCAGAGATGCCCACAAGTGGGCTACGTGGGCTGCAAAGGAAGGTGGAGGTGTTTCTTGGTCATTGTCAGGTACGTAGATCAGCAAAATGGGAAGTGGCAGAGAGCAGAGACTGTCTGTGTTATTTCAAGCTTGTGATCACATCTCATACGCTCTGCTGAGCCAGGGAACAGAGCAGCCCTCAGAAAGCGGGTGCTCAGCGTGGGCGGCACTCCACCAGCCCCCCAGCAGCCCCAGCTCTGCTCCACTCGCTCCCAGGGCATCTGGCTTCCCCGGAGGGTGCCCATCACTGGCCTCCTGCTGCACATCTGTTCAGTTCAATATTTACTGAACACTTGCTAAGGCCAAGCAAGACCTTGACCCCATTTGATAGCTACAGAAAAGGAAGACCCACCCTCCCTGCACGCAATGGCCTCCCAGTCAAGAGCCATGGTTGAGAGTTCTTTCACCCAACACTTCCAGTGGGTCACTCTCCTGCTCAAGAACATGCAATAGTTTCCTGTCTCCCTGGCATCAAGGACAAACTCCTCTGCTCGCCTTTCAAGCACAAAGCCGCAACCTAGCTCCGCCGGATCTTGCTAACTGTTAACTTAAACCCTACAGCCCTGCAGGCAAAATGTTGTCACTGGGCCAGGCCCTTCCTATCTTCACTGGGCATGCTGTAACTTCTTACCTAAACCCTTGAAGACCTAGCTCAGAGCCCTGCGTGATCTCTGTCACTTCGAGACCAGTTCACTGAGAGTGAGCCACAGTCCTGAACCAGGTTCCCTAATTGCTTCAAGCAGTCTCCCTTTCTCTCTCTCATTAGATTATAAAGTCCTGAAGGGCAGAGATTAGTCAATTAAGCTCAGTTCAACAACTATCTATTGAACACCTACCCTTCCCCCGCCCACTACATTTGTTGGTGTGTTGACTGACAGGCCTCCCAGGCTCCCAGATCCTCCAGGCAGGTGGGCAGCTCTTATGATGGAGAGTTTGAGCTACGACCTTAGGCAAATCTCAGCAGCGTGCCTGGTCCCTTGATGACCTCAGGGCATCCCTGAAATTAGGTGAAATTACAACCTAGCCTCAGCCACCTTGAAAAGTAAGAAACCATTTCTTCTCCCCTATAAGGCCAAGCATCCTGAGGGTTCCACCTGACACAGCAGGAACAGGTGTGGTAACGCCACCTGACCTGTGGGGACCTCACGTCCCCAGAGAAACTGGAGCCCCAGCATCTGTGTCTCCCTCTGGGCCAGAGGATGAGCCCCTGGCAAGGACGGTAGCCTTGTCCACTGCCTCCCCCTCTTCCTCCCCCTTGAAGCAGCTGCAGACCCACCATTTTTCAGGACGGAAACCTCCAGTGCTACCTACGATTGGTTCCCTGCATCTCTTCTCAACACCCTACCCCCACCCCTTCCTCCCTACCTTCCTCCCGAGGGAGACGGGGCCGTGGATTCCAGCTGCTCACTGTTTTGCACGTCTGACTATTGCCATCTAGCGGCTCAGTGGCATAAACCAAACTCCCTCTAACCCCCACAAAAGCCCCTTTTCTCCTTTCTTTGGAAGAGGGGGTTGGGGGAAGCTTGCCTTTTCAAACCCAAGAGGTCCAAAAACTACAAAGACTTCCAGGAGCTCCAGTATTCTCGGGAAAGTACTTGCAGGCCTGCCAACCCATGGAGTTGGGATTGGGGCCCTCCCTGGGGTGGTAGAATGAGCAGAAGGCTTTCTCTAGGCTAACTGAGGGGTCACAAGACAGGGAGAGAGAAAGGAGAGGGACGGGCAGTGATCACAGACCCTGGGCCTGAGCCTCATGAGCCAGGATGAGGTGCGCGAAAGCCAGGCCCCCGGGGCCAGGGAGTGGGGGCAGTGCCACATGTGCCCAACCCCATGGCAACTGGATTGCCTGCAGGATCCGGAAAGAGCAATTTGAACCTTCACTGGGGCTGCGCCCCCACCTTCACCTGGTGCGTGGTGAGGGGCTTGTTCTCCAAGTGCACGTTGCTAGCTTCATGGCGACACTGGTCACCTGTGGGTCTGACCTGCTTCTGGAGGTGGCACATCCTCTTTCTTACCGACATCCCTCCACCCACCATCTTTCTGTCACCAAAGCAGCTCTCGGTGAACAAAACATCCACCTGGGCTGTGAGCAAGGTGGACAGGACCCCTGGCAGCCCCTGGGCCGTGCTGGTGTCGGCTCCTAGCCGGCTGGTCCCTTCCCCTCATGCCCACTGCTCTAAGCTCTCCTTTCCCCACCCCTGC
Source organism: Phyllostomus hastatus (assembly GCF_019186645.2). Taxonomy (NCBI): domain Eukaryota; kingdom Metazoa; phylum Chordata; class Mammalia; order Chiroptera; family Phyllostomidae; genus Phyllostomus; species Phyllostomus hastatus. The sequence goes on along the minus strand of NW_025333999.1, from coordinate 7,878,443 downwards.
CTTTAAGCCTCCTTGATCCATTTGGAAGAAATATCTTCTTGCTGGAGGAAATGAAAATAAAAATACAGCCAGGCAGGGCAGTGCCCCTTGCCTCTTCCTCTGAAAAAGGCAGCCTGCTGGTCCCCCACGCCCGGCCCGGGGAGGGGGCACGCGCACCTTCAGTGGGACCCGCTGAGGTGATGAGGGCTATTAAGCATATTCATTATTGACTATTTCACATTAGATTCCATTTTTCCCCTTTGATGCCAACACAACTAATAAAAATGCACTTTATCTTCTTGGATTTATGGGCTCATAAAGCTGCTTTCATGTTCCTCCGGGAATTGGGATTAAAGGAGAATTAAACATCTCAGTGCAAGCCCCTCAGGTAAGGGGGGAGGGGAGGGGCCCACAGGGGTGGGGGCAGAGGAGTGATTCAAGGACAAGAAATAAACTGAAGTAAAAACCTGGCAAAAATATGGCTTTAATATATTGTAAAAGAATAAAAAGCTCATAAAAAGTTATCACCAGACATGAGGAGTTCGTAATGCTGCCCATTGTGGATTCTGGGAGGAACTTCCTGGGAGATGAGTCATTAAGTAGAAGCAATCCCAGGGCCGACAGGGAGAGGCTGGAAGGGGCTGCACGCAAGGGTGGCCAGAGGAGCTGCCGCCCAGGAGCTGGGCGGTCAACCACCTCAGTCCTGGGACAGGGGACAGTCTTCCTGCTGGTATCAGCAGGAGATGGCTGTGTCCAGTGTCTGTGGGCCCTGGAGTTTGCCAACCAGCCATGAGAATCCAGACGAATTGCTGAATCTCTGTTTTCTTCTCTGTTAACCAGAGACAAAAACCCTGGCTGCCTTCTTCCCAAAGTCATTGCCAGAACCTAACAGAACCAGGTAGGGCATGGAGATTTCTTTGATTCAATCCAGAAATTTGGAAGTTATTCTTACCATCTCTTTTCCTTCATCCCCATATCCAAGCCATCACCAATCTTGCCATTTCTACCTCAAAAATCTCTGCTTTTTGCCCTGGCTGGCGTAGCTGAGTGGATTGAACACTGGCCTGCAAACCTAAGGGTCCCTGGTTCGATTCCCAGTCAGGACACATGCCTGGTTTGCAGGCCAGGTCCCCAGTAGGGGGTGCATGAGAGGCAACCACACACTAATGCTTCTCTCCCTCTCTTTCTCCCTCCCTTCCCTGATGCCTAAAAATAAATAACTAAAATGTTTTTTAAAAATCTCTGCTTTTCCTTTTCTCCACCTCCAGCTCCCAGGGGCATGCCACTGTCACTCTCACCTGGACCGCAGCCGTGTCTTCCTGGTTAACACCTTCCAAATTCATTCTCCACACAGCAGCTGGAATGAGCTTGTAAAAACAAACGGTAAATCGTATTGCCTTCTCTACTTAAAACTCTTCACAGGCTTCTCATTGACTTAAGTTCAGAATCCTTAGCCTGGTCCAGAGGCCCAATCTAGCCAAGCCTCTGTTTCCAAACTCATTCCTCACACCCAGTCCTCCTTTCTGTCCCTCCGCCACCCCGAGCTTGTCGGAGCTCTCCCCCACTCTTCCCATGGTCACCTGCTTCTATGGGTTAATCTCAACTCAGATGTCACTTAGACTTGCACCAAAAGTGAGCCACCTGTGTTCTGACTCTGTGCTTTTCCTACATCACAACCGAGGTACAATTGACATCACAACTTGAGTGATATAAGTACCTGCGCATTTAAATGTCACATCTGACTCTCCACTAAACTGTAACTCTTTGAGGGCAAAGAGTATCCTTGTTTGGAGGCCAGTTTGGCTGAAGATAGTAAGAGGGAATGTGGTAAGAAACCAGGCCAGCTCTTGCAGGGCCTGCTGGGTCATGATAAAGATTTTTTTATTTTATCCTGCATGCAAAGGGAAGCTGTTAAGATCTTCTAAACAGTGGCTATGAGATGTTTTTGAGCAAACATAGAAATGAGGAGGCAGGTACAGGGCTTTCGCAGCTGGTGAGGGGTCCTGGCAGAGTGATGGCGCTGGAGGGCGGGAGTCCTTTTGGAGAGTGAATCCGCATGCGCTGGACCACCCTGGGGGTGATATTTTCACCGTCTCATATGGTGAAGGTATAATAAAGAAGATCCAGCCACTTTTATTTCCCTGATGCACATCAATGTTTACAGACACCCATAACAATTCTTCCTAATGACCCCCCTTATTCATCGTGGAGGGTTTTATGTTCCTTTTCTTGTGCCAAAGAAGACTTATTAGTGATCCAAAGTGCCTTGATAACTAGTAGGCACATCTCCCCTTTCTGTTGATGGCAGATTTGATCTAAGTGGTTTTGGAATTCCCCAACACACTTCCATGCATTTGAATCCTGTTTTAATCACAATCCTGAAAAGGGCTGTGTTGCCCCACAGTGCTGCTCTCTGGGGGCTGAGGGTGGGGGGCTCAGGAGCCAGAAGCTTGGGACGGCGCTGCCTTGGAGAACGATTCACAAGGAAAGAGGATAGACTGATTCAGAGAGGAGGCCGGGCTCCAGGAACCAGCCCGGCCCCCGAGAGCCAGTGTGCTTCGAGACAAACGGCCCCCCGGCCTCCCAGAGCCAAGCAGACTCCCGCTCTTCTGGGGCTTCCGTTCATCCGGCACTATTATTGAGGACCTACTACGTGCCAGATGCTGTCAGGTGCCAGCAACAGGACGATAAATGACAAAGGAATCACCTCTGTGGATGAAATGCTTTGAAGGGCTGAAAACTGTGGGCAAGCAGGGGGCGTGGTGGCACAAGGGAAACTGGGACACTCTTGGCACCTCAGACCAGGGACTCTGGTCTCCAGAGAATGCTCATCTGTGAGCTTCTAACTGCTCCCTTCCCTTGTCCTCATCCCTTCACAGAGGGACTGTGGTTTGAGGAAATTTTCCTGGCAATCAGCTCACGCGTGATTTATGAGTTTATGGTTCTCAGAGACATCTGAACATCGGGGCGTAGATCTCAGTAATTAATCCTAGGAGGTCCCTAATGACAGCGGAGACTGTGCTGTGTGGAAGTTGCTTCAATACTAAACAGCTTGTGTTATCTAACAAACGAGAACATTTCACACCCAATAAATGTCACTTTGATAAGTGCTATTGGAGGCGGTAAATCTGACAAAACACACACATGCACTTGCCCTTCCGGCCCCTCGTCCACAGGTCCTCTCACTCCAGTGCTTCAGGGAGTCCCCCTCTGGCCCCACAGTCACTTCAAGGCTGTGCATGGGGAGACACGCAGCCAGCCTCTCCGTGGCACCTGCGCCATGGCACCTGCATCCATGTGGAAGCTTTACAGTTGCCTGGCAAATGTGGGTCATTTTAAGTGCAAAAGTGGATAATTCAAACATAAATCAAGCAAAGCAAAACCAGACAAAAGCCTGTGTCCCTGCTTTCTGCTCCATTCTCTTATTCAGGGCACATCTGAGACTGTTGGGAGTTGGCTAAAATGATAAAAATCATCCCCACTCATCATCAGAAAGTGTTTCAATGTGTTACACTGAACCGAGGAAACTGCAAAGATGCCACCTTCCCCTCTGGGCTAACGGGGGATCTGTGCTCTTTGCTGCACGGAGAGGACGTTGCTCTTGCACACCCCTGCCCCTCAGTGCCACGAACGGGCCCAGGTGAGCACGGAACGACAGAGGGCACTGGGTCCCCTCGCTCTGCAAGGAAGGCAGCAGCCAAGTGAAACATATACAGAACAAAAGTGCTAAAAGAGAAGGGTCCTGTATGATTCTAACTATATGACAATCTGGCAAAAGCAAAGTTGTGGAGACAGTGAGAGGACCGGACTGGTGGCTGCCAGGGGCTCAAGGGGAGGCAGGGATGAACAAGGGGAGGCAGCATCCCGGAGCTGACAGGCAGTGGGACTCCTCTGTGACATGTGAGCCATTTGTCAAAACCCCCAGAATGTACAGCGTAAAGACTGGGCCCTAATGTCAACTGTGGACCTCGGTTAATAATTATATTCACTTGTATTTCTTATATGTTAACATTGATCAATATTAAATATATCAATATCGACTCATCAATTGTAGCAAATGTACCACACTAATAACCAGCTGCTAAAAATAAAGGAAATCTGGGAGTGGAGGCAAGGGGATCTATGGAAACTTTCTATACTTTTTGCTCAGTTTTTCTGTAAGCCCAACACTGCTGTAAGTTGTATTGATTTAAAGGGAGAGAGGGCTACTTGTGGCTCGTTGGGCTCAGCATCACGAGGCTGCCTGACCGTGCTCAGCCCTCGCCTTCAGCAAGCACTGTCCTCAATGAGCGCAGGATGGCACGGTCACACCAAGCTCACGGCGACAGCTGATGTGGGGGGTGCCCAGATAGATGGCCCTCAGGTGGCTTTGGGAAGATTGTCTTCCAACCCACTGACTGCTTCATTAAGTGCCTCTCCTGCGTGCATCTCCTACACCTTCAATGTCGTATCCCCTGCTAGTTAACTGCAGTATCCCTAGGTCCTGGAGCTGTGCCTAGAACATAGTAGACACTCGATAAATAATTGTTGAATCAATTTAAAAAAGTGAAGATAAGCATATGTCCACCTATTCATCAACTATTTTTCTGGTTCCTCTGAGTCACCACCCCAGGCGGAGTGGAGAAAGTGAATGCTTATAAAACATGCTCTCTACCTGTAAGGTGCATCCAGTCTATTGGAGGGAAAGCATCTGATTTGTAAATTACAGTTCTACAAGTGCGTGGTAATCATTCCAGAGGTCAGAGGCTAGTTCCGTCGGCCCAGGGTCATGTGTGATATGCCTGTGATCACACACTGTGTCTGGCACAGTGCCTGGCAGACGGGGGTTCCACGGATGTTTAGCAACTCCCCTTTCTGAAAAATGCCTAGCAGCAAATTGATGATCAAACCCTATGCCTTTCTATTTTCATGGCAGAATCCGGCCACCTAATGCTGCCTATGGGCCTCTTGGTCTTATCCCTGATAAATAACAACAATCTTTTTTAATTGCAGAGTCTTACAGCTTACAAGTATAAGGTACTTTCACACACACACACACACACACACACACACACACACACACACTTGGTACCCCCAGCCCTAGATATCAAGGCTGATAGGAAACAGCCTGTTTAGGGTCCAGAACAAGTTCAAGAGGAGTGGGAGGAGACCTGGGTTTGCAGGCAATGCCGGGGGGGGGGGGCTGAGTGCTTCACGCAGCGACCTCATCTCCGTCTCTCAAAGAGATGTGAGAGCTGCTGAAGAAGAAACTAAATACCTGGGGGATCGTGACCTTTGTACCCCTAAACCTATGTAATTTTGTTAACCAGTGTCACCCCAATAAATTCAATAAAACTTTTTTAGAAAAAGAAACCGGAGAATTAGAAAAAAGCAGTCAAAACGTATTTCCTCACCGTTCTGGAGGCGGGAGGTCTGGGACCAGGGTTGCGGCACGGCCGAGTTCTACCATGAGGGCCGGCTGAGGACCAAATGTGCGTCTTCCCCTCAGTTCACACCTTCAAACTCTAATCTCCAACGTGGTATTTGGCATCAGGGTCTTTGTGAGGTAATGAGGTCACAGGGTGAAGGCCTCATAATGGCTTTAGTGTCCTTATGAGAACAGGCACGGGAGAGCTTGCCTCCTCACTGTCTGCTCTCCGCTGCATAAGGACGCAAGGAGCAGGCGGTCTGCCCGCACCCTGACCTCAGACCTCCGACCTCCAGAATGGTGAGCCACCAATGGTTGTGGTTGAGACCACTCTGTTAACGTTCTTTTTGGTATAGCAACCCAGAGGGACTGCAACAGGACTCCACCCTCGTGATTTCATTGAAACTATCACCTCCCCAGAGCCCCATTCCAAATACCATCCCATTAGGGAGTTAGAGCTCCAATAGGTGAATTTTAAGGGGACACAATTCGGTGCCTGCCACCTTCCCTTGGCTTAATCTCTGTATCCCTTACTGCAAAACTGGGCCATTTTCTTTTCTTTTCTTTTGTGGAGCCAAGAATAGCCATGTAAACCAGGCTTAATGTCGCCCCTCAGAGCTGGGCTTACATCCTGACTCATTAGGTATTTTCAGTCTTAGAGGAAGAATCAACTCAGGTTATTAGCAAGGGGAGACAATTGCCTTTTATTTCTTTCCTCCTTGTTTATTCTAAAAGGAAAGAGTAATGAGTTAGCTTCTGTTGTCAGAATAACAACGAGGGCATTTTCTGGCAGTCAGTTCATAAGGAAATTCATCTTGTAATTGGAGCTTCAGAGGTTCACCCGACATTGATGGCAGCCACAGTATAAATTAGCCTCCTCTCCACATTAACAAATATTATCGTAATTATTGCAGCGAGTAGGAATGCAGTCCGGCCAACTTCTTCATTTGAACTCAGCCATCAGAGGGGCTTCCAGACCCCAGGGAGAGCGCAGGCCCCGGGGTCCTGCAGTCTCACGTGAAATAGGGCTGTGGGAGGCCCAGAGAGCCCCCACTGCATTAGCACGGCTGGGACAGGCTTCCCCACAAACCTGCGAGGTCCTGGCCCTGCCCCTCCTGCCAGTGGCTGCTGGACCACCTCCGCCTCCTCCAGGCTTCCTCAGAGAGGCTGGACATGCCCCACCCAGCCGCTGCTCTCCCTCCACAGGAGACCTGGAGCGCAGCACTACACTCACTATCTCTCCAGTCCCGGGCCTTGGCTCCCTCAGCCCCCAAAGCTGCCAGCCCCTTCCTTTCTTTCCAGTCCCAGTGACCCCTGCAAGGGGAGCTGAGGTTCTGAGGCACCAGGAGTGGGTCTGTCTTGCCAACCAAGGATGCTGGCTTAGACAGCCCTGGGCCTTAGGCACGATCTGTCCAAAAAAAAAAAAATCTGTTGGCAACAAGAAACAGAAAATTTTCCCAGAGAAAAGACATGTGACCAGAAATCCTGTCGTAATCCCAGCAGAGCCCGCTGGTCCTCAGGCAACCAGGCAAGAAGTGCTCCTCCTGGCAAGGGAGTACTAGAAAGAAACTGAGATCATCTTGTCTGAACTCTGCCTTCCAGAGAGATGGACTCGGGGAAGAACGGGCCATGCTCTCCAGAGCCCTCGGCCTGTATGCGTCCCCTGAGGTTCACAAAGCCACAGAGGCCAGGCCAGGCAGAGCCCCACAAGCCGCCCACACGCACACCCAGAGGCCCCCACCCACCCCCAGACCAGGGAGAACCCAGTCCACTGCCTCCCTCTACAAAGCGTCCTTCCTTCCCTGCTCCTGCTTGCTAAGGGAAGCTGGGATCAGGGTTGGGGAATCAGCTTCCATGGACTTTCTCAGGAGGTGAAATTGCTTTCAGATTTGGCTCTCTTGAGCATAACTGACACTTGCATTAACTCGCTTTTAGCAGGAGGCTCGGGAGGAATGAGAGAAAAAGCAAGAAACTAGGTTTTTCCAGAGCCCCTGACCTCTCTTTCTGTTTTCAAATGGCACTGGTTTTGGCTTCATAGTGTGCTCTAATCCATTCCAAACAGCTTAAGCCCCACACAGGCCGCTGTGACGTTCTTACTCACAGGGGCACCTCGGGCTCCGCTGTTCCCCTGTGGAGGGAAGGAGGCACTTCCCGTTCTGTGTTCCAGCCTGCTGTTCATCTGCGTGTGATTAGTGAAGTCCCTACTCTGTTAGTAGTTTCAGCATCCTCTGCATTTCCAGCCTGGGTGAGGGATCAAAGATGGGCAAAGGTAGGTTCTGGGCTGATGCAAATGGAAACTGAAAAGATACTAGACTGAGAAGGTTCGGGAAGAACACAGGAAGACCTGCCGCAGAAGTGGGGGCGGTGCTGCTCTGTCTGGAACGCAGCTATTTATTTGCCCAAGTGAAACCACACGTGTGCATTCTATTGCTGGCTCATGGTATCGCCCCCATGATAATAACCAAAAGGGCCGTAAAATAACCATTGCTAACATTACCGAGCACTTACTGGGCGGGAGGAACAGCTGAGTGCTTTACGTGCAGTATTTCCTTCTGTTCTTCCAGCAACCCTCTCCTGAAGGTGCCGCTATTCTGTCTGTTTCACAGATGAGCTCACCAAGGCTTGGAGATTTTGAGAAACTTGATCTTGCTCACCAAGCTAATGAGTGGTAGGTCCAGGACTGGAGAACCCAAGTTATCCGGACAAGAGGGGCTGCACCCTGGCTCGCAGCTCTGTATCCGTTTGCCCTGCTCTAAATAAATGTCCAGCCGGTGTGCTGGGAGCAAAGGCTGCGGAAGGTGTCTCGGGCCCAGGAGAGGCAGCACAAGCCACCTTGAAGCAGCAAATCAAAGAGACACACTGTCCTGCCACTCAGCTCCAAGCTTTGGGCTCTGGGTCTGTCTTGTCCCCTCTACTCCTTCCCATGTCAATGAAAGGGGTTGGTCAGAGGGTCTCCCTCTGTCTGTCCCTAGCAGTTCCCATTCTGGTGACATTGGAGGAATATAATAAGGATGATCATGGAGTGGCCATCCCCTCATTACTGCCCCAGCGCCTGTCATTCAGCCACATGTCAAGAATAAGAATTCTACCCTAAAATGAGCAATGCAGGACAGAAAAGGTTTCTCCTACTTCACGTATTTAAAAATATTAACGTGAGAAAGCCTTCGGGTAATAGGGGTTCTTGTCTTTCACACCCGTAGTTGATCCATTTTGCTTTGTGCCAGCAGTGGGAGGATATGGCAGGAGGACAAGGCACAAGCGGGGAGCCCACGCCTGGGGTCTGATGGCCCCGCGTGGGTCTCACGGTTCCTCTGACGTCAGAGGAGACCTGCTGAGTGTGAAGAACCTGAGAGAACACTTCACTGGCCAGGACCTCTTCACCTTCTGGGCACATATCCCGACAGTCTCACGGGATCGGCACCCCACTGGCCACCCAGGATACAGGCAGCTGACTGAACGGTTCACCGTGGCAACACGGAGACTCCACAATGACACACGAACTGGATGGGGAGCTCCCTAGTGCACAGGTTGCAAATGATCACCATTTTCAGTGTCTCCAAGAAGCCCTGGAAGATGGAACGTCCGATGACCTGATTTCGCCGCTTGTGAGCTGAGTGTTTGAAACTGGGTTCAGGAGGTAAATGAGGATCGATGGCCTCAGGGCCAAAGGCCAGTATTTCCCACCTACGATGGTCACAGCCATGGACACTTGTCTAGATCACCATAGAATCACTGGTCTGTTGACTTTGCCAGCAAGTCAGAGAAGCTTCCTTTGTCAGGTTTAATTGGGGGCACCGTGCTCTCCCATCCTCAGAGGGAAAGGGTCTCGTAAGGTGGCAAAGCATGATCACGACGTCTGTGAAGTCCTGCGAGTAAATGAGACCAGCCGGGGAACAGAGGACGAAACCCCAGGCTGCACCTCAGAGATGGACCCGAGGGAGGCTCCCCAAGGGGCCAAAAGTAACTCACAGTTCTCAGAATCAAAACATGCTCTCACGATAGCAAAGTCTGGCACTGCTGGGCGAGAAGGCAGCGCTGGGCAGAACAGAGAACTGAGGCGAGTGAAAAGAAGGCTGACCTTGATCTTTGAGAGACACGATGCTGACTTCAAGTCCTGACCCTACTGTTTATGCCCTGAACAGGTTCACATCATATGTTTCTTACAGAAAACCAGGGATCACCATGGTTTCCCCATGTGGACCTCTGGATCCCTTGATCAGCGTGGACACCCCCGGACTCGAATGCAGAAGTGACACTCACGCGCAGACGCAGTGCCTGCACCTCTGCAGGTTTACTTAGCATTTCACTCAGTGAACACCTTCCATGCACGTGCCGGGGGTCAGGAGCCAAGCGGACCATGATCCAAGCAGACCTGGGTCTCAGGGCACTCACAGTCCAGAGAAATTCAGTAAAAGTTTTTTTCGTACTCAGAGTTCAGAGATTATGAATTGTTTCTGGCTGGGCTGGATGACCCCACAACCAAGGGTGATGTGGAGAACAACTTGCTGTCATTTTCCGGGTGTTCCAGGGCTGATCTCTCTGGTGTCCCCAGACCCTAGTGGTGTCACCACCCCAGGTCCCCCACTGTGCAGCAGTGCCTGCATTTTTGGACCACCACCTGGCCCAGGTGCCGACATCTCTCACTGACCCCACCCCACCCCACCCCCTGTCTTTAAAGCCTTGCCACCTCATGGACAAATCTGCTTATAATGCAGCTTTCATGAAGCAGAGATTTTTGTCAAAAGTATTCATTGCTGTTTCCCTGGTACCTAGCTCTTGGTGTAACATAGGCACACGATGAATGCCGGCATCACTGAATGTCCTATCCATGTCTATGCATTAGACAGCTGAGCACCCAGAGAGATCCCCCACCAACAAGGGACTGGGTGAGCTGAGCAGCTGTCATTGCAGAAGTTTGTCTATCCTCAGAGGAGGTGCTTTGAAAGGGGGGCCACTCCACCCATGCTGCACACAGCTGCCGTTCCACCTGTGCAAAACGCCTGTCCGGGCACCTGGGCTGAGCCAGCCGTGAGGCGAGTAAAGCAGCACCCAGTGAGAAAGTTTGAAGGCTGAGTCGTGACTGCCCACGGTTGCCTCTCCCTATTTCTCCACCTTGCTTCACTTAACAAAACAAGCACAACAAAACAGTCTGTGGCAGGGATAGGAGTCTGTGAGACCCCGGATGCACCCCCTGCCTTCTGCTTACCTCTCAGGAGGCAGGGCCGTCACTCTCTGGACAGTGAGCACTTCCTCTGTGGGCAGCGGGGCGGGGTGATCAGGCTGGGGAGCAGGAACAAGGCTGACCGTCTGACACGTGGGGTAGAAGTCCAGCTCGGCCTCTGACCAGCTGTGTGACCCAGAGCCACGCACAACCACCTGGGTGTGTCTCCTCACGTGTAAGGAACGAGCAAAGGGTCACTTCGAGAATGAACTGAGGTCGCATGATTGACAGTGAATATGAAGTCTGCTGGCTGCAAGGACATGGGCTCCCTCAGAGCATGCCTCCTGCCCACACATCAGGACAATTGAAGGTGCCCTCTTGGAGGGCGATCTGTAACTATGATTTCTTACAAACTTATCTCTCTGCTGTGTGAGTCTTTCCATGTTGTAAAGCCAATAAAATGCAGAAGCCAAGATGGTCATATTTTTGTCTGGCATAAAAGAAGTAATCCATAAATACATTAAGAATGAAATGGCCAAATAAATGAACAGACGCTTCATGGGTACCATTCTAGTTTTCCCCTCTCATTGTTCCCTCACACAGATCTCCACACCCAGAAACACTGTCTCCTCATTGTCCCATGTTCACCCCTGGTTCAAGGCCACCTCCATGATTTTATTTCCTCTGAACCAAACAATAAATATCTACTATGCACCTATGTTAGGTTGGGGGCCCATAGGGAATAAATAATACAAATAATAAAACAGGGCCCTGGCTGGGTAGCCAGTCGGTGAGAGCATCTTCCTGATACACCAAGATTGCAGGTTCAATCCCCCGTCAGGACACATATAAGAATCAACCAATGAATGCGTAAATAAGTGGAACAACAAAATTGATGTCTCTCTCTCCCCCCTCCCTCTCTCTCTCTTTCTAAAATCAATAAATGGAATAAATAAATAAATAAATAAAACAAAATGTGGTTTATTCCCCAAGGAACTTATAATTTGGTAGAGGTGGGGAATGCCAGAAGAACAGGGCACACAGGAAGTGTTAGGGGCGGAGAGCTGAGGAGAACAGAGCTTTCTCAAAGGTTGTGGTATTTGAGCGAGTCTGGGAGGATGTATGACCTGAGGTTTCCCAAGCAAATGCCACTTAAAATGAGGCTTTCTTTCTTTGGTCATCTAATTGTCCCTAAAATAGTTGAAGTCTGTTGTCTTTAAATATAAAGCTGGGTGTGCAACGCAGTGATAATATACCAGTTTGAATTTAGAAATCATGGCAGACTCCACTAATTGCCTGCCCAATATCTATTCTTGCTTTCTTCCTTACTGTCAGAAACCCAGTCCTCTTTGGGGGTGGCAATGTGCCCAGGAATACGTATTCAATTTTCCACACTTCCTCCCAATCAAGGGAGTTCATGTGACCTAGTTAGGGACAATGAGATGAAGTCAACTGGCCTTTCAGGTAGTGATAATATTCAAAGTAAATAACAAGCCCTTGCTTGGTGGCTCAGTTGGTTAGAGCATCGTCCCATACACCAAAATATTGTGGGTTTGATTCCCATTCAAGGCAAATACATAGGTTGCAGGTTCAGTCCCCAGTCAGGGAGTGAATGAGAGGCAACCGATCAATGCTTCTCTCCCACATTGATGTTTCTCTCTCTCTCCCTCTTTCTCTTCCTCTTTCTCTAAAAATCATAAACATACCCTCAGGTGAGGATTAAAACAAAAACAAAAAAACAAAGTAAATGGCAAACAATGAGAAAGGATACCTGATGTAAACTGCTGGGAAATACAGCCCTGTTTTCAGGAAATTTCTTTCAAAGGAAAAGGTTCAGTGTCCTGTGCTTCACCACTTCCCCGTTTCCCTTCTTCCTGCCTGGAACACGACACAGCAGCCACCTCAAGACGCCAAAGAGGAAAGAAAACCAAAGATCTAAAGGTAATAGAGGTGAAGATGCTAATGACAATAGGGCAGGAAGACAGAGAAGTCTAGTTGTCCGTGACTTTCTTCACCTGCATCTAAGGACTGCCTCTTTCCAGGGCCATGTTACATTCGATAAATTAACCCCTTATTTCTTTAAGCCACTCTTAGTTACATTTTCTGTTGCTGGCACCTGAATGAAATCCTAACTGATACAGGCCTCTGGCTGTATGTAAATGTAAGAGTGTGATTGGCTTGTAATCTAAAAAAGAGTTGAGGTTTGCATGTGCCTGGCAATACCTGTCTTGTCCAAGAAAGAGTAACACCCAGGTGACCACAAACTAGATGACCCAATAGGGTCCCGCATACACCTAGTCTATGCTGTTACTCCTGCATCTTCTTAGTCCCATCGATGTGTGCCATCCTGTCCCAAGAAGACAAGGAAGAATGTCATTCCACTGGTGACCTGCAGGCTGTCAGAATACATATCTCTTCTCCACTTGCAGCGTGTGCCAGACCCTGCCCAGAACAGTGAGAAATTATAGCTCTGAACTTTCTTTGTGGTTAGAAACCTTCTGTTTTCTTCTCCACTGGGTCTTAGGAGGCCAGGAGGTGGCTTGCTTTAACTTGCTGGTGTTCTTCCCATTTGTCATGCACCTGGTGTCTCTGTGGAAAGACCTGCTCAGAGATAAACCAACCTAGTTACAGCATAAGCTCTGGAACTGGAAGTTGGATCTCAGTTCAATTCATACTCAGGAGAGAAGCTCAGGTGGCTGAGAAAAGGAAAGAGCTTTTGAGGTACAGTAGCTAATGGCACACAAGCAGGGAAAGATTTTGTCTGTGTTTGGGACCTTCAGTGTAGCAGTGTCAGCAGGGTAAAAGGACATTTATGGGAGATTTGCAAAAAAAAAGTTGGGAAGATGCGCTAGGACCAGACTGTTGGATTCTGGGCTAAAAAGACTGGGCCTTATCACGCAATAATGAAAAAAATTAAAATTGCAGAACTCTTGTTAAGTTTCATAATGCTGTCCCCTGCTTAAGGCCACCTGATTCCCACACAGCCTCTGAGCTACATGACGCTGCTTTCTCTCGTCTTTGTTCCAGGGAAAAGCACTACATGTGTAAGATGAGTTGTCCAATGATCCACAACTAGAAATAGTAGGTTGAGACTGAAAGCCTGGTCTTTAGCTTCTTAATAAGGTTTTTGTTTTTCTCACTCTGTCCTGCTGAGAATGGGAATGACGAGGCTTTTGTAATCAGGCATTCATGCAGACAGCAGGAGGTAAGTGAGGAGGAAGTGGGGCCAGCAGGGCAGTTTTGTAATAGTTCAGTGTTAGTTGAAAGGATTTGGATTTAACTTCTGTCAAGAACACAGTGAAAGAGAGGGAAGAAGACAAGAGTTCTGGGAAGGAGGAATCAGCAACACAGGAGAAGTTCTCTTACTCAATTTCTACTCAACCAGTTTCCCAGACGGGCCTGCGCTCTTCATCTCTTCCAGAAAATAGAAGGGCTGATGCCCATGGGAGAGTGAATGCTTGTGATGGGCAGGAAACTGTCCTGCCCACCAGTTGGGTTTGCTCCTAATCTTGTTTAGTTCAGTTATTCTTGTTATTGTAATAACATGGCATGACTTAATTAAATATCACAAATGTTGTTATGTGAGCCAAGGCTGATGCTTCAAGAATAGTTAATAAAGATGAGTCACTGAAATGGATTCCAAATTCCTTCGCCAAATGTCTAGTGTTTGCTCTGCTTTTAAGAAACCTGAAAATCTTAGGTCATGCATTAAGGACATGGTTTATGCTCAAAACATTGTCATAGAATTCCAACCAGCAAACTCATATTCAAAGAAAGGTCTTGACCCTACGTCAAAAGACCGGCTTTCTTTCACTAAAATAAAACGTTTCAAGTATTTAAGTAGCATTTCTCCATTTTAATTGATTTTTTTTTCATGAAATGGCTATCAAGGCTGGTCCTGTGGGATGAGAAGGATTCCTCTGCAGCAAGAACCCCAGAAAGCTGAGCAGACCCTGGGGGTTCAGCTCACCCAGGCGTTCTCTAACTTCCTGTTGAGTACACTTCCTGTGTACCTGAGCCACCCAAAAGTTTGGGAAACACAAATTTGGGCCTCAACCGAGATTTCTGATTCACAGTTCTGAGTGGGGCCTTAGAATTTGCTTTCCCAGTACCTTTTCAGGTGAGGCTGATGTTACTGGGTCAGGGGCCACACTTTGGGAACCACCCAAGCCATCCATCACTGAGAAAGCTCTAAGGCTTGGGGGTATGAGGGGGGTTCCCTCAAGCTCATGCATGGGGTAGAATAACTGGAAAGACCAGCTTCCAGGTTTCCTGGATGTCAACACAGAGATCTCCCCATTGCCCCTGCTATCAGAATGAAAAGTATAGTCTTCCAGCCAAATGGAGGCGTAGGTGGACACACTGTGCCTCCTCATACAACCAAAATTAAAGACAACAAAAATTTAGAAACAAAATAAAACAACCAGAACAGACAGAAAATTGAACTGTACGGAAGTCTGGACAACCATTCATCCAGACAGTGAGAGGGGCGGAGTCATCAGCCTGCGGAGAGGGGTCACAGCAGGAAAAACCAATGGCTGGCAGACCTGGGCTCGCAGACCCCGGTGGCAGACCCCGGTGGTAAATCCCAGGCACGGGCGTAGGGAGGCAACGAGCAGACCCAGTGAGGCGCGCAAGGCAGCTGGCTGTCCGCAGTCACACATTCACACACAGATAAACCAGATGAAAATGGGCAGCGACACAGACCTCACAACCCAGGGCCCCAGGGCCAGGAAATAAAGCCTAAAAGCACTGGTTGAAAACACTTGTGGGGGTTGAGGTGCTGGGAGAGACTCCCAGCCTCACAGGAGAGTTCATTGGAGAGAACCACAGGGTCCTAGAACATACACAAGCCCACCCACCTGGGAACCAGCACCAGAAGGGCCCAATTTGCTTGTGGGAAGCGGCAGAGGGGACTGAAATCTAACAGAGAGCAGAGCAAGCCCCATTGTTCCCTCTCTGACCCCACCCCCACAAACAGCATCACAACCCAGCAACTGGGTTGCCCCACCCTGGTGAACACCTAAGGCTCTGCCCCTCACTATGTAACAGGTGCAAACAAACCAAAAAAAATTTTTTTGGCTCCAACGGAAGAACAAATCAAAGCCCCGAAGTCAATACTTTTAAGCGACCAAGAGATAGCCAACCTATCAGATGCATAGTTCAAAGCACTGGTGATCAGGATGCTCACAGAATTGGTTGACTTTGGTCATAAATTAGATGAACAGATGCAGGCTACGATAAAAGAAATGAAGGAAAATGCACAGGGAACCAATAGCGATGGAAAGAAAACTGGGTTTCAAATCAATGGAAGTGACCAGAAGGAAGAAAGGAACAACCAAACAGAAAAGAATAAAGAAACAAGAATTCAAAAAAATGAGGAGAGGCTTAGGGACCTCCAGGACATCTTTTAACATTCCAACATCCAAATTATAGGGGTACCAGAAGGAGAAGAGGAAGAGCAACAAGTGGAAAAGTTATTTGAACAAATAATAAAGGAGAATTTCTCCAATCTGGCAAAGGAAATAGACTTCCAGGAAGTCCAAGAAGCTCAGAGAGTCCCTGAGGACTCAGAGAAGTTGGACACGAGGAGGAACACACCAAGGCACATCATAATTAAATTACCCAAAGTTAAAATGAAGGGGAGAATTCTAGAAGCAGCAAGAGATAAGGGGACAGTCACCTACAAAGGAGTTCCCATCAGACTGTCAGATGATTTCTCAAAAGAGACCTTGTAGGCAAGAAGGGGCTGGAAAGAAGTATTCCAAGTCATGAAAGGAATACATCCAAGATTGCTCTATTCAGCAAAGCTTTCATTTAGAATGGAAGGGCAGATAAACTGCTTCCCAGATAAGGTCGAGTTAAAGGAATTCATCATCACCAAGCCCTTATTATATGAAATATTAAAGGGACTTATCTAAGAAAAAGAAGATTAAAATATGAACAGTAAAAAGATAGCAAACTCAGTTATTAACAACCACACCTAAAACAAAAGCAAACTAAGGAAACAACTAGAACAGGAACAGAACCACAGAAATGGAGATCACATGGAGGGTTAGCAATAGGGGAGTTGGAGGAGGAGAGAGAGGAAAAAGGTACAGAGAATAAGTAGTATAGATGGTAGGAAGAAAATAGACAGGGGAGGGCAAGAATAGTATGGGAAATGTAGAAGCTGAAGAAGTTAGTTCACATGGACATGAACTAAGGGAGGGAATGTGGGTGGGAGAGGGTGTGCAGGATGGAGGGGAGTGAAGGGGGGAAATGTATAACTGTAATAGCATAATCAATAAAATATATTAAATATATATATTCATAAAAAAGAATGAAAAGTATAATGTTTGTGACAGATTTACAGGTGGCCACAATTTCTTTCACACCTGTTCCCTCCACAGGCAGCACTGATGCCTACTGTGGCGACCTGAGCAGCTTCTATCATTGCATTTCCAGTGCCACATGGCAGAAGCGACGCTGCACCTGGGCCCGGACCCAGTCTGAAGGCAGTGGTGGCTTCTGCTTCCTGTCTCTGGAACTCCCACTCTGGAAGTTCTGACCCTGTTGAGGCCACCATGGCTGGAGTGGCCATGTGTACACACACTGGTCAACAGTTCTAAGGGAGCCCAGACTTGCAGCCACCCCCAGCAAGACAGAAGAGTGCACCGCCTCGCACTCCGCAGACCTGCCAACATGCCGGTGGGTACCAGCACGTGCCCGCCGAGGATGCCAAGGGTAACACAATGATCGCTGGGCCCAGATTGCTGACCCACACAATCACGAGGCATATCAAAGCGGCTGTTGTTTTAAGCTACTAAGTTCTTGGGTGTTTTGTTATACGGCCCT
Organism: Phyllostomus hastatus; assembly: GCF_019186645.2. Classification (NCBI taxonomy): domain Eukaryota; kingdom Metazoa; phylum Chordata; class Mammalia; order Chiroptera; family Phyllostomidae; genus Phyllostomus; species Phyllostomus hastatus. Next base: position 7,861,059 of record NW_025333999.1, on the reverse strand, counting down.
GGATAAGTGAAACAATCCTGAAAAGACAGGAGCTGTGAGGACTCAGGGTTCTATTTACAGGCTGAACTCGGAGACAAAGCAATCTGTGTGAAACACAGTGACAGGTGATTGATTACAGATAGGTGTCCAGTGAACGCGAAAAGACAGCTGTGGCTGGGGTTTCGCTCCAGAGACGATGAGTGCACTTGGGGATGGGTACCGAAAAAATGAGTCAGGAGGCAGGGTTCACTTTCAGAGAGCATTTGGGGACTGGAGAAGGTGGATGTGGGGATGACGCTGTTGGGTACAGTTTTGGACACTCTAGGTCTGCCAGCCAGAACGCCCAACCTCCCTTCCATTCCCTGACGTCTCTCGGAGACCCTATCAGTCTCTGCGCCCCCACACTCCTTCCTAAATGCAGGCTGATCTTCGTGTCTGTCTGGCTCCCCATGGCACTGCCTCGTGCACTGGTTTGCATTATAATTTAATTTTTCCACATGCTTCTCCCAAATGTAGTTGTAAATCAACAATGAACACAATTCGCCTTTTACCTTCTCAATGTTGAACGCGGTCCTGTACATACTTGGTGTCCCCGATGCCCTTGCCAAGTGGGACTAGTGCAGAAAGGCTCACATTATAACAGCAGGGACCAGAAAGGGGAGGTGGGAGTGGGAGCCCCGGGCCGGGAGCTTCCCAGTGCTGACTGTGCTGCTGCAGGCTCAGGGACGCCCACCTCCGAAGGTGGCTGTTCTGAAAAGCAATACCCTTCTCAGCCCGCAATGTCTTGAGCTGTTTGTAAAGATACCATTCTTGTGCATGGATGTGAACGTATATACTTACTGTTTTTATCTGTTTGGCAACTCAGGTAAATTTTTCTTGCTAGTTGAATTCTCAGAATTAGTATCCAAGTTCAAAGTTCAAACTAAGTCTCCTCTCTGCCTTTTTTTATTGACAATCTGCTAGTATCCTAAGGGCCCTTCACCCCTAGTAAATTAGCCAATCAGCAAATGCTTTTTGATCTCCTTACTCTGTCTGACACTGTGCTCTGAAGAAAAAAAGAAATGTGAAGTTCCCTAAGGGGCTGGAAGGAAGAAAGTTCACATCCACCCGGGCTCAGGTCAGGCCCTGCTTCACAGAGGAGGTCGGGCTCAGGTCAGGCCCTGCTTCACAGAGGAGGTCGTGTTTGCAATTACCCTGTAAAAAAAAGAACAACATTTAATAGACAGAAGTGATGCAGAGGAATCTACAGGTCCCAAGGGCATTTCCCCTCAGATAAAAGAACATGAGGTAATCTGGGTTGGCCAGAGCACGGGCCGTGCACAGAAAGGTGGGTTGAGACATCTACACCAGGCCTTGGCTATAAGGGCAAGGGATTTTGGTCAACAGTGAGAAGCTACTGAGTGATGAGAATTACAGGGTGAGGATTTCATTCACATTGATCACGCTCCACAGTCCCTCGCATTATGCTTTACATATGGTAGGTGATTATTAAATATTTGTCGATTGATCAATGAACTGCCAAAGCCAGCACTGCTGGTGTCTGAATCTTTTAGAGACTTAATTCTCTCCCTCTTTCTTCTCTGGCATTCAGGCAACATTTATTCTAGGAAATGACTCTGGCTTTAACGGCAAAGGAGAAGAAAAACTCCCAGTAAAACAGAGACCGTCAAAGCAGAACCATTTTTAAGTGGAATGATTTCTCTCTACCCAAACTTTACCGCAAGGCCCCATTAAAGAGCTGCAGAGCCCCAGCACGGGAGAACTATAAATTACAAGACTCCAGACACCAGGGACAGAGAGCCACGGTTCCCAGCGGGGCTGGCTGTACATTTCTCCTTCCCAAGCATCCAGAGCAGATTGAAATCCTGGCAGAGGAGCTTGTGGAAAGAGAGAGCTGAGGCAAAGGGCAAAGGCATTAAATAATACATAGATTTTCACAAAAGATCATTTCTGCTTAAATAGCTGTCTGCTCACGTTGGTGGCCAGGTTCAGGAAGGACAGAGGCTGCAGGGCCAGCAGAGGAGGGCACAGGGCTGATGCCTCAATAGTGGCCCAGTGACCGTGTTTCCTGGGCTTTTCAATGACCCAGATCGGAAGCCCAGATTTCTAGGAAGGCTGTAAGGTGAAGACAGTTAGTCTTTGTTTTGTTAATGCACATGAAAACATTTTTCCCTGCCCTAGGATACAATCACCTATCCAGAGGTATAGGTTAAAGTTCCAGACACACCCAGCCCACTGGGGACACTTCCCCACCTCTAACATTTCGGCAACAGACCCATCCGAGAGATGCCCTAAGGTACAAGGGCCTGGTCCTCAGCCTTCCTCAGGAAGCTCATCCTTACCAATGCCCATCGACTCGAACCCTGGCCAGCATGGGGAAGGAGGGCTGCAGGCAGCACTCATACCAGCTGCAAGACTTGATTCAGCCTTGCAAATAACTACCCGCCCATTCACCCAAGGCAAGCGCTGATTTACGATGAACACTCAGTGGGTGGAAAAGAATGATGACTCACTTTCACTGCAGGACCTTTCTACTTGCACGAGGAGAAAGCGGACGATTGAAAAAGAAAAGCAATTTGTCCTCTACTGATCATCTCTTGTGTCTAAATGCCTCTGCCTCGTCGTCTAGGACCTACCTTCCAGTGCCTGGCCCACCACTCACTCGCTGAGTTCACACTCTCTGGTGTCCCCTCTACCTCCAGTGCAGCACGCCTGCCTCTGTTTCTCTCCTGGGGACGTCCTCCTCTCCCCCTGCTTTCCAAGTCCTTCCCTCTCAAGACCTGCGCAAGCCCCGCCTTTCCCATGAACCCAGCTATTGCCCCTCCCACGAACATTCATGGGCTTGGCCAGGAAAGACAGGACACTGTCAGACATGTCTTTTCCTCTCGCTGCTTGGGGAGCTTACAATTTTTCTCTCTAAACTACAATTTTTAAGGCGGAGAAGTCTGCCTTTAATCTTGTCTCACCGCAAAGTGGAGGACTCAGTGAACACTTGTGAATAACAAGCCCAATCCTATCAGCCCAGTGAGGCCAGCGGAGAGTTGAGGGGAACCTTCAGCTCATTTGAAGAGTTAAGAGCCTTTAAGCTGGCCATCTACTGACCGCCCCCTCTTTCTGCTCTATCTATTTTTTATTCATTGGTGGTTGCTTTGTGGCTGTGGCGGTTCCTTTCTTCAATGATGATGATGATGACGATGACAATAATGATGAATACTTATTATTTAGGGAGCATTCACTGAATACCCAGCCCTATGTTTAGCACTTAACCCATATGGCCTCATTGCAGTGACAGGAAAAAGTGTCATCATTTCTTTTTTTTAAATTTTATTTATTTATTTTTAGAGAGGGAAGGGAAGGAGAGAGAGATAGAGAGAGAGAGACATCAATGTGTGGTTGCTGGGGGCCGTGGCCTGCAACCTAGGCATGTACCCTGACTGGGAATCAAACCTGAGATGCTTTGGTTCACAGCCCACGCTCAATCCACTGAGCTACACCAGCCAGGGCAAATGTCATCATTTCACTGCAGAGGAAACTGAGGCAGAGAACACTAGCAGCCTGCTGAGGTCATTCAGCGGGGAGGACAGAGCTGGGACTTGAATCCAACCGCCGACCTCCAGAGCTCAAGGTCTGTGAGCTGCGTCATCCTCACACTTCCTTTCACTTTGTACAGTCGCCACAACGACAGGGAAGTCACAACCCTTTCCCTGAAGATATTAGAAATTATTTAGCACTTTATTATTTTTTTATGCACTTTCTCCTGCATTAACTCATTGGGTCTGACAAGAGACCTCTGTGGCAGGCAGGCTGAGCATCTCTGCACTCACGAAGAGATGGGCAGACGGGTGGCCTGTCTAAGAGTCCGAGTCCACGGCAGGCCCACGGGGCCCGGAATCATGGAGACAGGAACACAGATGCCGGAGGAGGGGAGAACCCAGGTCGCACAGCCCACCCCCCCCCCCGTTTCATAGCGCGGCCACTGAGGCACCAGCCGGCGACGTGCTCGGGACTGTGCCATGAGCACACCTGGAACTGAATTGTGTGACTTCTCACCGAGCTCTCCCAAGGCAGCCCATGACCCCCAGCGTGCCCCCCAAAACTGGACGATGGAAAGGGAGTCCGGGTCAACATGCTGGGACCTCCCTCAGGCCGTGCCTGCTTCTCAGGGGGTCGCAGCCCACAGGCTTGGAGAACCACGCAAAACACTTCGCAGAGTCACTTGACAAAGAAATTCTTTAACAACTGCCATTGATATCTCCTTGCAGGACTCGTCTTCCGTGGAGGTTGATCTGGGAAACGACGCACAACCGTCATATCGGGAGGTGTGTATATAAATAAACGTAATTCTTTTTTCTGCTCTCGGGAGTAGACGTGAAAAGAAAAGAAGAACAGTTCCTCCTTTTCTTCCTTCGAACCTCCGAAACTCCCTCTCCTGCCACGATCACCAGTTCCGTGCCTCACCAGCCTCTGGCGCACAAAGAATCCCACGAGGAAAAAAAGTTTCCCCCTCCTACACGAGACAACAGAAAATTAGCTCTCTCCAGAGAAGCACCTGAGCTCTTGCCTGTATACACACCACATGCACACACGTGTGCCTTGAATTCTAGTGGTTTTTGGTTTTGGTTTCCTAGTGTTGTTACGTTGCTGTCTTTGGTGAGTAAGGGCCATGTCCCCATTGTTCTTCTGAGATTAGTTTGTAAAAGATTCCATTAGTCTGGTCAGGCTACCATAACAAAATACCACGGGCTGGGTGGCTTAAAGACCAAAAATGTATCTCTCACCTTTCTGGGGGCTGGAAGTTCAAAATCATGGTGTGGGAAGGTAGGGTTTATTCTGAGGCCTCTTTTCTCGTCTCGCAGGAGGTCACCCTCTCACTGCGCCCGCGCACGGCCTGCCCCTGGTGCAGTGTGCACACTGGGAGGGGGAGGGGCACACGCGCACACGTGTGTGCGTGTGTGGGGCGGGGAGAAAGAATGAGAGGTCTTTCGAGAGTGAGGTTCGAGTGTCTTGTAAGGACACTAAACCCTGCTGGATCGGGCCTCCCCCTAAGGATCCCATTTAGCCTTAATTACTCCCTTCGGGGCCTCATCTCCAAGTACAGCCACACTGGGGGTTAGGGCTTCAACAGGCAGATTTTGTGAGAACACGACTCAGTCCGTGACAGAGATGGAGGATACAAGGACGGCAGCAACAGAGACCATGTTCGTGGCTACCACAGAGGCCGCAGTGGTAGATCAACTTTGACTTTAAAAACTGATGAAAGGAACTTGAACAAACTATCCACACCCTACTGCCTCACATTCTTTCCCAAATCGGGGGGTGGAAATGAAGAATTTCCATGGATTGTGACAGCTACGTCTGAAAATGTTGATCTCTATGAGCTGAAGTAAGGTGGCAAATTTATATGAAAGTATAAATAACTCACATCCTTTCCTCGGAGCACATCTTTGTGGCAGAGGGAGACTGGAAGGCTGAGGAAGTGGAGCAGGTGCAGGCTGAACTTCCCGAGGAGAGTCCCCACCCCCTGCACCCTGGGAGCTGGCAGAGGGGGCCAGCCACACTGTCAGGTGGCCGGAGCTTTTCCCACTGACCCCTGTGACCGACACAGGCAGCTCTGGGGGCAACCACAGCCTCTCCCCTGGGCCTCATCCCCACTCACCTGCAAGTGCAGCCAGCCTAGCAGATGCCTGGAAGCCCAGGGAGAGAGGAAAGGGCATGTGGGCTGGAAAGGGCACCGCTCACTGGGGGACTGAGGGCGGCCTTTGCGGTTCTAAGAAGGACCTCACTGATCACTTCCTCCCTCATTATTTCAGGATTATTGTAATTTCATGCAAACACTCCTTCTTCCCCACGCAGCTTCTGACGGCCATGTTCTTGTTTGGTGCTGGCCCCCAGCAATGCTAATAAACGGCTTCCAGATCATTTTTATTCATTTTGCACATTTCACTCACAGTACTTCATGTGACTTATGTAGCCCCTGCAGCTCATATTTCTATTTGAATTGCAGGGCAAGTAGTGAGTTTTAACATTCCAACTGCACACACATTCTTCTTTCCCTCGAAATGAAAGATCATTTGAACTTTGAATTGCATTAGCATGACATTTTTCTACTAAATTACCCTGGCTGCACTCAATGCTTGAAAAGAAACAAACCTCTTTTAACTCTATAGGCTGTGTGAGTGAATAAATAGCAGAGGAGACGCCAACAGAGAAGAGGAGGGGGACAGCCGGCAAGGCTGGGCACCCCCAGCCCCCGCCACGGGAGCCCATCTGTGACGCTGGCCGAGGACTGGGAGCCCTCGCGGCCCTGGCCATGCCAGCCCGGGGTCGGGTCATTAGGACGGATGGGGGACAGTTAATGGTTCTCAGCAGCTGTTGCTTTGCAGAAAGAATGAGGTGCCGCTTCCCCTATCGCTTTTAGAAAGTAATGTTTGCTTCTTCTTGTATTGTAATTGTAGGAAATGTTCATTGTGGGAAATCTGGGAAACACAAAAAGAATGAAGAAGAAAATGAAAACCGCCCATGCTCTCCCCACTTAGACAGAGAAACTGGAGCTTTCGGGGTGGCGTTTCCAAGTCCTCTAGGGGGAGCGGGCAGAGCCCACTCCACTGCACGTGTGCACAGCACAGTTTTGTTTCTTCTCCATAAATTCCAAGAAATATGTACCTGGAGTCATGTGCACCGATCTGAACCTTTTGTGCTCAGCATTTCCTCGCGAGTTTCCCCGTTGTTACACGACGCGGACTTGCGAGGACTGCGCTGCGTTTTCTCGCAGCGGCGCCTCACCGCTGACTTCACCACGTCCCGGTGGGGTCCCGGGGGGTCCCGTCAGTGCCACTTCTAAGGTTCATGTTCACGAACAGTGTTATGATGAATATCTTGTTGAAAGATACATCATTTGAAAACTGGTATTACCTATCACTTCTTAAGTACCTACTATGTGCCAACCATAACACTTACCGGAGAATCTATATAATATTAATATATCACAGTACAATAATCATAATATATAATATGTCAGCCCTTGTAATCTCTCTTGGAGGTGTTCATTATTCTCCATGTTGCGGGCAGAGACTTTGAGGTGCGGGGTGAACTGGGGTCCCAGTGACGTCAGACTGCCGCGCCCGCGCACTCTCACCCGCTCCGGACGTCACCTCCACCACGCCCAAGTCCCAGGCCTTTCTCTGAAGGTGGCAGGAAAAGGCGTTCAAGGTCACCTACAAAAAGCCCAAACTCTGCCTCGGAAGTCTCTATCGGCACCGGGGCAGCATTCCAGGAGCTCGGCGCGGGCTGGCGGCTGGCCTCCGTGGAGGAACAAGCACTGCCTTTCCGGGGCTGGCTGCGGGCGCGGAGAGTCTGCTGCGGGCGACAGGGGGCACGGCTTCCTCAGCCGCCCACTGGCTGCAGCAGGGGCCGGCAGAAGACTCTCGGACAGAGACTGCAGACTCAAGTACTGCTGAGTGCAGGGCAAGGGGCGCCCCAAGAGGAAACAAATGGAAAAAAGAAGTGGTATCCCCTTGACGCCTCTTAGTACGAAAACCCAGTGCTGTGCCTGACCTTTTCTGTTTAAGGAAACAGTGTGGGACCCCTCCCTGCAACCCCTGCAGGTTGGCAGGTAAGTGTGTTATTCCTACCGAGCGAGTGGCTGGCGATAAGCCAGCATCTGGGTGGATGCGCCTCAGTTGCCCTGCTAGAGGCACGCAGAACCGTTTACATACATGGAATTCCTCAATAAAGAAGTCGTCTCACACTCTCTTCCTCCTCAAGGTCTATGCAAGGCAGCCGTGGCCTGCCAGTGGGATGAAAATGGGGTGCACAGGTGCCCCCTCTTCTTCACCAACCCCCCAAAAGAAAGGTCTGTTTGACGCCCATGGCTGCCCGTGCCGTGCAGGGGGTGGACACAGCAGTGCTGCTCCCACAATTCACAGCCCCAGCGCAGGGCCCTCCGGGGAGCTGGCTGTGCCTTAGCCCTGGGTCTGGGCTATTTCAGGATGCCTCTTTACTCCCCTCCCAAACTGTGAGGTAGGAGCCACATTCGGCAAGCTCGATCTGAGCTCAGCCCGGAAGAGTGAACCCAGTGTTTGCGGCAGAAGGAGGTAGCGAGGACCCAGCCTGTGATGGAGCTGGGGCCTGAGACGCACCTTAACCGCTGCCCGTGACTAGTCACCAGCCTCTGGCAAATCAGTTTCTTCACCGGGCAAAATGAACTCGTGTTTTCATTCGTTTAGTTTCAATCAGGTATTGACTGCCTGCCATGCTAAGGGCAGGTCACATCTGTTGAGTGGTCACTGCGTGTTGGCGCCCTGGAAAGTGCTGTGTGATCACTGGGCAGTGAGACAGGTGTGACATCTGCCTTTGCAGAGTTTGCCTCCAACTGGAGATAACTGAGAGAACCCTGGCAACAAGCAACCTTGTAAATGCAGATTGGGGTCAGTGCTGTTAAGTCAACAAACAAAATGCAATATGAATAAGAAACATCAGAATGATACCCAGCAAAACATCTATCATGACTATGTACACTATATATAATATTGTTACTTTTGTTAAGTGGATATCCACTGGTCCTCTTTGTCCCTTGAAATCTCTGTAGAAGAAACTTCAACCTCCAACCCCAATCTTTTTAGACATCTAAAATCCACTCTGAAATGCCTGTCAAACTCCTCAGGGACTTTCCTCTAATCCCCCCGGCTCTGACCTCTTGTTCTGTCAGTTCATAGACCATCCCACCACCTCACACATGCTCCCTCTGTAACGTTCCTACTGGCCCAGACGGAAACGCCACCCCGACCTTGGTCTCACTGGAAATAAATGAATGAGTGAACAGTGTGTTTAGTAGACTTCACCAAAGGGGTAGGGGAGCAGTGGCAGGGAGTGTATGTGACAGCAAAACCAAGAACGAAAAATTGACTGCTAAGCGTTTTCTCTCTAAAATGCCCTTACTCTCTGCAGGGGCCACTCCACTCCCTGTGCTTTGCAGTCTACCATGAACCTTTTTGAGGAAAACAACCCTTATCTCTCTTTATTGTCCTTGCAACTGTAAACATCTATGTCCTCAGAGTTTCATCTTCTAGCAACATCTTATCAAGATGTCTTTTCAGAAGTAGTGTTCTCCCAGAAAGAAATTCTGTTGTAAACTGATTATCTATATATTTTTTAATTTTAAAAAAGATTTTATTTATTTATTTCTTTATTTTTAGAGAGAAGGGAAGGGAAGGACAAAGAGAGGAGAGAAACATCAATGGTGAGAGAGATACATAGATCAGTTGCCTCTCGCACGCCCCCAACTGGACACCTGGCCCACGACACAGGCATGTGCCCCAACCAGGAACCGAACCTGTGTCCCTTTGGTTCTCCGCAGGCCGGCACTTAATCCACTAAACCACACCAGCCAGGGCATGATTATCTATATATTTTTAACTCTGTTTTATTGTTATTGCCATGAACAGTGTCATTAGTAACATTAGGACTAAGCCTGACACGTGAGGAAAGGGCTCCACAGATGCAGTCCCCGTAAGTTCATTTCCTTGAACTATGAGGGTGACACCCGAGGTTCTCAGAGCAGACCTCCCCAGGAGCCCCCACATACCGTAAAAGGGGTAACAACGAGGCTCTGTCTGTTTCACTGTGGTCCAGCTCTCCACCATCTGTTTTCCCCAAGATTAGCTACTTAAATAAAGCACCTGAAACTCCAGAGCTTGAGGATCCAGCCTTCCTCCTCTCTATTCTTCCTTCTTTCAAAAATTAGATTCCCTGAAATACCTTTTCTCTAAGAACTCAACAGTAAATCACTCTAGGACTTCAGTGAAGCTTTGGAAAGCCCGGAGCTCACCAGACCCACTGGGCAGGGCACAGAAAGAGAAATGAGCTCCCCAGACACGCTGAGTCCAGGGGCATCCGTGAATTTCACCCAGCACCTGCCTACCATGCTCGTGGAAAGTGAATTCTTCTCGGTTCCTTAGAAGAACACTCCTTTGCACATCCCAGCCCATAAGGCACACGGACAGTAGAGTTCCTCCTCCCTCCTCAGCGATGGGCTCAGTGACCCAACTGTTTCACTTGACTCCTAAGGGGTAGGAGCTCTCTTCCACTGGATTGAACCCTGAGAAGATACCAGGCCTGGAACTGTAGTCACGAACTCCCAGAGCCCACCATGCAGAAGCTACACGAAGGAAAAAAGGCTTGAAAACGAGGCCAGGCCCAATGTCGTCATTCAAGCCCTGGACCTACAGGCTTACAGCTAGCCAGCCCTGTCCCTGGACTTCTCGGTCACTTGAGTTACTCCACATCCTCTTTTGCTTAAATATTTTGTTCAGTTTTGTTTTGTTTCCCGTGAAAAATACAAGTCTTACTAGGTACACAGATCCGGAGGTAAGTCAGGAATCTGCGTCCTAATCCAGCCCACTCTTGCTTTGGGTCCCAAGGGGAGGTCACGCAGGGGCTGCTCCTAAGGCCGGAACCCTTGTCTGTGTGTGTTCAGGGGCAGGACGTGAACCATGTTTGCTCCCAGCAAAGAGACAGAAGCAGAAATCTCACGTCAGAAACAGGCAGAACCTGACCATGTACCCCTTGAGGTGTCTGTTTGTCAATCACATTCAATAGCTTTTACTGAATTTGACCAAATTTTCTGTAAACTAAATCAAAATATTCCTTCAGTTGCATGTGTGACTCTGTCTGCTCTCTTTAAACAGAAGGTCAGTTAATATTATACCATCAACACATGGTGACACCCTCTATAACTTGGTCGCTGTCCACGTGACTGAAACGGTTTGCAGAGAAGGACAGGGGTTGCTGAACCAAACTGACCGACTCGGCTCTACAGCCCCAGGCCCAGGCAATGGCACTGCCGCAGAGAAAGGCACCTGCCAGGGCCGAGGTGGGGTGGAGGGGTTTTCGGCAGTTACCAAGCTGCTTATTGAGGGACTCCATATTTACTTGTATTCTAAAACATCACAGAATCTTATTTCTTTGTTAAAGTGTGGAAATCCTGGGTGTGATTTACTTTCTGCCCATTTCATCTATGATATATCTCTGTAATTTTTGTGTTTGCCTTATGTAATCATGTTGATGTTCATAGGTGACATAGTGGCCAATATCGGGGATACTCCCTTTCAGATGGACTATTTCCAGTGTGACTTCTGGATACTGTATATCATGGCACAAGAGCTCATGGTCATGATTTCTAATTATTTTTAATAACTTTACCAAGGTATAATTAACATGCAAGAATGACACTTCTTAAAGTGTATGATTTGGTTAGTTTTTACACGTGAGAGTACCTGTGAAACCATCACCTCAACCAAGATAGTGACCCTGTTGACCAAAGCTCAAATCTCTCTCCTTCTCCCTAAGTGATCCCATCCCTCAGACAGCTCCCCGTGCGTTGCGTCCTCAGGCAGCCACTGATTCGCTTTCTTTCACTGCAGACTATATGCATTTCTAAACTTACACAGCACACACTCTTCTGTGTCTGGCTTGTTTTATCTGGCACACTACTTTGCAATTTATCCAAGTTGTAGGTTGTATCAGTACTGTATTCCTTTTTATTGCGAAATCTTACGCCACAGTTGATTATATTCATTCACCTGTTGAAGGGCAGTTGGGCTGTTTTCAGTTTTGAGCTATGACAAAAGAAAGCTGTTATAAACATCCATGTACAAGTCTTCATATGAACACATGTTTCATTCCTCTTGGATAAAACACCTAGAAGTAGAATAGTTACATCACATAGTAGGTATACAATTGACCCTTTTTTTAATCCTCCAAGGGCATTTTTTTCATTGTTTTTAGAGAAAGAAACATCCATGTGCAAGAGAAACATCGATTGGTTGCCTCCTCTACATGCCCGGATCAGAGATATTACATGCCTGGACTAGGGAGTGAACCCACCCAGGCTGGGGATTGAACCTACAACCTAGGAGTGTGCCCTGGCTGGGAACTGAACCCACAACTTTCAGTTACAGGACACACACCAACCAGCTGAGCCACACCAGCCAGGGCTGACTGACTCTTTAAGAAATAGCCAAACCGTTTTCCAAAGCGTCTGTGCTGTTCCACATTCCCACCAGCAGCTGAGCATTCTGCTTCCTCCACAACTTCACCAACACTCAGTATGGTCAGTCTTTTTAATTCAGGGTTTTCTAATAGGTGTGCAATAATATCTCATAGTGCATTTAATTTGCATTTCTTTATTAAATAATAATGTTAAGCATATTTCCGTGTGCTTATTTACCTACAATATGTTCTTTAGTGAGGTGTCCATTTTTTAAGCTGTTTTTTAACTGAGTTTTGAGAATTCTTCATAAATTTTGAATACAAGTGGTTTCTGATTTGTGGATAAATGCTTCTGTTCTATGGCTCACCTGTTTATTCTCTTAACAGTATGTTTTGAAAAGCAGAAGTTCTAAGTCAAATATATTAAGTTCTAAGTTGGATATATTAAGATTATACTTTTTGTATTATATCTAAGATATCTTTCCCTAATCCATAGTCATGAAGGTTCTTTTCCACATTTTTCCTGAGAAGTTGTATAGTTTGGGTGTTCACAGTTAGGCATGTGACTTATATGTATTTAATTTTTACACATGGTACAAGGAATAAATAGAATTCTCTTGTTGTTTGGGGTTTGTTTTTGGTTTTTGTCTATGGATAGCCATTCATTCCACCCCAATTTGTTGAAAATACTATCTTTTCTCCACCAACCAAACTGTCTTTGCCCCTTTGTTGAAAATGAACTGACCGTAGAGTAAGGTCTGTTTCCAGACCTCTCTGCTCTGCTCCGTTGACACGCTGTCTTCCTTCCCACGTGCACCACACTGTCGTAATTACCAGAGCTTTACGGTTTCAGCGTCAGGGCACGATAAGTCCTCCAGCTTTGTTTTCCTTTCTCAAAGTTGTTTTAGCCATTGTAGTCCTGTGCATCTCTTCTATAAATTAAGAATCAACATACATTAAGGGAGCCCATTGCCCAGTGGGAAAGGGAGTTTTGACAAAACACAACTTAGCAACTATTGAAGAAATGTAAGTATTTCATGATTATACCTCAACAAGTTAAGATGTCTCAGATAAAATGAGTAATATTTTTTAAGTTCTTTAAAAATAATATGACAATTAATAATATAGCAAGTGCTATAAGCAAATTTGTACCCTTTGCTCAGTATTGTTGGCAAGCCAGCTATCCAAAACCAAAAATAAAAGCAAAATGAAACAAAGCCCCCTGCCCCAATCTGCAGCTTCTGTCCATTTCTGTGGTGTCATCACCCCGCCCATCACCGCTGATCCCCAGGGAGCTCAAGGTTTGCACCACGGGCCCTCACCAGCCGGAGCTCCCGGCCCCAGTGCACCGCTGCCTTCCGTCCTTCTCCTGAAAAATGGACCCTAAACGAAACAACTTAAACAAGAAAAAAACCTGCCTATGTGAAATTGTACATGGTTGCTTATGATAGCAGAAAATGTGTAAATAATAATCTGCAGTTTGTTTATCCACTTGATGAAATACCATACAGCCATTAAAATAGGAAAAGAATGGAACAATATAGGAAAACATTTGATGTAATGTGAAGAAAAAAAGAAGAAAGAAAATTTCATGTTCACTATAATTACATTGATGTAAAATATGTATGATTATGGCCAAAATCTCCAGAATACACAAAAAAGAAACCTATTTTTGTGACAGTCTTGTGATAGAGAGCAATTTGTTCCTCTTTTGTTAAAAAGGCCATCTAGGCTGTATACACACACCCCCCACACCAAAACAAAGCCGGCCGCAGCTGACTCAATCCCATCTCCAAAGAGAAGCCTTTGCACCCTGCGCTTGGCCGAGGGCATCCAGGCAGGTGCAGAACCGCTGCTCTAGCAGGCATTAACACACGATTAGAAATCCGGCATTCGCGGGAGCTCCAGCAAAGGGAACATCCAGGCGGTGGGCCCCATCAGCACCACCCCAAAGGGCGGGCTGAAGTAACCGGTGACTGTTCAAAGGCCTCTAAGGAGGGTGGGTCTGTTTAACTGTAGGCCTTCCCTTTGTCTGATCTGACCAGGTCTGAAGAGGGGCGGGGGAGGGGAGGGGGAGGGGTGGGGTCTCCCTCAGCAGCCTTTTGCTCACTCAGCCTTCAACCTGTTCTCTACATAATTCCTGAGAAAATATTTAACAACACTGTTTAACGTGGCGCCAAGTTGTTAGCTTGTCTAGGGCACCCAGGTGTCTCTCCCTCTCTCTCTGGCCCCAAACAGATTCCACCAATTTCCCTCAATTCCATTCAAATCAGCAGAAGTTAAGTGAGTCCAGATTCACTGTCTGGCTCTGGCTGAAGTCTGGGGACACAGTGAGGGATAAAGACTCAATTTCCACCTTTGAGAAGTCTAGTGCCATAAGCAAGTCATGGACTGAAACAGCAATGCCTGGGCGTAGGTGCTGCTGCACACAGCAAGCTGACCGGTCCCTTCCTGGAGCCTCGCCCAAGGAGCCCAGGGACACATGTTGAGGGGATCCCCTGGTACCCTTCGATGAAGCCTGCTCCAAGTCTATTAACCTCTCCAGCTTTCTTCTCCATCTGGGCTCCCTTTGCGTTCTGCCAAGCTCTGGCCATTCTCTGCACTGACTTGTTCCAAGGCAATTCCAGCCTAAAAGGCTGCAGCTTGCTCAGCTCGGCATCAGGTGGCCAGGTGTGCCTGCCAACTGGCAGGGGCTTCCTTGCCCTCCCTGCCCTTATCTGTCTCCTCCAAACAGAGCAGGTGGCAGGAACCTGGCAACAGGGAGAGGCTACATCATGTAAAGACCCCAAAGCCTGCCGCAGAAGCCAGGTGCCTCTCACCACCAGCGCAATGAGTAGAAAGAGACAGAGAACTGGGGCAGTTTCATGGCCCCTGGAAGTTCCTGGGGCTCTGCAAGTGAACACAGCTGAAGAGAACACAGTACTGATTCCCAGCACAGAAGCCAGAGGAAGACGAGACGAGCAGCGATGCTCTCGTCTGAAGGGGTTTGGTTTCTGAGTCGTGAGGGTGGGCCTCGGGAGGTCCTCCTCTTCCCTCCTCCGCACAGCCCCACCTCAGTCACGGGGGCATCTTCCCAGCCCTCCAACAGCCTGGACAGTGTGAGGGAGAAGCGGACTCTCTTCCTAGGGATAGGAAATGATGAAGAGTAGTTAATTCAACACTAGGAAACAAAATCTTGTTATTTGTGGCAGTGTGCATGGATTTGAGGGTATTGTGCTGAGTGAAATAAGTCAGACAGAGAAAGACAAATACCATACAATTTCACTTATACTGGAATCTAAAAAAAAAAAGAACAAAACAGAAACAAACTCATAGACACAGAGAACATTTTATTTATTGATTTTTTAGAGAGAGAGAAGAAGGGAGGGAAGGAGAGGGCAAGAGAGAAAGAGAGAGATGGATTTGTTGTTCCACTTATCTGTGTATTCATTGCTTTATTCTTGCATGTGCCCTGATCAAGGATCAAACCCATAACCTTTGTATATCAGGACGACACTCTAATCAACTCTCCTACCCAGCCAGGGCCAGAGAACACTTTGATGATTGCAGATGAGAGGGGGGTTAGGGGGGTGAGTGAAGGGAAATGAGATGTGCAAGTTGCCAGTTATAAAAACAGTCACACGGATGTAAAGTGCAGCACAGGCAATGTAGTCAATAACATTGTAATAACTATGTGTGGCATCAGATGGGTACTAGACTTATCGGGGTGATCAGTTTGTAAGGTATATGAATGTCTAATCACTGTGTTGTACACCTGAAGCTAATATAATAGTGTATGTCAGCTGTAATTGAAAAATTAAAAATTATTTTTAAAATAGTAATAATTTTTCAACAAACTATAGAAATGACCCCTGAACGTAGTCTTGAAAACATAGCAATAATTTTTTTATACGCAAACAACAATAAAAAGAACACCAGGAAACAGAGCCTGCATTCTGAGAGTCCCTCTGCCTCCTCCCCAGGGAAGACCAGAGGGAGTGAGCTGGCTGCAGAAGTGTGGGGCACCCACAGTGCGTGCATAGACCAAAGGCACAGGTGGAACAGTGCCCCTCAGACACACTGGAACCGAGTGGTCGGATCAAAATTCCTCAGATTCGTACATTGCCCTCAGATACAAAGAAATGTGTGTCACCATCTCGTGCCTCTTCTATCAGCTACTTCTTTCCCAAGAGAGCTCACTGGACTTGATTCCTCAGAAAGACCACACAACAGGAGGTCCTACCAGGTACACAGAATGCTCTGTGGAAACCGATCCCGTCATCCAGTCTGAGCTGCAAGTGGCCCAAGTACATGAGGAGTCAGTCCCAACACACTCAAGTGCACGCTCACTCACGGTATTACCTGATGTTGCAAACTGCATGTTGCCTGTGCTGGCAGTGAGCTGGGTACACCAAACAAAGAAAGTCACTGGAAGGTACTTATAAACCATTCAGACTTGGGTAGATGGGTTTTAATTAGATGAAGGAAAAAGCAAAGCTCATTCCCATGGAAACCAGCTTTCATCTCTCTACGTTATCTCATGCCTAAGACCTCAGTCCTGATGGCTTTGAATGGCCCTAAACAGCACTCCAAATGTGGAGATAGTTCCTCTAGAGATAAGTGGACTTATTTTCATGTGTGGGCCACAGCACAAGTGTTGTATAGCTACTGTTCAACAAGAAGCAAGACATTAGCTGGAGGTATTTCAGGTACGTCAAAAGAAGATTGCTCCTGCTTCCCCCACCCGGCCCCACCGCGCGTGTAATGGTTGCACCAGTATAAGATGTTATCTTTTCAAGGGATCGTTTATGTTGTTTTCATATATTTTAAGTAAAAAGCATTCGACATCTAAGCCAGGCATTAAACATTATAATAACAACACTATACTTACTGAATTCTTGCTATGTCACTCTCTCAAGTCATCTTTTCAAATACCCTATGAAGTAAGTGTGGTTATTATCCTTCATCGTACATATAGAAAAGCTGGGGTTCAATGCCTGCCCAGGATTTCACAGCTGGTAACTGTGGAGGGTGCACCTTGAACTTGGGGCTCTGTGGTCCTGTTTCCCTAGAATCCGAAAATATTGCCCATCTCTCCAAAGAAATTCCCACATTTATTTTTACTTCTCCTCCTCAGTTCTTACTCCACAGCTCAGAAGGGTTGAATTTAATCTTAATTTGTTTATTAAATTGTGCTTTATTCAACAATAACATATTCAGTGCTTTCTCTGTGCCAGGAACTGGTCAACACAGAGAGCAGACACCCGTCATGCGTCTGGTACACATGCAGTCTAATAAGAGGACAAACAGTGAATAAAAATTTTAATCCACTTTTCTCCCTTTGAAAAGAATAGTAACTATTGGATCAGTTTGTGGATGTCCATCATTTTCTGATGGGTAGATCCATACCATCGCAAGTAATACTTATCAGTAGCCAGAGTGATGGGCACATGTCCACAGGGACCTCCCCTTTGTCATGGTACCCAAAAAATGACAGCTAATGGTGCCAGCCCCCAGAGATATCGGCCTACCCAGATTTCTACTCCTTTTCTCACCGTAACCAAGGCTTCCTTTGGAAGTAGGCTGGAGCCAGCACTTCTTCGTGAGGCTAGAACTGGTCTGTGGTGGCACCCAGATTCACTCAGGCCACCACCACCACCCCGGGCTCTGCTGTGCCTAATTCCTGCCCCACGTATTTTAAGACTATCTCATCAATATAACCATCCTTCCATTTATTTATTCATGAAGCCGTCACTTACTAAGGTCCCATTATATGATAGCATTAATGGCCCATTCCCTTTTCTCAAGGAGTAAAAATAAATAAATGCCAAAATAAAAAAATACCTAAATATTATGATAGAAACAATTCAGGTAATTGTGAAGTGAGTACAAAAATCACATTCACCTGTGTTTCATAGTTTTCAGCGTGTAGGTCTTTGCTTCCTTGGTTAAATATATTCCTAGATATTTTATTCTTTTTGATGCTATTGTAAATGAGGCTGTTTTCTTAATTTTCTTTTTAGATAGTTTCGTTTTTGTGTATAGAAATGCAACTGATTTTGTGTGTTGGTTTTCTATCCTGCAACTTTACTGAATTCATTTATTAATTCTAACTGTTTTTTGTGGAGTCTTTTAGGCTTCTCTACATACGAGATCATGTGATCTGAAACAGATGATTTTAATTCTTTCTTTTCTGGTCTGGATGCTTTTTCTTTCTTTTTCTTTCCTAATTTCTTTGGTTAGGATTTTCAGTACTATGTTGAATAAAAGTGGTAACATTGCCTTGTTCTAGGTCTTATGTTTTTATCACTGCTACTAATAAAATAATAACAAAAAGGGTAGAAGGACATTTGGGAGGTAGTTGATAAGTCTACATGGTGTGGATTGTGGTGATGGTGTCATGGGTGTGTACTCACCTCTGAACTCTCCAAGTTGTATACATTAACTATGTACAGCGTTTGCATGTCAATCAAGCTTCAATAAAGTACTTTAAAAACACACGCATTCACATTCACGTTTAGGTGGCTAAATAGTGCTATTTCTAGGATCATTTCCTTTTTAAAGGAGACTGCAGAAAGAAAGCCATCTTTAACCCAAGGGGGCAGTCTTCAGCGGCCTAGCCACTGAGGCACTGCTGAGCTGTGGGCGTGGTTTGGAAGGCTCTGGGAGACAGCCACCTCCCTAGGGACAGCCAGCTTGGAGAGGGAAAAGACTGCCTCTCTCACAGGAAGTCGAAACCTAACCATCACAAATACTTCATTCTCTTTCTCCCTCTCTACCAGCTTGAGAGGTATTTGACATCCAATTAAGAAACAGAAAGGCACATTGTCCCTGGGGCAGATGAAAAGGTCTCTTTTCTCCAAAGCCTCTGCGCAGCAGCCTCACTGCAGGCTCCACCCCCATGCCGGCCACTCCCCAGGCAGCCTCCACTGGCCCCAGGGCCTCCTCCCTGACTCCACTTGCAGGCCCAGGTGCTTGCTCTCTGGCCATCACAAATGACTTAGACCCAAGAGGGCATCTTCGGTAATTCGCCTGAGCAGCGCACCACCTCCGGCCTATACATTTTTTTATTCTCTATCCCACACACCCTTGTTTTTCAGGCCTCTGAGTTTGGAAGTGATGTCTGAACCACCACTTAGCGTGCCTCAAGGCCCAGGAGGTGGAGGGGGCCGTGCCGGTGGGGGTGCAGGTGGCAGCCATCTCTCCCCCCGCCGAGCTGTTCCCTGCTCCTGCCACCTCCCTTCATCACCTCTGAAACTCCAGCAGGCTCTGAGTCCATGCTCACCTCCCTGGCCAGCTCACTTCCTTCCCCGACTCCATACTTCTCCATTTATAAGAATTTCCATCTGAAAGGAATTTTTTTCTTTAAAAAAAAACCCTCCTGAGTTGGGAACACCGCCGATTGTAACTATAGTGATGCATCAATCGAGCCTCAATAATTGCACAGCACAGGGTTTCCTGTTAGGGCTGAGCTACCTGCCAGAAAATGGCAGCAATCAGGCTATTGGCAGCAGACAATCAGGCATCATTTGTAATTCTTTATAGCTGCATGTCTCCATCCTGGAATTGGATGCTAATCAATCAGTTGTCATGGCAACCCAGCATCCCACAGCTATCAATACAGGGAAAAGATGGGAGAAATTAGGAGGGCAGTGAGTGCCATAATTCTTGAAAGGGAGTGCCAGGTGCCCCCAGTAGGTGCCAACCCATGAGAAGCAAGACCCCAAGGGGAAAACATCATAGCTGGTCCAGGGAAAAGCTCTTGTCTTAGTCAATGAGTAGAAGTAAGTGGGTGATATTTGGGTCACCTCATTGTCCTTGGATACCAGTTGAGCTTCCAGGGTCAGGCAATACATAAACAGTTTACGGGGGGCAAGGGGGAGGTAAGCTCTAGTGATAGAAGAGAAAGGGAGATCAATTATCCAATCAGCCAGCAAATGTTTAGGGAGTACACCATCTGTGTGAGGCCCTTCGTGTAGCAAATACTTACTGCCTGGTCTGGGCCATCCAACAGAGCCATACCATCTTTAAGGGACACTATGGGGAGATCACTGGATCTTCCACACTGGAAGACGTGGAACTTCCAGTGTGACCCAGTATGATGAAGGTGATGGATGAAAACCATATGCCAGGACTGAGCAAAACATGCTCGCCTGCTGTGTATTAAATTCCAACAACACGGGGAGGTAGGTTTTATTGTTTCTAATTACAGATGAGGAAACTTCGGCACTGAGTGGTTGAATAAGCTGCCAAACATTTCACAGCCAGGAAGGGCCGGGCAAGACTGCTTGTAAAGCTGAGGCCTGACCTTCACCCAGCACCACATGGGCAATGACCACTCTGCAGCCAGGCGGCTGGGAGGGTCAGATTCACTCAGGCTCTCGGGACCCCTGAAAACCATATAGATAGCCCACAGACAAGGTTGAGAAAACACAGATTTATGACTGGCTTTGCCAGTGATTCAGAAACATGCCCCAGAGATGTGCGATCAGCTCAGTGTGACCCTAGGAAAGTTGTTTTGTCACTTGTGTCCTTGTGTTGCAACCCTTCAAGGATGGGCAGGTCCATGGTATTCGTGTAGATGGAATAATATTCACGGAGCCATTAGGATGTCTGGCGTGCCTTTATTCACGGGTGGGAGAGCCATGCACACTGCAAAGCTGTGTGTTCCCTGCATGTCACATGTCACAGCCCTTGCTCTGCAGTGTGGCACCCATCGGGGCACCCGTCCCGTTGCGTGTCTCTCATCATCATCACCCCCAGCAGGGAGTCCCTACCTGTTTAAGTACTAGAAGGGAACAAAGCCTGCAAGATGCCAGAAATTACAGAACATAACATAATTCTGCATATGTGAGCCCACTTCATGCTATGGGAACAGTTTATCAGACCCAGTCTCAATGCTATGGGAACACTACTTATCAGGCCCCTGTAAGGCTATGGGAACACTGCTCCCCTTAGCTACCCACACACCTGGGTGAGGAAGCCAGGCTGCTTCCACTTACCCTGCAGTCCTCAAGTTCCCTTTCTATGAAATGAGGACTCTTTCGAAGACTGGTAATGTTCAGATGAGACAGGGTCTATCTTGAAGGATAGTCCCTAGCCCAGAGTAGGTTCTCCACTCCTTCTTTCCTTCCTCAGTCCTCCAGAGGTACCCTAGATGTAGTCTGCACCAGCAGCGGTCTCCTGGAGTCGGGTAGTCTATTCTAGAAGGCTTCCTAAACTGTCCAAAATGCAACCCGGATAAACTGAGAATGTGTTGACTTCTGCATACTCAGTGTCAGGCCCTGAATTAGTCAGGGTGCTCCAGAGACACAGAACCAGTATATGTATATGAACCAGAGATGTATATGAAGAAGTTTACTATAGAGAATTATAGTAAGGTAAGAATTAAAGTAAGCTCATGACTTGTAAAGGCTGACCAGTCCCACGATCAGCCATCTGCAAGAGGGAGACTCAGTAGAGCCAGTGGGGTGATTCAGGCCAAGGCCAAAAACAGGCAGACAGGAAGGGCTGAATTTCTTCCACCTGTTGCTCTACACTCCAGCCCTCAGCAGACTGGGTGATGCCGGCCCAAACCAGGGAGGACCATCCCTGCACTGAGTCCACCAAGTCTAATGCCACTTTCACCCAGAGACATCCTCACAGACACACCCAGAAATGATCTTTAGCCCAATATCACCCCGTGATCCAGTCACATAACATTGACCATCACAGGCCTCCTATACTCCCTCACCTTGACTTTTTGGGAGACTCCAAAAGAGAAAGTCGAATGTCCCCCCCAAAAAGTACCCCCCAGCCCCAGGGCCAAGCACACCTCATCTCTGTGGGACAAAAATATTGTGATGAGACTTGGGCCCATCAGGCAATTCCTGGCATGACACTGTGGCCTCACCAAAATGACACAGAAAGCGCTGTGAGTGGAAATTGAGTTAACCAATTAATGTACCAAACTGTTCTTAGTAATTGCATACTTTACATGATGGGTAAAGTGATTGCATCTTTACATTCATTTTTTTAATTGAGGTGCTACCCAGGCGTGTTTGATGACACACAGCTTTCTTGTCAAACTCTGTGAGCTTTGGTGCAAATATTTTATGGCCCAAGAAGAGGCTTCCCAAAGCGGTATGCTAGAGTTCTGTGGCTCATCATCTGTACACTGAAAGGTTTTGGGTTTTGATCCCCAGTTGTGGCATGTACAGGAGGCAACCAATCAATGTTTCTCTCGCACGTTGATCTCTCTCTCTCTCTCTCTCTCTCTCTCTCTCTCTCTCAGCAATGAAAAAAAAAGTCCCTGGGTGAGGATAAAAAGAAAAAAATGTAGTATGGTAGAAAAATGTAAGCCTTGGGTTCCATCCTTGTTTCTGCCATCAGCCCTGAGTTCTGTAACCTTATACAGGGGACACCCTCACTGAGCCTCAGACCCTCAACTGAGGATGAAGGGGCGGCACTTCCAAGATGTCCTCCGCAGAGAATCTGCATATTCATACACAGGGGCACAGGTGCACTTACATTCAAAGGTAAGCAGGTCATGGGGGGAGAAAGCTTCCAGCACTGGAATGGTCAGAAACAAGTTTGAGAAACATTGAGTAAAGCAGGTTTCTAGGTTCCCTACTGAACAAACCCCTGGGGCTTTCACAAGGTTATCGGGGGTGGGGAGGGGATCCAAAAATGCCATGCTGGCCATGTCTGTTTGAACCTCTAAACTGTTTTCTGGTTTGTTTGTGTCACTGGCATCTCTACAGGCTTGTGTTCCCAGGATCAGACTTGAGAAAACACTGAATCAAAGGCCCCCTGAGCACTGTTTGCACTGACAACACACGGGATTAACAGGGTGCTCATTGCACGGACCTCCACTCACTCCGGGGAAGCAAGGCAGCCTTCTGTCGAACACGGCAGACCCGTGTGTGCTGGCGTGGGAAATTTCCAACACGCTCCAATAAATGCAAAAAGCAAGATGCGGACTTTATAAAAGGCCCGCTTCGTGTGCATGTGCCGAAGTGCCGCTGGAGGCCAGCTGTCGCAAGGTAGAGCGAACGCAGGACCACGCACGGCCACTTTCTCGGCACTCGTGTGAGAACCTCCTTACAGTCCATCCCTCGTGCGGTGGCGCTGCGCATGGAGATCAAGGGCACTTTTAGTTTCCATCTTATACCAGTAGCTACTGCTGTAATTATTTTAACGAGATTGTATATCACTTTTATGATTAAAAAAAAGCTGAATTTCAAAAAGTTCTTTAGAAACCCTTTTAGCTCAAGTTCTATAGTTCTGTGGTTTCTTGAGCCTCGCATTGAGGCTAAGTTCAGTCCGTCTTCCTGAGGAGAAAGGGCCCGGGCTTTACATCCTGGGATCCTCTGGAGCGCAGACCCTTCTGTGTGGTCCAGCCGGAGCCTGTGGCGGAGCTGGGTGCTTGGGCTTCCTGAGGAGTGACTGGCCGCTCTCCTTGTGGCCCCAGGCTTAGGGGCAGCATCTGGGCCTCCAGGAGGCAGAAGAACCCCACCACAGGGGTGAGAATAGAACCTTGAGTCCCACTGTGGGCAAACATTAACAGGCAAACCATGATTAAGTACAAAATCCTACAACCCAAAAACACCTGAGCTGGAAGCATCACTCTGCAGAGGAGAAATCTGAAACTCCAAGGAGGGACATGGAACACCACACCTCTCGCCTCAAGTCTTGGACTCCTGACGCTGAGTCTGGGGGAGTTTCCCTGCGCGACATTTCTTCCCAAAACAGAGAGGACACTCCTCCCGCGCTGCCCTGGTGGAGGCTGGAGGACTCCCCCGGCTCTGAGAAAGACCGAAGCTAGACACAGTGGACTGAGGACACCAAGTCTAACCAGAAAAGGCAGAGCCGAAACAGAGAGAAGACAAACCTGTTCAGCTAATTTAGCACAAATTGGAGCTCCTGGGGAAAGGGTACGAGGGTGAAGAAACAGAAGCAGCCACAAATCGAAGATCAACACCAATTTGTACTGACTGACAAAGGAACCTGGGGAGAAAGATTCCACCAGCAGCTTTCGGTGTCTGTTCTGCACAACCGTGTGGGACCAGCTTGCCGTCCAGCTATCCGTGCCAGGAACCTAACGGTAAAGGGACAGCACAGGGACAGCGACAGTGGAGAGTGCGCCCCTCCACTGCGCTGCCCGCGTGACGGACGCCTCCAGTCAGCCCTGAACGGCTGTCACTGCACAGTAGTGGAGTGCTCGCAGGGGGGCTTGACAAAAAGCACCGTCTTACTAAACAGAACATGCCGCACACCACTGCAACTTTTCCTCAAATGGTTTGTTTGTTTGTTTGTTTGTTTGTTTGTTTTTGCATTCAGAAAAGACGTCCTGTTTCTGAGGTTTTACACAGAGCTGCACTTGGACCTGCCAAAGTACAATGGGTTCCGCCCCTCATTTCCCACCTCCACCTCCGCTCTCCAAGTGGGTTCACAAAGCACCATTGGGTCAAAGGGGTGCGTTCCATGCAGAACAGAAAGAGGATCTGGGGGAGTGAGATATCCAAAGAAGGAGAGAGTATTTTCTCTTCTAACTCCATGTACATCTGAATTGCCCCATTTTCTTTTCTTTTTTTTTACAAATACAGTAAGTTGTTTCTACAACAAATAAATTTGTTATTTTTGTACAAAGCAAACATGCAGAATAATCAGTGAGTAAAAATGGGGAAACGACACCCTGACCCTCGTTCCCTCATTTGATAGGAGCTCAGGGGTACTTGGGGTTATAATTATTGCATTTCTACAGACGAGAAAACAGATTCCTAGAGACACTCAACAGGCCTGTCCGAGGCCACCCAAGGAGCAAGTGGCAGGACGAGCGTTTGAACTTGGCTGTTCTGGTTCCCAGGCCCCACGCCCTCCACTCGGCACCGTGGGCCCCTGGCCTCCTGCTGCCTGTTCCGCATGCCAAGCCCCGTGCGTTCTTCACAGAGTTGGTCAGTCTGTTTATCTGTCTGTCTGTCCCTCTTCCTTTTTCTCACTATCACTATATCTGCTCCTAGCAATCTCTGCTCCCTTCTAACTTGCTATTTCTATTGTATCATGAACTGGAAACTCAAACACCAACTCTCCATGCTGTGGAGGAAGAGGGAGGAGGCCCCTCTGTGTGCAGGGTTGGGGCTCTCCCTCTGGGAAGACATGAGCCTCACTCCGGGCTCACTGGGACGGCCCCACCCACTCTAGAACCCCCTCCCTTCCCTTCTCATTTCTGCCAGGGTCCCAAGCAATTGACGTAAACACTGCGATGCACAAGGTATGTAGGGTCTGTCCACCTGTAGCTGGAGTGCTGAACACGAGCCTTGCTCATAATGTGTTGCTTGTGTTACGACCTTAGTTGGTGTAAGAGTGGGAAGAAGGAGAGGAAAGAAGGGAGGTGCGGAGGCAAGATTTGAAGAAACTTTGCTTCCAAAATTAAGCCACAAGAGTAGAGGTGGCATTCATGAGAGGCACAGGCAGGTGGCATGGGATGGTGGCACTGGGGGTGGGGGACTCTTGTGCTCTCTCCCTATGACCTTCATCAGACCCCTAGGCTACCCCACCCAACACACAATCCAAGTACAAACAATGTGCCTGTTAAAAAACACAGCTTCTACAGAACACCTCTAGCTCCCCTTCAAAACACTGCCACCCCTAAGTCCCTCCTGCACAAAAGTTCTGGAATCCCCAGCATTTGGGAAATCTGCTGGTCACACTTGGATGGGCTCCTCCCCAATGGCAAGTCAAGGCACCATGATGGGTGTGAAAAGGCCCCCGATGATTCCCAATGACGAGAGAAGCCATTTCCTACCCTGCACCCCACACCAGTCTGCTGAGCCCAGGCCCCCAGGGAGCAGGCCCCAGAGCCTATGGAAGTCCACCGACCCCTTTGCAGCCCCCAGGCCTCACCTGACATCAGCACAAGCCCCCATGCGCCCTTCAACCCTGGGCCTAGGCACCACGCATACAGGGCCCACCCAGGGCCCAGCACCCATGAGGAACAGGAGACTGAAGTCCCGGAGCTGATGTCTCCAGGCTGCTGCAAGATGTTCACAAGGGGTGGGACTGAAGGGAGAACGCCTGTGTGCTGCTGGGCTAAGAGAATAAAACTCCCCACGAGGCTGGTAATGACCATCCCTGCGAAGGGATGCGAGTGACGCGACAGCCGCCGGGCTGGGAGAAAGGAAGGATGGCCCATGTCTCCTCCCCCTCTGCGTGCCAGCCTCGGGAGCCCCAGACACGCGTGGTAGCCTCCCTGGGCTCTGCGGGGCTGGTCAGAGATACGACAGCAACGGGCAGCAGTGCATCTCCTTTGGTTCAGGCAAGTGTGCCGGCCCCTGCAGGGCACCTACCCTGTGACGGGCAGTGGGGCACAGTGGCGCCCAAGCCAAAGAGCTCAGAAGGACCCAGGACGCAACGACACATCCCAGGGCCCGCCCAGACCTGCAGGACCGGAACCAGACACCTGTGATGGGCTTTCGGTCCCTGGGAGATTCGGCTGCAGCTGGTCGGGCAGCTGGTGCTGAGGAGCCATCTCGGGGGAGAGTGTAGGAGGAATGTAAGGTACAGAGTGTCCTTAAGGAACTGACAAGTAAGGAGATAAGACTCGGTCAGAAGAGGCAGATTTAATGACTCCCTCATCCGTCTCTATTATGGCTTCTGTTTCCTTGGGTTGAAAATATTCATTAGTCTCTCTCCTTTACAAGCATTCTGTGACCTGTTTGAAGGCAGGAGCTGTGTTTACACATCTTGAAGGCACTTATTCACACCACCCTTTAAACACTCATTCATTCCTTCTCTTCGACAAACACTGAGGCTCGGGCCCTGTGCTCAGTGCTGGCAGCACGGCAGAAAGCCAGGCTGCCGAGTCCCGGAACGCACACTCCGGAGGGGTGGCAGCGGGCCACGGGGAAATCAACCACTGAGTAAAACCGGTGCCACAATGAAAATAGAACAACCTCATGGGGGAAAGACGAGTCTCGAGGCTGAGAGGCTACATTTAAAATAAGGTCGGGAGGTTTCTCCAAGTCGATGACATTTGCACTGCACCCCAGATGAGGAGGACACAAAGTTAGTGGCATTAACATCTGGAAAGAGCACCCAGGCAGAACAGGAGCGGCAAGGCTCGGAGGCTGGAAGGCACAGCACGTGGAAACAGAAGGAAGGCCAGGAGGCTCAGCCTGGGGACCAATGAGACGGAGAGCAATTGAGGGGGGTGGGGGGGGAGCAGGGAAAAGGCCTTCCGAGCCAAGGTGAGGGGTGGAGAGGCTCTACTCTATTTTCTGTTTGTACCTGACTCCAAGGGCAACGGAACACCACTGGAGGGTTTTAACCAAGGTCATGAGCCAGCACGATCTGATTTCCTCCTTTAATACTCACTCCATTTCATGGGGAACCGGCAGTTTGGGGCAGGAGTCGAGGTGGGAGACTGAGAGAAGGCTGTTTCGGAAGTCTGGACAGGAGCCGGGGAGTGGTGGTGTGGGGCAGGGGCCGGGAACAGCACACATTTTGGACGTTTCTCTTGGCCCACTTGACAGATAGGTTGAGAGAAAAAAAACAGGGCTACTCCTAGTTTAGTCAATGCTCCCGACATGGAACGTAATAATAAGGCCTTGATGATGATTACAGGACTGCTGGAAAAATGAGGATAAAACAAGTCAGCATCAGCATCTTGGACGCAGCGGCACGCCAGCCTGTCTGGTGCGGACAGAAGCCCTTCGGGCGCCAGGAGAGACGGTGGCTGGGCTCCCGCGCTCTAGCAGGCGGGTCGGACCGGGCCTCCAAGGCGGTAGACACAGAGAAGTGAGCATGGGGCGGATTCTAGGCCAGAACATAAAAATAAGCCTGATCGGTTTTTATTCCTCCTTTTTTCAGTTCTGGTATATTTCTAAAGAGTGGGGGCTTCAGGGCAGGGGGAGTATATGGTGTTGGGAAAGCAGAGGCTGGAGATACAGTGGGTTGGATATAAAAACAGGCACAGAGTATGAAGGATCTGGAAAACCAGGCAGTTGTTCGGATTCCAAAGACCGTGGAGATCCATCAAGGTGCCTGTCTGGGGAAGCAGTATGCTGGCAGCAGCTGATTGATGTCCTGAATTTGGACGGTCTGGGGCTGGAGGTGGGGGCACAACATGGTGAGACAGCAGATGAGAGTGAATTACAATCCTCTCAGTGCTGGCGCCACCAAACTACACTGGCTCTGGAAGACAAACAAGCAACAAAACGTGATGTCCCACACCTGGGCTCCCAGGCAGGACAAACACAGCCCTGCCAGAGGGGACAGGAGGAGAAGGAGTGGGCAGGTGGGCAGGGGGAGAAAGCAGGTCAGCCCCAGACAATGAACAGCCCTGGAGGAAGACACGGGCGCCTTCAGCTGCAGGTGGCTGGGTGCCCTGGACCAATCTGTGTATTTTCCAGCTCCTCCAGATTCCAAACTGAAGTCGAATTGCTGGCCTTTCCCAGGGCATTTGCAGCGTCACGAGTGGGCCCTGTGATGCAGAATGTCCTCCTTCGTATTCCGCATACTTGAAGACCAGCCATGCGCTGACCCCAGACTTGAAGACCAGCCATGCGCTGACCCCAGCCTCACAGGCTGCAGGTGGTATGGAGATGCACTCAGCAGAGAGCCGTGGTGGACGGAGGGGAGCCCTTTCCCTTTGGCATTCACGATGCTGCCAGAAGGTAGCCCTTCCCCATCATCTACAGAGGGGGAACAGAGAGGGCAGCAGACTTCGGAGCCAGGCCTCCCAGGCAGAGAGGACAGGACAGAATGAGCAAGGAGGCAGCAGCAGCCCACGGGGTGAACTTGCCGTCTCACAGCCTGGAGGCTGGCTGACTTCCCCAGCGCGGGAAGTGGGGAAGCAGGCCCTGCAGCCAGGATCAGCACCAAAAAGCCAGATTCTGCTAAAAAGGCTGGAATGGTTCTGAATGATAACCATCTGCTCAGGGGCCCATCAGAGCCTGACTGATCCGAAGTGGTTCATGGTCGGGCCACACCCGGCTGCCGGCGGGTCCACAGAGCGGCCAGTTCTCCCCATGGTCAGGCACAGATGGCAGCTCCCAGCTCCTATTTGGCTTTGACGTGTGGCAGCTAGTGTCAAGCATGCAGTCTCTTAACAAAGAGCCAGGGACCTGGTGTGCCCCCCTCCCCCCATGCTCTTTGCCTACACAGTTCTGCCCCCAAAGTGTGCCCCACGCACACGTGCACCCGGGCACCCCACCAGTCACTCAGCCTTTAGTGGAGCATCCCGTGTGTGCTGGGCATGATGCTGGGACCTGGGCACAAAGGTGAGTGTGACAGGCCCCTGACCACGGGGGATAGCTCGGCACACAGACCCTGGCCCTTACAGTGCAGGGGGGCTGCGCCGTCAGAGAAGCTGGTGGGCAGTTACCGCCGGTGATGTGTCTGTGCTGAGTCTTGAAGAAAAGGAAGGACCTTCCCAACCAAAAAAAACAAGCATAGCGATGAAGGCATTTCCAGAAGAAGAAACGCACATACGAGGTGCAGCACTTGACAGGGTGGAGGGAAGGTCCAGGAAGGAGCACGGCCAGCGCGCTGGCCAAGGAGAGAGCGGCACCCGGCCAGGGGATGCAGACGAGCAGAGGCCCCCACAGGTCTGGGCTCCTGAGCAAGGAAGACACGCCATCCAGGGGGCTTTAGAAACAGATAGACAGTGGTCTCTGGTGACCAAGGAAGGCCTAGGAATGCCTGGTCACACCCATGAGGCCACTTGTCCGCCTGTGGCACTTTCAAGGGAGTTTGCACACAAGTGACATGACCGCTGGTCATCAAGCCCTGTGTCACCCCAGTTCAGGACTCTCCAGGAAGAGTCTGACTGGAACAGGTGCCTTAGGCTCAAAAACCTGCACAGGGCCTTCTGTTCTCTCTGGACACACACACACACACACACACACACACACACACACACACACACACGGGTGTGTCTGTGGAAAAAGAGTGAGAGAGAAGGCCTGTCCTAATCTTCCCAAGGGAGGCTTGTGCCCAAAGAGCTGTGGCCAGATCGCCCTCTGGAGGCGGGAGACAGAAGAGCAGCCAATCCGGGTGCAGAGGCCTTCCGCAAGGCCCTGAGGAAATTGAGCATAACCTTACCGTATATCCCACATAATGGGTGACGCGCTGCCCCCCAGTTTTTCCCCATGATCTGCCAATGTGGCCTCAGAAAGAGTCCTAGATGTAAGCAGTGCTCTTCCTTCAGCTCGGGCACCTAGGGTACCTTTTGCTGGTTCTACTGTGGTTTCTCCCACACCCCCAAATGTGAATTACTCCAGCCCCCAGTCTTTTGGGTGTCCAACTGCTCCAAACTGCCAAAGGAAGTATAAGATGCACAACAATATGACTGCACCCAGCACCCAGCACAGCCTGGAAATACAGAAGGCAGCACTAAATTGTTAGCATTTCCCAAACAAAAGCTAATCCCTGTGCTGTTGCCAGGCTGAAATGTGGCGGAGTGGTAAATACCTAGGCAAGGAGAAGAAAGAGAACCCTAAACTGTTACAGGAGAAACTTGCCACTGAGCTGGCTTGTGCCACCATATGCAAATCTTATAGAAATTCCAAGTGTTGATGGGTCTGAGGCAGATGACAGAAGAGGCCCTCCAGGGCAGTGGCCTTCAGCTCAGTGACCTGGCCCACTAGTGCCGGGAGGATGGAGGTGGGGCAAAGGGTGGGGCAGGACAGTGAGTGCATGCTGGTTTAGGAGACGAGCAATTCTCAAGAGCATCTGCAAAGGCCAAATGAGAACCCATCCTCACGTCGTCTGGTCCCGGGACCTTGACCAAGAGTCACTTCCCAACTGCCATGTAAACACCTCCTCTATCACCAGGACCCCTACTGCAGCGAGGCTTGACCACCCCAAATAATGATATAACCAATCAAACACCTCTCCTTGAGAAATCGACCCTGAGCCCTCCAGCAGTGAGCAGTCTCTTCCCACTTAGAGCTGTTCCAGCCTTTGTCTGGGCCTTCCTTGTGATTACTTACATGCACAACCTCTTCCTCCTCTTTGAGGACAGAACTAAGACCAATGAAAATTGGGATTTTTTTTCTTCTTTCTATGGGAAGGAAAATCTTCACAGAGTTCTCTCACAGATCCCAAGTCACGTTCACAGCTCACGCTGCCTTCAACGTCACCCCAGCTAAGCCTGGGGATGAGAGAGCGAGCAGAAGGGAGTGGCCTGGGGCACGGGGGGGGGGGGGGCGGGGGCGTAGGAGGTTCCCAGCTGTGCTCCCAAACTCCCCACCTCCAGTACCTGAAATTCCACCATTAGTAATACATTCCTTTCAGTCTTTGAGGTTTTTCTTTTCTGCAACATCCTCTTGAATAAACTCTAAACACGCATTGAAGGAGAACTCTGTCAGCTCTAACCAGGCAGGGAATCAGATGTAAGCAAAGTTGTACAGGAGTGTGTGACAGTGTGTGACAGCAAGCACCAGGCATCCAGGCAGGGGCCCGAGAGTGTCAGTGCCCATGAGGGTACAGATTGTTGTTTGTGTTGTTTACTCTGTCACCCCAGCACCCCTCTGTGTTAGGGAACACAGAAGGTGCTCAATAAATGTTTGGTGAAGGTAATGAATGAAGGGGTAAATGAATGGGAACTCCAGAAGACACAGGTATTCTCCAAGAGAAAGTCAGAGACCAGGAAAAAAATTCCTTGGAGGCAGGATGACTCCTTATTCCTTTTGTATGACCCCCATGGTGTCTTGGGCAGCAAAAGAAGCCACCAGGAAGCTCACCGCAACTGACTTTATTTACAGTTTTGCGATATGTCACTGGGGCTTAGCCCAGAAGAGCTGGCTGCAGCCGTCCAAAACTGAGTGTTGACACCAGGGGGCAGTGCAAACCAAATACTGGGGTTTTCTTGTACAAACCCCTGGTAGCTGACTGACAGCAGGGGGCCCCCAAATGCCATTTGGGAACACTAAACACAGCATTCCCTCCCTGTACGCTCATTAATACCAAAATCTCACATAGAAGCAGCTTTGTTTCTCAGACCTATTACAGACACAATAGCTAAAATGCACACTGAAATCCACTCAGTCAACAAGAACAGTGGCCTGCTATTGGGGAAAGGGAAAAGGAAAAGAAAGCGGCTGGCGGCTCTGGGTCGCTGTCAGGCACGTGCCCCGCTCTCTCTTTCCAAGCACTAAGGATGACCCCTGAGGCACCTGAAGTATCCCACGGTGATTCACACTTAATGGGTAGTTAAGACGCAAGGAACACTACCTGGCATCTGAGAAGCACGCAGAAGATTTCGCAGGAACAAGGCCAAGCGCTAGGCTGTTGTCCAGTGTTCGGAATCCAGCTGGGTCAGGTCTCAGGCAGCAGGCTGACCCCTTCAGTGTTAAACTGTGAAAAGGGGTTGAGAGCAGGCAAGAGGCATGTCCCAGGGTGAAGAAGGCAGAAACGCAGGTAGTGGAGATCCAGGTACTGCCTCTGCTCAGCATATGGAGTGCCACAGTGATTTCACCTCTTCCAGGCTGTCGCCAACACCCACTCCACTCGTGGGAAGGTGAGTTTAGAGAGGGATGGCAACGCTCTGCTTTACTTTGTTCAACATTTATCAGGATCTTATTTGGGGCCAGGAACCGTGCTACACAATAGGAATGCTGAGAATAGAATGTAGCCCTGGCTGGTGTGGCTCAGTGGATTGAGTGCTGGCCTATAAACCAAAGGGTCACTGGTTCAATTCCCAGTCAGGGCACATGCCTGGGTCATGGGCCAGGTCCCCAGTAGGGGGCACATGAGTGCAACCTCACATTGACGTTTCTCACCCTTTCTTTCTCCCTCCCTTCCCCTCTGTCTAAAAACAAGTAAACAAAATATATTTTTTAAAGCATAGAATGTAATGCCTAAGATGAGTGAAGCAGATGGATGCAGACATCAATACAATTGAATGTCGTGCTCCATCATAGGGTTATAGCTTAGCCCCCTGTTAAGCCAAGGCCTTCGCTGTAGTAGACTTTGCTGCTGCCTACTACACAGACAACCCCCTTCCCCAGGGAAGGGTCTGTCAGGTCCTCTTTGCACCTCCAGTATTTAAACTTGTACCTTATACTCCACAGATGACTGGGTGACCAAACAGATGAAGAGATGGATGATGGATGGATGATAAATGATGGATGGATGGATGGATGGATGGATGATGGATCTGTAGTAGGCAGTTAGGCATGAGCAGAGCAAGGACAACAGGCCAGGTGTGGAAGGTCACCAGGGTGGAAAGCCTCGGGTGCCTAGCAACAGACAATCGTAGGGTGGGAACTCGCCCCCAGGGTGACCTTTCCTCCCCTGACATGTTGCTAGTCCTGTGGTAGACTCCCTTAAAGGGGGAACAAGGGGGCTGGGGCATAGCTTCCCATATAAGCCTTGCAGGACCACTCCCTTAAGCATTCAGCCCTAGAGATAACATATAGGCTTCAGCTGTGTTTCAGCTCCAGGCCCAGAAAAGCAGCGATGCCAGGCCAGGGGGACCCCATGGCTGATGACACCAGGACCCGCTGCCCTGGCACCAACCAACCGGTGAAGACTGTGACCCTGAAAGGACACACCTACAAAGGTGATAAATATTCTATTGAACCCTTTCCTGAGACCTCCAGATACAGCCCCTGAGGAGGAAGAGCCCAGCTCTTGCTCTCTGCTAAGCTTGCCCATGCCCTTTCCTGCCTCTTCTCTCCCCAGGCTCACTCTCCCTCCCCCTCCCCCTCCCCCTCTCCCTCTCCCTTTCTGGAGCTGCCTGTGCCTTCACCCTCTCCTTCCCCCAGGCACACTTTCTCTGCCTTTCTTTTTCCTAAACTCCAACGGCCCTTCTTTTGCCTCTGAAACGTATTTCCTGAGCCCACAGAGCCCAGCGGGCTCACTTCTTTCACGACTCACTTCTACCTCTGCAACTTTCTACATTAATGATTGCATGTGTTTGAGTCTCGGCTCTGGATCCTTTCTAACCAGAACTGAGCACCAAGTTTGCTGCCATGAGGCCCAGTTGCTGGTGACGTTCTGATGCCATTTTGCCGCTAACAGATCAAAGAACGAGTGAATGGACAAATGGAGGAATTGGCAAGAAGAAAGAGGTGAAGGAACACTCCATGAGACAGTGGTAGGCCTCATCCATAGCTATATTTTATCTGCACAGATATCTGGTCTCTCGAGTCTGTCGTAAAGGCCTTGAAAGCAAGGACCTCGCCCAGCGTTTCCTGCCACCACAGAGCCTCGCGCGGCACCAGGCCAGGTGTCCTCCTGACCACGCTCAGCAACAAAATGGTGCTTCCCACGTTTGACTTCCTTCTCTGTCGTAACCTCCAACAGCCATGCAGGGTGGGGCATGGGTCCTCCACCTCTTCGTGCAAAGAGGAGAATCAGGCCACAAAGACGCAAAGTCTCTGGGGGTCTAAGCACTGGGTCTGGGAGACCCAGCCCCTGGGGTGAAGCAGTGAGAGAGCAGGTGGCCTTTAAAAGAGGCCCCCGGAGGTCCCAGACCTGAGGGGTGAGGAGATGTCCAGCTGTGGCTGCAGGAAATCCTGGGCTTGAGTGTCCCATGAGCTAAAGGCATCCACAGGCATCCTTCCTCAGGTGAGATGAGTGCCCCACCCCCCCACCCCCACCTGCCACCAAAGACAGGGCTGTCAGGAGCTGGGGTGTTGCGCTGGAGCTGGGAGGGAGGAGCAGGTGGGAGTGAGAGCCCACCCTCCCCGGAGGGGCCTTGGTGGAGCAGTAGGTGTGTCTCCCTGCTCCCAGGCCAGGCTGCTCTGAGAATGTCCTCCTCGAGTCCGTCCCCCACATGCCCCCCCCCTCGGGTGGGGCTGAGACAGGGGACACTCTGAGGAGTCCCACCCTGAGGACAGGGCCTGCATGGAGGCCAAGGGCAGACCCTGGGGGTCAAGTGCTGGACTTTGCCCCAGTTCTGTAACTTCCAGGCTTGAGATCCTTCGGGGATCCATCCCCTCTGTGCCTCAGTTTCCAAATCCCTGAAACGGCATCATCGAGAGCATGTCACGACCTATTATTGCTGGAAAGTACCAGACAGTGCTGGCACCCGATACGTGCTCAGTAAATACATCCCTTCCTTCCCCTGCCCCCCCATCTCCTCTGCTGTTCCTCAGTCTCCCCATGAGTGAAATGGGAACGGTAGCACCCATGCCAGCTCTGTCTTGGAGATTTCATGAGAAGCAGCTGAAAGAAGAGATGTAAAAGCGCCATAATGTCTGTAGGAAGAAATGTAGAAGTACGGTTAAGCTAACACGGAATGGTACAGAGCAGCTGCCGCACATACTCTGAGGTAAAAACTGGGGAAAATTCCTTTAGTCCCACCCGACCGGCCCTGCCCCAGTGTCTCTCTGCTGGGGTGCCTCCCTCCCCAGCCTTCCCCGCTGCCCTACCTGGTCTAACTTTCACCATTTCCTCCAGGTGCTAAAAAGACTGCTCCCGGCCCCCACTCCCCACCCCAGCTGATGGGCCCAGAGATAGGCATGCCTCCACCTGCCCTGTGACAGAGAGTGCGAGCTGTGGGCCCCGCTGCACCCTGGAAAGACTCCTGCGGAGGAGCCTGCCCAATGTGCCTCTTCGGTGGAGGCCCCGAGGAAGCCCGCCTGGCAGGGCTAACTCCGCCTGGCGTCAGCGGGAGGGCCAGAGGCCAGGTCTGTGTCTAGACCAGAATCCCGTGGGCCCTTGAATCCTCAGCTCTCTCTAGACCCTGATTTTCTTCATGTTCAAGGTGATGATTGTTTCAAGGCTTAAATAAGGAAATATAAAAATAGGACATAAACAGTTGGCCCCAGTAAATGTGAGCTCGATAAAAGAACCTACGAATGATCCGCTGTTTCATTCAGGACCAGTAAAGAGCCCAGCTTTGGGGCAAGCTGGAGGGGCTTCAGCTCCATGCCAGGAGCTGAACCCACGCCAGGGGCTCCATGCCAGGCATGGAGAAGAATCTTCCTCTGAGATGGGTGCGGGGAGGGGTGCTGGGGGCATGAGTGTGAACAGGGAAAAGAGGAAAAGGGACATCCCAAAGCTGATTGCCAAAACAATGTAAAATAAAAACCATGCTTCTGCTCAGTGTCCCTCTATGGCTCCCACTTACCCAGACCTGATTTCCTCACCCAGCCTCCGAGGCTCCTGCGGCTTCCCCCAGTGTAACCTCTCACTCCAATGTCACCCTCTCGTCACCCCGCCCCTCCCCTCCTCTGGACTGGTCAGCCCATCAGTGCCCGGATGGGCCTCGCACGCCTTCCCTTCCCCATTCAGGCGTGCTCGGAGACGGCCCCTCCACTCCCCACAGCTCCCCCTCCCCCTCCCCGAGCTCAGCACCTGCTGCTCCTCCATTTGTCCCTTTCTAGTGTGGCTTTTCAAAGACAGAACCAGTCTCTGCAAATAGACTGTGAGCACCACAGGGGCCGGAACGTGTGTGTGCATGTGTGTGTGCATTTCTATTTGCACTTATATAGAATTATTTACATATTTAAGAATATCGATCCTGCCATTCATACCCATGTCTGTATTCACATGTGTGTCCAGATGCAGACACAGGAGACACAGATGATGGAGCCGAGGGTGAGGCTCCGTGGCCGTAGGAACGTGCTCTCTGATCCTGTGTGCACGCCCCACCACACGTGACTTCGCTCACCCCTCAAGAAATGAACTCTGTGTCTCCTTCCCTGGACTCTGGGCTGGCCCAGGGACTTGCCTGGACTAGTAGGCAGGACAACAGAACCTGGCGGATGTGAGAGGGTGTGGCTCCCAGTCAGGCTCCCGAGCACTTAGAGCCTCTGTCCCACTCCCTTAGATGAGGATTCCCCTCTCCCCCACTCCCAGCTCCTGGGGGACGAGTCGCCGCTTGGAGAGAGGCCTGAGTGACAGTCAGCATGCCCGGCAGACTGTGTGGGCAAGGCCGCTTGGACCAGCCAGACCCAGCCACACCACCTCACAACTGCTGCCCCTTTAGGGACTCTCTGCAGAGAGAACCAAGTGCAACCCCACCTAGTGGTCTCTCATTTCTTGTCAGAATCTTCCAGAGCTGAGCCCACTATAGGCTTGGGGGGAACTGGAACAGTGGTTATTTTAGCCCCCAGAGCTATGGGGTAGTCGATATATAGCAAAAATGACAATATACGTGTATGTGCCTTTGAGTGTCTATATGAATCATTGAACGCTATGTACATATTAGCATCAGAATTGAAGTGAATAAATAAATGAGTGGATGAGTACAAACCCTTAACACACTCCACTTATAGATTTTGTCTCTGAGGTCTATTAATATTGGATAAAATTTGTTCAGTGGAATTGGCTTTACTCCTCTCTCTTTTTTCTCAGCAAGAGAAAAAAGTACCCAGGGTTTGACAGAAATCCGCCTCGTTCTTAGGAATCAAGGATGTAGAGAAAGGGCCCAACCCGCTGGCTTTTCTGGGCACAGAAGGCTGCACGGTGGGGCGTGAACTGCAAACAGGGTGACGGCTGCTGGGAACCTGGCTTTACCTCTCATTGGCTGTGTCCTTGAGCTTCGTGAGTTTCCTCTCTCTGGGCCTCAGTTTCCCTGTCTGTGTGTGGAAGCTTCAATCAGATAGCCCTCAGGCCTCTCTCGTCTCCAGCATCTGGGAGTTGTTGCTGAGAACATGTGAGCCCTTCTCATTCAGCCCACGGCCTGTCCCTTTGAGGACAAGTTCACAGGGAGCAGGGTGATGTGGACGGGCAGTATCTCTGTTTCTTTGGCGTCAGATAATAAGACTAAGGACGGCCCGCAATTACACTGTCCAGCAGGAGGCAAGCTCGAGCTGGGGCATGGGCAGGAGAGCTGCATTTCGGACGTTGGCCGGGGACACCTGGGTCACCCTGGGTCTCCCATCTGCTGTGTCTCATGCGTTCTGGCCAGCAGACGTAGCTGGAATTCGCAGGAGGTGATATTTTGTAAGATGATTCTGAGTAGGCCTCAGGAATAGCTATGCGAAAAGGCGGCTTTTCATGCTGATCTACCTCTGATTGGATGTGTTCTCTGGCCTCTCTCTTTTGCCACCAAGTTCTGATGATGATAATGGCAGCCTGTAAGGAAGGTCTATGGTCCCAGCCACTTCCACTGAAGCCATTAGTCCTCTCATTTTAGATTTGAGGAAATCAAAGTTCAGACTGGCGAGCCAATTTACCCAATGTGACGTAATTAAGAAGTTCAAAGCCAAGAAATATACCCGAATTTATCTGATTCCAAAACTCACTGTCTTCTTCACCAGAGCACACAGCCCCAGCATCTCCTGCCAGGACTCCTCTTCGAGCGCTGTGGCCACGGGCGGGGAGGACTTCGCACAGAATACCCACAGCACCCAGCTCCTTGGCTGCTTGGAACACTGGCAGGGCTACACAGAGGGCCATCCCGATGTGGCCATTTGATATCCACCTTGGAGGGAGCCTGGCCTGGGCCCGCCTCATCCCAAATTCTATCCCTCTAGAAAATCAAGATATTGTACAAGCCAGTGAACAACGATTAATCCGTGGCCACAGAAGCTTGGAGCCCTGTCAGGAGCCTCGGAAGTTGTGGCTCCACCCCCTCCTCCCAACCAAAAGCAGTCAGAGAGTCACTATGCAGTGGGCACATGTACAGGGAAATGTAGGACACAGTCCCCAACCCGGAGGAGCTTACCTCTAGTCAACACAAAAATGCACAAACGTATAAATGCTTAGCTTTGTAGTATCAACTTATAGTTCACTAACAAAAAAAGGAAGATTGTTAAGGACTAAAGGGCTCTCTTCGCGTGAGAGTCTAAAGATTTCACGGCACAAAAGACGTCTGAGCTGAGCCTTGAGAATAAAGAGTCTGGACCAGAGAGGAAGGAAAGGCCCCCTTGCCTGTGGGAACAGCTTGAGCACACACCTGGGTGGGAGGTGACGAGGCTTATGTGGAAGACAGTGAGATGGTGAACCTCCGTGGGGCCTGGGGCCTCGGAGAGCTGGTGGTGGGTGGCCCCAGCATGGGCCAAAGAGCCAGAGGTCAGCAAAAGAGAGACGCCTGGTACCCTGGTCCCATCCACCCATCTTCTCACCTTCTAGAAGACTGAACCCATGCCCATCCACCCGCACAAACCAACAGACAGACAAAGCATGTGAGCGTGCACACACACGCACGCACATGCACACACACTAGTGTGTGTTTATTCCTGTCAGAAACCAGCCTCTGAGACTGTTGTGGATTCCAGAGGAGGGTGGGGGGGGGGTTCAGATAGCAGATTGTTGAAGCTCTAATTACATATCTTTGAGGTGGAAATTTAGCAAAACCACAGACTTGGAACAACATAAAAGTGCATAAAACAGCCTCATCCGTTCATTATGCAAAGGAATTGCTCATTTATGGAGTTTGGATTACAGTAGAGAGCTTATAAAGCAAAAAGATGGTGCTTTATGGAATCCCATAAGCACCCACACATTCTCATCAGGAAGGGCACACCTGTGGGATGGAGCCGAGCCGATGCAGGTGGCGGTCCCCCACCCACCGAGGGGCAGCCCCGCAGTGCCACCTGCCTCCAGGAAGGGTGGGCAAGAGCAAGGGCCACGAGAAGCGAGCCGAGAAAACGGCTGTCTGGAACGATCCTGAGATCACAGAGAGGGTTCCACCAAAGAGCACTTATTATAAAAAAAAATAATACAAATATTGTCATATTGG
Source organism: Phyllostomus hastatus (assembly GCF_019186645.2). Taxonomy (NCBI): domain Eukaryota; kingdom Metazoa; phylum Chordata; class Mammalia; order Chiroptera; family Phyllostomidae; genus Phyllostomus; species Phyllostomus hastatus. Next base: position 7,821,488 of record NW_025333999.1, on the reverse strand, counting down.
GGACAAAGGACTCAGAAAAAGGAGATGACTTGTAGGCATTGCATTATGCACTGACAGAGCCACCTACTTGTGGTTCAAGGAATCCCCTCAAACCAGAGCCCCAACTTTAAAAAATCTTGGTTCTAACTCACCTTAGTTTTTCCTCATTTTATTATCTGCCTGTATTTTCCTTTACATTAAAATTGCTGTGAGGAACGATTACATCTGAAAAGGGCATGTCTCAAAGTATGTTCTGTGGAATGTTAGTTTACAAGGAAAAAATATTTGGGGCTCAATTAAATATGAACATTTGGGAAATTTCTAATTAAATCCACACCCCACACCATCCTCCTTGGAATGTATAGTGAACATGAGCATTGATGTGATAATGCTCTGAGAAGTATTGCAATAAATAAATTTAAATTTGTTTAACTTGCTTAACTTGGCATTTCTAAAGTTGAAATAATCAAGAAACCTGGGGGGGGTTTTTGGGGGGGACTTTATTTATAAAACACCAATTATCATCCTAAAGAACAAGTGTCTTATAAAACAAGCTTGGCTGGCTTTCTAGTTTCTATCATCGAGTGTAAATTTGAAAACTGTTCAGTGACTTTTCAGGAGCTACTGCTTGAACTTTTGGTTTCAGTGTGGCCCGGTCAAGCTGTGACCTCACCCTCTTACACAGAGTTGTCTGTCTTACCCACGAAGAGATTCAACCACCAGATTTCTGGGTGGGACCAAGGGAGGCTGCAACCACGGGCTCTCTGGGACGTGAAGAGGCTCGTCCTGGTCCCCAGAGGGGGAAGGGAAGCAGAGGGCTCCAGTCGGGGGCCCTCTGCCACACCTGGGCACCAAGGGAAGACATATCAGAGGTACCACAGGTGTTTAAAAGCAGTAGTAACACTGGATACAACCCCAAAGGCTGGCAACAGGTAAATAGAAAAACATTGTGTGGTATATATGTGGACCACTCTCCATCAGTCAAATGGGACGAGCTGTGCCGCAGACATGGAACAAACCCCCGCAGCACTGCCTAGTGAAGAGAAGTGTGCACTGTGTGGTTTACTCATATAAGACTCTAGGAAATGCAGACGGATCGACAGTGAGAGAGCAGGTCAGCAGTGGCCCGGAGCTGAGAGTAGAGGGAGGGAGGGGTTGCCAGGGGCCCCAGGAAATCAGGGGTGGGAGATGGAAACATTCGGTATCTTCATTGTGGCGATGGTTTTGTGGGTGTATACATATGCCAGACTCATTAAACTGAACACATACATATGTGTGGTTTACTGCATATAAGCAAAATCTCAAAAGAGCTACAAACATTGAAATAAAATACATAAAAACTTCAAAATTCTTTTCCAGAAAAATTTCTGTAACATGTTGAACAATCTGTGCCCGGCTGGCCTCTGACTGATGTTTCTGGTCATCACTGAGTGTTACACAATCGGAGTGTGACTGACACTGGGAATGGCCGACAACCAAAGGAAGTGAATGAGTGAGTCCTGGACAGCGATGGGCTCTCTGCGGAGGTCGCCTGCGTGTCCCTCTGCAGACCAGGTGGACTGCCCACTCTGCTGGCCCTTGATTTTTTCTCATCAGTGAATGAGGCCTTAAAAGACTTTCACTGGTTCCCAGAAACAGCGAGGACACAGAAGAGGAGTCTTCTTTTCATTGACTCTTCCTCAGTGGCAACGTGTCCCCAGAGCTAGTGTGGCCCAGGGGACTGAGCTGGGCTGGACCTCTCGGGCCAAGGCCTGGCTCGCCCGCTCTGGCTGTGTGTCCTTCTTGTGGCCGTTTCTTCTCCCTCTGCCTCTGCGGGTCCAGACCCTTCCAAGCTGCAACAGATGTGAAGGGCTAACTCTTCAAAGCCTCGCAGAAGCTAGGGCCGGAAAAGAGTTTCATCAATTCTAAAATAAAAAGTGAGACATTTCCTTTTTGTTCTGACATTTTGTGATTTTTTTTAATTATTTTTCTGCCAGTGAGAAGGGTGCCCTGCATGTTTGGAACAGGGGGCTGCGAGTGGAGGAAGAGGGGAGAGGGGTGGGCGGGAACAGGGAGGGGAGGCGGCCACATCAGTGTCTTTGCATTGAACACATTGAACAAGCGGAAGGGTCTTGGGCGGCCCTGCGACCTTGAGGGATGCACAGCTCTGAGCCTCCTCCACAAACCAGTTATAACTAACAACCACATAGTTATTCTTAAAAGCAAATGAAAATCAAACTTGTAAAAATTCCTAGCATAATACCTAGTGTAACTTAAGGGCAAAATGTCCGTTTCTTCCTCACCTTCCAGAGGCAAATAGTCTCATAAATACAGTGTGCGGCAGAAATAAGGCCTGCTTGAGTGTGCTTGGTAGGGTATTAACATGGGTGTAATAATTTCTAGTTTTAATGTGAACATTTCACCTACAATGCCATATGATGAGCTTGAGTGTGATATTGTTACATTACAGAATGACATGCTTATAATTTTGTAATAAAAGATTTTGCAATAGAAAAGGGGTGTTATTTGTGCTGGACCCTGAGAGGAAGTCAAGTTCCCTGGCAAATACAGGTTCAAGGTTTTCCGAATCCTCAGAACTGACTCAGTGGTGAAACCTAAGCCCTTCCCAAACCATGAGGCCCCTAGATGTCTACCTTTGCTTAATAAATCCACTCCGGGCATTTTCCCCTGGTGACCCACAGCCATGGGGAGGGAAACCACAATGGGACGTTGGGGCCTCCTTCCCCACTCTGGGTTTTTCCTTCCAGCCCACCCTTCCGGGCTCTGCCGGGCTGCTTCAGGTCCATTGCCCTTGGCTGCCCACCACCACACTCCGCCGTCAGCCTGCTGCCTTCCCTCCTTCCCCTCCTTGCTTTCGAAGAGACAGCCCAGCTCTACAGCACTTCTGGAGGTCAGGATGGAGGTGTCACTCGAGGGGACAGAGCTTTGTGTGTTCCAATAAGTCAAGACTACGAGAGCCAAATGCCTCTTCCAGTTGTGTATTCGTTTCCTGTGCTGACAACGAGCCATGCAGCGGGTGGTTTAAAATAAAAGGACGCACTCGCTCACAGCCCCGGCAGCCAGAGTCGGACTCCGGGCATCCACAGGCCCATTCCCTCGGCAGGTGTAGGGAGGAGCGTTCCTCGCTGATCCTCCCTGTCCGTGTTGCTGGCGGTCCCTGGAGCTCCTTGGCTGAAGATGCACCGCCCTACTCTCTGCCTCACCATCACGTGGCCTTCTCCCTGTGCGCCTTTCCATCCCTGAGTCTCTCTGTGTTCTTTCTTCCTCTCCCAAGGACGCCAGTCAGGCTGGATCAGGGCTGACCTAATCCGGTGTGAACTCGGTTTAATCACTGTACATCTGCAAAGAACTTATTTCCAAATAAGGGGATATTCTGTGGCTTGGGTGGACATTGATTTTGGGAGAACACGATTCAACCCAATACAGAGTCCTCAATGTCCAACCCACTTCAAGAGAAGCAACCGCAGAGACTAACGTGACTTGGTCTAGATCGTATGGCCAACTGATGGCAGGGCTTAGCTTCATACCCAGGGTGACTCTTAAGGCACCAATATGTCTCCAAGGAGCACCGATTTGGCTCCATGCTGAGGGTGAGGAAAAGGGAGGATTTTGTTTCTGGAAGTTTTCTGTGCTGGGTGAGGCTTATCATAATAATGGCCAGTAGGTGCTGGGCTTTGGGGGCATGACCTCCAACACCCATGACGGTGTTAACACACCTGGAGAGCTTACTGTGGGTCAGCCGCTGTTCTTAGCACTGACACACGCATGAACTTCTCTAGTCCTCCCAACAAGCGAGGTCTCTCTGAATCCCAAAGCCCATGACCTTCCTGCAGCCCCAAGTCACCCAAGTGAGAACCGGGGGTGGAAATGGCCCTTTAGACAACCCCCACCCCCACCAAATGCCTATGAGCAATTTAAAGCTCCAGTGGAATTTGAAAATGTCCACCTAGGCTGGGAACAGGGTAACCACAAAGGACAGCTGTCTATCCAAAACCCGGCCGCTAGCCAATTAGCCGGGAACCTCCCAAAGCCAAGTCTTTGGATGTCCCCACTGACTGAGACAAGGATGGCCAATTAGGCCCGTTCCAGCTGACTGCTGTGGTTTCCGGCCAGCAGAGCCGACAGATGTGCCGGTCAGGGTGCAGATGCGGGGCAGATCTCTGGCCTGCTGCTGCCCCAGGACAAGAAGGGCCAGAGAGGAGAAGAGCAGCTCAGGCCATCTGTGCAAGCGGCTCCGGCTGTAAGGACTGCTGCGGCCCTGGCTCACCACTCGTCACATGCTGGGGGACTGTGGGCAGTAATTAACAATCATCCATGGCAACAATTAAAGCCAAGCAAAGGGCTCAGTGGGACACGGTGACGCTCAGAGAGGGAGTGCGGGGGGAGCGGGTTGGGGGGGACATCTCTTCCTGGGCCTGTGGGGACAGAAAGTACTTGGGGACGCCAGGGGGGATAAAAAGGGATCTGCAGTCTCCTTTGCCTCAGCCTCGCCCTTGGTAATGATAGCTCTTATTTGTGGAAAGGCAGATGGAAGGACTGAGGCTCTGGCGAGGATTTATTTTGAGGTTACACCCTGGGCTACTGGACCAGGTTTTTAGAGGAGTCCGAAGAGATTGCTACTTGTGTCTACTCGGCACATCAGAGAACAGAAACGCTCCTCTCATTTGTAAGGAGACTAAGGAAGCAGCAGAGCAACGAGCGCCGACCAGGAGCCTTGAGACCTGAGGCCCCGGAACGTTCTGCCACTGTCTTGCTGTGTGACTTCGGATAAACCCTTTACCTTCCCTGTGTCTGGGATCCCTCATCTCTTAAGTTAGGGTGACCCTACATGTCTGCCCTTCTCTGTGGGCTATTGTGAGACTCAAACAGGCAAGCACACACAAGCCTTCCGACAAGCACTGTTTCAGCAGTAGAGACAGGAAACACCAATGACTAAGAGGCGAGGGGAGCCACTCAGCCACTCACCATCTACGGGAAACTGGGGCAGTCATCATAAAACTCCAGAAGAGCCCTCAGTCTTGGGTCATGGAGGTTTGTTTTTTTTTTCTTTTCTTTTCTTTCCTTTTTTTTTTTTTTCAAATCTAACCAGAGTGATGGACCCAAGGCCCTAAAAAAACACCTGAGGAAGCAATAAGGTTTGCACATGATCTCAGAAGCATCTGGCCTCTCTAGGTCTATCTGTGGGCCTCCAGTGCATCCCCAGACCCCCAGGGCAAAGTGCCTGTCCCGGGCGCAAGGGCCCACCAGCAGCAGCCCAGATCCTGGTGAAAAACCTCAAGAAAGAACGTCTCATTTTTAAAGGGGACCATTTGTTCCAGGCAGACTGAAGGTGAGGAAATACATTGGTCCTTGTATCTGTGGGGACCATTGTGGGAGTCCGACTGCACACCGCCCACGTGCTGGTCAGGCAGCATCGGGGGGCAGCTGCAGCCTTTCCTCAACCTCTTCTAAGCTCCAGCTCGCCCCTCTCCAGCTTGTCCTTCCATATGTTCCCGTTTGAGTCCTCTCTTTCAGGAACTCACCAGAATCTCCGGGCACAGAGAGCCACCCACTGTTCCTGCGCAATCCTGGATTGATTTCCTTTTTATATCTTTGCTGCCATTCCAGTGGGACTCGGGAAGAGGGGAGGCAAACATGTGAATGCAGGCTGGAGCCAGAAGCTCCTCATTTTATTTCTTTTTAAGATTATGTAAATCTCCACCAGCTCCACCAGGAAAGCCAGACGGGAGGCACCGCCTCACTGTGCCTTTGCAGTGTCACGTCAGGCCATCCACCTGCCTGTCCGTCGGTGGCCCTGAGTGCCAGCGTCCACGCACAGCGCTGTCCCAGCAGTCCTGAGCTGGGCGCAGCAGGGGCGTGACAGCAGCTGCCAGTGCTCGACTGATTCACCTTGAGCGGGAATGTCCCCCTGTCCAGGGGACCAGTCCCAGCCATGAGCATGTGCTCCCGGAGCTGACGTGACCGGTTAACTAGCGCACTCTCCCGGGATGGCTGGCCCCTGCTCTCTGAGCAGTGGTGAGCACCCCCTCTGTGTGCAGGCGGGTGGGCTTGCACCTAGACACAGCACAGCCCGAGGTCAAGAAAGCAGGCTCCGGAGGTGCACGCCAGCTGCATGACATCGCACAAGACCCCTAACCCTTCTGTGCCTCAGCATTGCCCCCTGTGAAACAGGCACAGTGCTAATACTTACCTACTTCATGTGGCCGATATGAAAATCAAATGGGCTAATGCATACGAAGTGCCCAGAACAATGTTTAGTAAGCCCAGTAAGTACTCACTAAATGCAGAAACAGAACCAATAGAGCATGTGCATGTGTGTGTGCCTGTGCGTGTGCGTGTGTGAAGGCATTGGCTCCCTCAGTTATGATGGCTGGCAAGTTTGAATTCCACAGAAAGAACCTGGGGCCAGGCGAGGGTTAGGAGAGTCAGGCATTCCCTCCCCCTCCCTTCCCGTGCCCCCGCCTCCACCTCCAGGCCACACACACTGGAGCTGGGCAGTGTGCTGGCCACGGCTGTGGTGCTCGCAGTCTCGGCAAGGCAGTCCCTCGGCCCTGACCTGCCTCGCAAGCCCTCTTTAGTGTCAGGTAACATCGGACGCTCACATTCAGATCTGCACATTTGGCAGAATTGTTTATTCCCTGAACATGAGAGGGGGAGGCTGAGTGGCAGGAGGCGGGCATGTGCTGGCGGCTGTTGCCTGGGTTGGCACCCTGGCTGTGACCCTTCAGAGCGCTGCACCTCAGGCGAGACACCCACTTCCCTGAGCCTTAGCTTCCTCACCTGTGAAACAGTGCCATTAATTGTACCTCTCTCCCAAAACCGCTACAAAGAACGTGGGGGTAATCTGCACTCTGTTACTCTGCTTGTCTGATCTGGTTCAACTTTTTAAAAATTTACAGAGAGAGGTGGCTCACCCAAGGCCAAAAGGCTCGATGCCTCCTGGGGACCAGCCCAGCCTCCAGGCCGCTGGCTCAGAAACCTCGCTCCCTACAGGGCACTGATGGCCTGGAGCATTCCCAGGAGGCCTGCCCCAAGTGATTCTCGCCTTAATGTTAGTAATGTGAATTGGTTTGCCACCTTTTAAAAAAACTGAACTCTGGTTAGAAAGGAGCACAGATTGGGGTGGGGGAGGGGCAGGCCTGTGATTCTGGCAGCCCTGCCTCGGAAAAAAGGGTGTCCCCTCTCCCGACATTAGGAACAGGGCTGAGAGTCAGTGACAGCACTGCTCCCAAACCCCCTGCTTCGTGCTCCGGCTGCCCCGGAGAAGGGGTCTAGGCAGAGCTCACGACCCAGACTGGCTCTGCCACGGACCTGGGCATCCAGCTGGCAGGAGAGACCATTTCAAAGTCCCCAGCAGTTGCCCAGGCAGGACAAGCATGGGGCATTCATTCATTCATTCATGCTCTCACTCAGCACAGATGGTGAGTGAGCCCCTATTCTGTGTCTGAGGTGAATGTCAGTCCCCGGCCTGAGGCAAAGGCTGCTCCTGATGGCGGAGGGGTGTTTAATCTTAGCCTTGAACTCTCAGGGCTCAGGATCCACACCGGCAAGCCCACGCCCACGGGGAGATGGAGTTAGAAAACCTGCTGACAATTGGAAGGGAGGCCAGGACTGAATACGAGGCTCCTCCCTCCCCTGCTTCTTAGAGAGAAAGTAAACAGATTAGCTTGTTGCTCTTCTTAATTAAACCCTCTGAATTTAAACCTGCTTCTCTAAGCAACTTATTGAGGGAACAGTGGACTAACACCAAGGTAAGAAGGAACACATTCTGTCAAAGAGAGGACGCCATCTTTTGATTATTCGACCCACATTTTCAAGGACTCACTATGGCTTTAAAATAGTATTTCCTTTACTCGTCATGAACTCTGTGAAGGCTGGAAATTACAAGGATACGGTTGGTCATCGCCCACGGAAGACCGGAGGGGAAGAGCTGGGATTCGAATCAGCCCTGGGGCCCAGAGCCCGGACAGTGCAGGGGTGAGCGGCTCCGGTGTCTCTCCAGGGCCAGCCAGCAGCCCCCACCCCATCCTCCAGCCCCTCCCTCCTCAGATGTGTTGCAACTCATCTCCACGCAGAGACCCTCCCCTTGGGCAGAGATCCCCACCCCTCTAGCAGGGACAGTCACCAGCTCGTCCAGTGTGCTGCCAGTCTCTCTGGTGCAGGAAAACTCTCCAAACCACAGGTCACCATGAATTCCGTGGTGCTTTAAAACAGATTCATATTTTAATGATCACAACAGCATCTACACTCGTGCGCAAAGAGTTTCACAGGTACACGTTACTTATTCACTCTGACTGCAACACTCACTCCCCTCGCCTGGGAATCAGAAAAGCCTTAAATCATTCCCCTGGGACAGTACCCAGAGGGGAGGTGGGTGGAGGTGATGGGGGAAAGTAGGAAGGGTTTTTAGGAACATGTATAAAGGACACATGGACAAAACCAAAGGCGGGTCGGGTCAGGGTGGGAAGTGGGGGTGGCTGGGGTGGGGGGACTGGTGGGGGGGAAATGGAGACAACTGTACCTGAACAAGAATAAAAAAAAAGAGTAATTCCCTGGAAGTCCCCAGGTTGGACTGGCTGGGAGCGCCGCGTTCCGCCCCACCCTCTCCCACCTGCCTAAGCAGCGGCCGCTCTTGGGAGGCAGCTCTTGCTTCCTTTTTATTTTTTTTTTGTTAGGGAGTGGGGCGTTCTGGTTTATTGCAAGCTGGACTTGCACTCCCAGCACGGGCACTATGGCCCAAACTTATCTTCACAGGGCCACAGGCCCCAAGCCATTCTGGCCATCTCTCCTTTTCCATAAGAGTAAGTAACACAGCGGCACATTTACCTGTATTTACTCGTTTGTTTAATCTTCAGGTCGGCCCAGGTGGGTATATGACTGTCGTTTTCCTCAAAACACTGAGGCTTAGAGGCTTAAGCAACTTGCTTAAGGCAGCTGAGCTAGTGAGAAAGCAAGATTCAAAGGCAAGTTCATTCTTCCCCTACCCTACAACCTCCCCCACCTGTCTGCCTGCCTCCTCACCTTTCTGTCACCTCCCTTGCGGCCATGAGATGCGAGTCTCCTGAAAGCCCAGGACAGGTGCTGGGTTTGGTTGCACAGGCGGAAGGCCCACAAGCCTGCCTTCTCCGTCCATACAGCCTCGCTGCGCAGCCCGTTGGGCTTCTAGGGCACCGCACCAGCACGAAGTGGCGACCCTATTGCTGATGGGGACTGCTGTGCTCTCCACATCCTGTCCCAAGAGGCTTCAGGAAACAGAGGAGTGGCCTCTATGTGGAGGGAGTGATAGCGTCAGGGAGCAAAGACCGATGGGACCAACCACTGCAGAGGAGCGCTGCAAAGGGCACTCCGGCCAGCACAGCGCAGGGCTGTCTCTGGACTGGAAGCTCCGGAGCGCTGCCCTGAAGCTTGGGCCAGACACACAGGGCTGGGCAACTGCGTCCTTTGCTGTCTCTGGGCACGACCTTCCTCTCCCGGAAACACCTTCCCCCAGGCCCTACAGCTGATATCCCACCTGTGGTGCCCAGAGGTCCAGCGTCCTTGGCCAGCCTGCCCCCAAGGACTGCTCTCCACCCCCGCCCCACCCACCCCACAAAGATCTCAGCAGCAGAGCCATCTGCTGCTCTGACATTAATCATGAGTACACTCCAAGCACCCTAGGTGAATCTCCAAACAAACAGCTGCCTAACAAAGAGGGTTCTCTCCCCCTCTTCCACCCAATGTGACTAACGTTGAAACAGAGTTTACACCTTGAGGCAGAAAGGCTGTGGCCCATCTGCTCCTTCTCCCTCCCCCTTCCACTCCCAACAGTCTCAGGCAGGAGATGGCTGGCTGGGCAGAGGTCTCTCGAGACCCCTCCCCAGATTATCCGGAGTGAGGAGCCTCTCCGAAAAAAGGGCTGAGGGGCCATCTGTGCCGAGCTGCCAGAATGGGGGTGGGGGGGGCAGTGCCCCAGGCCCACAGGGGCCTCCAAGCTGAGGAAACTCTGCCAAGCACCACCCCCACCCCACACCTGCCCCCAAGCTCCCCGCCCTCCCTACACCAAACATCACCAGCCATTCTGCCACCCCCACCTGCCGGAACCTGAGAGCAAGAACTGAGGCAAGCTGATCTCCTGCATCCACACCAGGAACAGCAAGCCCAAGGGGCTGGCAGGCAGGCAGGACGTCTGGGGCTGCTGATTCTGCAGCTGCTGGCAGGATCTGTACAGTTCGGACTACCCAAACAGGGCGTGGGGAGGTGAGGGGGGTGGTGATGACAAGGAAGGATAAGGAACAGAAACTCAGGGTGAGCCTCCCATCTCCTCCCTGAACAAAAAGGGGTGTCTGTGGACACTGAGAAGAGGGGGCAGAGAAGAGGGACCCTGCAGCTTCGCGGACACAACTTCACCATCCACAAAATTCTACAGTAAAACAGACCCTAGAACTCCATTCATCCAAGCCTTTTACTGACAAGGAAACTGATGCTCAGAGATGCGAAGGGCAGGGTCACAGTGAGCTCCGGGCAGATTTGGGCAAGAAGCCACCTCTCCTGAACCCACAGCCAGCGCTCCCCTCCGTCATCTCCTGCTGCCCCTCACCGTGTGGCTCCCTCTGCAGGAGCCGATCGCCCCTTCAGTTCTGAACCTCAGTTTCCCTGTGGAGAGACTACTCTGCAGCGTAGGAAAGGAGAAATGAGAGGGCAGGCAGTGCCTGTGGGAAATGGTCCTGGAGATGACTGTCCGAGGGCTGCCCATCTCTATGGAGAGGGAGCACCCCCTGTGGCCCCTGCCTCCCCTCTGCAGCAAGTACGGTTGGAGTCCTCAGACAGGAGGAGCTGTGGGCTTCAGACCTCAGTGCTGACAGTCACTGGCTCAGCAGCCGTGATGTGGAGTTTACCCCTTTGATCTCCTGGTTCCACGTGTAAAATATGCACAGAAAGACCAACTTCAACCCTGGCCAGTGTGGCTCAGTGGGTTGGGCATCATCCCACACAATGAAAGGTGTAAGATTTGATTCCCAGTCAAGGCACACGCCTGGGCTGCAGATTTGGTCCCCCGTTGGGGTGCATGCAAGAGGGCAATTGATCAATATTTCTCTCTCACTTCGACGTTTGTCTCCCTCCCTTCCCCTGTCTCTGGAATCAATAAAAGAAAAAAATAAACAACATGAGCATCATTGTGAAGGGTATAGCTATTTTTAAAATACTGCCTTGACAGCTATTGGTTGGACCTGTCCTTCATACAGGACTACGATCGGAGGGTTGTCGAGTGTTCGTCGTTATCCCCCAGACCCAGACTTCCAGCCCTCCCCACACTGAGAGGAGGGCTTGCAGATGAAGGTAAATTATGCAGATTCCTTGAGATCAGGACCATCCCCACATGCAGAGTTGCTTCCCCGGGCTCCCTTTATGGATGGGTGACTGTAACCTGTTCACCCTTCCCTTGTGCCTGCCCCCCCCTCAAATGCTCTCCCTTCCACCTGTCCAGGCAGCCCACCCCTAACTCCCAGCGCTGCAGTGCAGTCCCTCTCCCAGAATACCCCGGCCCTCACTGGCATCCTCTGTCTCTAGACTCTCGCTGGGATCCAGCATCTCATTTTCTTTCATCGCATCTTTTAATGAGATTGTAAGTTCCTAGAGGCCAGAAATCACACCTTGTTAATTTTTAAATCTTTGTGGGGGCCTAGTGCAAAGCCAAGAATTTGTATTAACCAAGGGGTCTCAGTTTGCATAAGGCCATTTTCCTGCACTCTAGTGCTCCTGTTCCAGGTTCTTCTATATGCAGGCAAAAAGAAACTATTGCTCCAAAGATGTGGTACAGAGGAGAACTTACCCACTAGCTTAAAGATCGGAAGCTTCCTATGTTTGTTCATTCATTTCTTCATTCGTTAAGAAGGGAGAGTAGCCATGCCTGCCAAGCATAATTTATGCTGAGGGATCTTTAGACAAAGATGGGCAAAAACCTAGGAGACTCCACCAGACCTTGAGACAGAGCCAGCAAAGGCTGAGGAGTTATTTATATCAATGATAAGTGTTAGATGCTTTTCATGCATTAATGATTCCAAGAGCTTTACCTGCGTTTGCCCTATAACCCTGTGAAGTGGGGGCTATCATTACCACCTCTTCGTAGATATTGAAACTGAGGCACAGAGACGTTAAATCACTCACCCAAGGTTTCTAACCTACATGGTCAGATGGAAGCAGGCTGTCTGGCCCAGAAACATGTGCTGGCTGGCATGCCCCACACTGCACTGCACCTCAGGTCAGAGTCACAGGGCACTGGAGGGGGCAGGGACACAGGGAAGGGCATGATGTCATTGAGCGACTGCAGAGCCCAGAGAAGTGGGACGACGGAGGAGTCAGAGGCTCCTCCTAGCCCCTGAGAGCCTTCTGCTCTCAAGGACATCCTGAGCCACCCCTGTGAGCTGCCACTTGGAGGTCAGCTGACACAGGGCTTCCTCGAGGCAGCCCGACATTCCTCTCTGCCTGAGGTGAGCCAGGCTCCCAACACAGGGGTCTGATCACTCCCAAACCTGCCCTCTCCATTTCTGTGCAATTCTGCCCTGCTCTGATCTTGTAACAACCCCAAAGGCCCCCACTTACAAAGAGGCAGGTTACCACGAGGCAACCCCAGAGTCTGTTTTCTCTGTCCTGTGGGAGTTCAGTAGCAATGCAAAGGAAGAAGCCTAGTGAAAACTTGAAAGATAATCAGAAGATGCTAAATATAAGAGTGGAACCCCATAGTATTACTTGCTGAGAAAACTGGGGTTACAGGCAAGGGGTCCACCACCCCTTGGGCAGATAGGGACCCATGGCCCTGGTGGGTGCCCTTAAAGGGAGAGTACCAACATTGCTCAAATTGACCCAGCGTTGCCCAAATAGATTTGCAGACTGAGAGTTCCTAGAAAACCTTCACCGGTTGTTGGTTCTCTCATCACTTGTGGAAAAGCAGCACCTGCTTCATGTTGCCAGAGTGAGTGTGGGCCCAAGGAAGCGCAGAGCTGAGTGAGCTCTCACTCCTGACGGTGTGAGCCCAGCAGCTCAGCGGAGGGTGTGCAGTGGGCCTCCCGAGGAAGACTTCAGTGGACATGGAAGGAGCTGGGGACCCAAGCTCTCCATGCCAGCACCCCATAGGGGGTTCGGCAATTCCAGCCGCAACTCACCGATGCAAATCCCCCAAAGGCAGGGGGGCAGGAGAGGGATGGATTGCCATGGCTTCCGTTTACTCCAGTGCACCAGCGGGTTGGTTTCCACAGCCTACCAGGATGCAGCCCCCACCCCCCACCCCCCTGACTTTTCCACCCACCCCTGCCCCCTGGCTCACTTGGCTTCAGCCTCACTAGCTGCCTTCTTGCTCCTTGAACATACCCAGTGTGCCTCAGGGCCCTTGCACCTGCTGTTTCATCCGTCTGCAACAGTCTTCCCAGATATGCAAGTAACTCGATCTTCCTTTTGATTTTTTCTCAGACTTCAGCTTATCAGATAGAGGACCAGACCTCCCCCTGGACAATGCTCCCTCCCCTCAGGGCAGCCCCCATGCAAACCTTGGTGCTGCTTTGTTTTCTCCAAACACTCACGGCCACCTGAGACCTCTGCGTCTGTGCGTGCATGCGTGTGTGCATGCAATCTATTTGGCCCTGGCAGAGCACAAGCTCCTTGTGAACAAACTAGGGGCTATTTATTTCTGGATCTCTGTGCCTGGAACAGTGCCTGACACCTAACAGGCACTCAGGGTACTTGGAGAGTCCAGCTGAATTCCCTTCCCTTCATCTCTGAACCAGGACCAGTGGTTTCCTCTTCTGTTGTTCCTGTTCTTTGTTGTCTGGACCCATGAGTGAAATGTGGAAGGGGCTGTTTCTCACAACCATGGGGCGATCACAGCCATTGAAAACAAGGTTTCACCTCTGTTCCTGCCACCCCAGGTGAACCCTCCACCCCACCACATCCTCTTCCAGCTCATTCTCACCTCTGGCCCCCACTCCAGCATGGGCCGTGCTCCCCACCAACCATGAACTCCCCTCTGCTTCCCTCAAGCCCACTCGGACTTTCTGACTACACTCTACCTGACCCTTTACTCTCTGTCTGTGCGCTGATCCCTCCAGCCTCCAGGCCCCACGTCTCTGCCATCTCGTTTGGCACCAGAAGTTTAAAATGTGCTGATCTCATGTCCTCATCAGGCTGTAGTTCTTCAAGGACAGACAGCACGCCTTCCACAGCTTCTGTCTCCTCCTAGAACAAAGGCCATGCAGGAGAGCGTACTTCTGCACCAACCAATTTGTCTAAAAATAAATAAAGTTATAGGGCACTGTGGGCAGCATTTCTCTACTGCGGATGTGGCTCCCCTACTTCCACGCTGCTGTCACTTAGATCCCTGAGTGAGACACAGAAAAGCCTGGGGAAGAGACAGTTGCAGGCAGAGACCCTGTGCCCGCTGGGTCACTTAGCACTCACTTGGGGCCCAGCGTGGCACTCACCAGTCTGAAGGCAAATTCCAGGATCCCGGAGCACTGAGATAGCTGGAAGCTACCTTGGGCGGCCTCTGGGTCAAACCCTGGTGTCAGTTTGGGTACTTAGACACGAGCAACAGAAACTGGTGCAGGCTCACCTGGGCAGAAGAGGAATGTGTTGAAAGGATGGTGGGAGAGTGGAGAACATGACCCGGAGCTCTGCTTCCAGGGGCAAAGCCCAATGTCATTGTCAAGTGAGTGAACTGTTGCCCCCTCACGGGCACCGGGCTTTGCAGCTTATCCTGTGGCTGCTGCTGCTGGGGACACAGGGGCTCTCCAGGAGGACCCTCCACCATCCTTGTGTCCTTTGAGTCCAGATTCTGGCCAGTGCACATCTGATGGGGACAGTCAAGTCACCAGTCCCTGCCCAAGCCGAAACAGAGGGCAGGAAACGGGCATATTTTCACATTCTTTAGTGAGATGTGGGCTCTGCTTCTGACCAAAAATTTTTAGGTGAGGGACTCAGCCAATGGAGGAAGGGATTCATGGGCAATGTCCATCTGCCCTTCATACTATCACAGAGGCAACAGCGATCCAGAGACAGGGAGCGAATGACCGAGGCCACATCATAAATGACAAGTGAGGACAATAGTCCAGACCTCCTGACTCTATGTCTTATATTCTTTCCACTCACCTATGTGTAAAAGAAGGAACTAGAGTGAAAATTAATAAAGGAAACCTCAGCTAAAATGGGAGCTGGGAAGGCCCGTAGAAGGCCCCACCACTCATCAGTGACCCAACGGGAAGAGAGGAGCCTTGTACCCGGCCCTCCCAAACAGGAAGTGCAACTACCTTCCAGCCCCAAGAGGATGAAGATTTTCCTCTTGCCCAGCAACAATCCTAGCCGACTGAAACACCACAGCTCAGCTCATAAAGAGCCACAGTCCTCTGAACTCTTACTTTCCTCCGATGAAAGTTCATTTTTCTCTTGCCGGTGACTTCCTCGCCTGACCCTCCTTTCTACAAAGCCTTCCATCTTGTACAACCCCTGGGAGTATCTCTCTGCTTTCTTGATGAGATGCTGACTGATCCATGAATCATTTAATAAAGCCAATTAGATGTTCAAGTTTACTCAGTTGTATTTTGCTTATTAACACTTAAAAAGTTAGAGGCAAAGCAGACCCAATCCTGGGGAGCAAATGGTCAATGATTTGTGTCCCTGGAAGCTATTTAAGGTAACAACTGTCTCTTGGATTTGATCACTACTCTCTTTCAACATTCACCTCTCACAACAGACATCACCTCCTCTGGAGCAGCTCTCCTGAGTCACCAAGCTCCTTGGTTCCCCGACTTAACTGCTGCAGACGTCACTGTTTCTGTTGCAATATCAACAGAGGTGTCTGATTCCTCACCAGGCTGCAGGCAACCTGAGGGGCAGTACTGACCCAGGAGGCGGTTGTCATGGATGTGCACTGGGCACCCTGCAGGGGAGTCACATCTATGACAGTCCCTCCTCCCTGCTCGTCCCCCCTCCCTGCAGTTATTGACGCCCCGTCCTGGGTCAATGTTGTACCTGTCTTTACCTTGTGTTTTCACGATGCCTAGAATCACCTTCTCCAGGCATCCTTGTAAAGGATCCCAGCGACTGCACAAAGCACAAACCTCCGAGGCTGGCCCTTGAGATGGCCCCACAAGGTCTTGGCCAGCTTTCCTCCTGGTGGGCGGTAGAGAACAAAGGGCAGAGCTGGCAAAACAGATGTGCGAGGCCAGGAGGCAGAGGTCTAAGCTGGCCAGCTCCTGATGGAACAAAAGTGCAGCCAGGTGCCAGATGGCAAGAATCACTCTCGGTTTCTCAGCCCTTGGAAACCACAGGAAGGGGCCAGACAGGGATGTTGAGTCAGCAAGAAAGATGTGGCAGGAATGAGGTAAGAGCTCCCCGGAGGGACATGCGGCCTTCCCCTCACCTTGGAATGAAATTTAGTGTCTGTTTGAAAATCTTTTCAAGTTCACTGTAGCGCTCCCTACTCTGTATTTCAAGTTTGCCCAATGTCCGTGCTGACCTATGCATGACATTGACATTGCCATCTCTGGAGCTTCTCCAGGGCTGCTGTCCAGCTCAGTGACTCCTTCCTCATGTCCACCCTTGTGAATTCTCGCCTCCTGGAAGCTAAGGGCTGTCTCCTCCCAGAAGCTTCTCTGGCCACACCGCACCCCTTGCTGGCATCTCAGGCAATGCTTGCTTCCATCGTGGGCTTCCACATGTTTTCCCTGCTGCAGTCTGCACCCCACCATTTTCTGGGCATGTCTCCCAAGCTACATTGTAAGTCTTTCAACGTCCAAACATGCCAGAAATTTCCTTTTTCTCCATAGCATTTTGCACAATCTTGGGCCTGATAATTATATATAACAACAATTATACACAATAAGTGTTATAAATAAAACAACCCATTGGAATAATATCATCAATTTTCTTATTGTACACTATATATTTGGCCTCTATTTTAAGTGATTTATTGATTTTTAGAAACGTCTTTTTAAAATTTAATTTAATTATCAAAGTAATGTAAACTGACAGATATGTCATATATAATACATGCAAAATAATGCATATGCCAGATGTTGGGCCAACCAAACATTCCTGGACCTCTCTCCCTGTGGTTATGAGGCTGGAGAAGCTAGGATGCTCTACTCCCCAGTGTTCCTCGGGGCTGAGGAGGGGCAGAGGGCACACATTTGAATTTCAGCCAATAAGACTGAAGTGGTGGTCTATTGGGTTGTCACTATGCCCATATTCTTTCTTTCTCCCTGGAATGCAGGTGTGACTGCTAGAACTTCTGCAGCCATCTTGTGGCGAGGTAACAAAGGTCAGGGAAAAGACATAAGACTCTCAAAGATGCTGGTCTTCCTCAACACTGTCAAGATGCTGAGCCAGGACTAGAAACCATACATCTTGAGACTTCTAGTAAATGGATAGAGGCTCTATTTAATTAAGTCACTGAAGATGGGTTTTTGTGCTTTATAGGCAGCCAAGAGCCCTCCTGACTCATGCACACATACAGTGTCGAGAGCAAAGAAAAGTGTGGACGTGAAAGCTTGGCTGCCGCCTCACCGCTGTGTTATTTGTTGCACATGACTCAACTTTTTAAATATGAATAAGCTACATTATTCAGTAAAAATGGGACCTTCTAATTATATGGTTTTCTATAATGTTCAACTATATATTATGAATATTTTAAAACCTTGCCATCAAGAAGTAATTGATAACATTATTTTAGGTGAGGCATATCATAATTTATTTTATTAACTTCTTTCCACTTGGTTGGATATTGGGTTCTTTCTAATACATCACTTTTTATAATCATTGTTATAGAAATATCCTTGTTTTTGCACACATCATAATAATTTCATTAAGATTTTTTTAGAAATAAAATTTGTAAAAGTTCACATATCTTTAAGGTTTTTGATATCAATGCTATTTTCTCTTCTATAAATTTTATATTTTTTCTGATAGCACAAATTTTGTAAAAATTTTTAGAAGATTTTATTTATTTATTTTAGAGAAAGGAAGGGAGAGAGAAAGAGAGGGAGAGAAACAACACACTTGTGGTTGCCTCTTGAGCGTTCCCCACTGGGGGCCTGGCCCACAACCCGGGCATGGGCCCCAACCCGGAATCGAACCAGCAACCCTTTGGTTCACATGCTGGCACTCAATCCACTGAGCCACATTAGCCAGGGCTAAAACAAATTTTAACAAAATATTTATAAAAGTTCAAGAATAATTAAAGGAAAATGCATGCCTAAAATAACTCCAAGTTAAATAACCAAGCTTTACAAGTACATCAGAATTAAAAGTATGTGTGGGGGTGGGGTTCACAAGTGTATCCCACCATCCCCACCACCAGCACAGCCTCCATCTTCATCTCTGTTCTCAGACAAAGACATGAACAAAATCCAAAGTTGGATTCCAGAAACAAAAAAATAGTCAAAAATGAAGATGAAATATACTCCCCAGGTGAGTTCTGCATGGGAGGGTAGAGGGGTCAAGTACTTGAAGCACATTTTTCTGAGGGATGTGGCCAGGCTGAGGGGAATGGTGGAGGAAGCAATACTGTGGAGACAGGAAAACATGGAGACTAGGATTATTTTCTGGGATAGATGAGTTAAAGGCCGGGCACTAGAGAACAGATGAGGAGAGGAGATATTAATAGGAGGTTCTACGAACTATGCTTACATCCCCACAAACATCTGTGGGAGATCCCAGTAACAGTCTGGCATTGCTTAGAGTGCTGTTCCTCAGCTGCGACATAGCCCGTGACTCCTACGTGAGTCAAGATTTTTACAAGGGTTGCTCAAGATATAGTTTACTCCCCTTTAGCTTGTTGCCCACTACTGTCGTTCCTTCTTTCCACTCTCAACCTGCTTCCTCGTGATGGCAGAGACCATCTGAAGACTCGCTCTGCAAAGACCTCTAGCATCTTCAGTGTCTCATCACGCCCTCAGCCCGACATGCCCCGGCAAATGTGTCAGTTTTGTCAGCGTCTGCAGTGAGACCCCCTCTTTCATTCCTGATATTGTTAATTTATGTCTTCTCTTTTCATTTGTGGAGATCAGCCTAGCTAGAGGCTGATAAATTTTATTTACCTTTTTAAGGAACAAGCTTTTATTCTGCTTTGGTTTTTTTAATATTTTTCTCTCTTTTTGCCGGTTATGTATTTCATTGATTTCTGCTCCTTATTTTCCCTTCTAGGTACTTTAAGTTTGATTCACTCATTTTTTCCCCTAGCTTCTTCAAGTGGAAGTGTAACTCATTTGACTGAGCTCATAGTTTCCAAAGTTCCATGGGTGGCTGGTCTGCGGGTGGGGACGTCTGAGGCAGCAAGAGATAAGGAAAGCTGAATTGCTGGCACAAGTTGATAGCAGGGCGAGAGCCAGCTCGTCTCAGCTCTCTTTGTAACCCACTCAGTATCTGTTCGGCGTGTACTCTGCAGCACAATCTAGCACTTGACAATACAAAATTCATAATATCCAGCACTGCCAGGTACTGTGGGAAATACACAGGAATTTAAGAAGTAGTCCCTGCAGTCAGGAAAGTTATGGTCTGATTAGGAAAGCAAGATCAACACACAGGCGATATTAATAACCACGCAAGCTTAGTGACTAAGGGTGTAAATGTGTCTCTTCTGCTGTAAGTGCTAACATATGTGCTATTTCATTATAAAATGTTATACAGACATGGACCCACAGAATCATTCATTGCATGAGGTTATTTGTTACAGAAAATTGGCAGTAACCAGATCAACAAAACTCTGCATTTCTGAACCATACGCCAAAATTTAGAAAACATGTTATTCAAGGCTTACCTTGCAAAATGATTTAATCTCTGTTCTCCTACATCTGTCCCACCCCTGGTGTGGAATAAACAAGAGAATTGAGTGTAAGGTTTGAACTGCTCACCACCCCCATCCCACCAAGGAGAGACCAGTGAACACCCACAGGTCTTCACACAGGCCTGGAAGGACAGACGAGGTGCAGACAGGGGAGGGGACGGCCAGTGGTCGGAAAGAGTCATAAACTGGAAACCAGGAACCCTCGGTCCCGGTCTCAGCACCGACCCTAACTGATCGCTGTGCCTTGAACAAGGCACCCACTTCTCTGCGCCCTACCTTTGAGGTGTGTGCAAATCATGTGGGGTAGGAACGGTTTTAAATTCAATACCATTTAAAAATGCCCTTAAATGACTCCATCCGATGCCTGTGCACAAAATTTGAAAACCTATCTTTGAATCAGGGGCGTCCAGCCTGACTAACAAGAGACAATTCACGGCGAAGCATCTCCCCTTTTCCAAACCCTGGCCACGTATCTGACTAGACAGACCGCTTGCCCCCCTTCTCCGATGCAGCAGAATTCTTTGAAAATAAGCTGAAGGAGAAATTATTTGGAGAACTTGATCACAACTCTGCCTTTTAACTCGCTACAGATCATCCCTCCTAAAGGCAGTATGAGGGTTTGACGTGGTCCTGTACACAAAGGCTCACCAGCTAGTCTGGCCTCTAAAGTGTTTCCCCCAGGAGTTATTGCTGAGAGCCGTGGGTTTTGACAGAGTGTTCCCCAGAGACAAGGCGCCTGTTCCGAAACCCTCCTCCTCTTTTGCCTCTGTTTACGCTCTCGCTTCCGGCGCCTGGGTAGATGACAAAGCAGGGTCAGCTCTGACTCACCCGGCACTGTGAATGTCCTGACCCGGGTGGGCTATGGGGCCTGAGATGTTTACCTCATTTCCCTTTCATTCCGTTCTCAGCTGGGCTCCCAGGGAAGAAAAGGAGTCCACGTGACTCATAGTCCAAAAATATTTCCTGAGAGCTACAAGTACTGTGGAGCATTGGGAAGGAACACGAAGGGATATCTCAAGTCCAGGGCTTTGTTGCTGCCTGGGGACTCTGTGAGGACCACCCATTCCAATGGCTGAAGACGAGGCCACCAGCCCTGAGAAAAGACACTTAAGTCCTTGGAGGGTGAGGGCTGGGAAATGGCTGGGACGGGAGGTGTCTGAAAAGTGCTCATCACCAGGGGCCCCTGTATGGAGCTGCATTTAAACATGTGCCAGGGAAGGCTGACTTTTCTCCAAATCTGAGTGATCAGGAGGGCATAGGTGAGTGTCTTGAGGGAAGGCAGCAGAAATGTGGGGGGGGGGAGCAGCCATGTGGCCCCTCCCCTCCTCCAGCCCTGACCCCAGGAGCAAACCTAGAAACCCTGAACTTGGGAGGATGCAAGTCAAGTCACGGTGTTGAATGTTCTGGGGACTGAGCTGCTGCCTTGCCCCTGTCGGCGCTCTTGGGGGAGCTGATTCACAAAGAGAAGGAAGGGTAAGGAACGACCCAAACGAGGTTGCGGGGCTCCGCCTGCTAGGGCGCCTCCACACCGCACTGTCTCCGGTGAGCTCCTGGCCCATCCAGAGACGGAAATAATAACAGCTGCTACCAATTTCAGACGACTTTCCAGGGCCAGACACTGTGCGAAATGCCTTAGTTGCACGATCTCATTTAATCTCCACATCACCCCCACTCCCCATCTTCTCAGGGGCTATAACAACTGCTACACAGCCATGAGGAACGCAGAGGCGCAGAGGGCTCTGTAACCTCTCGCAGGCAGCCAGAGGAGAAGGGCAGGTGCCGAGGCGGGTGTGCGGACTCCAGGTTCTGTGTTCCTCTGTACCCAGCACTGCTTGCCTGGAAAGGAGTTGTAACCTCTAGGAAAAGAGTGGAGGTGGAATGACGATGATGGCAGAAACAAGGAGAAAGGGAAGGGCTGATGTGCCGGGTTCAAAGGGGTGAGAGCCTTGGTTTGGTTTCATCAGGGAAAGTGCTCAGTACATAGTGAGAGAGGAACGTCCGTTGAAGCACGTCTGGCACAGAGATTGTCCAGGGACGGGTAGCTGACAGCAGGCCCATGAGAGCTTGGACTCCTGAGCTGTGTGGAGGCAGCTCTGACTCGTCTGGGCAGACCTGTAGGTGGAGGTACTGTTCCATGGTGACCGATGGTGACAATGAGAAGGACCAACAGGGAAGGACCAACAGGGAGTCCGACAGGGACAGACTGTCCCACAGCCATGGGTACACAGGGCAGGGGGCTGGGTACTTCTGGACCCAGCCTTCTCCAAGCGCCTTAACACAACTGCGAAATAAAAAGATGAGCACCAGGCCGGGACTCCACCTTCTCCCAGTGCAGTCTTCAGAAACACCATTGAGAGAGAAAGCCTTGTAATTGTTTTCAGTGCTGTCAAGCCTTGTTAGGTGACATTTGACCAATGGCAAAGTCAGTGGTGCACACTGCTTTACTCATGTTCACTGCCCCGAGAAGTATGAAACATGGTCTCTGCCTTCCAGAGGCACACAGGTGTTTTTTTCTTTTTAGAAAGTGGGGGAGGAAGGGAGAAAGAAAGAGAGGGAGAGAAACATCAATGTGCAAGAGAAACATTGACCAGCGGCCTCCTGCACACCCCCCACCAAGAACCTAGCCTGCCACCCAGACATGTGCCCTGACTGGGGATTGAACCGGTGGCCCCTCAGTTTGCCAGACAACACCCAAAACACTGAGCCACACCAGTCAGGGCTGTTTGTTTTGTTTTTAACTGCTTTAGTGAGATACAGCCCACATGCCATACAAGTCACCTAATTAAAGCATACCATTCAATGGTGTTCAGTATAGTCACCACGTTGTGAGACCAGCATCACTACCAACTTCGGAACATCCCGTCACCCCAGAAGGAAACCCTGTGCCCACCAGTAGGCACTCCCCATTTCCCTTTACCCTCCGCCCCCACCCCCAGCCCTAGGCAACCACTAATCTTTCTTTCTCTATAGATTCGCCTGTTCAGGACTTCATTCCTTTTTATAGTGCATAATACCCCACAATATGGATAGACCACATTTTATCTATCCATTCATCAGTTGGTAGACGATTGGGTTGTTTCCACTTTTGGGCTATGAATATTCATGTACAAGCTTTGGGCTAGATACAAGCTTTGATTTCTCTTAGGTATATAACTAGAAGTAAGACTGCTGTGTTCTCAGGTAACTCCATGGAAAACTTTTTGAGGAACTGCCAGACTGGTCAAAGCAGCAGAACCATATCACATTCCCGCCGGCAGCGCACGAGACTCCAGCTGCCCCACGACGTCCTCGCCAACACGCGTTGTCGTTGGATCGTTGTCGTTGGATCCCAGCCATCCTGATGGGCGTGGCCTCTCATTGTATTTTCATCATCGTTTTCTAACAACTAATGCTATTGAGCATCTTCCCATGTGTTCATGAAGCATTTCTGTGTCTTCTTTGGAGAAATGTCTATTCAGAGCCTGTGCCCATTTTTAAGTTAGGTTGTTTTTTATAACTTAATTGTAAGACTTCTTTATATAGTCTGGATATTCTGATATTCCTTATCAGATACATGATTTGCAAATATTTCTCCCATTCTATAGGTTGTTGTTTTACTCTTTTGGTGGTGTCATTTGCAACACAAAAAAATGAATGAATTTATTTTTTATTATTTTGTCAATAATGCTTTTAGTGTCATATCAAAGAAATCATTGCCTAATCCAAGGTCATGAAGACTTACACCTACTTTTTTCCTTTAAGAGGTTTATAATTTTAGCTCATACATTTACATCTACTATCTCCCTTGAGTTCCTTTTTTCTTTTTTCTGCATGGTGTGAGGTAGGGGTCCAAATTCATTCTCTCACACGTGGATATCCAGTTGTCCCAGCAACACTGGTTGAAAATATTATGCTTTCTCTCCTTTAATGCCTTGGAACCCATGTAAAAAGTCAATTGACCTATTTACCATCTTGTTTGAGATGCATGCCATATAACTGAAGAGGAATCCACAAAGCCTGAGGTAGCCATAGGTGTCACTGATGTTAGACTTCAGGAAAACATTCACATGATTAAATATTTCAGAGACAAATTAATTAGTGGTAAGAATGACAGAAGTTTAGAAGCAGAATGAACTATGTAGCTTGCAAAATGCGACATCAATGTAAGGGTTTAAGGGTTTTCTCATTTTTAAAAAATAGGTCTTTAGAGCAAAATCTAAGGAAAAGAAGGAATGGACCCCGTGTGCAGGAACTATGTTGTACAGTAGGGTTATCAAACACTCATACTCCTATCTAGTGCACCCGCTCTCTCATGGATGGGAAGAGCACCTCCTCCTCCCTCTGGAGGCTTCTTCCACCGGAAGTGGGGCACTCCTGGTGTCTCTCTACTTCTCTCTTCCCAAGGGGGGAAAGGTGTAATTTAATTGGATAAGTGAATTTAAAAAGACTAAACTGGATATCATCAGCACAACTTACTTCTTCACTTTTCCACTTGGGAATGAGTTGCCTACAGGGCATTACAGTTCTCCTCTGCTCCGTGATGGATCTTACGTTATGGGAAGGAGGAAGGGAATGGTGGGAGTCTTCATGCAGACTGGCCTTCTCTGTGGCTGGAGGGTGTGTGAGCATAATTCAGGGAATTAGGAAACACCCTTGCCCATAGAGCTGAGCCATGTCTTATGACTTTTTCTTTACCTGCATCAGAGCCTAGGTGGGAAAAACAGGCATCACGATTGAACCCATTCAGAGACCCTGTCATTTGCTACCTGTGCCAGGACATTGAGTTTTCAGACCAAATGAACATATGGGAAGGCTTGGGGTGGGACCAGAGTGTGTGGGCCTTGGATTGCACAAGGTGTTTGCAGAGGTTTATACTGAGCCAGTGGGTCTTTACCAGCTGTCTTTTAACACTGTTACCCTGAGCTGAAGCTTACGATGATTTTGTCCATAGAAGAGTTGCTGTATCCATAGAGTCAAGATTGAATTTCAGGCAGCTTCAAGCAAATGTTGTCAGGCAAAAGTGCTTGGGTCTTATGGTTGACTGGGCCACATGCCAGTCTAGCCAGACCAGTGTGGGCTGTTTCTAAGCCTCAGCAGAGAAACAGTGGTCTCCGTGCAGGCTGCTGCAACTCACTGGAAAGAAACAGCTCAGACTTATGTCACAGGCCAGGCTGAGATGGGTTTAGAGCTTTTAAACTGCTAGGCCATGTAATTTCCTGTGTGTTACAGACACTAACTGGGTTCTAGCTTCTCATCCTTACGGCCAGGCTCAGATTGGCAGAGCTGCCTTTGCCCCAAATACCATTTGCACTCAGAATTGTTAAGTAGAAAACCACAGGCCCAAAATGGTGTCCCTTGTGCTAATGCCCATGACCTAATTGCCATTTCAATCTTATGTAGAAATGTCATCTTAATCAACCAATCTGGAATTTTCTGGTCAACACCAGTGAGGTAATTTGTCAGGTGGGCCTTCTTGATCACTATAGGAAGAAGAGGCAATCTGCATGATAAAATTTTTGCCTTTCCCCCCACCCCAAACATATCCTAGCCACCTTCTCCCTCTTCCTCTCCTTCTCTCTCTCCCTCTCCCTCTCCCCCCTCCCCTGGCTCTCCTCCTCCCCCTCCCTCTACTCCTCCTCCTCCTCCTTCTTCTTGCTAATAGCTCCCTTGCCCCACTTTCTTCCTATAGAAACTTTCCATTTTGTACAACCCCTCAAGGAGCACCCCTCCAGTTGCTACATGGGATGTTGCCCAATTCATGAATTGCTTAATAAAGCCAGTTAGACCTTCAACTTCACTAGGTTGAATTTTGTTCCTTAACAGGGTCAAAGAGCTGTGTCTGGAAGAACTGATTTTGTATTCTTAAGGCTTGTCCTCAAGTACAAGAGAAGAAAATAGTGAAAGTATTAGCAGATGTGTTTCAGGGTATTACAGTTATTGTAGGTGGACATTGGGTCCTGTGCCTGGGTCCTGAGACAATAGGCCCAAAAAGTTTAAGGAATTCATAAGTCAAGAAAGTACAGTCTTGAGAAGTCACTGAAGGAATTGGTCCTTTCTAGGCCATAGGGGCAAAGGTTTGAGAAGCCCACAGTAGCTTCTGGCCTGAACCAGCAGAGGGTGATTTTCCCAACTGAAACAAATGGGCACGAGGTGAAAACTTTCCCTGGAAAGCTCTTGGACCTAAGAATTTCAATACAAGTGATAATAGCATCCTCCTGTGGGGCCCAGAACTAAAAATGTTTGCTCACAAGGTAGAGCCCTCCCAGATGGGGCTCACCCTCCATGCAGCCCAGAAATCCCAGGACTTCAGGGCTAGCGGACCAATGCTAATGCTAATGCTAATGCTAATGCTAATGCTAATGCTAATGCAGGTTGCAAGTTTTGCAAGAAGGCAGCAGTGTCTCGATGCCCTCCTCAGAGAGTGCAGGCAACATGCACAGGGGGATTTTTGCCCAGTTTAGATAAATGCACGGTGCCAAAAATCAAAGCACAGGGCCAATATTAGCCTGTTACTAGGAGCTGTCCTACAGTTAAGGTAAAGTTCACCAGTTGTGGATCCCAAACAACTGATGTCGCTGAGAGAAATAATAATGAAGTAGAAGGCAGGATTCCTGTTTGTCTTCCCCCCTCTCCTCAAGCAGAATGGTCCTTGGGCAGCACTAAATTTTGGAATTTGAGAACATAACTTTGCCTAGGACAACTGCTGAAGGTTGAATGGTTCTGTAAACTGGATGTGTTAAAGAAAAAATTATTCATTATGGTGCTTGTTCAAGAACAGTAAGGCAGACTTTATTCAGGAGAAGTATCATGAGAAATATGGGGATCACTGCAGTGGGGTTTTGCAGTAGGGGGAGAGATTGGGGGTTCATCTCCAAATATGAGTAAAAGGAGGATTTATAGCCAAGAAGCAGAGTGGTGGTCAATGTGTAATAGAATGAAATAATCAGTCTTTCTGCTCCAGCCTGCCCAGTTCTTGTAACACGTCAGTTAGCAACTTTTGATTAGTCCTGCACATAGGTATGCTAATCATTACGGGAATCTAACCTGCAGCCTAGAAATTACTGAAACAATCTCCCTGCTCAAAAGTACCCTGCCAAGGAGATAAGGAAGGTATGTCCAAAAACAACGATTGCTTATCAAAAGATTGACAGGCATCTTCATGACTGGGACCATGGCAACTGGAGTCGGAAGTTTCACCATCCCCCTTGGGCTCTTGCTGACATCCAGATGCCTGCCGTCATCAGTCACCTCCTGATCTCAAGCCCCTCCTTGTCCCCTTCCCCTGACATAAAAGAAGTCTGAATTCTGTTCTTTTTTTCAGATGGTTCGAGTTTTAACTCAGTTACAAGTGGATGGAAAATTGCAAAGAGGAAACATCAGGAATAAGGGTTAAATTGGTTAAATTGCCCTAACAGGAGCATTGCTGAAGGCGGCCAGAATACTCAGACCTGTCTGGGGATAATGGAAGATGAGGACCCCAATTAGAAATCACAGCTGATCAGATAGCAAGGCTGGGGGATTCTGGCTGAGCCAACTTAGCAGGATTCTTGCTAAAACTGAGCTCTTGAAAACACGCCCAAGAGCCAGGCCTAGTTGAAAAAGTGCTCAGAGGAGCCTGGTTAGAGTTTGGTCAAGGAGAGAATCTTTGTCAGGGGCATGGGGATCTATTACGTCTGCACTCGATAAGCTATGTATTCTACTAACTGATCAAGCTCTGTAACAGTGAGGCAGTTAAGACTTACAATTGCATTAATAAAACTGAGTCCAGAGTGCAGCTGCTGAAGGAACCCCAGTTCAACCCAACCATTAGGAAGCTCTCTGGCTGAGTCTCAACACAGTAAGAAGTGGAAGAGGATGAATTTCAGACTTTAATTTCCTTGACTTTAACTCATAAAAGCAAGCAAATTTGATTATGGAAATTAGTGTCTTTGAACTTTGACTTGGCAAGGAAATTTGACTTTTTGAACGTCAACTTCTCCCTGGGAATTTGATAATGAGAGGTACTTAAGTATGTAAACTCTTGGGCATCCCTAAATTGTGGACATTTTATTATGGAATCACCTCTATATGTTTATAATTGGATGATCTCAGTGAACCACTTAATTTCATTGAAGAACCTGATACGCTCTGTTGGGGAATGTGGTTACACATAATTTGGGATGGGAAAGGGAGTCAGTTTTCAACCAAGGGTACAGAGAAGTCTTGGTTTTATTTAACTAGTGGACTGTTCTGACCGGTTTCAGAGCCTTCCAGGACAGACTCCAAACTGCCCTGCAGAGGTCCCAAAAAGGTCCTCAAGGAGCCACAGCTGGTCCTGGGGAGCGGGCACTGAGAGGAAGCACCTGGTCTGACCTAGCGCTGATATCCAGCCTCGGGAGGGTGTGGGGAGAGCCATACGCTTGCTTGACTCTTGGCTTAAAAGCTAAACCCTGTGTTTAAACACCCAGGGTTGTTAGAGAGAAATACTTTTTCCCCATTCTTTTTTTTTTCTTTCACCCAAGGACATGTCCACTGGTTTTAAAGAGAAAGAGAAACATTGATGTGAGAGAGAAATCAGTTGCCTCCCATACTTGCTCCGACCAGGGATCAAACCCTCAACCTAGGCATGTGCCCTGATCAAACCTGAAACCTCTTGTGTATGAAACAACACTCAACCAACTGAGCCACCTGGCCAGTGTTGTCCCCATTCTTGATGTAAAGTGTGGCATTCCTGATTTTTCCCTACTCACCAAAGGATCGTTTTTGATATATAAAGAAGCACGTTTGCCCACTGACTCCATCCACATTCTCCAATCTGGTCTTGGTTAGTAATAATGGTGCCATGATTTTTCAACCCCACCCACTTTTGCTTTGTCTTATTGACAATTGTTTGTGAATGCAAAGCAGAAAAGCAGGATGCTATTTAAACCCCCCAAAAGAACAACATCTTTAAATTTCACAGTAGTTCACAAGGCTTATTTCATATATGTATACACCTGAGTGTAACATACAAAATATAATTTTATAAATATTATAAATAAAAGTTTGAGTCAATTCTATTTTATAATATTTCCATATATTATAAAATAATTTCATAAAATATGAAAATATATACTGATATATGTATGAAATATAAATAAATATAAGATGTATATTAAATATATACAAATACAGTCTGTACATACACCCACAGTGTTGTTATTTACTATTACAACATGTCTAGAATGTACATCTATTTTGACCTTTACCTTGTTCAGTAATATTTGCAAAAATGTCCCTGGTTCTCAGACTGAAAACAGCGATTCTCAGACTTGAGTGTGCATTAAAACCAACTGTCAAAACACAGATCAGTGGCCCCACCCCAAGAGTTTTTGGTTCAGTAGGTGGGGGTTGTGCCTGAGGACTTGCACTTCTAATAAATTTCCACACTTTGAAAATCAATATGCTCCTATTGTTTGACAAGCCAACAATAGGAGTATATCAATGCCACAGACACAACTACCCTTTGATAATAATTTAATAACATACTTAAAGAACCTCTCTTGACTTGCTGATCTTAACATATGTTGTAATGTCTACAGATGTATAAGTTCAGGGTTTATGAAGGCCAGCCATAGGTGACCACCTTCATTCTCTGCTTGCCAGCAACTGGAGGAGCAACTGTATTCCATATCTGAAGTAGCCAGTAGCCAAAAGCCAATGACCACTTGGTCAGATATCATTTTAAATGGCAGCCTTCAAGTTCTACAGAAACTAGGCCACTCTCCCAAACAGCTTGTAAGTGTTCGAATGGCTGACCACAGGGACCTCAGATGCATATTCTCCACCCTCCAGAGAACCAGTCTCAAGTCTCCTTTCCCTGTTGTTTTTCAAAGGCTGGATGTAGTGATGAAAAGAAAAACTGAATAATTTCCCATTCCAACGGAAGTTTGGACAGTGTCTTCACTGATGCGTAAGACATTCCTCTTATTACAGGCGTCGTTTAGATTAAAAGCATAAATCTCTTCTGGTTCAAGGGACCTGGGACCCTTGCTTTCAGCACGTACATGGAGAGGAAAAGTGGAACTGCTCATTTCATAAGGGTGGTCGGTACCAGGGCTGAGACTGACACACAAATGCATAAAACCCCCAAAATTTAAAGACACAAATATTAAGGGAACAGAACCCCTGCACAGGTAAGGAGCTAACGGTGCAGCCCTCAGACACCGTCAGAGTTTTAGAGTCTGCGCTCTGGGTCCCTCTGCTCAGACATTCCTTGTGTGTGGTTCCATGTGCTTGTTGCCACAGGTTGCCACACAGTCCTTCCCGTAGCTGATGAGACTGGGGACAGAGCCTGATCCAAAGAGCCGGGGCCATAAGGGTTCTTAATTCCTGAGAGGTTTGGCTGACTTACTCAGATCATCTGGGGATTCAAAAGCAGCTGTCAGAAGAGTATAGAAAGATGCAGAGAAAAGGCAACAGGAGGAAACCAAGAATAAAAAGAAAGCACAGGCAGGAATAGAAAGGAGAAGAGCAGACAGGGGAGCAGGAAGGAGAGACAAAGGAACGAGAGTGCCTGAGAGTCAGAGGGTCCCCGGGGGTGGGGCTTCTTCGGCAGCTGCTGGGGCCGCCTCATCCATGAGCTCCAAGAGCCCTCTCCGGGGGTCTGCAGTAGCTTCTCCTGTCCTTACGGTAAACTCCCATGAGCAGAGATGACCTGAGCGTGTTTCCAGTTCTTGCGAACATAGCTTTGCAATAGAAACAGAGACAAGAAGAGATTGGTACGGACTAGAATCTTGGGCCCAAACCAAATAGGTGAAAGGCAATATGAGTACATTGTAAGCTGCTTCATTTCAATTGAAAAAATTAATCGGGTCTGGCTAGACAGTGGGTAGCATAGATTTGAGGGGACCTTAATCTTTTCAAATCCAGCAATACAGTGCATCTAGTTAAAAACCTCAGTTTTAGCTTGCCTTAACAGAATTTTAGTGTGGAGAGCAAGAAAGAGAGGAGCAGAGAGGAGGGGAGGGGAGAATGTCCCTGACTAGACAGTGTGTGGGCACATAGCAACAAGAATGGTTAGTGGCAGCACTGATTAGGTGCCTCCCGACACAGTTCCCGCACGGCCTGTGCTTCCTCCACTCCCCGCCTCCCGCAGTGTTGTGTCACCACACCTCACCACACTTGCTCAGTGACCACGCTCCATGCCAGACTGTGCGCTTCGTGAGGACGAGGACGAGGACGTGTCTGTCTTGTTGGCTGCTCTGTTCCTAGCACCTAGCACAGTGAGGAGTGGGGTTAGTGCTCTTGAAATATTTCTTGAATAAATGAGAAAATCACATTGTATGAGTAATGGTGAAGTAAAATGGCAAATTAAATTAGGAAAGGAAGAAACCCACGAGGACTGGGTTGTGGTTTCCGAGTATGTGCAAGATTTTCAGTGGGGAGAGGGAGCAAGCTTGTTTGGGCTGCTCACGGGAGCAGGATGGACATGGTGTGGGAGGCCCTGGGGCCCTGGCGGTGCTTGGAGCCCAGGGCTCACTCCCTAGGCCATAGCAGTGTCGCCCTGTGGTTGCTTGGACCTGAGCCACCATCTCATCATCGCTAAGTACTGTTCAGGACTCAACATCTAAAGACCTCGTAAGCAGTGGGGAGACATTATGGGGAAAGAGTTCACTTTTCATTTCACCAAACTCCCCAACATTTACAGATGTCAAACATGGAGTGGTTTGTCTCGTGAAACAGTGAGTTCTCTGTGAGTTCTCTTCAAGCAGAGTTGGGTGACCGCCTGCGAGGTGTGCTGTAGTGAGGATTCTACCACTGGGTGAGGCTGAACGGAATGACGTTTAGCCTCACCAATTCTACGGCATTTGGACTTCTATGAAATTCTAATTGCAGGCTGAGTGTTCCAACTTGGATATCAAAAATGTGAACCAAAGAAAGAAGTGGCTTCTGCCTTATTCCATGCCTGTTTAGTATGTGACTTCATCTCACTAAGCCTCAGTTTTCTGAGCTGTCAAGTGGGATAATAATACCCACACTTTCTCCATGGAAACGTTGGCAAAGATCAAATGAGGCAATATTTGGGTTTCAAAGCATAAAGTGCTCTACAAATAGATTAAATCTCTGCTCTGGAGGGAGAAAAGGAAATTCTGAAGGACCGTGTCTTCTGATGTCCAGGCCAAGATTCTGTCAGTCTAAAACAAGAGTGTTTTTCCTCAGTTCTCTTTAGGCCTCTTCTCGAGAGTGTGTGCCTCTCTCTCTCTCTCTCGCTTTCTCGCTCTCTCTCCCTGCCTGCTGGTGACAGAGCTGTTAACTTGTGTTTTTCGGTTGTGCTGGTGATTTCACTTAGCACATAAATGTCGAGTTCCACCTGACAGAAGTTAACATGTAGCGTCTCTTCCCTTTCCTCATGAGTACAGTCCTGTTAAATTACCTCTTTATGCTCACATTGATTTTTATTTTTTTAGCTTCAAGTCTTTAAATAGCATATTCTGCCCAACTGCTTCCCTGCTTTCAAGGCAATGAGAATGGTGCCTGGCATTATGGGAGTTTAATGCAAATCACAGTGAGGCTGGCTGTGCTTCAGGATGGCAAGCACCCACCCCGAAAATGGGCCTTTATCGAGGACAGGGTGGCAGTCTCAAGGATCTGAATCACCTTTCATGTGCAGCCTTTCATTCCCAGCCCCCTGGCACCCTCATGCCAGCCAAACGGAACCATGAGGTGGGTTTCCTTATCTCCATTTTACTGGGAGGAAAAACTAAGATACAAAATAACTAAATGCCTTTGCAAAGGTCCCTCGGTCCCACCAGAGCTGGACCTGAGCTTACAAATCTGGCTTCCTACTGGCGTAGTACTCTCACTGCTGGGTCCTCAGGGATCGCCAGACAACCCTGTCTTCCCCATGTGCTGACTCTACTCCAGTCCACTCCTGACCAGGGCATGCAGGTCCTTTACCACTAGCCCATCTTTTTGGGGAGAGGCTCTGACCTTTGTCAGGGCCCCTTCTCAGGCAATCTGAAAAAGGCTCAGGCAGAGGAAGGTCCACAGAATGAGAGGAGGTCACTAGGAGAACACTGCTGAGAAATTCCAGGATTTGCCCCTCGAAGCTTATCTCCGTAATAGGGAACAAGTGTAAGCTGGGAGCTTAATGTCTGCCGAGCAAAAGGCATGTCTGCCACATGTATGCACTGACTTGCAGTTTAACAGACTACAGAAGTGACCCCTGAAAGTATAGTCTTTGACTTGCAATTTAAAGGAACTTTCACATTGCCATCTGATTTGGTCGCAGATTTAGTGACAACTCAGTGAGATCCGTGTATGGCAGCTGGGGGTGAGGGCGGGGTGCTCCCTCCACTTGTAGAAAATCAGCTGCAGTTGAAGGACACCCCCATGGTCACGTAGTGAGTAAATGTGAGGCTAGCTGTGAACTCTGATCTTTGGACAATACTAGAAGGTGTCCTGCCCTTCTAGATGAATCTTAAGCGTTGACTCTCATTGACAGTGATAGATTTAGGAAGTTTCTGTTCGGCATTCCTGAAGCAACACCATAGAGGCAAACAGCATCCACAAGTCCCTCTGTGCAAAAGGCTGGCCCTGAGGTGTTGGCAGCAGCAGGTCCACTCCCATGGTTCCCCTCCAAGGGGATGGAGGCTCCATTCCCTGGATCCGGCTCTTCTGGGAGATCCCCAAAGAGAGAAGCTGGGAGTGTTTGCTAACCACTTTTAAACCAGCTAGAGACTCCCCCTGCCCAGGGGGAGAGGAACTTTTCCAGAAAACACTCTTGCACAAGAGCCCCCTCCTTTTGTCCCTCCCTCCCCACCCTGCACCTCAGTGTAGTCACCTGTCACCAGCACAGCATCACAACCAGCCAGCCTGCCAGCCCACACTCTGCTTTCCCAGTGAGCAGCCTCTCCCTCAACATGGGCCAGGGTCAGGGTCAGGGCCAGGGCTAACCGGGGCCAGCCAGGGATATGCAGGTCTGTGGGGCAGGGGAGCCCCTGAAGCTCTTCCAGGGGGCTGTGCGAGCCAGCAGAGCCCCCCTCCAAAGACCTGGGAGGCCCCCCTCCCAACTCTGGCTCAGCTCCGGGAACCTCACCGAGACAAGTTGAAACAGGACTCCCCACCTACCCTCTCAGCTGCCAGGCTTTAAATAGGATTAATGAGAGGGAACATTCTAAACACTGCTCTGAGAGGTTCCAGCACAGGCAGCCTGCGACTTCCTCTCAAGCTGCCATTCTGGACCGGCTCCCTGGCTCCCCGGCTCCCCGGCTACCACTGCTTGACTTCAACCTCCTCTTCTGGACTCAGCACGCCAGCTCAGAGCTCAGTCTTGGGGTCTCAAGGGCCACATGCAGTCCCATCAACCCCCAAACTACCTCCTCTGCCCACTGAGAGTGCCAGAAAGTTCACTCGTGCTTCATTCATTTAGCTTATCTTCTTTGATAAAATTCAAAGACTCAAAGACCTTAGGGATGGGATTTGAGGTGGAGCTGGGAAGGAAGCAGCACTAAGCTGCGTGTGTCACACACCCTTTAGGGCAAAGCGCTCTATTTAATAGCAATCATAGTATCCCCAAGAACTGTAGTAAGTGTATTTGATCTGTTCTATAGGCTTTCCTGTGTCCCCACCCATGGAATTATATTGTCAATATCACTCAAAAGGTGCCAAAACTGCAGATATGAGGGCAGGAGACTTGGCCAAGGTCACATAGCAACTAAGTACAGAGTCAAATTCCAACCCAGGTCTCACCTCCAGCCTACAGACAAAATTCTCTTCACTTCCCATTGCACCTTGCTGAATAGGCTTCAAGCCAAACCATGAGGCAGTTTCCAGTCAGAAGACTTAGGGTAGAAAAGGCCCTGTATCTGTATGGGGGTGGGCAGGTGGCAAGGCACAACCACAGGGGGTTCCAGCCTGATGTGTACTGTGCACAAGTATCAAGCCACCAACCCCTCACAGCAACACCAGGGGGACAGGTACTGGTACTAGGAAACCTTGAGCTGACTGATATTGTCCCACATTTTGCCTTGATTGTACTCAAGGCAAAAGGGACAATTCCACCAAGTTTACCAAGAGCCCCTGTTGGACAACAAGCTCATCTGGCTGCTACAACAGTCCTTCTGTGCTGTTCCCAGCAATCTTTGAGCTAAAAGGTGTCTGGAGCTTTTAGTCCCAGCTGAAAAGAGTCAGAAGATGCTGGAAGTGACCTTGGAAATAACCTTGTACAACCACTGACACCCCCATGCCTCTGGCCCCTTCCCCTCCTCTATTTTTGCTGGTGATAACCCTGAGGCCTTCCAGGGAGACTACATTCAGTCTGGAAATAAAGCAAAGTACATGGTCAATACCTAGAGAATTTGATACACAGGGTAAAGGGAATGAGGTTAATCCCAGAAGACACATGGGGAAAAGAACAGCCATCCTAGCTGAGAGGTCAGTTCAACTGGAAGCCAGTCAAGGCTGGCAGAGCCCAAGCCCAAGGCAGCCCTTCATCCAGGCAAACCAGCCCTGATCCCACAGCTCTTAGGGGACAGCATAGGCCTTTCTGTCTGGACTTCCTGCCAAATGACTGAGCCGATGTGTAAATTAAATTTTGACACACGGGGTCTCAAAAGCCTCTGCTATTTGTTTCTGCCCCCTGGGGGGAGGAAATGAGCTTGCCAACATTCCCCAGGGGAACTAAGTGATTTCCCAGGAGTCCTGGTCTCATGTGTTCTATTTGCTTAAATGAGTTTAGGGCTACAAGTGAATGTGAGTCTGACAGGACCCATTTGCCAAAGGCCTCCCTCAGAACTGACAAAGGTCATGCAACTTCTTTGTCTAGAGGTCATTCCTCAGCCCCGGGGAGAAATGAGCCCAAAGTCAATTAGCCCATTAGTCACCCCCCATGTGCTCAGCAGCAGGCTGAGTGCTCTTAGGGTTATAAAAAAATAAGAGGTGGTCCCTGCCTCCATTTATTCATTAAACATTGTTGAGTGTCTGCCATATGCCGGGCATTGAGCTAAGCACTCAACAATCTAATAGGACAATGAGATTCCTTCACCTGCAACAACAGAACCCAGGTTCCAAAGTGCACAGTGAAGGAGAGGCTAGCAGGATTTGGATGGCCTCTTTGAGGGGACTTGAGTGGGCTGGGGGTGGGGGATCCAGCAGCGCTGGGTCAGGGCTTGGGGAGCACCTTCAGAGAGACTTCCATTCTGACTTGAAGGAGGGCAAGGGTGAGGAGGAGGAAGTGCCCTTGATGGAGGTGGGGAGGCAGTGTGGAACTGAGGAGACACACACGTCGGGGAAGAGGGAAAAAAAGGGAATGAGTAGGTAAGGATGGGGCACATCGTAGAGGTGTTTGGGAGTTAAGCTTCTTTAAGTTTAAACTTGATGATGGAGGGGAAATCTGTTTTATCTCTTGTGCCTACAGCGGTCCTGGAAGGCTCCAGCTCAGTTTGGGGTCTCTAGACCTGGTAGAGTTGAGACCAGTCAGCTACAGAGATGTAGCAGGACCAGGAGGGAGAGCATAGGCTGTAGATGGGCCTGATTCCAGCCCTTCTTCCCCCATTCACCAGCGGTGGGATTCAGGGCATGTTATTTAACCACCCTGCACTGCAATTTCTTTACTTGGAAAATAGAGATAATGATTTATATGATTATTAAATAAGATACTATAGATTAAAATGTCGCACATAATAGGCAGCAATGACTGTTTTTCTCTATGGCTTCCCCCTTTCTCCTTGAACACAAAGATGACATGGACAGGTATGCCCCTATATCTATTCCACCCGAACCAACTGGTCAAAGCCAACCATGCCAATCTCCTTGAGTTTGCCAGTGATTGTCAGATGGTGTTGCCAAGCCTGTCCAGAGTCAGCTGACAGCGTTCCAGGAAAGAATTCCTTGACCCTAGGAAAGAGATGCAGGAGCGAAGGTCTTGAATTCCTCAGCCCATTACTGGGTCTAGGTGTGACGACAAGGCCGATAGATCCAACCTACAGCCATGAAACCACCACCCTGGGGGCAAAGTCTGTATTCTGGGGGCGTCAGAACAAGAGATGGAAGGACCTGATCTCTGATGACATTGTGAAGCCAAGGTATGCAGTAAGCTGGGAGTTGATCTGTTAACTTATTAATTCATGAGATTTTTTTTCTATTGGTTAAGCCAGATTGATTAGGCTTTTTTGTTAATTGTAAGCAGAAACATCTTTCTGATTCATAGCTTTCCACAAACTAGTCCAAATCATGGAAGAAGTAGATAACAGAGCAGGTAATGGGCCAGGATTTTCAGAGCTAGGATGGTGAATTATAAACAGCCTATTGCACCCATGTGAAAATGGTGTATGGGGGTGGGGGAAGTCAAATTAGAATAATTCCTTTTCATTTCCCTGCCATCCAGTTCAACCCTGCCTTGACATCGAAGGGCTTGCTAAACGATGATCACATGAGCCCTGTCAACTAGTAGCTAAACAAAGTCCATTTGCACTAGAAGCGAGTGAGTGCCACTAGCGTCCTGATTGTGTGAGAGCCAAAGTGTCCAGTTCACAGTTCTCTGCTCGGGGTAGAACTGCTGGCCTATGGTCTACGCTGCCCAAACCAAACCACACCTCAGCACTGCGGCACTGCGTCTAGCACACGGTTTCCGAGGCAGATATAGGACACGTGGTTTAGAACCTTGGGGGTCCCAGCTCCGGTGAACCTGAGCCCATTTCTTCTCTTGCTCTTGTTCTCAATTTTCCTTTCAGTGAAAGAGTGGGGTGGACGTATTTCCTAAGGTAACTTGAGCATGTTAGTTGGGATGAGTCATCCTTGGACAGGAATTCCGAGGTCAGGCAGTTTTCCCCAGGGCACCTAAGAGTTTGTTCTCTGTACAAATTCCCTGGTCACCCAAACCTGAATACAGGTTAAGTACTCAGCAAAACTTTATAGATAATCATGCTACTGATGAGAAGAAGGATAATGACAATGATAAACAATTCCCTGAAGTCAGGTAGTACTTTCTAGGAAAGTGGAGATACTGCTTGCATTTTATCTCATTTAAAACCCAGAGAAGTGAAGGAAGAGATATTCTTCCCAATGCAGAGGAGAGTTTGCCGAAGCCCAGAGATAAGAGGCAAGGTGGCCCAGGACTTACGGGCAAGAAAGGTAAATTCTGGTTAGTAGAGCTACACCCCCAGGGCAGGTCCTGGAGAACCGTTCTGTGCCCTGGAGAGAGACAGGACGCTGGTGGGAATCCTCAAAGGTCAGAAGGCATTGCCTTGACCTGCAAGCCAAGCAGCCTTCCTGTACTTTCTCAGGGGAGTCAGGACAGAACGTGCAGCAGTGGCAGCCTATTAACCCCTGAAAGCTGTTCTCGATGACCTAGCATTATAACATTTCCTCACCTACTTTTGAAGAGAATTCAGCCTCAGTTAAATGTAGTCAGTCTTTCTTATCTCCCAACACAAGGCCCTGGAATTTTAGACTTAAGATAAATTAAACAATTTTTTAACATTTTTTACTTTTCTTATCACTTTCAACTTTATTAATTCTTTGTATCTTTATGTTGTTGCCACAAGACAGGGCAAATGTTATTGGGACCATCTCACCAACGAGTCTCGAAAAGGTGGTGGCGAGAGCCTGCGTTTGAAGGGGGGGAGTGCGTGTGGACCGTCTGTGTGTGAGTCCACTCCTCTCTGAAGCATCACCCCGCCCCCTCCATCAAATTCACTCAGGTATTTTTTGAGCGTTTGACAACAATGTGCTGGGGATTTGATGCTGAATAATCCAGACGAGCTGCTGGGTTAACTGGCCCATGGGCCTGGTCCTGCATAGCCAATCATAGGTTCTGGAGATGAAGGACAGAATGATAAGCTAGAACAGCAAGCTACTTGAATCTCAGGTGATGAGTAGATGAAGATGGCAGGAAACTTTTTATAAGAACATGCTTCCTAAGCCAGCTTTCTGAACTCAGCTCAGACACAGGAGAGCCTGAGAGATGCAGATGTCCAAACGGGGTACCCAGGGCCCAGGAACAGCAGCACCCCTTCACTAGACCAAGGAAGAGGAGCCACACTGAGACTCCCACCAGGGCTTTTAGGGGTAGACACACCCAGCCATGGCAGCACCATACTCAACAGCTGAATCAGGGAGCTAATTATGGCTTGGCACTTCTGGAGACCACATTCCTGAGGCTTTTATGAACACACACACACACACACACACACACATTATGCCATCACAGGTGTCCTCTCCTCATCTTACTTCCTTACTTCCACCTCCACTGTCAACATGCCCTTTATCCCTGAAGCATCCCCCCTTGCACGGGTGTTTCTGTTGTTCCATATTGGGTCCAAGTTCCACCCCTCACACCACACCAACACACTGCCCACACCCTTTGCCTCACTCAGTCATTATAAGAGGGCTGCATGTCAGGCCCTGTCTTCTATCTTGAACATCTCTGACAGAGAACCACAGTACACCAGTGCTGGAGGGCCCTTTGAGAGTCTCCTTCAAACTATCCACTTTGCAGATAAGGAAACTGAGGCCTATCCAGAGACATGCTCTTCCAACAGCATTTAACAGTCATTGGCAGGGTTGGAAACAGGAGCAGCAGGCCTCCAGAAGCCTTTTGCCGCTTGCATGGAATTCCACACCTGAAGACACAAAAATGAGTTTGAAGTCTGGAGGCCCCTGATCCCTGACTCTACTTTTCAAGAGCCTACCCTTTATTTAAGGATCTGGGATGTTTGATCAATATCCACCCATTTAGCAAATATTCCTGAAAACTCCCAGCTGGGAGGCACCACATTTGTCTCTGGAGATAGGTATAGGACCCAGTCCCCAACTCCAGACCACTCACACCCTAAGGAAGTAGACCTACTGTCACAGCCACCGTGCGAGCAAGAATGAGCATGCTGTGTCAATGAATGGGCCGCAGGAAGCGTGGGGCTTCAGAGACAGGAGCCGTCCTTCTGCCTGCGATCACCAGAGAAATAAGGATTGCATGTGAATAAGGATTGCATGTGAATAAGGATTGCATTTTAGGTCTCAAACTGTGACAAGTAGAGAGAGGATTTTCAAACTAAGGAACAAGTACATACATGCAAAGGTGGGAAAGAAGAGGTGGAGTTCAGAGGAAGCTGAGTAGCCTTTGGGGTTGATATGGAGTTGTAGTGTTACTTGTAATAGCTTCCATGTGTACGTACTTACCACATGCCAGGTATTCTTGCTTAATCCTCTCAGCAAACTATAAACCATTAATTCATTATTTAACAAATATTTGTTGAGTGCCTACTACAAGCCAGGCAAATTGTAGGTGTCAGGAATACATCCGTGAAGAAACAAGGCCAAGTCCCTCAGCCATGAACATAAGAGAGAAGTCCTTGCACTCAGGAGTTTGCATTCTGGGAACTGTCACCCACATTTTATACATCAAAAAACTGAGATGTAAGGAAGTTAAAGTACTGTTCAGAGTCACACAGATAATAAGTGGAAGAACCTGTCTGTGAGTCCAAACCCTGTGCTGTGCTGCTTTCCTGGACACTTGGCATTGAGAGTTGGGAGTCTTCAGTTTCAGTACCTGGTAGAGAGGATCTGCTACCAGACATAGTGAGGTTTTGAGCAAAGGGTGGCAGAAACAAAGGGGAGTTGCTTTCCTTAGGGCTGTCTTCCTCCATTCTACTTATAATCAGACAGAGGTCAGCCACCTCAGTCTTCTCCCTACACACACACACACACCTTTTGTCTGAGGTTGATGCTGCCTAGCCAGAGCCACACCGGGGTTTTAGAGGTTTAGCCACATTGCACCCTCAGGACCAGAGCATCATGCAACACCTGGCACACTGTTTAACTGTCCAACCAAAGCTTGTAAGTTTGATTTTCCTCCTAGCTCAATTGCTGCAAGTTGAAAGTGAGTGTGGTGGAGAAAATGATAGTGTTAGAAAGGTACTGGGCAAGATTAATAGCTATAAACTTGAAACAGGCCTCAGCTTTTCCCTGAAACTCAGTCCCTGGGAGGGAACTGAAAAGGTTTGCCTTTGAAATGTCTTGGGAGTAGGAGTGCCAGTGCTCTGCATCCCAGCCTATAATCCTGACATGGTGGAATAATGCCCCTCACTAGGTAGCTGGTCAAGTGTTTGAACCTAGAAATCCAGCCTTTTTGCGGAGTTTGGGGACTGGAGTGAGGTAACATTGCTGGTAAAAGGACACTGAAGAAGAAAGGAAGAAGAAGAAGAAAGGAAGAAGGAGGAGGAGGGAAGGAAGGAAGGAAGGAAGGAAGGAAGGAAGGAAGGAAGGAAGGAAGGAAGGAAGGAAGGAGAAGAAGAAGGAGAAGGAGAAGGAGAAGGAGGAGAAGAAGAAGAAATAAGGAAGGGGGCAAATACAGAAAAAAGAAGAGAGAAGGAATGGATAAAGGAAACCCAAAGGAATAAGAACGAAGTGCAAGTAATAAAACAAAAAAGGGAGGGGATAAGAGTAAGATGAGAACAGTCGAGAAATGGAGAAAGGAGAAAGACTGAGCAGGCAGGGCCGTTCGACGGACTTTGCTGGAAGCGAGAACGGAGAAATGGGGGCCCTGGAAACCTGTGCCCGCTGCAGACGCAGAGGAGCGGGGAGATCCGGAGCAGCCCCAGCTGTCAGCCAGAAACAAAGGCCGCGGAACAGCTACGGTCGAGGCTGCCGGCTGCTCCTGGGCCAATGAGCGGCGCCGGCCCCGGCCCCGCCCCGCCCCGCCCGGCCCGGACCAATGATAAGCCACGCCACGCCACGCCCGCCTCAGCTCTGCTCCGCCCCGGCCAATGAGAGGCTCTGACGCCGGCCCCTCCCAGTCCCGCCCACGGCTCCGCCCCAGTCCTACCTGGCCAATGAGAGGCGTTGGCCCCTCCCCCCTCCTCTGTCCCTTGGCCCCACCCGCCTGCCCGCCCCTGGCTCCCGGACCCCGCGCAGAGGCTAGCTTGCCGAGAGCGAGCGGGCGAGCGGCGGGCAGCGCGCGGGTGGAGCGGCCGAAGTTTCGGTGCCTGCCTGGTCCGGCGAGCCAGAGCCACGCCGCAGCTCTAGGAAAAGACAAACGAGAACAAACTGCAAGACACACTGAAAAATAATTCTCAAGTCAGCCCGAGGCGCAGGAGGCAGGTACGGTGCGATGAACGAAGGGTCTCTCTCCCTTCCATAAGGGTCTGCAGCCGCGGAGGACGCCCAGGCTCTGGGGACACTGCGCTCCCCGCGGCGTGCAGCACGTCCGCGCGTCTGTCGATCTTTGTCTGTCTGTGCCAGGTCTGTCTAGGTGCCTTTGTCTTTGCACGTAACTGTCAGGGTCTCCTCTCTGCCAGGGTGGGTGCTGCTGGCTGGTCCCAGCCCAGAAGATAGAATGGTACTTCTGTCCTTCCGTCTTCGTCGCCGTCTCCTGCAGACGGGGTATATCTACTCCCAGCCCCGAATCTGATCTTGATAGACATAAGTGTTGGGTGACACTGGTGTCAGAGATTGAGGAAGCCAGAGATGACTGTGAGGCCCGAGGGGCCCTGGCTCCAGACAGAGGGTTTGACAGCTGGAACCTGGCCACTGAACTTGGCCATCTGGAACTTTGGCTATGTCTGCATGGGTGGCAGGGACACTGATGCAGTTAGAGGCTTGGAATATTTCACTGAAGGAGGATGCCACACCGGATGAGGTGGGTAGAGTGGGGATTGATGAACCCCAGAATTTAAGTGGCTGCCTGGTGCTGCCAGTCCTGAACATGCAATTCAGCCAAAGTAACACACACACCCCATATTCACTTCTTGTTCTGACCCACCGCAGGCAGCCAGCCCCTACTTTCCCCACTCCTACACTCACACACACTCCCTTCCACATGCTTAAGGCACCAAAACACCAAGAGTCACCAGGCGATCCTTCTCTTTACTGTTCCAGGTGGGACGGATTTGAACTGTGGAGCAAATGAGTGTTCAGCTCGCCCACGAGTGTGTTCAGCCCTAGGAAAGTGCCTCAGATGTGTTAGCTTTAGAGCCCTCAGTTTCCCAGGAACAAGGAGTGCTTAGGGATGTGAGCATCTGAAGTTCCCAGGTCTTTTTCTTCCCCTCCATCCACACTCTCCCACTGCCTTCCATCCCTTTGCTCTGGCCCTGGGTGCTGGCAAACAACTGAGGCACTGAGTTCTGAAGAGCTCTTGGCAGGAGCTGGGCCAGATAAGGGTCTCCTGCTCTGCTGAAGTGCAGCCTAATTACAATCATGGGAGCAGAGGAGCCTAGCCACAGAGAGATGAGCTGTCTGCTTGGCAGTTCTTGAGAGACCCTTGAGAACAGTCTGTGGGTGGGAACAAGAGAGTGTAACCTGAGCTTCCTTGAAGTTCAAAAACAATTTTCTGTGGCCATGCTGGGGAAAATACAGGTGCTGGAAGAATGTATGTATGTATGTGTGCGTGTGAAAATGGCTATCAGAGACAACGTTTGCAGGAGGGAGGGTGTAGGGGCTCCAGGGTGGAGAAGAACCAAGTCTGTGGGTTGAAGTCTGTGGGCAGAGGCATACATATTATTCAGGCGTGGTGTCTGCACCTTGTATTTATCCAGCACCTTTCTTCTGAGGCACTTTCTGCATATCACGGACATCATCTCCTGTGGTATCTCCATTGTCCTCACAACATAACTACCAGGTTGGCATGAAGCACGATTAACTCTCTGTGTTTACCAGTGACGAAACTGAGGCAGCAGAGGGGAAAGGCTTTCCCCGAAGTCCACAGCTAGTATGAGCAAAGTTAGACTCAGCAAGTGGGAGTTCAAGTACGAGGTCTCAACTGGATACATGTGAATGGGGTACAGTCACTCTGCTTGAGGTGAGAAGAAACTCAGGTGGAGAAAGAAGGGTGCCTATCAGAGGTTTCATGGGCGAGCAAGAAGGAGGACAGGACATTTGAGATGGTTGTTTTTTAACAGGTATGGCAGCCTCTGCATGCCTCTCGAGATAACACCTGTTTCATCCATTCAGCTAGTGCATGTGTGTCTGTGTGTGCCTCAGTAGGTGTGTAGTGGGGTGATTGCCATCAAAGGCGCGCTGCTGTGTAACGTGTATGTTGGGAGAGCCTGCGCACTGGGTGTGTATCAAGGGGAAGTTTTGCTAGGCAGTTTGAGAAACCATGTGTCTGCCTGCATGGGTCAAGAGGTAGATGGGCTCCAGCCATAAAAATGGCTTTCTAATCCCCCAAATTGATTTATATGCCTTTGCACTTATTCAGCATTCATTTAATAGATATTAATTGGGTGCCTACAAAATACAAGGCTCTGGGCCAGGCAGCAGGGCTTCAAAGATGAGTAAATTAATGATGGCAAACCTGTCATTAAGCAGCTTACAGATGAGCATAATGGGAAAGAGTTCAGAACATCTAATAACATTCACTATGTACAGTGTGCGCCCAGTACTTTTTATGCATTATCTCATTTAATTCTCAGTGCAGCCCTGCAGGGTGGGTGTGATGATTGGAGTAGGAGACTTAAATAACGTAGCTGGGACAGCAAACGGAGGAGAGAGTGAGGATTTGAACTCTGCTCAGCCCCTGCTCTTCCATTTTCTCCTACTGCCTTTGAACACAGAAATATGTGCTTCTTCTCTGTGAAATGTCCTTGCCCAGCCCCTCCACCTAGCTAACTCCCACTTGCACTTCTGGTTTTAACCATGAGAATCAACTCCTCCAAGAAACCATCCCCTCCCCTGTCCTTAAGTCCAGGTCATGGGCCACCCTCTGAGTTCCTGCCGTCATTCCATGCTATCCCACCTTTACCCACTGGCTCCTGAAGAGCCAGCAGCATTCTTAGGGGCAGATTGTGTTATAAATTCCCAGCTCAAAGTCAGTGTCTGGCTACTCTGTGTAGGCCTTAATAGATGCTTGTTTAATAGAGTGATGGGTGAGAAAGAGCTGTCAGACGCCCTCGGCAGGCAGCATGTTTCCCAAAGGCGGATTTGTGCAGGGGGCATGCTTTGCTGGCCTGGCCTCTGATGCTCCTGCCTCTGTTTTGGGGCCAGCTCCTTCACAGGCTCTACCTAGAAAAGGGCTTCTCCATCCTAGCTCCTGCCTGCAACTGTTTGGGAGCCTGAGGAAAACCTAACCCCCACCCGCCCGCTGTATCTGCTCACCCACCCAATCTCCAGCTCAGTCAAATGACAAGTAAAATGATGAAGTAGGAGGTGCTAGGTGTGATCTAGACTTGGGGTTT
The DNA here is from genome assembly GCF_019186645.2 of Phyllostomus hastatus. Lineage (NCBI taxonomy): Eukaryota > Metazoa > Chordata > Mammalia > Chiroptera > Phyllostomidae > Phyllostomus > Phyllostomus hastatus. The sequence continues at coordinate 7,776,590 of NW_025333999.1, read as the reverse complement.
TTAAACCGTGCACCATCCAGGGCAAAGATGAGGTGTTTCTGGGACTTTGCCAACCAAGAAGTGTCCAACAGCCTGGGGAATCGTTAGGCAATTTACATGGTAGGTCTTTGAGTTTGCTTTTGAATAGATCTTTGTGTTGCTGCAGTTTGAAAACCACACATGTAAATTGGACACTCCTGCTCTGCTGGTGGGAGTGTGAATTGCTACCATGTTTGGGAAGGTAATCTGGCCATGATTTGCCCAAGGTCACACGGTCACAGCCTGGTGACTCCCTTCTCAAGCCCTTTAGACCATCCCATTATTTCTCATACCAGGGTGACCACATGCCTTGTCAGAGAATGTGATGATTTTAGTTTTCCTTTCAAAGATCATCACTCAAGTTTGAAATACTCTGCATTTCACTGTTTGTTAAAAGTCTTATCCATGCAAGGCACCAGGTTGATGGGAGATATAAAAAATGGCTAAATAATGGTTTGAGATTAAACTTGGTGATGAAAATTGGGAAGGGGACACAGCACATATGAATCGATGACAAGGACACCTGGATCTTACTAACTTTGAACATAACACCTGCTCCGCAGGAGGGAGGTGAGCTCGAGTCAGGGAGGAGGAGGTCGTGCACTGAACCTCAAGAAGGTGTAAGAGAGTAGACATGGCAGCAGTCAGTCATAGCTCCAGGCTGCAAGCTGAGAGCTGAGGGAAAGGGGCTTTCTCTCCCAGGGAGGATCCTGAGGTGAGCCTGTTATCCCCCTCCCCTGGCTCAGCCAGTCACCCTGACCAGACAGAGCAAGGAGTGAAGGGTGGGAGAGCTCACCTCTCACAACCACCCCCAGCCAGATGAGTGTGCAGACTGGCCTTGACCGTGCCTGCAAGGGTTTAGAGCAATGCATGGGGATGTGTAGACCTCGAGCAGAGCTGACCTGGGCTGTGGGCAAGCTGCCGCCTGGCACTACCGCCTGATGTCTGCAATCTCCATCCTGCGTCTCTCACTCTCCTGCTTCCTGCCAGACAGCGACTTCCACCAGACGGCGAACACCATCCCTCGACTTCCTGTAATAGTGATTTTAATAGCCCTTTTATCTGTCCAGGACTTTACATTTTAAAGGGAACATCATTATTACCAACTCTGTAGGAAGATTTCTTCTACAATTTGACAGATGAGAAAACTGAGTGAGCCTGTTGGAGATAAAAGAGTTTACCCAAGATCTTAAGTGGAACACAGAGATTTGAACCCAGCCATCCTGACTCCCAATCCGAGGCTACAGCCACCCCACCCTCAGGACTCACTAATCAAACAGATTTAGGTTCACTGAATTTTTGACCAGTGTTTAATGTGCAGGAAAAAAGAGAGAAATTTTTTTAAATTAGTGTAAGAACTCAGGCACTTTTGTGATTATTGTAATTCAAGCATGATGAGAGTCAGAGTTCTCCTCACTTTTTCTATGCCTCCTCTTCTCCCTAAGTGTTGTTATGCACATATGTTAAATCCATACATAATAAACTAGGGAGTATCTAGCATAATGGAATGTCTACTTGAGACTTACTTAAGGAAATGAACTTTATCTTACATTGGTTCTTTATAGCTAGTCAATTCATAAGGTTTAGTCCCCTCCACATTGAAATTGTAGCAAATTTTGCCCTCATAGGACCCGAACTAATGAACTAATTTCATTGGAATACCAAACTTTACCCCATTATCTATTTCAGCATTTCCACCTCCTCTGGGGGCAAATAAGTTCCCATCTGAAGTGGGCTAGCAGGCTCTCCCCTGTAATGGGGGCAGTGTGTGGAAACCAGACTTGGGAGGCTATCAAACGTGGCAGCTGCTTCCGATAAGGAGAGATTTCGATGGAGTGTGGGGGGGGGGGGTGGCAGTGTAGGGGGAGGGGGTGGCGGGTGCAGAAGGAGATGGAAGAGACAGGACAAACAGTGTGTATGTCCACGAGTGCGCTCTCTGACAGCCAGTACTGATTGTTCTTCTAATTAATCCAGCAGGGAGGTGATTCTTCTAAGTGAAAGGCCAAGTTGGTGTTTGAACAGATGTGATATGGGTTAATCTAGTACCTGGAACACAGGCAGTGAAGAGCCACCCCACCCAGACCACCCATAGGTTTGCTCCCTTGTCAGCTAGTCACTGTGGGAAAAGGTAGCTGCCTTCAGGGTAGCTACCAGCACCACTCACACACACCACATCCATTCATCCAGTCTTGTCGTTTCTCCCTCTGAGGCGTGCCCTCCTCTGATATTACAGTCACAGTTGCGTCCCATGACGGGAACCCCAGGGACTCCAGATGGCGGGACCTGGAAGGCCCGCACTTGCGGGCCGCCCTGGGTGGGCCTCCCTGTGGCATGACCTGAAGTGTGCTCGGGCAGCCCCCCGACGCCCCAGAACCTCCCTTTCGGCCATGCCCAGGCCAGTCGTCAGATCACCCTCAGCCCTCTAGAGCTGCAGATGCCTGCAGGCTGAAGCAGAGGGGGAAAGTCTCAGTGAAACTCCCAGCCCAGAAGGTGTACCAGAAAACAGCCCCTCAAGGGTGTCAAAAGTGGAGCGAAGATCGGGGTGGGGTGGTTACTGCTCTGGGAATCCACTCATGTCTAAGGACAAACTCAGCCCCTCGAGTGAGTCTGGTCTCGTGCGCAGGCTGCGGGTGGCCAGAGAGGCAGGGCCTGCTGCCCGGGCCAGGCAGTGCACGCGGCCCGCTGGCTGCAGGGTATCTGCACTCTCCTTGCTGTGGCAAAGCCATTTGCTGCTCAGTCAGCCCCCTCCTGGCACCCTGGACTGCTAAATTGGTCTCAACTTGCTGTACTTCCACCCACCACCTTAGTCATTATTCACTGGCAGCGTTCGGAGAGTGGGTGTGAGGCAGCCGAACATTATATTCCTGCTGCAAAGAGAAAGAGCTGAGTATGGCAGGCAAGAAAAGGAGAGAGGGAAGGAGCTCAGAGAAAGCGAAGGAGGCAGGGAAACAGAGCTTGGGTTTGCCAGCACTTCCCCCCATGACCCCAATAACCCTGGATGGTGGGGGGGGGGGGCGGTGATGGGTATGTGGGTCCTGGCTCAGCAGGAGAAGAGGCAGGGTTCTAGGGGTACACTCACTACTGAGGGCCAGCACCTGCCTGGTCTAAAGGGAGGGAAAGACCTCACCTTCCATCAGCTCCCTGTTCCTTAAATTCTACAGTAGGCACTGTCACGCCCAGTGAGCATCTGCTCCCTCTCTCCTTCCTCCCTGCCTAGATGATAAGCCCCTTGACAGAGAACGTGTGTCATCCCTGGACAGTTGGGGCTCCTTCCTACCCCTCCACTTCCTGCTGTCCACAGGGCCTGGGGACCAAGGCAGCCGAGGGTAGAAGGAACAACAAGGGAGTTTCCAGGGCCTCAGGGAGGGAAGGGTCCACCGCAGAAGAACAGGCCGGCTAGGGAAGCCGATGCTCAGAGGCCTCCGACCTGGGGCAGAGGTGCCTGGTGCTCTTCCAGCGCCCGGACGTTGCTCTGGGGCTGGCAGGAGGTGGGGAAGAGCAGCTCTCCTGTTGGACAGGAGAGATGTATCGGGCAAGGGCAGAGTGACCTTTACAGGGGTTGTCTGAGTCACTGACAACATTTGTTTGGGTTCCCAGGGACAGGGTGGAAGGGGAGCACAGCAACAGGCCAAGCTGGCTTGGAACCTGGTGTCCCCTCACCCAGCCCCGTGCCTCCAGCCCTGTTTCTTCCCTCCCACCTTCTTCTCCAGCAAGATACTGGGAAACCCTGAGAACAAAAGCTGCCACACAGCTAAGGAGGCAGGGACACTGGGGAATTGCACTCCGAATGTCAGGGGTCAGAAGTCTGGGGAGTGAGCCCTGGAGCAGCTCTTGACCTCCTGCCAGCGCCGCCAGGCAGACTGTCTGCGGGCTTCAAGGATGCCTGTGCAGTCTGCCCGCCACCTGAGCAGGGAGGTCCAGCTTCAGGGTTTCCGAAGGACACTTGAAGCACTCAGGAGACTCCCCCCGCACCCCGCCCCTGCCTTATTTATGGCAAACTTCAGACTCTGCAGCTTGGGCTCCCTTCTGCTTCCCCACCCCACCCCCAAGGGGCGTTTCAGCAGTGCAAGAGGAGGAGGGAAGGATTAGACTGGGCTCACATCTTGGGGAGACAGCCTCTCCCTCCTCGCTGATCAAATTCCCCCAGCCCCAACGTCTGGGTGGCGCCGGCAGACAAACCGCACTGCAGGCAGGTGGGGGGAAGAGGGCCCCGGCAGCCCCCGGCTTCCACCTGCCTGTAAAGGGAGCTGCGCACAAGGCCAGGAGGGCTTCCAGCTGCCCGCCTCCTCCCTGGTTGAGCTGCAGCTTCCCCTGTCCAAAGCTCTGCCCCAGCTCCGGGGGGGCGGGGGGGGGGGGCGCGCCAGGGGCAGGATGCTGGGCTTTTCCTGACTCGACATTTCCTCATCGACCTGGAAGACTGGAGCACCAGGCTTTCGGCTTCCCCTGGCATTGCCTGGGCCATCTGTGGACTTAGAAACTTTCCCTTGATGACGGAGTTGCTTGCATGCTAGAGCTGGCTTTGAAGAAATGACCGACACTGCATAGAAACACAAAATCTCAGGGTTGCAAGGATGTTTAAGTCCCATTCCATCTGCCCCAATCCTCCCTGCTGTGCCCCAAAATTCTCCCCCAAGCTGCTGTCCTGTCTCTACTTACCTCCAAGAACTGCTGTACTGGACCCAGGAACCCAGTTCTTTCTCTTTTAGTTCCATCTCTTAACGTCATAGAATGCTGTGTGCCTGTCACACTCTGTGCTGCTCCTGGGAGGAGACCCTTCCACGAGGCACAGCTGGCCTGGGACTGGGGGAGGAGATGGGTACCTTATAAAGCCTGTCGCTGTTGCCAGGCCGCGCGGCTCAGTTTGTTGGGCCTCTTCCCGCAATGCAGGGTGCATACAGGAGGCAACCAATCAATGTTTCTCTCTCACACAGATGTTTCTCCCTCTCTTTCTCCCTCCCTTCCCCTTTCTCTAAAAGTAAATCAATAAAATAGTTTTTAAAAAATCACTGCACACAGTGGATTGAGTGCGGGCTGCGAACCAAAGTGTCACAGGTTCGATTCCCAGTCAGGGTACATGTCTGGGTTGCAGGCCATGACTCCCAGCAACCACACATTGATGTTTCTCTGTCTCTCTCTTTCTCCCTCCCTTCCCTCTCTAAAAATAAATAAATAAAATCTTTTTAAAAATCACTGCACAAAGCTAAGTTGGTCTAAAAAGTCTTCATGGAAGATACAGAATTTGAGAAAGACCTTGTGGAGTGGGTGTGATTTTAAGAGATGGAGGGAGAGGGGGGCAAAGGTGGGGACAATAAGTGGCAGGGAAGCAAAGGCAAGCTGAGTCAAATGGAGGGCGGCCCTGCTGACCCAGCCTGGGGCTCTCGAGCTGCTGGCAGGCGGCGGGGAGTCACAGCAGAGGACTGGCGCGTAGCAGGCCTGGGTTTCAGGAAGCTCATCTGGCAACAGAGCACCGAAGGGAGGTGAGGGTGGAGAGACTTTCTAGAGATCACATTACTTATTAGAACACCTTTCTATCCTCCCTGTCTGCTAGTTGATAGCACGTGCTCCTCGAGACCCCAGGCAGCCTAGAAACGTGGGGGAGCCAAGGCTTCAAGGACAGGGGAGTTCCTAGTCCAGCATCAAAGGTCAGGGCTAATGTGCCGCGTGGAGGACTTATTTACAACAGGAGACGTGGCTGACACCTGGCTTTGGACATGGAATGAATCACAGAAGGCTTGTGGTTTTTGTTGTTGTGGTCAGTTTTTTGTTTGTTTGTTTGTTTGTTTGTTCGTTTGTTTTTATGGGTGAAGACACGGAGGCCAGACCGGGAGGCCCGAGCTCAGGGTCAGCGGCGCAGCCAGAGCTGTGCTCCCACATGGGGACTCTTCCGTCTCACATGTTGGAATCGTGGACGGGGACTGCAGGGCTGGCAGAACCCATCAGATCCTCAGCCTCGAGTGCTGCGTGGGTGTGCCCGGGGGCCGCACGAGGGCGTGCCAGTGGTGGGCGCTCTCAGTCTCTGTGGGTCTCGCCCCAGCTGGGCAAGGGACACCCAGGATGTCAGAACAGCTGATAACCGTGACCTCCATTTTCCTCTCCTGTCTTCTTTCTTGTTCTCTGGCTGTTTCAGACATTGTGTTTCCCTCTGTTCCTCTGCCTTCTCCTTTGTTCTGAGGGCTCTGAGAAGTTCCCAGCTAATGTGACAGTGAGGGTTTACTATGCCAGTGGCAGTTGCCACCAGTTGGCACTTTTCAGAAGTGGAAAACCAGTTCTCTGCCTCTGTCTCAGGCCTGCTTGGTTTAAACTGAGTCCAAACAAAATGCAAAGGCTGCGGGTGCCAGTCAGCCACGCTCAGCGCCCAGGGCACAGACAGCTGCCGTGTGAGGAGAGCTTCCCGGACAGGAGGCAGGTCTCGTCAGGCAGGGCCCTCCTTTACTGTCAGGAACACACGGTGCCAGGGGTTGCCTGCCCATAGCCATGAAGCTCTCAGAACACTGTGCCCATCTTCTTCTGGAAGGTTCCTCAGCCTGGCACCTGCCCAAGAGCTTCCTTCCTGCCTGCTAACAACCTGTGTAGTCAAGGGGTGGGGGGCAGCGGCAGGGCAGTGTCCTGTGCAGTCTCTGATGAGGCGACACCTGGAGACAGCACCTTCCTCCAGAAATAACTTAGCCCCTGCCCTGTTCCTGGTAACTCAGCCCTGGCAGAGAGAACGGGCAAGTCCTAAAGGTGAGGCCTGGGTTTCTTTGTGCTCGCCAATCCCGTGAAACAGGTGTGGGTGAGTTTGGGAGTGGACAGCAGGAAGAACACAGTTTTGGGAATCTGAGAGGCCAGCTTTTAGATCTCAGCTTTATTACGTATTAGCCGTGTGGCATTGGGCAAGTCACTTAGCCTCTCTGAGCCTCGTTTTTCTCATCTGTAAAATGTATTGTGTCCCACATAGAATTTTTATGAAAATTCTACGAGCCAGTATAAGTAAAAGGAGCTCCATTCACGGTAGCCTCAGCCCTGGCCCATCAGCTGCAGTGGAAGGAAACCAGGCGTGAGAGTAAGTTCTCTACTCGGGAGAGTCCTGAGCCCACGGTCCAGGGACATGTCTGGGGGTCAGGGAGGGACAACTTAGGAGTCAGGCAGTGCTCTCTGTGACAGCTACCTCCTTATCTGCTTACTCTGCAAAGGGAGACCATCGTAACTGAAAACAGTTTCTGACCTGGGCCGGTCACCCCTCCTCAGGCAACCTGGTGTCATCGTCGCCCCGCCCTCCCGCTCCCAGGAGGTCACCATATTGATGCCGAAATTAGTGCGGACACCCGACCGGCATAGCACACTGCAGCCCAGAACTCCTGGGCTCCAGCGACCCTCCTGCCTCAGCCTCTGGAGTAGCTGGGACCACAGGCACGTGCCACCACGCCCAGCCACACAGCTGAACACAGTATGAGAGAGAACCACTCCACTTTCATCACTGTGGGTCTCCATCCTCCTTGTCAATGTGACAGAATTAAAACTGACTTATGATATTATGTAGAATCAGTGCGTGAGACATCATCAAATGTCCCAGGTTGTGAGACTGGGGGCTACAGTGGATGTCTTGCTCACTTCGGCTTCTGAGGAGAGGAGGAGGCGAGAGGTGGGCTGAGAGGCCAGGGCTCAGCCGGCTGCTCCCTGGGCCTCGGGGAGCACCCCACCCACAGCGTTCACTCGAGCGCTCGTGTGCAGCAGAGCTTCGGGAGGACGGTTCCTCCACAGAGTGAAGGGCGGGATGGAAAGGCTGTGTGCTGCATCTTTCTTCCTTCCTCCTGCCTTTTGCTTCAAAGCCAATGTCTTTCCCGTCTGGATCGTTTTCTGGATTATGCAGCACATAAGGTCAGGAAAGAGGGAGAAAGAAAAACAAATAAAATGAAGCTTCTCTGTGCATTCAGCGTAGGGGGGTGCACAGACGTGAGAGGGCCCAGGCCCAGCTGCGTCCCAGCGATGTAAACGGCTGGAGCCCAACTCTGCACGGGGAAGTCAGAAGCTCATCTGCCAGGCCGGCTGGTGTTCAGTCAGCCTCGGGCAGCAGCCTGGTGGGCCAAGGGGAAGCTGCTCCCCTTGTGTGCGCCACACAGTCCCCACCAGGGACATGATCACGGATCCTCCCCGTGCAACAAGCCAGCTGATGTTGGATGCACCTTCCACCTGCCTTCTCCTCTTCCTCTGGATTCTTTGTTGTTGTTTTTTTAAGTGGAGGAGATTTTGTCACTTTAATGGTGAGGCCCAGAGAGCTGAACTGATTTCCTCTAGGCACATGGCACACAGCCGTTAGGTTTCTGAGTGGGTGAGCCCAGCGATTTCTCCATCCTAGCGAGTCAGTACCAACTGGGGAAAAGGCAGTGCCTCCACAAACACGGCATAGGGCCACCTGGGAGAGGGGGTGCCAGCCCAGCTGCAGGAGCCTCCATTCCAGGGGCAGGGGCGTCTGAAGGGATGTCAAAGAGCTGCCCGCACCCTTAAATCAGGGGGAGGTGGTCCCACCTCCCCACTGTGGGCCTGAGATAGCGTTCAAAGGACGGCCGCTGTCCCTGCGACCATCCCTGTGAACCTCCCTCTTGGCTGTGCTCTGTGCACAGCCAAGAGCTACTGGGTAGCTAACAGAGATGTGGAACTTGTTAAGCAACACAGGACCAGTAGGTCCCTCTAGAGGTGTACCCCAGGACAGGGAGACAGAGCCCCACTCCCCGCCTTGTGCACACCTATTCTACCAGCAGCTGAGGCCTGGGGTCCACTACGCGAAACCCAGGCAGCTAAGGGACAGGAGCAGGGAGGCAGGTGGGGTCTGGGGAGCAGTCAGTGGCAGATCTGGGCTCACCACTGTGCTGCCCCTGCCTTGCCCCTACCTGTGCCAGCTGCACAAGGCTCCCGAGGCAGCCGGGATGGCGGTCTGCGGGCCACAGTGGGAGGGTCCCCACACACGAGTCAGCCCCTTTTCCTGAAGACCAGATGAACCTTATAGGATCTCAGCCTTTGGAGGCAATTTCATGTCCACACTGAGTCCCAGAAGGGTGCCAGCAGAAGGGAGAGTCCGGCGTCTGAGTGTGGTTGGTGACTCTAACAGTTTCTTTTGGCAGAAAACCGCAGGTGGTCAATGTGCACCTGCCCCTGGGCAAGACCGAGCCTCGCTCAGGCAAACCAGCCCAGCTGCTGAGATGGGATGACACCCTGGAGCACCCCCCCCCCACCCTGTCCTCTCCTCGTCCCTCCCTGGACTCAGGTGAGAGGACCCCCACAGGAGCTCCTGTTTTGTTTTCCCCAAGGACATAGTGGTGAAAATGGGGGGCCAAACAGCAGAGACAAGAGACAGGGCTGCAGCCCAAGAGGCCGGCAGGGCTGAGACCCATAGACATGCCTCCGGGCTGGGGTGCCGTCAGCCGCCTGTGGCCGGAGCACAGGGCACTGCAGCGGGACCTGCCGATGGCTGTCACTGAACACACCCTAGCCTCTAACCTTGCTTCAGCAAGGCCAAGGGTGGGACTGCCCGCTCCTGCTCCGCTGAGCCTCTGACTGTCGGCTCCCCTCCTGAGTGTCCAGGGTTCTCCTGGCGAGCGGCACTGCGCCATGTCACAGGACACCTGTGTCCTCGGGAGCTCCCCTCTCCCTCGGTCAGGTCAGTGGTTCCTAAGCACTTTGAGAGTGATCCCTACAAACAGCAGATAGGGGATTACTCATCTTATAAAAATCGAATCTCTAAAGTCCCCAAATGCAAATGTCCCCAGTTCTTCAGACAATGAAAGAAAAACAATAGAGCACAGGGACCCGCCAAGTTGGAAACAATGTATCAGGAGTTTGCGCCTAGTCTCAGAGCCCAGCAATGCCTTGAGTCCCCAAGTCCCATTGAAAACAAAACAAAACAAAAGGCTAGCTGCCATTTATTAAGCTCTTAATTATATCCTAGTGCCTTTACAAGTAAAATTTCACCCCACATGTACAGAAGTCCTGTGAGGTGGGTGCTGCTCACAGCAGAAGGTGCTGCTCATTGGCAGAAGGAGGCAGAAGCTTGGAGAGGCTGCAGCAGTGGCCCAAGCCTGAGGTGAACCCACAGCACAGGATACAGCAAAGAAGGGGCTGGGCCACAGGGCACAGTTAGGGTGAGGTCTGGAGGAGCCGCAGGCCGGGTGTGGGGGGACAGGTAGTCATGGGGGTGCAGGGGGCCCACCACCAGATGCCACTGGAGGTAAAGAACTACAGAGATGTTGACCACAACTCGGGTTCAAAGCCAGGCACTGCCCTTGCCAAGGGCAAAACCTGAGGCCTCCTTCACTGCACCTGCCAGGCAGGGATAACAGCAGTTCCTCCCGCTCAGGGTGTCTTGGAGTGCGGCTTGCCCCGGGTGGTGTGTGTATAGTGCTCAGTCCAGTTCCTGCGGAGCTTGAGAGGAAGCTCTTTCTGCTGCTCGACATCACCGGCCCCTGCTGTCCAGCTGGGACAACCTCCTCTGGCCAGAGGAGATGGAGGGAAAGGCAGCTGTCCCCCAGAGCCTCTCCTGGGCAGCGGGACCCCGTTCCTAAGCTGTGGGAGGCTGGTGGTCAGCTTTCTCAGAGGAGGTTCTCAACAGCCTCCAGGTCCTGATTCTTCGGGGAGACAGAGACTTAAGAATCCCCAGCTGTGTGGGGGAGGGAGGGAGAGAGGGAGGGAGGCTGTGGGAAGGAAGCCCTGCTCAGTGATCTGCCAACACGGCTTCCCTCCCTCTTCTCTTAGAGAAAAGAGCTATAAGGCTGAAGGGGAGGAGGAGGAGTCAGGACTAAGCCCTCCACACAGGAGAGGGGAGAGCTGAGCAGACATGGGGCCTGGTGCCCTGGGAGGACCCCGTGAGCATCTCTCAGGAGCAGCTGAGTACAGGAGCCCCCCATGTCCCGGGAGCATGCTGAGGCCACCCTGCCAGCCCATCCTAGAGATGGCACCATTCTGCCTAGTTGGAGGCCGGATCAGGAGCCAGGCCCCCTCAGAAACACTTACTGAAGACAGGAGCAGGGAGAGAAAAAGGGCAGGTGGGTGAGTTGATAGATTTAGCTTCCAGTCTTCCCTCCTTGAGGAGCTGTCTTAGTCAGCGCAGGCTGCTGTAACAAAATACCATAGACAGGGTGGCTGAAATGGTAAACATTCAGCTCTCACAGCCCTGGGGGCTGGGAAGTCTAAGGTCAAGATGCCAGCACATTTGACGTCTGCTGAGAGCCCACCTCCTGCCTTGCAGAAGGCCGCCCGCCTTCTTGCTGTGTCCTCACGCAGAGACAGATGGCTTGGCCTTCCTCTGCTGACAGGGTCACTAATGCCATCGTGGGGCTCCGCCCTCGTGCCCTCACCTAAACCTACTCACCCCCAAAGGCTCCACCTCCAAATACCATCCCACTGGAGGTTGGGGCTTCAACACGTGAATTTGGGGCGACAGAAACATCCAGGCCATAGCCCCAAGCACCTGTTGGGTTGTAATGCTCAGCCCCATGCTGACAGCAATGGGAGTGCAAAGCACGTGGGAGGCCGGGCTGCGGGCTCGGAGGGCGCGAAGCCCCGTGAGGAACTGAGCTCCCCGAGGGGGAGAGAACAGCGCTGTCGGCCAAGTCCGGGCGCTGTGCGCAGGAGCCCCCGCCGCGTGTGTGTCTGAACCCTGCGCGCCTCTCCTCCCCCGGCGACCTTGGGCCAGCTCCCTGTTCCCTCCGAGCCCAGTCTGAAGTAGGTGAACAAGGAAGAGAAAAGAAAAAAACCCACCTGGTGGGTTATTGTGAGAATTGTTTTAGGCAAAAATTTTGTTGAAATACATGCAGAAATACGCACACGTCACGGATGAACAAACAGCCAGGCGATTTTTCACGGTTCACATATAAATAGAACCGTAGGCAAAAGGGTCCATCCCTCCCCCGACACCATTATGTTTGGCTCTCTGTCGACACCTCGTTGAGAGAACCTCACACGTACACATATTTCACGAGGGGCCAGTCCACGTGGCCATGCGTGCCCACAGCTCCGTTGTTCTCGTTGCTGTGCGCCGCAGGAGTCGTCCCCGGTGGACAGGACTGCGGTTTCCGCCCGGCCTCTCCCGGTCGGGACTGTCACGCGTGACGCTGCGGGCCCCACAGGAAGCACGTGTGCGCACTGCTGCCGGGCGCGCTCCTAGCGGAGGCGTCGCCGGGCGGCAGTGCCCACGCCAGCCCCTCTCGGTGCAGTCGAGGGCATCGGCACCGCCCCCCGCGCCGTGTGGCGGCCTCACTGCTGCGCAGCCTCGCCAGGCTAGAGGTGGTCGGCCTTTTCCACTCAGCACCTCTACTGGTCGTTTGGTTATTTAATCGTGGTTTTAATTTGCATTTTCCTGATGACGGATCATGGTGAGCACCTGCTTGTATATTTTTTGCCATTTGCATATCCTATTTTATGAAGCGACTAATTAAAATATTTTGTTCATTTGTAATTTGGTTTCTGTCTTTTCATTAGAGATTTACAAGTCCTTCTTTGCATGCTGACGCGAGTCCTTTGTCAGACAGGTATCTGAAAAATGCCTCCTTCCTCTCGGCTTCGCCTCTCAGCTCCGATGGGAGAGAGATTCTTAATTTGTCAATATTTTTCCTTTGTGGTTAGTGTTTTTCATGTCCTGGTTAAGAAATTTTTGCCTATCCAAAGGCCAAGAAGTGGTTCTTCCGTGTTTTCTTCTAGAAGCTTTGGTGTTTTGCCTTTCATATTTATACCTTCAACTCCTCTGGAATTATTTGTGTGTGGTGTGAAGTAGGGGTCAAAATTTACATTTTTTATAAATGGGTGTCAGCTGACCAGCAGCAATTAATAAAAATAACTTTTTTTTCTCTGCTCTGCACGGTCCCCTTGGTCACAAATCAAGTGAACATATATGCGCAGGGCTGTTTCTGGGCTCTACTCCGTCCCGTTGGTCAGTGTCTCTGGCTTTATGTGACTGCCACACTGTCTTAATCACCCCTACTCCGTAAGCCTTGAAGTCTGGTGACATACCCCCTCCAGCCCCGTGCTTTTCTGGGATGGTCTCGATTGTTCCTTGCCCTTTGCATTCTAGTACAAGTGCTGGGATTTGGACTGGAGCTGTACTGAAGGCGTGGATTGATTTCGACAGAATACACATCTTTAGAATATTAAGTCTTCTGAATCCATAAACCTGACATATGTCTGCATTTGTGTAAATTTTCTTTAATTTATCATAATACTTCACAGTTTGCAGTGTAGAGATCATGTACGATGTCAGTTTTTCCCAGGCACGTACGTTTTCCAAAACAGTGTGTTTTTTAATTTTTTTATTTGTTTCTTGCTAGTATATAGAAGTACAATGATTTTCACATATGGCCCTTGAATCCAGACACTTGGCTAAATTTACTGTGAGCATTAAATGAGATCACGGATAAACCCTAGGCATTCTGCAGGGGCTCACTAACTCTTCTCTGTGTGCAAAAGAGCTGAGGCTGGACGGGGACTCAGTGCCGGAGGGGCAGCTAGTGAAGGAGGGCGTCAGCATGGGAGGGTCCGTGAGCCCCTGAGGGCAGGGTTTGCCTGGCCAGTGGAAGGAGGGAGAATCCCGATGGAGGGAAGCACCTGCCTAGGATGGACCTTGAAAGAGCTTGCAGAGACCTGAATGGATTGTAGTGTGGGCACTGCTCTGTACGGTTTGTACAGCCCTGCCACGCCCGCTCGGCCCTGGGTCCTCACCGCACAGCTCTGAGGCTGCCTGTGAGGTCTGCTGTCATTTTCAGAGACTCGGCAAGGGCTCGGAGAGTTCAGAGGCTTGGCTGATGTCTCTCTACGATGAAGTAAGTGGTTAGACAGGTTTTACCACTTAATGCAAAAGTTTTCTTTTTTTAATCATTTTTTTATTTTTCAGTTGCAGTTAACATACAATATTATATTATTTTCAGGTGTACACCCCAGTGATCATCCCAATGAATCTCATCCCTATCTGACATTATACATAGTTATTAGAATAAAATTGACTATATTCCCTGTGCTGTACTTTCCATCCCCAGGACTATTCTGTGACAACCAATCTGTGCTTCCTAATTCCTTCACCTTCTTCACCCAGACCCCTCACCCTCCCATCTGGCAACCATCTGAATGTCCTCCATATCTATGAATCTGTTTCTGTTCTGCTTGCTTGTTTATTTTGTTTTTTAGATTCAGTTGTTGATAGATGTGTATTTATTGCCATTTTATTGTTCGTCTTTTTTTCCTCTTCTTTTTAAAGAAGGCACTTCAACATTTCATGTAATACTGGTTTGGTGGTCATAGACTCCTTTAGTTTTTTCTTGTCTGGGAAGCTCTTTATCTGTCCTTCAATTCTAAATGATAGCTTTGCTGGGTACAGTAATCTTGGTTGTAGGTAGGTCCTTGTTTTTCATCACTTTGACTATTTCTGACCAGTCCCTCTGGCCGTACAGCTTCTGATGAGAAACCCACTGAACAGAGAGGTTCTCTGACACTGTCAGATGGTGGTGTCGGTCTTGATGAGACAGGCTATGGGAGCGAGAAAGGCTATCAGGAAGGTGAGCGACGGGAGTGTTGAAATCTGTGTTTGGAAGACCTCTGTGCAGAGTGAGAGGCAGCAGGTCATCCTGAAGGCCGTGGCTGCAGACGGGGCCTGGAGTGCTGCAGGCTCAGGGAGGAGGGGTGAGCAGAGCAGGACAAGGAGCCGCAGAACAGGCCAGGTGCCCACGGGGTCCGCCTCACGGCCCCCCAAGGACAATACATGCAGGTGACGGACGTGCCTTGGGGCCCCTGGATCCCAACTTCCCATTTAAAACAAAAAAAAATGAAACTTTCGTGGCTTTACCTTTTCTCAGCTCATCTCATGATTAAAACTAAAACCAAAACAAACCACAAACCATCCCTGCATCTGCTCAGCTGGCCCCCTCTGCCAGGGCCGTGGCTCGTGGCGCCGGTTGCACACTGACCTCATTCATCTCCAGCAGCCACTCCCTCCGGCCCCCCAGAGACTGCGCCCTGGCTTGCACTCCGCCTGTTAGCTCAGTCCCTTCAGCCCATGACTCCCTTTTAAATGGCTCTGCTGCGCCCGCGCTCCCTCAGCACAAGGCTGAACTGGGTGGTGGTGGCACCAGTAACCCTTTTCTCTCCAAGCACGTGGTTGCTGACCTCACCAGAGCCTGCCAAAGTGTCCGCGCCTGATAGAGCAGTCCTGCCGCCGCCCGGGGAGGGGTGAGGGGGGCCTGGGAGAGAATGGCTGGCTCAAGACCACACAACTAGTCGGTGGTCTAGAGGAGCAAATTCAAGCCCCTAGTCCATTGTCATTTCTATTCCACCATTCAAAACAAAACAAAACAAAACAGAGGAGGTGGGGTGTCTATAGCTTGCCCAACTCCAATGGCCTGCATTGAGGTAGTTTTGCCTCCCATGCCATCCAGTTGTGGACTTGGAAGGTTCCCATGGAGCCCCGCCCTAAAGGAAGTACAGCCTCCAAGTGCACTCTCCTGCTTCTGTCTTCCCACCCACCCCAGCGGAGGGGCCTGGAGCTGGGCGGGCAGGACGTGGCAACTTCGAAGGTCAGATGTGCTGAGGGCAAGGCGAGCAGGAGGTCTGTCCTCTGGGGCCTGCAGTTACAGCCCGCAGCTCAGTGCTACCTTCCTGCACCCTGGCCACGTGAGCATCTCAGCAGTGGCTCCCACACTCTCTCCTTGCCAGTATGAACTGTACGTAAGTTGGAGTCCTTTGTCTAGAAAGGACCATGTGTCCCCCCAGAACAGCTGGGTGGGGAGAAGGGATCGAAGCAGGAACAGGCTGACCTTTCCAGACCTCCAGCAATACCCCCTCGTTTCCTAGGAGACCCTTCTGAGGCACACTGAGACGTCCTCTCTGACACCAGGGGAGCCACCGGAGAGATCACGGGGCTTCGACGCCTCCCACTGAGCTCTTCTCCGGAGCTGTTCCCACTCCACCCCCTCTGAGGCCTAGGAACACGCAGGTGAGGACGGGCAGAAAACAGCCAAATTTCACCTAAAGTACCAAACGGAGCTAACGTTCACTGAGCACTGCCCTCTGTGTCAGACACTTCACACGTGCTGCCCATCATCCCATCTTGAGAACAACCCCGGGTGTATGCGTTTGTGCTTTTCTACCAAGAAGGATTTGTCTCCAGGGATCATTTGTAATGTCTAAGACATTGTTAACTCTCCCAGCTAGGCAGGAGAGGGGGCAAAGAGTGGGTACGGTGGACATCTAGTATCTAGAGGCCAGGGATGCTGCTAAACTTCCTGCAGTACACAGGACAGCCCCTTACAACAAAGAACAACCTAACCCAACCCATCAATGTGCCAAGGCTGAGAAACCCAAGTGCAATTTACAAACACACAAAGAAGCACTGGAGTTCAAAGCCAAACAGCTTCTCCGACACCTCACAGCTGCGCAGTGGCCAAGCTGTGTGCCGTACACATCTGTCTGACCTGAAAGCCCGCATGTGCTTCTTCGGTTACAAAATGCCCCGTTCAAGAGCAGCTGCCCACCAGGTCCCATCTGTCCTGGAGGAGAACAAACGTCATTGTTTCTCACTCCGCAAGCAAGCAGGCGTCTCACCCGCCGACCAGAAGCCCGTGAACAGCTGCTCAGGTGCAGGCTCGGCCCTCCAGGGCTCTGGAGGGTTGTAGAGGTATGAACTCAACCTCTCCCTCCAGACATTTGGGATCTCACCCGAGTGGCTGCAGTGTGTACGCGTGGAGGGGCCTGGTCGGTGTCAGTTGAGGGTATTGCCCAGACGCCCGTGGGCACCCAAAGGACTGTGGGCCTCGGTGGGGATCAGGGATGCCGCCCGAAGGGAGAGCAAGACTAGGGCAGGTTCGGGATCCCCCAGCAGGGCCTCAGCGCTCAGGGGCGAGCTGAGGTCCTGGGCTGGGAGAACGAGCCTGACTCTGAGGCCGGGCCTGGGATGCGGGAGGCAGGGCTCTAGTCGGGCAGGTGGGCGATAGAAGGGACCACTCTCTCTCCTCTGTGTCTCCTGCTTCACGGTCTGACGTCTGCTTGGCTTCCTCTAGTGACTTCACAGCCCTAACAGCCATCTTGCGGATCACTACCTTAAAAAATGTCAAAAGACACCGTTTCCTCTGCATTGCTGAGACAGGACCACCTTTCCTCCTGTGTGCCCGCCTGACCCCTCAGCAGTGGTTCAGAGGAGACAGAGACAGGTCACGGAAGCAAGCCCGCCGGTGGGGGTAGGGCTCAGTGCGGGGAGGAGGCAGCTGATAAGCCTGGAAGGTAGGGCACTTGAGAGGCGGCTTCTGGAGAGCCTTGAGTGCCAGGCTGAGGGCTAGGAGGAAGGCAGAGGCTGGATCCCCAGAGCTAACTGGTTCTGGGAGGCAGAGTCTGTCTGGAGTGATGTCGCTGCCAGTGTTTAGAGAAGGGAGCTGTCCCGACGCCCCCGCCCCTTCCTCCCTGCCTGCTCAGCGGAGGCCTCCCATTCTCCCGGTGCTTCTTGAAATAACATTAGCACAGCAGACGCCCCAGCTATTAGGGGGGAGGGTGGACCCGCATTCAGGCGCCGCTGCCCTTTATCTCAAGTGTCCTCACTGCTCAGGGAACACGGGGTCTGAACACATGTGCACGCGCCTCCATGCCTGTGGCCCGGGAGGAATTATCCCAATGAATGTCAGCAAATGGACAGGAACAATGAGGCCCAGTGAATGAACGAGTTGTAAGGGGCCTTTCATGGGGCCTGAATGACAGCTGGATTCCCGAGGAAGGGTGCCAGCATGAACAGTACCCACATCCTGACAGCGAGAGGCCTTGCACGCCGGCCAGCGCCAGCGCAGCAGGGCCATGGAGGGGAGCAGAAGGCCCTGGGGAGCACGCTCCTGGGCTCACTGCAGCGGCGGGGGAGGGGCGCCCTGCCCTCGTGGTGGGCGGCCCTCAGGCCAGGGCCAATTCTCGGAAAGAAAGAACTGAGAAGGGAAGCAAACCCAGCCTCATCTTTTCACCGCTGACACTTCATGGTGGTGTGGGTGGGGTTGGGAGGGGTGGAGGGTGAAGCTGGACTAGGAAAAGGAAATTTGTGCCAATAACAGCTATTTCTAAGGCAACTAGCTAGGTGTCTGCCATTTTTAAGTGTCCTAGCACCAACCCATTAATGTCTCTTCTTCCAAGCTCTTTAAGCCTCTCTGGCTTCTCTCCCTCCTTCCTCTAAGAGGCATTTAGCGGAGTCTGTGGAGATGAATAAAACAGTGTTAGTCCCCAGGAAGCCCAAAGACTAGTGCAGGGTGGCAGGTGAAGAGCGAGCCGTTTAAGGGAGAGGTTGGAGTTGCTGCTGCCAGCTTCAGGCCCCCTGACGTAAAATGACAGATGAAGAAGCAGGGGAGGGCTTCATAGAGGAAGTGATATTTGTGTGGGACTTTGAAGAGTGGGTTATCATAGGCTGGGGTCACAGGGCAAGTTGTGAAAGAGATTCTTCTAGGTTGAGCCAACAGCCTGAGCAAGGCAATAGGGTTATGTACCGAGTGGTATTGAGAGAAAAGGCAAAGAACCAGTGGAGAGTGAATGGTGGAGCAGAGCTAGAAAGTGGGGTGGGGACCCAGGTCATGAAGAGTCATGAATGTCCTGGGGGCACAGGTGTCTGAGGAAGGAAACTAGGACCCTTATTCCAAAGGGGAAAGGCTGAGATGGACCTCAGGCTGCAGTCACTGTCGGCCTGTGTTGGGAAGGGCGGCTTGCAGTGCCGCAGTGTGAGAGCTGTTTGTGCTAGAAGAGCCTGAGGCAGGAGGTTTGTTCATTCATTCATTCCACAAACATTTCCCAAGCTCCATCTCTGCGCCAGGCCCTGTGCCAGACTAGACGGTCCAAGAGACTTCGGCTAGTGGGGCGTTCCCGCAC
The DNA here is from genome assembly GCF_019186645.2 of Phyllostomus hastatus. Taxonomy (NCBI): domain Eukaryota; kingdom Metazoa; phylum Chordata; class Mammalia; order Chiroptera; family Phyllostomidae; genus Phyllostomus; species Phyllostomus hastatus. The sequence continues at coordinate 7,757,735 of NW_025333999.1, read as the reverse complement.
GGCTCTCCGCACACACTGTCGTCCTGCCAGCTTCCCTGCAGCCCCAGAGTTCCCCAACTGCACCCAGTCGAATTGGCAATAGACACAGATAGACCCCCTGGGAAGTATCCAAAACGCTTACAAATCCTATCCTTGTGGATCTCACGGGAGGTTCTTGGCTCCGCAGTGGGTAAAAGCAAAGAAAAGGGTGCTTTTAGGGCAGTTGGCCTGCCCAAGGTTGCCGGGGACTTCTGGCATTCTCCCCGCTCCGCTCCAGTCAGAGTGACTGCCAGCATGAAAATGCCCACTGAAAAGTCCAGTTCTTTTTTTTGTTTATTAGGGTGACTTTGGTTTGTAGGGTCACGGGTTTCGGGCACACATTTCTGTGATCTATGACCTGCAGGCTGCACTGTGTGCCCAGCACCCGAAGTCAAAGCAGCTTCCATCACCAGATGTTTAAAAGTCCAGTTCTTAAGGCATTCTTTTCTCGCTTTTGTCCTGTTAAAATCAGTACTGGCCTTACATACTTTCCTTCACTCCTGGGGACACCTTCAATAAATATTCACTCTTCAAGCCATTGTACCTTAAAATGAATAACATGAAACAAGTCTACTCCAGAATTATATTATTTGGTGGTAACCTACAGGCCTCTTTCACTTATCTTACTTTCTGTGCGGGAGAGCGGTGGTGACATGGGGAAGTAGGTGGCTGCGAGTTTACGGATGTCTCTTCCCAGTGTTGTAAAGTGTGCTGCCTTCTGTTCTGTTGCTAAAATGCACTCTGCCACACTCCTCCCTGCTACTAAGCCCTGACTTGTCTTAGTTAATTACAGCTCACCCGTCATGTGAAGTCTGCACACGAGAAATCAGAGGTCAGCAACCAGCAGCTGATACAACCTCTGCCTTCATCTCCACCGCCTTTTTCCTGTTTCCGCAGGGACCCTCACCCTCCGCACTCCGCTCCCTCCCCTTCCCGCAGCACTGTGTTTACATCACAACCAAGGCCCTTTCCCAGGTGGCATCCATCTTCCTCCCCCCCTTCCTCCTCCTTAACCCCTTTTTTCTCTCCATTCTCCTCTCCACCCCTACCCCAGACTTCCCTTCACCCTTTGGGGCCCCACCCCTCCCAAGTCCCTTTAGACCTCCTCCTGCTCAGGTGCTATCCCCACTCCTGGTCCATCCCTCTCTCTGGGTCTTCAGGAAAGCTTCATTTGGGCAGGAGAGGGATGGGGGCTAACCCATATGCTCCTCAGCTCTTCCTTTTCTTTTTTACCCCCAACGTAAAGATTTGCCTGCCCTCTTCACGTGGCTTCTTTGCGCCAACCACGGCTTACAGACACCGCCTTCCAGGAGCCTGTCCCACCCCAGGGGCGACACACAGACAAGCACAGAGAGAGGCCGCTCTGTTTTCTATCACATCACCTCCCAGGGAGCCACTCAGCCAGGGGTCAAGGGTCAGGTCAGGAGGTCACTAGGGCTAATTCAATCTTCTTTTGTACTAACTCCAACTTCCGACTACATAAGGCCACCCACTCCTCCCAGTTTTCCTGGACTTTCCCTGTTTTAGTACTGAAGTCTCATGTCCCAGGAACTCCCACCATCCCAAGCAAATCTGGAGATCTGGTCACTCTGTGGGTCCCAGACTCTCAGCCCAAAATGCAGCACAGAGCACAGATGACTTAGAAAAGCCAGTATCCAAACATGTAGCCCCTCAGGTCAGTCATTTAGCTGTGCTCCTATGGCACAGTAAGGCCCTACACAGGCCTGCGGACCCTGGCACCGCCAGCCCTGGACCAGACGCTCAGACCAGGGTGCTGCAGAGGCGTGAGTTCTGAAAAGGGATGGCTTTTCCGGGGGTGGGGGAGGCTTCTCCCAGCACTATTCCAGGCTACCCAGGTGGCCCAGGGAGCCCCCTGGGGTGGAGATTAGGGCAGAAAAAGTTTGTAAACACCCATTGTGTCATGTTGAGCTAAAAAAGGGTGCTGCTCATAGAACCCATGGGCCACACAGCAGAATGTGGGCTTTAAAAACATGCTTATCTATTCCTTCCACAAACATTTATTGACCTCTGGGCCAAACACTGTGCTGGAAGTCAGGGCTGCAGTGTTGAATGAAGCATGGTCTTCTGGTCTGTTGGGAAACAGATAAGAATCAGAGGACCTGCACTGCGCCGTGGTCTGTGCTGGTACAGGAGCAAGCGGAGGGTGTGTGGAAGGCACACAGGAAGGCCTCACACAGAAGCCGTTCTGTGCAGAGCCCCAGCGGTCAGGCCTAGGGAGCAGCATGCACCCCGGGAGAGGGCCCTGGGGGACCACTGCGCATTCACAGAGCTCCCATGGGTCAGAGGGGTGGAGGTGGGGGGCGGGGCGGGGGGAGGTATGGTGCCAGACAACAGGAGACATAGATGAACAGGGAATCCTGGGGAGAGCTTGCAACAAAGCAAATAACAGGCCTATCAATATCCGAAGGGAATATGATGGAAACTGAGACTAAGGCAGCAGTAGCAGAGTTGTAGGGAAACGCTGGTTTTGAGGAATATCAGCCATAAGACAGAACTGAGTGCTTGCCCAGGTGTGGGGGTGAGGGGAGAGGAAGGGGTCGAGGCACCATGGCCTGGACACATTCCCTTTGTTTCCCAATCACAGCTGACATGCAATATTATATTAGCTGCAGGTATACAACATTGTGATCAGACACTTATATAACCTGTGAAGTGATCACCCCTATAAGCCTGATACCCAGCTGCTGATCAGATTTCTGGGGGTCAGATTTCTGGGTCGGCTGCACTCGCTAAGCCTCAGAGCCAGGAGCAGGGACGTGCTGGGGGAGGGCAGGGCAGGGCAGGGAAACTGGTGTGTTCTGTTCTGGACATGTCGAGTGTGGCCCATCCAAGGGCAGATGGCCAGGAGGCAGGTAGCTGTCCAGGTCAGGAGCTCAGGAGAGAGGTTTGAGCTGCAGACACAGATCTAAAAATTGTCACCATGTGGATGCAGCTGAAACTAAGGGGAAGGACAGGCCACCCAGGAGCGGAGAACAGGCTCAGGATGGAACTCAGAAGAAAACCAACATTTCCGGGTAAAAGAGGTAAAAGGGACGGAGAGGCCGAGGGAAGATGGTCTCGGAAAGGACGGAGTTGAAAAAAATATGGAGCCACCAAGAGGTCAAGTTTGAAAACAGCTCCGGACAGCAGTTCTAGTGGGTTGGTAGGGACAGCAGTCAGGCCTTTGTGGGCTGAGGACAAGGGAGGAATGAGCTGGTGGCAGCAGTGAGTCTAGCTGCTGTCTCAGGAAGTGTGGCTGCGAACAGGACGGAAGAGGGCTGTTCCTGGGGGGATGGAGTTTAGGAGTTGGTGTGTTGCTTTCGAGTTGGCAGGCTTGTGCATGTTTGAGTACTCATGGGAGAGAATAAGAGATGCCAAGACCTTGACACAGAAGGAAGAGAGTGTGGTTCTTGGAGCAAGACGTCCAGGAAAGTCGGAGCTGACGGAGTCATAGCACAGCTGGCAGGACAGCCGGTGCTGCGAGGACATGCAGCTGTGAGGGGCTCGGGGGAAGGAACACTTCCACTGCCTTGAGGAGCTGAGAGAGTCTTCTGCAGCACTTCCAGTTATCAGTGTGGGGATGAAGTCACCTGCAGGCAGACGAGTGCACAGGTGAGCATGGCCTGACAGAGTGGCGAAGGTAATGGATTTGCCTTGAGAAACACAAGGGCGGCGGTAAGAGCCCAGGCTTGCTGGGATATCATGGTTCTCTGGTATGCCCAGCAGACTCTGAGCTCAAAAGGAGTTTACTATCTAGGTGAGAAAAGCAACGAAGAGTCTTCTGAGCAGCAGAAACCAGGAGCAATGGATGTGGGAGAGGGCGAGTGCAGATGGGAGGAGGCGGCGTGACAACAGCATGGAGAAGGGAAGGGGCTTGGTGGGCCCCTGAGAGTGAGCTAGGGTGCCGGCAAGAAGGTCACGTTGGTATCAGATGCCACCCTGAGTGTCAGCGACCCTGTGTCCTGGACCCGTTGGGAAGCATGCCTAGTTGACGTAGCTTGCAATGGTGGCGGATGAGGTGAAAAGAAGGGCTGGGGTTGGGTTGTGCAGGGCCTGGAATGCAAGCTGGGCTTGTAACTTCCTGAGACGGCAGTCTGTGTCGATAGGGGCAGAGCCTGCTCGCTGCTCTGTCCGTGGGCCCTGACAGTGACCACAGGCAGTAAATGCTCGCCAAACACTCGGGAACGGGGAACAGAGTCACGTGTGCTCCAGCAGCTCACCCTACAGTGACAGGTCTCTCTACCTGTCCAAGCAACTACTGACACATGTCCTGGGAGGTGACACGCCACTGTGCCTGCCCTGCCAGGGACATCGTTCCTGCTTTTGCCTTGCTTCCACCATGACGCACTGTTTGGGCAGTGGATGAGCTCTGGCCAGTGAGCCAGAAGTCCTGGGTTCTAGAACCAGCTCTTCTAGCTGTGACCCTGGAGCTCTGTCACCATACCTGTCCAGGGTTGTGGGGAGGACAGAGGACATAAGGACCCAGTGTGAAAGTGCGTGAAGTACAAGGTGCCACAGCACCTTATGTATCCCCGTAGGCAGAGCCCCTGGTAAGTGGTCCGTTTAGCTGGAGCTCCCTAGTTCCTAGTTGCTTCCCATTCCTTGTCCCTTGTAGTCAACTGAATGCTAGGTGGCTGAGGGAAGGGGGCAGGGGACCAAGAAACGCCACACTTCCTTCCTCCATACCCTCACCTCACTCCTGGCCTGGACCTCAGGGGAAGAAACATGGCTGATAGGTAGGGTGACCACAAGTCCCCGTTCATGTCAACTGTCCTGGTGTAGTTAATACCAGTGCTCCCCATTCACTCTTAAAAGTGTCCAAATTATGTGGTCCCCTGACTGACAGTCTGTGCTGTGTTTGGAGAGTCTGTGTTCCTGGGAATGCTGATGTTTACAAACCAGTGGCTTTGCTTAGGCACAGAGAGAACCAAGAGTAGCTGGCAGCTTAGCCACATCTCATCTTATGCTGCATGTATGTCTCCTTGGCCATGGTCACCCCCATCATTTTGTTATTCTGTCCACAGGACGTGGGGACAGAGCCCCATAGCCAGCCCAGTGGCAGCAGGGAGGGATCAAAGGGGGTTCTCGCACCCTCGGCTCTCTGCCACCTGGCTGTGACGTCACGGGTTACAACGAGCAGGCAGCCAGGTGTCCTGGAAGGAGTCGGTGTGCGGGGGGATTCGGACCAGACTCCCTTGCCTGGCTTTTGCATTTGAGAGGACAGCTCCACAGCTTATATGCCCGATCCCAACTTAACTATCTAGAGTTGCCTGACACTCCAGAAGTGCCCTCCACCCTTAGTCCATATTGTCATTTTCAGGAGCCCTGAGTGGCTATCTTGGAAGATGGGAGGGAGGGAGGGAGGGAGGGAGGGAGGGAGGAAATCTTGTCTTCCTGAGAGAGGGTAAGGTTTTCCCCAGGGCCTTGGGTGGATGGGAAAGTTGAAGGGATGGGGGTGGGGGACATGCAAGGTTAGGAATTATTCAAGTGAATTCTATTTAAAGTGTTCATCAAACTCAAAGTCACAAAGACTTGCCCAACGTTTCCTCAATATATGACAAGGTCTACCCCTGAAGGACCTTATAATAATTCGAATGAGGCTATGATCAATACAATAACATACAAGGAAAATACCAAAAACAGTGATTTTTCAAGCTTTATCCTGCGTCAGAATCCTCTGGAGGGCCATGAAAACCCAGACTGTTGGGCCCCAGGAGTCTGGGTCGGGTGAGCCTGAGCATGTACGCGTCTAACAAGGCCCCTGGGGATGCTGTTGCAGCCGGCCGTGGAGTCATACTTTGAGAACTGTTGCCTGCAAGGATCTAGAGGCCAACGTGCCTCGAATTCACATGGGAAGCTCCATAGAGGAAGCAGCATTTGAGGTGGGTCTGGGCAGCTGACTAGGGTTCAGGGTACCAAATGGGAATAGCTAACAGCTACTGAGTACTTGTGATGTGCCTCACACTGAGTGCCCATGTCAACTTGCATTATTCATTTAATCCTCGTAGAAATCAGACGAAGTAGATACGGTTGTTGTGCACAGAGACACTGAGGGATTAGGGGACTCATTTTGCCATACCAACTCCAAACAGCGTTGAGGGGACACAGCACAGGAGGTGTTGCTGAGGGCCCTTTAAGACCCCCCAGCTAGAGGTCCCTGCTCCTTCCCAGGTCTCGCTTCTGCCCCAGATCTCCAGGCGCTGTCATGTGCCCAGCCCGGACTTCAGGGAATGGGTGGGTATCTGTGGCCTTGGATTTGATTTCCCAAAAGGGCATGGGGCTGGCATCGATTCCTTCAGACACAGTAGAGAAAGGAGAGGTGTTTGTATACCTTTCCCTGAGAAGTGGCCAAGGTCAGGGAGGTCATTCCTGGCAGAGGGCAGACCGCATGGAGAAGCGTCGAGGGGCAATTTGGTGAACCAGGAGCCACTGAGCGTCTCTGGAGCGTGAAGCACAGGGAGGGGTGGGAGCAAAGCTGGTGGGACCTTCAAGTCCCAGCATTTCCACGAGGCTCTCCAGAGCCTCTTCATGCAACTCTGGTTACGTCAGAGGGTAACCCCTGACAGTTAAAGTATCACAGAGATCAAGGGAACGGTATTGAGGGACTGCAAGGGCAGCCATTGGCCAGCTCTGTGGGATCCCTGGGCTTTGCAATAATTATCTCACTGGCTGCTTTGCTAGACATGAGGCTTCTAGTTCCCCGACAGGACTGTGCCCTGGAGGAGGAAGCAGTGAGGGTGAGAAATCTGGGCAAAGGTGACACAGAAGTCAAAATTCCCTAGCCAGACACACACCAGAGAGGATTAACTCAGAACCTGCAGAGACTCGTCAGGAACAGTCATGGGTTCCCATGTTGTGCACACAGATTCCATCAGACAGGCCATGACTTTGAGCACAAAACACACTCAGGCACACACGGATGACTCTAGACACCGAAAGCCACACCCCCTACAGGACCCAGCTAAACTCTTGAAGTCATTCTAGGTCATTTCCAGAGTCAGAAGTCTGAGCTTCGCCCTCTGCCAGGGCTTCTCCAGCTCCAGTCCCTCCCCCAGTACTGTCAGCTGGTGGTCACTGGTACTGATCCACACCCACAGGAATCCCCAATTTAGAATGTGGAAGAAGGAGACTTGGTTCATTGGAAATAGCTCAATTGTGACACAGCAAAGCTGTGAAAGCAGCACAGCTTTTAGGTGGACTTTGGGCCAGTGGCCCTAGGGCAAGGCCCCTAGACAGCTCTGCTGTGCTCTACTCCACTCCACTTTTCTCTGCTCCTGTCTAGAGAAACATCTTGGGTGGGGAAGTGCAGCCTGCACTCTGGGAAGGAAAGGGAACAGGCCCTCAGGAACCACAAGGGAGCTGGCTTACAGAAACAGAAGTCCCCACCCCTGGTTTCTGATTGGTCCATCCTCATGCAAATGAGGACCCCCTAAATCCTCACAGTTTGATTTGTCCAAAAGGCACTGTCCTGATTGGTCAGAATGGAGCTACTCTGTTTGGTCAGTGAAGATGCAGATGGGGGAAATACAGCTAAGCAGCTCCAATTGGATGGAGGAAAGCTCCAATCCCATTGGTTGAAACACAATTCCAGGAACTTCATTATAAGGGTTGGCTCAGATGGCAGAAACACAGTGTAGGCGGGCAGTTCAGTGCTGAGGCAGGTAGTTCTGTGCAGACTTCTCCCCAAAGTGCAGTTTGCAAGTAGAAGTGGCTGCTAGGCTCTGTGGTGGGGGGTTGTTTGGTTTTGGTTTTTATTTAAGCCTAGTCAGCCACTGGGAACCCTTCTTAGTAGGTATCTTCTTCCTCGGGATCCACAGTTCCAAAAACCACCAGGAGACTACCGAAATACACACACTCAGACATACTGAACATACTCAGGGGATACAAAATCCAGCCAGTGGTGGGAATGAGGGACAGGCGAGGAGCAAAGAGGGGCTCTTTAGGACAAGCACTCTCCCGGACTTCACCTACCCGTCATCCTTCCACATCTGCCCACTGTCTGGACTAGTCAGCGCCTTCTATTGTGAGACCTCCCTGTTCTGTGCAAGAAGCAGAACTCTCCCAGGGATAGAGGGCTTTCTACTCCACCTGCTTCTTTCCACTGTCTTGTTGCCTCTGTCGCTCACACTCTCACACCAACCAAACTTATGAGCTCCAAGTCCCACTGGAGAAAAATACCACTTACCGCCTGGCCGCAGCCCTGTGAAGGCTGGTGATAACAATGGAGTCACAGCTGCTGGGATGTGTTGTGGGGACTCAGTAGCATCTTTAGTCTAGCTACTTCAGTCTGACTAACTTTAAAGCTGTACCTCCCAGCTTAGAGCAACATTGTCACTGCAGCCCTTCTTTATCTCTTGTCAAAGGAAAACAGCAGTGGGGAGAAGGCTGTCTAGGGAGCCAGGAGACCAGGCTTCTGCCCCAGCTCTGTTCCCGCCTGGTGTGGGCCTTGGACAGTCTGCTCTTTGGGCCTCAGCAGCCTCTAATCACCAACCACTGAAGCAACTCCACGTCCGGCCTTAAAAGCCTTTCTCCTTTCTCTGTCCCACCTGTGATCTGCTGTCACCTTGTTTCTCATCCCATTGATTGTCCGGGGCTCCTGCCCTCTTAGGATGGGCCTCATGCACAGCTGGGGTGATTAGGTGGGTGTCACTGTGATGCCATCAGAGGGGCCTGAGGCCCCTTTTACTGTTTGGGGGGCACACTGTTAGTGAGAGGCTCTCTGTTCCTGGGCAAATGGAACAGGAGGGAACACACCCATTGTGTTTTCTTCTGACTGGGGAACTCGTTCCACCCACTGAAGAGGACAGTAATGTGAAGATGGTGACAGGTGAAGGAATGTCAGAATTTTGGACAGATGAAGCCACAAAATCATTCCACAGAGTCAGAGAGACCCTGAAGGAAATTGAGACACCTCCCACCCATGTGAGATGATGGATTGTGTGATTTTCCAAAGGCTAACTAGGTACCAACTTTGGTACTTGAACCAGGGAGAACACGTCGCTGTATGCCGCTCCCCTCCCCCTTCCCTAAGCCCGTGGCCCACATTGCGTCTCTACTGACCCTGAACCTGACTCAGAATACTATAAGTAGTCATGAAGATGGTAAGCAGGTAAAAACCTATTGGTTCTGGCTGTCAGTTACTCAGACACAGACCTGGTGTCTTCACATCCGCCCTCCCGGGATGTACCACTCAATTCGTACTCTAGGGTGGTGAGGGTTTGACAAGCAGGGGGCCATCTGTCCCCTGCTTTCTGGCCTCCAAAGCCCTAACTGCTCCTGGCTCCTCACTCTGACCAGCTGAGATGGGAAGGAGTCCAGCCAGACCCTCAGCCCTGCTCTGGACATTGTACATGCATGCACAGATGCGCACGCGTGCACACACACACACACACACACACACTTTGAAGACCATTCTTTAGAAGCTAAAGCAGGAGAAGTGGGCCCTCATGCCCTGTGGCACCCTAGTCATGGGCACAGATGAGGCTCATCTGCTGTCTCACATGGGAGCAGCTGCTGCACTAACAACTGCAGGGGTGAAATTTCCATGAGCTTTGCATGTAACTGTGGCTTAAATTTGGAAAAGAGAAGGGCAGGTCTGGATTGGTGGGTAATCATGTTCCTAAGGAGAAGCGTCAATCAGCCCTGTTAAGACACAAACTGCCCACTGGGGACAAGGAAGTCTCAGCCGCCGCTGGCCGCTGAGAAGCACACACAAAAGGCTGCCAGGAAGAATGGCTTTTGACTCCTCCCAGCAGTGGGAAGCAGAATTGCTTCCGATTGTTCTCACCCGATAGGATGACTCAGCCTGCCAGTGATTTCCCTTTCACTTTCTGCCTTTCTAAGGAACCCAAGTGCACTTAATTGAGAGCTGCGTGGGCCCCTGCTCCCAGCCCACCTGCAACCTGCTCCCCCCAACCCCCCTCAGCCTCTCCAAGCTGCCCACACTCCCCTACCTCCTTCCTCCTCCATCCTCACTTCTTTTTCATTCATCCATTCACTCAGAAAATGCGTATTGAGCTTTGCACTTGGAGCCCTCCAGGCATCAGCAAAGCAAACTTTGGGAGGGTTGCAGACTGGGCTGAGATGATTAACCAGCTCCCAGGCTCACCCCCACCCCAGCCCTGGCCCCAGATCCCATCCTCATCTGGAGTAGCAAATGGCAGAGAGGTCAAGGATGGTAATAAAAGCACTGGAATTCCAGATAAGGAAAGCTGAGTCAGGCAGTGTACTGGGGCAGGGGGCAGAGGGTCAGGAGGAGAGTCATCTCCAAAGGGGAGTCCAGTAACCCTGGGCACCATGCCCCACTGAGCCCCATCCAGGGCCCCCCACCCGAGCCCAAGCAGGCAGATGCCACTGGACTGGTCTCACACTCTGCTGGCCCCACCTCTGCCCTCCTGCAGGCAGAGAGGCAGGTCTGCTCCAGCCCTGCTCTGCACAGGGAGATGTAAGGATGAAGAGGGTGGGAGGGAGTGGTAATCCTTTCTTAAAGACCTGTCCCTTTAATTTCAAGATATGGGATCTAGTTCTAGTGTCTTTCCGCACTGCTTATAATTTCACAAGCACTTTGGTGTGAATGTATCCAATGTATACCGTTATTACTGTGGTCAAGCATTTTCATTTATATATACTTCATCTAATCATCTGACCACCTCCTGTCTGAGGTCAGCATCAGGTGTGCTTATCTGATATGTAAGGAAGTAGAGAGGCAGGAAGGTTAAACTTTATGGCAAGTGAGAAACAGACCCACCAATCTGTGAACCTTTGTCAAAGGCTTAATACCATCATGCAAGTGGCACATGCATCATGTAGGGGCCCATGAATGGGGCCTGATGGCTCCCTCCCGTGGACCCATAGCTCTCTGGGCACAGGTCCTGCCCTCAGGTGGCCTGCCTGGGGGGCCAACAAGTCACCAGGGCAGGGCCAGGAACTGAACCTCTTGCTGCATGTCCCAAAGCTGGAGCAGGGAGAACCACAAGCAGAGCTGAGCTCCCCTGACCTCTGCTGAGCGTCATTCCACCACAGGACTATCCCCAGACAACAGCAGGTCTGAGCACTTTGGGGCGATCAGCACCATGTGGACGGAGAAGCAGGAGGAAGATTATTGGGGCAGTGGCAGAAATAGGGTGACCTGGGCAGCACCTCCTGCCAGGGCGTCTAGTGGGGGGCGGAGGCAGCGTCCCAGCAGGGCTGCACTAACAAAACACCACACATTTACTTCGCACAGCTGTGCAGGCTGGAAGCCCAGAATCAAGGCCCTGGCAGGTTCTGTCCCTGGTGAGACCCCCTCCCTGGTTTGTAGGTAGCACCGTTTAGCTGTGTCCCCACATGGCGGAGGAGAGGCAGAGGGAGAGAGAGGAGGAGAGAGACTGAGTGCCAGGGGCTCTCTGGTCTCCTAAGGGCACTAATCCCACCACGAGGACCCCACCCATGTGCATCTCACCTTCATCCCTCCTAGGCCCCACCTCCTGATGCCACCCATTGAGTGTGGGGCTTCAACGCGAATTGTAGAGGAGCAGAGACATTCAGTCCGTAATTGGCAGACAATAGAGTGAGAACCTTTACCTTACTCTGTCTGAAAGGAAACATTAAAAACCACTCATGTGCTGGAGGCAGAGGGAGCTAGCTGGAGTCCTCAGTCCAAGTGGTGCTGCTTTTTAAAACGCTTTGTATTTGGGGGGCACCTGTCCAGTCTCTCCGCCATCCCCTTGAAAACAGAGATGCCGCCCTTTTTAGCTTTGTATTTTTGGGTTTTTGTTTGATTTTGGGTTTTTTTGTTTTGTTTTTTGGGTTTTTTGTCTTGACCAAAACCTTTGGTCAGGACTGGGATGCAAAGGACATAAATGAAGGTAAATTTCCTTCTCCTCAGGTGGCCACTGAGTCAAATAAAGTCTAAGCTCTGGAAGTCTGGGTTGGAACCAGATTCTGCTGACCTCACTTCCGATCGGCACGTATGGGGCCCACTGTAATCACATCTCCCTGGGCCCCAGCTGCCCTCTGCAAACTCAGCCAGGGTCCCAGGGAACTGGTTTTATTAAAACACGCACTGAGAGCCTCCTGTGTCCCTAGCACTGCACTCAGCTCCATGTGGGACACAGTGAAGCTCTGGTCTCATTGCCGCCTTCGAGGAGGTTGAAAGATGGGGAAGGGATAGCCCTTCACCCCAAATGCAAGAGCTATACCCAAACCTAGCACCCCGAGTGCCAAGGCAGCTGAGCACCACAGCAACTGCATTCGGTGGAGGGACTCGGAGGTGGGGAGACCCAAGCCAGGCCAGGAAGAGGCAGGATTCTTCCTCTGAAACGAAGCCGAGGGCTCACTGCTAGGTTCAAGTTCTTTGAGAGAGGCCTGCCCCTCTTCTTCTAGGCACCCTACTCGGCATTTGGCACATGGTCTAAATGTGAATGAATAATGGTGAGTGTGTGTTCTCTGGGTTCCACAGATAGACCTGAACCAAGAAAACAAAGGCATGGCTCCCCAAGCTAAGGTTGGAAGTTGTCCTGGACTGGGAGGCCCCCGGAGGGAGGGAGACAGCTGCAGGCAGAGCTCTGGTCCCAGCCCAGCAGCCACGAACAGAGTTGGAGGCAATTCAACTCCCCCATCCCCCTCCACCGGGGCCCAGGCAGAGCCTGGTGCAGCTTCTTCCTCAGCCTTCTCAGGCACCGACCCCCAGGGGGGTCATCTCTTACAGAGCTGTGCGCTCCCAGGATGGGACCCCATCTGTGTCAGGCAGCCTCACATGCACACTCCCCACATACCTCCTTGCACAATCAGCAGGTAGCTGCTCGCCCCGGTCTGGAAAAGGGAAGTCAGTTAGCCCCATCCTGTTGGCAGACTGGAAAGGATACTGGTTTCAAGTCCAGAACTTCTGATGTGACTGGGCAAGCCCCTTCCCCGCCTGGGGCCTCTGGGCAGCCCCCGCACAGAGGAAGAGCTGGAGTAAAGGGTCTCCAAGGCCCTGAACGGCTTCAGCGTTATGGAATTTGGACCATGGAAAGTGCTGCCTCAGTGTCCAGGCTGCCTCAGAGCAGGAAGGTCCTTTGTCACCTGCAGCAGGACAGTGTCTCTGGCCAAGACTCCTTCACCCCACTCTGTCACCAGGGTCCTCCCTCCCACCTCCTCTTCTTCAGAACAATGACTCCTTCGCCCCACCCTGGAGTAACACAGGGGAGTGGGATTTGGGGCTCTGGTCCCACTCCTGCTGCCCTCCTTCGATGTGCTGGCCAACATGGGTCTCAGATGCCACCTCTTCTTGAGTTTCAATGGAAGGGGGAGGGGCTTTACAATAAGGTATCTTCCAAGACTCAAAGAAAATAAATCTTACAAAAATTCCCGCACGTGTGGGGAAGTAATCATATACAAAAACGTTTTAGCAACAAAATGGAAACACCTGAGCAGAGAACGGTCCACAAAGTGTGGCAGAACGACCGTGCAACAGGCAAAGGAGCGAACATGAGTAGGTCCCCACGTGCAAAATGCTAAATAAGACCATCAGGTGTGCAGAATGATACATACAACGTGACACCATTTATAAAAAATGAAAGGCAAAACAACACATAGAGTATTCTCGTATGTTAAAATATGTTTAATATCAAAGACGTACCCAGAAAATTCGTGATAGGGAGGGACACTGCCTCCCCACCCCCGGCCAGGGAGAGAGCCATGGGGAGAGGGAAAGAATGGGGAGGGGATTTCAACTTAAATATTTTATTTCTGAAACAGATAATACGTTTCAACAGTTGACAGTTCTGCATGAGCTACTCACGTTATTTGTATACGATTTTGGCATTTTACTAATCAATTAAAATTAAATAAAAGAAGAAAACTTTAATAGTGTCATGTCAGGGACGAGGGTGAGCACTGGTAAGGTGCCTACCCAAAGCCCACCCATCGAAGTCCTGGTGGCCGCCCCTCTGACCTCCTGCCCCCTCCTTTCATTTTATGACCCCTTCGAAGTGGGTCTGCAGCCTGCCCCAGTCCTGGGAAGGGGCTGCGGGGCCCTGGAGGCTGAGTTTGGGAGGAACGAGCTGCATTGAGGTGATACCATTTCCTTAGTTTTACTCCCTCTGCTTGCCCCCATTTCCCCAGTCCCTGAGGGGAAGCTGGGAGTCGTTAGTTAAGACAATAATCTAAAACCAAGTTATTCGTTCCTCCTCAGAGCCCCAAGCTCACGCCTGATCCCCCACAACAGGATATATTAAGCTTTTTAACCTGGGTCAATCAAGGGGCGTTCCGGATCAAGTAATCCTAAGAAGTTGCAGCCAAATCTTAGAGGGGAGACACTTTTGTGAGAAGGGGTCAATAGCTCTCACTCACTTCTCAGGAGGTCTCAAAGAACTGAACTGAACCTAGCCCCTCATGTTGCGTTGGAAATGGCCCAGGGGAGGCCAAGGCTCCGCAGCAAAGGGAGGGTTACACCTGGCACCCCACCGTCTCTCCAGGGTAATGGAGTGTTGTGGGGAAGCTGCAGTCCTCAGACCACCGAGGCAGTTCTGGTGGCCGGCCAGGTTGATCTGGGAATGCAGGGAATAAGCCATCCATCGTATAATTGAATATCCCAGCAAATTTGCCTGGAGAATAATGAGAAATAATAATGATAACCAGCACTGGTGATTTTTTCCAAATACTTGCTAAGCTATCACTTCTTTCATGTTCATACTGTGAACTCTGAAAAAAAAAATGACACCAACTAAGAAGGACTCCTGGTGGCCAGTTGGACTCAAATTTTTAAAAACAGCATGTAGCACCCATTTCTGCACAGGGGCCACTCAGCAAACTGCACTTCAGGAGAAGCCTCTGCATTACATCACCTACCTCTGAGCAACTAACCTGCCCACCTGCACTGTGTCTGCCTGCTGAGCCAGCCCTTATAAAGGAGTTCCTAGAATCCAATTTCAGCCAATAGGACTGAGGTTTTCCCATCCAATCAGAGCTGCACAGCTCTGACCAATCAGAGCAGCTCTGTGCTGACCAATGAGGGACCAGGAATGAGGCTTCTTTCTACATAAGCCATCTCCCCTGTGACTCCAGGGCCCATTTCCAAAGTTGAAGGGTGAGGTTTTCTGACACCTGCTGAAACACTGAAGCACGTGTAGCGGTTCCAGTGGCACAGAGCTGCATAGCCAAGGAGGGCCCTGGCCCCAGGGCACGCCACATAGTTCCCTCGAGCTGTTCCACAGCGGCTGTGTTTTACACGGCAGTGCTGTATCACTGTTAAGCTGCTCGCTGCTGCGTGCAGTGAAGTTCCCTTCACACACCCCGAGTTGTGGATTCCTGTTGGTGTTCAGTTGGTGCCAGTGACCATCAGTTGATAATACAGAAGTCCTGTGGCGGGGCAGGCATGGCTGCCTCCACTTCACAAGTGAGGAAACTGGGGCACGGAGTACTCAAGTCACTTGCTCGAAGTCACACTCAGTCAATGGCACAACTGAGGTCGTAAAACTTTGTTCCCTGAAAACCAGCCTTCTCAACTTTTTCACTGCTGACAGTTTCAGTCAGATAATTCTTTGTCATAGGGACTGTCCTTGTCACAGGGGCCACAGTCACCCCCGTCATGCCTACTAGATCCCAGTCTTGACAGTCAGTGTCTTGTCTCCAAATCTGCCAAGTCACCCGATTGAGAACCACTGCTCTGAAACCCCCCGCTCCACCTCAGGCCTCGCCGCTGCCGTTCTCCCCAGGGGACCATTCTATCAAAGACAGTGGTCAGGCCACCTCTCCCAGAATGCCATCTTCTCAGAGACCTTCCCTGGGCGCTGCCAGTGCTGTGGTAAATACACACTCACACACACGCACGCTGTTCCTATCTCTTTGGCTTTTGTTTCTTATTCTATGCACTTACTGCTCTTCTCCCTCCCTTCCTCCCTCCCCTGCACTGTGCATACTTGGTCCTCGGCAGATGCTGAATAAATACTTACTGAATAAAGGATGTAATGAACCCCCTCCCACAGCCCCATCATCTAGGCTCAGCCTGCAGATGTCATTGCACAGCAGCCACTGGGACACACCCTGCTGGGTGGGCCTGGGAGTGGGTGGCACAGCTCACCCTGGGTGCTAGAGGAGGCTGCACAAGGGAGCTGGCATGGCCTCCCTGAGCTCAGTGGGTCCCTGTGGGTGTGCCTTGGACAAAGCCGCCTCCTCGGTGAGAGGGAGCCAGGCAGAGCAGAGATGCCTGCGGTGTGGCTGTGGTTGACCCTCCCACCAGGACAGCTCCCTGGGAGGGTGTGGGGAGAAGGAGAGATGGGGAGGGGGAAGGAGGGAGAGAACACTGGGAGCAGGAAGGGAAATATGGGAGACTGAGGAGTGAGGTGGCTGGAAGCTGAGCATCCTGATCTTGTGGTGACCTTGCCAGGCCTGGGGAAGAATGGGGGACAGATACGGACCCTCACTCTCCCTGGTCAGATGTTCGGACTGATGTGGGCAGGGCCAGAGGTGCTCTTCCCTGCGGTTTGGGTTGGGAGGGTGTGTAGCGCTATTTCTCACCTTCCTGAGTCTAGACAGGCCACTCTTCACCTCTGTGCCTCCACCTCCACATTCCAGAAAGGGACCATCAGAGGCACGTGTCCCGCTGGCGTCAACCCTCATTTCCTTGGGAAGGAGAGTGCAGAGTGGAGTGGGGCAAGGTGGCTGTGGTGGGGCAGAAGCAGCTCAAAGCTGAGGGTGCCCCAGGATCCGGGTCATTGCCTGCCCTGGCACAGCAGCCACAGTCCTTTGCAGGGGGTGGGGTGCGAGGGGCTGGCACTGGGTCTGGGGGAGTTCCCCTGAGTTCTCTGGGGCCAGAGTCTGAGAAGTACAGCTAGGGGCAGGAGATTCCTTTTCCACTAGCTGTTCTCTTTTCCTCTCTTCTCTTAGGACCTGAAGTCTAATTGTTGATGGATTCCTTCTTTGAAATCAGCAGGAGATCATGCAGAGCAAGGTTACCCCAACATACTCAGTGTGAGGTTCCATGGTTCCTTCCCCTTTTTCCTCCCCAGTCCTCCCCTCTTCCTTTCCCTTGCTTAAATCTCCGAGATCTGTGTGATGGCTTATTTCCACCCTGAGTACATACTTCAGGCCAAAGGGATTTGTTTCCCAGGAATAAAATGTGCCCCTTCCCCCGTCCTTCCTGAGCACAGAGACGCAATCCTGCAGGGCTGGGTGGGTGGGAAAACTGGGGCTGGGAACTAGGCTGGACCACAGCCACGTCTTCTGTGATGTTCTCTCCAAGTTGAAAACAGAACAAGTCCAGACACTGAGAGGTAATTAGTTTAGCTCCAAGTGGTTCTGGGGATAATCTCAAACTTCAAAGCTCCTCTGTGTCAAGACCCGGGGAGTGGAGGGAGGGTGGGGGTGAGGGGCTAAGAATGCACTCAGAGGACCAGAGGACCCCCGCCTCTCACTTGCTCCCCTCGCATCCTTGGTCTTTTCCCCTCTGTCCCCTGGGGCCTAGAACCATGCTTTCGCTTCACAAGTCACCCAGCTGCCACTTGGTTAGCAAAGGGACTCACCTGCACTTAAAACCTTGTTGTTGTCCACCCAGAAGGGAAACAAAGTCATGGCCAGAGGCGAGGACCTTGACTGCTCCTCCAGGCTCTCTCCCTCCCCACCTAGGAGACTCCCTTTGCCACCCAGGACTGACCCCTCAAGTCTCTGAGCCTCCCCTATAGTCCTCAGTGGTATGCTGACGTGTGGGTTCATGGAACCCAGGTCTCGTTCCACCACAGGCACCGGTCAGTGGAACACAAGGGACAGCTCACCTAACTGCTCTGAGTCTCTGCTTCATTCTCCTCATTTTTGTTCTAGGAGCTATAGATGCAAAGTCTTCGCTCTCATGGACCTTGCATTTCAGTGGAGACATTCACAACGCAAATGTAAACAAGATTATTACAGGTTAAAGCAAGTGTTATGAAAGAAATAAACAGGTTGGGATGATGGAGAGTAGTGGGGGAGCGGCACTTCTCCCAGAGTGACCAGAGAAAGCTGCCTTGCAGAGGCGACATCTGAGAGAGAGCGTTCTGGGTGAAGAGCTGAGGGAAGAGGCTTGTCAGCGGAGGCAGCAGCAGGTGCGAGAGCCCCTTGGTGGGAAAAGGCTCGATGTGTTCAACCAGCAGGAAAGCCGAGTGGCTGTGACTGTAGTTACAGGCAAGGAAAGAGCAGGGCGAGATACGGTCGGAGCAGCAGGTAAAACTGGGTCCTGCTCGGGGCCTGCAGGACTTGGTAAGGAGTCTGCTTTGCTCTAAGAACAATGGGAAGCCTCGAAGGGTTTCCCTCAGGGGCATGATGGTTGTGCCGCTTCAGATCTGGAAGACAGCAGAGTGCGGGAAGACAAGTTTGGAGGCTGTCTGGCCGTGCAGGTGAGAGGAGACCGCGGTGGGGCAGGAAACCACAGGCGGACCCACGGAAAGTGGCTGCCTGATGCTAGCGACAACCCCGCTGTGGTCTGCGCATCTCGTGAGCAACACCCTCGCCATGTCCTGCTAATCACACGTCTGTAGAGTGCCTGTCACGTGCTGAGTGTTGCCCTTGACCTCTGTTAGTGTACTTCATCCTCAGACTGGCCCTCTGAAATAGCTATGTCTTTATCTGGTAAGCAAAGGAACCTCGGAGAAGTTGATTTTCCAATCCAGATCTGCCTTATCTCCCCAACGCTGGGCATGCAGTTGCCCACAAATGTACAACTGGATGGACAAAGAGCAAGTCATCAGTTGCCCAAGGGGTATAATGTGCAGAGTGCAGGAGAGGCTTCTGGCCAAAAATAGCTCTCCTGCGTATGGACCACAGAAGAATTCATTGCCTTAAAGGACCTGAAGTCCTCAGCTAAGCAAGAGATGGATGACCAGGGGGAAGAAAAACATATTTTTCATTGTCGCCTGTGAAGTGAGCAGAGGAACTCCCTGCTCCTGGGTAGCACTGTCAGGGAATGGGATGCAGGGAAGTTACATTTGGAAGAGCGAGAGCACATTCTGGAAAATGTGGGGGTGGGGGCGCATTGACGATAACACGGGAGTGATGAATGCTGGAGGGAACACTGGTAATAATAGAACATGGATGCCAGTGGAAGTACCACCATTTAGGGAATGCCCAGTACACGCCAGTGGCACCGCACGCTCCTCGCGACAGTCCTCAGGGCAGGTGTGGCGGTGCCACCTTCATCCTAAGAGACCATCAACCTAACAAAAGCTTTTCATAGGAGAACATACATTTCACTCACAAAACGCTGTTTGGTTGTGTTGTGCTTTTACTTATGAAATACAGAGCCTATTTATTCATAACACAACCACTTTATTCTTCAGGATACCAATGCGCAGCTGAATGCAAGCCTTCCCACGCAGAGCAGCGGGTCTCCTGCCGCCGTCCACTTGTCTGGGTGCACGCACAGCTCTCCATGACCTGCCGGGACTTTTTTGCCCTTTTAGGATCGACAAGCATCATTTAAAGCAGAATAAAGAGCGCAGGGTTCCTTCTGACTTCCTATTTTATTAAACTTGTAGTTTTGTCTTTCTTAATTGGATAGGCTATCTCTTGACTGGCCTCCCACACAACGCATGTCGGCCTCCCAGCCTTGCTTCGCTCACAGGTTTGCCCAGTCGACAAGCGCGCGGCACTGATGCCGCCACAGGGTCTTCCTCTTTCCCGTGAGGGGCCACGTCGTTGTTACTGTTTTCGACATTTATCAGAAGATAAATTCCAACTGCCTTTTTTAAAAACTTAAGTGTGTTCTAGCATTAGTTCACGAGACTGAAGGTTGGAGATGTTAGAGAGTTCGCCCCCCGTGGCACAGCTGGCAGGGGCACACCCGGGAATCCAGACCATGCATCACGTACTTCTCAAAGTTCAAGGGTGCGGTTATCTCCCTCCCCCTTCTCTCTTGGACCCTCCCCAACCAGGCTTTTGTGCCACCACTCCACCAAAACTGCTCTTGCCGAGGCCACTCCTGACCTCCCCACGGCCAAACCCACTGGCCCGTCTCAGCCACTATCTGACGTCAGCAGTGCCAACACCCATCCTAGGAGACGACGGCTTCTCCACCTCCGTCTGGGCTGCTGAGTCAGCCGCGGGTGCTCAGTTTCGCCCTCACACTCCTCACATTTCTGCTGCCGCACACCAGGCCTTGGACCTCTCTCTCTCTCTCTCTCTCTCTCTCTCTCTCTCTCTCTCTCTCTCTCGTCTTGCTGCCCTCGTGTCTCTGTGGCCTCCTCCAGTCTCACAGCAGGCTCCACTCCACAAACAACTTCCACACAGAAACCTGCAGCCCCGAGGTGCCCACCCACTCCACTGCCCACTCCTCGCCACTGTCACCCACTCCTCGTTCACCCACCCCTGCGTCATCCCCAGCGGGCTTCTTTTCTGGTCTCTGCATCCCAGTGAATGGTTCTGGCTACTTGGATAAAAGCAATGGACTCCTCTCTTTCTCTTGCCCCCTGCGTTCAATCCTCTGGCAAACCCTATCAACTGAACCTTAAAATTAAATCTAAAATTTATTCCAAAGCCACCACCCTGGCCCAGCCTTGGTAACCACTCACCTAACATAATCGGCCCACCCCACCCACCGAGGCCCACCCCGCAGCCAGGGCCTGCTAGCGCCCGGCTTCTCCTCTTGCCCTCCCTGCCAGTCACTGCTCTGCAGCGGGGCTGGTCTCCTCGCCGGTCTCCTTGCCGGCCTCATGTGTGCCAGGCAGTCTCCCCCCAAGGGACTCGGGATTTGCATGCAGGTTGCTTCTGAGCTGCTTCTTTCTCCCCGATATTCTCACATGGATTGCTCTCTTGTTTGGGGGGTGTCTCTTTAAAAGATACCCCAACAGAGAGGCCTCCCTTGTGCTCTCTGTATAAACAACCACTCCCAAATTCCATCCCACACACTCTGCTTTACTTCCCCAGAGCACTCCTGTCACTCAAGACGGTGTGCATTACTTGTTTATGGCCCACCCACGGCACACTCACCTCGAGCCCACGAGCACTGGGACAGTGAGTGTCTCAGTCACTACTGTCTTCCTGTCCTCCGGGCTCAGAACAGCGCCCTCCAGAAGAGGAGAGCCTAGAGTCAGGGCTGAGCAGTGGAGATGCATGCACTTCTCCGCTGCCCAGACCCTGCTGTAAGAATGACTTCTCTTCAAGTCACCACTGAGGACGGCAGTGACCAGCCCCGGCTGACTGCTGCCCTGTGTCTCCTTCCAGGTCTGCGCTGTCTCAGGCTCGGCGAGGCATTTGCTATGACCACAGTCTCCTCGAGGAGCCAGGACTGCCCCTCGCTGCCGCAGCCACACCGGGTTCCCGAGCTGCCCCGCCTGTGCCCGGCCCCCCGTCACCATGGGCAGCGTCAGCAGCCTCATCTCCGGCCACGGCTTCCACAGCAAGCACTGCCGGGCTTCGCAGTACAAGCTGCGCAAGTCCTCCCACCTCAAGAAACTCAACCGGTACTCGGACGGGCTGCTCAGATTCGGCTTCTCCCAGGACTCGGGCCGTGGCAAGTCCAGCTCCAAAATGGGGAAGAGTGAAGACTTCTTCTACATCAAAGTCAGCCAGAAGGCCCGGGGCTCCCACCACCCTGATTATACTGCTCTGTCCAGCGGGGACTTGGGGGGCCAAGCTGGGGTGGACTTCGGCCCGTCTACGCCACCCAAGCTCATACCCTTCTCCAGTCAGCTAGAAATGGTAAGTGGGGGGTCTCTGGAGAGGGCGGGTGGGTTGCAGTAGCAGGAGAGAGCAAAATGAGTGGGGAGCACAGGGCAGAGAGGGATGGCAGAGTGACCTGGATGTTTAGATCTCCGACAGGCCCGAGTGGCTTGGTAAGGGGTGGAAATGCTCCGCCGCACTGCAGAGATCAAAGGTTGGACGGAGGAGGAGAAGCACTGGTCAGCCTCCGGTGAGCCATTAAGCAGAGAGCAGGGGGAAATGAAAGGCCCTCTGAGCTCCCCCGGATGTAATGGGTTGTGGCGGCAGGACCGACAGCAGCGTTTTCAAGAGCACGGGGAGGAGAGGGGGCTCTGGGAGAGCAGATGGAGAGCCCGCTTGGAGAGCTGGCAGCTTCTCCCGAAGCAGACGCCTCACTTGCAGCTCAGTGGTGTGGCAGCTCCTCGCTCAAGCCCGGCCAGGAGACGTCTGGCTGGAAGATGGCTGTGAGTTTCTTGCCATCATCTTTAGCAGAAATGAGAGCACAAGAGTCCGGCATACTCAGAAATCCAGCCCTCCTGCCAGAGTAAGCTCTCAGGAGGCCCACCATTGGACACCAAAAATCATGTTCCTATTTCAGCCCCCTGCCCCACACTGGCTTTGACACCCTAGGATGTGGCCCTGTATGTTTCCAAAAAGCCTTAAGTTTTTCACACCGAAGGTATTATTTATAAATGGCAAAGTACTCTACCAATGAAAATGACAATTTTAAGGAAAGGGTTATACCAAGTGATTGCCCCAGCCCTTGGAGGAAGCCACAGTGTTGTTTCTGGAAGGGGCAGTGGAGGTGAGCAAAGGGTTGACTTCTATGGGGACACCATGTCACCCAGCCCAGGGCCCCTGCGGAGACAGAGCGGAGCTGTTCATCATCTCATGAGGCTGGGACAAGCTGGTGACAGGCGGCATTTCGTGGGTGATTGTTAAGAACATCCCCAGGCACAGAGGGGTTTCTCCTTGAAAGAGATTCAGCACAGCATCCGGCTGCTCCAGAGCACCAGGGGAGGTCGCCTGTGGCTATGACCAGGAAGGGTGCCATGTGGCTGGGTGGGGAGGGAGGCCCGAGGTCACACAGCTCTTTTCCTCCTCAGGCCTCAGAGAAGGGCGCGGTGAGGCCCACAGCCTTCAAGCCCGTGCTGCCGCGGTCGGGAGCTATCCTGCACACCTCCCCCGAGAACACCAGCCACCAACTGCACCCTGCCGCTCCGGACAAGCCCAAGGAGCAGGAGCTGAAGCCCGGCCAGTGCTCCGGCGCTCTGTCTGACTCCGGCCGCAACTCCATGTCCAGCCTGCCCACACACAGCACCAGCAGCAGCTACCAGCTGGACCCGCTGGTCACAGCTGTGGGGCCCGCCAGCCGTTTCGGGGGCTCAGCCCACAACATCACCCAAGGCCTCCTCCTCCAGGACAGCAATATGATGAGCCTGAAGGCGCTGTCCTTCTCCGATGGGGGCAGCAAGCTGGCCCACCCAAGCAAAGCGGACAGGGGCTCCTCGTGTGTGCGCTCGCCCATCTCCACGGACGAGTGCGCCATCCAGGAGCTCGAGCAGAAGCTGCTGGAGCGGGAGGGCGAGCTGCAGAAGCTGCGGCGCAGCTTTGAGGAGAAGGAGCTGGCCTCCAGCCAGGCCTATGAGGAACGGCCGTGGCGCTGCCAGGACGAGCTGGAGGGCCCGGAGCAGAAGTGTAACAGCAAGCTGAAGGCGGCCTCGCAGAAGAGCCAGCGCGCCCAGCAGGTGCTGCACCTGCAGGTGCTCCAGCTGCAGCAAGAGAAGCGACAGCTGCGACAGGAGCTTGAGAGCCTCATGAAGGAGCAGGACCTGCTGGAGACCAAGCTGCGGTCCTACGAGAAGGAGAAGACCAGCTTCGCCCCTGCGCTGGAGGAGACCCAGTGGGAGGTGAGGCTTCGGGTGGTCGATATTTGGTGTCCAGGCCCCGCCCCTCCTCCAGGTTCTGGCCAGTGGTGTGTGGACACAAACTGCCCCAGCATGCTGCATTCAAGGGCCCCCAAATGGGGGATCCCTGGTAATGATATCGGGGATGCACTTAGTCTGAGCTTCTCGCCCTCTTTCTGTCTCAATGCCTCATGGCCCCAGAATTGAATTTATTGGCCAGGTCACTGACCAAGAGGCTGGAACCATGAGGAGCAAGGCTAGCTGGGCATCCGTGGGCGGGTTCACTTTGTCCGCTCTCAGGAGGCTCAGTAGAAGCACAGCCACAGCTGGCTTCATGCCAGTCCAGGAGCCACGAGGGAGCAGAGGATGTGTTACTATTGAAGAAAGGACCCCCACCCACTGGTCAGAGTGACCCCTCTGTGGCAGGTCTCAGTGACAGAATGGACAGCTCCCCCTAGAGGTGCTAGTGGGGCTTCTATCAGGTGTCTGGGATGGAAACAGGCTCATGCTAGGGCAAACGTGCACTCAGACACACCTGGAAGGGAGGCCTCCGCATCTGGCCTTGCCGGAGACTGCTTGACCCCTGCCCCTGTTGCCTTGGAGCAGCTGTTCTCCTCGGGAGGCCCCTGGAGGTGGTGCTGGTGCAGGTGGGAGCGTGTTCCCAGCAGTTCCCCCCAGGTTCCCCCACTCTGGAGAGGGACTGAGGGGTCACTGTGTCTGGTGGGACCAGCACCACCCCCCTGGCAGCACAGCCACCTGTTTGCACTGAGCTCTCTGGATTTACCCTGGAGATGAGAGTGACAGTGTGGCCCAGAGTGGAGGCAAAGGCTCCTATCTGTGCAGAGACGGGCAGGGACTGGACAGGTGAGAAGGGAGCCGCGTCGTTTGCCAGGTCTCCCTGCTCAGAAAGGATGTGGGCCACGGGGCATCGCCTCTCCTCCTCCCCATTGGCACGGGCTCTGCAGATGGGCCCTGGTCGTGTTGGTCAGCCAGGGCCCAGGACACCTTGGGGCAGCTCGGGACACTTACACAGCCAGCGCTGGTGTTAGGCATCCATCCCTGTCTGTCCCCTTGGGGCTAAGCTGGGCATTGCTGTGAACCTCATCCCCAGGCTGTCCAGTCAGGCAATAGCATAAGTCACTAAGTCAAATAAATTAAACATTTATGATACCATAGAATAAAATATATTTACAATAGTGAATAGCGTGTTCTGAAGTGCCAGGCCCTAGGTTCTCTCATCTACACTCCTTACCCGATGGAGTAGGCACTATTCCAAATCCTCAGTTTACAGTTAAGGAGACTGAGGCACAGAGGGGTTATAGTAACAAACAGCAGTTAAATGACTTGCCCATGGCCATCCCATAATAAGTATCACAGCCTGGACTTGATCCTGACAGCTTGGCCCCAGAGTTCAGATTGTTCATCATGGTGCAAATAGTCACACAGGTCCTAAGGGGCCAGTTTGGAGTCCCGAGCCCAGCCCAGGCCTCAGCGGTGACTCTGAGCTGGTCCCTCTGTGGAACAGATACCGTGGAAGGCACACTCAGTGCCAGTCAGTGCTTCCAAGGGGCTCATGTCAGCAAGGGGGCTTCTGCTGTGAGAAGAACAGGGAGGACTATCAAGGAGGCTTCCAGTCTCGGTCCAGAGTCCCCCAGTTAGAGGCCCAGGGCCTGCTGCACCCCACCGCCTTCCCAGGACAGCAGGAAGCACTCGGACACACTACCACACTGGCCTTGGTCTTCTCCTGAGCCACTCCTGCCTCTGAATGAGGCCAAGACCCAGAAACACACAGATCTACCTCAGTGCCTTTGCTTTTGTTTGCAGATCTCAGCTGACTTTGGACAGACTGGGAACAGAAGTGGTGGGGGCAGGGGCAGGCAGGGAGAAATCCACCGCCCATCAGCCCACGTTTAGTCGATAGGAATCGGGCCCTGGCTCGGGCACAGCGCCCATCCCGGGGTGCATGCGTGGGTCCAGTCTTCACCCCAGTAGGGAGGGGGGAGCCGGTTGTGTGCAGGGGTGAGGTCAGAGTGTATGTGCATGAACATGGTGATAGAAGCGTGGCAGACACAGAGATCAACACCACTGGTGTTGAGTGTGGATGACGGGGGTGCCAGCAGTGGGCAAATTAAACCGCTGGTCACTGACTGACACGTGACCACAGGCTCAGGTGTAGACTGAGATTTGGACTCTAAATTGGGGGAGAGGGAGGCGTGTGGATGGCAGAGCCAGACTACAGAATGAAATGAGCCTCAGGAGGGGCATGGCCTTCATGGGTGGGTCACCAGACCAGCATGCTTGGGGACTGGCAGCTCCGTGTCAAGACAGTGTCATTCTGTGAGGCAGCGAGCATGTGCCTTGCCCTGGATGGTAACCTCTCACCTTTGGCCCTCTCCTCTCCCACCCGGCCCTTGGCAGGTATGCCAGAAGTCAGGCGAGATCTCCCTCCTGAAGCAGCAGCTGAAGGAGTCCCAGATGGAGGTCAACGCCAAGGCCAGCGAGATCCTCAGTCTGAAGGCACAGCTGAAGGACACGCGGGGAAAGCTGGAGGGCATGGAGCTGAAGACGCAGGATCTGGAGAGCGCCCTGCGCACCAAGGGCCTGGAGCTGGAGGTCTGCGAGAACGAGCTGCAGCGCAAGAAGAACGAGTCGGAGCTCCTGCGGGAGAAGGTGAACCTGCTGGAGCAGGAGCTGCTGGAGCTGCGAGCCCAGGCCGCCCTGCAGCGTGACTGCGGGCCCCGGGCACCCGGGCTAGGGGCTGGGCCAGGGCTGGCCTTCGCGGAGGACATCCCCGCCCTGCAGCGGGAGCTGGAGCGGCTGCGGGCTGAGCTGAGGGAGGAGCGGCAAGGCCACGACCAGATGTCCTCCGGCTTCCAGCACGAGCGGCTGGTTTGGAAGGAGGAGAAGGAGAAGGTGATCCAGTACCAGAAGCAGCTGCAGCAGAGCTACCTGGCCATGTACCAGCGGAACCAGCGCCTGGAGAAGGCCCTGCAGCAGCTGGCCCACAGGGACGGGGTTGGGGAGCCCGTGGAGATTGACCTTGAAGGGGCTGACATCCCCTACGAGGACATCATTGCCACCGAGATCTGAGGGGCCCCGGGAGAGGGAGAGCTGGGACCTGGCACTGGGGGGCAGGGGTGCTGAGCCTGTCCGGGGCTCCCCTCGCCCTCTCCCCTGCTCAGTCACCGGGCCTCCGGGCACAGGCCTGGGACCCTCAACGGGAGGGAGTGGAGGGGAGCCAAGGGACTGCCGCAGGGCCTCCCCTCCCCTCCCCCTCCCGTGGTCCTGTGCAGCCCTCCAGACCTCTAGCTTTCCCAAGAGGTGGCCCACGGTCCCGGTCCCGACACTTGGGGAAGGCCTCCCTAACCCTTGGCCTGCATTCAGTACTTAGAGATGCCCTCCCCCAGGGACAGCGGCAGCAGCTGGAAAAGCCAGTGACCACCTCTCCGCCCACAGTCTTTCTCCCCAGGATGCCCTGGGGTGCCTTGGGAACATAGAGAAGCCATTTGTGACCAGAATCCCTGTCACCTGAGCAGGCCATAACCTGAGCTCTCTCTCTGGCCAAGGAGGTGCAGGGCTGGAGCAGGGTGTGGAGAACAGGCTCAGCACCATCAGCACTGTCCCAACCCCACAGCCATGAGAAGGAGGGAGAGTCTAGCAAGGACCACAGGGGCCGAGGGAGAAGCTCACTGATCTTGGCCAACCCTGCTGGGCCTGCTAACTGGGGATGGGGGAGGGAGGACAGACTCTAGGCCCCTGGTGGCCTTTGACCTCAGTGACCACTCCCCTTAAAGCCATAGACACTGAGGATCTGGGCAGGTGCTGGGAAGGGAAGATTGGAGGCACGAGACACAGGGAGGGTGTGGCTTTCCAGTTGTCCCCAGGAGAGCCTTCAGGTAGTTCCTTTGGGGTTGGGAGGCAGAGCTTCCCCACGTGGCTGAAATTAGCCAGCAGCTACTTTGAACTAGTTTTCTTCCCAGGAATCAAGCTTTTGCTGGACCTGAAATAACCTATATCCACAGAGACCGTTCAGGGTGGTCTGGGCAGCAGCCCACCTTTTCCCCTTCACATGTCCAGTGCCAAGTTCAGACAAGAGTCCTTCCTGGTCAGATGGGGTCCCAGAGCGCCAGTGGCGGGAGCCCAGGAGGCGAGAGTCAGAGGTGCAGGAACTGCCTTATGAATGTTCCCAGGGCCACCCACTGGCCTCCCTCCGTCCCAAGCCCCACAGGAGCCCCAGCTGAAGAAGCCTGAGACCGCAGCTGCTGGGAGCGGACCAGCACCTGGGGAGGCTGGGCATTCTTTCCTGAAGGTGTGCAGGCCTGGGGAGGGCAGAAAAGGTAGAGTTGCTCAGTTGCTTGTTTCAGGAAAATTTTTTTCTTCTTCTTTTTCCCTTCTTGACTTCCCAGAAGCAAGCCAGCTCTAACAGGCAGCCAGGCTGCTCCCCGTTCTATTTTTGACTCTACTGCAGCTGCTGTTCTCAGGACGGCCAGCCCTTGCTGGTTCTGGTGCCTCCTGCCTGCCTGCTGGGAGGGCTCGCCCAGGCAAGGGGCGTGAGAGCGGCAGGGCACCCGGCTGGTCCACACCGATCCCATCTGCATCCCTGACCCCTGACATCTGGCCACAGGCCCCCTGGGTGCGAATGGGGCTGCTCCTCTTCCCGCCGCTGTCCCTCCAGGACCCACCACGTTCCTTCCCCCACTCCAGGGTGTGGGCAGGGCCACCTGCTCTGCTGCTGGCTCTCCCTCCCGGTCCCGAGGGTTAAGCTGTGCCCATCCTGCTGCCTTCACATTACAGAGGAGCATTCCTGGAATTTGAAGCCATGGCTTAGTCATAAGCTAGGTTTAAACCTGGAATCCAAGGGCCAAGGGCCCCCTCCCTGCCCAGAGGCCACTCCCCCCACCAGGCAGAGTGCAGAACCCTGAGTCACAGACGTCCCGTTCCCTGTGCCACAGCCCTCCGTCCCTCCATGTCCACCAGCCTGCGCGTGTCTTGTTCGAGTCCTTCCTCCTGGTGAGACTGCCCCAGGCTGGAGACACCCCCACACTCCTCCCGAAGAGTAGTCCTTCACCAGAGAAGAGGTGGGTGTTGCCTGTGGCATGACCGTGCCCTGCACCCCACATGCCTGCCCTAAGCCAGCCGCGGATGCCGCCCCTGGACTGCCACCAGCAGTGGCAACAGAGTGCATCAGTGTCCTGTAACATAGCAACCTCAGCACCAGGTGGTTCTTCTTCTCTTCCCTGTGGAAAAACATCCTTATCCTCCTGGACCATGCCAGACCCAGCCTCTCCAGAAGGAGGCCCTGACCGGCAGAGGCTGAGCAGGGCTGGGGAGGTCGGATGGCACGGGCCTGCGAGCAAGCAGTCTGGCCAGGCAGCGTGAGCTCACCGCCCTGCACTCTGAGCACCGCTGGCCTCCGTGCTCACTCAGTCAGACCCGACCGCTGCACTCCCCAAAGAGGGCCTGGCCTGAAGATGCTTCGACCATCTGCAAAGAGAGAACAGCGTCCAGCACCACCTCTCCAAGGAAGCTCTGCCTCTGGGACTGGGGATGACCAGACTCTCACAGGCACCCACCACAGGAGTCTCCTGTGCTCACCAGTGTTGTTCAGGGACTCCTGCTGGGCGCAGTGTGCCCACTGTTGGCTCTGGGCTCTATGGGGACTGGGGGCCATCTCTCCCTGAGAAGCAACTGCTGAGCCCCTGCCCTTGTCCCGGCCCATCCAGGGCTGCCCAGGAGTCTGCCAGGCTGGCCTGTTGGAGCAGCAGCTTCAGAAGTGGGCATTCCCCATGGGCCCCAAGTTCCCTGAAGCCGGAGCATTCACCCCGTGCAGGCGGACACTCCCCGCCCCTGCAGCGTGCTGGGTTCGCGCTGCATCTGCAGGCAGAGCTGGACCCCCCAGCCAAGGCTGCCTTTGGTCGGAACAGCTTTTGGAAGAGTATACACACAGTTATTTTTCTCTCGGTCATTTCTTGTTGTTTGATTTGCTTTGCTTTTGACAGCTTTGTTTTATTTTATTTTTGATGCCCCTTTTGGCCATGTAAACTATTTCTGGTGATTTTATGTTTTTATTTATGAATAAAGAATGCCATTTCTCATGCCCTCCGTAGCCACTCTGTCTACCCACACTGCCCTCCTTCCCTGGCTGTGACTCAGCAGCTTCTGGGAGCCTCTCCATCAGGAACAAGAAAGGTGGTGCCCCCCCCCCCTGCCCTGCCACCGGGGAAGGAGGTAGGACCACCTTGATAAGGTCGATGTTGGCTGGTGGGAAAGCACAGGCCTTGGCGTCAGCTGGACTTCCAGATGGACCCTGCCACTCGCCAGCCCTGTGGCTTTATCTCTCTATGGGCCCAGGGCTGACGCTGAGGAAGGGCAAGGAGACCAAGGGATAGGGTCCTCTGTAAAGCAGAGGGTCCTCTCCTAAAGAAAGCCCCTCCCCAGCCACAGCTGCAGGCCTCCCGTGTTCACGCCTTGGACGCTCAGCTCTCCAGCCAGCCCCTTGGTCTCTTGCACGCGGCCTCTTTGGCAGGAGCCCAGAGTGCCCACTGTGGCCACTACCCAGGGCCTCCCAGCTGGGAAGGTGCAGTCGCCACAGTGGCCATCTGTCCAGCCACCCTGTGCCAGCCTACCTTGTTTACCTCAGCAAGAGTTACCTACTGCCCTGGCGGCAGACCCTAGACTCAAAGGGCTGCTACTGAGGTGGCAGGTGACAAGAGACGTGGAAAGGGAGTAAGAGCACAAGGCAGCCAAGGGAGCACACAAGGGTAGGCGACAGCACCCCTGTGATGGAACTGATCAGGATGTCCCAGGAGGGTGGCAGTCAGGAAGGGCCCCCCAAGGGTGGACACAAGAGGAGTGGGAAGGGCCCAGTGCAGGCATTCGCAGGGGTGAGGGTCCCTGCCTGCCCGCCCACCCACCCAGGTGCCTGGAGCACATTGGAGAGACAGCAAAGCCAAGCTGCTGGGGGCCTCCTGCCCCAGGGAGGTCAGGCAGCTGGGAAGCAACCAGGCTGTGACTAGATCCCACACTGGTCAAATGCCAGGGCCCCAGCATTGGGGCAGAGGGGTCACGTCAGGCCTGGGGTAACCCTGTCCATTCTTCCTCCCCGGGCTGCTAGGCTCTTGCAGGGGTGACACCCCTGAATATGCCTCCCACTGTTCACCCCCTGGGCAGCCCCCGCCCCTTGAGTTCAGGCAGACGCTGGGACTCACTGTGACCTTCCCCTGTCACACTCTTGGAGGCCCTGATCAGCCTTATAAGAAGCCCCCCGAGTGTGCTACCCATGGGGCAGAAGGTCATGCTGTCCCAGCTGGGCTCCTGCTGAGTGCAGCTGAGCAAGTGACCAGGATCCAGCCAGCACCCCTAGAATGGAGGTCTGCTCTCCACTTTCTGCCCTTCCAGAATCCTGACCCCAGGACACATGAAAGGGCCATGTCTTTTTTTTTTTTTAGATTTTATTTATTTCTTTTTAGAGAGGTTAAGGGAGGGAGAAAGAGAGAGCGAGAGAAACATCAATGTGTGGTTGCTGGGGGCTGTGGCCTGCAACCCAGGCATGTGCCCTGACTGGGAATCAAACCTGAGATGCTCTGGTTCGCAGCCCGCGCTCAACCCACTGAGCTACGCCAGCCAGGGCTGGGCCATGCCTTTTAAGCCCTGGATTCAGGGCGGTTTATTCTGTAGCTTAGCAGTAAACAACACAACACCCTCTGGCAACCCCCTTGCATGCCACCCCACCATCCAAAGGGTGAGGAACAATAGGGAAGCAGGGCCCCTGGAAA
This sequence comes from Phyllostomus hastatus, assembly GCF_019186645.2. Taxonomy (NCBI): domain Eukaryota; kingdom Metazoa; phylum Chordata; class Mammalia; order Chiroptera; family Phyllostomidae; genus Phyllostomus; species Phyllostomus hastatus. The sequence goes on along the minus strand of NW_025333999.1, from coordinate 7,726,408 downwards.
GGGACCAGCCGTGGAAATGACTGTCGCCAATGCAGGACGGGCAGCCAGGCAGGCAGCAAAGGCTTTCCCCCTCCCCCTCCCACTGGAGTGCTGTTGAGGATGCAAGCTTTCCACGAGCCCCCAAACTTGCTTATTACTTTAGGGTGGGGGAGAACAAAAGAGAGATGTGAGAGACAAAGAGGGAGAAAGAGAGAGAACAAGCAGCTGGAGCCTTGGCGTGGCCACGCGGGCCCCAGGCAGGCTGTGCGGCTGTGCTGGTACGGAGGAGGCAGCGGGCCGCAGTCCCCAAGCAGCCACCGCAGCAGGTGCTCCCTGAGCCTTGTGAGGGAAGTCGTGCCGTCCCCAACTTCTCCCCTACCGTGCACCATGGGCAAAGCGTCCAGCATCGGGTTTCGTCCCTCCTGTGCGCACACGTGCTCACTCAGTAGATACGTATTGAGCTCTGACCGGGAGGCTGGCTCCGAGCTGCACACCGGAGATCCAGGGGTGAACGAAGCAGCCGAGCCCTTCCTCCTACAGACCTGGCACTGCAGAAGCAACCAGTAAAGCGGGTGACCCCCCATCCGACCGGTGCTGCCGTCAGTCTGTGCACGGGTGGTGCTGTGTCTGCAGGGTGAAGCTGGGAGACCTGGGCACAGGGCAGGGAGGCTGGAAGACCAAAATTCCCCCCCATGTCAACATTTCGGGAGACTGTGCTAGTCACTGTCCTTCCCTAACTTGGACCTTCCCCGACCCACTCCCAGGCGCTCTGTCCTGGAGACCTCACCTTCCCGGGGCCTCAGCAGACACTCTCTCAGGGGCTGCACAGCGTCCTCCAGCCTCGCACTGCTCAGCACACACCTGCACGTGCGCCCTCTCCCACAAACCCAGCGCTGCCCGTCACACCCAGTGAAGACCCCTGACAAGTCTGAGGTGTTAAACAGAGCTCTTCCCCAGGTGAGAATTAAAAACAGAATTTTTCAAAATGACACAATCCTTGCACAGATGCTAAAGGTAAAGCAGCATCTCTCCATGTGACTTGACTGAGAAGTGTTCCATCGATTGTCCACCTGTACACACGTTTTACTGTCCGTCTGCTGTGCGGGAGGGGTCTGCTTCGCTGCGGCCTCACGGACATGTGTTCAGCTCACTGTACGATCTGAATCGCTCCCCAGGATCGCTTTATTCCATGGGTCTCATCTGGCAGTGGGAGCCACCATCAGCCCCCTGCCTTTCCCACGGACACACGAGGGTCAGGTTTACCCCCCGTGCTGCTCCCACAATGCCCTCCTCTGCTCGGGCCCTTCAGGGGCTCCCCACTGACCTCAGAACGAAGTTCAATGCCCTCACTCTGTGGTGCCAATGCCTATCTTGGCAAACCTGAATCTAACCACCGATCGAAGTGGAGTCACTGAAACATCACACCTGCCATCAATCTAAGGTCAGTAAACACCGAGATGGTCCCAGGCACGATCTGGGTGAGAAAGCCCCACTCCGCTGTCAGCCCTGTGCTCCACCCTGAGGCCGGAGGGGGCCGGAGGGGAGGTGGCTCGAGAGGAGGCGGGTCGGCAAGGGCCCGGTGCCCATGGGCGGGATCAGAGCTGCTGTGTCGGTGACCTTGGCTCAGTCCTCAGCCCTGTGCTTCAGAGGGCTGTTTTGACAATTAAATGAGGTGATGCCCAACAAAAACAAGCTAGCGTCACTGTTATTATTACTACTCTCCTAATTCGTTAACCAAGATTATTATCATCTGTTGTACAATGTCCCTGCTTCAATCTGGGAGGAGCAACAGCGGCCGGGACTCCAGCAGCCCCTGCAGCCCCAGCCCTTGAGGAACAGCTGACGTTATTCTGTCAGCTGTCTCCCCCACCCTGCTTCTCCCCGCTCTCAACTCCAGAAGGCTGGCTTGTAGGGACAGCCCCTGGGGGAGAGGGTGCAGCTGGGGGAAGAAAGGAACAAAGAGGAATTTGCTAGGGGGTGTGGCAGAACAGGCCTGGGCCTGAGCCAGCCTGCGACACTGACCAGAAGCCCCGCCAAAGGGAGCAGCGAGCCTCCTGTTCACCGCCCCAAGTGCCGCCTCTCCCCTCCCAAGGCTCCTCCCCCACTCAGCCCTGCCTCTGGGCGCCAGCCTGAGCTCGCACTCAGGCACACGCCCGTGCACACACGGAGAGACGTCCCCTCCCTTCCCCCTCCTGCTCCCCTGCCCCCACTGCCTCAATCAGAGCTAATTGAGCAGTAAGCTAGAGACAGCGTTTATCATCAGTGACAGGTGAGACAAATGAAATCCCTACACCAAAAGCAACAGGATGATTCACCTGCTGTAATCCATCACTGGTGGCACCTTCTTGGGCTGCAGGGCCGGGCGAGACTCCATGCTTGTAGCTTATGGGTTCAAAGTCAAGGCTCCCTTTGCTCGAGTGGTTTTTCCAGGCAGGAAGACAGGGGCACAGCAGAGCAGGCCAGGAGGCACAGGGCGCTGCCCAGGTCCTGAGGAAGGGAGGTTAACGTATACCAGGTGGGGGCCAGATGACACCTCAAACCCTACTTGCCTCGACCCCTCTCGGGGCCCTGCGCTCCACATGGGAAGACGCTGGGCCGGGGAGCCCCGGCCCCCAGGGCCTGAGGCCTGGTTGTGGCCGTGGAACTGACACCAGGCTGCCCCTTCCTTCCACCCTGATTCCAGCCCCAGATCCACGGTCCCCGACAAGCCATACAGGTTGCATTTGAGCTCCCCTCCCCACCTGCCCACAGGCGAAGAGAGGCCCCCCAGCGCTGCCCTTCTGCTGCAGGGTCCTGAGATGCCGCCCATTGGACAGACAGGTCTTTGGGCTGAGCTTTCAGAAGTATGAACATCCCGGGATGGTGGCCCCGAGTAAGTGAATGGGGTTCTGAAGCATCTCCCAAACTAGAGAAAAATGGGATCGTGTGAGATGGCTGGGCTCCAGGCGGGGGAGCCGCAGTGAGTAGATGGACTGTCGGCTGGCCCAAGGTCACCTTGTTTCCTCCCCTTCGCCTCTCAGAGTGGCCCGAGCGCTCCAGGACCACCCAGCCTCCAGCCCCTGAGGACGCCAGTCTGAGCAGCCCAGAGCTCGGTCTGCGCCAGCCCCAGCTTTGGCCACTGTCAGACTGGAGGGAGAGGGCCACCACTCGGGCCTCAGGGCCGTCATCAAGCCCATTCTGTGTAGCGGACCAGGCCCGCCAGCAAAGGAAGTGAGGAGGCAGCTGAGCACCTCTGCCTGCCCTCCAGCCCCGCCAGCCTCCCGCCCAGCTTCCCCAGGCCAGCCCCCGTGCAAGCAAACTTTCCAGGGAAATTCTGGCCCGGGCTCCCATCCAGCTGAGCCTCAAAGGCTATACTTAGAAAGTGGGAGGGCCCTTCCTTGTGCGGCTCAGTGGACTGAGCGCAGGCCCTCGAACCACCGAACCACCGGTTGGATTCCCAGTCAGGGCACAAGCCTGGGTTACAAGCCAGATCCCCCATAGGGGTTGCCCGAGAGGCAACCACACAGAGATGTTTTTCTCCCTCTCTTTCTCCCCCTTCCTTTCTGTAAAAATAAATAAATAAAATCTTTTTTAAAAAGAAAAATAAAAGCACTCAGGAAGAGCCACAACAGTGCCCACGGCAGCTCTGCTGCAGAGCTGGCATCACAGACAGGCACGGCCACGGGAAAACCGGAGGACTCCCAGCCCAGGGCCCTGCCTTCCCGGTGGGTTACCAGCTCCCTCCTGAGAAAAGCAAATGATTCTCAGTCAAGTTCACACTGCCACCTTGAAATACCTTACTGTAGCCGAGTATTTTCCTATTTACAATTCCCAAAGGGCACAACTGTGTAGAAAAGATAAATGCCTATCAAGCTACTTTTCTTACACACACCACTCACACATACAGGGTAAACCAGCAGAAAAGACAACACTCCTTTTCTCTAGTTTCCACACATCTTGAAGTTGATGTTGAAAATTAGGGCTGCTCCTCTGCCCATACCTCAACCCCAAGGGCTGGAGCCAAGCGGGGAGCCCGGGCCCCATGCCCAGGCCTGGACCGTGCGTGGCCCCCAAGCCCAGGGGTCGCCAGGCCACCTGAGCCTGGACACCCGATCCTGGACATGAACCTCGCCCCGCCCCCAGCCCCCAGTGCCACTCTACCAGCCTGAGTCGACTCGACCCTGGAGTCTTGGGGCCAGGACTGCTGGTGCCTAGGGACTCAGGCTTGGCTCTTGGCAGACCCTGGGGCCTCCAGGTTGTCAGCCCCTCAGACACCAGCCTCGGGGCTACTCCAGGCCCCCAGGTCTTGTCCTGCAGCCCCAGTCCACAGCACCACCGGGCCCTGAGCTTCTCTTGCCACCTGGAGGGCTCGGAGCCCTGGCCTGGGCTGCACCAGGAAACCAGATCCTGGTGGAAAGCTTGTCCCTTGACCCCGGCCAGAGCATTGTGCCTCATCCAGAAGGTCCCCAGAGGCTTTGCTCAGACCCTGGCCAAAAAGAAAAAAGAAAGAAAGAAAATTAGGGCTTACAAGGTGTGTGTGTGAGTGTGCGTGGTGGGTGTGAGTGCGTGACTACATGGGATGGGGTGCATCCATACAGGAAAGGGCACTCCATCTCTTCCATTTCATCCCTACCCCCACCTGAGGGCAGGTCCAGAAAGTGCCTCCCACACTGGGGAAGTTCCCCAAGAGGCTGGATCCAGGGCAGACCCAGGCAGCCTCTTGGGTGTGGGGGCAGCTGTCCTGGCCTCACCTCAGGGTCAGGAGGCAGCAGAACCTCAGAGAGGGAAGACCTGACCGTGATGGCTCAGCTGATCCTCACGCAGTGGGGTGAGTGGGCTGGGCCTCCACACGCCCCGCCCCGGCCCCACACCCAGCCACTGCCTGTGACCCCCCTGGGAAGAGGTGTGTCTGTGGGCTCAGGAGCTCCTGGAGCTGAGGGCAAGTTCAGGGAGGCTCAGCCAGCTGGGAGCTACAGCCACTACGGAGTATGAGTCTCCTCCTGGAAGGGGTGCAGCCCCCCACCACAGCCTCTCTCTCGTCCATACTGCCCTCTGTGCCCTGACTGTTGCCCACCCCCACCTCTGACCCCTGCACCACAAACTAAAGCCAAAAGGATGGGCTCCTCCATCCTAGCTCTCACCATCACATCTCCAAGTCCTCGCAGGATGGCATCGAGATCAAACCGAGAGCCTGGACAAAGCTGCAGTGTGACCGACATGTACCACACCCTCTTCCTGTCCCCAGACACAATTGTGTGGACACTCAGGAACGCTCGCTGCCAAGATCCAAACTTGTTATGAACTTGGACCAGTTACAGAGAAGGGGCGTCTGTCGAGTACCTCCCACAGCCTCGTGGTGAAACTTCAGGCACGTGCGAGGCAGCTGGTGCCACCAGAATGGGGGCTGGCAAGGAAAGGGGGCCCGGTGTCCTGCGCTGTGTTGTCCCGTGAGTCTCCCAAGAGCCAGCCCACCAGTTCAGCTGTCGGTCACCTCTGAGCAGTGGCCCCCGGACACCCTTGGCCACAGTGGGTGCTCAGTCATCAGCTCTTCCCCTCGGCTGCTGGGGGGCCATCTCAGGCAGTAAGTGGCAGAGGAGGGGGCCATGCCCAGGCTCCTGAACTCTACAAAGAGCAGGCTGGAGACCAAGGGCTGCACGATGGGGAGGCAGGAGGCTGGGGAGGGGCTTGTGTGGGGAGGGGCCGCTTCCTGTCCCAGGCAGGACCCTCACGGTAACAGGCCCTCCCTCCCCTCAGAGGCTCCATCCGTCCTCAGGGAAAGCCTGTTGGCTACGTGGCTCTGCCCGTAGGAGTTGTGGCGCTCCTACGCTGTGACACGAGGCAATCCCCGCCTCACAGGCTCCCCAAAGACCAGGAAACGGCCAAGGGCCACCCCACGGCAGAGAGTGCAGAGCCTCACCAATGAGGCCAGCAGCGGGGACAGAATGTGTGCCCTGGGCCGGCTGGGCCTCTGCGCCCACCGCCTCCCTGGGGGCTGACGGTGCCCAGCAACTCAGGCCAGGGCGGGGTTGAGACACCCTTCCTTCATGGTTTCCCCCTGATGGTAAGTAAGCTCCTTGGGGGCACTCATTCCTCTCACATCCCCACCAGCACCCAGCACCCAGCACAGGAGGCACCCAAACTCGGTCTGCTCGTGCTGGGTAGAGTGGGAGGGGCAGGGCAAGGGCTGAGCCCCAGCTGCACTCAGGATGCACAGGAGTAATTAGGGGGAGGCCTTGCAAACCCGGGGCTGGGACGGCTGGGTGGAGGAGGGTGCTCTGGCTTCTAGTCCAGGCTTCTTTCCACCTCGTGAGGGGGGCCAGGGCCCTATCACACCTGACTACGAGGCTGGTCTCCCCTCCCGCAGCCACTGCACCACCGTGTAGGAGCCGCTCCCTGTGGGAACCACAGAGGCCCCACCACATCAGGGCCGCACGGGGTGGTGGTGGGGGCGGGGTGTTGGGGAGCTCGCAGCCTGTCTCCTCTAGTTAAATTGGCGTGACACCACCCACCTTTCAGGGGTCTGCCAGTGTCCTCGGGTCGCCTAACAACTACCACAGATAGGGTGTCCTGAAACAACCGAAATGTATCGTCTGTATCGTCTCACATTCTGGAGGCCAGAAATCAAGGTGGGGACAGGCCGAGCTCCCTCTGAAGCTCCCAGGGAGGGTCCTTTCCTGTCTCCAGCTCCCCGTGGCCTCAGGCGAGTCCCGGCTTGGCTGCGGCGGCACCGTTCCAGCCTCCCGCCCTTCCAGCCTCCGCTGCAGCTTCCCTCGCCTCCGCCTCCACCTCCCTGCGTCTCTCCTCTTCTTGTGAGGACGCCAGTCACGCTGGATTAGGGACCAACTCACTTTAATTACATCTGCAAGGGTCCCATTTCCAAACAAGGATCCATTCTGAGGGCCTGGGGGTTTGGACACCACCCGGGCTCGGGGAGGCCTGAGAGGAAGAGGCCACGGTGGGGGCCCCTGTGCCCAGCGCTGGCCGACACAGGCCCGTGGGGGACACCGCTGCCAGGCAGGGCAGGGCCAGGGCGGGTAACTCGCTCAAGGCAACTTGAATTTCCTCAGGACAGACCCAGGTCCCAAGGACGGGGAGCTGGGGCCTACCCCTTTGAAGTGCAAATGCAGGCCCTCGGGCGGCGCTCCCCAGGGTCTGGCCCGACATCTGCGCCGCCACCGGAAGTGCGCCCGCCAGCTGCTCCGCTCTCCCCGCCACGGGCTGCAGTCAGGTGGCTGCAGGACCAGGCCCCAGGCGGCCGAAATCACCACTTAGCGGAGGGGGATTAGGGGACTGAGTGTCAGTGTGCTGGCGGCAGCTGCGCCTGCCTCCCCATTTACTGGGATACCTGCTGTCCCCTCCAGGCTGTGCAATGACGATGGGGGAGGGGGCAGGGCACAGGGGCCCTTTGTTTAACAGGCAGCCCTGGGGGGCCTCAGGGCCCCCTCAGAAGAAGGGCTGTGATAGGAATCACGGAGTGGATTTGGGGGTGAGGAGGGACAGAGGTCCTCTGTGGTAGAAGGGGTCCCAGCTGGCTGCTCCAGGGACACTGTTTGGCTTCACCTCAAACCCAGGGCCAAAGCCAACATCCAGACAAGGGGTGTTCTGCTCTGAAAGCCACTGGGCTTGTGAATCAGAGCAAGTGACATGGAGGCTGCTGCAGGTCCTGAACCCCTGGGGGCTTTGGTCCAGTCAGCCAACGGGAGCCTCCTCTTCCTTATGTGTAAAATAGGAGCCATAATGCCTACCCATCGGTCACTGGGAGCAGCGTGAGAAAGGGAAGGGAAAGTGCCCATCGGTAACACTGGGAGGTTTAGCCCCCACGCCAACCCCTGCAGGTGGCTGGGGGGGTGGGGAGGCTGCTCCGTGAGGGGGAGGAAAGCACAGGCTCTGTAAGATACTCCGTGCAGAACTAAGATGGTTCCTTTCTTCTTCCTCCCTCTGCCTTGTGTGTCTGCTCCTTCTCGGCCCTGGGCACTGAACCATTTCACAGGGTCATGTGCAAGTTTCAGGGCCCTCTCTGGGATCTGTCTGGGCCAAGGTTAAGGGACTTTGGTCCTCAAATGTCTCCCAGCTTCGGGGCAGACTACCAAACGCTGGGATCAGCAGTGAGTGAGCAGGGGCAGCAGTGGCAGCCGGTCTTGGGCCCTAAGGGTTTGCTCAGCTGCAGCCTGGGAGTGAGGCTGGGGCTGCCTTTCCCCTTCTCAGAGCCTCTCCCTGGAGGCAGGATGCCCTTTCTCGGAGGGGACAGGGCTGTGCCACCAAGACTGTGGAGCCAAGATGAGGACTGAAGTGCCACCCGGCTCCTCAGAGCACCCTCTGTTCCTCTACAGTCCACTGACACCTGGTGGGGAACAGTGGAAACGCAGTGAGAATCACCAGGGCTTTACGAGCAGGTCCGTAGGGTTTATATCCATAACAAGATTAAAAGCACAGCCACCTGCAGATGGACACGCAGACGGCCCTGCTAACAGCACGCAGCTGGTTGCTGAATGACCGACAGGGATCCCCAGCTGAGGTGGTACTCGGGCCATGGCGTGTGGTGGTTTTGCTGCTGGGGGCCTCTCCTCCTTACTGGGGCCAGGAGCCACCTCCAAAGGGTCCGTCCTTTCCCTGCCCCCCCCCCAATGACCCTCCCCGCCCACACCCTGCAGCCAGTAACAGAAGTCCTGACAACCTGCTGCCCAGGGTAACCGGTGTAACTGCAGACAGCTGGCTGAGTTTGCGAAGTGCGGGGAAAGGGGCGGGAGGGGAAGAGAGGTCAGCTGGAGAAGGTCACATCTGGCCCTTTCCTGAAATCTGTGAACCAGCGTGTGTCCCTGGCAGTGGCCCGATGTGGTCAGTCACCTGCTGGGCATCAAGACCCAGGCCCTCTTTGCAACAGCGTGGGTGGTGCTGCAGGGCCCAGGTGAAGTCGGTCACACAGAGAAGGACAAATGCCGTGAGATCTGACTTGTGTGTGGACTCGAAAATCACCGAACCCACAGGACAGATCAGATTGGTGGCTGCCAGGGCAGGGGTGCGGGGAGAGAACCGGGCACAGGGGCCTCTGAGGGCGCAAACGTCCGCATGCACGGCCACTGAGTCCTGGGGACAGGGTGGGACGGCTCACGACCCGCGGTGCGTATTCGAAAGCTGCTAAGAGAGTAGATCTTAAAAGTCCTCATCACAAGACAAAAATGGTAACTGTGAGGTGATGAATGTTAACTAATCTTATTGTGGCAATCATTTTGTATTAATAATATATATACATATGTAAAATCATTGTGTTGTACCCTTTAAACTTATACAATGTTAGATATCAACTACATCTCAGTAAAACGGGGGCTGGGGAGGGGGGAGATCCAAGCCCTGTCCCTCCTTTTTGAGAGGCACTGAGCTTGGAAGCGATCCAGCTCTCAAAGGGCACGTTCCTCACACAGCAGTGGTGAGTGAGCGGGGGCAGTGGTGGCCAGGCTTGGGCCCTGAGGCACCTCTCTTGGGCTTGCTCAGCTGTGGCCTGGGAGTGAGGCCCAGGCTGCCTTCTCCCTTCCCAGAGCCTCTCCTTGGGGGTAGAGCACCCTCTCTTGGAGGGGTCTGGGCTGTGCCACCAAGACTCCAAACCTGTGGGGCGAAGCCTTGCTGGAGCTAACACCTGCCTGTGCCCTCCTGGGCCCTCAGGAGCCAGGGGATCCTGTCTCACCCAAAGGCTGTGAGGGTCCCTGGTCATTGCCTCCCCTGTCCTCTGGCCCCGCTCCTGAGCAGACGGGAGTGCTGCTCTTGGTGGGTGGAGGGGCTCAGGCCCAGCTGCTGTCAGGCCGGCCTGGGGCAGGCCTATTGAGGCTGCTCTTCTGACTCTGTTGGTAGCAGTGGTGGTAGGTGAGGAGAGAAGGCAGCACAGGGTCACCCGGGTGTGCTATGTCCTTTTGATCTCCTGAAAACGATGCCAGTCCTGAGCCCCTCTGGCCCCAGACGGTTTTGTCTAAGTATAGAATCCTGTAGCCCTAAGTTTAGCCATTCCACTAAGAGTCAGCATGACTCACCTAGATGGCCACAGGTCTCATGGTTCTAGGAAGACTTAGAGTCCTGGAAAAGAAAAGAAAAAGAAAAGAAAAGAAAAGAAAAAAGAAAAGAAAAGGGGGAGGGGGAGGGGGAGGGGGAGGGAGGGGAGGGGGAGGGGAGGGAGGGGGAGGGGAAAGTGGGAGGTAGGGTTTTCTTTAAGAACAAGCAGTGAGTCAGAGTCGGGTCAGTCACACGCTCTCCTTGTGACCTTGGGCAAGTGACTCAGTACCTCGCTTCAGGACTCACATTGGCAACATGGAAAGCATCCCACCAGCCACAGGACAGAAACAATAAAATGTAGCTTCCCCTGGATACTTAAGGCATCTTGAGATCACACAGTCTTCTAAGAAACATAGTCTTAATATTTTCGCCTTGTTTTGAGATCATGCATTATAAACTGACTTTCTTTTGTTTTTCCCCCTCTGGTTTTCATTCATTAACACTTCTGATTTCTGTTACCACCTGGCAACATGGGGACGGCCCTGCTCTGACTGTGCAGATGAGGACACAAGGTCAAGTGCCTTAGTGAGGTGGACATTGCATTTCTCCGAAGCTGTGACTCAGTCCATCACCAGGAACATAAAGAGTTCCTTCTTATTTTAAAATAAAAGGTATAGTATTACAGACATAAAAACGGAGGCCAAGAGATGACAATTTTTCATGTAATCAGTAAGAAAGAGGCAAAGCCAGAATTCAAACCTAGATATTCTGTCAGGTACTTTCTAGTGTTTTCCCTGAATCCCAATGGTTTAGAGAAGGTGTTTTCCTCATTCACATGATAAACAGGGTCAGAGGTGGTAGGCGGCCTGCTGAAACCCTCATCCATCAGTGGGAGACACGGCTTCCATCCTGAGCCTGTTCCCCGTGGCCCATGATGTTCGTCCTTGGCTGCCAGTCTGAGGCCTTCTCTCCACCCAGAGCAGCGGCATGGCCCACAGGGACCTCAGGACCCCGAGCTCCAATCCTAGTTCTAATACCAAGCCCAGGCCAGTCCTTTGAGCACCTCCCCCCACCCCCCAATCCTGGGGGAAGGGTAACCAGGTTTTCCTGTCCTGTCTTGGGATAGTGGGAAAGAACAAGGAGATACTCTGCTGGGTTGGGCTGGGGCTGGGGATAGTGCTGAGAACAGTGGTACTGCTGCACATGCCCAAGATGCCCAGGAAAACCCTGCTCCATGTTCCCTCTCTGTACCCCGCAGCAGCCAAGGACTAGGGGCTCCCCAAAGTGCTCCGGGCACCTCCGTGTGGGGACATCACTTCCTACAAGTAAGTCTCAGGTGTCAGTGGAAGAAGGGGAAGACCGGAGGGCAGGGCTGACCAGGCAGGGCTGACCAGGCAGGCTGGGACAAGGTGCCAGGTCTGCTCTTCCAAGGAAAGGATTCTGTGTCCCCAGATCTGGCAGAACGTGAGGTCCCCCACTCCAGGCTTCTGTCCCAGTCTGAGGGGAAAGAGCAATGGCTTCCTAAGGTGCTTGTTCTGTTCTGTTCTGTTCTAGAATGGGAGCTCACACGCTACAGAAAAATGGAGAGGAGTAGAGCCATCGATTTAGCAGCAGTCTTGCCTGAGGTAAAGCACTTCACTCACTGTAAGAGTTCTTAGAATCCCAGTCGCATCCTCTGGAGTTCGGTGTGATGATCTACCAGGGGCAGGAGACAGCCCATCGCTACCGAGATGAGACAGTAAGAAAGAAGTCCCGCCATCTCCCCTAAGGGGGATGCTGAGCCCAGGCGTGCACACGGGCCCAGGCCGAACCTGAGGTCCCGGAACTTAGAAACTGCCTGGGCTCCCTCTTTTCCCACCCAACAGGGGACCTGGATTTCCAAAACAAAACAAATAGCTAAAAGGATTGGGAATTTTGTGGCACCTTACATGAACACAATGTACATTCCAATGCATTACATTAGCGAGGCTCTTTCCCATCTGGTATTAAGATATTAAGACAGTGGTTTTCCTGGGGAGGGAGCAAAAGCAGCTGGTGGCTGGAAGAGGGCACAGCGGTAACTGCCCCGGGGCTGAAAGCGTCCTGCCTAGTGAGCTGGGTCTGGACCACAGGTGTGTTCACTTCGTGGAAGTTCATCGGCCTGTACCTTGATGTTTGTGTAATTTTCTATATATGTTACTGTCATGGAAGTTTTCCTAAAATTGATGTTTTGGGTTTTATTTTATTTTTTAACAAGAAAGAATGCCCAGTGCTAATGAGGACACAATGAAATAAAAACACACATTTTTTGAAAGCGGTTTGCCAATGTAAGTCAAGAGTGTTGGTAGTGTTTGCATTCTCTGTCCTATACTTTTGGAAATCTCTTAAGTATCTCAGAATACAGAAAAATGTTTATATATCAACAATATAGATCTTCACAGCATAAGCAAAAAGATGAAAATGCCTTAAATGTTAAACAGCAGAGGAAATATGGTATGTTTATAAAGTACTACACAGTCATTAAATTGTCTGAATGCTTAATAAGCACAGTTTCCCATGTAATTAAGTAAAAAGGCAGAATGCAAGATTTATGTATCTGTTGTTTCAACAGTATTAAAGCACTTAGTCTCATAATAAATAAAGGTCTAGTTGTTTTTTTAAGGGAAGTCATTAAGTATATCTTTAAAAGCACAGTAAGTACGAGTTCTAGAAGTTACTCATTGCCCAAGCGAACAAAGTCTTTGGCACTGAGAAGCCCATGCCCGCACACTGCTGGTGGGAAAGGGAACGGGCACAGCGGCTTTGGCGGACTCAGGGTTCCTCAGAAGCTTCAACGCAGCCGCCCCAGGTCCCAGCCATCCCACTGCTGGTGCATGCTCAGAGGGGGTGAGACACACGCCCACGCAGAAACTTGCACATGGATGTTCACGGCAGTATTATTCCCAACAGCCCTGAAGTGGAAACTGCCCAAAGGTCCATCATCCAAGCAAAAGGATAAACTAAATGAAGTATATCAAAATAATAGGGTATTATTTGGCAATAAAAAGATATGAAGCATATACCTGCTTTGACATGGATGAACCTGGAAGACCTCAGGCTGAATGAAAGCATCAGCCACAAAGGACCGCACGTCATGCTCCCACTCGTGGGACAAGGCGCCTCCACAGGGACAGCTGGGTGAGTGGTTTCCGAGGACTGATGGGGGGTGACTTCTAGCAAGTACAGGGTTTGCGGAGAGGACGTCAGCATGCCATGAAGCTGACCATGGTGATGGCTGCACACTGGCTGGCACGCTTTGAGTGGGTGGCACGGGAACTGTATCTCGCCAGAGCTGCTATTGGAAGAGGAACCCCACGCAGCGGCAGCCATGCTCCTGAATGGCCTGCCGTGGTCCGGGGCACATTCAGCAGATTCTCCTGTGCACACCATGGCCTGCGGACTGAACCTGCGACGAAACCTCTCCAGACCAGCCCTCACTGGCTTCAAACATCTTTCACCCTCTGTATCTTTCAGAGTCCTTGCAAACTCACAGGTAACCGCCTGCTATTTTCACAGGGTGGCGATCACCTAGGGGTATACTTCCTGGGCTGAGTCCCTCTGGCTGGCCCAGAGATGAGCCCACGTTTCAGCCTTTACCCCGCCCCTCCCTCCAAGTGGGGGTGAGGGCTGGGGGCTTACAGCTTGGCTCACACTTCAGACTTCAGCCTGGTCTCCTTCCCATGCTCCCTCGGGGCTCAGCCTCCCCACTCCGGATCCTAGGTCTCATGATGGAAAGGAGAAGAGGCACAGAGAGGAAGCTTGATTGAGAATGGATTCCTCTGTCCTTCCTGAGGCTCTGATCCAAGCAGCTCAAGCAGCTGAAGGAGGTAAGAGTAGTAGACTGATGAGAAGAAAGGGACTTTTAAGAAGTTCTGCTAGGGGACTGCAGTCCCCTTCATGTGTTACCGGGCAGGGGCCTGGCCCTAAGCAGGTCTGCCGAGGGCCAGCTGCAGTGTGTGCGTTCTTGACTTCGTGTGGGGAAGATCCACAACACGAGTTGAGGTAGCTGTGAGGGTGCATTTATTAAAGCTGAGGACAGTGAGACGAGGAAGGGCTTAGCATAGAAGAAGCAACAGGAGAGCCCAGGCTGGGCTGCCTTAGCTCCCTGGGAAGTCAGAAAAGAGGGGGCCTTGGGGACAGGGTCAGGTTATTAGCCTAAGACAAGCTGCCAGCCGCCCACTGCCTTGGAGTTTAGGAGACAGGTACCTGTGGGGAAGGCAGTGGGGGAAGAAGCTGGGGAGGGAATGGCACAGGCTGCTCCCTGACTGGTCCTTGGTCTAGAGGCTTTTGTCTCTCTCGTAGGTAGGGACCTTAGGGGAGGTTTCAGCAGAATATCCATCAGTTCTCCAGGTGTGTTCTTTCAAGGACGTGCTTTCCATTGATTGGTCAGTCTTAGTCACTGCAGCTGGTCTCCACATGGCCCACCTGGTTCTGCTGCTTTTCTGGGCCTGGAGCACAGCTGAGGCCCAGATGTCGTCTCCAGGGAGGAAAAACTGGGGAGGAGAGGTCACCCTGGGGGCAAGGTCCTTGTTTTCCAAGTCTTGCCCCCTGCCCCAGTGACCTTCTCCAGTATCCGCCTGTAAGTTGCTCGGCAATTGTGTTTGGCTCCATTTCCCTACTCCACTCGTGGCCGAGAACTTTTCCCAGCTTCTCACTATCCCGTCTCAGTTGCTGGTGGGGACATCCAAACAGAAGAACTTCATTTTGAAGTTACTTTATCACCTGAGTTGTGTTGTTTTAGCTCTGACACCGCTCAGATCAAACCACATGGCTCACGCTTCTCTGGGCACACCTACTCAGACTTTATAGCTTATCTATCTTCTTTTTTTAAAGAATATATTTTATTGGTTATGCTATTACAGTTGTCCCATTTTCCCCCCTTCACTCCCCTCCACCCTGAACATCCTCTCCCACCCACATTCCCCCCATTTAGTTCATGTCCATGTGTCATATGTTCTTTAGCTTCTACATTTCCCATACTGTTCTTGCCCTCCCCTTGTCTATTTTCTACCTGCCATCTCTGCTACTTATTCTCTGTACCTTTTCCCCCTCTCTCTTCCTCCTACTCCCCTGTTGATAACCCTCCATGTGATCTCCATTTCTGTGGTTCTGTTTCTGTTCTAGTTGTTTTTATTTTAGGTGTAGTTGTTAATAATTGTGAGTTTGTTGTCATTTTACTATACATGTTTTTTATCTTCTTTTTTTAGTTAAGTCCCTTTAACATTTCATAAAATAAGGGCTTGGTGATGATGAACTCCTTGAACTTGACCTTATCTGAGAAGCACTTTATCTGCCCTTCCATTCTAAATGAAAGCTTTTCTGGGTAGAACAATCTTGGATGTAGGTCCTTGCCTTTCATGATTTGGAATACTTCTTTCCAGCCTGTTCTTGTCTACAAGGTCTCTTTTGAGAAATCAGCTGACAGTCTGATGGGAACTCCTTTGTAGGCAAGTGTCTCCTTATCTCTTGCTGCTTCTAGGATTCTCTCCTTCATTTTTACCTTGGCTACTGTAATTATGATGTGCCTTGGTGTGTTCCTCCTCGGGTACAACTTCTTTGGGACTCTCTGAGCTTCCTAGACTTCCTGGAAGTCTATTTCCTTTGCCAGATTGGGGAAGTTCTCCTTTATTATTTGTTCAAATAACTTTTCCACTTGTTACTCTTCCTCTTCCCTTTCTGGTACCCCTATAATTCAGATGTTGGAATGTTTAAAGATGTCCTGGAGGTTCCTAAGCTCTCCTCATTTTTTTGAATTCTTATTTCTCCATTCTTTTCTGTTTGGTTCTTTCTTCCTTCTAGTCCACTCCATTGATTTGAGTCCCAGTTTCCTTCCCATCACTATTGGGTTCCCTATACATTTTCCTTTATTTCACTTAGCGTAGTCTATTTTTTTTCATCTAATTTGCAACCAAATTCAACCAATCCTGTGAGCATCCTGATCTCCAGTGCTTTGAACTATGCATCTGAGAGGTTGGCTATCTCTTCGTCACTCAGTTGCATTTGTTCTGGAGCTTTGATCCATTTTTGTTTGGGCCATTTTTTTTTTTTTTTGGTCTGGTTGCGCCTGTTACATAGTGAGGGGTGGAGCCTTACGTGTTCACCAGGGCGGGTTAACGCACCTCGCTGCATTGTGACGCTATCTGTGGGGGAGGGTTCTGAGAGGGAACAATGGTGCTTGCTCCGCTCTCTGTCAGATTTCAGTCACTTCCCCCGCTTCCCACAAACAAACTGGGCCTTTCTGGTGCTGGTTCCCATGTGGGTGGGTTTGCATACGTTCTAGGACCCTGTGGGTCTCTCCAACAAACTCTTCTGTGAGGTTGGTAGTCTCTCTCAGCACCTCAACCCCCACAGGTGTTTTCAATTGGTGTTTTGAGACTTTATATCCCAGCACCGGGGCCCTGAGTTGGGCAGTCTGTCTCGCTCCCCAGTTTTACCTGGTTTATCTGCATGTGAATGTGGGACCACCTGGTCCGCCAGCCGCCTTGTGCCGGTGGTCCACAATCTGCTGCCTTGCCAGGTCCACCTGCTGCCACCCCATGCCCGGGGTCCGCCAACCATTGTTTTGTTTTTTGGTGCGACCCCTCTCCACCCAGCCACCCAACTCTGCCCCTCCTACCGGTCTGGCTGAATGTGTCTACTTTAACTCCTTGGTTGTCGGACTTCCATACAGTTCAATTTTCTGTCAGTACTGGTTGGTTTTTGTTTCTAAATTTTTGTTGTCCTTGTTTTGGTTGTGCGAGGAGGCATGCTGTGTCTACCTACGCCTCCCTCTTGGCCAGAAGTCCCCTATCTCTCTTCTTGACACGACTCCCATTATGCTGTATACGTGGTCCATGGGAGAAAGAAGCCATACCTGCTGTGGGCTTTGGCTTAACAAGATGGGTGGGCAAAGCCATGACTGTTAAGGGGTTCTCTATAGCAAAATGTTAACAGTTTCCTCTGAGTGGCAAGATTATGGAATTCTTATTTCTTGGTACTCACCTGTACTTTCTGAGCCTTATCAGAACAATGAGTATCTATTAAGTAAACACATGAATGCTACTGACCAGTAGGTCCCGGGGGAAAGTACAATAGAACCAGAGAGCAGACTGTCTCCGCTGAGAGCATACTGAGGTTTCCACTAACCTCAGCGGGACTCAGAGCCCGGGCATCCAGGACAGCTGGTCCTGAAGACCATGTTCGAGGTTTCCGTGACCTCGGTCCCAGCTACCCTCTTGGAAGAGAACTTGATTCTAAGAACAGACATACAAAGACCCTTGTTCTAGAAGGCTGGATGGATCTGGGTCCTAATCCTATTCAGTTATTGAACTGGTGAATAATTTAATCACTGAGGGATTGTTGAGGGAACTAGAAATATTTAGACTGAAGATTCAGAAAAAATGGCAACTATCTTCAAAGCAGTGGAGGGTTGCCACGGGAAGAGCCCTGGGGACAAGCCAAGGACAGCGCTGTGTGAAGCTACAGAGGCAAATTTCAGTGTGATTTTGGAAGAACGTTCCGACCATCAGAGGCCCATCCCTGCGGTGGACTGCCTCCTGGGCCAGTCCCACATCCACCGGAAGCTGGGCGTCGAGTTCCAGTCTGCAAAAGGCTTTCAGTTACCAGGGGAGAGTTGGACCAGACAGTCTGTGCAATCCTGCTACCCCAGACCTCCTGATTCCACAGGGCTCTCTGCACCAATTTTGGCTTGTTTGGGTCTATTTTTATTAGAGCATATTCCCTTGTGACTACAATTTAATGTATAGCTAAAAAAAATAAAATTAATACAGAACTACCACCATTTGACTCAGGGAAACTTCGACCTCCCTGCAGCTGCAGCTGCAGATCACCCGTCTCCATTTCTGGAGCTGTGTTCGGCCTGAGCCTGGCTGCTTGCCCACTGCTGCCCTCTTGTGGAGGTGAGGAGTACACCTGCTTAGAAAGCAACCAAGACGCATTTGAGCCTGCTGTCTGCAAACACAGTCCCACCTTTTTCCTTCCCCCAAGTCTTCACTTTTGGTGTGAACCCAGGAGTACTTCACCTTAGCCTATCAGGACTTTTTGGTTACAGTCACACCACCATTATGTCCCCTAAAATACTGGACTTTTAGCCGCAATAGAAAGTCCTGGCTTTCACCGAGTGGTTGGAATTTGCACCTGCCTGCTTCGGGTTATGGAGAGAACGTGGATGTTGGCACAGGACTGTGGAAAGGCCAGTCGACCAGGTTTGAAGGCCTCAGTTGTAGCTCATGTGCTGACATTCCTATGTCACCTTGAACAAGTGACAAATTTATCACACCTATAAACTGCTCTGGCATTTGGAGATGAGACCCTTCAGAGAAGAGGGGTCTATCCTAGGAGCACTGCTCACAGCTGCTATTCACAGCACAAGGCCTACGGTTCTGCCCCAGCCAGGGGCCCGGCAGCACCCAGGGGGCACTAGCCAACCAAGGCCTTGTTCATCAGTGCCTTCGCCCTTGGCAACAGCCAGAGGCAGAGGTTTTTCTTTTCTCTTCAAAAGGGCCCACAATCTCGAGGTTGCTCGGGTGCCTGGAAACATTTACCAAGTTCTCCAAGCAGGTTTTGCTGTCCTTGCTGAGGATACAAAGCCCTGTGACTGACTGGTCACTGGAGGGACTTCTCACAGCTTCACATGAGGGGGCCACCACTGGGACAGCACATAGTTTGAGTGCTGGGCAGGTTGTGCACAAGGCCAAACAGCACAGTGGTTTGGAGTAAAACCGCAGTTGGCAGCTCAATGAGGAACATGCCTTTTACTTTGTGTGTGGGTCATGAACTGTCAAGACACTTTAATGAAAAGAGTCAAGAAAGAGAATAAAGATTTAACAGGCAATCGATGATTGTGGAAACTCTTCGGCATTATGAAGGGCATCACAAACACCACCTTCGCCTGGAAGAACGGACCTATAATCACGTATGCTGTGGCTGAGATCATGCAATGATTTCAAGGAAGTTAAGGAGCAGGGAAAGTGATCACCAGTGTAGAATGTAAGAAATGCAGCTCCTCAGGGCTGACCCCGCTAGACTCCCATTCCCAGGGACTCAGCGGTCCCACACTACAGAGTACTTCACATTATCCTTTCGATATTTACCTTAACACAGGACATCTCTCCATGTCAGCATATAGATGATCTATTTCATTCTTTAGAAAGACTCCATAACACTCCTTTGTATTAACTTACTATCATTTACCTAGTTAATCCCCTATTAATGGACATGAGTTGTTTCCAATTTTCTGTATTACAAACAATACTGCAATAAAGCCCTTAGAAGATACTATATTAATGTACACTTTTATGCATTTTTTGACATAAAATATTGAACCCTATTTTTTTCATTTTTTGATTACAGTTTTCAGTATTATTTACTAGTTTGAAGTGTACAGCTTAGTGGTTAGACAGTTACATAGTTTATGAAGTGCCCCACCGCACCCCATAAGTCTAGCACCCCCCCAGCCCGCCCCACACATAGTTAATACAGTGTTATTGACCACGTTCCCTGTGCTGTGCTTTATATCCACACTGACTATTCCATAACTGCCAATTCATACTTCATCCCTGCACCATCCTCACCCAGTCCCCCACCCGCTTCCCATCTGGCAGCCATCACTGTGTTCTCTGTGTCTATGAGTCTGTTTTGTGTGTTCATTTATATTGTTCTTTAGAGCCCACACACAAGTGAGATCATATGGTATTTGTCAGATTTATTTCACTTAGCATAATAACCTCCAGGTCCATCCATGCTGTCACAAATGGTAAGATTTCATTCTTTTTGTGGCTAAGTAATATTCCATTGTATATATGTACTTTCTCATCTACTGATGGGCACTTGTTTCCATATCTTGGCGACTGTAAACAATGCTACAATGAACACAGGGACTCATGTTATCTTTTCAAATGAGTGGTTTGGGTTCCTTAGGGTAAATACCTACAAGTGGGGTTGCTGGGTCATATGATAGTTCTAGTCTTAAGTTTCTGAGGGCCCTCTGTACTGTTTTCCACAGTGGCTGCATTAATCTGCATTCCCACCAGCAGTGCATGAGGGTTCCCTTTTCTCCACATCCTCGCTAACACTTGTTTGTCAATTTACTGATGATAGCCATTCGGACAGGTGATATGTCATGGTGGTTTTAACTTATATTTCTCTGACTAGTGGTGTTGAGCATCTGTTCATGTCTATTGACCATCTGTATGTCCTCTTTAAAGAAATGTCTCTTTGGGTCCTTGCTCATTTTTGAATTGGATTGTTGGGGGGGGCAGGTATTGGTGTTAAGTTACATGAGTTCTTAGAGAGATCTTATTTATTTTTAGAGAGGGGGAGGGAGGAAGAAAGGGAGGGAGAGAAATATCAATGTGTGATTGCCTCTTGCACATCCCCTGTTGGGGACCTGGCCTGCAACCCAGGCATGTGCCTTGACTGGGAATCGAACCAGCGACCCTTTGGGTCACAGGCCTGCACTCAATCCACTGAACTACACCAGCCAGGGTAAATTTTGAATATTGCTCCCTTAATAGATGTTGTTATTCGGTTTGTCTTTTAGTTTTGTTGGTTTCCTTTGCTATGTGAAAGCTTTAGTTTGATGTAGTCCCATTTGTTTTTCTTTCACTTCCTTTCCCTGAGGAGATATATCAGAAAAAAATATTACGAAGAGCAACATCAAGAGAGTTTATTGCCAATTTTTTCTCCTAGAAATGTTATGGTTTTGAGTCTTTAATCTTTTTTGAATTTATTCTTGTACATGGTTTAAGGTTGTATAGTTGAATTCTTTTGCATGTATCTGTCCAGTTTTCCCAACACCATTTATTAAATAGACTGTCTTTATCCCTTTGTGTATTGCCTCCTTTGTCATAGATTATGTAAGTGTGGGTTTATTTCTGGGCTCCATGCTGTTCCACTGATCTGTGTCTGTTTTTATTCCAGCACCATGCCATTTTGCTTGCTATGGCTCTGTAGTATGTGTGATATCCAGGTAGCGTGATCCCTCCAACTTTGTTCTTCCTTCTCAAGACTGCTGTAGTTATTCAGTGGTTTGTGGTTCCAAATACATTTTAGGATTGTTTGTTCTAGTTCTATGAAAAAATGCCACTGGCATTTTGATAGGAATTGCACTGAATCCATACTATGTATGGACATTTAACAATAGTAATTACTCCTGTCCATGAGCATGTTAATATGCT
The DNA here is from genome assembly GCF_019186645.2 of Phyllostomus hastatus. Lineage (NCBI taxonomy): Eukaryota > Metazoa > Chordata > Mammalia > Chiroptera > Phyllostomidae > Phyllostomus > Phyllostomus hastatus. The sequence continues at coordinate 7,705,277 of NW_025333999.1, read as the reverse complement.
TCCATTCATTTGTATCTTCAATGTCTTAGAGTTTCCCAAGAACAAGTCTTTTATCTCCTTGGGTAAATTTATTCCTAGGTATTTGATTGTTTTTTAATTTGTTAATGTATTCTTTTTTTATTGTTGATACTGTCACAGATGTCCCCTCTTTCCCCCCTTTGCCCACCTCCACCCAGCCCCCACCCCTCCTCCCCCAGCCCTCACCACATCGTTGTCTGTGTCCATGGGCTCTGCATGTATGTTCTTTGGCTAATCTCTAATATTTTATTGTTTTTGATGCAATTATAAATAGGATTGTTTTCTTTAACATTTTTTAGAGAGAAGGGGAAGGGAAGGAGAAAGAGAGGGAATGAAACATCAATGTGTGGTTGCCTCTTGAGCCCGGCTACTGGGGACCTAGCCAGCAACCCAGGCATGTGCCCCAACTGGGAACTGAACCGGCGACACTTTGGTTCGCGGGCCCACACTCAATCCACTGAGCTACACCAGCGAGGGCTCAGGACTGTTTTCTTAATTCATCCTTCTGATAGTTCAGTATTGGTGTATAAAAATGCAACTGATTTCTGAATATAAATTTTGTATCCAGCTACTTTATTGAATTCATTTATCAGTTTTAATAATAGTTTTTTGTGGAATCTTTAGGGTTCTCTATATATAGTATCATATAACTCTTTTTAAGACCATTTTTTTATAATTAGGTTTTCCCATAAAAGATGATTTTCCTTCAAGAGTTGGCTTGGTAACTCTCGAAGGTTAAGTTTTTGCTGTCTCCTCATGGTATTTTTAGTTTAGTGTGGGGAACTCTTCTGTTGTCCCCTAATACTGGATAAGCTAACCTCCCCTTACCAGTATAATGAAAAAGTTCAAAAGCAGACAATGTTTGTTGACCTCAGTTACCTTGCATCATCTATACTTGCTAAAAAGAAAACATCCTACAGTGAGGTATTTGTTACATTAGTCTTAATACATTTTCTTATTTACAAGGAATCACACAAACAGAAGTCAGTCAACTGCCAGCAATGCATGTTTCATGAGTCATTTAATTAGCCTGAGCTTGAAAGATACTTTTTCTCTTCCCAAATACTTTAAGCCCACTGAAATGAAAATTTTTTCTCTCTAAAAAAAAATTGATCACAGTGAAGGTTCATATCAAGGCATAATTTTAATGGGCCTTTTAATTAGCTTTTATCACCGATAGAAAAAGGTACACTGAGAAAATGTTTTCACTAAAAAAGGAGTAACAAATTAACAGGAGTACTACCCAACCAACTACTCCTAAGTATTATATGAGTACTAAGCCAATCTGCCTTAATAAAAGTTTGTTAATAAAAGTAGCCTACTCTGAGTGTCCACCATGGACCACTGTTCTGGTGTCTCACACACAAAACCTTTAGTCCTTGGAATAACCCTGTTACAGAATGGACCCACGGGGGGGTCTCTCTCTACTATTATTCTTTGCCTGCCGCCCTTAGGAATTGTGGCTCTTGGTGCCAGAGTTTGGTAAAAAGGAAAGGAACCATTTAAATAACGGTTATACAGGTTTAGAATAATGGCAGAATTCCGCTGTTAAATCTCACTCCCTTTAGAAATGAAGATACACCCATAAACACACAGGCCTGCCCTCCCCCTTCTGCCCAGTCAGGCCAGCCCCAGAGCACACCAGTCAGAAGCATGGCCCTCCAGAAGGAAAAACAGAAGACAGCAGCTCATGGTTCCTCTCCCGGTTCCTCCCAGTAATCCGTGCTCAGCGGTTCCCAGCACCGTCAGCTGTGTCACTTCCGTGATCCCAGTTCTTAATCCAAACCCACGTAGCACCTACTCAAGGCCCACCAGCAAGAGTCCTTTCACCCCTTTCCTTCTTGCATTGTCTCTCTTGCATTCTCCCGAACCACTGAGAACTCTGTGTGTCTGCTACATCTTGCCTTCCTGCTGCCTAAGCCACGTGGTTCAAATCCCCAAAACTGTGTGATTAGAACCCACATGGCTGGTGCACCTGTGCTTAAATGCCAGCGTGGATCTTCCTCTGCAACCCCATTTCCGGCTCCTCCCACAATCAGCTACACCTGCCCGCCCTCCACTGCTTTCTGCCTTCTTTGGCTGCCAGTCCCGGCAGGCATGGCCCCTTGGCATGGAGCAAGCCACCTCCAAGCTCTCACACAAGCACTGTAACCAGAGGGAACGGCCTCCCAGTTACATCACAAGGTCTGTTATGCATATCCCCCTAGCTACACTTGTTGATATGCAAAATAACTCAATGGCCCTGCTCCATGTGTCCCACCAGCCAGTCCAGACTTGTGGGGGTGGGATATCCTATGTTTATTTCCTGGTCACCTTGAGTTCTGGGCCCCGTTACCAACCCCTCTTTGGGGTCTGTACCCCACTACAGCCCTAGAAGGAACATAACAAACAGACAAATGAGCACGGCCACAGTTAGTGGCAACAGCAGGAGACCACAGGCCTCCCCAGCTCCTGCCGTGACTGGACCCCTCCTCTGCATCTCCTACACGCTCCCTGTTGGAAACAGGATGCCCCCATGCCACCACATCCTGCTGCTTTAACCAGTGTTTCTGACATACTGGACATCTATTTAAATTTATTTTTATCCTCACACCAGGACATGCCTACTGATTTTAGAGTGAGGGAAGGAGAGGGAGAGAGAGAAACATCAATGTGAGAAACAGTGACTGGCTGCCTCTCACACACACCCTGACCAGGGACCAAACCCACTTACACCCTAGGTACAGGCCTTGACCGGAATCGAACCTGCAACCTTTCGGTTTAGGGGATGATGCTCCCACACCAGCCAGGGCTACTTAAAACTTTATTTGAAGTGAGTTTTGGCTTGCTTCAATCTGTATTTCATTTTCTATCTATGCCCACTCTCATTGTGGCAGATGGGCCTAGAGGTCCTGAAAATGTCTGAAACAAAGAACGATACAGACCCCGCAGCGACTTTCAGCACGGGATCAGACTGCAGAGTTGTTGGAAGAGGTGCCACAAAGAGCCTGAGAAGGGCAGCCTGACAACCAGAGGGCACAGAACCTGGCCATGCTCCTTGTAACCCAAAGGGCTGGCTCACAACACTGCTTGTGATGCTCTAAACCGGGAATCTAAGAGGTGTACCACTGTATACACTTGCTTGTTGCTGCTGTTTTTCTGATTAGAAGACACAGAATCACTTTAGATCACTTCCATTAATTTAATATTTATTTTTACTTTATATCCAGATGTCACATTTCCTACATTAAAATATAATCATGCTGACTCCCCCCAACCCCCCAACACCCTCGGAGAAAAAAGTGAAGAACTTTACACAACTTGAAGGATGGAATGCACAGAGAAGTCGCCATTGCGCCCAAGTAACAAAGAACATGGAGCTCGCAGGAGACACAGTGGAGTGCAGAGAAGACAGCCCAGGGCTCAGAGCTGGAAGGAGCAGGAATTAAAAGGCTAAAGCTTTTAAACGCTATCACTTGTGCCACAAGATGACCCTGAAGAGGCAGAGATAGGTCAGAGAGCAGGACCAAATACGGGGTTTTCCAGAGGCTGCTCCCTAACAGAGTTTAAAATATCCACGCGCAGCAGAGCTTTCTCCTGCCGCCTTGCCTTCAGCACCTGGCGAACACTTTAGAAAATTACACCACTGTTAGTGTGTCCAAGCGTAAAATGGGTATAGGTTCCCCTTCTTTATTGTACCCCCAAGTCTTTCCAAGCAACAATGCACTAGTCATTTTCATTAGGATCCCTTTGCATGAAAGCTCAGTAGGGATCAAGACAAGGTGTCCCACCACTATCAGATCAACACCAGCTGTGCGAAAGCCGGTGACTGCACTCCTCAGAGGGAGGGCAGACAGTCACACGGGGGGCCCGACCCGTGCGTCCTGAAGAGGACGAGGGGCTCCTTTTCTGCTCTACTCATGAAAGGGAGGAGCAGGGGGACAGCACAGGCCGGCTGCCAGAGCAGCAGCACAGACCCAGCGGCACACTGACAACGCGAACGTGATGCTCAGGAGAGAGGGCCCGGGGCTCTTCCACAAGGAGGCTTCCTTCTGCCCTGCCTGATTTGAAGATGAGAGCATTGTAACTTCCGATAGCGATATTCTTGAGCAGGTGGGGGGGGGGAGGTCTAAACATCCAAATACTGAGGACACCATCAGGCAACTGGCTACCCACTATGTACAAATACACACATCAGTAAGAAATCTCACCTCCATCCCTGCTGCTACTTTAAACAAAGCATGGAAAATCCAGGATTTCTGAACAGGGGATATTTTAAAGTCTGTTAGCAGTTTAAGACACGGCAACACTGGCACAGGATGTCACCTATTCTGTTCTTAATTACAGGGTAACATGGTAAACTCCAACACAAAGGTGGTAATGGGGGGCGCGAAAGGGTACGGACAGCAGAACCAGTATGTCACAAGGGTATTGAGCCAGCGATGAGTGGCAGCTAGTGCTTTGTGGAGTCCCGCGGGTAGAATTCACTCAGGGTGCTCTGAGGGATTCTCTTCAGCATTTCTTTGGGGAAAATTCGGAGCAGCTGCCAGCCAATGTCCAAAGTCTCAAAGACAGTGCGGTTTTCGTAAGGACCTTGTAAAAAAATTGAGATTGGATGAATACAAGCAAATGACTTCCAACTCACCAGTGTCATTCAGGGTGCACCCTGCTATACGACCAGCCCAGTGAGCACGGAGTATGAAAAAGAGGGACGGAGCATTAGGCCTCCCTAGACTGGATGAGACTGAACATGCACATGAGGGCCCAGACCACAAGCACCATCTCAAAGCAGAGAAAAGGGAGAGGCCCGTGGTTAGAGGCAGCAGACAGGCAGTCTAGTGTGTGCAGTGGGTGAGGGGGCCTTCTCCGACAGCTGGGTAGCATCTAAATACCTTGGGCAGTGGAACCCAACCCAGTGTTGTGTCCAGAGGGCAGTGAGAGAAAGTGTTTCCCAGCAGCAGAGGCCACTACAGATGCGTAGAAAGTCTGAAAGGCCACCTGAGCACATGCAGAGGTTGGTGGTTTTCAAAGTTATTCTTCTTCTCACATAGCATAAACCATCCTTATCATGTAAATAAATCTCATTTCTTAACCAAGAAATCAGAGTGGCTGAAGTTCTGGATTCTTTTCTCTACCAGAAGAACTTCAATTTTACTTTAAAAATAAAACACACACACTTGTACACTGGGGAATTTCAATTTTACTTTAAAAATAAAACACACACACTTGTATACTGGGGAATTTTAATGTTAATAAAAAATGTGTCACATAACTAGAAAAGTGCAAAATCCCTAAGTGTGTAGCTTCCTGCATTGTTCCAAAACAAACACACCTGGTCTCAGCACCACTGAGCTCAGGAAGAGTGCTACCACCAGCATTAGCAGGAGTGGCAGGGAGAAACCAAGCAAAACAGCTTGGAAACCCTGTAGGTACAATGAAGCAGAAACCATTATGGACTTTTTAGTAGAGGGACAATCAATAAAAGCTACCCTGGCAATGGCGCACAGGGACAGAAAAGACTGGTGAAAAAGCTGGCCCTAACGGCCAAGGAGGACAAGACCAAAGGCGTTCAGTAGGTCTTAAGACTCCAAGTGTGGCCTAACTCAGAGAGTGGCCAGCGATCAGAAGCTTCAGCATCACCAGGAACTTCAGAACAATGCCCAGTCACTGAGCTGGAGCTAACCAGGACAATGGTCATGCCAGAGGTAGACAGAAACTGAAAGGGAATTGCTACGCAGGTGGTCAGCTGGGAAAAACTTGGGTGCTGACCATGCTGAGCCTCAGGGATGGCACAAACAACGAGGGCTCAGGTGAAGGTGTGGAATTAAAACTTTGGAAATAGGGTAAAGGATCGTACACAGCAATTCAGGCAACAGCACGGGGGAAAAGCCAAAGCTTGGGAATAAGAAAGCACAAAAAGAACAAGCAACTAAGCCTCTGGGACCACAAACAGTAAAGAAGCAGGAAGATAAATCAAAAAAGGAGATGAAGGCAGATGGGTCAGAAAAGTCCCAAACCCCCAAAGCCCGAGGAGATGGCTGCAGAGAGGCTGGGAGGAGGAAGCTCTGGCAAGGGAAGCAACTGTAAGGAAGAGACAGTTAAATGGGAGCTACATCACTGGGTATCGGGGTGGAAGGCAGAGGGGAAGTAGCCAGAATGCTAAGTACCAGACCCTCTTCTCCGATCAGAAGAAAAACTATACAGAGACCAATGTGAAATCTCTCAAATTAGGAAAGAGGGCTTCAGAGCTACATATGAAGCCAGTGAAGTTTGTAAGAAAAAAGGCATCTTACCCTGAGCAATAAAGTTCCTCTCAAACTTCTGCAGAAACTCCAAGTAAAGAAGGTCGTCTGAGGTGAGGGCTTCTTCTCCAACCACGGCTTTCATGGCCTGCACGTCCTTTCCGATAGCATAGCATGCGTACTACAGGGACAAGGTTCACAGGACAGAAGGGAGATTTTACCAATGTTCACAGTGGCCAAGGCCACACATGTGTAGCTTTAGTTGTCTTCACAAGAGACCACAGAAGGAAAGTCATGTTATGGACAGACACAACTCACATAAATAAAACTCATGAAAATATCAGAAGGACTTTATTACAAAGCAGTCTCACTCAGGAAGGAGTCTTTAGGTATGCAATAAACATTACTACAAAAATACACTTCCTTAACGTGTCAATGAGCTTACATTTTCTAGAGCATTTGAAAATCAAAACTCATACCACTGAGTACTCCATCCAGAAGTTCAAGAAAAATATTTGTGATATCAGGTGTACCATTTCTACTTCCAAGTTTAAAGTATTTTTCTTTATTTGTGCCTGCTGTACAGTCTCATGCGACTATGGAAACCAAGGAGTCCACAGAATACATAAACCAGCATCCCTTAGAGTTCCAGAGACTGCTTAATATGTTAAGCAAGAAATGTTAGAGCACCCTTTCAGGAATGCCCCATAACTGTCATTAAGGTATGTGTGGTTGCCTCTCACATGCCCCCTGCTGGGGACCTGGCCTGCAACCCAGGCATGTGCACTGACTGGGAATCAAACTAGCAACCGTTTGGTTCACAGGCCTGCACTCAATCCACTGAGCCACACCAGCCAGGGCCTAATGACTTTTTATATTTCACATGAAGTCTCTACTAAAATTGTATGTGGACAGGGAAAAGAAAAGTGATCTGAGAGAAAGATAAGAGGTGTAAGACAGGAGAAAGAATGGGCCAAAGGTATGTACTTCTTTAAAGGCCACCCTTAAGAAGATATACGTACCAGCTGGTTGGAGACGTCAGCGTGATCCTTTCTGGTCATACCTTCACCAATAGCAGACTTCATTAACCGTGACAATGAGGGCAGCACATTAATGGGTGGGTAAATCTTGGGCAGAATGGAAGGGGAAAATACTGTATTTAAGTACAAAATTCAAGCTTTACTGGTAGAAAAGAAGCATTCTGAAACTCATTACTATCCCTAAAATTACATTAAACCGCTGCACTGTTTCCTAGATTAGTTTGAACATGACTGGCTGGTACAAAATACTTCATGGCACAGTATTTCTTTTGAGAATCAAATCCAAAAAGTGAAACCTATACTCAGTATAAGATTATATTGAAAAACTGAATTCTCAATATCTGCCTACAGTATCAAATCTAACTGATCTTCTGAACTGACTCAAAATCACATACAAAATAAAAAGATTAACAATAATTCCACCTAAAGTGTGATCTATTACAGAACCAGAAAAGTCTGTCTTTGATTATTCAGCCATAAAAAAGAATGAAATTGTGTCACTTTCAACAACATGGGTGGACCTTGAGGGCATTATGCTAAGTGAAACAGTCAAACAGAAAAAGATAGATACCTTATGACCTCACTTGGATGTGGAATCTAAAAACAAACAAACAAAAATACCCCAGAGCTCATGAATAGAGAGAACAGACTAGACTGGTGGCTGGCTCCCTGAGGCGCAGAGTGGGAGGGTGAACCACATGGGTGAAGAGGGTCGAAAGGCACCAATTTCCAGCTCTAAAACGCATAAGCCGGGGGATGTGGTGTGCAGCACGGTAACCATGTCAACAGAACTGTACTGCACAGCACACAGCACCCAGGAGAGTGGCCTTCACAATTCTCATCACAAGGAAAAAAATTTTAACTATGGTGATCGATGTTAACTGGACTTATGTGGTAATCATTTTGCACTGTATACAAACACTGAATCATTATGTTGTACACTTGAAACTAATAGATTGGTTATTCCTCAATAAAAAAAAACAGGAAAAAATTGTTTTTGTATTACTACCAAGATTGGTAAACTACACCACTATGGAATAGAATATCCAGAAAAGTTCTTTAAAACAAGTGACTCCATGTAAAGGCACAATAAAGAAAAGTAGAAATTTAATTCTTTATGCTAGCACTCTTATCCACAGCAGGATTTTGTAGTGAAGTCCTCAATTACTATCATTGATTGGTTCTGTGACTTTTAGAGAAATGGCACATAACAAAACCATTTTTAATCACAGGCTAATTGATATAAACAAGAGTTAACTTCTTATTGCATTTCATCAGCTTTAGAACAAAATGACATTGAATTAAACAACATTATTCAAGGATCTGCGGTATACAGAAATGACAAGTTTACAGCTGTATCAAAATCAATTTAAGTTGATATTTAAAAAAAAAAATTCCCAAGAGCAAAATCAAAGTCACAGAAGAGTAGACTTGTGAGTTTCTAGCACTGCTCACATGGCAAATACCTGTCTGTTGTGCAGCTGCCTGTCCACATAGATCTGCCCCTCTGTGATATATCCAGTCAAGTCAGGGATGGGGTGAGTGATATCTACCAGAGAAGACATCTGACATTAGTTAAAGTTGTCCACCTCATGTAAACAAACCCAGAGGACATCCATCTGCATCACCTACAGCATTACCTAAAATGGCCCTATATAAATCATTTCCTCTGACAATGGAAAAGTACTATACTTATGCTGTACGATATGGTAGCAACCAGCCAAATGTAGCTACTGAGCACAACAAAAATGTGGCTAACATAACTGAAAAACTTTATGGTTTTTCAAATTTATCTAATTTTAGTTAACTTTAAAATTTAAACTACAGAATGTGGCTAGAAGTTATTAGACAGTTTTATTTGGTTGCAGCATAGACATGTGTTGGCACATAGGGTAAATTAGCTACAGTATAAAAAAGACTGTATCTGCCCTGGCTGGTGTGGCTCAGTGGATTGAGTGCCAGCCCACCAACCAAAGGGTCACCAGTGTGATTCCCAGTCAGGGCACACGCCTGGGTTGCAGGCCAGGTCCCCAGTAGGGGGCGCTCAAGAGGCAACCACACATTGGTGTTTCTCTCCCTCTCTTTGTCCCTTCCTTCCCCTCTCTCTAAAAATAAATACATTTTTAAAGTACTATTTCTCCTAGTTATGTGACCTCTTCCAAAAAGATTTTTTAAAATTCCACCTTAAATACAAAGTTCCCTTGTAGAGATTTGCCAATGGATGTATACTAAGAATACTCCTAGCTCATAACTATTTCAACATGGAAAACACAGAGCTGCTAGATAAGTAAAGCACCATGATGCACAGCACCAAAAAGGTCACACGAATGGAGACATTTCTGAGTCTGCTAAATTACATGAAGTAACTTTGTAGCTATTTTCTTGAACAGATGACTTTCATGTCAGAGGCAGTACAGTGTACCAGGTGGAGTGAATGATGAACTCAGACGGCCTGCGTTCTAAAGCTCTCACTTCCTGACCTTGACAGATACTTACCTCCCTGTGCCTCAGGTTAGCGACTCTGTCTCAAAGTCACTACGGGGAACAAATGAGTCAATATTTATAAAGCACTCAGAACGATCCTCAAATAGAGCGAGTTATTCCTGTTTCTGGAAAATATCTCATAAAAGTGCTTCATAAAATCCAAGATAAGGACTAAAAGGTCGATGGCTTTGCTTCAGGAGCCACGTGCAGACAGGCGTTGTTTGTGGGCTTTCACGCACACAAAGACAGCCATTTTTAACCAGCCGTTGGTGATCATCTGTCTCCAAAGCCTTTTTTTTAAGACTTATTTTTAGAGAAAGGGGAAGGAAGGGAGAAAGGTGAAAGAAATATTAATGTGTGGTTGCCTCTCATTCACCCCCTACTGGGGACTTTGGCTGGCAACCCAGGCATGTGCCCTGACTGGGAATCGGAATCAAACCAGTGACCCTCTGGTTGGCAGGCTGGCACTCAATCCACTGGGCCACACCAGCCGGGGCTGTCTCTAATGTCTTATGACACATACTGTTTGTGATTTTCATGTGACAGTTATGTCTCTTTATATTTTTTGTGCACATATGTAAAAAATATCCAATTAGACTGAGAAACTTACATGAGGTAAAAACCATACATTCTAAAACCATAAATTCCTCATTATCTAGACCAGTGTCCTGCAAACAACAGGCACTCAACAGTACCAAGTAAATGAAAATTTAAAATTCAAATTATAAAGAAAATTGTTTTTTTCTTCCACAAAAGGATATTGATAATTATGAGCAGTGTTCAAATGAAAACTTTTATTTGGGTACATTTCACTAAAGTGAACTCTTGAAGGATAAACTCTCATAAGAATTTCAACTCAAAAAGGTAGACAGTCTTCTCTCTTGGAATCAAAGTCCCTACAAGAAGTAGGGCTGCCATCATCCAAAAACAAACACTTACCATCATTGGGCATGGTGAGAATAGGGATTTGAGTAATAGAGCCGTTTCTACCTTCCACTCGACCAGCGCGTTCGTATATTGTGGCTAAATCTGTGTACATGTAACCTGGGAAACCTCGTCGACCAGGAACCTCCTCCCTGGCAGCTGAAACCTGACAGTAAGCCCAGGAGGGAAAGATCACACACCAGAACATGGAAAGGAAAGCTTTGTTTGTTTGAACACGCCAAATTACAAAGTTGGAATATTATCTTTTTCATTTAAATATTGCCTCTAAGACTTCATTTACAAAAATCTAGCAATACAAATTCAAATTACCCTGCAACAAAAATGCTGACAATTGGGGATTGGAAGTCTGTTTTTTTTCCTTTTTGCTAAAATCATGTTGCCATAATGTAAATTTTCAAATAGCCTGCTAGAAGAAAATGTGCTTGCAATTTTATAAATCAAAGGAAGTTAATTTTAAAACTATGAGAACTTCTTAGTTCACAAGATTTATTTCATGCCATGGATCTTGCCATGTTTATGTAAGCTAAACCTGAAAATGTCAGAAGGGGAGGAAATCCATACCAGGAGGCATTTAATGTACTTTACATTCATCACTTAATCCTCACAACAACTCTATGAGGAAGGCAATGTTGTTAAATGTCAATATCCTAATTATAACCAAAGGTCAAAAAAATAATTTCTCAAAAGCACAGAGCCAGGAGTCTACTCGCTGCACAGAACATGAATAGGAACAAAAGGTCTTTCTCTTAGAGACATGCGGACTAGAACGTGGGTGTACCCATCAATCTATAGGAACTAAACACCCAAAAGCATGAAGGCCAGGCGTGCGTGCTACTTGGGCACCTCCCGAGTGTGCTACCACAGTGTCACTCAAAGCACACTCTGCACACCAGCTTTATCAATGTGCGATGCGGAAACACAGGAAACAAGATCTGCATTTAGAAAACTTTAATGGCACCCTAACAATTTCACATCTGTTGAGGCTAATAAAAAGTAAAGTATGTATTTTTTAATTTCACTTCTCCAGTAACTCATTTTTGCTGATTTTAGAAAAGTACTGGACTGTGACGTGGGGTGGGGTGTCCTCCACTGACCCGCACAGCAGCAGGGTGAGGTGTGTGTCTCAGAGAATTTTAAGAAGCTGCACAGCCTGTCTCTTCAGAAGTCTTTTCCTTTTTATATGCTTAAAAGAGTAACCTACTCAAAATTTCAGTAACTTGCATTAGAAAAAAACACCCTAAACTTCTGGGTGATAAGTCTAGAATCTTAATACTGTTCCTACGTAAACACTGAGTTTTCCGAAGGAAAAGGTGCTGGGAAGGGAGCTGCCACAATACGGCCTCTATTTTTACTGACATCATTAAAAACAAAATTCGGTAAAAGGTTAAAAATTGACAGTCTGGACAGAGGTAAAACTTTCTGGGAGAGTAACTGAGTAAGTAGCTTGCAACAGTTATCATTCACTCTATTTTAGAGTGAAGTCTTAATCCGTGGAGACAGTGACAGTATGATAAACAGGACAATAGCTGAAATCTCTTCCTAATCACTTCAACTAAAGTGACTGAAAACAAGTTGGATTTTCCTTTCTGATTAATTAAGGTATTCTACTAGTATAAGAGCAACGAAGTTTTAAAAACATGATTAAAGAAAGTAAAAACTTACAAAGAGACAAGATTACCCTGAAAATTAAGCTATTTCAATGAAGGGAAAAGTTACCTCTCGCAGTGCTTCAGCATAAGAACTCATGTCTGTCAGGATAACCAACACATGTTTCTCACACTGATAGGCCAGAAATTCAGCTGTGGTGAGAGCCAAGCGAGGAGTGATGATTCGTTCAATACTGAAACGGAACATTAAGTCCCAAGTCACTCACACAGGCCAAAAACAAAAGAAAATGAGATTCTAGAAATAATAGTACAGTCTCCCTCTAAAAGCTTTAAGTAAACTGAGGAGGGTAAAGCAATTATTACTTTAAAAGTTCTTAAATAGGCAGTTATTTTAGGTATTTACATAATAAAACTTACTTCTACAAAGATAAATTATTTTATAAATAAATTCTCAGAACTACACAGCTCTCACATCAGAGAAGAGGAAAACAAAGAGGAACAGGGTCCCGACTGCTCAGGTAAGAGGCGAGGACCACTGAGCACAGACAGTGCGCACGATGCGGTACAGTGCCGACAGTGGGCTAGGTGACTTCGATGCAGTATCTCAGTGAACAGGCACAAAAGCCTGTGAGTCAAACGCTGCTTGTCACTCTTTCTGGAAGAGAAAACTGAGCTTTGGAGCTTAAGTGAATTGCTCAGAGCCAAATAACTACCAAGAAGTAGAACTGGAATTTAAAGAGTTATCTCATTCTTACGCCCAGGTTGCTGCCATTATTGTAACATTTTACCTCCCTATTCTTAGCCACATTTTTGACCTGAAGCCTGGGTGAGCAGAAAGAAATAGCTCTCTTTACTTACGTAGGGTCATTAGCCAAGTTCAAAAAGAGGCAGACATTGTCCATGGAGCCATTTTCTTCAAAGTCGGATTTGAAAAACCGGGCGGTTTCCATGTTTACCTAAATAGTAATGACTTCATCAGCACTAGCAGAAGAAAACCCTCAACATGTGTTTCTGATGAAGCCAAGCTACAGATCTCCACTGTTCTTTTGTTTAAAGTTTCAAGTCCTCAAAATATTCTCACAGAAGCCAACAGCTTAAACAGCCTGCTTTGGGCACAAAGAGAATTATTCTTACATTTTATAGTCAAATGCCAGATTTTAATCCTTAGTTTGTCCAAAATGCCAAGTTGCAACTTCTCTATGGGGATGTAAATTCCATGATACATGAGTAATTTTCTACACTGTTCTAATAACATAAGCAATCAATTTTATATTTGATAGTAAACCAGAAAATAATTTTACTTACACCCATAGCAGCAAACACAATTGCAAAATTTTCCTCACTGTAGTCCACTACATCTTTGGATTTCTTTACCAAACCAGCCTGGCGGCAGATCTGAGCTGCAATCTGATGAGAAGTACAAAAGCACTGGGTTGAAATCTAAAATAACAAATCTAGAACAAAATAACTTTCATCCTAAACTTTCTGAAATTATACTTAGAGATGAAATTGGGAAGGTTTAAAGGACTTTACCCAACAAAACTACTTTATACTTTTTGGAAAGATTCCTAAGAGTAACTGAGGAGACAGCGATCATACATGGATAAAGGTTCAATGTAATGGATTGTATAAACAGTACCAGTGGGGATTAGTGCCGAAAACTCTTCGGTTTCCCATTAATGTGAAGCATTTAGAAATTCTCCCTCATTAAACTGTACATCAAACAGCTCCTAGCTCTCACCTCATTGTGTGGTAAGCCAGCAGCAGAGAAGATAGGGATTTTCTGCCCCCGAGCAATGCTGTTCATGCCATCGATGGCCGAAATGCCTGTCTGAATCATCTCCTCTGGGTAGATTCGACACTGAGGATTGATTGGCTGGCCTGATGCAGTTCAAAAAGGGAAAATTTTCACATGTCTGTACATGAAGATTAAAACCATATAAAGCATTTCTTTCTACTCTTAAAATAGTTATTTATGAAAGTGGTTAATTTTTTCCACTCGTCTTACATAGACCCAAGAAATATATGGTAGCAGAACTCAAGGTCCTAAAGTGGATAAAGGTGCAGCAAATAAGAGAACAGTCCTCGTTCAAAGCCATGGCTTTACTACTTATGTTTCAGGAATACCCTAGTAATATCTTAAAATATTTTAAAAGGCGAAAGATTTATACGCTCTGAAGAGAAACCAGAGTATCTTAAAATATTCCATACAAAATCTTCAGATGATCTCTATGAAAAATAAAGTTATTAAATAATAAAATAATTAATTACAGAACATGTTGGTTATTAGCTTAAAGCATCACAAAAATCACTCTCTATGTGGCAGAGATGTAAGCTAGATGGATGAAGGCCATTTCTCCCAAACACAGAAACCCACTGACTGTCCTCACCCATGATGTCAAGAAAGTCTTCAGCCAGGACAGCCGGGCCTCTGTCGATAGGTTTTCCTGATCCATTGAATACCCGACCTGTAAAACAGTGAGAGAGTACCGCATGGACAAGGACACCAATATTCATCATTTCTGAGAAGACTTTATGGGAACATGTTGAAAAGCAAACAGATCTCTGCCCAGAATGAGTAATAACATTAATTTACCAAGCATATCCTCAGACACTGGTGTTCGGAGAATATCCCCAGTAAATTCACAAGATGTTTTCTTGGCATCAATACCTGAAGTTCCTTCAAATACCTACCAAGAAAGAGAAGTAATCAGAAGGGTAAAAAAAATTTAAATCATAAGCATTTAAATTTTGTCAGCCCTTATAACGTCAAGTATTGTACATGAATGCACACCATTTTTAATATCATGAACAACTTCTTGACAAGGGTCATGTCTGTAGGACATCAAATTCTACAAGCAAGCTAAAAATGTTTTTTATATTTTTAAAGAATTAATTTAAAAAGAAAAAGAAAGGAAAAAAATATGCATCAGAGACCCTAGTTGGCTCCAGAAAGCCCTTTACAGAAATGTTGCTGACACTTGCTCTAGATTACTTTTTTGGGGGAATGTGTTATTTGAGAAATCTGGCATTTCCCATAATTGGTGACATCAAAAGTTAGGATTAGAGGACATAATTTAAAGAAGCTGACTCAGATCTCATTCTGGTTTCATCCCATAAGCTATAAATTCTGCTTTTCACCTCTCCTTCTACATGATTATCTGCTTCATCTTAACCATTTAAAAAATAAATAAAGCCACCTTGCCGGTGGAGCTATTGGGCTACAGTGCAGATAAGTGGCTGACACTTGGCACAAAAACATGCAGAAATAATTCTCCCCCTACAGCCAGTAATCAATCTCTAAAGATACACTTATTCAATGATGAGGAGAAAGAACACTCGACATTCCTTATATTTCCGTGATTAGGAAAAAGTATAGCTGGCCAGGTTTTGAAAATAATGCTTACCTGAACCACTGCTTTGGAACCACTAACTTCTAGAACCTGCCCACTTCTCCTTGTGCCATCTGGTAATGTCAAGTGAACAATCTCAGCATATCTGGGAAACTAGGAAAAAAATTAAAAAATCAATAACTTAACTTTAGGATTAGAGGTTAAAGTTAGATTTAGGGTTAGAAACTTCCCCAAACACTCCACACACTCTATCTTGATCACAGTGTATATACATATGTGATCCCGCCACCTCCCTCATTCACAAAGGTACACCCTTGAGTTTACAACATCCTGAAGTAGTTCAAGTCCTTCAAATGCTCATCACTGGTACATACACTGGCAAACCAGCATAAGGTACAGAGAGAAGGGTCTTAAATCCATGAAAACGCAGTAATTAAAATTTTTTCCTTCTGTGTATAAAGTTTTGAGACTACAGAAAGGTACAGAACTCAGAAACAACCATGTTCCCCCTACTCAGAACTGCAGTCTGCTGTGTGTGTGACCGGGGCTGTGTGTGATTGCCTGTGTATTTGAGGGGCAAGAGGACAGAATGCAACTAGATAATAAAATGACTATTATAATAAACAAATATCCCCCCCGAAGTCTAAATCTCCTAACCAGATATGTATTCCTTTAATCCATTCTTAACATTTTAAATGCATGTTTCCAAAAATATCGTGTGGTTTTATTTATATAAATGGCAACACACTAAAAATATCCTGCAATTTTTTATTTCCTCTGACCTTATGTTTTGAATTGGTCATGTAATATTTACCTTATTTCATCAACATAATCTATGAGAAGATGCACCGCAATTTTGTGTGACGTGAAGGCAAGCATCTGCCAATTACACTATGACAGACGACTGATGGTAACTTGATTTTGGACATGCTAACGTGAATATATGGGCATCTTAAAATTAATGTTAGAACAGATTATAGTGAAAATAAAATCAAATGACACCACCCTTTATTCAGTCGTTCTGCTGACGGGGTTCAAGGCCGTCCCAAATCTGCACTGCTGCAAACACGCTGCAGGGGACGCTTCCACGTGTGCTCCTCACGGGCTGTGCCCGCTTCCTGCCACACTCCTCTCCAAATGAACAACTGATCCACAGTCTCCCTCCCAGTGTACAAAAGTATCTTTTCCCTACATCTCTGTCAGCTTATATAACTATTATTAAGCATTAATTTTTACCATTTGATAACATAAAAAATAGCATCTCTCTACTTTGTATTTTCAATTCTGCTAACACTGGGCATCTTTTCACGCTCACTGACAACTCAGACTTCATCCCCTATGACTGGCTCATTCATATCTTCTCACTTTTCAATGCAATCTGCTCTTTATTTTTAGGAGTTTTGTAGATTCTAGATACTAATTTTTTTTTGCAAATATCTGCTTTTAGTCTGTTTCTTGTCTTTTAAATTTGTTTATGGGATCTTACCACTTTAAGTTTTAGAACTTTTTATGTTATAAAATAACTTGTCCTTTATGATTTGTGCCTTTTGTGTCCTGTTGAGAAACATTTTCTAAACTGAAGTCATTAAAATGGTCTTTTTTACTATCTTCTAAAATAGGTTTTTTATGTTCAGGTATTTAATCCATCTGGATTTACTTTTGGTAAGGAATTTTACTTTTCTCATTCTTATTCTTTTTAATACAGGAAGCCAAATGCCCTAATAATATTTACTGAGCAGCACAAAATGCGCCCCACTGACTTGCAGGGTGGCCTTTACCAGGTACCACGCCCAGTTCTCACATGTGAAGAGCGTGCCTCGTCTCCCCTGCCGGCACCCCTGCTTACTCCTGCCCCAGATCTTCACTCCTCGTCACTCTACCTCCAATGTCGTAACCTGGGGAGAACCAACACCTTTCTAGTCTGTCGTTCACGAACACAGAATCTACACTTATTTTAAGTTTTATGTCTTTAAACAAATTTTATAGTTTTCTATAAATAGGTACTGATCATTCTAAATAGTTAAGCTGGCACACAGACTACTACTGATTTCTGTAGACTGATCATGCATCCAGCAACTCTGCTTCACACCTTGTTTCCAACAGTTTGTCCACTGAATGATTTGGGTTTTCCGTTTGGTTAACATCACCAAAAAAGGATGACTAGCTGTGCCTTTTTCTTCCTGATCCCTTGACTCCCTAACTTCTTCTTCCCCAGGTCAGCTGGGCTCTGAGCACAAGGATGGAGAGTGGTGGGGACAATAGGACTCCTCGCCTTGCTCCTGACGTAAATGGAAATGTTTCACAGTCTCTCCTAAGTGCGTTATTTGCTGGAGGCTGTGGTGGGTATCCCTTAAGAGGTTAAAAATTTAATCAAGTCCTTATTTCCAAGATTTTTTTTAAAGTAATTCTATCAGCTACTTTTTCTGTATTTACTGAGAAAAGCATAAGCTTTTTCTAGTTTAATCTATGAATGAGCTGAATTACACTGATACGTTTTCTAATATCAAGTATTAGAAAATACTTTGTATCATTACTGGTATAAACTCTAATTTGTCCTAATTGTGCTTATTTTTTGCATATTTTTGCTAATATCCAATACACAAGTACATTTTAATAAGAATTTTGAAACCTGTGTTTTTAAGTGAAAATAGCTATAACTTCCTTTTCCTGTACTACCCTTTGTCTAGCGTGGGAATCAAAGGTGTGCTCACTTCACTGAGATGCACTGGGCAGCAGTCTCCGTTTTCCCCTATTGTGATGCGATTCGTGTGATGGCATCTGCTCCTTCATCCTATGTGTATGCTTTAAGTTAAAAACAAAAGCCAAGAACTGAAAACAAAGCAATCACTCTAAATCTGGTGGTATAAAGCCATTTTTAAAACTCCACAAAATTTACCAGTTCTTTCTCAGCTGGAGCTATATATACCCCAAATATTCAATGAAACTTTCTTAGCTCTCTTAAAATTACTTCTGCAGAGATGTTTTCTAAGTCCTTCCTATTATCGACTCTTACAGTGCCCTGGACTTACTTACCCCTGATAGCACTAAGTAATTAGACATGTCTGTGCCCGTGTTATACCTGCTTCCCCACTGCGCTGTGCTCACTGGAGGAGAGGCCATGCCCACCGTTCACATCATGTTTTCTGGGCTGAGTTCAGCACTTTACATAGTGCTGATGAATGAATATTTTCAAACTTTTCAATAATATATTTATTAATATAAAAGTTTCACATTTTAAAAAAGGGCCCAAAATTTTATTATAGAATATAGAAGAAAAAATAAAGACACAAATAAAGCTTCCTATATTTTCTCAAAAAATAGAAGTGATGGCTCTTTCACAAAGCGTTTCTGGGCATCTGCCTAATCCTTGTACAACTGGAATGCTACACACTGTGGCTGTGAATCAAACTGCAGACTAGTATGAAACTGTAGCTGGGAGGTACACTTGCTGTGAACCTCGAGATTCATTTGTATAGATACCTTGCTATGCACAAAAACATTACCTCAATGAGACAGTATTAAGCTGAAGAGACAATGTACTTTGACCTTTCTTTTAAGAGATGTTTTTCCATTTATTTTCTGCTACAAGAGAGGTCACATGCCAACACACTTCTACCATTACTTTCCTCAACAAACAAGTAACTGTGTGCCTTTCGCCCTAATCCACCACAACAATCGACATAGAATTACTGTTCTGGAGAGCATATTAGAGAAATTATTTTCTCCAGAGATATTTATCACAGAACTCTGGCAGACTTCGCCCAGGATATTCAATTACAGACTATATTCTATGCCTCTAGACTAAGGTAACACTAATGTGTTTATAATTATCACATACATGTGTGGCTACAACAACATGTAACTAAAGTAAAACAAACTGAAAAAGTAAAAACTATACTTTGCTTTAGGGGTTTAGTTTCTATTGAGATAATCTGTATTTATTTATTCAATATTTGAATACTAGTGTCAAGCCCTCAAAGATAAAAAGTAGCATTGTTTATTCATTCATAGACCTTAAAATTTTAGTCGAGAAGACAAAAAATGTAACAAGTAATTATAACACATGGCACTCTATGAAAGAGCCACATATCTGTATCGGTAAGAATCATGTATCATGTCACATGCACACCATCTATCTACATAACATTCTACAGGTTATAAAATATACTTATAAATATAAATATTATGGTTTTTTCCCCAACAGACATGTGAGGTAGGAGTGACAATTTTTTTTTAATTCTGCCGACAACAGACCCTAGGTCACTAACAGATCCACAGTAGATCCAGTACCGGAATCCAGTCTTCTGACTTTTGATCTAAAACTTGTTTCCTATAGAGCACTGACATCCAGACCAAGAGACGGCTGAAAAATCCTGACGTAAAATTTAAAGTATACGTGAAGAGGATTTAATGCCCCATTTTTAACTTCATAAATCGCTAAATGACGATGGTGGTGTCTTACCTTAACATGATCTAAGATCACGAGTGGACCATTGACTCCAGACACTGTCTTGTACGCTGGAAAAAACAGAAGAGTCAGCTTTAGTTGAACAGGACAACAGCCTCAAATATCTCCCTGGGGTCACACAGAAACCTCTCCCCACTTTCTCACCCTGTTACAATATGGAGCACGCGAACAGTTACCACACTTTTTGTTGAATGTATTAGATATGGCTGTGCCTGAACAGCTTTTCATCTACCCACACGTAGCCAAAACCATCTGAACCCGTACTATGATGTTTTAAGTAAGTCATGATGTTTTAAGGAGCCAGGATACAAAGATAAAAAAAGGTGGAGAGGAACAGATTTCCCTCAGAGCTCACAGTTTAATGTGGAGAAGGGGTAGTTATGGGTTCTAACAGCTGTGTGGAGGGCGTGGGAGCAAAGGAGGAACCTAGCAGTCCTTCTCACCTTGAAGAGAACAGGAAAGCTTTATAGAGGAGGTGGCACTTACCTAAGTAGATGAGGAAAGGGAAGGGAATACTTAACTTTAAGCAGAACTGACAACACTCACAAAGGAAATCTGAGAAAATGCAGTCTGTTAAGGTAAAGGCTATCATTACAAGGCATCTTAAAAACTGGGAAAATTGCTTTATGAAGGAGGGAGTAGGGAAGGAAATGAAAAGTCAGAGGGTCAAACGAGATAAGTATCCTTTAAGGAAAAAAGAAAGTCAAATGTTACTGTGAGCTCGGAGACTCCTATTTCCCCTGAAAATTACGGCCTAGGAATGAACTGCCGTCCGTCCGTAAGGCAGCTCACCCCCAGGTTAGCTGTCCTTCAACCACATCACACCTCACACCACTTGTCAAGTACAATGGTAACTAGGGAAAAAACAGAACACTCACGAGAGTAATTATAATATCGGAATTAACTAAACTTCATAATCAGAACAGTTAAAAAATAAAATGGGTATATAAAAAAAGCTTACTACAGGCCTAAAATAATTTCTAAGAAGCTAGCTGTCAACCAACTGAGAACTTCTCACTTGCTTGATTTCTCACGGAGGCTGGGGCAGAGATTGCTGGCACGGACACAGACTCCCAGGAATGAGGAAACCATTTAGAGACCAGCCTCTCTGCTCCAGGGGTTCCAGAACTCAGAGACACAACTCCTGCCGCCCGGAAGCAACGCCCTGTTAGGAGCATGGGGACAGAGCAGGCGAGCACTGTCAGGGCCCCTGGCTTCCACACATTCAAACCCCGACATCAAACGCGTACTGCAAACGCGTACTGCAGGACCTCTGTCTTTGTAACTATCTTGTCAGAGGCCCCCCGATGACTTCTGTCTATAACTACAGACAAAGGGCAAATCACAAACTTAAAAAGTTAAGTTGCCTGAATGGATGGTAAAGAATTAGCCATTCCTCAAAAATTATTAGAAAGACCCCAATTGTCATGTTTTCTGCAACTTTTATGAAAATCCACTCCATTGTTTGAAAATAACCTAATATTCTTAAAAATAATTCCTACCCCTAAAAATGATTCATTGTTCTCATTTTAAGAGTCCAAACATTCTAACACTGACTTTCTAAAATTGCTACGTGAAAATGCAAAGTGAGATACATTAGAAACAAGTTTTCTTAGAACCCAGTGCTTAAAAATACAGAAACAAAAACCTTTTCAAATTTTTTACCTCAACAGTTGGGAATGGAAGGAGGGACGAATTACAGGCAAAGTAACATCGATAAAATCCTTCAGGTTCTGAAAGCCTCCTTACTTTTTAGAAAAGATCTCCGAACGTCTAACCTCTACAAAAATGTTTCAGCATCTCATGCTTAAATCCAGCACATTCAAAATTACGAAGTTTTGCCAGTCACGAGCAAAAGCATGACCAAGAAAAAGAAACGCTAATCATTGCTTCTCCTGGAAACAGTGAATAAAGCGAACTTCTACATAAAACAAGGTTCTACTGCATCAAAAGCAGTCTCTACATTTGCAATAATATATGTAGCCTTTAAAAAAATTTTAATGTACATTTCTCAATTACAGTTTACATTCAACATTATTTTGTATTAGTCTCAGGTATACAGCACAGTGGTTAGACAACAATCATGTACCTTGCAAAGTGTTCCTCCCATATCTCCAGTACCGACCTGGCACAATATTATTGATTATTCCCTATGCTGTAGGTTACATCCTAGGTAGCCTCTGAAAAAGCCAGTAAGTAACCATTTGAATTCATTAATATCAATACTATCAATACACACTTCCTAAGCACCTGTCAGTAATACTTATTTGATATCCATAACAGGTCTGTGAGTTAACTAATATCACCCCAAGTTTTAGAAGAGAAACTGATTCTCAGAAATTCAGTAACGTGCCCAAGGACCTGCACTTACAAAGTCAGGCTCCAGAGCCGCTAGTTCTTTAACTCTGCACCGCTGCTCAAACACTAACACTGCACTAGTCGCTTTGTAGTCTGACCCACTCATAATTGCCCATAGCTATGCCACTCAAAATAATGCCAATGAGTCTGCATGTTTAGCTACAAAAAAATTAGTTACTTTGACTATTTAATGCACAGGACAATGATTCCCTTTGTATCCACATTTTTGTCATTACTACAAAACTATCTTTCTTCAATGGAGTGTAGCAGCTGGAGAGTTTAAATAGAGGAAAGACGCTAATGGAAATGCTTCAGCAGTTTTGCCTCATTGGAAAACATGAAAAACAGGAGGAGACTACTTCAGATACAAATCAGAGGTTAAGCAACATGCTTGGTTTAAATTAAACTGACATACACAAACTAACCTATTAAGTGTTGTAATTCAAACTAAATAAAAAAAATCACCAAACAAAAATTTGGAGAGTGCACCACACTTTTGCAGAGCATCTTTAGAGAGATTATTTTATTTCAGTTCCCGATGATGCTAGTAGGCAGGCAAGGCTGATACATCCATTCTGCACTTAAACTAAGACTCCAAGGCTCTGAGAAATCTGTTACTAAACAGGAAAGATAGGATGAGAAGTGGTTTTGTTTTTTGGGTTGCTTTCCCCTAATTCTCAAGTTGGTATCCTATGATCCTATAATATTTCTGAACCCAGTCTCCACTATAATTAAGAAATATGGGGATGACACAGTTCCGAGCACTTGGGACTACGAATATATACCAAAAACAGTTTATATACAAACTATAGCTCTTTTGCATGATAATAAAACTATTTGCAAAGAAAAAACTACCAGAGAAAATGTTATCAAACACCACCTTTTATCTCTCAGGATATTTATCCAGCCTTCCTCACCATTACCATTAACAGCCCAAAGCAGAGATAACAGTTTAGAGTAAGGCTGCCAAAGACATTAAGCTACTCTTCAGAAAACTAAAAAAAAAACATTCACAGATTATATGAACACTTCTATTTACTGAAATAATGACCACTCCTCTCTTAAAATGTTCCAAATGAATGAGAACTTGGATCTGCAGGGGATGATCAGAACTTGTGACAACACAGCAGACGCACGTTTACATTATATGCCAAACACATTCTACAACCAACGAGGCACATCTTTGATTCTGAACTACCAAGCAGACAATATATTTATGGAGTAACATTTAAAACCAAAATCTACAAAGGTTTTTAAGAAGCATATATCTTGTCAGATGACATCCTGTTCCTCCTGCAGGATATAAGATTGTTCAACATTGCTAACACCACTTAATGATTGTGAAATTTTTTAAGAGAAAAATTTGGCAGCCATTGCACAAGAGATCTAGTCCTTCAGCCTCCGCCTCATTAGCAAAACAAAAACCCAGAGCAATCATCTCCTGTTGTGCAAGAGTAGATACCCACACCTTGAGCAGTGGGCACCAAGGGCAGTGGGCACCGAGGGAGAGGTTCTAGGAACAGGCAGGCCAATGATCCCTTTATTTGACTTTTCTGGGGCTAGCTCTGCTTTATAATGTAAGAAACAAAAGGTTACTTAACCTAGGGTCTCAAGAATGATGGAGATTATCTAATTCAAAACGTATAGTGTCTGAAGCTCTATGTATATTATTGAACCTTGCTCAAAGTTTAAAAGAAAATCAAGTTTCCTTTCCTTGTGACTTTAGGAATTCAATTAAAGTGCTCAAGATTATATTAAGCCTGCACATCCCATTTTCCAGTTCTTAACAGCCCCATAATCCTGAAGTTGTTTTAAAACAGGATCCAATCTGTACAGTGAATTGCCAATATTACTCTGTTCCTTCATTGGAACAGCACACATTAAATAACTGTAACATTACTGCCTAAGATGGTATCATCAATCTTTAATTAAAAAAATTAAGACGTTAATCAATATTTATTCACAAGCAATTAACAGTTAACTAGAATCAAGAATTTGGCAATACAGGAAAAAAAAATGACATTCCGCAAATGCAGTTATCTGTTAGCCTAAGTATGACATCATTTATGCCTTTCAGAGTAACTCAACAAAGGGGAACTCAACTCAGTCAAGTACCCCAACTCCCTACTCTGATTCCATTCACGTTAAGAATCTATCCACTAAACTATCAGAACAAGGGGTTTAAATGCAAGTTATACAATAAATTCTAAGACACAGTACATCTGTGTGTCAAGCAATGTGGGAGGCGCTGAGTATACAGAAAGGATTCCTGACCTCTAAAGGTTCAGTTTTAAGCATTATGTTGCAATGATTCTGTCAGAAGGAATCTCATCTAGGGAAGTTCTTTAGTCACTGGCTAGGCACAGATACCATACTCACCCCTCTTAAGGGTTTACAACCTTAATCATGGAGAACCCTCTAAAAAATGTTATTTCAGTTGATACTCTCTGAATTGACATTGACTGAATTACTGAAAACTAACTACTGTACCCTTGTAATCTTTTCTTACAAACACCACTAATGTCTGTCTACCCAAAGCAAAGCATGCAAATGCAATTCACAAGTGAATTCATAATTGTTGGGTATAAATTTATTGATAAAGTCAACATAAAATGCAACATCTGTCAATATCCTGAAACATTCCTATCAGCTTATAAACATTCCCAATAAACCTCCAATAATCATTCTCTAATTCAGATCATTCCCAGGGTAAAAAGCACATCTTGACAAACAGTAGAACCAAGTGTGTTTTCCTCTCCTGCCCTGCAGTGCTGTCACATGACCCAGTAACAGATCAGGATGGGATTAGTCAGACAGGAGAGAAACCCTTCATCTGAAATTCTTTTTAACCAATGAGCCACCCACAAAGAGGCACTCTGGCAACTAACCAGCGCAAATATAGTCCTGCCACCTGGGGAAAGAAACATCAGGTGCTTTCCCAAGTTTTAAGTCTACTTCCAGGGCTCATCCCCAGTTCCTAAGAAAGCTGTGAAGAGGTCTGATGCTACACAACTGTACTGTTTCGTAATAAAGAGCCATTTCTTGAGCAGTTCACTTAAACCTGGTTTTTTAAGGCCTTTTTATAATCACAACACTTAAATATTCCTATGCATATGATTTGTATAAATCATGCTATGTGAGCAAAGATGCTTGGTTTCCCCAAGACAGCCTTGCACTCAACCAAGTTAGGTTAACTGGTCAGCAAATGAACAGGCAATGGTAGAAAAAAGCCCGGCAAGAATTCAGAGACCTGGAATTTTAGTTCCTGCTCTGCCAATAAGCAGGTGTCTAAAGCCTGGCAAGTGCTGTCCCTCCAGCAACCTTAGGCTCCTCACTGTAAAATGAGAGGATTAGACTAGATAACCTGCGGGGTACTTTTCAGCTCTAGCGTTCCGTGATATCTAGGTGTCCTGCTGTGGAACATCCCCTCCAACCAACGTCTCCTTCTGCCTACCGGCCGACCTCCATCCCCGAAAGGCCCGACAACGTCAGCGACACCTTCGCCCGCGGCAAGAGCTGCCCTGAGGTCCAAGCTAGTGAGAGCAGATAGGGAGGGGCCGTTCCCTCGACCACTAAATACCCAAATGAGGTCAGGCGAAGATGAAGACTGGAGTGACAAGAAGCGGCCTTCC
This sequence comes from Phyllostomus hastatus, assembly GCF_019186645.2. Lineage (NCBI taxonomy): Eukaryota > Metazoa > Chordata > Mammalia > Chiroptera > Phyllostomidae > Phyllostomus > Phyllostomus hastatus. The sequence continues at coordinate 7,679,151 of NW_025333999.1, read as the reverse complement.
CGAGGGAGGGAAGCTAGTGCCTGAGAATGCTCCAGCCGAGGGAAGTTGGAGAGAGCAGGAGCCCACCAACCCGAGGAAAGTTCCTGCTGGTGCTCTTTCCCTCACGAAAATATAAGGTACACTCTAATCTTCTCACCTGTGGTTGAGGGTACGGGAGGATGCGAAAGATAAAAATAAATAATTCATCCCCCACCCCCAAGCCACTGGCTAAGCAGGTGAGTTATGAGCAAGGGGCTGGGCTAAAGAGCCAAGACAAGATCCATCTTGCCCTCTGATACTCACTGAGGCGAGGCTGGGAGAGGTAGTTCCGGCTCACTGCCAGCGCCTGCTCCCGAGATCCCACCACTGGCCCACTGGTGGGCACGGGTAGCTCGGGTGCCGCCCCGTTCACAATCCCCCGCATCGCCCGCAGCGCCATCTTGTCTCCTCTGTCCCGACTGGCCCCGCAGCAACGCTGCGCAGGCGTAGATATAGCTGGGGCAGCCCGCGCAGCCGGCTCCGCCCCTGCGCGCTGCGGAGACCAGACCTCGCCCCGCCCCCTTCGCGGCTCTCCGCTGGCTTCCTCGTGACTCGGCGTCCGCGTGGGCGGGACTGAGCCTGCGTGTCAGCTGCGAGGAGCTGACCAGCGTGCTGGGAGGGTGGGTGGGTGGGAGGGAGGGAGGGAGGGACCGTTGCCGGGGTTTGGGAAGCTGAAGAGGAAGAGGGTTCCAGAGAGAAAAGCAATGCATTTAAGGGAGAGAGAGAGTAAATGAGGAAAAAGGGAAGTCGGTAAGGGAGGGAGTAGAGGAAATGGGACGGAGGGGGAGGGAGGCAAGCGCCTACAAGAAAACGTCAAGTGATGTCCACTGTATAATGGCAATTCATGACATTGAATGAACTCAAGGTCTAAAAACACACTTTGAAAACCGAAAGCAATTAAGTACAAATAGGCAGTTACAGAATAGCCATGGGGATGTAAAGTACAGTATAGGAAATGGAGCAGCCAAAGAACTTAAACGCATGACCCATGGACATGAACAATGGTGTGGGGATAGCCTGAGGGAGTGGAGGGTGCTGGGGGGGGGGGCAAAGGCACAAAAATTGAGACAACTGTAAGAGCATAATCAATAAAATATAATTTTAAAAATATGTTTTAATAAAGCCTATTCTGTTGATTATTAAAATAGGGTGCTATGTGCCATCGTTTCTTTCAGTATCTTCCTGTTCTATTCATTCACTCATCTATCATTCAAAAACCATATATTGGACTGTTTTAGGGTGGGGGTAGCAGCGTGAAGAGCAAAGTGGAATGTATTCGAAAACTAAGAGTCAGAACTAGCTAGAATAAACAGCTGGCTGTGTGCAGTGACGGCCCAGGCTTGAGGGCTGAGTGACCGAAGGGACTATGGTGAAGGAGGTGGTGAACTTTGCTGGTGGTGGAGGAGGAAAAGAGAAAAACTGATTATCTGGGGGGTCTGTTAAATTTCCTGTGGAATCTTCAAAATGAGGTTTCTACTGGACTCTATAGGTAAATATCTCAAGACACGCTATCTGGGCTGAACTGAGATCAAAATTTGTGTCATCATCATGTTGGTGATATGGAAATAAAAGAGATTTAAAAAGTGTGTGTGTGTGTGTGTGTGTGTGTGTGTGTGTTGTGGGAAAATGTGAAAGATTGACTTTTAAGGGATGGCTAAGATTAGGCTATGAACAAAAGAAGAGGATATTGCAATCAAACTTGGACTGATAGTAGAGCTATTGAGAACCCAGACCACACATCCTAGAAGCAAACAGAAGAGAAAATATGGAGGGGTTATTGTATAATGCCAAAAACCGAAGGGAAGACAAGTAACAGGGGCACTCCAAGTATCCACTGTGCTTGACCATTAGAAGACCATTATGTTACAATGGAAAGATAGATGCTTAATGAAGACCAATACAATTTTTGCATGGGTGAAAATATTAGGGTTTGAATGTATACCATGGTGGTATGTTACAGATGAAGTGAGAATTACTCAGTTACATAAAGTCTGTTTTAGGTGCATCTCATCCTTTTGAACCACACCACTGATGCAAGTATTCCTCAATTTTGAGTGAGATCGAACATCATTTGGTATATCTTATAATCAAAGAAAAGGAAGATGAAATCAAAACCATTTTGTTTTGATTCATGAGACTGACTACAATTTTTTACCAATGTCCAAAGTTGGCAAGAGATTAAGGAGACAAGAATTTTAACATATTATTGCTAAAAGTAAAATTGGTATGCTATCTAGAAGAGCAATTTGGTGGTATCAGACTGAAATATTTCATTGTTAGAAACTTAACCTATCCTTAGAAAAAATCTATATATTATATGAGTGTATATGACAAATAATTCTACTTTTAATTTAATAATGTGTTTTTTCAGTCTTTTAACATATTTGCACTGATATGTTTCCAAATAAAATTCATGACATCTTACCTATAAAAATTATAAATCTGCCCTTCTCATGCTAATTTTTCACACTAATAGGTACATTTCAGATAATATCAGACTGTTAGCTATCATTACACCTTTTATCTTTTAATTTTAGAAGTAATTCAAAAAGTTTACTTTTTAAATTTTTATTTATTGATTTGAGAGGAAAAAAACATTGTTTTGTTGTTCCACTTAGTTATGCATTCACTGATTCTTGTATGTTCCCTGACCAGGGCCCAAACCCACAACCTTGGCATATCAGGGTGATGCTCTAACCAACTGAGCTACCTGGCCGGGGCTCAAGATGTTTACTTCTTAAAATTTTTTCTTTAACTTTTTACTCTGTGAGCAGGAATTAGTTCTGGTCTGTAGTGTATATGCAAAGTATTAACCCTAACATGTATCGAACAAATATTTGAACAACTGATTATGTATACTGGAGACATACAAAGTCCTTGTCCTCGCGGCACTTACAAGAGGGGAAAAGTCAGAAAATAAACAACATTAATCAAATGCATGGCACAGGCAAGTGTAATGAAAAATAATAAACAGGATGAGGGGTGAGAGTGATCAGGATAGATTTTAGATGGTATGGTCAGGGAATGCCCCTCTCAGCTGTCTGCGACCTAAAGTGCAGAGAGGAAGAAAGTCATGGGAAGTTCCAGGAGCTGTGTGATCGAGGTAGACAGAAGAGTAAGTGGAAAAGCCTTGAGTCAGAAGGAAAGTAGTGGCTAGAAAGGATTAAGCTAAGTAGAGAGCAATGGGGGAGAGAGCTGGTCCAGATCAATAAGGCCTTGGAAGCCCTGGATACGGGTTTGAATTTTATTCTTAGTGTGATTAGAGTTCTATAAAGGGATAATGTGACCTCATTAGGCTTTAAAAAGACATCTTGTTTATTGGTCAAATCATGGACTGGGGCAGAAGACAAAAGAGACATTGAGAGAGCAGTTAGGAACCACCTAGGTGAGCAGAGAGGGCTCCGGCGGAGTGTTGGTGCTCCTGCAGCCCACCTGCAGAGCACGCTGGCCGCACCGCTGTCACAGAGCTCATCGCTGTCGTGACAGCACTGGTAACTGTCCCTTCATGTTTTTCTCCTCTACTGCCCTATCTGTAACCTGATACAGAATCAAAGGGATTGGCATGGGGATGTAGAGAAGAGTGTAATGGGGAGAAGTATTTTGAAAGAATAAATGATAGCGATAAAGCCAAGCTTGCTGGAAAACAAGGGTCTTGCACTGGGGACACATGGAAATCTCAAGCCTTATGAAAAATGTATGCATATGGGCATTTTCCATGGAGATAACCCATAGATTTCTATCAGATTCTCAAAAGAGCCTGAAACTCTTAAAGAAAACAAAATACTAAGCAGAATTCAGTAATTGGAAAAATGGTATCTTTGTTTATAGAAACATAAGTTAAATTATATTTCTATCTAGTAGTGTCAGATACTCACAGTTGTATTACTTGACACCATCTTCAACTTCTTAGTCAAATACAATTGTTTTTATTTTATAATGTCTGAGGGTCTTATAATGGTATCTGTGTAGAGTGCAGGTAGCTCAAAATATTAGTCAACTAAAATTGAACACAAAAGTTTCTCAGAAGTATATAAAGCATTAATATCTAAACACTTTACCTCGAGTTTTTCAAAAAGTTTTTCCTTAATATATAAGAAAGACAGGATAAAACAAATATTTTACACATAAAAATGCAGACAGGAAATTGTAGAAAATGTTAGTTTTCCTAATAATAAAGAAATTCAAACTGAAACAACTGTGAGGTTCTACTGTATCTGGGAAGTCAGCAAAACTAACCAAGTAATTTTTTTTAAGTGCAGGCAGAGTTCGGGACCATGAGGTGTGCCAACACATTTCTCCAGGCTGTGTAAACTGGCCACTTCTTCTGCAGAGCAACCTGGTATGGCCCAGGGACCATAAAAGTGTTCATCATGTTTGATCCAATAATATGACTTGGTAATCTCAAAATGGGATGGATTGCTAACCAAAGGAATATGATCATAGCTTGTTATGGCAATACTATTACTCATCATAGTAAATATCTAACAATAATAAACTGGATAAGGATTCTATATTTAATGGATATTGGCATGCATATGATAGATAGCTAGTAGAATTTAAGTATATGGAATTATTTATACAAAATAATACTGAGTGGAAAGAGCTAAACTTACATAGACCAATTGCAATCATATAAAGTACTTTTATACACTGATAAAAATCAGAAGACACTGTGCTGTGATATAAATAATTGAGAATGCAGTTTTCTTTGGAGGAGGGGTCTCTTCTTTCCTTCTAAAATGAACATTGAATATCCAAAGTCACATCCACTCACACAGAGAGCTTTGACTAGGTGACAGGGGCTGGAATATGTACTATGGTTAAGAAGCTCTGGAGCCAGACAGTTAGTTTAAGTCCCAATTTTTTCAGTTATCCTTGAACAAAAATATGTTTGTTAGAGAGAAAAAAATTCTAAGTCTCATTTGCCAGCTAAGGAGCGTAGTAGTACCTTCTTCATTAACTTATAAGTATTTAAAGATTAATGCAAAGCTTTTGGCATAGCAAGGGCTAAATATATTTAAACTAGCATTATTATTATATAGTTTGACTGATTGATTGCCCAATCAAACATTTACATGTTAATTACTATGTGTCAGGCTCTTTTCTAAGAGCTTTCATAAATGACACATCTCCCTGACTAGTTTGTGTTAAGCGGTGACTATACCTTGTAAGTTTCTTGTGTCTTTTACCTGTAACATCCAGCAAGGTAACCTACACATAGTGCTGAATAAATACCTATTAGATGAATGAAAATGTGTTACTCCTTTCTTAAGGATGAACAGTCCTCTGCCAATCTTATTTATACAGGGCTTTTTTTTCCTGAGGAATACTCACTACTAAGATAGTATTCTGGTTACTGTCCTCCTATTATTTGTTAAAATCCTGTCTTTGCCTTACCCCCAAGGAATGTAAGACTGGCCCCAACAGTAGGGAATGTGGTCAGAACATGAGACTCAGAGTCACCAGCCTCTGTGACCTTGGGCCAGTCCTTACTCACTTCTGTCTCTGAGTCTTCATTTGTCAGTTGGGGAGATTTTATGTCATAGTTCTCAAGGATTTAAAAGAAGGCTTCCAGAAATCAACATCTCAGACAGAAATGCAACCACATTCTTTTATTACAAATGATTAATGCGGAAGAAAATTGAGAAGGGAAGAGGAGGAAAAGCTCGTGCCACTGACCTAATTTTCCCCATGTAATGTGCATTTCTCTTCATTTGCTGGAACATCCTGATCAAGGAAAACATAGTGAAGACAAACCATGGCAGGTTAAATAAACAGGCCTTTACATTTCCACATAACAAGGCATAAACCAGTATGATATAATCAATATAAAAATATCAGCATCAAATGGAGAGGAGATATATATATATATATATATATATATATATATATATATACATGAATTTCTCTCTTTGTTGTTATATTAGCTATTTTCTAATTCAGAGTGAGCTTCACAGACTGGAAAGTGTACTTTGACCTCCGGAAAGCTGAGATCTCTGATTCTATTCCATGTTACATGCTTCATCACTGAGGTCACTGATGGGTTGTGGAAAGAAAGGGAACAGCAGAGGGCCCCCTATGATCAGGACAGTGGCTACTTAAGAGCAAGCCTTGACAATGTTTAAACCTGGGAACCCAAGAAGAGGCTAATGTCTGGACGTTCCCATCGCAGGTGCCGGCTGCATCAGTGTCTCACGGTACCACATGGAAAGAAGGGTCCTGGAGACTCCAGGGGTTAGACTCCATCAATCACTTCCCTTTGTTGCCAGATCAAGACAGCCTTTGCTCATTCCAAAGGTCCCAAACAAAATGGAATCGTTTGTATAAATGTTAATGCCTCTATTTGTTGGAAAATTATTCAGACACTGAGACAGAACAATATTTTAAGCACGGGGAATATTTCACAATGCATGCAGTATTAAGTAAAAACTTCTGTATGCAATGGCACGCTCAGTAGGAGCTCTGCTGTCCGTGTGTGCACACATACCCTCAGAGAAAACACTGGACAGAACTATAGACAGATGTTAACAGTGACTGCCTCTGACTTACAGGTTGTTTTGCATTCTTTATATTTGTCAAAAATTATTTTGCATGAACATCCATCACATTTTTTAATCACACATAAATCTAAGACTATTAAGGTGCTTCTGTTTTAAGATGGTGTAGTTTTTATTTTAACAGGCAGTGGATTAAACTAGTGGTGAAATAGACATGTCATCAGGTAAATGAAACGTTCTGTATTACAGAGGCCTGGGAGGAATCTGGGTCAGAGAGAGTAATGACGGATCATACAGGGCCAGCACTCAGTGAGAACTCATAATTTTGCCTCTAGGACTGGTCTGTGATTGTTAGACCTGGTCTAGACCTTAGGGATCATGTAGACTTAACTCTCAATTCACGGATGAACAAACTGAAGCTCAGAGAAGTAAAGTGAGTCCCTCAAGTCCTGGAAGCAAAATAGTGTCAGGGCTGGGAAGACAATCTAACCCCTCCGGACCTGAAACCACATTGTAGTGGTGGTTTTCTCCACAGCTGCCGGTTCTGGCTCGTGGCCTGTGTACACAGCAAATAAGTCGGGGAGGTTTCTTCTGATGCAGCATGATTATAGAAGACCTAGTCTATTCCCATCTAGGGGAACTTTGAAAGAACAAACTCCTATATTTTGCTGTGTATTTTGCGTAATTCTTGCCTGAATTTTTCAGGGAAAAATAAGGATGTGCATTATACAAGGGTAGTACTAATTCCATATCTGTGTTTTTAATTCTTTTATTTAGGCTTATGCTATAAAAGCAATAATGATATCCACATGCAAAATAATACCCTGGAATACAATAATTGGTTTTGTTTCTAAATATAAATAAATAATTGAATTAAACAATTAAAATGAAAGATTTTTTTTCCTGAAAGCTTGGGCCAAAAACGTGGGTACATAGTACACAGGGGAGCGCCTTATACATGGCAAAACATGGCAATGCTAAGGCAGGCAGGGGCCTCGGATCCTCTGAAACAAGAGCCCAAGGTGTGGGCTCTGCCCTGGTGTCTGCCTGAGGCCCCTTCTCTGGTGTCAAAGGCAACACAGCTGAACCCAGAAATCTGAGACTTTCAGGAAAAATTGTAGGGACACATTCTAATCTGAATCATCTCCACTTTCCCACTGGTTGCCACAGCAATGTGCCTGCTCTGTCTGGATGTCTGAATCTGACCATTGCCAGAAAAGGCCTCATTTTCTGGCTTACTTATCATATCCTCATTAGAGAGTGCAGTGAAAGCGTGAATGACATTTTCTGTTGCGTGAGCACCAATGATGAACTCAACACGGTGGCTGGCACTGAAAAGCCTTGGGAGAACTTGAGACGTGTTTCTTTCTGCCCTCGGGAGAAGTGCGTTGCACTGAGCTGTGTCCTCAGGCAGACGGTTTCTCTGAGCCTGTGCCACATCTTCAAAGCAAAGGTGACATTACTATAAAATGTTATGTCTAAGAAGCTAAAGGCTATATTGTAGACAAGATTAATACACATAATTTGACAGAGAGAACATGAAAAATAGCATAGAATAACATCCTGGATTGTCTAACTGGTAAGAGAAAGGTCAGTTAGGATTGGCTGAAGTCAGGTTCCTCCCCACAGAAAGGTGGATCTTGTCAATTAGACAGAATTTGGGGTATTTGGATTAGAGGAACAACATTGGGCATCCAAATGAGTGTTTAGCAAGGCAGTAAATTCTCGTTGTCAGCGAGAAGCAATAGCTCTGAAGCAGTTCATGGGGGTGCAGTGCTGCACTTAGAAGAGTTTATTTTAAGGAACTCAGTGTTTGGAAACTAGCCCAATGAATGGAGGAGTTCAGTCAGGACAGAGTCCATGTTTTACTGTTTTCTGATGAATACGTGCATGAAATCCAATATTATACACCTCCTATGTGCCCCTCCTCTAGGTTCTTATTGTTAGTTTACTTGCTGAATTCTCACAAGAACTCTGTAAGTTAGCAAACTGAGGCACAGAGAAACCAAGTAGTTGCCTAAATTCTCTCAGCCAGTGAAAGATGGAACCAGGACCCAAGCCCTGCTAATTCAGGTGCTTCTTTTTCATTCCCTGGTGTTCATAGAAAGATATTTATTTTTCTGAAAAAACATAGCCTTTGATCCTAAGGGACTTTACCACTGGCCTTCCACACCGCACTGAAAGCCACGGCTCTCTCCACGGGCACTCTGACTTAGTGCAATGGTTTGTGGAATGGTGGCTTTTCCACCTTTGGTCCATGAATTTAGGTTAATAAGGAGCTGTGGCTGAGCCTAAGATCTCAAGGGTCAGTGGTGGATTTCAAAACCCTCAGCTCTGCTCGTGGAATTCTGTTCACACACTGAAGGATGGATGGATTCAGGATCTGAATTACAAATGGAAGATGGAATTTACAAGTCTCCTTCAGAGCTTCCAATGCCACAGCCAGTGATGCTTTAGAAGCAGGAATGTTCATCACCATCATCATCCAGTAGTTACTGAGTGCAGGGCAAGATGCCAGGTGCTGTGTGGAATACAAAGATGAGTAGAATAAAACCCTGCTTTTACATAGTTTCCAGTCTAGAAGCAGTTAACTGTAATTCAAGGGAAAACATCACAGTGTCATAAAGTGTATCTCTGCTTCTGGCTTTTGGTCAGTTTGTTCTTGACCAGCTCCTGGGAAGCTCTGAGGTGGCACTAACGGGGAGGAGGCGGGGGCACTGACTGGTAGATGGAGCTGGGGCTGCCTTTCTTGAGTGGAGCAGACTTGAGTCTCATCAAGCAGAGAAGGTCCACCCTAGTAATCAGAGGACGGTGACCAGGCTGAACCTGACAGTAAGAGAGGATTTTTGAAAAGGCATGCTGAGAAGCAGGAAAGAGCTAGCAAGAATGGCGGGAGCTAACCAAGGCAGCAGAGATGAAGGAAGTCAAAAGCAGGGAGACAAGACAGGCAGGAGTGTGCACAGGGAACTTAGGTCTGTGCTGAGGACACAAAGGTAATAACTGAGTAGCAGGTGAGAAGCGACAGACAGAAGAGCCCCCTAAGGGCAAGTCCTACCAGGACAACCTACTGCCAAGTTCTGCATGAGAATGGAACAGCTGTAGGTTCCCTCTGGTAGCACCAGCAGGAGGAAATCCACACTGAATTTGAAGGAACCTACCTCTAAGGATAAGGAATCCGGTTTCATGGGTTTCATTGGGGCAGACTGTATATCTCCTTTGACTTTAAACAGTTCTGAGTCTTCTGTCTCCATAGGCAGGACTATCTCCTCAAGAACATTGGAAGTAAAGGGGTGCTGGTTGGTGGAGGAGAGCTGAATTTCCCTAATCCCCAGTCCTAGTGATTTATTGCTGGGTTTGCTCTGTGTCCCTACAAAGGAAACATTCAATAAGGCCTCAGCTCCTTTTGAACTGACTTTTCAAAGCACACAGTTTCCCTTGATCTGAAACAAACTCTTCCCTCACTGTAGCATGGCCAGTTCCCAACCTTTTTGGATACAGATTCATCCACCATGGTCCACAATGCCATGTGGATTGTAGCCATAGCGTAACACCTTCCTGGCCTACTTTACAGAAGCCTGTGACAGCAACAAACCTCTCCAGTCCAAGGCTGGAACACTGGCATTTGCTCGATATAAGAGGAAGTCTGAACTGATTGTTAAGCATTTGAGCAGTAAGAGGAACAGGAAGCAATGAGAAATGAAAGAACCCTCCGGGTCAGAGTCACAGCACCATCTATCATGGCAAGCCCTATCAGCCACAGCCAAAGGTAAGTGTAATTAGGTTGTACACAATATCTGGTCTGCAGAAAAAGCTGTCCGTCTGATGATGCTGCCTGCCAGCCTCTTTCACTGGAGCAATAACAGGCCACAAAGAGCCTCAGACTTCCACTGCAGTTCTGACTGCTCTCAACATCCTGCTCTGGCTAGGAATCATTAGTCTTTATCAGGGGCTCAGAGTCCACTAGTTTATACACATACAGAGTAAGTTATTTTTACTGGTGAGTTTTTATTTAAAAGTTTTTTTTCCACTCTTGCCCCAACCAGTGTGATTCAATGGGCTGCACATTGTCCCATAAAGCAAAGGGTCACCGGTTCTATTCCCAGTCAAAGTGCATGCCTCGGTTTGGTCCCCAGGGGGCATACCAGAGGCAAACGGTTTATGTTTCTCTCTGGCATCAATGTCTCTCTCCCTCTCTTTCTTCCTGCTTTCCCCTCTCTGTAAAAATAAATAAATAAATAAATAAATAAATTTTTAAAAAATTTCCACTGTAATTTAGATAATAAATTTTAAAATCTCCCATAATGGTGCCATTTACCATAACCACTAACATAATTTAGGTATATTTGTTCAATGTACATGGAGTTTTTATGAGTATATAATTATAACGTACATAAAGTTTTTAAAACATTTTTAATTGTGGTAAAATGTATGTAACATGAAATCCATCATCGTAACCACTTTAAGTGTAAGTTTCAGCAGCACTAAGTATATTCACATTGTTGTGCAATCAGCCAATATCCAGAAGTTTTTCAGCTTGTGTGACCGACCTCCAAACCCATGAAACAACAGCTCCTCATTTCCTCCTCTCCCTGGACCCCAGAAACTGCCATTCTACTTTCTGTTTCTGTGAATTTGATTACTCTAGATGCCTCATATAAGTGAAAGCATGCAGTATTTGTCTTTTTATTGCTGGCTTATTTCACTTAGCATCATGTCCTCAAGACTGTCCATGTCCATGTGGCAGCATGTGGCAGAATTTCCTTCCTTGTTAAAGCTGAGTAAATTCTATTTGCTTATGCCACATTTTGTTTACCCATCCATCTATATGATGAACATATTGATGAAGCTGCTTCTGCCTTTGACTATTGTGCATAATGCTGCTATGAATGTATGTAAAGTTTTATATCCTACCTTCTCACTAGCTGTTATAATATCTATGTATGTGTATATATATATAATATATATACACACACAATTTTTCCAGGTTGATGTATAGTCTTCATTATAATCCTTCTTTCTCTGTTTCAATAGTAACACGACAGTTCTTCAAGCCCATATATTAAATATTTTTCTACAATTGGCTATTTAAGTTGTTTCCAATTTTTCCTAACTGCTATGATGATAATTTTGTGCCTCTGATATTCCTCCCATATTTTAGCTTTTTTAAAAAAATAGATTCCTAAGAAATGAAATTACTGAGTAAAAAAGTATAAATGTTTTATGACTTAAAAGTCAAAAGATAGAAAGCCAAAATGCTTTCTAAAAGTGTATCTACTTGCATAGCTACTCAGAGTGTATACAAACTTCCATTTTACCATACTCACACAAACTTTACAGGGTTTTTTTACATTAAAAAATTAAACAAGAAGATACAAGCTCATTTCTGTTTACCAGACAAAACTCTGACTATTATAGTAATAGGCATTTACGAGACCAACCCAGGCTTGGCTAACCTGTGATTACTAGCGTGGTTACAGTTGACTGAAATATAGATACAATGTATGTTTATTATATGTAGTATATGAATACAAAGGTCTGTCTGGGAAAAGTCCAGCCATTGTTAATATAATGAGAACAGTTTGCACAACATCGATGTAACCTGGCAGCCAAGGAGAGTAAATTGGAATGTGCATGTGTGAACAATGACAACTTCATTGTCCTAGTCAGCAGAGGTGGTAGATGCCATTGAGTGAGCATGTGTACTGTGTGGCCATCGCATTCATAATGACTGAGCAAGTAGAAGAATGAATCTGTATCAAATTTTGCATTAAGCTTGAACAGTCCTCCATGGAAACTATTCAGATAATTCAGAAGCCCACAGCTGTGGGCAACTGGTGATTGGCAGCTTCACCATGACAACATGCCTGCTCATGCATCATGTCTCATGGAGAGTTTTTTCACAAAAAGTCAAATCATCAGGTGACTCAGCCCCCCTACAGCCCAGATTTGGTGCCCTGCAACTTCTGACTTTTCTCAAAATTAAAATCACCTCTGAAAAGGAAGAGATTTCAGACCATCGATGAGATTCAGGAAAATATGATGGGACAGCTTATGGCATTGGCATAACTGTGTGAGGTCTCAAGGTGCCTCCTTAAAAAGGACTGAAGTGTCATTGTCCTATGTACAGTGTTTCTTATATCTTGTAGCTTCTTCAATAAATGTCGCTGTTTTTCATAGTACATGGATGGATACTTTCTGGACAGACCTCATATATTAGAAATATGTCTGACATGTAGTAGGTGCTCAATAAATGATGGCCAGTATTATTGTTGCTATTGTTTCTATTAATGCCCAAAGTCTGATGGTTCTCAGCCAGTGCCTGCTCTCAGATGCTCAACTCCCTGAAACCATGGTTCCCCAATCATTTGGTGCATCCCCAGTTTGGAAATATCTCAGAGGGCTTTTTCTTCCCTGTGGAGGTGCTCTACCCAGCCCCTCAGCTGTTGGTGTTCTCTACTAGACATAGTTTTGCTTTGCTGGTGGCTGCCCTAAGCCCTCAGAGTAACAAAGCTGTACTTAGGACAGAATGCATGATGGCAGAAGTGTCACCTAGTCTCCAAACAGGCCACTGCCTTATGCCCAGAGTCCTGTTACTTTTTTAATACAGCTCCTCCATCTTTTGGCCCTAATCCCCCCCATTTAGGGACTCAGGCCACAAGGTATGTAAAAGGGCTGGTATTCTGTGCCCCCTACAGTAGACAGAAGAACACCCACCCACCCCACCCACCCCTGCCAGAGATGTTCACATTCTAATCTTGGAGCCAAATACTTGCAGATCTGATTGAGTTCAGGATCTTGAGATGGGGATATTATCTTGTAATATCTGAATGGGCCCAGTGTAATTACATCAGTGAGGAGGGAGACAACAGGTTAGAGAGAGAAAGCGTTAAATGGGAGAGAAAGAGTTAATGCAACACTGATGACTTTGAAGGTGGAAAGGAGCTGCCAGCCAAGAAATGCAGGCACTCCAGCAGCTGGAAAAGGCAAGGAAACTGAGTCTGTCCTAGAGTCTCCAGAGGGGTTGCAGCTCTGCCGACACCTTGATGTTTAGCCCACTGAGACCTGTTTTGGACCTCTGACCTGCAGAACTCTAAGATAATAAGCCTGTGTTTTTTTTAACCCATTAAGTTTGTGGTAGTTGTTATAACAGCCGTAAGAAACTCATGCACTCCCCTAATGTCCTTGCCTCCTCCCCATACTTTTCTCCCCAGGCTTCCTTTGGTACTTTCTTTCTTTGCTAGCCCTGAAATGAAAGTTTCCAAGTTAATTCATACAATTAGGAGGGTCCCACCAGTTCCACAGCAGGAAACCTCTGCTGCTACTCTTGCTCTTTAATTGTATTTGCTCTTTGGCAAATTGTCTGTGGTCTTTACCCCACTGACTTTGTTTTTTTTGAGAGAGGAGAAGAAAGGGAGGGACAAAGAGAGGGCAGGAAACATTGATATGAGAGAGAAACATTTACCAGTTGCCTCCCATATGCACTTCCATCAGGGACCGAACCCACAACCCAGGGCTGCCCCAATGACTCATAATATCAGAAAAATATAGACCTATAATGCATTTTTGAGATCCACAGCGAATCATTCTCTCTTGTGTAGCCATCCATCTAGTCATCCTTCCAAGAAATGCTACTGTGGGCCAGGCACTGGGCTAGCATTGGGAAGCGAATGCACAATCTGTGACTTTACAGAGGCCATAGATGTTGGATTTCTATGGCTTGAGAACAACATATATAGATTTTACACACATACACACACATACACACCTGCATGCACATTTGGTCCTGTGGGTGTTGTAATATTTGTTTCTTTCCAAAAAGCAATCAGGCTGTGTGGAGTCTCTTGGACTAAGTATTGCAGCGATGGACAGAAACTGAAGTCTGGCTCCATTTTGTTCTCCAGCTCGTACTCGGCTCCAGGCAGGAGTTAAAGAGTTTGATGGGAGATAAGCGCAGATGAAAAGCAGAGCAGCCCAGTGCTTCTTTGCTTAGGAAAATTTCCCCTCCCTTTATTCTCTCCTGTCCTGCTTTCCTGCCTCTGACGCAGCGAGCGAAGGGTCTGAATGGAACCTGTTAGAGGTTCCAATTAAATTTTTGTGGACAAAGGGAACATACGGCCTCCTCAAATAACAGGCAGCAATAAATCCGCCAGCACGTCTGCCCTCAGAGAACAGAGTCCCTGCTGAACTGCTGGCAGCTGCCTCGTCTCCCGGAGTAGCCCACACGAGATAGATTCCCAGGTGAGAAGTTCCTCTCTCTGGACAAATCCCATCTTTCCTTGTGATTTGTGTCTCTCAGCAGAAAATATTGATGCTAAAGTAAAGTTCACCACTGACTAGTTAGCAAACTCCTGGTTGGGTTGGGTTTGGTTTGGTTTGGTTTGGTCTGGATTGTTGGGTTTGTTGGTTTGTATTTTTGGTCTAGCCTTAGAGTGCCTACTTTAAGCCATTTTACGTCTTTTAGTTTTCTTTTGCTTTCCTTTTAGTCTCTTTATTCCCTTCTCTGTGTATTCTAACTAAATTTGTATTTAGAAATTCATTATTTATACGGGATATTACATGATCGCATGCACTTTCTGGCTGAAACTTACCTGGGGATTGGCTCGGAGGGGACCTCTCAGCTACTCAGAACCGCTGTGTCGGTGAGGCTCTCCTCGCAGCCCGTCTTAGAACAGGACATAGGGGCCCGGTCCTTGAGGCTGACTACTGAACCCCAGTGACACACACTGAGCATTATTTACTTCTTGTATTATGAAAACTGTTAACAATAAAACATTTAGAAATTACAGAAAAGGAAAAAGAAAATAATTTAAGTATTGATCATAATAGCTGACATTTGGGTATGCATCTTTCCAGTCTTTTAAAAGGGTGCAAATAAATTTTTATGTCATTGAGGTCAAGCTATAAATACAGTTTAATGTCCTTTTTTAAACTTAACATCACATTAAAAGTATTTTCTAAGTCATTGAAATTGTCTGAAAACATGATTGTAAGAGCTGCTTAGGTTCCACCATTAAAGTGTTTCACTTATGTAAATAATGTACCTCCCTGCATTGTACAATCCTGCAAGTTAAAAAGTTTGGGATTGCATCCAGGTGGATGCAGATTGTCTGACCTGAGGCAGCCCTCCCAGCCAGGGGCTCAGATTGCCCATCGGAGACGAAAGGGCTGGTCTACGCCGGGCTTCTCTGTGGGCAGCACACGTCACCCTCAAGGCACCTGAAATAGTTTGTGTGACACATAGGCATAGACCATAACTTGTTTTTGGCCTGGCACACGAAATTCTTTTTTAAAACAAGTATTTCAGTTTTTTTAAGTGGATTTAGAGGGGAAATTTGAGCAAATAATAGTGTAAATAGTCCTCAGATGGGATGTAACCATCGAGGTGACAGACAGTGTCTGACATTGTAGACACGGAGCTTGGTGGGCTCCAGAATCCACACGCCTGCAAGGCAGAGTTCCAGTGTGAGAAATTGCCCCGCGCTGCTTCCTGGGCAGGCCCTCTGGGAACCCGGTGAGTGAGTTAGTAAGCTGAGTGAGAGGCCAGCAGAGACACGGGCATGCAACAGTTTCACATACCGCCCTACCACCTGCAACTCTGTACTTTTTATTTTAATAGTGAGTTTCACTGCTCTGGCCAAACTTTCTCGCCTCCTCTGTAAAGGCAGCAGAAGACCTGCAGGTGTAACAGGACCTCCACCCAGCACCCGGAGGACAAGACCCCCAGCACCGTGGTCATGCTCAGGGCCATTTGGGATGCCCCAGGGCGCTTGCTACGGGAGGGCAGAGAGTCCCGGAAGCTGGTACTGGTGGTGGTGTTTGTGGCTCTGCTCCTGGACAACATGCTGCTCACCGTGGTGGGTAGGTCCGGGCCTTTGTGCCGGGGGTCATGGGCTCTGGGCTCCACAGCACAGCCCCCTCGAGCTTTCAGCAGTGAATGCACTTGAGAGTGTTTCCTTTCATGCTCGAAAGCGCACAGAGGCTGCTGGGAATGGCAGGAAACAGGGTCTGAAGGCTGCCAACCATTGCTGGAAGCTCCAGAGGTTCAAAGAGAAGGAGATGCAGAGTATCTGATCCAAAAAGAGGCCGAGTGGAGCCAGAACCAGCATTATACCCACCCCACCACCAGCATTATACCCACCCCACCACACCCCCCACTGTCTTCCCAAGGCACCAGCAGCTCCTGTGGCTGCTGGAACAGTGAGCTTCTTCTTGCTGTGTTGCCACCCCAGCTTCTGCTCTGTGGAAATAACATGCTTTATGGATATCCAGCTTTTTACCAAAACCTACCTTTGCAGTGGTTCATTCCCTCAGTCCTTTTTTTGGTTGGTAGTCTATCCATCTTTGCATTCAGTTATGCTAGTATCCAAATGGGTGCTAACATGTTGCCCCCCTCCCTTGGGTAAAACATATGCTTTCAAACATGAAGCTTTCTGAGACAAACTGTTAACCCAATATGTTCAATTCTCGTTACTCGTGGTAGTTACACTCTCTAAAGTTGCTGCAGACCCTGCATTTAGCCAGCGCTGACTCACTGCTCCTGGGAGAGATACATACACTCACATCCCAAGTAGACTGCACTCTTAATGCTGGAAACAGCGCATCCTGGCAGATTCTATTTTCTTATCTTTTTAAATTTTTCAATTGCAGTTGACCTTCAGTATTATATTAGCTTCAAGTGTACAGTGTAGTTATTACACATTTCTATAACTTAGGAAGTGATCACCCAATAAGTCCAGGCACCTGGCACCACACATAGTTATTACAGTATTACCCACTATATTCCCTACGCCGGACTTTACATCCCCAGGGCTGTTCCGTAACAACCAACGTGTTCTTCTTAATCCCCTCACTTGTTTCACCCGCCCACCAACCCGCTCCCATCTGGCAACCATCTGTTTGCTTTCTGTATCTGTGAGTCTTTTCTATTTTCTTTACAAAAGAGAAAACAAGGTTCAGAGCCTTGTCTCAGACAATGCTTAGTTAGGTGCCTTGTCCGAGGCAACCTCACTGACAGGCGCCAGAGTTGGGATTCGAGCTCTGTCCAAGCAGCCCCAGAGCTGCAGCTTCCTGCCCCGCACCAGCTGCTCTCCTGTCTCCATGCTCTGCCCGCTCTGCATCGGCCGCAATAAAAAGGCAGAGCCTACCTTGTTCAGCCTCAGCTGGAAAAGTGAGCAACTGGTGACTCCAAATTTTCCCTGCCCTCTACACGTATGTCCAAGAAAACTCATGACAACTCCACAGGTGTTGGCTTTGTGATTACAGATACACTTTAGCCAGTAAGCAAATTAGCCAATGTGGAACCTATGAATAATGAGGACCAATTATGTGATAGTTGGAATTTAGGTACTTTATCTAATGGTATAATGTGGGTGGGCCCAGTCTTATAGTGGGTTTTAAATCACATCTTGTAGACATCTGCCTTGAGCATGAAACTGAACTTCATAGCAACGACCTTGAACCATCTAGTGTTAAGAAGACAATGTGCCCTTAGCCCTGACCCCTTGTCTTTCTTGACTTTCAGTGCCCATTGTGCCCACCTTCCTATATGCCACAGAATACAAAGAAGTCAACCCTTCTCTGCAGCCCACCCCTGCTGCAACTTCCCCCGCCTTTTCCCAGATCTTCTCCTTCTTTGATAACAACACTGTGGCTGTTGAACAAAATGCTCCCAGGGGCACGGCATGGACAAATGGCACTTCTGGCACCACTCCGCCTCCAGTCACTGGAGGCACCTCAACCCATAAAAACGACTGCCTGCAAGACACAGAGTTGTTGGAGAAAGAGAACATACGAGTCGGGGTTCTGTTTGCTTCAAAGGCTCTGATGCAGCTTCTGGTCAACCCGTTCGTGGGGCCTCTCACCAACAGGTACCTCCGTGGGCGCTCGGTGGCTGCAGAGCGAGAGAGTGGGCTGCGGTGTCCCAAAGGGGGTTAGAAGGGAAAAAAGAGAAGCTCTCCTGTCTGCACCCCAGGATGGTGCACTGTTAGAAAAGCTGGTTGCCCCAAAGGATAGCCTGATGTTGATGAAATGCCACGGGCTCCAGATTTTCTTAGTGACCTAACGACTGTAGGGTACTAAGAAGAGAACGGTGAAGGGAGCACGCCACTGAGGTGATTTTAGTGTCCCAGAGCCCTGGCCCAGCCAGACAGGAAGGGGAGGGAGCAGGCCTGTCGTAAACCAGAGCACTGGCTTCTTAGCAGGGGTGTTTGGGATTATCCTGATTTCTCAGAAGGGTATACGCTCTGACTAGGCTGTCCTTTCTGGAAAAGAAGACTCAGGCCCTGGTCTGTGGGTAATAGTGCATGTTTGTTTGTTTGCTTATATACATTTACATGTCATATCCATTCTCTGCACCTGCATTCAGGGATATGTTTTACCATGTACTCAAATAAGTGAATTTCCCTTCTCAATTACATGAAACTGTGTAGTCCCAGAATATGGATGCCCATTGGAACTGTATCTTTTTTAAATTCCCTTTTAGGATTGGATATCACATTCCCATGTTTGCTGGCTTTGTTATCATGTTTCTCTCCACAGTGAGTAAGTAATTTGCTTCCTCCTTTCTTCCCATCACTGATTACCTCTGATTTTATCACATACACTGCAGTGGAGAGAGCAGCATCACGCTAGCTAAGTGGCCCGTGGTACTGGTTTAAATGCTTTGCAGTGTCTGGTATGGGCACTAGAACAATAATGGTAACTCAGTCTAGTCAGAATCTGAATATTCTGCTATAAAAGAACAGATACTTCACTTCTGTCAGCTGAGGAGAGCTGTGAAGGCTGCTTTACTGTGTGTGCCATTGTGTGTGCATGTATCAGTAATCCCCTGAGTGAGTTCAGGACAAACCTCCACATTCTTTGGAAAGATGTCGTATTATCTTTTATTTGCAAAGGTAAAGGGCAGCAAACAAAGAATCTAAATTGGACAAGAGCAATTGGGAAATACCCCAGAGTCTACTGCCTTCACGTAAGAACATTAAAGGTTTGGAAATGTTCTAGCTTAGGAAAATAAATTTGCTAAAGAAACAAGAGAGGGAAAGACAAATAGTCCATCCACTTTCCAATAGATGTTCCTAATAAAATGGCAGTGGAATGAGAACAGTAAGTGGGGGAAAAAAGGCCAGAAATTGACCCTGAGAATTACAAGAGGAAGGAATGAATGGGGAGGGG
This sequence comes from Phyllostomus hastatus, assembly GCF_019186645.2. Taxonomy (NCBI): domain Eukaryota; kingdom Metazoa; phylum Chordata; class Mammalia; order Chiroptera; family Phyllostomidae; genus Phyllostomus; species Phyllostomus hastatus. The sequence continues at coordinate 7,659,466 of NW_025333999.1, read as the reverse complement.
GTTACTGCCGGGAGGCAGCCTATGGGCCCACTGGTGGCCCCTGGTGCCCCCGCTGACACTCTGACCCTAACGGCAGGCCTCCGTAGCCCTCTGGTTTTTCTTATCACCTTTCTGTACAATTCTGCTTTTTTTTATTGCTTCTCCTTCCAGCACAGGGCTTGACTCTTATCAACCAGTGCAGAACGGGAGTTTGTCTCACTCAGGGCTAGAAGGCCACAAAGTGCAGGAACCGGGTTAAGTTCTGACTCCAGACTGCAGCTTACCTGAGGCAATCCTAGCTGAAGCAAAGCAGAGGAAATTCAAGTTAGAGGTGTTTACTGAACTACTAGAAGTTTAGTCTATGCTCCACGGTACATTAAAAACAAATAATTTGCTGTTTCATCAAATGAGACATACATAATTCATTCCACAAAACTTTATGGAGCATACATATTATGCTTTGATGGCAAAAGTCACTGAAGGAATGTGAAGTATAAAGACACATTTCCAGCCCTGTCTAGTGTGGCTCAGTGGATTGAGTGTTGGCCTGCGAACCAAAGGGTCGCTGGTTCAATTCCCAGTCAGGGCACATGCCTGGGTGCAGGCCAGGTCCCCAGTTGGGGACATGCTAAAGGCAACCACACATTAATGTTTCTCTCCCTCTCTTTCTCCCTCCCTTCCCCTCTCTCTATAAAATAAATAAATAAATAAATATTTTTAAATCTTAAAAAAAAGACATATTTCCAGTTCCCCGTGACTTTACAATGCTCTTCCAAAGCAAAAAGCGTTTGTCCACCTGCACAAGCAGAGCCAAACCTTAAACTCCAAGGACTGTGGGGGGAAAAGATTGGCTATTTTATTATGAATGCCGTAACCAAGGAGAACGGGATGCTCATGCACAAAAGCCCACACTCTCTGATGGCACGTAGAGTACAGATTATAGAGGGCAAAATCACAAGACACTGTGGGTTAGGGGGCTCAGGGCCGGCTGGGAGCTGATTGGTCAGAGGTGAGTAAGGACACTGAAACATTTCTTCAGGTCTCCAGGACAGCTCTGAGGTCTGTTCCAGCATCCCGCTGTCTGGCCTCATGGGGAAGTAGCCAGGGGATCATCCCAGCTCGATCTCAGAAGCTGAAGTGTGACTTAGGTCAACACATTATCTTTAGCCTGCAGAGGTCCAGACCCCATGATCAGCAGTCAGGTCCCCGCTGCTGTCTCCAGCTACCTCGGGGCTTGCTGACCATCCAGGGGAAAGGCTGGGTCTCTGAGGGATATATATACAGGATCCGGCACAGATAATACCCCTCTTTTACTACAAAATCATAAGCATGTCATTCTGTAACATAACAATATCACACTCAAGCATACCACATGACGTTTTAGGTGAAATGTTCAAAATAAAAATATAAATTATTATACCCATATTATTACCCTACCAACCACACTCAAGCAGGCATTACTTCTCTTCTGCTGGATATATATATATATATATCATATATGAGAGGTGGGGGTGGGGGGAGAGAGATTATTTCCAGAGCTAGGATTTAAAGGTAAATTTAATCAAAGTCATAAGGACCTGCTATTTCAGTGCCTGGGAGGCCTGACAAACAGCCCTCAGAATAAGTTAGGACTAGAGGATCCCATAGTCTTTATATTTTTAACTTTTTACATTATCTTTATTATATTTTTTCCATTACCATTTATCCACCCCCCCATACCCTCTTCCACCTCCACCCACTCCCCTCCCCACCAGGACCCCATAGTCTTTAGTATAAAGGCCTGAAAGCTTTTCTTATCCACCACATTGTATGTACTATATTACACACTGACATTGTTTCCATGGCATGACCAGTGTTACTGTACTTGAGTTGGCCTGATCCTAGCGAACGTTTGGTGTTCAGTGCCTCCTATGTAGCATCTGTTAGGGCTTTTGAACCAGTAAAAAAGAGGTTGCTGCTGCCCATTGCCACCCCTAAGGGCCCCCAGCTGGGAACCAGACTCAGTGTAATTAGGAGCTAAATAGTGGCCTGTGTTAGGGATGCAAAGTAAAAAAGAAATTGCTTTGGTCTTTCTAAGTAGGATGACCAACCATCCCACTTCCCATGAGATTGAGGTGCCTTCCAAGATATGAAACTTTTGGTTTTAAAGCCAAGAAAACCCCAGGCCAATGGGGCAAACCGAGATGAGTTAGTAAACAATATAGGAAGAGCTGACCTTGAGCAGACTAGAAATCTGAAGGCCTGGGAGTGGGCACTGGAGGCCAGGCGAGGAGAGACCAAGTGTGTGTGTGTCTGGGAGACGGTGTGATCACGTCGGGAAGGAGAGATTATCAGGCATCAGATGAGCGAGGACATCTGTAATGAGCGGGCAAAAGGATTTCAGTTCCGCTGATGCAGACACTTTGGGAGGGAGTCTTCTGTCTTTTGTGGGCATTGCCTTTGAACTGGAGGTGAGACATGTCTGCACTCACTTACCAACCGCAGCATCAACACCCTGTAATTTAGTGTTTGGTAACATTTGTTTGGTTCTGCTTTGTCTATGTCAGTCTCTAGCAGACTGAACCTCTTCGGGGGCATGAACTGGACGTCTCTTTACTTCACATCTGCTAAGAGTCTAGCACAGCTGTATGTTCAGTATTGTTTAGTAAGTACCACTGGTTCGGTTTGGCTAAAAGATCTTTCAGTATAAGATAAAGGGAAAGATCTGATTGGATAGCAAGATATGACTTTACTGTCTACCCAATGCCTATGGTCCTTCAAGTACACATAGCTTTTTACCCCCACTTTTGGGTGACCCACTGAGGCCCAACAGTGGCAAAGGTCAAGTCTGGGTGTTGCGTATGAAGGATCCAGAAGTAGGGTCTAAGGACAAGATCCCAGCCTGGGGCCTTGAACTTCTTAGACAGCCCTGATTTCAGTGGACAGATGTTGGACATTGGCTTTGGGCATGAAAAATAGAAATCCAGCCTTCTGTCTACGGCACAGTGGATCCATTTGTGCTTCTGCGGTTTCTCAGTCTTCATACCAGTTAAAACACAGTCCTGATTCAGGGGTGGGAGACTAGAAAGAGGGCTGCAGAAATGAGGAGCAGCGAGCAGGCTTTACTGAAACACAGGCATAATGGCTCACATATGTGACATCGCGGGTGGGGAACCCAGGCAGCGTGCTAACTGGAGCGTTCTCACCGTTCTCTTTGCCCAGTGTTCGCCTTTTCTGGTACCTATGCCCTGCTCTTTGTGGCTCGAACCCTTCAAGGCATCGGGTCTTCATTTTCATCTGTTGCAGGTAACACTGACATCTTACACACGCATGCACGCTCACCCGTATACACACACTATCTCTTTAAGATTTATATAAAAAAATTAAAGAAAATACCCTAGAAGGCAGAAATTGTGATTCAAAAGCAAGACAATTATAGAGTTGCCGGCACTGCCTGTAAATCCCTCAGCCTGACATCACTTCCTCTGATAGTGCTGAGAGGCAGCCAGCTCAGCTCAGAGCAAGCCCGAGGCAAAACCGTGAAGTGGGCCCGGCTTTCACTGATGCCACTCTGCCCTCTTTTCTCTGTCCCCTCTCACCACTTTACAGGAACAGTGATGTTAGCAGTGCTGGTGACAGCATCGGTTTGCACGGTGCTTTCAAACATGGTGTTGAATGTAACCCTGCGCCATGAAGCACATGCTCTGGGGACAGGAACGCTCAGCCCACGCCCTCGCTGGACACACAGGGCTTTCGCCCTCACCCTTGGGTTCCCCTGTTGAGTAGAGCAGTGCTCTGGGGTCATAGGTTTCCCTTCCTTGACCTAGTCCAGATCTGTCCATCAGGGAAGGTGCTAGGAAATGATAACGTGATGTGAAACCCAATGGTGTTCTGCGTTACACTTCCCAGAGACTTACACTCCCGACAATATTCTGAACAGAAGGGGTGAGCAGTGTGGGAGTTTGGGGGCACCAGTGGGGAAGGATTTGTAAAATACTGTGGGTTAAGCTTTGCAAAAACCCTCAAGCTGAAACTCCAGCAGAGATGCTAACTCCATCTGTCTCTCTCCTTCAGGTCTCGGGATGCTAGCCAGTGTCTACACAAATGACTCCGAGAGAGGCCGTGCCATGGGAATAGCCCTGGGGGGCCTGGCGCTGGGACTGCTGGGTACGTGGCTCCTGGCCCCAGACCCAGGATCTCGGGGGTGGGGTACTGCAGACTCTCTGCCGACGGCTCCAGGAGGCAGGTGTTTCTAAGGTCATGGAAGACACTGTTTTCCTTCTTTCTCTGTCCAATCATGTTTTAGGCCCTTCTGAAATTTTGTCCAGGAAAGATGAAATCACTTTCCCCTTTCAAAGCTGAATAGCCCTTAAGGAACAGTCCAGAAACCTAGTCTAGTCAAGGGGTGGATCTCTGTTAGCAGCCACTGCCTCACCTTTGCTTCACCACGTGGTCGGCTTTCAACATGAGAACATGCTCTTTGTCAGATTTTGTGCTGCATGCATTACAGATACAATCTCCTTCAACCCTCGGCACGGTGCTGTGAAGGAGGAGTGCTTGCCCGCAACACAGAGATGAGAATAGAAAAGGTTAATAGCCATCCAAGGTCACACAGACAGGAAATGCCAGAGCCAGGATACAGACACAGGTGTTCTGGGCTTGAATCTCAAGCTTCAAATTATAAAGCTGTCCCTTCTTTGAGGTTCATCCTTCATATGATTTAATTGACTTAGTATGCAACAGGCCACATACTGTTATGGAGCACTTATTGCATGCCACGCACGATGCTAGTGCAGAGGAGATTCAGGTAAGAAGCCCAGATGTGGTTCCTGCCCCACAGAAGCTTGCAAGCTAATTAGGGAGAAAACACCAGAGGTCCCTTGCCTGGCCCACACCCCACCCTCTACAACCACAGGGAAAAGATGGAACAAAACCCCTGCTCTTTGTTAGCACCCACTTACCCAGACGCCCAAGCTGAGACTGGTGGACCCCTGTATACTCTCTCTCCTCTCCCTCCCTAACAAACACATCCACTGTGTCCTCTACAGCCACTCCCTCAAGGCCAGCTCCTCAGCCCATCTCAGATGGAATGTGGCACCAGCCTCTGCCTGCCCTCTCGCACAGTCTGTCCTTCCTCCAAGCTGCTCCTGAGGAAGCTCCCTGCACCCAGAGCTGCTGGGACTTCTTCCCAGCCAAAAAAGCACTGGTGTTCCTCCCTAGCCTGCAAGGCCGAGTAGATGCTGTATCTGGATCTAGGGGCCCTTAACTATGTGGCCTTGACCTTCCCCACCTCTACTTCCCTCCCAAATGCATGTATTCTAGGAGAACTGACTTTTCTATTGCTTCTCCAACCACACTCTTTTCTGACACATCTGTGTTCTTTGCACATGGTTCTTCCCCACCAGTATTGTCCACCTGACAAAGCCCTGTGGCCTCCTGAGCTCATTCCACTGTGCTTAAGCAGCCCTTTGTAGGTGGAACCTTTACTGTTGAATTTCACCTGTTACCATGCTCTAATTATGTGCCCCCCACCTGCCACAGTCGTTTCCTCCACTAGCACACAAAGACCTTGGAGCCAGGTCTTCTTCAGCTCTGAATCCCCAGAACCTCATGTGGAGCTCAGCCCCTGGGCCTTCAGTGAACACCACGGGGTCCACGTGGCCACGCCACGCTGCCTGGGCCCTGGCCCTCACCTCTGGGATCTGTATTTGCTTTGCCTTTCCAGTGGGAGCTCCCTTTGGAAGTGTGATGTACGAGTTTGTCGGGAAGTCTGCACCCTTCCTCATCCTGGCCTTCCTGGCACTACTAGATGGAGGTAAATCACCATATGAGGCCACCAGGCAGGTGACAGCCCAGGCCAGGTTGGGGATGTATTATGCTGTGGTGTTGGTCCTGACATGTTTGAGTGGATTGAGGACTGCCCCGTCCTAGTTAGGAAGGAAGGAACTCAGGGAGCTAGATCTGTGTGTGGCTCGGTGACAGCAAGGTGGCAGTTATTGGAGCCTCCGGCACTCAGTGGATAAACTGCACCGTCTCTCTCCCTCTTTCTTCCTTAGCACTCCAGCTTTGTATTTTACAGCCCTCCAAATTCTCTCCTGAGGTGAGTACATGCCAAGCTCTAGTTCCAGGGGATACATGGCTAAGGGCACTGACCCAGGTGTCCCTAGATCACCCCTGCCAAACCTAAGAAGGAAGGTGAAGGGGATGGAGTCCGGGGACGTGAGAACTGAACTGGGATTCCCAGACAGAGTCACAGTTAGGGTGGCGCGGGGGACGGTGCAGGGGACGGTGTGGGAGTCTGGCTGGACGTTGCGCAAAGGGGGAGGAAAGGCCTACGAAGCCTCAGAGAAACCTTAGGTGATGCACACACACAAGCACATACAGTCATGCACCACGTGACAATGTTTGGTCAACAACAGACTGCATACACAATGGTGGGCCCATAAGATTATAGTAGAGCTAAAACACTTCCTACCTCCTAGTAACGTTGTGGCTGTTCTGACATCGTAGCCAGTCATGGTGCCATGTGTCACTCCTGTCCGTGGTGTAAACAAACCCACTGGGCTGCCGTTGTATAAAAGTATAACACATACAATTGTGATAATAAACAACTATGTTACTGGTTTCTGTACTTTTTATCATTATTTTTTTAGATTTTATTTATTTACTTTTAGAGAAGGGAAAGGAAGGGAGGAAGAAAGGGGGAGAAACAGCAATGTGTGCATTGCCTCTGGAGTGCCCTATACTGGGGACCTGGCTTGCAACCCAGGCATGTGCCCTGACTGGGAACAGAACCGGCGACCCTTTGGTTCACAGGCCGGTGCTCAATCCACTGAGCCACACCAGCCAGGGCTTATTGTTATTTTAGAATGTACTCTTTCTACTTATGAAAAAAAAGTTTGTTGTAAGGCAGTTTGCTGTGTGACACCAGCAGTGGCATCATACATCTTGTAGTTACTGTGTCTCGTATTTGCATAATTTTCCCTTGTGCTTGAATTTCATGATGTTTGTACAGTAACATGCTGTACATGCTTGCAGCCCAGGACCAATAGGCTGCACCATGTACCCTAAGTGTAAGCAGGCTAAACATCAGGGTTTGTGTAAGTGCATGCTATGATGTTCGCACAAAGACAAGATTGCCTAAGCACATTTCTCAGGTGTATCCCCATTGTGAAGCAGTGTATAACTACATATATATGGCTATGTATGTATATGTATACACACACACACACACACACTCATGTGCTAAGTTTATATATACACATATACAGTCATGAGTTTAATATATATTTAACATGCAGGGTGGGGAAAAGTAGGTTTACGGTTGTGAGTATGCGAAACACTTCATTCTTGTTTTATCCTGTGTTAACTGTTACATCGTTTTCCATGCAAAGGAGACAATGACTTTGGGACCTGAGTATGTGTAGTTACAACATCCCAGTGCTGAGAAGGCCTTAGAGGTCTTCCAGGCAGCCTCTCCCGAGAGCATCCTTACAGTTAAATGTTGGAGTTGGTATTTGCCTGCCCCCAAGCCAAAGATGGCTCTGGGAAGTTCATATCAAACCACGAAGAAAGAAAGATAAAAAATGCAAAAAGTACAGGGAAGTTTGCTCTAACTACTTTGAATTCATAGCCACGTCAGACCAAAGTGGAGGTAACCTGGGAGCCCACTGCTTGTGGTCGGTGTCAGAAGCTGGGGGCAGCGAGGGCACCGAGGCCCACCCCTGTGGGGGCGGTGCTGACTCTACGTCTGCATATTCTCAGATTCTGTGCAAAGGGTAGATTTATATACTATACAGATGGAGGTTTTTGTTGTCCATGTCCTCAGAGTGCCAAGGGGACCCCGCTCCTTACACTCCTCAAAGACCCTTATATCCTGGTGGCTGCAGGTAAGCTGGGACACCCCCCCATGGGCTGGGAGGGGCCGGGCTTCAGGGCAGCCATGGTGGTTCATGGGACTGTCCCCCCAGGCTCCCTCTGCTTTGCCAACATGGGAGTGGCCATGCTGGAGCCCACACTGCCCATCTGGATGATGCGGACCATGTGCTCCCCTGAGTGGCAGCTGGGTAAGTGATCTTGATCCCCAGCTCAGGCTTGAGCAGAAGAGTGTGCCATGGGCCCTTTCTCAGGTAATCCAGCAGCATTACTAGGCCCAGGTCTAGAGGGCCTAGAGGGGCCCAGAGGGACAATGTGCTCCCCTCATAGAATCACTGCCCATTCGCAGCTGTGAATCAAGCCTGACTGGGTGGGTGGTCCCTCCAAGAGGCAGCCCAAGAAGGAAGGGAGGTGCTGTTAACAGGGCTGGAGAGCAGCAACTGCCTGTGTGGCTGAATCATTAACGGCTTCTAGTCTGAGGACGCAAGTTCTCGTTTCTGTTGATCGGCTATGCCAGCTGTGCAGATCACAGGGACTTGCCGAGCACCCCCTTTGCCCACCTCTCAGACGGGCGTCCAGACCCTGTCTGGTTCAAAGGTCATTTGAGGAATAACTGGCAGCCTTGCCCCCATAGAACATGAATATGCACCTTCATCACCGCCTACATTTTCTCTCTTCAGCTCCCCTTCCCCGGGTTACTTTTTTTACATTATTTTCATTGTAGTTTGTCCATTACCATTTATCCCCCCATAGTCACCCAGCAGCCTCCCCTCAATCACCACACTGTTCTCTGTGCCCTGAGTTCCTTCTCTTCTGTTCCCTTTGCGCTCCACCCCTCCACCCACCCCAACTCCCACTTCCCAAGCTGTCAGCCTGCTCTGTCTATGAGTCTGCCTCTATTTTGCCTGTTGGTTCAGTTAGTCCATTAGATTCCACGTATGAATACAAAGTAATCTGAGATAGACAGTAAAATCTCAGGTTTTTTGGTATCTCTTCACCTCTAAGAGAGGAGCTTCTGGAGTCTGCCATTCTGCAGCCCTCACCCAGGGGAGGCGTTTGACTCTGAATCCCAGTGGGGAGCTCTGGGCCCAGGGAAGAGGCCTCCAGCCTCCTCTGCTCCTTTTTGGGAAACCTGGGGACAGGGACAGAAAAGGCTATGTGCAAAGTGCTCCTTCACTGCAGGGAGGAGAGGCTCATGGGGCCAGAGTGGGAGCCGATAAGGACCTGATGCGGCTCAGCATGCGATAAAAGCACTAAATCTAATTTTTTAGGGGACAGTTCTAAGCAAGGCTCCCAGCCCCAAATTGAATTGTTCTGGGCGGCAGCTGCCTCTGACCATGACAACTAATCGAGTTAGTCAGTGCTTGGTGCCAGCCAGCATCCTCTGCCCCAAGGTGCTGGCCACGCAGGTGGGACCCATGGCTCAAGACGGCCCTTCCCCAGCCTTCTTCACCCAAAGGAGAGACTATATAAAGCAAACCAGCCGTCAGCTGGTAACCAGGGAATTGTTGACACTGGGCATCATTGTAATCGTCACGGTAGTTTCCATTAGGCAGCAACTTCTCGCTAGGAGAGGCAGAGTGGCAGGTGAGACACCTGAAGAAGCTCACACAGGGTGACTTCACACGGTCCCCTTTGCAGGAACATCAGAGCTCAAGGAGGCTCTGTCTTCCTCCATCCTTTACACCGGTCCGCAGTGCTATCTGCATCAAATTGCCCGGAAAGGTTGTTAAAACTCGGGTATCAGGGCCCCACCCGGCTTTCAGTGAAACAAGTTTGCATTCCAAGCTTCCAGGTGATGCTGAGATGGCCTCAGTGGCCCCACTTCGAAACATATTGCCCTAAATGCAGAACACTGCACTTAGGGACAAAGGAGATGAGGCCTCTGAGAAGGGTGGTCTTCTGTCACCAAGCACTCAAAGGTCCTGTTTGCCCACTGCTCGAGTCACCGAGGGTGGGCAGAGCTCAGGCCCAGAGACAGGCCCACCTGGGTGTGACTCTCAGTGGCCACTTACTGGCTGTGACCCTGGATAAGTTTTCTAACCTCTTGTGAACTCCACTTTTTTCATTTGTAAAAACGAGCTGTTTTTCAGAGTTGTTTTCCAGACTAAATTGTTATATGAATCCTAAAAGGATTAGCACCATGCATGACATACACTCAGTAAATTAAAATCATTACTGTTTTGCAATCATTCTTGTTTACATCACTTTGACAGTCACAGCCAGTGACATCCCCACCCCTTGAAGATGGGCTGGGAACAACATACGTGTGTCTGTGGACACACAGCTGGAGCCCCTCTTTTGCACAATGTGCTGCTGAAATGCAAGCTCTCCCCAGGTCCGGGAGAACCAGCTACTGTGATGGGGGAAATCTCCTTCAGAAGCTTCACATCCTTTAAAATGACATTGAGACAACCATTTAGGTGGCAGGTAGCTTCCCAGAGGAACTTCTTTCCAGATAATCAGGTACACAGTTGGGTAGTTAAAACTTCTCATGTTTTAAAAGCAATTAAACATAAACAAATAGGCACAGTTTCAGACAGATTGCCATGCCGCACAGGTCAACTGGACAAATCCACTAAGGTATACTTCACTTCCACCCACAGGAGAGATATTAAAAGCAAACAAGCCATCAGCTGGTAACCAGGGAAGTGTTGACTTTGGGCTTCACTGTAATCGCCACATAGTCACTACGGGTAGCACGGCTTCCTGTCAGCACAGAGAGGCAGAGAGGCTGGTGAGGCCAATGGAAACTCTCGCTGGGATGCCATGCAGCCCCTGCGCCAGAGCCATCTGGTGGCCGTGCCGGGGGTGTGGGTGGCGGGAACACCTGGAGTTGGAGCGGAGAGGCCTGGGTCCAAGTCCTGACCGTGTTTCTCACCAGATGACACTAATTAAGGCCAGCGCTCAGCGGGGACTTAATCTGGGCCAGGAGCTATGCAAAGTGGTTGCTTTGCATGATGTCATTTAAGCCCCACAGCTCACTTGTTTTGTAGGAATTGTTATTACCTCCATCCTGTAGAGGTTTCTTGTTCTGACCCAATTTCCATTACCCACTCCACCACCACCTCCGAATGCTGGGCCTGAGGGCACCTCCTGTCCAGGCCAGGTCCCAGTGCCCTCGGCCTGGGCTCCGCACGCGCCCTTCATCACCTGGTGCTGACCCCTGAGTGTCCCCTGAGAACATGGTTTCCTGCAGCCCCCGTGCGGGCCGTCCATGTTCCTCCTTTGCTGCTTCTGAGTCACTTCTTCTTCATTCTCCTTCAAAGACCCCAACTCCTTTGAAGATCTTGTTGTTAAATTGTAGCACCCACCCCTTAGTCACCTCATCTCCATCATTAGAGCTGTCGATCATTTCCGCCTCTACTCCTGCCCCTGTTTTGGGGGGCGTCGATATCCAGGTCGATTACCCTCTAACCTCTTGACCTATTCCTTAACCTGCTCTTCTGCAATGGCCCTTTCCTCCTCTCCCCTTCACCAGGCAAACTTTACAGAACGATGACCTTAACATTATTACTGGTATCCCACCTAAAGTTGGCCTTCCAAGCAGCCCAGTTATCACCTTACATATATTATGCTCAGGCATTCAAATCCCCCCACCTTAACAAATTTTGACAACTTTAAGATGGCCATTGGCCTCAATTCTTGTTCTGCTGTCATCACTGCTCGTGTCTCCACTTCTGTCTTAGCTTGGATTCCATCCAGATGGATCCAAGTCCACCATCAATGTCACTCCTTTGAAAGCTTTGGTGTTCCTTTGCCCACTCTTTCCCTGGGGCCATCACCTGGCGAAGCCTTGACTCCGGCCCAGCCTGTCTGGTTGCTCTGCTCCACCTTCACAAGAGCAGGGGACGGGACTGCAGAAAATCTCACGGCCGCGCTGTTGGTCTCGCCTTAGCTTTGGGGCCACAGATCTAAAATAGGTTCTTTTTCTCAGCTCCACTGTAATCTTCTTTTAAATTTTACTTCTAATGAGAATTGACTAAGGTAGGTTTTTACGCTGTCCAACAATCTTTCTGTAAGTCCCGTAGCTATGTTCTCCATCCCACTTTCCAAAAGGGCTTTTACTCTTCTCCGTCCAGACCGCTTTCACAGCCCCGCCCCTCCAGCTCGGCCGGCCGTGCGGAGAAAACGGGAGAACCCAGAGGGAGGCTCACTTGCCGCCGTCGCGGAGCACACTCACTGCGCTGCTCCCGGGGCCGCACCAGCCCCTCCGCCTCGCCGCTGCCGCACCTCAGCTCCTTTCCAAGGCCAAACTCCTTTTGGTTCCTTGTCCCCTGGGTTCCACCCCCTTCTCCCCTCCACTGGCTGCTCCTTTCCCGCCTTTCCACATCCTCCCTCTCTGCTAACTTCTAAAGGTAGGGGTCCTCAGAGCTGCAGACCGTGGGTCTCTACTCTTTTCCACCTGATCTTTTGCAGGTGAGCCCAGCCCAGCCCCTCCCCTGGCTGTAAGGACGATGCACGCACCAGTTAGTCGGAGGTGTGCATCTGTGTTGGGACCTTGCTTCAGAACTCCGGACTCGAGCGCCCGACCCGACCGCCGGGCGTTTCCCGCTGATAGGACGTCTGATAGGCCTTCGGAACCTTTTAGGAGCCCTCCACGCTCTTCCTTCACCTCCGGTCTCCAGCCACCCGGTTGATAAAGACAAAAACCTGGGGGTCTTCCTTGATTTCTCTCTTTCCCCCACCCCCGCTATGCCTGTGGCCGGTCCAACCGGGAATTCCACTGACTCCGCCAGCAAAATACCTGCCATGAGATTCCCTCCTCTCCACGGCGACTCCCAAGCTGAGGCGTGATCCCGCCTCTCCTGGGTTCTGCGGGTGGTCTTTTGGCTCCCACTCTTGCCCTGTGAAGCCACCCTTCTAACCACAACCCGGGACCTCAGAAAGCCGGTCAGAGTAGGCCATTCCTCTCCAACACTTCCCATTCCGCGTCACGGAAGCTCCGGGTTCCAGGCGCGCCCCTCCCGTCGCTCTCCCCTTCGCACAGGGCGCCTGGGCCGTCTGGGCCTCCTTCCTGTTCCTAGAACGGACTAAGCAGTTTCTTCTGTGTTTGCATGAAGTGGTGTTTGTGGGTGTGGTGCTTGTTTTTGTTTTGTTTTGTTTTGTTTTCCTGCTTGAAAACTCTCCTTTGGTTATTCTAGCTTTAGCTTAAATGTCAGCTTCTCAAAGAAGCCTTCCCTGACCCACCAAATCTAAGTTAGCCCCATTTCTGGTCATTCTGCCATGACATCACATTACATTTTCTTCACAAAAGTTATCATTTTTCAAAATTATCTTTTTCATGTATTTGTGTACTTACTTATTATCTGTCTCGCTCCTGGAGACTAGGATTTCCTCTCTGATTCATCACTCTATCCCTAGCCCTGAGAATACTTAGCATATGACAAAGCTCATTAAAAGCACTGAATGAATGAACAGAAGCCTAAGACTGAGAGGAAGTAAATAAATTGCCCGAGGTCACAGAGCTAACAGTTGGCCCAGCCACGGAGAGAAGCCAGAGCCGTGGGCTGCGCAGTCCGCTGCGGGGTGCGTGACTCCACTGCCGCTGGACGCAGTGTGACGGGGCTTCAGTTTGCAAACGTTTACATTCGTCATCTGATGTGCTCCTCAGTGTGAGCTGTTGTCACGTAACAATAGCTTTGTTTTTCCCAGATGAGAGACCAGAGCTCAGAAAGGCTTCCTAACCGACCAACGTCAGGACCTAAGCGATAGAAAGGCGGGGAGGCAGCCAGGCAGGAACTCACTTCCCAGGAAGTGTGTATGTCTTTCCCCGATGTGCGTGTTCTTGTACCAACGGCCGAGGGTACTTCACCCGAGAGAATGGCTCACAGGGGCTGTTCACCCGGAGGTCCAAGCGGGAGCCTGGAGCACACCGCGTGTACTGGAGCTACACAGGGCCCTGCTCCAGAGGAACGCAGCTGTGTGGGGTCCTCGGTTGTCCATCTGGGTCTGCACAGGGGTCGCCAACCCACAAAGCAAACTGCTTTGCGATCCTTGAGGTTAACTTCACTGTCTTGTAGGATCGAGGTGTTTTAGAGCAAACGGGGCGTGTCCTGAGGTGCGGACCTGTGTCTTTCTACAGGTCTGGCTTTCCTGCCTGCCAGCGTGTCCTACCTCATCGGCACCAACCTCTTTGGCATGTTAGCCAACAAGATGGGTCGGTACGTAGACTGGGGATCTGGACGAGCAAGAGGAATGTAAGACAGGACAGCCCTTTGAGGCTGTCCCTGCGCCGGGGATGATGAGCAGCTTTTTTGAGGTGGCAAGTTTAGGACAAGTACACACGTAAACACTGCCCCCAGGAGAATGGGGCGAGCAGGTGACCAGGGCCAAAAGGAGAAAGGACACGCAGCCCTGCGCCCGTTGCTGTAGAAGCAGCAGTGAATACCTGAGGGACAGCCTTCACTTTCCAGGTGCTTGTTGTCCTGTGGAAGAGATCAAATAACCCCCCAGAGAACAGGCCTGAGAAGCAGCAGCGCTGGGGGCAGCGGCTGCCCACTGTGCACCAGGGAGGTGCCCCAGGGCCCCCGAGAGGTGTGAGTCTGGGTCCTGTTCCTCCACGACAGTGACAGCAGCTCTGATGTCATCTTCATAGCACAGCATAAAGACTTTAGAAATAAAGATTAAAAAGAAAAAACACTGCTCTAGGCAACCAGAGAAGGAAAGAAGTTTGGCATTACTTTTCTGTGGTTTCTAATGGGTCTTGAAGAGAAAATGAGATATGAATAGGGGAGAGGTTGTCTGAATGGGGAGACAGCATGGATCAAGTTTGAGGGTTACTCCCAAGGGGCCTGTCCTTCTCACTCAGCTGGCTCCCCCTCTAAGGGAAGGAAGAACAGTTCCCATCGGGCCCCACTGTTTCTGCTGGCGGAAGAGGCGTGGAGCCAGGCGAGAGGTGGGGAGGGAAAGGACAGGGAGGGGCTCTCCGGGGTGCCACCTGGTCACGTAGAGATGCGTTCATCTTCCGACCTCCCACGGGGCCCCTGGAATTAGAGGCAGTAGGACCAGCCAGTGTGGTGATGAAGGGGTGGCGGGTGGGAGGGATCTCTCCCCTTGGCACCATGTAATGACAGTTCTGTTTCCCAGGTGGCTTTGCTCCCTGATTGGCATGGTGGTAGTAGGTACCAGCTTGCTTTGTGTAAGTATAATAAGGTCCAGTTGAGAAAAGAGAGGAAGACCCAGACATTTAAACATCACTGTCCTTCAAAATGAGCAGAGGGTTGACTTGGCGAGGACTGTCAGAGAGACCGTCTCTGCATCAGTGGGAATTTAGCAGCCGGAGAGCTGCCACCAGGTGTCCCGCTGGAGAGAGGTGGGGGAGGAGAGGGAGGGCAGTAGGAGGGCAGGGGCCGGCTGAAGCTCTGTGTATGGGCATAGAAAGCAATGCACGTGGGTGTCTGTTTCGGGGCCAGCCGGATGGTGCATTCCATGACTTCACTTGTTCACCCCATCCTGACAGAACCTCATAAGCCACTGGGCGAACCATCATCTGTGCCTCAGCCCCCTGCACCAGACTATAATGTAGAAGAAGAAAGAAAGAAGGGCTTCTCCAGTTTCAAGAGCCCCTGTCGTGCTCTCTAAGCCTTCGTTTTCTCCTCTCCGCAATGGGGTTCGAAGCACGCTCACAGGGTGGCCAGGGGCATCCACAGACCATGGCAGGGTCTGGCACATAGCGTGTCCCAGGGGCTCGTAGCCTGTACTGTCAATAAAATATAAATACCCCTTAAGGAATCTTTCCAAAAATTACTATCAGCCACTAAAATCTAAATCATACATTAAACCTCTGAGGGGTGAGTGTGCTGGGGTAGCAGGTTGGGTACCAGATGCCCAGGGAGGGAAGGTGAGAGAACGAGCATCACAGGCGTGCTGATGTGGCACCACACAGGCCACCTGCCCTCTAGCTTATGGATAATTGGTTGTTGGTATCTCCTCTCTTTTTTGCTCCAGTGGCTTCCAAGCTAAGCCTTAGCCTAGACCTTTGGATGCTGCTGCTGATAGAAATGAGAGGAACTCCATTCAGTGAAGAAGGACGACAGAGTGTGGGTCTGGGGTGGGGGTTCAGTACAGGGAGGGAGGGCCCTGCAACAGAGAAGGACCATGGTTATGATATAACGCAGTCAAACCTGAGGTTCAAACTCGACCTTGCCACTTATTAGCTCTGTAACTTTGGGCAGGGCATTTGACCAAACAGCACCAATCTAGTTTTCATATCTTCAAAGTGAGGGTAAAGAGTTCTTCATCAGGGGTTGTGAGAATCCAATCGGATAATGCATGGGGCTCAGAGCATTTGGAGTGCATTCCAGGCAAATGCACTTTGTGGCTGAGCTGCCCCCGCATGACCCAGCTGGGCTCCTGATGAACTCTCCCTCCTTCCCTCCTGCAGGTTCCTCTGGCTCGGGATATTTTTGGCCTCATTGCTCCCAACGCAGGGCTTGGCTTTGCCATAGGTAAGAAGTGCCCTTCAAGGAAATGAAAAGACCCTGGATGTTGGTCTGTGGAAAGGCAAACAGATCAGGAGGGCAGCCGGCAAGGGTGTGGAGAAATGAGTTCATATTCCTACTTGGAATGAGTTTCCTGTTGAGTAGGGGGACCACAGGCTAAGGGAGTGGACTAAAGAGGATGGGGAGGGAGGGTGCGTTGGCAGGGAGGGGCCTGGGGTGTTGCTGACAGAGGGTGTGCCATTCACTCTGGCCACAGGCATGGTGGACTCCTCTATGATGCCCATCATGGGGTACCTGGTGGACCTGCGCCACACCTCCGTGTACGGGAATGTCTACGCCATCGCTGATGTGGCTTTTTGCATGGGCTTTGCTATCGGTATGTTGGGGGTTATGGAGAGGGAGAGAGGAGCACCCAGGACCTGGTGTCCCAGTCTCCCTTTTCTGCCGGTGACAAGCTGGAAGTGGAGCTGGGAGGCTGATTCTCTCAGGCATCTGGAGCTACTGGACCCTGGGACATCCCCTGGGTCACCCGCTGATGACCCTCACGTGGTACCTTCCGTGTGATCAAGCCTCGTAAACACTGGTGACTTGGACTTCTTCCTCACAGGCCCATCTACGGGTGGCGCCATTGTGCACGCTGTGGGCTTCCCCTGGCTCATGGTCGTCATCGGAGTCGTCAACATCGCCTATGCCCCTCTCTGCTGCTTCCTGAGGAGCCCCCCAGCCCAGGAGGAGAAGCTGGTAAGGGCTCTGCTACTGCTAAAAAAATCTTGTTTTCTTCCATGTCTCTCTCGTTCCTTTTCAGCCTGTGCTCTTACTTCCTCCCTCTTCGACGTCTCTCTGTGTTGTCAGGTTTCCTGATCCCATTTTCAACTTTATCTTTCCTTTGTGGACTTCCCTATTTTCCCTTCTCTACATAACTGCTTCCTCTCTCACAGCAGGCAGTGAAGCAGGGTCCTAAGTAAACAAAGGAAACGGGAAGTTTGTAGGAGTCAGGAACAGGGACCATCAAAGACTGCAGTTACCAGCAAAGTGTTCATTACCAAATTATCTCCCTAAAATGGATAGAATTCCGCTGGGTTCATTCGTTCATTCATTCGTGTCTACCATGCTCCTTATCAAATCACCTCTTAAAATACCAAACCACAGGGGAAGGAAACATATCCTGTGATTTTAGTTAACTAGATACTTTCCTCTGATTGCAGCACCAGCCAGCTGAGGGGGTGGGAGGGTTAGGGACGGGTGTAGCTGCTGCTCAGAGGAACAATAGAAGAAAGGAAGGTCTGATGGGGTGGTGCCAACTTCAGCTGTAGCCTGAGCTACAGCTGTTAGGATTCAATGGCAGGATATCAGATGTTTGTCTTGACTAGGCCTGTGCACACACAGGAAGCAGAAAGAGGGTCCTATGCTTCTTCCTGGAGTCTTTCCTCAGCAGCACTAGACTTGGGTGAGCTGGCTGGGAAGGTGCGGAGCCTGAGGAGGAGATGGGCAGTGATTTCTCTCCCTGCCCCACGCTGCAGGCAATCCTGGGCCAGGACTGCCCCATGGAGACCCGGAAGCACGAGGTCCAGAAGCCCACAAGGGCGTTTCCTCTGGGGGAGGACAGCGACGAGGAGCCCGGCAGTGAGGAGTAGCAGCAGAAGGTGGTCCCTGGCCTGTCACACGTGGGTCTCTGAGGCTCGGACTTCAACGACCACCCCTTTCCCTAGAACCAGAGCACTGTGGGCTTCCCTTCCTTCTCCCCCAGGTGTCTCTTAACCTCCCTTCCCCCATGCCAGCCCCAGTTCTCTCCTCACCTGTGGCACCCATGACTCCCCCTCCACGTATTGATGCCTCAGATGGCCCAGGTTTTGTGGGAGGACAGAGTGACACTTTCTCCCAGGCTTCTGGGAGGCTGACTGAACTTGAGCTATGACAGGTTCTGCAAGGGGTGACTCACTTCCCAGAGGCAAGTGGGAGCACAACGTGCCCCTGAAACCAGTGGGGTGGCTGACAAACCTCACTGCATCTGCTGCCTGATCTCCTCTGGCACGTCCCCAGCGGGCTCTCGGGGTTCCGTGCCCCGTTCCTCCCTGAGTTTTCCCAGGCTAAGGTGAGACAGCGTCCTCGACATTGGACTGCTGCTAAATTGCCAGTTTGGGAAATTTTTAGCCTGGTTTGTAGTGTTTTTTGTCCATGGCAAAGCCTACAGCTGCTAATGTGACTTTGCCTCAGTGAATGGAGGACTCCTCATTACCAAATGGAAGGCAAAGAGCCTGTTTATCTCGTGCTCTCAGTTACTGGCGTTCTCACTCTTTCTTCTGTGGGTCTCCATCTTTCTGCAACCTCTTAGGCTGAAAAATAAAAGTAGGAGGACAGAAAAATACATCTATTTATCCCAGGATTTCGTGGGAAGAAGTCCAAAAGCAACTACCCTAAAATTCCTTCCAACCGTGGATTTCCTAATCCTTTCCCGAGGATCTTAATGAGGCATTGCTCACACTTGCTAATGAGTGCACCATTACACAATTCAGACGTGGTAAACTAGATGCTCTTTTGTAGCAAAAGAAAGTCTGTGGGCAAATACATTAGGTACTGTAAACGTTTTGACTTTTGCCACTTTTTGGAAACAGTTATTGAGTGATGGGGCTTCAAAGACGTGGGAGACATGGCACCCGCCCTTTAGTAGCTTCCATCTGTCTGGGCAAACAGGACCCGCACAGGGTGACATGATCGATACTGCACGTTGGTGTGCACCCCGTTCAGGTACAAAGATGCGGGGGTGACCACGGTCTGGGTGGGGAACAGTGGTGGAGATGGAGGCAAAGGCAGGACTGGGAAGGCCCACAGGTGCATGGTGCGGGTGCCTGGGCGGTAGATGGGGTTGTCCAGGCTTGACCCTGGCAGGCTGCCTGGCGCTGATGGCTGCGTGCCTGTGGAGGAGTGTGGTGGATTCGACCCAAGCGCCGGATCTTCAGAACACATACGAGCTCAACCCCAGTGAATCTTATCATTTATAGACAATGGATGACTGATTCATAGAAATATTTCTAGGGCGTTGGCATTACCTGGATTTGCCTGATACATGAAACCCGATGTGCTTATATTATCATTTAGTCAGGAGCTCAATGATAAAACTAGGAAGTCATTTGTCCCAATATGTAAGCTGTAACTGCAAATGCACGCTGAACAGGGGCCCCTGTGCGGGTAGGAGGGGGCGGTGGGGTGCGGAGGGTCTGGGGCCCTGATGTGGGGCCTTGGCAAGTCTCACACCCATGTGGAGAAGGACTAATAATAAGGGATTGGCTTGTTACCGAAACTGTTAACACATTTAAATAATTAAGATCTTTCAAAAGAGGAAGTCATTCTTGACTTGCCAGCTAACATTGTTTGAGCAATATAAAACATACCTTAAAAGACACCAATACATATTTATTCAGACAAGAGTAGACACCAAACACCCCAGGTCAATCAGGACACATTTTTTGTTATCGATCAGAAATAAGCCATATGCCCTGACTGGTGTGGCTCAGTGGATTACATACTAGCCTGCAAACCAAAAGGTTGCCAGTTCAATTCCCAGTCAGGGCATATGCCTGGGCTGTGGGCCAGGTAATGGAATATGTCTTTATGAGTGGCTTTACAAATGGGATGAAGAAAAGAATGCATGGTGCACTTTCACATTTAGAGATGACACGAAGTTCTTCTAAAAATGAAGTTGCCAACTCAGCAAGCACAAGCCACAGGAATTTTTAAAAATAAAAGTACCATGAAATGTCGGAGGGCCCCCACTGTGAAAGGTTGAGAATGCGCATTTCCACTTACGAAAGGGAGAAAGTGCAGAGATTTGAAACAGACTCAGAGGGTGAGAGACTCTGAGCTACTGATCAATCGATCGCACTGCAGCGAAGAAGACAGGGGAACCAGTGAGCTACGTGCACTTGGGGCATTCTCAGAGTGCTGGAAACAAACCAGAAGACCTGTTCTTTCCAAAATACAGACCCCGGGGTGGAAGCTACTAGTTAAGGCCACAACCAGAATCAGGAAAATGTGGAGCGAGCATGTGAGGTGATGAGTGGGTGGTGTGGAGCGGCAGGAAAATTCTTGCAGGGTTTCAGCATTGCTGTTGGGAAGTCCAGGGCCATTTGAATCTCGGTCCTTTGAATGGGATCTGCTGTTTCTCTGGGCTTTTAGGATCTTTTTCCAGGTCTTTTGAGTTTTCGCAATAGTGACTCTTGGTGAGGTTTCTTTAATTCATTGTGCTGCGGTCCAGTAGACCCCTTCAATCTAGAAAATCGTGTTCTTTTTTTTTCTGGGGATTTTATTGTTCAATCTTCTTGATAATTTTTTCTATATCTGCCTTTTGCTTTCTGGAAATGCTATTAGTTGGCTGTGGGCTTCTTGGCTTCATTGATCTTCTTTCTTTTTCCTTCTATCAATCTCTTAAATTTTATTTGTTCTGCTCTCCAAGAGATTTCCTCCATTCTAAATCCAGCTGTACTTTGTAATATTTTTTCATTTAGCAATCATAATTTATAAGAGCTCTCCAATTTCTTATAGCCTCCTAATCTCATTTCACAGTTGCAATACTTTTTATCTCTCTCAGAGTGAGCAAATTATTCTTTGGTCCTTGCATTTGTTTGTTTCCTTGGTTCTGGTGTTGGCCTGCTTGAGCTTGTCATCACTGTGGAGACTTTCCTTTGAAAATGCATGGTGACTGGGGCTTGCGAACTCCTGGGGTGGCTGGGTGGGAGTTGGCTCTTCTGATGGAGAGCTCCCCAGTGTCAGTGTCTGTCAGTGACACCTCTGCATTACTGTTGGCACTTTGTCCGAAAAGGGGAGCAAAGGCAACTAGACATTGAGCTTAATAAACTGGGGAACATAAGCCTGTTTGCTTCACCAGGAAGCTACAGCTTCACACCCCAGGAAACGACAGCATTGTGCTCCACCAAGGGGACTGACACTCCTCCATTCCCCCCTGCAGTGCTGGATTGTTGGGTGGCTCGGGGGCAGTGTGCTGGACTGTAGAGGTCTGTTGGTCTAAGCGGAGGGTATAAACCCATCCAAAAGCCCATGAAAGTTTAAGGAGTTGATTTGTTTCAGAAGGCACCTGGCCCAAGCTAATATAATCCCAGAGGAACAAGAAGCGTGTGTGTGTGTGTGTGTGTGTGTGTGTGTGCGCGCGCTCTCTCTCTCTCTCTCTCTCTCTCTCTCTATCTGTCTCTCTCTCGCTCGCTTGTGACCCACAGTCCCAGGGTACATGCACCTGTGCTCTCCGTGGCTTTGTGGCCCTTCCAGCCATGTGGCCCATTGGCGTGCATCTCCACACCAGGCTCACAGCCACAGACTGCTGCTAGAAACACATGCTATGCTGGCCGGATGCGGGATGCTGGACTGGACTTCCATATGCAGCATAGACTCTGGGCAGTGGCCTTCAACCTGGCCCTACTGAAGACCAGACCGGACTTTTCCACAGTGGGACAGAGGGAGATGGGACATTGGAAGCCCAGGGGGCAGCTTCTATTTCCACATGAATAAACCACCTTGCCACTGCCCAACCTCCCATGAATGGGTCCTTGGAATGCTCCTTGTGATCTTGTGGAAGAACCTAGTTGCCTCCAACAACATCTAGATGTCTCAGGGCAACCACTTCCTCCTGCTGGGGTCGGGGGTGAAGTTAACTCATTCTGAGCAAAGTGGTTTAAGGGGCTCATGGTGGGGGGTGGACCTCAACTGGCTCCTTCACTGAAGTGCGGCACACCCCTCTGCCTTCCCCTGTGAGTGACGTCCTCAGGACTTGGGTTTTTGTTTGTTTGTTTGTTTTGCTCTCTGGTTCCGTCTTCCTACAGAATGAACTCTCCCGCATCAGTGACAAGTAGGCTATCATCAGGCTCCCGGGTAAGGCAGAAAGGACACCAGTGTCTTCACACATGCTTCCCCCTAGGAGTTTGCCTTTCCTCAGCCCCTTACCTTGCACCACCTTCGATTCCTGATATTTCTGCAGTTCTGTGACATAAACTGATGGTATTGATTGGCGTCTCCTTTTGCCTGAATTTGCTATTTGAACATCCCATTTTTACTAATTTTCTCATCAATTTTTTAAAATAACTGATAGTTTATTTTAAAAGGTTGATTTAAGCATCTGCAATGGTAGCTTCAACCTCGACTCCTGGCTCAATACTGATGGAAGCAATCTGCTTCGCACGCTCAGGAGGGCTGTACAAGCCAATGAGTCGCTTGCGGATCCTCAGCTGAAAAGGTCGCCAGTCTCAGAACCTCCCCACAGGGGAAGAAGTGATTCCGAGTCTTGGTAGGCATCCACACTGGTCCTTCCGCTTGCACCTCTGATCAGGTCAGCACATACTTTCTCCAGGGACTTTCTGGTTAGAGTGATTCTAGTTTGGTGAATCGCAACCACTGGTTCCAACAGGGGTCTTTCCAGTGCTGTATCTTTGAAAGCCATGGCTGGGGCACTGCTTCCTGACGGGCTTGCTGATCCGAGACAAGACGGGTCAGGAGCAGGAGTGGCGCTGCGTGGCCCAGGCGACCACGTTCTCCTCAGGCTCATCCGCTTGTATCCAACATTATCATCCAAACTATGTCTGAAACACTGTTGCTACCTATCCCGAGATTTCCTCTCCTTGCCCCAGATCTTTTCTTCTGAATCCTTTCATCAGGTAGCTATCGGAGCTTATTTGTCTTCATTCAAACCATTCCTGCTCTTTTAAAGGAACATGAGGGGAAAAATATTCAATTTAAATTTGCTTGTGAAGACATTGAAATGAGCCAGCACTGAGACAAGTACGGAGGAGAGTTTGGCCTGCATGCCTGCGGTCACTGTTCACACTGGCTGGAGTCTGGCGTCATCTGAAGTTAGGCACTTTATTTCTCTAGTTAGCCCAACTGTTTCATTAGCAATTAGCGGGGAAGGAGCCATGGCTGAGTTGTTTCGGTAGGCACGGTATGCCTGTGAGCAAGGCTGTGAGGGTAGGGGTGACCTTAGGGATTGCCACTGCGCTGAGTGTGCATCCAGGGCACTTTCCAGACATTATGGGGGCAGCAAACCTTATCGTGCCTTGGTCCATCTTGACCTCTAGCTCCTGCAGCTCTGAGCCGAGGGCTTCCTAATGACAACCCCTTTCTCTCAGTCCCCACAGGCGTTCCCTTCCCCTGTTGGGATCGCAGGTCGTTCTGCCTTTGCCCTCTCTGGCCACGTGGGTGCCAGCGGAACCTCTTCACAGTCTCTGCCTGGGTACAAGTCTCCCCCAGTCTCCAGGGCTCACATGGGTCATGCGCTCAGGAAGGAGAGGGAGGGGGGCACAGTTACAATGCTTAGACTTCTGTCTGGACCCAAGTTCTAGAATTTTCCTTACGCCCACCCCACCGCAGGTTTCTTAGTCATTTTTTCCTTTTCCTCTCCGTTTTTCTTCTCCTCTTCTTCTCTTTCCTCCTTTAAAAAATTGCATGTGGTATACATATAGTAAAGTGCAGTAATTTTACGTGTATGCTGGGTAACTCTGTGTGTGTGTGTAACTACTGCCCAGATAAAAATACAGACCGCTGCCCTCACCTCAGCAGGCACTCCCTCCTCCGCCACCCCCCACACCTTCTCCAGGCAACCGCCGCTCGACTCCTTCCCCATCCTTTGCTGTTCTTGAACTTCTTATAGTTCTGTTTATCAGGTCTCTCTTTATTGTTCTCAATGTGATGCTATCATTTCCTCAACTAAACTTCTTAAAGGGAAATCTATGAGATATTGGTCTTCTGAAAGCATCTCACTTCATCCCCCTGGGTTACACATTACTGTCCTCCCTTGACAAACGACAAAGTCAAGGCCAAGAGGCTCAATAAGCAGCTTGAGCTCAGTCACTTTCCCACATCGTAGCAGCAGAATCCAGACTTCAGCTCAGGCTGGACTGCCCCCAGACTCTGAGCTCTTTCCTCTATAAACTAACAACACCTTCTGCTCATGAATGAAACTGAATGCAGGGCTTTTGGTTGTAGCAGGTAAGTATTGCTAAAGTTCGAATGGGTTGCAGAAACTTTTCTGCACATTTTGAGAAATATGCTACATTATGTCAATGTAAGAAATGTCTAAACCTGTCAGAATTTTTTATGAGTTTATTTGAACCAAACTGACAATTCCTAGGAAGCAAAATCTCAACAGATTGAGAAAATGCTCTGGAAGAATATCAGTTTTCCTACTTATTTTATACATCAGAATCAAAGGGCAAGATGTAAGGGGATCACATGAAATTCATTGGTGACTAGAGAGGCGGGGGAAGCAAGGCAGGGGGTGTCTCTGGGGCTGGACACAAAGTAGCAGGAACAGACATTTACTCTTCTGTGTAGGCGGGTACCAGGCACTTAACGGCCCATGATTCACACGATGACGGAAACAGCCAGGGGATTTGTGGTCTCTGCTCTGCTGGGGTGGATGCGCTTTGAGGGGCCTGGGGAAAGGAAATTAATATCCGAAAGGCATATTATCGGTATGTTTTCATAGACACAAAAAAATGACGACAGCCTCAGCTAAGGTGAAGGCTGACCTTTGTGAGGGAAAAATACTGCCCTGGGGCTGCCTGCCCTGCTCTCAGTCAGGAAGCTTCATTTCACACTGCCCTGTGTGGGGACTTCCGGGCCTCTGAGCTCCTAAGGTTGCCCTGCCGTGTAGCCTCCCCTGAGCTTGTCAGGTTTCACACTCCGCCCCTTTTTCACACGCACTTACCTTCAAGTCTACTCCCACCTGATTTTTCCTTCCTGCTGAGACACCTTTCAAATTCTGTCGGAAACTGGCCTCAGATTTCCCGTGCTCACGACTGACATGCACAGTGAAAAGGTCAATTCCCCATTCTTTCCAGAAGAGGGCAGTAAATTCCACACTAACTGATTACACCCTGAACTCGCAGTGGAAGGATTCTGCCTAAACCAACTTCCAATGAGACTGGATGCAAGTGACCAGGCACTAATTATCAGGAACCTTACACACACTTACAAATTTTTAGTAATATTTACTTTCTACATCCTGCTCTGCCTTTCGCCCTTGCACTCATCTACACCCTCATCTTCCCTTCCTCCCACTTCAGCCTGTCTGAACCAAGCCTCTCGCTCTGCCCTGCTTCTCACCTCCTCCCAGCTCTGAAGGGAGTGGGTGAGGATTCTGTTTTCTCTGTGCTCTGTTTTCCTCCAAAGGCAATCTTGAAAAGTTGTTTAGCAGTTTGCATGAATGGCTTACCCCAAAGTAACTGTTAATGGCTGATTTCCGTGCAATGAATGCTGCCTACATCTGAACAGTACTGGGAAAATCTATAATAGAATTTTTTAAATAACATTTAAAACTATAAATAAAAATAGTTAACACTAAGTGCTAGGCACTTATTAAACGCAGGGACCTGTAACAGTGGAAAGTTGTAACGGTGGGAAATTGTAACCCACCCATCATTCTTTGAATGTTTTCTGTGAGTGCTGACTCTGACTAATATGTAGCTTGTAGATAAATAGCATCTTCGTATAAGAATTCTAACAACTAACTTCAAAAGATGCAGACTGAGACCTTAAGTCATCCTAGCTCTGGGAGATTTGCTGACCTTCAACCCTGGAGCCAGGGTGACGCGAACCTGGGAAGATGCACACCAAACCATCACTTGGCTTATCAGAATGGACTGTGCTCATCTGCACATCCATTGCAACCCCTTCCTTTGACCTCTTTGTTCTGTTTCCCTCTCCCTCCTTATAAAAACCTGCCTGCAGCGAGAGGGGGAGATGGGCTTTGAGATGTGAGTCCCCCATCCTCCAGATGTCTGGCATCTGCAGATAAACCACTTTCCTTTACATCAGCACCTGCCCCTTGAGTATTGGCTTTCCAAGCAGCAGACAGCCAGACCCCCGTTTGGTTACAAGCCCACAGAGGCGCTTATAACCCCCACCCCTCCCCTGAAGCTTACGTGTGTAGGTGAGCTCCAAAGTCACAGTGCAGATGGATTGGAGGAGCTGGAGACCTCAGGGACCAGCACAACCACTGAGGAAGGTGATCTCTGGAGACTTAAGAGCTGGCTTTGGTGCCAGCTGTCCCCTGACCCACTTAAACCTCATGAAGGTGAGTGACCCCCACCCCCCATCCCCGCACACCTCTGATGTCCTATGGCCTTCATGGCTGCATCACTTGCCTGGAGTTTTACACACTCAGCCTGTGTTTCACTTTTGCTCTTCTGATTGTGTAGATGGCATCTCCCCAAGCCAGAGTGCGGGCCCCTAAAGGGAGCTGCCCACTATACAATGGACTTTCTGACCTTCTTAGAACTTTCCACGGTACATGAGCTTATAACATCTTGACCAATGGGAACTTAGAGTGGAAGTCCCATCGCTGGTAGCACTCATAAGCTGGCATTTCCCCAGTCCAGGTCATCTACAAAATAGGGAGGTTGGTCCTTACCAATCCTGTTGTTCTAGATTCTGTGCATCCCACTTCATCTTGTTTAGGGTCTGTGCAGAGAAATGCGGAGTGACGAAGCCCGCAGTTACTTGGAAGTAGATAGGAGAGTGGGGGATGATTTACTGACCCATGGTCTGCAAGTCTGTTTAATTTCTGGTTCTTCGCTTTTAAGTATGGACATTTTTCATGTCAGTATCAGATCGGTTCTCAGCAGTCCAAAGGGGACGGGAAGTTCTGGTTGGAGAAATCCCTAGGAGGCTCCCTGTAACCCCAGCTGGCCTCTGCCCCCTCTTCAGAAACCACTGAAGCATTACAGATGGGGTCCCTGACAGGCTGCGGAGAACTGGAGAACAGGGGTCCCCAAAGGGCCATGAGAACCGTCACGAGCAGAGCCTGCCTCATCATAAGACTGACTTCCAGCCAGACCTGCGTGCCCTAGAATTTCCTCTTCCCACAGCTCCCCTCTCTGGATCCCAGCCCTTCAGTGCCCTGACCATGCTGTCCAAGGACGCCTTGCTCAACAGGCCTTCTGATGTGTGTGGGAAAAGACTGCAGGCCTCAGGGTTCAAAAACCCCAGCGGCAAATCCCTGCTGCACCTGTCGTTCACTCTGAGTCCTGAAGGGGGCGTCACTCACAGTCCTGTTTCCTATATCTGTACATGGAGGTGTGACTGACTAACACCTGAGTCAGAGCCCTGGGGCCAGTAGGGTCCTGTCTGTGAACGCACCAATGGTAATGAGCCTGTTGACAGAGAGGTCACAGGCCCCACAAACTTTGGAAAGATTTCCCTCTTTTCCAGAACATCTTTGTGAGTTTAGTTGGGTCCCCTGGTGCCTGGATTTTCACCCAGAGGAGTAACAGATGATGAGGAAAGAGGAGGAGAAGCCCCCGAGTGCAGGACACCTTGGCCTCTCAGCATCCACGGGCATGAGCAGAGGTGCAGAGTCTGAAAACCAGAGCTCGCTTTAGAATGCCAGGACGGGGAAAGGAGGGAAACGTCACAGGTTGAACTAATCGCTGCAATCCCCTCCATGAGCCACAGTGAGTCCAGCCCCGGAGAGGGGAAGCCCACTTGGCTGGACCCATCGCCGTGTGATTAGTGTGTGTGGGTACAAATAGAGGAAAAAGATACACATAAATAAATGAAATACTTCCCAGCTTTACTTGCATTGGTGCAGGGCCCCACCGGGCAG
Source organism: Phyllostomus hastatus (assembly GCF_019186645.2). Lineage (NCBI taxonomy): Eukaryota > Metazoa > Chordata > Mammalia > Chiroptera > Phyllostomidae > Phyllostomus > Phyllostomus hastatus. Next base: position 7,631,584 of record NW_025333999.1, on the reverse strand, counting down.
AACATGCAGGCGTCCCCTCACTGGTGTCTGCTGCCAGCGTCTTCCCCAAAGCTGGCAGAGGGTGCAGGGATGAGAGCCAGTCTGTGTCCTCAGGTGTCTTAAAATCCAGTGGAGGAGACCAGACCTCAGCACATACAATGTTTGGAGAGTAATTCAGGTAATCTCTGTGTGAGGTGAACAGGCCACGTGGTCATTCCAGGCCTGTTTCCACATTCCTCATGGCAGAGCCCACGTTTCTGCCTTCAGCGGGAGTCACAGGCTCTCAGCACAGGCAGAGGGACCCGATGGGGGCGCCAGGCCAACTCCCCTTCCTCCAGCCCCTTTTGCTCACATGTCCCCTGTCACCGGGATCTCACCAGCCCTCTGCCCTGCGTTCTGGTGTGGGAAGGAGATTGAACATCCAGAGGCGGGGCAAGGGAGAGCAATGGAGGAAAAGGCAGGACAACTGTAACTGAACAACAATTAAAAATAAAAATAAATAAAAACAAGCACCATCTCAAAAACAACAACAATATCCAGAGAGATCAGGGAAAGCTGAGCCTGGGAACTGGGGCGCCCCTGGCTGGCGTCCTCTCTGTGCTGCCAGCTTAGAAAGGGGCGGGGGGGGGGGGGCTGGGGTGGCAGCATCTGTTTCTCTGCCTGGTCTGCCTGGTTGTGTGGCCTGCCTGGGCCAGCTGCCTCTTCCATGCGTGACCTACACGGGTTCTTCAGACTGGAATGAGTGTCCTTACACCACACAGAAAGCTTGCAATCACGCTCCAAAACCTGGCTCGAAGGTCTCCTCTTCAGGGACGTCTGCTCCTTGCTCTTCACTTGCCTCCGCTATAGCAGGAGGGCTTTTACAGCCGTCTCCCTCACTAGACTCCAAGCTCTCTGGGCTGATTAGTGGGTCTCATATCCACCTTTGCATCCTGAGTATCTGTTACAGACCCAGCAGACAGTGGGCACTCAGTCAGTGCTTGCTGTTGTGGCCCATCTACTTGTGGATATAGATCAAATGTACATACACTCCCCGCCCGGCCTCGGTCCTGTCTCTCCTCTCCTTTCCTCCGGGCTTCCCTCCTTCCTTCGTTTCCTGTCACAAGCTCTTGCCTGCGGAGGACAGACAGACAGGGCTGCCCTCAGAATGCGCTGTAGTTGTAAGAAGTTCAGAATTTCTCATCAAGCTCTAGACAAATTACAGTTTGGGGCACATTTAAACTTAGCAGTTAGTAACAGCAACGTACACATTAAAAGCAAGTTAAAATTTTTAATTGTTTGAGAAGAACCTCTGGGTATCTGAGTAAAAGAAGAGAAGCAGTTGCTTAAACATTATCCCGTTCTTACTTTCTCCTCCCCACCCGGTCAATAACCCTTCGGTTTCACGGCACTCAAATTCACGACCAGTAAGGTTGAACGCGCTGGACTGCATCATACCCGGAGGCGTCCGCCGAGGTGGGTCCTGAGGTGGCAGGAGAGAAGGTCTGCATTAGAAACCCTCACCCATGCCCCCGCCCCCCCCCCCGCCCTTTGTACCCAGAGGTGGGTGCGGCCTGCTCTGTGAGGAATGTTGTGATCCGTGCGCTTTACAATCAACCGAGAGTAAAAGAGTGAGTCCTGACAACTTGCTGGGAATTTCCAGGCTTAGCTTAGAGCTGTGGGGCCAGCCTTGTCGCCCAACTCCCTCATTTTGGGGGAACGCGGGAGTGTTCTGCGGCAATTCAGCCAGGAGGGGGCGCCCCAACCTGACGCAGCTCGTAAGAGGCTCCACCCGCTGGGCATCGGTGACTCAGCTCGGAAACTGGAGTGGCGGCGGGCTTACTCACAGGGCCTGGGCTCTGCCCTCACCCTTCCGGAATGGTGGAGATCCTTAAACTTTCCTGGAGCCCCAGTTAGGGGAATTTCGCTAATCTCCACCAGCGGGAATCCACCAGAGGGTCAAGCCTGCCTACCAACACTGCACACTCAAAAATGACATCTGGAATTAAGTTGTGGGCGTCTTTTCAGTCTAGTTATACACGGCAGAACACATTCCCCCCGCCAGCCCTGAAATGCGCCCCAGCCTCAGTGTGAGGAGGTATTGAGGTGACAGGGTGATCACCCACAGGAGCAGCGGTCACCCTCTGGGCCCTGGTTAACATCTGTGGTTGGTCCAGATCAGAGGTTTTCGCCTGGACCTCCCAGAGCTCTATCCGATCCATGGAGACAGGTGGACAAATTTTGGGGTCACTCAAAATGTCCGTCTGAAATCTCGTTTAAGCAAAGGATCCTGCTGCTTGAAGAGCAAAGACACAAGGTTGGGGACCTTCGTTCCGGATGGCCTCTGAACCCTGCTTCGAGCCTCTCATCCTCCCCCTCCCCACCAGGAGGGTGGGGAGACCCTCATGAATATTCACACTGAGACGCCAGGGATGGCAGACAGCTTCTGGCCCTCCCCCTACAAGGGCCCTCCCATTTTAATAACAGGAATTTAGCTTCCTCTTGGATTTCTTGGCAAATTGGCGAGAGAAGTGTTGGGAGGGAAGGGGTACTGAGCCAGCCTTGGGAAGCAGAGGCACCTGCTCTGCGCCCCGCACTGCATCAGGGGCAGGCACCAACCACAGAGACCGCTCGGGCCCTCGAGGGCTTCTTTGCCTGGTTGGAGAGGGCTGGGTGCTCACTCACCCAGGTAGGTAGACGGGATATGGAGTCAGTAAGTTGTATCAGGTGCTGCAATAGCCACAGGGCCTGAGGGTCCTGCTGGAATCCACTGCTGGACCCAACTTCCAGTCCTGCCTGCTCCTAACTTGCTCTAGGATCTTAAAAATATCTGGCTTTCAGGTTTCCTCACTGTTGGTTACAGATGGGGAGATGGAAAAGTTGAAAACAATCCAGATAGCCATCCACAGACAAATAAATAGTGACATTCTTATAGAAAAAGTAGTATGCAGCTCTCCTCAAAAACAGATGAATCTCCAAAATAATGCTGAAAGAAGAAAGCTGGACACAAAGACTCATTCTGTAAGAATTTGTTTATATAAAGTTCAAAGCCAGGCGAGGCAAATTTGTGGGTCTACAAGTCAGTGGTTATCCTAGGAGGAGGCAGGGGCGTTGCTGGGGCGGGGTGTTCTGGTCCCTGACTCGGATAATGGCTTCACAGGTGTATTTATTCAGGGTTTGTTCACCTGTTCTGTGTGTATTCAATATTTTGTTGAGAAATTGACTGAAAAAGAAATGAAGAGACAGAACCATGTTCTGGAGTGAATCACACTGAAGAGCTTTCGATGTGCCTTACGTGGGGCCCCCTCAGGGTGAGGGGCTCCCTCAGAGGTCTACATCCCAAAACCAGGGCAGTGGGCTTTGAACCACGTTCCAGGCCAGAGCGGTCCGCTGAATTGTCCTGGGTGTTGGGGTGGGGGAGGCTCAGGGCAGGGTTTTATGTGGCCCCTGCCACTTTACATGCTGTATACGCATGTGGGGTCACCCCCAGGACGAGACTGGAAGCATTGGCAGCACCCCAAAAGGCTCCCTCACCCAGTCTGTGAAGCCCCAGGGTCATCACTATTTCAGGAAGTTTTATTTTCGCTTGTTTTGTTTATCCGACATCCCGGTATAAAGCTCCATGTACCTGGCTCCCGTGCCTCCTAGGAAGGACACCTCTCTGTAGGCACTTGAGAATTCCTAGCTGTGTTGATTCCTTTCCTGGAAACAGTTCTTTCCTGGAAACCAAGTGGGAAATGGCCTATAAACAGTGGATGGTGCGGGCTGTGGTCACAGATAAGACACTCAGAAAACGCTAGACCTCCGCTCTCAGCTGAAATTCCTCCCTCTCTAGGGAGTCCGTCCCGAGGTCTGTGGGCAGAGCTGGGGCTCCCTCCCCTCACCCTGTGCATCACGGGGGTGCCAAGGCGCCAAGATGCCTACAGGGCTGTTTCCCTCAGTAGCATGCGTGTTCCCTGGGTGAGGAATGTCTCATTCACTCCCTACTGGAGCCCAAAGAATGTGATTATGGCCAGTGATGGGGCAGGTGGAATGATGGCTGAGAAAAGACACCTGACCCTAATCTGGGAACCTGTGGATGTTCCCCTTGCTCACAGAAGGGATTTGGCAGATGGGATTAAGGTCAGGAATCCTGAGATGGAGAGATTGTCCTGCATTATCTGGGCGGGCCCCGCCTAATCAAATGAACCCTTGAAAGAGAACCTTTTCCAGCTGACGTCAGAGTCAGACAGAAGCAAGACAACCAGAGGAGGGTCAGAGAGGTTCCTCTTTGTTGGCTTGGAAGGTGGAGGAAAGGCCGCAGGAGGCCCCTAGTGGCTCCTGAGGCAAGGAGATGCATTTCCCCAGAGACCCAGCCCCCAGCCTCCAGGAGCAAGGCGGCCCTACCAACTCCTTGATTTTATCCCAAGGAGACTCATTTTTAACCTCTAACCTACAGAACTGCACAGTAGTAATGTGTGCTGTTTTAAGCCATTACGTTTGCATAAACCAGATACAGATACAAAAATTGATAGAAAGTTGAATGATTGCATAAAATGGAGAGAATTAGGAAAGATTTTTTTTACTCCCTTTATGTAGATCCACCAGGGGGCGCCCTGACCACGCTGTGGAAACCTCACTCCTCCCCTGCGACGCCTCTGGCTTTGTCATTGTCCCCAAGTTCTCTCCAGGCACAGAAAATCCCTCCTCTACAAAAAGGCTCAAGGGAGGCTTATGAAGTGGTTGTTTTGGTTATTTCTCTAGCCCCTTTCTGTTCAAAATACACAGAGGTCTTTGGCCAAGATTGGGAATAAAGGAGGAGGAAGAGAGGAAACAGACCTTAAATTGGAGCCAGAAGGACATGCAGATGAGGCTCAGGGGCATAAACCAGCCCAAAGTAAGCAGGTGACCGCAGGTGACAATTTAAGTAAAATAGTGACAGTTTAAACAACCAAAGCAACAGTTATGTGAGATCTCAGCGCTGCTGGCAAGCCAGTGAGGGGAATTCGGTCAGCAGCACCCCTGAAATCCTGCCCCAAGCCCCGAGTCTCCCCCTGGCCCGGGCAGACAGCCGGTGCCCTGACTCCTGCGTGTCTGTGGGGAGGGGATTGTGTTAGGGCTATGATCTCTGGGAAAAGCCTGAGACAGGGGTTCTGACAGAATTGGGTACCCACCCCTGTCGACAGCCACACTCAGCAAGCCACCCCCACCTCTGGGTGCTCCCCGGGAAGGGAAAGTAGCATCTGCCTCCAGGGGCTGCATGAGGCTCACTAATACCCACCTGTGACCACACTCAACACCTGGCCTCTGAGTGGCAGGTAGACCGAAGAAGGCGTCCCAACAATGAGATTTCTTTTTTCTCAGAGGCTGCAGGCAGCCCCGGTGATGTTTGCTCAGTTTTGTGTTTCTGTGCACCTGTGATCCTCTCCGTACACATCTCCCAGCACCACCACCTGGGATCTTCCCAGCCAGGAAAGGAACCCTCTCTTTACTGCAGTCACTTGATAGTTAGTACGGAGCTAAACAGCCTCAGGGATCAAAAGCCCAGCCGTGGAACTCCCTCATTTAAGAAACTTAGGGGAGGGAGTTGGGGAGCCAAGCTTGGGGAAAACAGCAGGTTTCCCATTAGAAAATTCCTGGCCTGCCATCTTTCTTAGAAAGCCTGCCCTGGGGAGGCCGATCCCTGACCCACACTGACCTCCCTGAGCAGCAGGTCCCCGGCACGGGCCCTGCGGACGATTTCTCGACTACACACAGTTCCTGGTGCTCAGCGATACGTAGCTAACCTGAACTGCCATTTTCCTGATTGAAACACCAGTCTTCTGGTTTTAGAAATCTAGGTTTTACCCTTCCTGTAGGAATAAAGTCTCCAAAATGCTTTCTATTGGAGAGTTAAACTTAATTCATCCAGGGGATGGCGGGATGGGGTGGGGGGCAATGAGAGAGTTAAATGTCAGTGGTGCTGGCAGTGAGGGGGCTGCCAGGGAGAGGACAGCAGCAGCTGGCAGGACCCTCTGGTGCTCTTGGAGTCATGACCGAGCCCCACAGGCGTCTGGCTGATGCTCCAAACATGTCTGATGAGGAGATGGACACATGAGGGTGAAAATGAATGGATTTAGCTCACTTACTCAAGAGGCAAAGAGGGCCCGTGACTGGTGTGGCTCAGTAGGCTGGGTATTGTCCCATACACCAAAGGGTTGCTAGTGTGATTCCCAGGCAGGGTCAGGGTGCATGCCTGGGTTGCATGTTCGATCCCCAGTCAGGGCGCATTGATGTTTCTCTCCTTCTCTTTCTCCCTTCCTTCCCTCTCTCTAAAATAAAAAATAAAATTAAAAAAAAAGAGGCAAAGAAGAACATGGAGTGATGCGTGGGTCACCGGCCAGCAGTGATCACAGAACGCTGCGGATGGCTCGCTGAAAAACACGCGAGAAAAAACACATGCACAGAGACAGACTAGTTTCTGTGGGGAAGTAGGGACGAAATGGCCAGCCCCCCTAGTGGGGAGCGCACCGATTTATCATCCATACCTGCTTCTATTGGGCTCATTTTGCATAATAATTCAGGTAAAGTACACTACTCATTGGGGGAAGTAAGGAACTATAGAAAACAAGGAACTCTGCCGGTCTATTGAGTCAGGGTCAAAGAGCTGTAAGACTTTGAGGAACAAACTGACTTCCTCCTTGGACCCCTCTCATTCAACTGAGAGCATTCTAAACAAAGAAGGTTTCATAGTAATTTACATGTTCTTTCTTAGGCCTGATCATCCGAGGAATCTGCCCTTTTCAGCACAGAGCTGCACCACCCTGTCATTGTTTCAGGCTTAGGTGGAGCAAGGGAACTAAGGCAACCAAAAGATAAGGAGATTTTTCTCCCAGACGATGAGAACTCAGGCTATGTCAAAGCTGAGGTGTGAGGGTCCATCACCCACTTTCGCTGCAGCCCCCTAAGTCCTTCTTTTGGGGGGCCTCCCAAAGTGATCGTGCCTGTCTTAGGTCATTCCCCCCTTGGGGAATCTTACCCGTCTTTGGCTAACCGACCAAGCTTTTGGGGCTTCAGTTATGAATGAAGCAGCAGAAGCAGCATTCCTGCCAGGGAGATAAGCTTTTGTCTCCTTGCTGGCTTACGGTTCCAAGGGTGTTCCCTTAGCCTTAGCCTAGGCGGGGGTTTCAGCTTCTGATACCAGTCAGGGCGGTTCCCAACAATGGAGTAGCCATGGAAGCAGGCTCAGAAGGAGATAAATGGGTGGGTCTCCGTGTGGGGGATGGGGACGCGGAAATGTGCGGCCAGCACGATGTTTCTGTGCGTGCCTGCCACCCATCAGCTGTGGAGGCTGGTGTCAGCTCATGGAATTCCAAATGCCTGTGACACTTTTATTCCTTGCCCCTTAACACAGTGCAAGAAAGTGGACTCCAGAAAATGAGAAAATCGTTTCCTGGAAAGACTTGTCTCTGACTGGGAGAGGCCAAGGAGGGAATCACTCTAGCAAACCCACCTGGTGGGCTTTCTGACCTTGAGACTGGGAACAGGCGTCCCTGAGGTGTGCTCTGGCATCTCCTGGATCGGCTGCTGCAAAGGTTGAATAGAACAAGTACGATGGCATTTACTCACATTTTCATGGATTTGTGATCTTTTTCTCTTGAGGCATTTCTGGCCTCAGCTCAGTGGGTTGGGCTGCACATTGGGTGGCAGAATCAGTGGCAGCCACCAAGGAGCCGTGTCACACGGCCAAGAGAGTCTGCAGTGGGCAGGTCACAGAGTTCAGAAGGAGCCTCCAAACAGCCAGCAGGCTTCTTGGGCCTCTGGAGGCATCAGGTCAGCTGGGGTTCTTGCTTTCAGGGACTTCACCCCTGACTTTACTCTCTGTGGCCTTGACCAGTTGAGACTTTTCAGGAGTGTCCTGCAACACCTTGTACTCTGCTTTAAAGAAGGGCCTGCTACCCCATCCTTCACCCCCAGAGTGTAGGAATACTTCACCTTCAAGGAGGAAGAGAGAGCACTGAGGTCTCCTCTTTTTTACTTTCTCAGCTGCTAATTGACTCTTTTGGTTTAGAACTTTGTTTTCACTGTTATGAGTTGCTTTAATTCTTATGCATTAATTCTTATGCAACAGCTGAACCCAAGTATGAAAAACGTATCTTTAAATGTCTTCAAATTACCTAGAGAAATGTCAGTAGACCCAAGGCCATCCGGAGGGACAGTTGGGTCTCAGAGACCCTGGGCTCTCCTTCCCAAAGCCACTTCTGTAGCGGGGCGATCTCTGGGCCGAAATCTCAGTGAAACTCAATAAGAAAGAGTGGGCGCGGGTCTGAGGAGACAGGGCCCACCTGGCGCGGGAGGCACTGCCTGGGGCAGAGGCTAATGGAAAGTGTGCGTGTGAGTGTAACTGGGTGCAGCCAAGAGGTGGGCCCTAAATAGGGATTTGTAATGGTCCAGAACTCAAGATGTCCAGGAAATATTAGAAAAATATATATAGGATGTCCTCACCCCCATAAGTCTGAGCTAGGGGAATGGGACACATGGAGCAGGGCCATTCAAGGCTGTTTTGAATAGCAACAGCTTTGCAGATAACCTCTGGCATGGTCATTTAACATATCTATAACCTTTAACTGGTTGCATAGATATGTTAAATAGCTGTGGTTATGCTTTGAGTCAGGGGGATGGAAGTGACTTCCACCCAAGATATAACTGGGAGGCAACTCCCCCTGGTTACAGCACCTGGATTGGCTCCATGCTATGGGGCCACACCTGCCCAGATTTACTATGGCAGCCCAGTAAAGGTGGAAGAATACAAGATTTCTGGCAGGTGTAACTGATTATAGGACGAGTCAGAAATGGGAGTACAGAGGAAGATTGGTGTGGGGATTTAAACCCCCGAGTGCCACAGCCACTCGAGGGGAGAACTACACAGCTTTGGCAGAGTGGGGACCCCCGCAGCTTTGGAGAGAGTGAGGACCACGTGGCTCTGCAGTGTTCCCTTTTGCCACATGGCTTAGGAAGCAGGATAGACTTTGCCTGGAAGAAAAGGAGTGAAGGACTCTCGCTGGTGGGCCATGAGACGATGCCACGTGACTTTGGATTACCTGGAGATCATGGCAGTGACACAGCTGATGGTGCTGGGAGCCCAAATCTCAGGATTCTGCTTCTTTTCCTGAGATACGGTGCCCCAGACTAGGGCAGAGGGAAAAGGAAGGACTGTGTGTATCTGTGGGTATTCTAGAGAACTTTAGAATTTTAATGAAGACATTAAGTCACTACTCTATGTCTGCATAGCTTTTAAATAAATAATTCCTTTCCTTTCCACCAATCTCTGGCATTGAAGACATCTTTCCTCTGGTGGCGGGCATAGCAAACCTTGTTGGGGGGACCCCTGGAGAAAAGGGGGGTTCTTTTGGTAATAGTATATCATGCACACACACCCCTTGGCTCTGTTCTGTAACATGAGGAACAATTAGAAGCATTGAACCTTGCGCTTCATTCTATAGGAGAGTCAGGCGTGAGGGAGCCCTCGCAGATCCAATCAGGGAAAACAAGAAGAGTGTCCCCAGGAAGAGACACCCAAGGAAGAGATCAGGAGGTGAATGTGGGGCTGCTTTTCCACTGGTCCCCTCAAAACATCGGTGACCAAGTTCCCCTCAGTTGCAGTGGAGAACTTCTACGAAGTTCCACCTGACAACACGTAACATGGGAGGGGGATTCCAGAGCAGGGGCTTAAACTTGTTAATCAAGCCCAGAGCAACAAACCAGTAACTCTTGAACAATTATGCATGCTGGGCACTGTTAAGCACAGCATGGAACAGAGATTAAAAAAGGGTGTGAACCTCATTCCTCAGGAGCTCTCAGCTGGTTAGAGAGTAAGACCCACCCACCATAACCCGGCAAAGAGCCGTGTTGTGAAGACCAAGAGCCAGGCCCAAGCAGCACGCTGTGCAAGTACGAGAGACAGACAGACAGAGGCCAGGCGGGGAGATCTGCTAAGGTCTGTTAGAGAAAATAGAGTCTAAGCAGGACTCATGAACCCCTGTTTTGCCGAATTCAGGGTGGGCATTAGGGTAAGATGAGTGAGGTATTTGACTGGGGTGCAAAATACAAAGGAGTGCTAAAAAGCTCAGTGATGGAGACGACTGACATGTTAATTAAATATTTTAAAATGAAAGCATGCAAAAAGCCTGTGATGAACGAAATATCAAAATTTCCATAGAGACAGGCTGTTTGATTCATGACCCTGCATTCTTAGACAATGGGAAGAGTCATTTTCAATCAGCTCTTGGCCCGCAGCCCCCTGACTAGGAGAGATTGAGAGGGTGGACAGTGACCTGTGGGCAGGTTGGGCAACACAGCTTCTTGGAGAGTCACGTGTTCTGCTTGCAGGACTTGTATGAACTTTTGCCTTTGACCCCACATCTTAGAGCATATCTGACAAATGTGTATTAAGGTATGTACTTTTTATTTTGCCTCAACTCTAATATGGCTGGACACGGCACAGCACTGGCCAGGTTGGTAAAGAAGGCGGGGACACGTGCAAGGAAAGGTAGAAGGCATTAGAGTATGTTCAGACCCACAGGGGTTGCCGGGGTCCAGCCTTGGCGGGTCTCCGGGTCCCTGAAGGAGGAACGGCTCAGGGGAAATGGGACACCGGGTGAGGTGCCAGAGGACAGCCAGGCTCTCTAGACCTGACTGACTCACGGAGAAAAATCAGCCTTTATTTTTATAGGAGAGGTTATACAATATTCAATACATAATATGATTATTAAAACAAAAATGGTTACCATAGAAATAACTTCGAAAAGTACAGAAGATTTTACAGCTCAATCATGTTAAACAAAGAAAGAACTGAAAAGGACAGGAAGTCCCACAGATCAACCATATTAAACAAAGGTTATTTTGACCAAGAGGGTCATTAATCAGTTAGCCAACGAAGCTATACAGGCACAAACTTTCAGGTGCCAATTAATAACTAGATATCTATTAAAATTCTAGAAATTGGTTGAAATTAAAAGAATGCAAGGGGTGATTTGTAGATATATAAAAATCAACTATTATCCATTGAGATTGAATTTATCTCAGTTAGGTAACTGGATCTTTGCCTAGGTTTTTTGATTTATACATCTTGGGGGGGGGGCATGTTTTGTATTCGTTTCCATGTATTGAGATTATTATATTTAAATGAAAACTTCTTCCTCTTCTGTTTACCTGGTCCCATCAATAACTGCTCCTGCCCAGGGCATGGGAAAGGCCATGGTTCTAATAAATCTTGAGCTTTTGAATGGTGACTCCCTACAAAACATTCCTAGCAACAGCTTCCTTCAGCACTCTCGCAGTTGGTCTGCCCATAGTTTAATTTTGTCCTTAACTTCCCAGGTGAGGGAAACAGGCAACATTAGGGTTGCTAGGGGTCTCTAGTTAGTGGTCAGCAAGTCATTTCACACAGAATCAGAGGCATCGTGCAGAGTTTTTTGTTATAAAGCACAGATGTCCAAAAATCTCACCACCTGATGCTAATAGGGACAAGCATACGGGAAGAGATAGACAGGAGACCCGGCCACAGCCGCTTCTGCTGTGCAGACGCGTCTCATCCGTCCCGACTATGTCAAGGGTCGGTTGTTGGACGGCCTCCAACAGGGGATTATGAATGACATGCATGAGAGGTTGTAATAAGAGAGAAGGCTGGAAAGTTTAGAGTAGAAAAAAAATGATGGAGGGCTTTCAGTGCTATTTTGAAGCCATTTGGAATTAATGCCATAGACACCTAAGGGACTGTTGAATGTTTCTGGACAAGAATTCTTGAGCAGTCACAGTGGGGCCAGTTACTGCAGAGGCGAGAGGGAGCAGCAGTCAGAGAGGGCGGGTGAGGCAGGAAACAGAATCGTGGGAGAGCAGCCACCACAGTAGAGCCAGGAGGATGGAAGACCCCCCCGGGGCCAGGCGAGGTCCCCAACAGGCTGGGTGTCTCAGGACATGCTTTCCTAGGGGTAGTACCTGCCACACCAACACCCCCTGAGGGCAGGAAATGCATTGTGATCCTTGTTCCCAGTGAGGACACAGCAGCCCCACTCAATTGCTGTGACCTCTGGGTCACCTAGCCTTCTTAAATTTCTAAATGGAGGTGCACTGAGTTCCCAGGAGTCAGTCCCTTCCTTCCCACTATTCTTAGAACTGTCCCAGGACACATTTCAGAGAAAGCGTCAGAACCTCACTTCAGATGCAGGGGAGGGGTGGGAAATTGACCTTCTACAACTTTTTTTTTGTTGCTTTTTTTCCTTTCCCATATAGTGGGAACACTAAGAAAAGAGAAAGCGTTTGCAAAATGTGGACAGATGAGGGAAAATAACTCATTTTGTAAAACGCGTATATCGCTAAGCCTCACCAATCCTGATTCAGGGTCCTGGGACATCGTAGTGCGTCAGGAGGCAGGACGAGCTGACTTTCACCTTTGTGACTATAACTTCTTGCTGTGAAAAAAATCATGTGACAAGATGGCAGGTGGGTGGTTCAAACTACATCAGGAGGATGAAAAACAAACTAAGTTTTGTCAAAAGGAAGGAATACCCACTCATCCAATTACTAAGGGGATCAACAAATAATTTCTATTTGACATTAAAGTCTCAAAAGAGGTTCTCTGGAACAGTATTTTTAGGAAGCATTATTCTAGTTAGAATATGATCTTGAAGATATAAAATTGAACCTCCTGAATTATTTCCAAAAAACATAGTTCCATAAATGCAGACAGATCTTTCTTCAATTGGCCTGAAATGCCACATTGACCTCAAATGAGACCAACTCACATTCTGAATATGGAACCCCATGGTGCCTGTCATGGTGCCTGAGACCCTCGCTCTCCAGGACAGTGAGCTAGCCTGTTGGGAAGGTAGGAAATGAAACAAGAGAAAAAGTCACAGCAAAAGACTTGAACTATTATCTGTCTAAACTCAGACTGCCGTGACAAACACCAGAAACTGGGAGCTTAAACAACAGATTTACCATCTCCCAGTTCTGGAGGCTCGGAGTCCAAGATCAGGGCGTGAGCGCCCTCTCCCTGGCTTGCAGAGGGTCACCATCTCTCCGAGTTCTCATGTGGCCCTTCCTCAGTTCTGCATGCGGTGGTGGTGGTGGGGTGGGGGTGTGGTTTAGAGGGGAGGAGGGACAGGGGCAGGGAGACAGAGGGAGGAGGGATTTGGGGGAGACAGGGAGGCCTCTGACGTCTTAATCTCATACAAGCGCTAATCTCATCAAGCCAGGGCGCCTGTCTTCATGACCTCACCTGATCCTAATTATCTCTCCAAGGCCCTATCTCCAGTTAGGGCCAGTTAGGACATCATCATATGAAGTTTAGAGGGAAGCAAAGCTTCAGGCCATAACATTATTGAAGATCACAGTTGTGGGAGATTGACTGATTGGCGGAAGTGAAAAATATGGAAAAAAAAAAAAGAAGTCCTGAAATGTTAGGCTGGAGACATCACTTTGGGTGAAGGAAGGTGCTGAGGGACCCATAAAGTTCAAGCTCCACTCTCAAGAAGGAGCTGACTTCCAGCTGGGCAAAGGAGCCCAGAAATATATCTTAGGAAATCCAGAAATGGACACCTCAAGCAAAGCCCAAATGACAGTGAGCAGGAGTTGGGCAGCAGGACAAGAAATGGGAGCTAAGGAAGGAGAGGTGTGCTGAGTCTGGGGTGTGAGGAACTGCACAGGCCAGGCTGGGGAGCTGGCTCCACCTCCCTGGCGGTAGGGCAGGAAGCCCGTGGTCCAGGACGCTGGCTTTGGCAGGGTTCTGCAGGGTAGGCAGAACAAACCGGTGAACCGGGGAGGAGGCTGCAGGAGTGCCCAAGCCTGAGAGGACCAGAGTTCATATGATAAACTTCATCATATGAACTCTGAACCAGGGTCTCAGGCCTGACATCACTGTTGCCATGCTGTAGCTGCCAATCCCTGGCTGTGTTCTCTCTCTCAAAACTGAGAAGGTTGCACAACCTGGTGGAGTGTGCAGAAGTCCAAGCGCTCTTTCAAAATCTTTGTTTTGTTCAGGCTAAGGAAACCAGGGACAGCAGAAGGAGAGCCAAGAAGAAGCCCCGAGCCCAGAGAGACCGTGAGCAAACACCTCACATGTCAGAGGCGCCCCGTTCTGATGAGACGCACTGATTGGAGAGGCTGCCATGGGGCTAAAGCACCCACTGAAGAAACCTATTTTCTCTGCTTATTAGGGAGCATGAAGGTGCTCCCAATACTTCCACACTTCTCCCCTGCCCACAGGGGAAGTGAACTAGAGAAAGCATAGGGAATTGGCCTGATTTTGCAAGATTCACTTTTCAACTAAAAAAAAAAAATCCACTTTCCATCCAAACAGGGTATCACTGGATGTTCTCTGAAAATCATTTCACAATTCATACTGCTGAGCCAAATGCTCCTAGAATATATGGCCATTCCTCCCCCAAGATCCCTGATAAAGGGATTTCATTGTCTTTGGCAAGGAAAGCTAGAGACACAACCTTTTAGGTGAAAGAGGTCCTGATTCAACTGTGTCAGCCAAACTCTGCAGACTGTTCTGTAAGCACAAATCAAGAAATAATGCATACCAACAGCAAGCCGTAGCTGCCTCGATTTTCCCCACAAGTCTCTTACTTCAGTGCCCTGGACATGGTAAAGACGGGGTCCTCCCGGACAATGAAGCCAGTGGTTCCCGGAGTGTGTTCCACGGTCGAACCAGCCATGATCTGCAGACCTCCAGGATAAGAAGGTGACTGACAAGCCGCTGGCCTGAAACATCATGTCATGTCCTATCCCAGGTCGGCTGTGTCCAGACCAAGGCAGAGGCTTCTGTTTCTGGCAGCCTCTGCTGAGCGTGCCTGAGCCCGGCAATCACCATTCTCCACTGGGTCAGAGACCAACCTTAAAATTAGAGAGAGGGTTAGCCACTATGCTGTACACCTGAAACTACTACAAAATAATGTCAGCTGGAATTGAAAAACATTAAAAAAACAGAAAGAAGGTCTCCTCTGGTCTTAGGAGAGATGGAAATTTAGTATGTGATACGCAGGTTAAATAGAATTTATTTGCACTCATAATAAGTGAAATATATTCACCTAATGGTAAACAGTAATATCATCTTAGATTTATAGGGCACCTTACAGTACAGAAGTTTCCTCATTTGAACCAATAGCAGCAGGCAGGAAGTGTGTGCCCCCTTTTGTGGATGGAGACAAGGACATTCCGTGAGGATCCGTGTCACGCTCAGTTCACCGAACTAGCGGACAGCAGATCGGAAAGCCCGTCCAGGTCCCCAGACAGCCATCCACAGCCCCTTCTGAACACCCCAAAGGGGGTTCTACAACACAAACCTACTTGCTTTTCTGAATGAACAATCAGTAAAATGAGGGTTACAACATTTATTTAAAATAAACATTTTACCCGATTTTTATCCAGCTGACAATCTATCATCATTTATGATTAGCAAAAACCAAAAACACAATCCTGTTTTTCTGCTCCTTCCAACACAGGTAGGAAAAGAAGGAAGGGAGCGAAGCTCTGAGCTAAATAGTAGCCAAGCTCTTTCATTACTTACTGTTCTACTTTCTATCAACAATTATCCTTCAGCCTGCACCTGTCTACCCCAAACATTCAAAACATACCTGGAGCCGGTTGAGTTATGGGGTGGGGGTGGGGGTGGGGGTGGGGACGAGCAGCCGAGCAGCTGGAGGAGCCGTCAGGGGAGCTGGAGCCGCCAGTTCATCCTGGTCAAGGTGACAACCTCCCCAAAGCCCAGACACTGGGTGGCGGAGCCCATGGGGAGCCTGCATAGATCACAGAAGTGCTGAGCAGGAAGCTGGAGGCAAGGGGTCTGACAATGGATGTGTGAGGACTTGAAAGGACAAAGACACTTAGCTTTGGGGGGTTAACTAGTAAGGAATCTAAGTAAAGCTTGGGTGCAGGTAGTACATTAGTGAAAAAAAGAGTAATGAGGCTTGTTTATCCAGACTTCTCTGCCCTGAGTTCTCTAACTCGGGGTGTCTCTCTCAGTTGCCAGGCACAGGGACGGCACCGTTTATGGGGAGATTTATTTCCTGCAGTCAGAGAGATAAAGCGGGGCCAGAATGCTCTTTTTTCACCAGTTGTTCTTCAAATAAATTTAATTGAAAATGATCGATATGCCACCCTGGCATATCTGGGGACGGCCTGCCCTGAGCCCCCACAGAAGCAAAGCAGGAGTTGCTGCAGGGGCAGCCAGCAGGACGCAGAGTTAGAGAAGCAGAGTTTTCAGGTTGTGCCAAAGGCGGGGCCAATAGATGGATAGAAAAAAAGGTATGGTACATTTACACAATGGAGTACTACTCAGCCGTAAAAAAAAGAAGACAATTTCACCCTTTGTGACAGCATGGATGGACCTAGAGAGCATTATGCTAAGTGAAATAAGCCATTTGGAGAAAGGCAAATACCATACGACCTCACTCATATGTAGAATCTAGTAAACAAACTGAACTAACAAGCAAAATAGAGACATACTCATAGACAGAGAGCAGACTGACAGTTCTTGGTGGGAGATGTTGGGGGATGGGTGGAGGGATTGAGCAAAAAGGAAAAAAGAAAGAAAGAACTCATGGACACAGACAACAGTGTGGTGATTGCCGTTGTGAGGAAGGTGGAAGAGGGTATGAGGGAATAAATGGTGATGGAAAAAATATAGTAAAATAAATAAATAAATAAATAAATAAATAAAATTAAGCTAAAAACTAAATAAAATTGAGTTTTATGTATTTCTTATTCATTTATTTATCTATCAATGTGCCCTTAGACACTTTTAAAGGACCACAGGATTAGAGAATGAGTCTGAGTTTGACCTATGACACCTTGTATGGAGGTGCTGATGAGGAGAAAAACAGAATCAGAACTGAAAATAAGAAGAAAGAATTGTTTTCACAAAATGAGGGAAACTCAAAGAGCACCAAACCCTTCTACTCAAACTGCTTCTCTAGAGAGAACACACGTGCACAGCCCTCCGGCCTGCATCCCAGCGTCTGCTGTCTGTGGGGGGCCCCACGGAGGACCGCATACTTAAAGTCGAGAGGAAAAGGGGCACTAAAAATAATCATCAGGAAGTAAGTGCCCTGGAGACAGTGGGGACAAGAGCACGGCATACCGCCGTCTTATCTTTGAAGGGAAGCTGTGGGGCTAGCTCTCTACTGCGGTCCAAGCCCTGACCCAGCATGTCCCCTCAGGAGCAGGACACTTCTCCCTCAGAGCCATGCTAACGCCCAAGCAAGACAGAGGGGACGGCCGACACCCCCACACACCACATACTTACTCACTTCCCCCTCTGTGCACCTGGCTCCCTGAGGGGGAAGGACCTCTGGAGTCCAGTCAGATGGTAAAACAGCACCTCACGGCCCTCTCACACCTGGCCTCTGACGGTTTGGGGGTCAGGTGCAGCTGGCCCAGCCCGTGAGATGCCCCCTGCTCAACAGTGATTTGAGCAATGCTAGAAGCCCCCCAACTAGTCCCCACACACTTCCATTTGCTGATCTTTGAAATTCCTTAGCAGAGGATAAAGCTGCTGTCCAGGAAACAGAGAGAGGTGGAGGAAGCAACAGAAGATGAACAGTGGACTTGGAGACTTGGCTCTCAGGCCTAGATGCAGCTTTGCTGTTTATCACTTGCCCCTTTGAGAGCCACTGAACTCTCTCAGTGACAGGTTTGCTTGTCTAAAGTGAGGACAGTAACTTACAACCTTCATCCCAGGAGCTGCTGTGATGGGTTCATGACCTGTGTGCCACTGCTGTGTGCTGTGAGGAAGTATCACTAGCGTGAGAGCTGATGGTCAAATGCACTCGCTCCTGGGAGAGGGAACACACTGGGATGAAAAATGATCGAAATCGATCAGTCAGGTGGTTGCAGAACTGGAGGCTGGATGTTGTACTTAGAAATCTACTTGAAACATAATTTAGAAATAAAAAAAGACTGAATGTTTTTAGAGCACATAAAAACATTTGTACATTTCATAGGTACCACTTACAAAAAGTGCAGTACGATCGATCCTTTCCTCCTGCGTTCCATGAAACTTAGATGGTAAACCAAGAAAAAAGACAAGAGCAAATTTCCCTTGGCCCCAGCTTCATGACTCCCTTGCTCATGTTTACGGGGTGCCAGGCAGTTTTCAGGTCTTCGTCACTGCAGTCAGCTGCTCTGGAGGGGAGCAACCCGCATCAGTCAGGAGCCGACCAGGAGACAAAAGCCACACAGTCGTGTGGACAGGGAACATTTAAAATGAGTTATTCACTATAACAAGACATTGAAGTTATGGGGAACTGGCTAATGAGGAGGGAAAAAAGCCCTAAAGACTATAGAATTTGCAGATACAATGAACAGTTGCCAACCTAAGGCTGAGATTCTGACGTCCTGGAGGGCACAGCCATGGATGGCCATGAAGTCGCTGAGGTCACTTGCCGGCAGAACTTGCTGGGCACCTGCCCTCTGGGGCTCGGGGGAGAGCTGTTCCCTGGGAGTCTCAGAACTCGCTGCGAAGCTTCCGAGGAGTCGCTGGGGAAGGCTGCTGGTCGCCAGGCCCTGCAGGAGCTGGATGCTGAAGGGCCGTTCACACAGCAGTCGGGTGTGGACAGAACATGCACATCCGGGGCCTGGACCAAGAAAAGAAAAACCCTTTCCTTCCGACAGCACCCTCTACCAACAAGGTCAGCATTGTGCCCGCCAGCAAAGGAGAGGCATTTACAGGATCCCGCTTCATTTACCCAGAGCGATTGAAGCTTGGATTCTGAACCGAGGCAATACATCGGTGACTGACACAGACCATGACATGTAACAGGAGCCACCAGGCTTCTGGACCCAGTGCCAGGACTCAGCAGACACAGGACCTCAAGCCTGTCCACGTTCTGAGCCTCAAAGTCCATGGCTACAAACCGGGGTCCTGTGTGCTAATCCCTCGAGGCCACAGAGGGTGGGAATTGTGTGTTGTTAATAAGAGTAGCAGCATCAGTGTAGCCTAGTGTTTTAAATGAGGGGCTCAGGGGACAGGCTGCCTGAGTCCCTGCTGTCCACTCACTAGCTGGGTGTCAGTGGGCAACCCACTTCCCGAGGGGCTACATTTCTTCACGTGTGATGATGGCACCAACTTCATCACCTCTTTTTCATGAGGAGTCAGAAAATAACTCACTGAGTGTGCATATTAAGTGCAAAATAAACATTAGTTGTTGTTCTTGATTCATATTGTTAAATTACTTCAAATAAAATAGTTACATCTTTGCATCCCCATACTGTGCCTCCACGCACCTTTATTTATGCAGTGCCTACCACTGCATGTATTATGCCAAGTGTTGTGTTAGGGCCCAGGATCAGGGACCACATGGACAAGTGGGAGGTGTAGTGTTTTCCGAGATGTGGTTCCTTAGAAGGAAATGCTATTCATTTTTCTCAAGACCAAAAAAGCCACCCATATGCATTGAATTATGACCTTTCTACAATCAGCCCAGTGTGGTTTCCCTAATTCTGAGCATTTAAACACTAAACAAGCTTTTATTTCTGAAGAAAGTTTTGGGGCCAGAATTTCTCAAAACATTTTCTGGATGAAAGGGTTGGGGGGTTTGTGTGTGTTTGTTTTCATTAACATAGCAAAGTATGGAGTATGCAAACCACTCAACAACAATTCCTTTGCCAGGAGGAGTTTGGGGACCAGACCTGGACCCTCCTGGCTTCAGTGGCTCCTCTCTGCTTCCACACAGAAGACTCGGGGGGAGCAGGCCAAGTGGAGCTGGGTTAAGGCACAGTCAGAGTCCTCTGTGCCCACACTGGCCTCTTAAATTGTTTGCTGATTACAGTTTGTTTGCCTTCCAATCCTTGTAGTAAAGGAATTCTCAGTCTTGGCACTATTGTCATTTGGGGTCGGCTAGTTCTTTCTGTGGGGGCTGCGCTGTGCACTGCAGGGTGTTTAGCAGCGACTGTTGTCAGTACTCACTGGATGCCAGCAGCACCTCCCCTTCCACTACAACAAGTAAAAATGTCTGCAGAAGTTGTCAAATGTCCTCTGGGGACAAAAATCACCCCTAGCTGAGGACCACTGATAGGCCTTAAGAATCTTCCAGAAGCGCCCTGGCTGGTGTGGCTCAGTGCATTGGGTGCCAGCCTGCGAATCAAAGGCTCGCCAGCTCCCTTCCCAGTCAGAGCACACGCCTGGGTTGCAGGTTTGGTCCCCGGTTGGGCCACATGCAACCGACTGATGTTTCTCTCCTTCTCTTTCTCCCTCCCTTCCCCTCTCTCTAAAAATAAATAAATAAAATCTTAAAAACGACAGACTTTCAGGAAAATAAAATTATTTTGTTAGGAATAATTCCTAGGAGCCATGACAGGAAAATATTGATAATTTTATTTAATAAAAATATGTGCTTCACAAAAGGCACAGTAACGAAAGACAAAAATAATTAGCAGTGAAATTTGTGAGACATGTGGTTAAACAAAGGGCTAATTTTTAAAAATGTAAAGACTTTACAATTAAATAGAATCAAGTCAAATAGAAAGATAACCAGTAAACATGCGTGAGCACTGCGAAACACAAGGACACACAAATCTCAGAATTGTCTCAAAATCAGCCTTATTGTAAAAAGCATAAATGAAAACAACGAGGCTCCATTTTTATCAAAGGTCAAAGATGAAAAAGTCTGTTAATAAACTGAATTTTTATTCATTTGGGGAAATAGTACATTCCTGCACTACTACAACTTCAAAGGAGAATAATTTGGCAATGACTCTCCGAATTCTACATGTGCATATCCAGTCCTACTGTTAACAGGAATGTACCCTGCAGATAACCCGTAAGACGTCCGCAAAGGCCTACGTGCAAGGATGTTCACCCAAGGACGTTTAGTGAGTAGTTAACAGCAAAAAAAGAAAGACTCCCAAATGTCCATCAATATGGGGAATGATAAAGTTAAAGATGGTGTAACTGCATGAAATAGTCCACAGATGTGAAATACCATGTGATTGATTTCTACACACTAAAATGTATTGATTTACAGGATATGCTAATGAGACATCTTTTTATAAAAGGACGTATGGAGCTGTGTTCACGGTATTTGTCTGTGTGTGCGTGTGTGTGTGTGTATAGGCTTTTCTGGAAAATGAGATGCAGAGTTCATTAAGTCGACTTCTGAGAAAGAAACGATAAGGAATCCAGAAAAGTGGGACAACTATAATAGAACAACAGTAAAATATTTAATAAAAAAGTTTTTTAAATAAAATAAAAAGGCATGAGAAGGAAGCTAGTAAGCGAGGAGGATTTACTTTCTATTGCTTACTGTTGGATCCTATTGACTTTTTAAATACATGTTTTGTCTTGTTTTATTACAAAATAATAAACTTTTATTATTAAAAATAAAAACAAGGCCCTGGCCTAGTTGCTCAGTTGGTTAGAGTGTTGTCCCATACACCAGAAGGTTGCAAGTTTGATTCCCAGTTAGGGCACATATCTAGGTTGCAGGTTCGATCCCCAGTCAGGGTGGGTACAAGGCAACCAGTCAATGTTTCTCACATCGATGTTTCTCCCACTCTCCTCCTTCCTCTCTCTCTAAAATCTATAAACGTGTTTTTGGTTGAGTATTTAAACAATAAGTAAAATTTCAAAAAGAATAAGAATAAAGTCTCCATGAGGCTTTTTGTGACTGCTCTTGCCCATACTAGTATCTCCCTTATCGATGTTCATATATATTGGCTTATATCTCTCCTTGTTTTTTAAAGATTTTATTTATTTATTTTTAGAGAGAGGGGAAGGGAAGGAGAAAGAGAGGTAAAGAAACATCAATGTGTGGTTGCCTCTCGCGCACCCCCCACTTGGGACCTGGCCTGCAACCCAAGCGTGTGCCCTGACTGGGAATTGAACCAGCAATGCTTGGTTCACAAGCCCATGCTCAATCCACTGAGCCACAACAGCCAGGGCTATGTCTCTCATTTTTAATTATCAGGTGCCCTCTAGTTATTTCACACATATTCATTCACATACTGTGAATTTCCTGCAGGGGATGCGAATCCTCCCTTTGTCCAACATGCACACTGCAGATGCTCCCTGCCCACTAGTCACTTAGTAGCCATCTCAATTATCATTTTGACTGGTAGCAAAGGGTTGGGTTCAAGTCACCCTTACTTTATTTGACTCTTAATAATGCCCTCAGTGTCCGGGTCAAGCTTTCCAGGGCACAAGATGTCTGGTAAAGATGAAGGTAAACAGGGTAGTCACCTCCTCAAGGCCACAATCACATCAAAATTACAGCTAAACTACAGAACACTCATCATTCAGAACTGCCTGAAATCTAGCTGAGTGGAAGTCCTGCAACTGGGAATTTAAAGAACAAGCCACATCAAGACCGGTAGGAGGGGCAGAGATGGGAACAGGCTGGTCCCACACCCACCTGTGGCAGACAAAAATTGGGAGGGATATCTGGGATGCAGAGGTGCCCTCTGATGAGTCAGGGGCCCCAGCCCCACACCAGACCCCCCAGCCCAGGGTTCCAGGGCCAGGAAGAGAAGTCCCCATAACTTCTGGCTGTAAAAACCAGTAGGGATTGTGGCTGGGTGAGACAGAAGGTAGCTGGAGTCTCAGGCAGTTCCTCTTAAAGGGCCCACATATGGACTTACTCGAACATACTCCCTCTGAGCTCCAGCGCCAGGGCAGAAGCTTGAAAGACACCAGAGAATACAGGGAGGAACTGAACTTTCAGGACAAGGGCTAGTGGGGCAGCTCTCACAGACCACAGTGCTGGCAGAGGCCAATGTTCCTTTTCTGATCCGTCTCTAACAGAGCCAGCAGGCAGGTGCCACACCTGTGTCTCCATCAACCTGTCGCATACTTATTGCACCACCCTGGCGATTCCCTGAGACCCAGCCCCACCCAAACTCAAGCTGTTTCCAGTGGCTTTTCCATATAGATGGCCTGTTTTGGCTCATGCTTCAGAGTTGCCTAAATCTCTCAAACAAGCAGCATCTGGCTTCAGCATACCATATACCTCTAGATATCAGTGGCCTCAGCCAGGCCTATCAGTAGCAATAGCCAGCCTTGGATTGTTGCTTGGCCTCACCTAGGTACCTCCAAGCCCAACACAAGTACCGGTCATCTTCAGATTGCTCTGTAGTTCATGCCAGGTGGCCCTGGGCAGAATAAAACAGTAGCTGACCTTTGTCTGCAATTCCCAGGAAGTCCCAGAGCCAGTGCACCCAGTAGACGGCTTAAAACTACATCAAATCACCACAAAACCACCTCCACAAGCTACATACTCTAGGGGCAAACTCAGCGGGCACCAGAGCCCCACTGTGTAGGGTTGGGCCCCTGCACAGCTGATCCTCCACAGTGGCTGCAGCCAGTCCTTATAGCCCATCAGCCTGAAGGTAAATTCCTCCCATTGACATATCAACAGCAATCAAGGCTCAACTACAAAACAGGGTGTACACAACCCACATGGGTGGGGGGTGGTGCACCTGGATTCCCATTTTAGGTGATCAGTGAGGCTGTGCCACTGGGCCTATATAGGACACCTACTACATCAGGCTATTATACCAAGCCCAGGAGACATAGCAGCTCTACCTGATACATAGAATCAAACACAGGGAAGCTGCCAAATGAGGAGACAAAGAAACATGGCCCAAATGAAAGACAGAATAAAAGTTCTGAAAAAGAATTAAACAAAATGGAGACAAGTAATCTAGAGTTCAAAACAGTGGTTATAAGGATGCTCTGTGAACTGAGTGAAAACTTCAACAGCATAAAAAAGGATCACTCAGAAATGAAGAACGCACTAACTGAAATGAGGAATTCACAGGGAATCAATAGTAGAGTAAATGAATTCAAGAATAAAAACTTGTGATTTGGAATATAAAGAAGCAAAATCACCCTATCGGAACAGCACCAAAAAATACAAGGATAGTGGAAGAAGCCTCTAGGACAACTTCAACCATACTAACGTTCGCATTATGGGAGTGCTGGAAGGAGAGAGCAAGAAATTGAAAACCTCTTTGAAAAGATAATGACAGAAAACTTTCCTATTCTGGTGAAGGAAATAAACACACAAGTCCAGGAGGTGCAGAGAATCCCAAGACTGAAAGATGAAAGGTTAAAGACAAAGAGAATCTTAAAAGCAGCAAGTAAACTGCAAGGGGGCTCCCATAAGACTGTCATCTGATTTCTCAACAGAAACTCTTCAGGACAGAGGGACTGGTAAGAAATACCCAAAGTGATGGAAAGCAAGGACCTACAACCAGATTATTCTACCCAGAAAACCCATCGTTTAGAATCAAAGGGCATATAAAGAGCTTACCAGACAAGAAAGAGCTAAAGGAATCCATCACTACCAAACTGGTATTACATGAAATGTTAAAGGGTCTTCTTTAAGAAGGAGATAAAAGATTAAAAATATGAATAATACAATGACAATAAATACATATCTATAAGCAATGAATCTAAAAAACAAAAACAAACAAGCAGAACAGAAAGAGACTTAGATACAGAGAACACTTGGATGATTGACAGATGGGAGGGTGATTGTAGAAATGGGTTAAAAAGGTGAAGGGATTAAGAAGTACAAATTAGTTCTTACAGGATAGTCATGGGGATGTAATGTACAGCACAGGGAATATAGTCAGTAATATCCTAATAACTATGTATGGTGTCAGATGGGTATGAGATTTATCAGGATGACAATTCAGAAAGTCATATAATGTCCAATCACTAGAGTATACATCTGAAACTAACATAATATTGTATGTCAACTGTAACTGAAAAAGAAAAAAATGATTTAAATAAATTTTTTTAAAAGTTTAAAATATTAAAAACCTATTAATTCAATGAAAAAGGAAATAAGGGCCCCCAAGGCATAAGA
The DNA here is from genome assembly GCF_019186645.2 of Phyllostomus hastatus. NCBI lineage: Eukaryota > Metazoa > Chordata > Mammalia > Chiroptera > Phyllostomidae > Phyllostomus > Phyllostomus hastatus. The sequence continues at coordinate 7,606,793 of NW_025333999.1, read as the reverse complement.
GTAGTGATGTTGGTGATTCGGATGTGCCAAAGAGAAGCTATAAGTGCCTCCTTTAAGGGGAAAGCTATGTATACATAGGAAAAAACACAGCACAAAGTACAACATGTAGGGTTAGGTGTTATCGATGACTTCAGGCACCCACTGGGGGTCTCGGACATGTCTTTCATGGATAAGGGGGCTACTGCACTCACTTATTTGGAAAGCACAAGAATTTGGGTAATAGATGTATTTTTAAATAAGTTACTCAAACAATCCTTATAGTAAAGCAAACTTACAAAATATTGCTGACTTCATCCTCAAAATAAGCCTGTAAGGAAGATAAAATATATATTCTTTATCTCCTTTTTACAGATGAGGAAACAGAGGCTTACTGAGTGTAGGCGACTTTGACTTGAGCGTAGAGTAGCATTTCTGAGCTCCATTTCTTTTACTATTAATATATCTTTTTTGTTTCTATAGTCTAACTTACAATAATTATTTACTTTCTGCAATTAGAAACAAAGTATTTTATGACTGCCAGAATATTCACATCCTAATTAAAGCTTCCATTCAAACTGCCGATCGCTGGGTGCACCGTGCCCCTCAGATCACGAGGATGGGACTTGTTGGGGGTGGGCGTAAATCAGAACATAAATGCTCACATACATTCCTCCCAACTCTGCCCATTTTAGAATAAAAACGCCGAATGGGAAGGAGAAGGGGAATTTCGCAAGTCAATAAGCTAATCCTGGCCTGCTCCTAAATTGCTGCAAAAATTACTTTTTTCATCTAGGCTTTTTTCTAAGGCGTTGTGGGGGAGGGAATTCATTGTGTGAATCATGCTGTCACTTGTCTTAAAAAAGTGAAAAATAATTTAAGAAAGGGGAAGTAGTGCCTCAAACCTACACAGCTGCCAGGAAGCGGGACAGAGGTTGCAGGCTCGTCTGGAGTGGGATGCCTAGGCGGGCGGAACTGCTCTCTGATCGGTCCCAGGCACGTTTAGAGGCCTCTCCCCCCAGCCTCAATGTGCCGTCAGATTTTGAATGTTCAGAACATCAGGAAATGAACTGTTTCTGAGGACTGATTTTTATTTTAACACTGGAGGGTCTATGCCTTTAACTTCCAAAACAGGAGCTCATCCCAGCTGTTTGGGCTGGAAATCAGTTTAAAGTGTATCTTCTCAGCCTTCTGCACAGATCGCCTATAGCAGGATCTATCTTCTCCACGGGCCTAAGGTCCCCCTTCAACACGCAGTCCTGGTGGGCCCGCGGCAGCAGGGACTCCAGCCAGGGCCAGGCACACTGGAAGTTACAGAGGTGGCCTTCTGTCCCTAAACTATTTGAATGGTCTTAAGATGATATACCTTTTAAAAAAAAGTTTTTAAGGTCATGTGTGTTTGTTTGTTTGTTTGTTTGTTTGTTTTTCACTATATAAAGTCTTGAATCATTAGCAGCCTTTTCATGTGTCTTTTCTTTTCCACAGCTGGATTGGGAGCTCCAGGGGGCCGGGGCTGTACACTGACCCCTGACCCATAGGCCCTGCGGGACAACGAACAGGTGCTGTTTGAGGCTGCTGAGTGTGCGGCCTTGTTGTGCAGTGAGAGAAAACGAGTATCACACATGGTGTTATGTGGCTCCCTGTAAGAAAAACCAAGCGCCAAGAGGGCAGAGGTTTTCCCCTAGTTATCATCACAAATATAATCCAGATTCCTAAAGCAGGTGCACAGTGGGGCCCAGTAATGATTTATTGAGTGGGCAGAGAAAGAAATAGGCTGTTAGAGTGGAGCCAAAGCGTTTTGTGCCTCGGTCTCAGCCTATGGATAACCAGTGCTGTGGCTGGACTGGCCTGATGCAGACACCAGTCCGCAGTGTCCGCGTCATTATGGATGAAATGAGACATTCACACGGACTACTGAGTCCAATGGAGGGAAAGAGACAGCATGGCTTTTCTCTCAAGGGGAGCAAAAGCCTTGGCCCTTGCCATGACCAGCCTTCATTGGGCTTCTCAGCACATTACAGGATGGTCCTCATTTACTGTGCACAGGTTCGCTTGAGGTGGTTACCCTTTACAGAAAACAAAGGAGCCAATGCTGCTAATCACATCACAGAAGAGAGATATTTGCAAATGAAAAGGCAAAAGTGGTTGAACCTGTTACACTCATCCTTGGACGGTTTAGCATGGATTTTAGGAAGTTACTTTGCAGTAAATGTCCTCAATTCAGGGTGAGGGAGTTTTTTAGCAAAAGTAAGACTCAAAGCAACCCAGGCACATTGCAGGCCTGATTCCCCATGGGAGAACCTATCCGTGGGCGTGAGTCCTGTGCATCTCCGAGTGGGAGCTGGGCCCACACCACGCAGAATGGTCACCTACACTGGCCTTCATAGTTCTCACTATGATTACCAAACGCCCTCAGCAATAACTTTTGGTAAACTTTGAAAAAAAAAAGGTTTAGTACTCACAAGGGCTGGAAATTACATAGCAGACCTGGGGGCACATGGGGAGGTCATAGAGAAAGAGAAAGAGGCTCTGTTTTTATTAGGGTCCAGATCAGGGCCTAGGGTATGGTGGGTCATTTTACTGGTGAATTTAAAGTGCTGGAGGGAAAGAACAGTGGCCCAAATGGTCAGTTGTTGAAATCAACCTCAGTCTCTAAAACAAAGGGTCCTGGAGCAGGGGGTGGGGCAGCGGTGGCCCGGCTCTCGGCAAGTGAGCCCGCGGCTGGCAGCACAGCGGCTGCCGACAGCCCTCTTTACTCGGATGTCTCAGCCACCGAGGCTTACATCAGGGCTCACGCGTACAGGCTCTTCAGAACACTCCAGCGACTGAGCAAGGGGAAAATGCTCGGAAGAGAGAAAGATACAAATGTTTGGGCCAATTTACTTTTACCTCCACTCCTCTAAAACATAAACACACCTTGATTATATCTGCAAATAAGCTGAGTAACAGAGTAAACGCAGAGTCCCGAGGGGGACTGAACTTATACAATATAACCCAATATAGAAATATCTCAAAATAAGATCATCAGTTGAATTAGGGAGTCATTAACTACACACAGCATGTTTGCCAGTAGATAACTTTGTAACTTGCTATGATGTCATTTAGGGGTTTGAAATTTTTTTTAAAAAGTCAACATAACTAAAATCAAGTTATACCTTTAAAATATAAAGCTGTTACATGAATGCATGTATTTTGGGATCTGTTCTATTTTGCTTCATGTTCAGCCAATTTCTACATTGTGGATGACCTACTTTTAAATAATGAATCTGCCAACTAGTTTCAGTAAGGATCCCTGTGGAGTTGAACTTTTTTGGTCCTTATTTAAAACATTTTAAAAGCTAAAAGACATGTTTCAGAAGATAAATAGAACATATTTTTGACTTGTTGACAAACTATTTACCAAAAAGGTTAAATTGTTGCTGTACAAATGTGTGTGATTGTGTGTGCATGCACGCAAGTATGTGTGTGAATATTTATCGTACGTGTGTGTGCACCCTTGTCCCAGGGCACTTCACTTACAATCGATTTCCACTCGCCTGACTTTTCCAAGTAGAATTCTCCTTTGACTCGATGCTGTTACAAACTAATTTAGAGAGGGGACATCCCTGGAGAGCCTCAGGGGCTCCAAGTCATTAGGAGACGATGTGGTTAGAACAGCACAGCATGCAAGGCCCTCTAAGAGATGATACAGATGAAACCCAGCACTGGGGATCCTTAGGAAAGCTTTGGAGAGAATAGGCGTCACTAAGTGGTTACTAGAGAGAAGATTCATTCACTCATTTATTCAACTCCTGTTAAACTCCTTCAGTGTGCTGGGCACTGCTCTGGACCCATGGTGACAAAAGGAAAATTCTGAGATGTCCTCATTAAATTACAGCAGGCTGGAGGGTGAGCGAAAGAGAGAAGAGTAGTTAAGCAGTTAAAACTGAGGGCGACTCACCAAAGACTGCTAATATTCTTGAATGTACTGTATTTTTCAGACTATAAGATGTCCCCCCCCAAATTTGGGAGGAATAATGGTTGTTAATGCTGCTGTTGAGTTCTGTCTACATTTACATTGGTGAAATATTATGTCATTTATGTTATTAAATATGTTACCACATTTTTTGCTTCAAAAATTTTTTTCCTATTTTCCTCTAAAAACTAGGTGCATCTTACAGTCCGAAAAATACAGTATGTGGGAGCTTTGAGTCAATTTTTGTAGTGACCACCAGGTGCTACCGCTTCCTGCGTGGACATGAACCCTCAGGGCTGTTGCTTGCCACCAATCAAAAAGAGTAAGTATTTCTTCCTTACAGACTGTTCACCTATCACAGAAGTGCCCCTGCTTCACCTTTTCCCATCCACGCATCTGTAACCAACGCATAAGAACACAGTGTATGAAAGCACCCCCCGCCCCCGCCAGGATGTGCTTGCTCCAGCACCTGGCCCTGTGGGTGGTTTAGATTTCATGCCCCAGGACCTGGTCCTTTTCTGGCAGCATTTGGCTCAGTAAACCCTTTCTTCTAAGAAAGTTGTCTCCTGTGAAAGTCTTTAGTTCAACAATGAGACACATCAAAGAGCACACCTGGAGAGATCCTATCACATGGGGCTTCCTTCCCCGTGGGAGGGAGAGGTGAGATCCACGATAAATAAATTTGCTAATTCTATGTAAGGAGGTAATTAGGGCCTTAAAGAAAAATTGGGCCGAGTAAGTGTGACAGGGGAAAGATGCTCCTTCAGGAAGTGTTGTCAGGGAAGCCTCTTTAGCAGGATGGTATTTGAGCAGAGACCTGAATACAAGGAGCGGGGTGGTCAAGGAGGTACCCAGAAGGCATCTGGGCAGAGGGAAAAGCAAGTACCAGGGGCTTGCTCTGAATGGCCAATGATCACACTAATATAATTTCATCCCCTTCCCCCAAATCATACCCACTAAGAACACAGCCACGATTGTATCTGTTGTAAGTGACCAGCCAGAGTGATGGCTCACGAGTGGACCCGGATGAGCAGGAGGTAGGTAAAGGTAGAGCGAGGTCATGGGAAGGTCATGAGAAGGTCAATGTAAAGGGCTCTGGGCTTTATTCACAATGAGGGGGGAACCACTAGAGCTTCTTAGAAGAGGGAGTAATATCTTCTGACTGATGTTTTTTAAAGTTTGAATGTTTTTAATGTTTACTCTTGAGCTATGTGAAGAATCACCTGAAGGAGGGAGATAGAAGCAGAGAGGTCGTTGGGAAGGGTATTGCAGTAACCCAGTAAGAGTTGATGGTGGCTTGTACTAGGAATTGAGAAAATTGTTTCCTTTCTGGATATATTCAAAGATAGAGCCCATAAGGTTTGCTGGTTGAATGGATGTAAGGTATGTGAGAAAGGGAAATCAAGCATAATCCCAAGGTTGTGGAGCTGCTATTATCTGAGACTGGAAAGATCGGGTGGGAAGCAGATTGTTGGGAAATTATTCCAGAGTTCAGTTGTGCACATGCTGCTGTGGATGCCTGTTGGGCATCCAACATGCAGGTGCCCAGTGGAGAGTTTAGAGGAGAGTCTAGCCTAGAGATGTAAGGTTGGAAGTCACCAATCTGTAGACGGTTTTTGAGCTTACAGGCTAGAATGCGATTCTCTAGGAAGTGAGTATAAAGAGAAGCCATCTGAGGGCTGAGCTAAGGGCTCTCCAAGTCTTAGAGGTCAGAAAGACGAGAGGGACCCATCGAAAGAAACTAAGACAAGTAGCTAGTGACACCCGTCAAAATAAAGTTAAGACAGCGATCAGTTCTGCTGACTGTAGGTGAATACACTAAGGACTGAACTTGGGATTCTGCATGTAAAGGCGCCCGGCACGCCTGGCCAGAGCGGAGTCCGTGGACGGCGAGGGTGAGAGCCTGGCCGGAGCAGACGTCAGAGGAGATTGGGGAGAGGTGGGGTGGGAGAAGGGTGTGGGGACAGCAAACGCAGACGGCTATTCCCACAGACCTTTGTTTAGGAGTGGCAGGCTGTGGTGGGGAAAGGAATGTTTTTTACTACAGCATGTTTGTATGTTGTTGACAATATGATCCAGTAGCAGGGAAAAAATGACAATGTTAGGAAAGAGAAGGAAAAAGCCCACAAGCAATGTCCTTGGGCAAGGAAGAGGGGACAGACCCAGGCTGCAGATGGAGCAGCTGGTGAGAACAAGGACAAATCAGCCACTGTATCAGGCAAAGCCATGGTTGGGGGTACATGGGCAGACTTGGTGGTCGAGGCCTGGTTGTGGGGCCCAGCCAAGTTTTAGTTTTTCAGTGGCTTGCAACTCTAGCTATGTATCAGAGTCACATGGGGACATTAACAAATATCCACCAGATCTATTTTCCTGGCTCCCTTGGGGCCCTGGGCAGATTCCGTGATTTGGCACACTCTCAGGATAGCTCTGTTTGCTGCAAAAAGTTTCCCACAAATACATTCCAAGAGACCCATGAGCCAAAAGCCATTTCCGGGGCTCTATTTGGCTGAAACACAGAAGGACCATGAGAAGGAATGTATTTCTGAGCTCAGGGCCTTTTGGGTTCTCCAGAGTTTGGGGTGTCCTCGTCCACGGCCTGTTCCTCACTGACTCTCTGCTTATCCTTTATGCCTTTTCACAGTCAGTCCCAGCACACCCCTGTGAGAGGATCACCCCGAGGAAAGAAGACCAGGGAAAGAATGCATCCACATTTACTCTGATAAGCACCTCACAGGGTGACATTTCTTGTTGAATGCAGACAAAAAACAAAGTTTCTGTCTGCTGTGGAGGTAATCTAGGATGTAGACTGAGAGATCAGTCCTTTCTTTCTGTGATTTGCTTTTTTACTTGTAATATTATTTTTATGCCAACTCTGTGAAGTAGATTAGAGAAGTCATAATGACTTTATAGAAGGGGAAGCTAAGGCTCAGAAAGCAACTCATCTCAGGCCACAGAGTTGGGAGGTAAGCTCCCCCTCCTTCCCACCGGAACTTTCCTCTCCCCTGAGTTCTGTGGCCTGCAGCCTCGCTCTGAAACACCACAGCCAGGAAGTCGTCTCGAGCAGTAAATGTCCCCAAGTGTCCTCCTGAGTGCCTGCTTCCCCTTGAAAAGGACCATCTGGAGGAAGGCGGTCTTAGGTTAGAGCTGCAGTCAACAGTACACTCAGCTGCCCCATTGGCTTCCCAGCGCCCACTGGCCCCAAGGGTCTGGAAACACAAGGCTGTGCCTCAGCACACCCACGTGCCCGCCCCATTTGTCGTGGCGCCTGAGTCCCGAACCCTCCTGCTTCTGGGTTTCAGATGGGAAGTGGGGAAATCACTGACCCTTGACTTAAAAGGAAACACTGAACCAGTCGCCCAAGACGCCTGTTGATCAGATGGTCAGGCCTTTTCTGTGCAGAAATGTAGTAACAGAGTGTGGGGGCCAGGGCCCTTGCTGGGGCCAGCTTCTCCATGGCTCCCCTTGGGCTCCCCATGGGTGAGAGGCCCTCTTTTGCTACGAGGTTTAGAAATCAGATGGTTTAGGAATTTTAGAACTGGAAGAGGTCATCTTATACAGTTCATTCCGGAGGCCTAAGTTAGGGGGTCACACAATAAGGAAGATCAGGCTGAGAATTAGAATCAGGTCTCTCCTCTCACTACTCAGGGCTTTCCCTGACAGCAGTATCAAGGGCTGTCTTTATTAACGATACTAAATATTTATCTGGCAAGCAAAGTAAGATTTTCTAAATGACAGATGCAGATAGTCATCCCTTTTCTTTGAAGTTCTCAAAACTGAGCCGAACTTTGAATACATGCAGTGTTTCTTATCTATGGGGAGTCCGTTCCCAGACCCCCCGCCCCATGGATACCTGAAATGACAGACAGTACCAAGCCCTGTACATACTACGCTTTTTCCTATACATGTATATGCAAGATGAAGTGTCATTTACAAATTAGGCACCCTAAGAGATTAACAATGATTAATAATATAGAATAATTGTTGATGTAAGAAGTGTCCAAACTTGGAGAGAATTTTATAAGTTTGTTTGAGCCAAAATTGACAATAGCAGGGAAGTAAGCTCTCCAAACCCCAGAGAATGGCTGTTCGGCAGTTTCTTTTATGCACTGGAAGCTCAGGAGGGAACGTAAAGACGATTATAGGACAGTAGGGGGAAGCAAAGAGGGGATTGGATAACAAGATTATGTGCTCTCAAGGGTGGTTCCCCTTGAGGGGTCCGAAGGTGTGCATTTCAAAGGTGAGATGCACCCCTATAATTTTCCATTTAATATTTTCAGACCATAGTTGACCACAGGTGACTGAAATCAAGAAAGCAAAACTGTAGATAAGGAAGGGACACTTTAATAGATTCTTATACTGACACACAGCATAAAGAGGGTTTTTTAAGGGATAGAATCTCTTTTATTTCCTCCCTCTCATTAAGCTCTTACAATGTGTTAAGCACTCTTTTAAGTACTTTAAAATGTGTTCATCCATTTCATCATGCCAATTTGACCACATTAGAGATATTATTGGGAAACTAATATGTGTCAACTATAACCAAAAAGTACATTTCTAAAAAGAGTCTAAAATTTTTAAAAAGATACTATTGAAAAAATAACATTGGCTGGCATTTATGAACAGTTGCTGAGCTAAGCATTTAATTGAACAGCAACTTCTCATAGCATTAAACTCAATTCACCATCTGCAGTATTTCCTCTGGAGTGTCTCAGTGGCACCTCAAGTTCAACAAGTCCTAAAGCAAACACACACTCACCCCGCCCCCCATTTCAGACCATGGCTCCCTGCCTCTGTGACTAGCACGCACTTTCCACAGCAGGGTTGCCCTAGCCCCAGCTTCCAATCTCTCACTGAGCTCCTAGGCTTCTCTCAGATCTATCCAAGTTCCCCCATCTCTATCCGACTGCCCTAGTCCAAGATATCACTAGTTCTCGCAGGGATTGTTAAAGAAACCTCCTAACTGGCTTACTCATATCTACTCCCACACCCCTTAAATCTATTTTCCAAATTGCTTCCAGGATAATCTCTTTACTAAGACGACTAGGAATGTTCTCTGTTTCTTAAAGGACATTAACTGCTTCCCCTTGCTCTTCAGATAAAGACACACTCTCCAGTGTGGTCAGCAGGGTTCTACATGGCCTGGCCATGGCCCGGCCGTGGCTGCTGTGCCCTTTGTCTCTGCCCACTTCAACTACAATGTTCTCCTTTTAGTCTTAGCCTGCGGTCGCTCCAGCCGAGGGACCTGTGCGCACACAGCCTCCTGTGCGTGGGTTGCTTCTTCTCCTCATAGAGGTAAATCCCTCACCTTTCATATCTTGGCCTTCCCTAACTTGTTAGATTACCTTGAGTTTCTCCCATTCTGTCTTCTCAACACCATGAACCCCTCATTTGTAAGATTTATCATAATTTTATTTTTATTTGTGTAATTCCTAGCTTTCTACCCCACAAGGCAGTAAACTCCTTAACAGCAGGAGTATCTATACTTGCTCAAGAATACAATTTTGTATTCCAAGTGCCAAGAATAGTGCCTAAGGTATGGTGCACAATTATTGTTTAGGTGTTATCAGATAGATGAAGGAAACATTTGCCCAGCGTGGCAGAAATCTTTTGTGCTGTCACTGTCTCAGTAAACTTGATACCGACCACAGGAGGTCCTTGCCTGTGATGGAGTCATCAACTCTAACACTCCTGCAACAGGCAGAATAAAATGTCCTCAGAAGTTGCTCCGTCAAGCCAAGCCCTGCCAGACCATGGCGGTTATTAATAGGCGGCTATAAAACAAGGGTCCAGAAACTCACCTGACTTTTTTTAAGTTTGTTTTTCAGATCTGAAGCCAAGCCACACAGACAAACTCACTATCTGGTTGGGAAAGCCCCTTCCCGAACCCCAGCATAAGTGCTGCACAGTCCCAGAAGGCTTCACTTCCCGGACGTGCACCCAGGCATCTGTATTCCAAAAAAGAAAACAGCCTGCTGACCTACTTCCTGAGCGGTTAACCCCAGCAACTTCCATGTCTTCAGGCCGTAAAAAGCCCTAAGCACCATGTCTATGGGAAGAACCTGGGACCTATCTCAGGGTCCTTATCATCTTCAGGGCCTCACTCAATCTGCCTTTGCTCTAATCAGTGCCCCTGGTCTGAATCCTTTTGTATCAGGAGACAAGATCCCGAGCTCATCAATGACAGTGCTAGGTAGGATCCAGCAGGCAGTGTGTGGGAGAGGGTAGCCATCCACTAAAGGGGGCAGCTATGGGAAATAGAGGCTGATGGCTTTTCGAGAGAAATTGTGCATGTGAATTGTTCTTGTTTCTTATAGATAGAAAAAACGTTGAGAGGGTTTGTCAGAAAGATGGGGGAAAGGAGCAGGGAAAGTTTGGGAAATGCTCCTGGGATGGTGCAGTGGGTCGAACAGTGCCCCACCCTTCACTTCACATTCTCAATTCCCAGAGTCTCAGATTCCCAGAATCTCAGGTTGTGACGTTATTTGGAAATAGGCTCTGTGAAGATATCAGTTAAGGATTAAGATGAGGCCATAGGGGATTGAGAGGGATGCTAAATCCAATGATGGGTGTCCCCCTAAGAAGAAAAGACACGGAGAGACTCAAAGAAAACGTCCATGTGAAGACAGAGGCAGAGGCTGGAGAGATGTCGCCACAAGCCCAGGAGCTCCGAAAATTGTTGGGACACAGACATGGGACAGACTCTCTCCCTCAGAGTCCCCAGAAGCAACCAACTTTGCTGACACCTGGGTTTCAGATTTAGGGCCTTATAAACTGTGAAAGAATACATTTCTGTTGATTTAAGCTACTTGGTCTGTGGTAATTTGTTACGGCAGCACAGGACACTAACACAGAAGACAAAAAATCAGGTCTGAACATTAGATAAGACTTGGTACGTGGAGGTCACCATGTTGGGAACAAGGAAATTAAGAACTAAGTTTAACCTTAATAGACAAGAACCACATTGTAGCTAAAAAGAAATGATAAAAGAGACAAAGTACAGTCAAAGCAAACATCCTGTGTCTAGCAGACGCTCTCCCCTGAGTAGGCTAGATAAGCAGTGCTTTGTAGTTTTTAATGAGAAAATAGAAAACTAGCTAGCTAGAACCAGGAGATTACTAGGTTAATGAACAAACAGCCTGCCTTCCCGCCTTATGAAAGAATGCTTGGTTTGAAATTCCCGCGCACGGTCTTTGTAAGCGAATTACTAACTGCCACGTCTGCTTCTGTATAATGCTTGCTTGCCCGCCCCTATATAAGGATGTAGTTGTAAGCGCTCGGCGCGGCTCTCGTTTGCAGCTCCTTGTGGGCACTGTGTCGCTGGACACTTTGAGAGTTCGCCCCTGCGCAGGTTAAACTTGGCCAATAAAGTGACATCTTTGATACCCTGAAAGTCACCGATATTCGTTCTCGAGTTTGCTGGATGCTACAACCAGAGGTATTTAGACAGGGCTGAGAAGCGACAGGTGAGTGAAAAAGGGAAACTCCGTGTCTCTTCCTGCCCTGACTCACCATCCCCCGCAGGGTCCCTGAACAGATGCCTCCAGAGCACACAGATGCCCTGGGGCACTTCCTGCGGGCTCTGGGCCAGCTGCTGTGTCTGAGGTACACAGTACAGAGAAACTTCCAGTCTTTGGCCATCTCCAGGGGAGCTCGAGAGATGCCTGGGCACAAGGCCAAGAGGGAACGTGGCTCTGCTGAGGGTCAGTAACGGGCAGGATGTGCCCAAGAGGACTGAAGGGGCCTGGGAGGAGGGGGACAGCCAGCGGCAGGCAGGCGGAGCCCCTCCGGGTGGAGGAGTTAGCAGGGGGACTAGAACGGCCAGGGAAGTGGGTGCGGCCCCAGGGGCCAGTCCCAGCAGGGCTGTCAGCGAGCCGCAGGCGGGTCCAGGCAGATGCTGGACTCACGCACGTCTCCCAACAGCACATCAGGAGGCCAGCTTGGTCAGCAGGGAAGCGGGCACAGGCCCCAGCCGTGGGTGTAAAGAGAGCCAGCCGGCTGTCCAAGGAAGCACCTGTGTTTCTAAGAACTGTGCCCATTCTCAGCCAGACCAGGTAGCTGGAGAACTGGGGACCGACTGGAATGCGGTGCCCAGATGGGGGAGAACAGCAGGCAGCAGTCTGGGGCGAGGCAGGCCACTGGGCCCTTCACCCCATAATCACAGACACCTGAAGGCTGCGCCAGCAGCTCAGCCCCTGCGGCCTCCCTCCGCCACACTCGCTGAGTCCCTCGCTCTCGCTCAGGTCTGTGTTCCCTTCTGTATTTAATTTGCACATTGATTACACAGCTGTTTACACAGGGTAGACACCTTTTTACTCTCTCGACCTAGTACTGACAAACTCAGTACGTGCTCTGTAAGCTGTTAATAATAATTTCAATAGGAGTAGACATTATAGAGAAGTCAAACTGATGGTCAGAAATGGCCATTGCCCATAACCCTGGAAAGCAGGACATTAAAGGAGTTATCCTTAAATTGCATCCTGTCTGTGTGAGAACAATGACATTATCACCTCAATACTTTCCTAAGATATAAAATGTAATTCCCACACCACAGCTCCTTCAACAAGCCCAGTTCTACTGTTTAAAAATAAATAACAAAAGATCATACTTCAATAAAAATTACTCTTTTTAAATGTGCTCATTGCTCCCTTGAACACAAATGGGACTTTTATGAGAGCTTTAGTTCAGAAATGGGACAGCCACCGGGGATAATTTGGCAAATGATAAGGTGCTCCTGATTAGAAAAACCCTCTGTCAGGTCGGAGTTGCTCAAGAAACCAGGCGGATGCAGCGAGCCAAGGAGCGGGGAGTAAGAGGGGAAGTGCAGCCAACCAAGGGAGGCTGGGGAGCCGACAAGGGAGGTTAAGACTCTCTTGGTTGTTCTTAGGGCAGGGTTTTTAAGCTCAAAACCCTGCGAAGGGTAACTGGTTGGAGTGTCAGAGTCTGACTGGCTGGAGCCGGTTGGTGGGTGCCGTTTCTGCTGACCATACATCTTGCCAGCCGCGGGTTAAAGCTGTATCATGCTATGCCAGATAGGCCGACCCCAGACCCCATCGTAGCTGAGCTTGTTTGTCCTGGGTAGGGTTGGCAGGCAGTTTCCCACGGTGCAGTATTCCCGCCCAGTGATTTTCCATTCCTCCTAGGCCTGCCTAGGTCTGTCACACTCAACAGATTCATTCATTCATTCATTCATTCATTCGTCTATTTATTCCTCCCAACAAGGAGTATCCTATAAGTGCCTATTGTGTGCTAAGCCCAATTCTAGGCACCATGACGCAGCAGAGAAGCTCTTGCCTTGAGAACAGACAATGAGCACGTGTGCCAGCATCATGTGCACTGCGCGTTCAGGACTCACAGCACAGAGAATTGGAGTGGGTGTTGTTTCATATGAGGTGTTCAGGGGAGGTCTCTATGAAGAGATGAGATATGAATGAGTAGAGGCCTGGCTGAGGGGAGAGAAGGAGTCAGGGACACACTGAAGAAGAGAGGTTCCACTGGAGGGGAGGGCGAATGGGGAGGCCTGGGAATAGTCTTGGCTGACTGGCAGGGCAGCAAGCAGGCTGGACAGGCTGGGTCACGGGAGAAAGCACAGAGCACAAACGTTGGAGAGGGATCTGGATGCCAAATCACATAAGCCTGGACAAGGGCTCAGCACGTCTTCTACAGGAGAGGGCAGCCTGTAGAATTTGTGAACCAAGTAGCAACGGGATTTGGCTTAGGTTTTAAAAGGTTATCTTGGCTGCATTTTGACATGGTTAAGGGTGGTAGGGGAAGAAAAAATTCCCCACCCTGGCTGGTGTGGCTCAGTGGATTGAGTGCCAGCCTGTGAACCAAACGGTCACCGGTTCCATTCCCAGTCAGGGCACATGACTGTGTTGTAGGCCAGATTCCCAGCTGGGGGCACGTGAGAGACAACCACACATTGATGTTTCTCTCTCTTTCTCCCTCTTTTCCCCTCTCTCTAAAAATAAATGAATAAAATATTTTAAAAAAAATTTTCCGTCTACCATTCTAGGTTCTGTGGCTAGTCTAACAATTAAGATAACATAGGACAGAGGAACAGGAGAAAAACAAATTTAATTAAGTGCACTCATGGGAGCCCCATAAAGACAGGAGACTCAACCAGGCAATCAAGGCTAATACAGCATCCTGGGCTAAAGGCGGGGGGAGGGAGGGGGAGCTCAGGAGCTACAAAGGGGAGGACAGTTCACAGGAAGGTGAAGGAGGAAATATTCAGCAGGAAATGTTCCTGACAAAGTTGCCCTGTTACGCATGTAAGTTTCTTAGGTGAAAAAGGCCATCTCTGGTTACAACTCTCTTCTTGGTACAGGCCCCTTTCCAATGTAAATTTCCTTCATAATTTCAGATTTCATCCACAAATGGGGAAGCTTAAATTTCTTTGAGGCAGTTAAAGGGGAGGTAAAGAGTTTTCCCTAAGCCCTGGCTGGCATAGCTCAGTGGCTTGAGTGTGGGCTGGGAACCAAAGTGTCCCAGGTTCGATTCCCAGCCAGGGTACATTCCTGGGTTGCAGGCCGGAACCCCCAGCAACCGCACATTGATGTTTCTCTCTCTCTCTCTATCTCCCTCCCTTCCCTCTCTAAAAATAAATAAATAAAATCTTAAAAAAAAAAAAGCGTTTTCCCTGAGTCCACTGGGTCTTGACTTCTTTTTGCTAGAAATAGGCCTCATGCCAAAGTGACACATTTTGGGGATGTTTGTTCTGAACCCCATCAGGGGCAAGAGTGGAGGCAGAGAGGCCAGTGAGGAGGCTTTGCACTTGTCCAGGGAGAGATGGCAGCATCTGGCTTCAAGTTCGTAGCAGGGAGATGGTGAGACTTGGTCAGATTTCTGATGAATTTAAAAAGATAGTTGTAGTGTGTTGTACAGTGACCCCTCAGAAAAAAAAGGAGGTCCACATCAAATCCCTGGAAACTGTGAGTGTTACCGTATTTATAAAAGTGTCTCTGCAGATGTCATCAGCTTAAGGATTTTGAGATGAAGGGCCAACCTGGCTGATCTGGGTAGACCCTGAATCCAAGGAAACACGTCCTTGTAAGAGACGCGTAGAAACCCGACACGCGATGAAGGAAGGCTCTTATCGGAGCCTCCCCGCTCCCTCTGCCCCCTGGCCGACCCTGGTGTTCCCGTGTGGCCTCTGCAGCGTGGCTGCTCCTTCCCTTGGCATCTCTGGGTATAACAAACTATCTTTCTTGTTTGTTTGTTTGTTTGTGTGTGTGTGTGTGTGTTTAACAAACTGTCTTTTCAGTGACAGTTGTCTCATGATCAGCTGGCCTTGTTAGGCCTAAATATGATGAAACCTGTATTTGAAACAACTGGTGCAGTGAGCAGGGCGGTTTGGCCTCACACTGCAGTGAGATCACGCGTCCTCCCTTCCCCAGGGGTACGTTCCAAGCCCCCTAGTGGATGCCTGAAACTGAGCACAGTACTATGTTTTTTCTTATACATACACACCTTTTCATTTAAAAGAAACACAACTTCTCTTTGGCGTGTCCAGATTACCAGCATCACTATTCCTGCACTTTGGGGCCATTATTAAGTAAAATCAGCATTATTGAACACAAGCACTGCGATACTGTGACACCGCGACAGTGGATCCGATCACCTAGAAGTCTCCTACGTGACTCACGGCGCTGGGAGTGTATCCAGGGAGGATGCTCGGGACAAAGGGGCGATTCACATCCCAGGCGGGGCGGAGCAGGATGGCCTGAGATTTCATCACAATACATGCAATGACATGCAATTTGAAAAATATGGATTCTGGAATTTTCCGTTTAATGTTTTTGGACCACAATTTACCGCAAGTAACTGAAACCATAGAACCTGTGGATGAGGGGGAACTAGTCAATCACTAAACTGTTCATGTATTACTAACTGGTTCCACTAGGTGGCAGGGGCAGGCTGGGAAGGCAGCCCGTCAGCTGGTGTGGGCGGATGCTGCGCTGCCAAAAGCTGTTTGCTTAATTTGTGAGGTGTTCCATGAACTCCCATCCCAAATTCAGAACTCAGCACTGAGTTCTCCCTGAGTTCTGATCTGAGCTGAGCTACTGATTTAGGTCCTGGGATGGCATCCAGGCGCGCCCCTTCTTATATTGACTAGCTAGGCTTACCAAAGGCTCCTGGGAGGGAGAGAGGCATCAGGGGAAGTGTCAGGGGAAGGGCCTGATCAGTTACCAGTCAGGACTGGCAGGTGGAGGGGCAGCTGAGTGGCCATTTCCCTGCGTTTCAGCCTGCCTGGCGAGTAGACAGAGTGCCTTTCTAGGCACTTCCGTTGCAAGTCACATGCGGGGGCAGTGTGAGGGAATCCACTTTGGACTTAAACTTGGTGCTGTTGCTCACCTACCTGTTGTTGCAGTTTGTCCCCTGACCCAGTGGGGAATAAAATGTCACATTCTTAGAGACAGGTGGCACAATGCTTAACAAAAAAGAAAACAAAAGGGAAGCACTTTCTTCTTTATCCTTTAGCTGTGCCTAAGACCCCTGAAGGAATCTCACCGAGGATTCAGGCACCTAAAATGCTAGGATACTACACACGGGCTGCTGCCCACCCCACCACAGTCGTAAGCCATCACTGTGTATGGTAACCGACAACAGATAACAACTGTGGTTGTGTTTTTACTGGGCATGATTTGGCCACTGTCCCTCTCCTTGAGACAGGGTATAGACTCGTAATATGATCATGGGAACCCTCAGAGAGGGAGGCCAACACCCACTGGCAGGGCCACCAAGGACAATGAGGAGTTGTCCTGTAAATAAGTAAAGGGTAAACAACCATTGGGGACAGAAGGGAGACAAAAACAGGTTAGGGGGATACGGATACATTGGTCTAAGGGGCTGGCTGTGCTTCCTTTGGTCAAAGGAAGCAGCACAGAGAGGCTGCTTCCGCTCTCTAAGCACAACCTGGGCCCCTGCTTGGGGAACCTCAGGGTGAGCTCAGCTGCCTGCGACTTACTCAGAGCACGTGGGTCCGACTTCCCCGTGGAAGGGCCCACCAAGCTGGAGGAGGGGGACTCGCGCATTAGGATTTACTCTTTAAACATATGAGAACATATACAACGTATGTACCATCTCTGCCAATTTAGAAAGACCAAGTAATTACCAGAACATTCTTTTAATTTAATTTTATTTTTGTGGTTACATTATTAATAATTTATGCTGACACTAATCTGTCATCTATCACATCTCAACATGTTTTGCCCCAGTTTTATTGAGAAATCATTGACATAGATTACTGTATCAGTGTAAGATATGCAGTGTAATGGTTTGCATTCTTTTAATTTTAAAAGGCAAAGGATGACTTTTCTTCTAGCCTGAATATTTCTTCATTTATTCCCTTGGGAGATGTGATGGCACCACAAAGAAGCCACTGCTGACATGAAGAAACTCCTCTCACAAGGGGCAGCCGAGACATCTGTCAGAACCTGCAGGTTACTTCCTTCACCACTCTCAGGGGGTGAGCGTGTGTGTGTGTGTGTGTGTGTTTGACTCATTCCCTCTCGTCCACGGGGCGATGGGGTAGGGAACTTTGTCTCTTTAAGCGAAGTGTGAATGGGAAAGGGGATGACCTCCACATGCCACCCCCACCACCACCACCAGGAACTAGTGACACAGGCTGTCTATGCCACAAAGGATGGGGACCTGTCACAGCACGGTGCTTGGGGACCAGTTATACCCTGGTCAGACTATCCCTGCCCTTGAGATTGAACTGTGCTCTTTGAAAGTGACTCAGATGACATTTTCCTCATTTTATTGATACCCTAGGTTATCTCTGATTATCCCATCATGACACTTTAAAAGTTTTAAAATTAAATTGATTCTAGGCCATTAAAGTTTGAATGTGGATTGTACCCCACAATTCAGGACTGGTCTATTTCTGTCTTACACTGGTCTCCATGGATCCCACTGTAGAGGAGCTAACTTCTCGCCATTTTGATTTCAAGCTCCTTATGTGTAGAGACGTCTATTTTAATCAGAGTAAATGTTAGGTGCTCATTAAATGCGTAGACAAGGATGTAATGTTGTCTCTTATCAATTCACATATGTTCAGGTTAAAATAATACAGAATATTATCAATGGGTCAAGGGTTTCCCAATTCAGTTAAGCAATCATGTTCAGTTGCAAAAAATGTGGCTTTAGCACAGGGTGTGCTAAAAACTACACAGGATCAGCTACCCATTGTTCTCTTCACATATCTGTGGCTTTAGGCAAGTTATCAGTATGTTAGAGCCCATCTCCCAAAGCCTCTGCTCAGGACAGCCTGTGGGGTAAATGGCAAGAGAGGCAGGGTCTCCCGTTTCTCAACCCACAACTGATGCAAGCTCTGTGTTAGGCAACCACATTGGAAAGCCAGCTCTAGATGAACCAGAAGCAAATCCATAGACCCTGAGATAAGTGTGTCCCACATTTTCTGATTTTTTTTCTTTTCACTCATATGTTTTACTAACACCCTTATCAGTTGGTCTGTGTAGATTCGAGCCACTCAAAGTGTGACCTATGGACCAGTAACCTTGACTTCCAGGAGGTGGTTGGAAATGCAGAATATTAGACGCCCTAACCCCAGACCTACAGAGTCAGAATCTACATTTTAATAAGATCCTAAGGTGAAGTAGATCTACACGAGTTCGAGAAGCCCTGCTCTAGGAGGACTTAAATAACGACTCCAGTTTCATCCTGTGCAGTTTTTGTTGATTGGGATTTTTTTTCCCTGCCACTAAATCTTGGAAAATGTAGAACAGTTCAGGTATAATGCTGAAGAAGGCAACAAAACTTCTAGTCATATGAGTTGTTGGCTCCAACCACACTCAGTCAGTCGTGGCTTCCAGGTGTGCAGTTTGCTGCACAATGACTGAGAGAAATGAAGAGGAAGGGACGTATTTCAACCACTACCAGGGATGTGGGACGAGCAAATGCAAAATCCAGATGACCAGGGATCTCAACACCCAATCAATTAGAAAGCCCTTTGCCACAATAAATGACGTAGAAGATCCTCTCCTTTTCCATTGAGTTAGCAAGCATTTATTGAGGACTTGCTAAGTTCTCAGTCTATAATAGTGAATAAAATGCCTGCTAGTCTTAAAAGACTCCCAGCCTACTTGGAATTCAGATAAGTAGTTATGGCATAAAGTGTGTACCAGCTGTTTCAAAAATGGGAAGAACCTGTCAGTTCTGTTGGGGAAGGCCTCACATGGGGCCTGACTCTGGGCTGCCTGGATGTATCCGTCCCCCCATTGGAGAGATGATGGCAGGGGCTACACTGGGCCCCTCTACGAGGGGTTCAGTCTTGAGTCCAGAGCTCACACCCCATGGTGGCTGCATTCTGTTTGTTAGAAGCAGTCAAGTAATAAGGGAACCGGGAAGGAATGAGCTTGAGATAAATCAATGCCTTTCATCACTACTGGGTGCAATGAGCACAACTCTGGGACTTAGCATTTGATTACTAATGAAGACTTCGGGGCCAGACAAATCTGGTCCCAATCCCATCTGATGTGATCAAAGACTATGAGTATATTAAGATATTATCACTAGGAAAAGTTGAAGGAATGGTACACAAAGACACTCTGTACTAGTATTGAAACTTCCTATAAGCTTTAAACTATTTAAAAATGACCCTGGCCAGTTGACTCATTTGGTTGCAGTGTTGTCCTGTACACCAAAATGTTGCAGGTTCGATCCCAGGTCAGGGGCACATACCTGGGCTGTGGATTTGATCCCTGGTCGGGGCACATACAGGAGGCAACTGATCAATGTTTCTCTCTCACACTTCTCTCCCTCCCTCTCTCTCAAATCAATAATAAAAAATACCCTCGGGTGAAGATTTAAATAAATAAATACTTAAAAATAAAAAAGATATATAATAGAGTCCCTTCTGATATTTGTTTTAGAGCCTAAGGCAACTTTGCTTAACTTCCTCACCTATAAAATGGTTACAGTAGTTACAGTAACTATAACATGTAACAAGATGTACCACTATTGCATGTACTATGTATGCTAGACCACAGTCTCATATACATTTGTTGGAGTTTGGGTTTGGGGGGTTTTTTGGTCACTAAGTATGTATTCCCCTTTCTTCAGGAAATCGCCCATTTGTGTTTTGTTTCAATAGAGTGATCAGTTAATGTTTTCTGTTCTCTCCCAGACAAAGGCATGGGGTTGGAGGAAGCTATAACTCAAAGTAAACCAATTTTAACAGTATCACTTATTCATTTGTGTATGATAGACCATTCCTAAATTTAGTAATCAACGATATTGTGTTATGTCTCACAGTTCTGAGTTGGGCTGCTATAACCAAGCTGGGCGGCTTATAAACAACAGAGATTCGCTTCTCCCAGTCTGGAGGCTGGGAGATCCAAGACCAAGGCACCAGCAGCTTCGGTGTCTGGCGAGAGCCCTCTGGCGGGCCCACGGACAGCCCATCTTCTCACACGGCCAAGGGGCCAAGGGGGCTTTCTGGGGTCTCTTTTATAAGGACACTAACCCCATTCATAAGAGTACCACTTTTATGACCTAATTACCTCCCAAAGGCCCCAATTCCAAATACTGTCACATTGGATATTGACATTGAACCTACGAATTTTGGTGGGACACACTCTATAGCAGAATCTAAAGCTTAGTCTTGAGCAGGACAGTGGATTGCTTCCCCAGAGTGTGTTCTGAGTGCTATCAATATGCTCATATGGTGGGAGCACTCAAGTCCTACAGCTGCCGCACCCGCCGACTTGAGAAACCAGGCGGTGACTATGCGTCCTCAGATGGCAAAGAGATGGCCTCAGTCCCGCCACTCTCCTATTCCCGCAGGTCAGGACTGATTTTAACCAGATCTCAGTGAGGTAATTGTCCTTACGTGCAGAACTGACCCAGAAGCAAGCCATTCAAAAATAATTTAGCACCATGTTCTAGTCCAAGAGAAAATAACTCAAAATAAGAGTGTAACCCCCAAGGGAAATAGATTTCGTGTTGGCAGAACTCTATGCTTCATTGTTCTACAGCAAGAGCAGATTTCTCTAAACTACTGAGTTCAGACAATGTGTTTGTATGAAAAACTCAAGGCATAAGAGAGGAATTGATGGGCTTCTTTTTAAAAACAATTACCAACATGTACTTCTTTTTTTTTAATGTATTGATTTTATACAGCAACTGGAAGGGAGAGATGGGGAGATAGAAATATCAGTTTGTTGTTCCACTTATTTATGCATTCATTGGTTGCTTCTTTTATGTGCCCTGACCGGGGATCGAACTTGCAACCTTGATGTATCAGGACACTGCTCTAACCAACTGAGCAACTCAGCCAGGGCCCCAACATGTATTTATTAAATGCTTAGTAAACATTCTGTTCTACTGTATGATGCCACCTGTTACATCTCCCTGGTAAGACTCTGACTGCGCATTTGTTGGAACTCTATGACTTCATTGTTCAACAGCAATAGCAGATTTCTCTAAGCTACTGAGTACCATAGGAGAGGCCTATGGGGAGAGGAGAGGCCTCTGCAGTATGTCTCATTTCCTTAGTCAGCAAATGTGGTGAATAACTGACCTTACATTTCCTAGTGCTCTTTCCTGGGCAACAACCAATGGGATCAGTTAAAACTTTAATGAAATGTCCTGTAGCAAAATGGAACCAGAGCAAAAGCCAAGTAGATAGACAACCAAGTGCTGATACAGACTTTTCTGGGGGGTGGAATCATTTCCACTAAAGTGCAAAAGGCATCCTGTGAAGGGGGGAGAATTTGTGTCTTTGAATAGTTCTTCCCTGTTATGGGTCTGGTATTTTTTTGAGCCTACCAACTTTCTAGGCTTTATGTTTGGCTCAGGGTACAAAACAGATAAAAATCCCTGCATTTCTGGGGCTTACATTCTGGTGTAGGAAGACAGAACATACGTATAATAGCATATAGATTAAATTATGTATTAGAGAGTGATGTGTTTTGGAGAAAAAATAAAATAGGAGATGGTGTTAGATAGTGCTAGGAAGTAAGCAATTCAAAACAGTGTATTGTCAGGGAAAACTTCATTGCGAAGTTGACATTTGAATCAAATCTGAAGGAAGTGAGGAAGCAAGGCAGCTGATGTCCTGTCTTCCAATCAGAGAAAAGAGCAACCGCTAAGGCCCTGGAGTGTGGTGGGAAGCTGATACTGGAGGAATGGCAGAGGGATCTGAGTGCCTGGAGCAGAGAGAAGGAGGTGAGGGTGGAGGAGGCGAGGCGGGGAAAACAGAGAGGTCTTGAGAGGCTTTGCAGGCTATTAAAAGATCTCAGCATCCTGCTTACACCGTGACAGCAGCATCATTTGTAACCCCTATCCTTGATAAAGCATCCATGCTCCTTCACGTCCTTGATCAGATCTGAGCCAACCTTGGGATGTAGAGAAACACAGTGGGTATTGTTGGATCCACTTTAACCGGGCCCAGTAAATGTTGAACAAATCACCGACTTCTCAGAGAGTCGTTTGAACCGGAATGGACCCTGTGTCTCCTTGTTTCTAGACCTTTCTTCTTTCCACCATGCCTGGATTCCTGTCCCAGGATATCTATGCTATTAAAATAGAGAGCAAATAAAAATGCAGGAACTCTAGCTCATTCTTAGCTTAGATACAGTCCTGCTTTTGCTCCCTGGTCCATTTCACTATCTACAAGTGCAAAAGAGAAAGTTACACACAGCCCAGCCGTCTTGGGCACCATTCACACAGACTACAGTGTGAGCGGTGGCCCCCAGAGTTGAGCCAAGCACAGACTCTACCATTATCTGCCATCTTTTTTAATTTATTTTTTCACTGTTGTTCAGTTACAGTTATCCCCATTTCTTCCCCAATTGCTCTCCCCTGCCCCATCCAAAACCCCTGCTCCCAAAGACAGTCCCCACCCCCTCCATTGTCCTTGTAATCTACCATCATTTCTCATCTTGACTCTGTCTCTTATTTCTAGCCCACAGTTGCCCTCTCAACTCAATGGCAGAATTCCATCTTCCCAATTTTGAGTTTTGGCATCCCATAGATAGAACATGGTTTGCACTGGCACTTTGATAAATAACTGGCCAAAACCCAGCCCAGCCTTGGACTCATCTAGAATCACATGTCTTGTACATGTCAGCCATTCCTGTCCCCTCCTGTCCCTTGCTCCTACACCCCGCAAGAAATGTGGCAGCTCCCCTCCACATTCATCTATTTATCCTTGAGAAAAGTAGCTCATCCCCTGACAGTATTTATCTTTGATTCTTGTGTTTAAGTCAAAGTTCCCCAAGCCCTGGTCTGCAGCCTTTTTCTCTATGGTGTCTTTGCAGAGCCTTTGCCACAGGTCACTCAGCCTGGGCCGCTTTGATGAATGGAATCTTCAGAAATGGACGCTCATGAAACAAACAGATCTGCTAAGCTAATAAACTTTGTTATGGGCTGAGCAAATTTCCTCTTATGTAATTAATCTACTCTCATGGTGGGGGGCTGTGCCGGGAAGGAAACCGGCTGCTTTCTCAAAGGTCTTTGTGTCCCTAGTCACTGCTGCCATTTACAGAGGGGTGACCACAGCCAAGTGTGTTCCCACGCCCCACCTCTTGACTCCTGGGCTTGCTAGTGAATGTGAGAATCCTTGAAGCTACAGAGCTGAGGCGTCCAGCGACAGTGCCTCTGTGTGCTCCGTCACCATGAGAGCTGTTCCCAATGCTGTGTGCTATTTCTCCACTGAAGATGCCTTGTCCTCACTCAATTAAAGCTCTTTTTCCTTCCTCCAACCCTCCAATCCCAGATCCTCTTTGCTCACACTCTTCTCTTAACCTAGAGCCAGTAAGCTTCCTTTAGAGGAAACAGAGGCACCTTTATCTCTTCATAGATGAAATAAAGATCTAAAAATGTAGCCACACACAACACCAACATACCACAGCACAAGAGCAGGGAGAGACCCGTGGTACGGCAGGCAGAGCTCCTTGCTTTGCACTGAGGCTTTCTGTCCCCTGCTTCTCCCCAGGAACTGTGGTCTCCAGTTTTCCCAGTGAGGTAAGCATGGGCAGAATACCTTCATTTTCACTGCTCAAGTGATGGATGGCTTCTCATTTTGAGATGAGCTTCAAATAAAAGACTGAAAATACTCATTTAAAAAAGCAGTTCAAAAAGCAGGCTGAGCTGACTCTCATGACACCGCCACAGGGCAGAATTTCTAAGACTGTAGGCAACAGCTACTTATCCCAGACAGGAGTCTGGGATAAAAGCGTGTGAAATCTCAGTTACTCGGAACAAGCGCCTGCACTGGGGCTCCTCTCCCCCCACTAGAAGTTTGCTAAGAGCTGCAAATGGCTCATGTATTACTAGGATATGGGATAGTACTAAATGCTATCTCAGAGTATTCATAATAACAATACCCTATTAATAATAGTATAACTATTGAGTATTAATGTAGATATATATAATATATTACATGCGTACATATATATTTATATCTACCTGTATGCTGATGGCTAGGAGGAAGAAGGATGGGAGGGGAAGTTTAGTACCACACAGGCAGTATCATGCTGCTTCACAACAAAATGTGTTTTTAGATCCAAAATCAATATGGAAAAAAAAAAAAAGTCCTCCTGAACAGAGGGAATGCTGAACTGGCACAAAACCCAGGTGCAAAGAAAAGGTACACAGTTAAAACGGGGGCAGGGAGCACAAAGAAAAGCTTTCCTAGGTCAACAAGCAAAGCAGAAAGTTGGCATTTTTGCAAAGAAATTAAAGCTAGTTAAGCCTCCGTCTATTTTTTACATAGAGTGAACTTCGAGTAGGTGTCTGTGGAAGACCAAGGACACCACACACGGTGAGAAAGGGCCTGAGCATGGGCCATGGGATTCGCCCTGGAACAGGATGGGAGGGAGCCTCACACAATAGGTGTGCAGGGCGAGTGGAGGGGGCGTCAGCAGGCCTGAGACGAGACGGGAAGGAGGGGCACCAGAATGGATTGCTCGGAGTTTGGTTAAGAACATTTCATGAGAACACTTGAAATTTTATGCCAGAATGACACTGGAAATTTTTTATAACCACATACAGCTGCTTCTCATTATTCACGGTAGTTATGTCCCATAAAGTCACCACCAACACTCCACCAGTGAATACTGAACCATTGCTCCCAGGAGAAATGAAAGGGTAGGGTCATATGAGCCTCTGATCACAATAGTTTCATCAGCTGATCAGTACATAACCTTGTTTTACATGTGTTTCTGTTTAAAGAGTCCTTATTTAATATGTATTTTGATTCACTAACATGGAGCTCACAGCCAGCAGCACTATGACTCATGCCAGAATGAAATTTACCTCACACATGTTTTCTCCACAAGGAACATCACAGCCTTCTTGCACTTGGGATCACTAGACAACGTTTCAGCACGATGATTGTGGGGCACTTTAAACAATGAAATCAACAACAAAAGTGCAAAAACCATGGTGTCAGAGAGACCACAAGGACCTTGAATTACAGTACAGGAACTGAAACAAGAAGGTGAGTCTGACCTCACTGCACCTGGTTGGACCTCAGCAGGCCAAGTGCAGGTCACATGACTCCAACTCACTGCGCTCCTGTCTGAAGAGACTGGGAAGGCGCCATACCTATTGGTTCGTGGCTATAAGTGCATTTAGCAAGTAGGTGATTTCACAAACACGGCATGGAATTACTATGAGGCTGATCATCATTTATTAATTATCAATATCAAATATTATTGTGAGGATACATATATGCATATCACAGTCAGCATACATATAGTAAATGTATCTAGTTCTTATTCCAGAATGTGGTTTTCATTAAGTCCTTCTAGGATTTTAATCCCTTTAATATGCAGATTCCAGAGCTGGGTACTTTTATCCTGACTATTCAAATTAAACCTCAGGTGCCCCAAGAGCAAGACTAGGTGAAGAGAATGCGGTCAGTAAGTCCCACTTGGGCCTGGCTCCACTACCTATTACTGCTCTGCATTTGTCAGCAGGACGTCAAGAAGAAAACTGTGTGGTCCGCAGTCAGACTGGGAACTCACCCAGGTGAGGGGGCGAGGGCTTCGCCCCTCCCCCCTCACTGGCCTGGATCCAGGAGTTGAAATTGCCTGAGCTCATTTTTTAGAATTACTTCAAACTGCTACTTCAAAAATCTTCCGGTGCTGGGACAATGTGAGCTGCTGAGTCGCCTGCTGCCCGGGAAGTGCCCCGAGGGCCCACTGCACTGCCTGGGTTCCCACGATGGAGCTGCTCTGGCGGGACGGCTGCCTCCCACGGGTGCCATTGGCAGCCTCTGTGTCGTGCCTCAGTGCCGTGCTTCCCAGGACCCCGAGAGGCCAGAGCCCATTGGTATTCTGAGAAGTGGGAGAACTCCCTGTGCTCGTTTTTCCGAGGCTGCTGTAACAAACAACCGCAAACTTGGTGGTTAGGACAACAGAACTGTACTCTCCCGTGTTGGGAACCGCCCGGACTGGTATCAGAGGCTGAAACCCCCACCTAGGCTAAGGCTAAGGGAACGCCCTTGGAACTGTAAGCCAGCAAGGAGACAAAAGCTTATCTTCCTGGCAGGAATGCTGCTTCTGCTGCTTTATTCATGACTGAACCCCAAAAAGCTTGGTCGGGTTAGCCAAAGACGGGTAAGATTCCCCACAGGGGGAATGACCTAAGACAGGCACGATCACTTTGGGAGGCCCCCCAAAAGAAGGACTTGGGGGGCCGCAGCAAAAGGGGGTGATGGACCCTCGCTCCTGGGCTCTGACATAGCCTGAGTTCTCAGCGTCTGGGAGAAAACTTCCTTATCTCTCGGTTGCCTTAGTTCCCTTGCTCCACCTAAGCCTGAAACAATGACAGGGTGGTGCAGCTCGGTACTGAGAAGTGCGGATTCCCCAGGGTGATCAGGCCTAAGAAAGAATATGTAAATTACTGTGAAACCTTCTTTGTTTAGAATGCTCTCAGTTGAATGAGAAGGGTCTTAGGAGGAAGTTATTTTGTTCCTCAGTCTTACAGCTCTTTGACCCCAACTCAATAGACCGGCAGAGTTCTTTGTTTTCTATAGTTCCTTACTTCCCCCTAATGAGTACTGTACTTTACCTGAATTATTATGCAAAATGAGCCCAATAAAAGCAGGTATGGACTGTAAATCGGTGCGCTGCCCACTAGGGGGGGTGGCCATTCCGTCCCTACTTCCCCACAGAAACTAGTTTGTCTCTGTGCATGTGTTGTTTTTTCTCGCGTGTTTATCGTCGAGCCATCCACAGCGTTCCGTGGTCACTGCTGGCCGGTGACCCACGCACAACACTCCCGAAATTCTGGAGGCCGGAAGCCTGCAGTCCTGCAGGGCTGCCCTGCTTGTGGGGGCTCTAGTGGAGAATCCTCGCCTCTTCCAGATTTTGGTGGCACGTGTCTTCCTGGGCTTGCTGACCCATCGCTCCTGTCTTGGACAGGAGCCCTCTCCAAGCCTTCCCTGGGTGTCTCTAGGAGGGCACTCACTTATCACTGGATTTAGGGCCCACCCAGATAATCCAGAATGATCTCATTTCAAGATCTTTAATTTAAGTAGATCTGCAATGCCCCTTTTCCAGCAAAGTCATCTTCACAGGAAGATGATATGGACCTAGGAAGTGATATGGACATAGCTTGTTAGTGGGCGGGAGGGGGCACCATTCAGCCCACTGCACTCTTTTTTTTATGGAATGTATGTATTTATTTAAGTTTAATTTTTTTATTGTATCTTTTTTCCATTACCATTTATTCCCCCCATTCTCCTGGGAGCTAAAGTGGTCCCCTGGTCTTAAAGATAAATGGAAAGCAAACTAACAAAAACAACTTCCCTTAGTTTCAGTCCAAAGGCTTTTACTTCCCAGGGTCCAGACAATCCCCAAGCTGGAGGGAAGGAGCAGTCCCTAAGATTGGTATCTTCCCAGTTTCCCCCTCACCTCTCCCTGGAGCTCCCTCACCTCCTCCACCAACACCCTCCAGGCAAGTGCTGTGGCCTTTCCCCACTGCCAGTCACCTGCCTAGACATGATGCTCCCAGAGTGAATGAAGCTGAGGCAAAGCCAGGATCCTCTCCACCCTCAACCCCAACCACAGATGCAGCCCTAAACCAAGATCTTAGGAACTGTTCCTGTCTAAAACGAAAGGTCTCGGGTTTGATTCCCCATCAGGGCGCATACCTGGGTTGCTGGTTTGCTCCTTGGTCAGGGCACACGCGAGAGGCAACTGATGGATGTTTCTCTCTCACATCGATGTTTCTCTCCCTCTCTCTCTAAAGCCAGTAAGCTTGTTCAGCTTTGCTCTCAGTCAACAGTCCTCAAACTGATCTCCAAACTGCATCACCGGCATCACTGGGCACTTGTTAAAAATGCATATTCTCAGGCCCGACCAAGACCTCCTGAATTGGGCACTCTCATGGGGGGGCCCAGTAATCTGTCCTCCCACAAGCTCCCCAGGTGATGTTGATGCAAGCTACAGTTTGGGAACCACTTCCTGAAATAT
Source organism: Phyllostomus hastatus (assembly GCF_019186645.2). NCBI lineage: Eukaryota > Metazoa > Chordata > Mammalia > Chiroptera > Phyllostomidae > Phyllostomus > Phyllostomus hastatus. Next base: position 7,578,410 of record NW_025333999.1, on the reverse strand, counting down.
TGAAAACTAAGACGTTTCCCCAGTTTCCTCAGTTACAGAAGGTAAAGGTACTCCTCCAAATACCTCTCTTGAATTCTTCTAGACTAGCTATTGAAAATAATAATCTTGTACAACCAAAATGCAAGCAGGTTTAGAAAACACTTCCAACCTGACTTTTGTTGCACCTCAGAGGTTGGCAAACAGAAAGCAAGCAAATCTCTGTCAGTGCCCAACACTTAGCCTCCACTTTAGTTAGACTCTATTATGTCTCTTCATTGCTCTATGCTTCCCTCATGTTTCACCCAGCCCCCTAAATGACCTTTCTCTGATTCACCGATTCATTATTCAAGGCCCCACTGAGGTCCCACCTTCCCCACCATGTCTTTTCAGCCACACTGCTCTCTCCCTTAACCAAATACCTGGTTGGATTATTGCACTGTCTCATTTAATTACTTCAATTCAGCACTGAATTGCATTGATATTTAGCTCTTCTTTCCTCCCTGGACCCCACAAAAGATTGCAAACCTCTGAAGGTCAGGGTATACAACTTCCAGTAGCTGTATATGCCTGTCTCAGTCATCTGAGACTGTTAAAATAAGACATATAAAGTGGGGCGGGGGTGGGGGGACAGGATGATATCCACAGCAGAAAATTATTTCTCACAGTTCAAGAGGCTGAAGTCTGAGATCATGGTGCCAGATGGTTGGTTCTGATGAAAGTCCTCTTCTGGGTGGCAGATGGCTGACTTCCGGTTATGTCCTCACCTGGTGGACAGAGAGCCAGCCAGCATTCTGGTGTCTCATAAGGGCATTAATCTCATCATGAAGGCTCCACCCCCATGACCTAGTTACCTCCTGCGGGTCCCACCTTCAAATACCATGATATGAGGGGTTAGCTTTCAACATATGGAATTTTTTGTGGGGCGGAGGAACACAACACTCAATCTACATTCAATAACAACACCCCACAGCACCTAGTACAATGTTAAACACACGGTAGGTAAGCAATGGATACTTGTTGAATGAACTGAATTATAAAGAGTTGATCACCATCAATTGTAGTGGTCTCTGGCAATTGCTAACAGAATTGCCTGTGTCTTATCCAGCTGTCATGAAGAAGTCTCCATTCCTTGTCCTGGGGGATAGGGGAAGCAAATATGCACAAATCAATAGTAAAAATCGAACAGGGCCTTTGCAGAGGGGCAACAATGGGCTGCAGAGTCACAGAAGGCAGGCACAACCTGTGTCTTCAGCATCCAGAGAAGTCAGTAAATATTTCTGATGGACTCAGTGATGTCTGTTTTCTACAGGTTTTGCAGTAACTAGAACAGAATATGATGCTCAATAAATGTTTGTGGAATGAATAAATCAACTCTCACGGTAAACTTTAGTGCCCTCCCAGCCTCACAAGCTAGGAACATACCCTGCTATGTGGTAGGCACTCTTGTTTCTAGAGAAGGTGGTTGAATCCATAGCAGAAATTTGCCTTTGCAGACAGACGGTGGGTCAGGAGTTTGTTCCTGTGCAGGGGGTTGGGATCCTGCTGCGGGACTGCATCGTGTTTCCTTCAGGCAGTAAACGCTATGCTCTGCATATCTGTTACTTCTCAGGCACCTGCTCAACAAGCTCTACATCCCTGGGAAGCTGAGTACCGCAGGTCCTCCTGGAGGTCCTGAATTCACTTTAGAAGAAGTCCGTGGGTGGAGCTTCTCCTACTGCATGCTGACATGACTCACAAGCCCTCCAACACCGTGCCTTCCTTTGAGCTCTGGGACTGCTGGGAAGGCTTGGGCTGAATGAAGAACGTCTTCTTTAATGGGGAAGGTGACTTCCCTTGCCCAAGGGTGCAATGATCCATAAGAAGAAAATTATTTAATCCCAGATGGGACAGATTTCTGGTATATTGGGAAAGGACAAAAAAACGTGAGACATGGGCCCCTCAAAGGCCATGAGGATGGACACGAGAATGAGAGCCAGGAAAGACCAGCTCTGAGTGCTGCCATCAGCTACCTGCAAGACTCTAGGAAAACCACAGTGGAGGCTGCAGTTCTTCTGTGTGACAAACGAACTAACTAGCTGACCCCTAAGGTCATCCTAGCTTAAACATTCTGTGTCTGATTTCCCCTTGCTTTTTGCCTATTTTGTATCAGTCACCAGGCATCAAATATGTTTGCCTCAAAGTAGTATGTCTCTCTGGCTAATACTTTTCCTGCTTGCTCAAGGTTCTGGCTACTGTCTCATCATTTTCTGCATCCTTCTGGGATTTCTAGCAAATTCTGATATCAGTCTCTTTACCTCTGGTGTATAAAGCAAGCAACAAAGTTGACTTTGCTTCAGCTATGTTTCAGGATCAGCCCTAATCATCCAGACTATAAAATCAAGGCTCTAAACCACAAACAAAGGAAGTTTCCTAATTAGAACCATCTCATGGCAGGACTCACTGGGGTTCAGAGAGGTCGGAATGTAGCAGCCCAAGTTACTCAGACCTTGAGGCCTCCAAGGTCACCTGGCAGAGGATGGTCGGTATTTTTAGAAACGTGTAGAGTTACTACTGAGAAATGTGAGAGTGATAAAATTACTTTCAGCAGGATTTGTTGGCTGAACTGAATAATCTTGAAGCCTGTTTTGTATTATGATGACAAGGTGAATAAAGGGTATAGGAGTGTGGGTTCTGACGCATTCAGAATTTTTTTTAATAAGCTTCTGGATGGAGCTGATCTCAAACACCGAGCGAGCACACGCTCTCTCTCTCTCAGGAACTGGTGTGGTATCTTCAGTGTTTTGACAGTTGCAGCACCAGGGGGACAGAGTTCTCGGCCTAGGAGCTCTGAGGACTCTTCCTTAATGGGAGTGATGGCAGCAGAGGCGGCCGAGCCAGTGGTGAGGAGGAAGGGAAGTTCTGGCGTAGCCACTGGCCTCAGGGCTGGGGGCGGAAACAGAGACGTGAGGCATGAGCATCTGAAAGGCCATAGTAAGATCAGTTATATGCCCTAAGTCCTTATAGAAAATCTCAGAAAACTTAAAGAAAATTCTTGGTTTGTTGGAGCCGTTTTTGGAGTTTTGTTCTTTGTTTTAGACAATCTTTCAGGAAATCAAAACTTCCCATTATTAATCATAGCAATGACTACCATCACTGAAAACCTAACATAGTCTAGAGCTGTGATGTCTAACACAGGAGCTATATCAGGTTATTTACACTGAAATTAAATACAGTTAAAAACCCAGTTCCTCAGTCACACTAGCCACATTGCAAATAATCAGTACCCACCTATGACTAGTAACTTCCCTATAAGATGGGCAGAATAGGGAATTTTCATTATTGTAGAAAATTCTATTAGACAGTGCTGTAGCCACTCTCACTTTGTCTTATGGGTATTACCCCTAATCCTCACACCTCTGCACAGTTAGTACTGTCACCTCAGTTTGCTGCTATGGAACCAGATTTCAGAAGCATTCAGTGATTGGGCCAAGTTCACATACAGAGTAAGTGGCAGAGGGTAGGACACGATTTTAAGTTAGTCTGGTTCCTAAGCCCCTTGTCCCTCTTTATACCATGTTTCTTGATTACAACTTCTCATCATGAAACCTTCTTTTTCAAAAAGTCTTCCAAAAGGTCACAACTATCAACAACTGAACCTAAAAAAGAAAAACTAAGCAAACAACTAGAACAGGAACAAAATCACAGAAACAGAGATCAAGTGGAGGGTTATCAGTGGGGAATAGGAAGGGAGAATGGGGGGAAGGTACAAGGAATAAGAAGCATAAACAGTAGGCACAAAATAGACAGGGGGAGGTTAAGAATAGTATGGGAAATGGAGAAGCCATAGAACTTATATGCACGACCCATGGACATGAACTGAAGCAGGGAGGGAATGCTGGAGTGTTGGGGGGAGTGGTGCAGGGAGGAGGATGATAAAGGGGAGAAAAAAGTTGGGACAACTGTAGTAGCATAATCAGTAAAATATACTTAAAAGAAAAGAAAGAAAAAGGATATTCACCAAAGAATAGAATTATCATTGAGCTACTGAGAATTTAAGTAGAAAGTCTATCAAACTACCAGGGTGAAGGTTAGGTTCTCAGGAAAACAGCACAGGAGCGTCAGAAGCCTTTGTGTGAACACACCCGCCACAGCGGGGCAAACTGATTTGGAAGTTGTCACCTACACCTGATGGTTCATACTCCGCTGAGGAAGACAGTCTAATGTGCTGCTAAAGTCGACAGGCCTCAACCTGCCATCGGCTAGCACCTTAAACAATGAGAAGCAAGCAGAAATTATGACTCCATCTTATAGAAATTCATGTTTTGTCTAAAGCAGGAAGAGTGGGTATGTAGTTCTAGAATGTACCACAAGCAAGTATTAAAAGAACTGCATAGAAAGATACCAGACATGGGAAACTAAATTAGTTAAGAAAATAGATAACCTCTATGTGAAGGGAGACAAAAGTACGAGTTTTCGCCAAGAGAGTGATGACGGCGGCACTGAGCCTGGAGTGACTGGTCTCTGTGTTTCTCAAGGACGGGCCGGGATTTGCCCTTTGTGTCTCCTGCAGCACACACCCACCACACACTGCAGCTGCTGCTCCTCGGTGCACACACCACACACTGCAGCTGCTGCTCCTCGGTGCACACACCGCACACTGCAGCTGCTGCTCCTCGGTTGCTTCTTGAGTTGAAGCAATTGTAAGAATTCCCTGTTTCTGCAAATCCTGATGAAATAATTAGAATAATGGAATAGATGACACGAGGTGGCATTTTGATCAGTTTCTGGATAAGAGCGACTTGGCTCTCCTCCTGCACGTGTGACACACTTGTCTTTGATACTGTGTCCCGTTTACGTGGCTAACACTCACTGTGGCTGACCCTCACAAACTCGCTGTGGAAGGCAACTTCACCCTCCAGCCCCTCAGAGGTGCAGATCCTTCAAAGGCAGCAGAACTCAGCTCCCAGGGAGTCTGTGTGCCCCACCTCAGATGTCCATATGATGGTCTGAGCACATACTGTGAGTCCTTGAAGCTTGGGTGTCTGCCCTGGAAGGCAGTTTGGACAGAAATGACCCCAGCTGTACTCAGACGTAAGAGAGGACAACATGTTATGATACAGAGAACAGGAGCCAAGCCAGAGGGCAGTGGAAGGAATGGAATAACCAGAGGGAAATGCTCTCATTGTGCCAACTTTTTTCTACTTCTAGGCAAGTGGTCATCTTCAAAGCCACTTCCTGTCAAGGTTACAGTGACAGAAGGCAGATCCTGCCTTACCCCTGCTGGCCGTGGATATTCATACCTTATATGAATAGGACATGAGCAGCCCAGGTGCCAGGCTCTGTGACTCACTGGGAAACAAAACGGCGGCATATGTTGGGTTGTTGTTAGCTTTCCAAGAGTCCGAATCCCAGGGCAGAGAGCTGCTGCTCTGAGTATCAGTAGGAAGGTTTCAGTAGCTCTCTGTTTCGAGGAGGGCTGCCTAACATCTCCAAGGCAGGGAACAAGGCCAGTGCCTGGGGATTGGGCGAAGGTGATTTAATGGTTCCCTCCACCCTGGGCTATGGGGGATGTGGCTCAAGGAGAATCAGCAATGCAGAGCATGTCATAGGGAGGAGAAAGGAAGGAAACCTCTCCTTAGCAACTCTCAGTCTCTGCTACTAGTTTTTCAGTTTCTCCATGGAGCACTTTCATGCCAGGACAGTACATTTCAAAAGCTGTCTGATCATGCTGGGAATGCGCTCCAGGTCATCCATGTAACAACTGTTGAACCTCATTCCACGGTGTCTGGCCATCCTGGGCCTGTGTGAGCACACGGGCAGGTTTGTGCAGTAGCTACACCAGCACTGGGGGTGGGGAGTGGAGAAGGTCCCCCAGGGAGAGGGGTCTGAAATGAAACAGGCACAACTGAGCAATTAGCTAAATGGTTAGGGAAGGGCATTCTATGCCATGGGAGTAGCATATGCAAAGGCCCGTAGGTGAGTGAGAGCATGAACATTCTGGGGGATAAAAGGTTCGCTGTGACTGGGGCATAAGACATAAAAGTGGGAGCAGTGTGGATGCTGACAGAGAGATGGGAAGGCCCCACACTCCCAGCAGCTCACATCAGCTGAGCGCTGGTATGAGCCCAGCACTTAGTTGTATGTGTACAGTTTCACTTACTATTCACAGCCACCCTAGGAAGTAGTTACTATTTTTATTCTCTCCTCCTTTAAAGATAAGGGAACTGTGGCTTAGTGAATTTATGAGGCTGGCCCACGATCATCATTCTGTAGTTAATTAATGAGAGCACCAGAATCTGAGCCCAGGCAGTCTGTCAATGAGTGCTTTGTACCGTAAGAACAGTACAAAGGACATTAATAGACTCATTAGCTAGATTCAGCTAGGTTTGTGAATTGTCAGTATTTTTCCATATGTACAAATCATTAGTCAAATTATTAGCACTACAACTATTATTAGTTTTCTGAACCATTTGGAAATCAGTGGCAGACACTGAACACTTTACCTATAAATTGATCAGTAGATGTTTCCCACATTCTTATAACAACAACAACAACATACTGTTTCTCCTTTTGGGAGGGGAAAGAGGGGGTACAGTGCGTGAAGTTTCCTCTCCTTAAAGGGTGAGACCTAGAAGTTGCTCTTGTATCTTCCGTTTGCATTCATCAGCCAGACCCCACATCTGCGCACCAAGGCAGCTGAGAACAGCAACCTGTAGCTGGGGAGCCCATTGCCCCACCAAAACCCCAGTGGTGACATTAATCAAAGGAAGAAGAAGAGAGTGGATGCCCTGGAGCCACCAGTGGTCTCTGCCGCAGCTGTCCCCTAGGCTGTCGTTTCCTTTAGTGAAGACTCAATACGTGAACGAACAGATTCAGCTCATCAACCTAACTATTTCTTTCGGTTATTGTTCATGGTACTTACTCACTTGTTTTCTTTTCTGGGTAGAGCTCTTCAGAATTCTCTTAATATAGTTTTAAAATATCAAAACTATTCAGTAAAAAATAATTCTAAGGCCTTATTTGCAAGAATGGAGGGTTGCCACTTCAGAATTTTTTTGGATAGTTCTGCTTTCTCAAATATAATTCTAGTGGGGATGAGAAAATTCACACAAAGAGCAGAAACAAAGTGCTTCACACTAGAATCCAGGTTTTTCACTTTTCATTTATTCTGGGGGAGTCTTGGGATGGGGGTGGGTATTTGGTCGGTTTACTTAATGTATAAAAGGCCAAACCCGCTGAGAGGTAGCTATGGCATAATGTCAAAAATGACCCAACACGGTGCTTCAACTTATTTTCTCGTTCTACACATGATGAAACAGTAGATGCCTCACAGTGGGTTAACTGCAAACCAGGACTTGGAACCGGATTTCCAGACTCAGGTGCAGATCGTCTCTGCGTGCTATGCGACCTCGCACTGATTTGGGGCCGGTCTCCTTCCTCACATGTCTGGCTCAGTTACTACCGTCCAGGTAACATCTCTATCTCTTCCATGTAATCTGGGGAAGAAAGTACATGGAAAAAAATTGTCAAAAGTATTTGTTTGTTTGAGTCATGCATGCTTTGGAATCATTTTAAAACTAAGAGAAGAACACAGGCGGGGCACGTCCACTGTCCCTCTTACTTGGGGATTATTGCTTCCATCTGCGCCCGACCCCGCTGTCAGCCACTGCCCGATCCCACAGCCCCTGATGACATCACACCACGCACGGGTCTTTCTGTCAACAGCGCCCAGGAAGACAGATCCTTATCTTTTCACTCTCTGTCCACTTTTATATGAAAAGGGCCCACAGTACTTTATTTATTTTCATTTTCATTCTTTTAGATTCTTATTGTGAAATATTTCAAATATTAAAAACAAGAGCAGAAAATGATACCACACTGGGATACCCACTACTGAATTTAAAGGACTCTTAACATTCTGTCATATTTTTCAGAATAAAACCTATTGTTTTATTTGTATTGTTTATGTTATTACAGCTGTCCTCACTTTTATTTTTTTGCCAAATTTGCTCCAAGATTTTTTAAAGTATACAAAACGTTGATACTCTCGAAGCTTGAGTTCATTCCCTTCCTCCTCTCTCTCTTCTTCCCTCCTGAGAAGTAGTTAATAAAATTTTGAAATTTTCTCCACCGAGGTCTTTCATATGTTTATCTGCCAGTGTTATTCATCAGTACGTTATAATTATTGTTGTTATTGTGCAAGGACTTCTTTATACCTTTTTTGTTTTAAAGCTAGAGAAAGATATTTTCTTTTGTTTTTAATTTAGGCTATATTAGCTTTTTTGCAGCTGTGGCATCAGATGGCCACAAACTCTGAGACTTGTAACGAGAGAAATCGACTCTCCCACAGTTCCGCAGAGAGAAGTCTGAAAGCAAGATGTAAGTGGGGCTGAGCTCCCTCCCCAGGCTCTTCCTACCTTGACTCTTTCAACTTCTGGTGGCCACCAGCATTCCTTGGTTGGGGGCAACATCACTCCAGTCTCTGCCTCTGCTGCCTTCATTGCCTTCTCCTTTATTGTCTGTTGTAAGATCTCCCTTTAGCTCGCTCTTGGGGACTTTGTGATTGTATTTAGAGCTCACCCAGGTAACCCAGAATAATTTTTCCTTCTCAGGATCCTTAGCTTAATCACACCTGTAAAGTCTGTACTACTCACTGGTTCCAAGAATGGAGACATGGACATCTTAGGAGGCATTTTCACCTTCTGCAGGGGTTATACTTAAATTTGTAACATACAGATACTCAACTCTAAATGGTTCTGAAGAAGTACAGAGTTGACCACAGCAAGGCTGATGGAGCCCTTTACTTTTAGAACACTCCCACATCTTATTTTTATTATATGTTTTATTTCTACACATTTTTTTAAATCCCCATTCAAGGATATTTTTTCACTGCTTTTAGAGACTGGGGAAGGGAGAAAGAGAGAGAGACAAAGAGAAAGACATTGATGTAAGAGAGAGAAACATTGATTGATTGCCTTTTTGTACATGCCCTGACCGGGAATCAAACCGGCATCCCTTTGTTCTACGGGACGACACTCCAACCAACTGAGCCAGACCGGCCAGGGCTATTTCTACACATTTCAACAAAGAAGACTTTTTTATATTTAATTCATTATATTGTCATTTGTTGTCGATTTACGTTACCATTGTTTCTTGTATCCTTGGTTCACTTTTTTCTTGCTGAAATATTTTACAGATCTTTTAGGGAGAATCTGTGGCTGATTCATTCTCTTGTTCATCTTACATCTGAAAAGTCTTTTATTTTGTCTTCAGTCTTTAGTGACTCTTTTACTGAGCAGAAAACCCTTTTCACAATTATAGTCACTGAATACTTGAAAATATTACTCCATTGTCACCTATTTAGCTGATGAGAATTATGCTCCATGTCAGATTCTTTGTGGGGGATGTGCCCTTTGTTTCTGGCACATCATTAAATTCCATTTAGATTTTTTTCAGTTCTTTGTTTAGATTTATTTCAATTCACAAATTCTCTTTTCAATAGTCCCTACAGGATTGACATCTTTATTTAATTTTGGGAAATTCTTCTCAATTATGTCTTCCAATACTGCTACTTCACTGTTTTCTCCGTTCAGTGCTAGAACACCTAATAGACCAAGGGTAGACCCTCTCTATCTACCCTCTGTGTTTTACACCTGCTGGTTACTGATTTGCTTATCCTTTGTGAATTTTGTGCTAAACTGAATTTTGTACTTAATTCTGTTTGATTTATTTCAGCTTTCTAATCTGCCAATTTATAAATCTTCTCTTCAACAGTCTATTCAAGGTGCAGTGATAGGCAGAATTCAGGTGCCGTAAGAGCCAGGGCTCTGCTGCCGGCCTGTCTGGGGGCAAGTCCACCGCTAGCACTTATTAGCTGATGGGCTTAGACAAATCACTAGCTTCTCTGGACCTCAGTTTTCTCATCCATAAAAAGGAAATAATAGTACTTGCTTCATAGTGTTTATGATGTTAAGAGAGCCAATATACATAAAGCACTTAAAAAAGTTCTTAGCACACAATTAATATTGTTCAATAAATATTTAAATTTACCTCAAAACTTTTTAAAAGGATTAATTTTCATATCCTTTTTAATTACTGCCTTTAAAATTATTATTTTAATACAAATTACATCTTCATTTATCTCTTGGAACATCATAAACATCTTTTTAAAATTTTTTGTCTTTTTTTATTGAAGGTTCTTTTTGTAAAGATTTTATTTATTTATTTTTAGAGAGGGAAGGGAGGGAGAAAGAGAGAGAAACATCCATGTGTGGTTGCTGGGGGTTGTGGCCTGCAACCCAGGCATGTGCCCTGACTGGGAATAGAACCTGTGATGCTTTGGTTCACAGCCCGCCCTCAATCCACTGAGCTATGCCAGCCAGGGCATAAACACCTTTACTTTTAAGTATTTTTCATATTGCTCCATACCCTGAATTTCATCTGGAGAGGTTTCCTATTCTGATTTTTGGGGTTTATTGGCTACTTGACTAAATGTCATGGGCTTGGGTGTGTAGAATAACAGGCTCATTTTGAGTGTGAAGTTCTTTTGCTGCCTTTCGCCAGGGCTTGTCTCCTCTGTCCAGCAGGTGTGTGGTGGCCTCCATCTGGCCTTCTGGACATTCAAGTATAAAAAAAGGACTTTGAATAGTAATTTGGGTTTTATTTCTCTCCTAAATTGCTATGGGGGGTTTCAAAGGTAGTGTCACAGAACCAATCCCTAGTTTGGAGCTATGAGAGAAATAAAAGCAATATTTTAGATTTTATGAAACCCAAGAAGTCACTGATGGTAGGATGCAGAGATGCTCTGTGTAACAGTTCAGGAAAACTGCCCATGAAACCTTCCCATAATGCTTTTGTTATCACATGATACTTTTATTTTACATTATCAAAAAGAGCTCTTTTAACATAGATGTCAATTTGTATTATACATTACTCTGTACATGCATAAAAGTCCATGGGTAAAGCGTTCCGAGAATGTCTTCACCTTTTTTGATTCAGACACTGGTGTCCATGTTTTTTCACATCACATTGGTCTCTGTGCTGATCAGACCATGGGTGATGGGACATTTTTGAAAATGTCTACAGAGTTTCCTTCACCCTCATTTGGTGTCTGTAATCTGTCAGGAAAACCAGCTCACAAACACCTGCTGGCTGACAGGAATTCTGGGAAGCTTTCCAATTTCAGAAATATTGAAGTGTAAAAGCATTCACATCACAGAACTGATTTTTAAGAAGAGGTAATTACTGATTTGGATTCCTATTCAGAATAAGCTACTTAACAGAACCCAAAACATTTTCACTCACAGCGAAAGGGGAAGCATGCTAGAACTCCCATCACTGCTTCAACAGGGCCCACGATGCTGAAGGGCACAGGATGAAAAGCTGTTACTGACCCTCTGCATCTGGGACCCAAACTAAGGTCCTCGTGCCCAGGGCACTTCTCGCCAATAGAATGAAACTGAGTTAGAGAAAGCGAAGCAGAAACTTTATTCTTTGATCAAGGAATGGAGAAGGATGAGTTCAAGCTCTAATGGCACCTTCTCCCTGACTGGGAAGGAGTCTTCTGTACTTACAGGCTGTGGCAAGGAGTGATTAAATTCTTGCAGACATGCATAGTTATTCTTCTGTTACACTTAGCCATTTTGCACACGATCTTTTTTGTACACATGCACCATCACCATCTTGGTTCAGCACCTTGGTTTTTGTACTCAGCCCTCTTCATTTTCCGGTCTGGAATCCTTTTTCAGCTCCCACAAGCGATCATAGCTTGTGACATAGCTTAGGCATTCAGACCTCAGTCTTTTAAATAATAGCCTGGTGACCAAATCACTCAGTAGCATTTTTACCTTGAACAAACTAAGTTCTCTACAGCTTAGCCCTCTTCCCCATAGGTTCATGAGAGAATTAAACCAATTAGTATGTGCAAAGCACTGTCAACCAATTGTCATCAGAAACAATTCAATGCCAATAGGAATCTCCAGTTTGGGGTGTGATACAGCTCAGCTGGGAGGCTGCTCTGCAATGGTCTGCCTGCTCTGGTGAGATGTCTTCAGAACTTCAGATCTAACTGGGAAACACACTCTTGTATGTAAACTGCACTCTGTGAACCAGGGGGAAACTGGCTTATATGGATAGAAGTCCCCAACCCTGATTCCTGATTGGTCTGTCCTCATGCAAATAAGGACACCAAATCCTCAAAGTTTGCTTGGTCCAAAAGGTACTGTCCTGACTGGTCAGAATAGAGCCACTCTGATTGATCAGAGCTGTGCAGCTATAATTGGATAAGGAAAGCCTTAATCCTCCTGGTCTTAATAGGATTCCGAGAAAACTTAATAAGGACTGGCTCAGATGGTACAAACACAGTGCACACAAGCAATTCAGTATGAAGGGAGTTTAATGCAGGCTTGTCCGTGAAGTGAAGTTTGCATGAGAGGCCCCTGTGCAGAAATGGCTGCGAGGCTCTGCTTTTGAATTTGAGCCCAGTTTAGCCACCAGGAGTCCTTCTTAGTAGGTATCTTATTTTTTTTCACCTGCCGGATTTCACAGCACCCAGAACGGTGTGTGTATTCATGATTTTCCTTCTTCGCAATGCTACATTTTTCTTATTGCCCAACTCAAACTTCTCTTCTTTTCACTAATAGGGAAAATCCCCACCCCAGACCCTGGCTTCTAGCTATGAGCTTGGCTCAGGGCAGCTCCCTCCATCTACCTCACCCCTACTCCTCTAGCTCAAATAGGGCTTGTTTTCAGTCAGCTTTTTCTGGCAGGATCACAGCTCTGGCCGCAGTGTCTGTTACCAGGCCCAGAGCCTGCCCCATCAGCCCTATTTATTGCTCAGCTTCTGGCCCGTAGAAATGTATGTCTGGTTTCTGAGCTCAGTTTTATCTTTTTGGTTTTTTTCTTTATGTGTTTTGTTTGTGTTAAAAGGTAGTCTGAGGTACATTAAACATTTTAAAAATTATCCTTTGCGACAGTATGGAGAACATTATGCTAAGTGAAATAAGCCAGTCAGAGAAAGGCAAATATCATAAGATTTCACTTATATGTGGAGCAGGATGACATCTAAGAGGGGGGAGTGAGGGGGTGGAGGGATGGAACAAAAAGGAAAAAGGACTCATGGACACGGACAACAGTGTGGTGGTGGCTGAGGGAGGAGAGTATTGGAGTACTGAATGATAATGGAAAAAGTACAATAAAAATTTTTAATAAACAAAAAAAGTTTATTTGAGCAAAATTCAACTCAAATTGGCCAGCAACAAACCAGAAGTGGTTAGGAGCAATCCACTGGAAGATGTTAGGGGTAAGACTTTTATAGAGAAAAGGGAATAAATTATTTGATTGGCTGTATCTTAAGCATTTGCATTATTTAGAAAAGACTAGTTGGTTGGCTGTGACTGGTAGTCCCTAGGTATTGATTTCTTAACCTCAGGCAGTCACAGACTTAGGTTTTGCTTTATTTACATTGGCTACTAAGGTATCAGAGCTGCCTCAGTCTAATGGTCTCCTTGTTTAATTTAACACCAGTAAGTATCATATCTTTTGACCTCAGTGGGTGATTAAGGCATAGATTCCTTGTATCATCTTGGCTGAAGTTTCTAGTCCTGTTTATACATATCTGTCAGTAGGGCTTATGTCTTCTTCATCTTGACAGCTAGTCCGGCACCTGGCATGGGCCTGCGGTGCCGCATGGTAGAAATCAACAAAAATGATTAGATGAATGAAACAATCATCTTTATTTCAAAACCTATCTCAGCACCATTTTTTAGGGTTTAGGGTTTTTTGTTTGTTTAATTGGGGACTCTAAGTTTCTGTTCTTATTCTTTCCTATGAGACTTAGGGTCCAGGTCACGAATTTTTATTTGCTTTTTTTTTAAGCAAGTATTTTTTTTAATTTTGAAATACTTTTAAATCTATAGAAAAGTTGCCAGAGCAGTATAAGGAACTCCAGCTTCTCTTTCTCTTAGAGTCCTTGTTTATTGCATTAGCTCAATGCTCCTCCCCACCTCCTTCTCTGTGTACATGTATGGGAGCACACACACACCCCGACATGATGCCCCATCACCCCTGTGTACTAATATGTAACCCCTAGCTTTAAGCTTCACCATTCCCCCTTCCCTGAAGTACTAAAAAGGGCGGGAGTTTACCATCAACCCATGACTTCTCTGAATCCCTTTCAATTGCTCTTCAACTTGGACCTATTCAAAAAATCCACTGATTTCTTTCATTTCCCTTTGCCCTATTCATTCCCTAGGATGAGACTTTCTTGAATCTTACAAATCCCATATTTTTTTTCTCTAGAGGAGGGACATAGTCTTATGCCTTGAGGGTTTCTTTTTTAAGAGTTTATTTATTTATTTTCACAGAGAGGGGAAGGGAGGGAGAAGGAGAGGGAGAGAAACATCAATGTGCAAGAGATCCGTCAAACAATTGCCTCTCACACACCCTTCCAACTAGGGACCTGGCCTGCAACCCAAGCATGTGCACTGACTAAGAATCAAACTGGCAATTTTTTGGTTTGCAGGCTGACCCTCAATCCACTGAGCTACACCAGCCAAGACATCTTGAGTTTTTAAATAATGGTCCTCAAGAGGACTTATCCACAGTTCCTTCGAAAACTAACAATAAAGGGACATAGGATATCTAAAAAAACCTCCAGTAAAACTCAAGTTAAATATTTAATTATTGGTAACGGTCCCACCTTGGATTTGACAGAATTCAGGGAATTTTAAATTTTCCTATCCCCATGACTAAAAGGCGACTCAGGAGATTCCTGGGTTTGGGCTTATATTAGAGAACGTGAATCCCGAGTTTCCTGTCATGGCTCAACATTTACACTCTCTTCCCAAGACTGACCAGACAGAGCCCCTCACATCGACAGGAATCCCATAAAGCTTTCAAAGAAATAAAAGGCAATCTTTATGATCCACCTGCTTTAAGACATCCTAATTATCAATGGCCTTTTTTCTTTTTTGTCTGTGAAAGAAAGAGAAGTGTCTTAGGTATCTTGACTCAACAACATGGAAGCCAACGTAGGCCCATTGGATACTATAGTCAACAATCTGATCTGGTGGCCAAAGGCCTCCCTCCCTGTAGGAGAGCTATTGCAGCCGCTGCCAATTCACTACCCATTTCAACAAGATAAGGGTGGGCCCTCCAGTGACTCTTTATGTGCTTCGTTTATGGAAGTCTTACTTAACTTTCACCATACTCAGCACCTTTCTGCTAGCAGACTAACCTCCTATGAAGTTCTTTCATTGTCTTGATCTAATGTGACTTGTTCTTGTAAAACTCTGACCCCTCTTACTCTCTTCCCTCTGCCGACTAAACTCCTCAGGAGTGCCTGACCTAAACAAAATACTAACTCCTCAAAATGATTTACAGGAAATATCTTTCAAAAATGCTGAATTAGTTTGGTTTATGAAGGTTCCCACCTAAAGATAAAGCAAGCCACTCTCAAGGAGCCTATATGATTGTCTCTCTAAATAAACTGTTGAGGCCAGTCCAATGCCTCAGGCAACCTCTGCTCAACAAACAGAACTCTGCATTAATCTGAGCCTGCAACATGGTGGAAGTAAAACTGCTAACACACTGACAGTAGGTACACCTCTGTTGTCCAAGACTTTGGTATGTTCTGGAAACAGGATTCTTGACTTCTGGACAAAAGAAAAAAAACAGTTCTATGTCTTAGAACTCCTAGAGGCTATTCAATTACCTAAATCTTTGCCAATCATAAAAGACCCTGGGCATTCAGTGGCAAACACAGAGTAAAAATGGTAATCATTTGGCTGATAATGCTGCTAAGTTAGTAGCATTAAAACAGTCAGCCCCTAATGGAAACACCTACATTACCAGTTGAAGCAATTGAAGGTTTAAAAGACAAAATTACGGGAAGCACAGAATTTAGCTGTTTGGCACAATAGAAAGAAATGGTTAGATTTTATAAGAACAACACTGTAAATTGACTCTAAAAGAAACTTACCGTTAGGTCCAAAGGACCAGCGCCTCCTCCCTGATTGCACAGGGCAGCATACCTCACTGCACGTGCGTGGCCCTGCCACCGGACACTGACGGGTGGTGCCACGACGGCATTCCTGGGAGTCATTCCTGAAGACCCTTCCCAGCTATACTAAGTTAAAAATCTTTAACCAACTCAAGACCACCAGCATGAATTTCATTCCAGGACTGAAGCAGGTGGCTTCACCTGACGTAGATGACTCTCCAGGACCCCAGACCAGGGCCAGTCACACGTGTGCCACCCAGCAACCCTTACACTTGGCCACCCCGTCACCACTGCTGTCTTGTTTACTTATTGTTATCATACCTCTTTTTAAACAAACGGTTTTTAAACAAAACCCTTGATATCAATACAAATAAATAAGCCAGCACTAAACAACATAGCTAGGAATAAAAAATAGTGATGCCTATATACAGTGGAATATTACCCAGCTATAAAAAAGAATAAAATATTATCATTTGTGACAGAGTGAATTAACCTAAAGGGTAGTATGCTAAGTGAAATGTAAGTCAGAGAAAGACAAATACTGTGTATTTTCACTTATATGTGGAATCTAAAGAACAAAATAAACTAACAAACAAAATTGAAACAGACTCATAGACACAGAGAATGGACAGATGGTTGCCAGATGCGAGGGGTTGGGGGACTGGGTGAAAAAGGTGAAGGCCTTAAAAAGTAGCAATGGAAGTTCCCGAATAGTCATGGGGATGTAGAGTACCCAAAGGGAACATGGTCAGTGATGTTGTAGCAACTGTGTGTGGGGCCAGGTGGGTGCTGGCAATATCTGGGGGACCATTCTATGTAATATAATCACTATACTATCCACCTGAAACTAATAAAAAATAATACTAAATATAAACTGTAATTGAAAAATAAAAATTTTAAAAATAAAATAACTATTTTAAATAACATACTTACATTTTTTTCCACCTAGTAATAGACATAAGCAATTAACTGTGTGTGGCATGGTGGAAGTCTGCTTGCCGGCACCAATCACAGCTCTTTCAAAGCAACTTGGGAAATCCTTTCATAAGCCCCCCTACTTCTGTCTTTATGAGCTCTGTCCCCTTCTCCCTCTCACAATAAGTTGGGGGTTTTTTACTCAAATATGTAAATATTTGAGTAAAAAATTTACTCAATTTCTCCTGAAATGCAATTCCTAAAAAATTCCAAAATAAAGGTTTTGTTTGTCTTGCAGTTCTTGGTCAGTGAGGGACAATTCATTTATTCATTTATTTATATCAGTTGTTAACCTAAAACTAAAAAGCCAAAGTGAGAGGCAACAAGCTTGTGTTTATTTTTAAATAAAAGCAATGTGGAAAGTACTGATTCAGGCAGAACCCATGTTCCAATTAGGGTATTTTATGAGAAGGAAAAGGGAAAGAATTACACCGATGGAAGGAATTTCTATTGGTGCTAATAACCTAAGTTATTCTTTAGCTATGCATCACTGTTTACTGATTTTTAAGAAAGTCTTTAATGTTCAGTACTTGTGGTCTGCTTTCCTGTTAACTCTACAAAGAGTTGTTCAGAAGACGCTGGTGCTCTGGCCCAATCCAAAGGCAGTTTTTCCCCTACAGACGGTCCAAAGGTTCAAGGAGCAGGCCGTGCAACGCACGTCCTCCAGAATGGCTGCACTGACTCTGTTTTTTAAATGGCTCCACTTATGCCAGATTTCCACAGCATAGTCTCATGATTTCCTAAGCATCACCCCACCCCTCTACTCTGGGTGGGTAACACGAGGCTCAAGGGTAGATGAGGGTGGGGTGGTTGTCAGGCACAGAATAGAGAATGGTTAGACACATTATTTGGTATGTAGTGTAAATTAATCCTTTACGCTTTAGTGAGGCCATTTGTATACAAGGCATACAGTCCTAGTGGGGTGAACAATCTGAATGGTCAAAACAGTTACTTCAACTTGGACTTATCAAAATGTTGCATCTTAGACTACAAATATGTTTTTTAAAATATAATAAGGAGCATTTAAAAGTTTATACAGCAACTATGATTTGGTCAAAGGATGATGGGTAATTTCAATTTTATCCTTTAAACTTTCAACTTTCAAATGATTTACAGTTAATGTATTTTGCATATACAAACCCAAATTATTTTTAAAAATTTAACACAATTATATACATGCTATGTGATCACATCATTATGTATTTTTATTAAATTTGCAAAAGTAAGAGTTTTAGCCCCCAGCTGGTTAGGAGCATTTTCGTTACCACTCTCACTTCTCCGTCACAAGGTGATGTTGGAGAGATGGCAGTATCATCGCTAAGCGGATTTTAGCAATACATTTATTTTTGGTTTAGTGGGCTACATTATGTGGTTCATTCCAGCATAGGCTACTTATTGCTACCTATTGCTATCTCATAAGCTTGGCTTCCAGGAAAACCCCTACCACCTCCCACTGTGCTGATCACCCAGCACTGTGTATAAAAGTGAAAGTTAGCAGTTATATGGAGACACAAACATACCAATGAACTAATATAGGAGGCCAAAGATAAGGGGAAAGTTTAAAATGTTTGGAGCCAGAAGCCAGCCTATGGAAAGGTGCTTCAAATCTTAAAGCTTATGTATAAAAGAACACTGTTAGAAGATTACTCAAATTTGACAAAAGCTCTAAAAGTTCACATTACATTATCAACCAAAATTGTGAAACTGAAACTTTTGTAGTAACCAATAATGAAGAACAAGCTGATATATATACTATAGAAAAGAACACACAATCTTTTCTATTTTTATTTTCTATTTAAAAATCATTGTCATATGAAGAGGCAATGAGTATGCAGTCAAAAAACATTTTAAAATACTCCCCTGGCTGGTGTGCCTCAGTGGATTGATTGCCAGCCTTCAAACCAAGGGGTCACTGGTTTGGTTTCAGGTCAGGGTACGTGCCTGGGTTGTGGCCGGTCCCTGGCTGGGTCATGCAGGAGGCAGCCTATCGACGTATGTCTCGCACACCGACGTTTCTCTCCCTCTCTTTCTCCCTCCTTTATCCTCTCTCTAAAAATAAATAAATAAAATATAAAAATAAATAAGTAAACAAGTAAATAAATATTATAGAACGCATCAGGCAGTTGGTTGATAAAATTGTTATTTCTTTGATTTTTTAAATTTGTATAATATTTTTAATTTGCAATTTATTATGCTTATTCATTCTAAATACTTTTACTTTCATCAATAATTTTATATTTGGAATTTATATTATTTTAAAGGGCTCCCTTTCCCCAATCTTATAAGCTCAGGCCCCCCAAACTGGACCTGTGTGGGAAGACACAGTCTCCCAGACTTGTCTTCTGGGTGCCGCTGAGGCCACTTCCTCACTCAAGGAGAGTTAAGGAGGTGCTGACTCTTTAACTCTGAATAGATCAATGGGGATTAGAACGAGAGTTAATGGTTCTGAGACAGCAAGGCAGAGGAGGCTGACTTCAGTGGAGTGGGAAGAATAAGGTAGAATCAGAGTCTCAGTTTGTGGTGATGCTAGTGCCTGGGTGGACTGTTTGTGGCCACTTTAAACAGAACTGATTTTTAATTTATTAATGTAAAACATTTGTAAATCTCAGTTCTCATTAAGCCTACTTTAGCAGAAGCTTTAAGTTCATTTTCATTCTATTTATAAATACAGTAAATTTTAACAATCATGTTAAGGACACTTTCGATTGCCATTTAATTAATTTCTACTGAACAAAATATTCTAAAGAATCAACCCTATTTACAACTTAATTATATATTTCCAAACACTTAAACTGTATTTATGAGTGTAATATACTTGATTTCTTTTGAAGGACTTGCAATGCCTAACCTAAAAAAGCAAAACTTCTTTTATTTAGCCACTTTACTAAATTTAAATATATTAATTTTTTATTTATACTGAATCCCGAATTCTCTGAAACAGTCCAAATTGTTTAATAAACTTGTTCTCCTATCCCTTTTACCTGAAACTAGATGAGTTAATTATACATTGTAAATTGGAATCACAAACCAAATCTGTCAGATACACAAATATGACAAATTTTCTTAAGCCTGGGTGGACTGTTTGGACTTAAGCCTACCACCAAATATATAAATTATCCCTAAATTTAGCCCCAAGTTTTTACTAAATATTTGATTGATTGTACTATCTCACTATGTACAATTTTGAGCCTTCCCAGGATTAAAAACACTGATCATTCCTGGCAAACTGGGGTCTCCATCCCCAGACCTGTGATGCTTACCGACCACAGACTGCTCCTGGTGTGCAGACAGTCTCCAGAGGTGACTCCCTCAGTGATCCCCGCCTCCTGGATCTGCTCGCTGGTACAGTCTCTCCTCTGGGCTCTGAGACTTGTTTGTAACCAATGGAACGTGAGAGAAATGAAGACTTGCTGCTCCCCTCAATGTCTCCGAATGATCGCTCTGAAGGAAGCCAGCTGCTATGTAAGCTCAACCACCCCGCGTCCACCATGCCACAAGAAAGCCCAGACTAGCCACAAGCAGACACCACGTACAGATAGAGAGATACGCCTGGCCAGCTCCGGCTGTCCCAGCTCACAGTCATTCATGTCAATCCAGCTGAAGCCCAGATACTATGCTTCTCAAACACCCCTGGGGAGCCCATCTGAATTCCTGACCTACAAAAATGTGAAATATAAAACTAATGAGATTTCTTAAACCACTAAGTTTTAGGGTGGATAGATAACTGGAATTCATGCAAGGTGACAGGGCCACCAATGATTCGTTGAGACACTTTTCATGGTTTTCTAACATAACATTCCAAGCACATTTCTATCAATCAGGGTTCCATGATCCTGACTTAGACTAGTCCTTAATTTGATTGGAGTCAGCGCCCAGCCCAAAGATTCCTACGACTTCCTCATGGCTTGTTTGGATCTTGCTTTTTGCTTGTTTGTTTATTTTCTCTCCTTTATTCTGGACTAAAACTGTCAAAGAAATTAAATGACATCTGACTGGATTCACCATCTTTCTTTGTCAGGCTCCAAAGCCTCCACATGAAAGTCAAGCTAATAAATGAAAGGAGTTTGGTGCCTCTGACAGCGCGGAGAAGCCCCTAAGCCCAAGTTCAGGACGGATATTTCCCTGAGGTGGTTGGCGTTTCCCTCACTCCCCACCATCGCTGTTGTGAGACCAGCAGCTGGGGGCTGCCTTGCCCAGAAGGCACTGAGACTATGGTGCTTGGAGACTAAGCTTGTTAAGGTTTGAGGCCTACAGAATAAGTTATTGGCTTCAAAATATGCTGAGAACTACAAAATCAAAATGGGAAACTATTTAATTAAATGTCCACAAATACACATTAACATCATTAAATACAGAAGTTAGTACTTACAAAAATTTCATTACATTTAAACACAATTTCAAGTTAGATTTTTTCAGTTAACAAGAATTCCTGAGAAGGCATGAGTGCCCAAACATCAGTGGATGATAAATTAAATGACTCACAAAAATCCCCAAAGTAAAAATATAAATACACTTTAAATTTTAAATAAAAGATTATGTTTCATGTGGATTAAGTGTATGTACATAGTAATATTTTCATGAAGTATGGTAGGAGTTCTAAGTCTCTACTAGGTCCTAATGTGGTCTTGGGAGCTGGCCGGTTTGCTTTAAAAACAACCCAGGTTCATTATTTTAAAATTTGTTTTTAATTACCATGAACATACAACTTTCTGTTAGTTTCAAGTGTATGACATAATGATTAGACATCTATATACCTTAGTAAGTGATCACCACAATGAGTCTGTACCCACCTGGCACCACACACGGTGATTACAACACCCGCGCCTGCGGTCCCAGGCCGTGCTCCGAGGCCCCCTGACTTCCTCCCCAATGATGGCTTGCACTGCTAGCTGCCCTTCGCCTTTTTATCCACCCCTGACCACCTCTCATCCGGCTACTATCAGTTTGTTCTTACATCTATGAGTTTGTTTCTGTTTTGCTGTTTGTTCCTTTGTTTTTTTAGATCCCACACATAAATGAAATCACACATACAGTATTTGTCTTTGTGTCTCTGACTTACTTCACTCATCATATTATTCTCTAGGTCCAGCCATGTTGCTGCAAATGGCAAGATTTTATTCTTTTTATGTGGCTGAGTAATATTCCATTGTACATACGTACATTTTCTCTATCCATCCATCTCTGGATGGACACTTGGGCTGCTTCCATATTTTAGCTATTGTGAGCAATGCTGCAATGAACATAGGGGTGCATATATCTTCAAATGAGTGTTTTTCATTGCTTCAGATAAATACCCAGACACATGATTGCTGGATTATATGGTGGTTCTATTTTTAATTTTTTGAGGAATCTTCATAGTGTTTTCCATAGTGGCTGCACCAATTTACCCTCAGATCCATTTTCTATATACAGTCATTCCCCTTCCAGCCTGCTCACTTGTCTTCGGCTGTAATACACCTTTTCACTACTTCTCTCGCAGAATTAGCTCCTAAATAATCCTACAGAGAGTTGGCACTACCCTGAGGCAGTTAGTAAATTATTGTCAGGTTTAGAAACAAGTCACGGACAAAGGAAATGACCTACCCCCAAATTCACAGCTAGTAAATAGTAGAGAGGCCAAGACTGAAACCTGTGTCTCCTCACTCCAACATTCCTTCCGTCTTTTCCCTTCAAACTCCTTGTAACATTCATTTTACTCTTATGCTGAACACCATTGTTGGTGGTAGGTAAAGTACACCATGCAATTGTCCCATTCTGCTGGCACATGCCCTACACCTACTGGCCAAGGAATCACTTTAAGAACTGTGCTTCGAAAAACAAATGGAGAATGAAAAAAGCTACACAGGGAAGGGAGGGAAAAAGAGAATTTGAGTGAAGAAGCACAAATGACAACAAACCCCCAAAACCAAAACTACTTCATTATGTCATCTCGGGCCAGCCCTCTGGCTAACAACATCCTCTACTGAGTGTGGGTCAGGGGCATAGGAGCCAGAGCTGTCTTCTGTGATTGATCCTGGGAGTCAGACAGGACAGAAGATTAGAGACAGGCTGATTGCCTTTGGGAGCTTGTGTTTACTCTCAGACCCAGTTCCCAGAAAAGGATCTGCTCTTGGTCACTTGCACAATCCAAGTCAGTAAATGACCTCCCGGAGGGACAGTTGTGTTTCAGCTGTTTTATGTTTGCTGCAAGACACAGAACTAAATGTTGGCTCACTTTTTCTAATCATTAGGCTTTCGTGTGTCCTTCTGTTTATTCACACTCCCCTGCTTTCCTATTGAGGTGTGGCCTTAATTTTTCATTCCTCTGGATTCTTTCTTGTAAAAACATTTGTATTTTAAGGTATGTCAGAACCTTTTCGTTGCTAGACAGAGTATAATTTATAAAGTTGAGAAATATCTCTGTCCCCAGCAACTGAGAAATGCTTATTTTCCCTAAAGCACTTTCATCTCTTAAATCCCACCCTTTGTTATCTAGTCCTGGCCCATCCCACTGACAGAGGGAGCTATCTTGCCTTCACTATGGCCCAAAGAGGCTGCAGAAGCCCCTCACTCGTAGGAAAGTCTTTTCCGGAGCTCTAAGCAAAGGACAAAACACCCAGTCAGTCAATGGGCTTAGAAATTTAGAGAAAATTAAGCCAAGAAGCAGGAGAATAAGAAACAAGCCCGTCACAGAATTTAAAAGCAAACGAAATCCTCTCCTTTTCAACTGGAAAAACTGAACTAATCTCAAAAGTCAAGAAGCTGATTCACTTTGACTTCATGTTCATTCTCTGATGGTTCTGCCAACTCTCCCTTCCCCAGATGCTCTGCTGAGGGTGCTCCCCTAGCCCACCCAGTTCTGGTCCTGGGTGCGTCTCTCAAACACTCCTGCAGGAGAGCCTCTCTAGTCCACTGGAGTAGTATCAACAGCATCTTCCCAAACTCAGCCGTGTGACTCTCTGTCTCCAGTGTGCCTTCCCTCTGGAGGCCATTATGACTGGATCAACTCTCGCTGGTGTGGCTCAGTGGACTGAGCACCAGCCTGTGAACTGAAAGATTGCCGGTTCAATTCCCCACAGGGCACACACCAGGGTTGTGAGCCAGGTCTCTGGTTGGGGGCGTGTGATAGGCAACCAGTTGATGGTTCTCTTGCACATTGGTATTTCTCTCCCTCTCTCCCTCCTTTCCCCTCTCTCTGAATTAAATAAATAAATAAATAAATAATCTTTTTTAAAAAAAGAAGAAGTGCTGAGCCCTACCCATTCTGGTGAGCCATCCTGCCAATTCTTGTTGCCTTTGAGTAACCCCTGAGTCTCCCCATCCTTCACTGACCTGCAGTCACCCCATCTGGCTCTGTTGTGTCAGGCAGAAACCAGAGCTCTCAGGAAAACAATCACTTGAGTACTTGCTGAAGATGATACACAGATAGGATAATGAAGAGACCATTAAGCAACTTTCCTAGAAGAGCATGATCCAGTGACCTAGTTTAGGAGCTCAGCTTCAGAGCCTGGAGCTCTTTAAAGGTCTTACTTTTCACAACTCCAGTCCCTTTGGCCCTATTTCCTCCTTGCAGCAGGCTCAGCAGAGATTAAGCACAGCTGGTTGTCATTATTTCTTCCACCAGCACCCTTTATGTAATTTAAAAAAATACTTCAGACTTTCCTACCTCAGATGAAATAATGCCAAATCCATAACTATTTCCCCCATGTTCAGTGTTCCAACACTAATCATTTTCAATGTGAACGTCTTCATCTGGGGACTTGACTTAAAAATCAATGTCTTTCTTCCGGGACAAATATTCAAATTAGATAATATTATTTTTATTTATTTTAACAAATAATGTATGCACATGCACAAAATGTAAAAGGTACATAAGGGAACACAGTGCAAAGATAATCTTCCTTCTACCTCTGTCTGTCAGCAACCCAGCTCCCTGTCACTGGGTTCTAAGGGTCCTAGCACAAATGGTCAATGCATTTAAAAACTTACATGATTCTGTATATTCCCCACATATAGGTGGTAACAAATGTTCTCTAATTATTTCACTTAACAATTTTTTAAATCCTCACCCAAGGATGGATATATATATATATATATATATATATATATATATATATATATACACATATATATATGTATTTTTTTAAATTATTGATTTCAGAGACAGAGAAAGTGGGGAGAGAGAAAGAGAGAGAAACATCGGAGAGGGAAGATCAATCAGTTGCTTTCGCAGGTGCCCTGATTGGGAATCAACCCACAACCTTTTGGTGTATGGGATGAAGCTCCAACCAGCTGAGACACCTGGCCAGGACCACTTAACCAATTTTTGAGAGATCTTCCCAAGTCAGTACATGTGAGGCTACTTCTCTGAAATGACAGCATACAGCAATATGGTGATACAGAATAATGTATTTAACTCTTCACTATATTCAACAGCTTTTAATGTTTCATTATTACAAACAATGCTGTAATTAATATCCGTGTGCATTTATCACTTTCACACGTGTAAGATTTTACACATAGGATAAAAACCTAGTTTTGCTGGGCCAAAGCATAGATTAATTTTCAATAGTGAAAGATACACTGTTTAGCCCACTACACCCTCCAACATATAGTGTAATAGGGTCATTCTCCTTGGCAGGTCTTCATTAAACTTTATTCTTCTTTTAAAAAGTTATCTCACAGTTTTAGTTTGCATTTCTATTATTATGACTGAGTCTGAAGCTAAATGTTTTCATAAATTTTAAAACCATTTACATTTCTTAACTTGTGACTATATTTCCCCATTTTTCTTTTTTTAATATATTTTATTGATTATGCTAGTACTGTTGTCCCATTTTCCCCTTCACTCCCCTCCACCCTGTACCCCCTCTCCCACCCACATTCCCCCCCTTTAGTTCATGTCCATGTGTCATACTTATAAGTTCTTTAGCTTCTACATTTCCCATACTATTCTTACCCTCCTCCTGTCTATTTTCTACCTACCATCTATGCTACTCATTCTCTGTACCTTTTCCCCTCTCTCCTCCTCCCACTCCCCTGTTGCTAACCATCCATGTGATCTCCATTTCTGTGGTTCTGTTCCTGTTCTAATTGTTTGCTTAGTTTCTTTTTGTTTTCAGTGTGGTTGTTAATAATTGTGAGTTGGCTGTCATTTTACTATACATGTTTTTATCTTTTCCTCAGATAAGTCCCTTTAACATTTCATAAAATAAGGGCTTGGTGATGATGAACTCCTTTAACTTGACCTTATCTGGGAAGCACCTTATCTGCCCTTTGACTCTAACTGAAAGCTTTGCTGGACAGGGTAATCTGGGATGTAGGTCCTTGCCTTTCATGACTTGCAATACTTCTTTCCAGCCCCTTCTTGCCTGCAAGGTCTCTTTGAGAAATCAGCTGACAGTCTGATGGGAACTCCTTTGTAGGTAACTGTCTCCTTTTCTCTTGCTGCTTCTAGGATTCTCTCCTTCATTTTAATCTTGGGTAATGTAATTATGATGTGCCTTGGTGTGTTCCTCCTTGGGTCCAACTTCTTTGGGACTCTGAGCTTCCTGGAATTCCTGGAAGTCTATTTCCTTTGCCAGATTTGGGAAGTTCTCCTTCATTAGTTGTTCAAATAACTGTTCCACTTGTTGCTCTTCCTCTTCCCCTTCTGGTACCCCTATAATTTAGATGTTGGAATGTTTCAAGATGTCCTGGAGGTTCCGAAGCCTCTCCTCATTTTTTTGAATTCTTGTTTCTTCATTCTTTTCTGTTTGGTTGTTTTCTTCCTTCTGGTCCACTCCATTGATTTGAGTCCCAGTTTCCTTCCCATCACTGTTGGTTCCCTGTGCATTTTCTTTATTTCACTTAGCATAGCCTTCATTTTTTCATCTAATTTGTGACCAAATTCAACCAATTCTGAGAGCATCCCGATCACCAGTGCTTTGAACTGTGCATCTGAGAGGTTGGCTATTTCTTCATCACTTAGTTATATTTTTTCTGGAGCTTTGATTTGTTCTTTTGTTTTGGCCTTTTTTTTTTTTTTGGTCTTGACATGCCTGTTACATGTGAGGGGAGGAGCCTTAGGTATTCACCATGCCGAGGCAACCCATACAGCTGTGTTGTGATGCTGTATGTGGGGGCAGGGTCCAAGAGGGAACAGTGGCGCTTGCTCAGCTCTCTGCAGGATTTCAGTCCCTTCCCCAGCTTCCCCCAAACAAACTGGGCCCTTCTGGTGCTGATTTCCATGTGGGTGGACTTGTGTACATTCTAGGACCTTGTGGGTCTCTCCTATGAACTTTCCTGTGAGTCTGGGAGTCTCTCCCGGCACCTTAACCCCCTTCACAGGTGTTTTCAATTGGTGTTTTGAGGCTTTATTTCCCCTGTGCTGGAGCCCTGGTTTGCACGGTCTGTTTTGCTCCCCAGTTTCGCCTGGTTTATCTGCACTCGAATGTAGGATGGCCCGGTTCCGCCAGCCACCTTGCATGCTGCACCTGTCCACAATCCGCCACCTTGCTGGGTTCGCCCACTGCCACCCCGTGCCTAGGGTCAGCCACTGCTTTTTTTGCCGAGACCCTTCTCTGCCCAGCTACCCCACTCTGCCCCTCCTACTGGTCTGGATGAATGTGTCTATTTTAACTCCTTGGTTGTCAGATTTCCATACAGTTCAATTTTCTGTCAGTACTGGTTGTTTTTTTGTTTCTAAATTATTGTTGTCCTTACTTTGGTTGTGCGATGAGGCACAGTGTGTCTACCTATGCCTCCATCTTGGCCAGAAGTCCCCCATTTTTCTAATAATTCACTAGACTCTCCCCTATTGATTAGTGGTGCTAAGGAAATTAGCTCAGTGGGTTTCATCTTGATGTTTTCTTACCATAAAGAAATACTTAAATCAATGTGGTTGCATATCTAACTTTTTTTGTTTGTTCATTTGTTTGTTTGTATTTTTTGGCTTCAAAATTCTCTAGGCGTTACTAGAAATGCATTACCAACTCCAAGAATATTTAATGAAAAACTCTCATATTTTCTCTTAGAATTTTTATGGTTTAATTATTTTATGTTTAAATTTTAAACCATCTGGAATTTATTTTGGTATAAAATGTAAAATAGTGATCAATTTATTTTCCAAAATGGCTACTCAGTTGTTTCATACCATTGATTAAATAATTCAATTCTTTTCCAAGAACTGGAACTTCTGAAATGTTAACTTGTCATATGTATAAACATACATATAAAATACACAGTAAAAATTTTTAAATCATATTTATTTTCAATTATAGTTGTCATATAATATTATATTAGTGTCTTATATACACCCCAATGATTAGACATTATATAGCTTACTAAGTAATCATCCCAAGAAATTCTGCACCCATCTGACACCATATATAATTATTAGAACATTGAAACACTAATTCAAAAGAACCTATGCACCCTAATGTTCATAGCAGAGTTATTTGCTATAGCCAAGTGCTGTAAACAGCCTAAGTGCCCATCAGTGGATAAAAAAAGCTATGGTACATTTACACAGTGTAATACTACACAGCACAAAGAAAGAACTCCTACCCTCCTACAGCATGGATGGAACTGGAGAGAATTATGCTAAGTGTAATAAGGCAGGCAGTGAAAGACAAATACCATATGATCTCACCTATAAGTGGAACCTAATCAACAAAACAAACAAACAAACAAAATATAACCAGAGACACGGAAATAAAGAACAAACTGACAGTGACCAAAGAGGAGGGGGAAGGGGAATAACAGGGAAAAGGGAGAAGGGTCAAGTCAAGGAACATGTATAAAGGACACGTGGACAAAGACAATAGGGGGAGGATTGAAAGTGGAAGGTGAGGGGTGAGTAGGGCATAGAAGAGTAATGGGGGAAAATAGGGACAACTGTAACTGAACAACAATAAAATATAAAATGACTGGTACAAGAAAAATAATAGAATATTATTGACTATATTCACTATACTGTACTTTGCATCTCTGTGACTATTCTGTAACAACCAATTTGTACTTCTTAATCCCTTCACCTTTTCACCCATCCCCCCAACCTCTCACCCCCACCCAATCTGGCAATCATCAAAATGTTCTCTGTATCTTTGAGTCTGTTTCTGTTCTGCTTGCTTATTCATTTTGTTTTTAAGATTTAATTGCTGATAGATATGTATTTATTGCCATTTTATTGTTCATATTTTTTATCTTTTTTTCTTCTTCTTGAAGACCTGTTAACATTTTATGTTATACTGGTTTGGTGGTAATGAACTCCTTTAGCTCTTCCTTGTCTAGGAAGCACTTTATCTGTCCTTCCATTCTAAATGATAGCTTTGCTGGATAGAGTAATCTTCATTGTGGGTCCTTACTTTTCATCACTTTGAACAGTTCTTGCCAAACCCTTCTGGCCTGTGAAGTTTCTATTGAGAAATCAGCTGACAGTCTTATGGGAGCTCCCTTGTAGGTAACTAACTGCTTTTCTCTTGCTGCTTTTCTCTCATTATCTTTAACTTTTCACATTTTGATTTGTGTCTGGATGTGAGCCTCTCTGGGTTCATCATGTTTGGGACTGTCTGCACTTCCTGGACTTGTACAGCTATTTCCTTCACTAAGTCAAGGAAGTTTTCTGTCATTATTTCTTCAAATAGACTCTCAACCTCTTGCTCACTCTCTTCTTCCCAGCACCCCTATGATAAGAGTGTTGGAAAGCTTGAAATTGTCCCAGAGGCTTCTTACACTATCATTTTTTTGGATTATTTTTTATTTTCACAATTCTGATTCAGTATTTTTACTTCCTTATATTCTAAATTGCTGTTTTGATCTCAGCTTCATCTACTCTACTGTTTATTTCCTGTAAACAATTCTTCATTTCTGACTTTTTTAATGGTTTCTATGTCCTTTTCAAGCTGTTGAAGTGCACACTAAGTTCCTTGTCTTGAGGAATATAAATATTGTCTTGAACACTGTATCTGGTTGTTTGTCTCCATTTCATTTAGTTCTTTTGGGGGTACTTCTCCTGTTCTTTCATTTAGGACCTGTTTGTTTTTCTCTGCATTTTGGCTGTTTCCTTATGTTTGTTTCTATGTATTAGGTATGAGCTACTACATCTCCCATACTTGATAGAGTGGCCTTATATAGTAGGTGACCTGTATGGCCCAGTGGCATAAACTCCCTGGTCACCAATATCGGGTGCTCCAGGTGCGCCCCTGTGTGGGCTCTGTGCACTGTCTTGTTGTCTTGAGACTTGAGTGCTGTTGGCATCACTTACAGGGATTAACTCCTAGGTCAATTGACTTTGAGGACCAGCTGCAACTACAGTGGAAGAGCTGCTGTGCAGGAGTAAACCCTACAGAGCAGGACTTCCTTCAGTGTGGCTTTGGTGCTCACCAAGTCTTCTTGTGGACATGGTAGGATTGTAATCTGGCATGGTCTGAAGCTGTCCACCAGCTGCACTGGCTCTGGCACCTCCCAAGAGGTGCAAGGTCAGCCACTGCCTGTGCCCTTCCTGGGCCATCTGGCATGAGCTACAAAGCAATCTGCAGATAGCTGCTACTTGTGCTAGGCTTGGAGGTGCCCAGGAGAGGCCAAGCTGCTAACAAAGGGGTGTTAAGCAAGAGGTATGGGTCATGCTGAGGCCAGATGCTGCTTGTTTGAGAGATTTTGGGAAAGACTGAAGCATGAGGCAGGAGAGGCCATTTATATGGAAAAGACACTGAAAACCACTTGAGTGGGCCCAAAAGTGGGGTGGAGCAGGATCTCAGGGAATCACCAGGGCAAGGCAAACAGTGATTAGCCAGGTTGATGGAGACACAGATAGGGTGCCTATCTGCCAGCTCTGTATGGGGAAGGGGAGCAGTCTCAGAAAAGGAACAATGGCGTCTGCTGGCACTTTTGTCTGGCAGAAAGCTCTGCCCGCCCTGCCCCAGCTCTTGCCCTGGTGCCAGACAATTCACTTCATCCCTGTATGTCCCTGGTTTCTCCCAAGCTGCTGCCCTAGAGCTGGAACTCAGAGAGAGTGAGTCTGAGTAAGTCTAGGTGCAGGCCCTTTAAGAGGAACTGCCTGGGACTCCATCTGCCCTCCATCTCACTCAGCCACAATCCCTGCTAGTTTTTACAGCCAGAAGTTATGGAGACTTCTCTTCCTGGCCCCGGAATCCTGGGCTTGGGAGGGTCTGGTGTGGGGCTGGGGCCCCTCACTCATCAGGGAAAACCTCTGCAGCGACATATCCCTCCCAATTTTAAACAACCACACATAGGTGTGGGACCAGCTCATTCTGCCCCTCTTACCAGTCTTGATGTGGCTTCTTCATTAAATCTTTAGTCATAAGATTTCCATTCAGCTAGATTTCAGGTGGTTCTGAATAAAGGATGGTCTGTAGTTTAGTTGTAATTTTAATGTGGTTGTGGGAGGGGACAAGTAGTGCATTTACCTGTGCCACCATCTTGACTGGAAGTTGCACTAAAACTTTATATATATAATATATATAAAAATTTGAGTTTGAAAATATAGATAGATAGATAGATAGATATTAGCAAATATATATATATTCTATGTTTCCCACTGAGCTGTCTTTTCATGTACCAGACAAGACTGTTTTGATTACTTTTAGCTCTGTATTTTAATATCTGGCACAGTTTTTTCTCAGACATTTTTATCCTTGTTCAGAATCTTCTTGTTTATATTCCATGTGATTTTTAGAAACAAATTTTTTGTTAAAAATCTTATTTGTGTATTTATTGGCTTTACATAAAATCCACTGATTAATTTAGGGGTAAAAATGTATTATTATGATCTTAAATCAACATTCCTAATCAATATCATGGTATGTCATTGCATTTGTTCAGCTGCTTTTCTGTCCAAAATAATAACTTTGAAGTCTATTCTTATTCTTTATTGAACTAATTCCTAGGTATTTGGTCATTTTTTCTTGCTTGTTGTACATAAAGTGGTTTATTTTATTTTAAATTCCAACTTGTTATTAGTATATATAGAGGCTATAGACTTTTGGTTTTATTCATTTCACCTCCAGCCACCATACTGAATTTTGTATTGAATAAAATAAAATTTCAATTGATTATATTAGGGTTTGCGGATACATAATCTTATCTGCATGTAATCATAATTTTGTCTTCCTTTTTAATGTTTATATAACCTTGTTTTTAATCTTTTCTAGTATTTTCTGGAACTACTAGAACAACATAAAATACCAGTGATGATAAAAAAAATCCTTCAGTCCCCTGGCCGTAGCAAAAATCTTTTGAATATTTTCTGACTAATCTCAATACTGATGCTGACTCTGGGACTGAGTCAGATATTTTATGTTATATTTTTTATGTTAAAAAGTATCCATCCTTTCCTAGTTTATTAAAGTATATTTTCAAAGAGTGAACAATGAGATTTATTAACTAACTTTTTAGTATCTATGGAGTCAACCACATAGTTTTTCACTCTGATCTATTATTGTGAATTTATTAAGAATTCCTGATATTGAACCCCCAAAATTAGCCTATGAAACCAACCGATTGCAGTGTTTGGGGGAAGAACATCTCTGAAGATTATTTCCACTAGGAATATTGTATTAGATTTAGATGTTCTATCTCTTGTTGGGTTTTTACAATTAATGTTTTATTGTATTCAGGCTCTCAAATTTATTTATGTTGAGTTCAGCAAGGAGGTTTCTTGTGGTTATTCTTGATAATATAAATTTCCTGAAGATCTATGGTTATTTTCCTGGTATTCTCTCATCTTTTGAATTTATGAGTTTTCCTTTTTATAAGGGTAACTTTTCCGATCATACACTCATTTAGTCTTTTTAAAGACCTAACTTTGGGATTTACTTATTCTATTATTTTTGTTTGTTTTACTGCTTATTTTTGTGTTTATCTCTATAGTTTTCTTGCTTCTGTGTCACTTATATTTATTTATTTCATTACTTTTCTAATTTATTGAATAGATGTTTCATTATTTCTTATTTATAGTGTTTGGAACTATAAGCATTGCTTTAGTTGAATTTCATAAGTACTGACATGTAATTTTTATTATTGTTATTTTCTAGGATTCTGTCGCTTGGATTTCATTGTTTCTTAAACTCAAGACTTCAGTGAGAAAGCTATTGCTGTTCACCTCCCTGTCGTCCACTTTGTTTCTGTCTTTTCTGGTTTTGTTATTCATCACTGGTTTTAGTGTACTGTGAGCATGGCTGGCTATGCCACATCCACCTTTTAAATTTATCAAGATTTTACTAGTGGCTTGGTGTTTATTTTAACTATTTTTATAATGTTCCCTGGGTACTTGAAAAGGAGATGTTTCCCTGTTCCAAGGAGAAAATTACAGAGATAATAAATGGCCTCATCTCACTGTTAGATTGGCCTTCCTGTCTAGGTAGTGTTAAAGACAAACACTACCTAATTTTTGATCAATTGAATATGCATTGGCTAAATAGAGATTTAAAGTCATTGATTAAAGTCTATTTTTTAAATTTCTTGTGGAGTTTGCTGTGTGAATATTGATGCTGTATTGTTTAATATATTAACAACAGTTGAGTTTTTATTTTTACCAGTAAAATGTATCTTAGTTTCACTTCATGCCTTTGGTTGTGAAATAATTTGGTCTGCTATTAAGCTTACGATTCCTACTTTTTTGTTTTGAATTATGTGGTATACCTTTACCAACTCCTTTAATATCACATTATTGAGTTCCTTTGTTTTAAAGATTTTATTTATTTATTTATTTTTATTTATTTATTTATTTAAAGAGGGAAAGGGAGGGAGAAAGAGAAGAAGAGACACATCAACGTGTGGTTGCTTCTTGCACACTCCCCTGCTGAGGACCTGGCCCTCAACCCAAGCATGTACCCTGACTGGGAATCAAACCAGCAACCCTTTGATTCACAGCCACACCAGCCAGGGCTGAGTTCGTTTTAAATACTTCTCAAGCATACTGCATAAGGTTAGATTTTACTTTGTGATCATGCTGAGCTATTTGCTTTTAATAGGTGAATTTGTATCATTTTCCTTTCAGGTATTACAACATGTAAGACAGGCTTCCAGTTAATTTTTAAGAGTTTCTGTAAAAATACTCACTTTTACAATGTAGGAAGTATGTTGGGTCAGTTTTCAAACTTTTACCCAAGAGTAGTGAAGAACAATAGGGATGTATCTGAATACAAGAATCTTGCATTATATCCCTGTTCAGCTTTCTCATATTTATTACCTCACACAGTCTCTGTGGGTCCACAACTTAGGAGCAAATTAGCTGGGTGGTCTGGCTCATGAGACTGTACTGAAGACATCAGCGGAGCTGCAGTCATCTACACACTTGACTCGGGGTTTGACAATTTGCTTCCAAAACGGTTCCCTCACATGGATGGCAGTTGGCAATGGCCACTGGCAGGAGGCCTGTGTTCCTTGCCATGTGGACTTCATAGAGCAACTAAAGTGTCCTCATTCCAAGACACTGACTTCCCCCAGGGCAAGGGATCCAAGAGAGAGCCCAATGGAGGCCTCCATGCATTTTACGGCCTCCCCTTGGAAGTCACACACCATCATTTCAGCAATACCCTCAGGTCGGCCTGTTTCATGTGGGAGCGGACTACGCAAGGGCATGGATTACAGAAATGGAATCATCTCGGAAGCTGCCCACACAGTGTTCCCGCTGGCCCCTCATGATTAACATCTGTCCCACATGAAAAAATGCACTTAACTCTTCTCAAGGTGCCACGCATGTCTTATGTCTTTATAGCAACTACTCGAAATCCAGGAAGGATCTTGCCATCAAAATCAAGTGTCAGTATACCGTATTTTGTCGTGTATAATGTTTTCCCATGTATACTGTGCACCCACATTTTTGGCCCAAACTTTCTTTCAGGAAAAATATCTTTCATTTTAATTTTTTAATTCCATTTTTTATTTATTTATATTTAGAAACAAAACCTATTATCGTATTCCAGGGTATTATTTTGCATGTGGGTATCATTATGGTTTTCTAGAGTTACACTTTTAACACATAAGCATAAATAAAAGAATTAAAAACATTTCTATAGATACGAAATTAGTACTATCCACGTATAATGCACATCCTTATTTTTCCCTCAAAAATTTGGGCAAAAATGTGCGCATTACACAGCAGTTGTGCTTGCTCGAGCACAGGCCCTGAAGTACAGTGCCTGTTCCCTGAAGACCTGTGCACTAGAGACACACCCAACAGTCAGTGTGGGCCAGACACTTGGGAGCTACCCCAGACAGACCCATTTGGAAAGAGGGTAGAAGTGATCATCCCCGTTCCCATTCCCATTCTGAAATCCAGCTGGGATTTTCTTAATGGGAAAGTTTCTTGACTCTGTCCTGCAGCTTTCCTGGAACAACTCTCTGGCTCTGGGCTCTGCCTTCTAGGCTATGGTGGCCATCCTCCGAGTCATCCCGCCTCTCCCACCAAGGGTGGCTTCTGCTTGCAGCTGAACAGTATCTCTGTCTGCTTCCTGCCAGTGAGACTGTTGGTCCAGAGCTACGTTTCATTTCATTTTGTTCCTTTCAGTCCAAGTCAGTGTAATTTCTTCCCGTGTAACTTTCTTTTTGGGGCTTCACTCCATTAGACAGAAGATACACACACAGCATTCTCTTTACGATAGCCCTTCTTCATTTTGATTTTCAGCTAAGACTGTTGAGAGCACCCTGAAGCCACAATAAAGAGGAAGAAGAAATATGAGTGATATGATCGGAATGGTATTAATGGAACTTAATTAGATGGGGATGAAGCAGGGGATAAGGAAACACCCAGAGTGACAATCAAGTTTCTGGCTGACTGAATGGCTGGGCTCTGCTGTCATTCACTGAAGTGTCAAACACAGCAGGAACTGCAGAGGAGCATTCCCAGAGAAGATAATGTGTTTGTTTGTTTGTTTGTTTGTTTGTTTGTCGCATTTAGTTTTATATGCCTGTGGGACATCCAGTGTACAGTTGTGTGGACTTACGCACACACACACAATCCCTGCAGTCCAGGCAAGGTCACTGGACCATAGATAAGGATTTCTGGTGAAGTTAGCACATCTGTGTTAGGCAAAGACATGAGAATTGACAAGATTACCCAGGGACTGCACCTTGGCTGATGTGGCTCAATGGATTGAGTGGGGGCCTGTGAACCAAAGGGTCACCGGTTTGATTCCCAGTCAGGGCACATGCCTGGATTACGGGCCAGTCCTTGGTAGGGGGCACTCAAGAGGCAACCACATATGAATGTTTCTCTCCCTCCCTTCCCCTTTTTCGAAAAACAAATAAAAAAATTTTTTAATTACCTGGGAACTGCATAAATGTAAGAAAAGTAAAGGACCAAGAACAGATTCCTGGAATCACTAGCACAAAGTAGGTACCTAATAATTTTTGTTTTCAATAAATAAATTTTAACTTATATGATTTGCTTGACCAGTTTAGAATATAAACAGTCACATTTTTTTCCCAACTAATTCTCGAATTTTTATGTGCCCTGATTAGCAGGCAGTCTAATATCTATCCCAGAAGACTCCCCTTACCATCTGAATTTGGGTATAAATCTTAATCAGTTTCCTCCCAGAAGTCTTTTGGGCCCCATTAGTACCAGTGTCTAACCAGTTGCCCAAGCCAAAAACAAATATCTGGGAATCGCTCTTAATTCCTCTTTGTCCTTTATTCCCCACTAATATCCAGTCCATTGGCAAGTCCTGTTAATTCTACCTCTAAAATACATCTTAAAAGTTTTCCCCATCGCCACCACCACCAAGACATCACCAGCCCTTGCCTGGGCAACTGCAACAGCCTATATATTTCCTACTTTTACTCCTGTCCATATAAAATTCATTTTCCATGTAACAGCCCAAATTATCTTTTTGTTCATTGACTTTAAATAGAAAGAGGAAGGGAGAGAGGCAGGCAGACATCAATTTGTTGTTCTACTTATGCATTCATTGGTTGCTTCTTGTTTGTGCCCTGACCATGGATAGAAATTGCAAGCTTGACACATCAGGACAATGCTCTAACCAACAGAGCTGCCCCTCCAGGGCCCAAAATTTTCTTTTTAAAAAAGATAAATCAGATCACGTTATTCTTTTGTTTAAATATCTCCATTGCTTCCCATTGTGTTTTGAGTAAAATCTAATGTTCTTACCATGTGCCACCAAGCCTTTGTGATCACTCCTCTGTTTTTATTTCCTAACCTCCTGCCTCCTAAGACCACTGACCTGTGCCCTAACCCACTCCACTTCCCAGTTCCAGGCCTCTGGAAAACATCACACTTATTCCTGCATTTTTGCACCGGCTGCCTCCACGCCCCACCTAGAAGGCTCTTCTTCTTGCTCTGTGCATGGCTTGCTCTCTCTTGTTATTACATCTTAGTTTAAATGCTACCTCTTCACAGAGGCCTTCCTTGACTACCTAAACAAAAATAGCGCCATGTACCATTTTATCATAGCACTCAGCACCCCTTGCTATTACCTCTCTATGGCTGAAGATGAAATACACCAGGTGATGTAGGAGATGATTTTATTCAGACTATTACAATAGAAAAAAGTTCACTAATGGGGGATGCCTCAAAGGAAAAGAAGGGGAGTCAGAGTTTCATAGGGGTAGGTAAATCAGGAGACCACAGCAAGTCTTGAGGGAGTCATGAAGAAGAATGGAGAGAATATGCAAGAAAGAACAGGGTGGGCCTTTGTGCCTGGCCATAGATAAAGTCCAATCTTTCTTTCCCTCTCTCTCGTAAAAAAAATTATAGATATTTGAAATAAAACTTTTAATAGTTTCAGTAGGATTAGATTAGATACTCAAGATGCCATTTTTCTAGTTTAAAAATCAATTTTTTAACTGCTATAGTAGGTGCCTTCTTATCATCTACTTAGAATTATGTCTAACATAGTATATGTCTTTGGATTAATATGTCATCCTGAAAATGTTCATTGATCTACAAACTCTGAATTTTGAAGGAAGTAGTGGAGACTTAAGTCAAAAAGACAAGCCATCAAAGGGCTCAAATATGGTGAGAAGTTGGATTTCTAAAATGGCATGTATAACTATACAAAATCCCAGAGAATCAGAACTGCTGGGGACTTCAGCCACGCCAAACCCCTGATTTTACAAATGAGGAAACTGAGGCCCAGAGGAGAGGAGGTGACTAGTCCAAGGGCGCACAGGGTGCAGAGGGGTCTAGGCCTGAGTCCCCTGATTTCCAGTCCAATGGGTTTTTTTCCAGTATATTGTCTCTCCATCTATTTAAACATAGAAAAAAGTTTAAAATATTTTATAAGTTGTTTATTTCATCTCAAAAAAAGAAATCAAATTATAGTCATGTCAAGCAAAAAAAAAGTTGAGTGAATTCCATCTGACTCATATATTTTTAAATGCATCCAGATGTAGGCAAGATAGCTGAAATAAAGTTCCTCTAAACTCTGACATTTCATTACTAATTTATGCTCATTGCAAATGTCTCCCTGGATGAGTTATTCTGGGAGCCCATGACCCTGACCAAGGTTTTGCCTTGCTGACACCTCTATTTTAAATAGTCAGGAGTCCTGCTTCCCCCACATCCTTAAGGACCCAAACTAGTGACTAAGTAAGAATACTTTAAATTAGTATATCAGTCTATTTTTGGAAAAGAGATCTGAAGAAGTTATAAGTATGGTACTTCAAAGTAGTTTAAACAACTTCCCTGCAAAGTTAAAGCACTAAAAAATCTTTATATATTTAAATCAGACACTTCAACCCATGCCACGCCTGCCTGTTGGGTAGCAAAATCTCAAAACTTGAGGATTTCAAATTAATGAGTTTTTATAGTCTTTTTCAATCTGTGGTCTGCATCTTTAGGAGGTGAAGTCTAATATGCCAAGTCCTATACGTGCTGCTATTGGCATTTAATAAATATCAAAGAGAATAAGATCGTTTCTCACTAAAAGATTAATTTGGATTATAACCTGTTATAGGATGGCTCTCTCCCCAAAATGAACTTCTAAAAGTCCAAGATCCTGTAAGAGGGCTCATTGTTAAAACTCTTATGAAAACAAGAAATTCAAATGTTAGTTTATACAGTTGTTTACTTTAAAACCCTGTATCATAAAAAAACATGGTTCAAACAATTATTATCTCTGGAGCATTTCTTATCTACAAAGCACTGCCTTAGGCTAGGCAGAGAGAGAATCCTAGGCATGTATGACTGAAACTTTAAGTTCCAAACTTTAAGAAGCTTAAGATCCCCTAGAAGAGATAAAGCAGATGAAGAAATGCCCTTAACGCATAATTGTGGTGTACCAAAGGCCAGGCAAAACCAAAAAGATATACACCTTTTTTTTTTCTGGCTTGAAGTCAGTATAATTTCATTTCATTTTCTGAGAAGAAATAAACAACTTACATTTTTTAAACTTTTTTCTATGTTTAAATAACAGGAATGCAGAAGCAAATAAAACCAAATTCCTATCTTAAAGGAGATTGCATTCTATTGGCAGAGACACAAGTTACATACCAACGAGCCATCTCTTCACATCCGCATTCATACATTGTGTGTGTGGTGCGAGTGCAGAGTGAGAAGAGAACATGACACTATTTTAGATAGGGAGTTCCCACAGGGCCTCCTCTGAAACTGTGATATTTGAGACTCAACAGAGGTAAGGAAATGAGCCAAGAGGAATCTGTCTGGGGGAGACGACCATTCCAGGCAGGTGGGAAACAAGTTCCAGGAACATTTCAGTGCGGCCAGAACTCAGTGTCCTGCTGGTGGGCTGGTCACGAGAACGTAGGTTAAGAGATGTGGCTGGAAAGGTTACTGGGGTCAGATCTTCACTCCCCAGTGCCAAGGACTTTGAAGGTCCTTGAAAGGACCTTGGTTTGTGTTCTAAGTGAGAAGGGGGCCACTGAAGAGCTTTGACTAAATCAGGGGCTCCATCTGGCTCCTCTGAAGGAGAAGGATCGGGCTGGTTGCTGGAGAGATAAGGAAGCTCAGCCCGAGGGTGCGTTAGTGTCCTAGGGCTGGGCAACCAATTTCTAGGCAAAAATACTAAGAAGCTTAAAACAAGTAAATGCATCCTCTCACAGACCTGGAGGACAGAAGTCTGAAATCGAGATGACTATAAGGTTGGTTCTTTCTGGAGACTCTGAGAGAGACCGAATTCCAGCCTCACTTGCAGCTTCTAGTGGGAGGCAGCAGTCCGTGGTGTGCCTTGGACCGCAGACAGGCCACTCCATCGGCCTTCCTCCGCACACGGCCTTTCTCCCAGTGTCTGTTCATCTCTACTTTTCTGTCTCTTGTCAGGGTGCTCGTGGGATTTAGGGCCCAAGAAAAACTCATGTCAAGGTCCTTAACTGAATTAAGTTGGCAAAGACCCTTACTCCAAATAAGGTCACAGGCTGAGGCACCAGGTGGACGTGTATTTGAGGGAGCCATTTTCAATCCAGCACAGGGGTGTTTGAGTAATTCCTCAAGGGCATTGGAGTGGCATGTGGCATGGGGAGAAGGCAAAGAGGCGGTGTGCTTTTTTTTTTACTTTGAGTCCTCCGGCCCCAGGACAATGCCTGACATATGTAAGGTGCTCTATAAATGTTTGTGGAAATGATCTGTGTTATGGCCTCCACTCATCAGAAGGCCACAGCAGGGTGGGTCAGGAAACCCTATGCTCACTGAGGTATGGCCACCTAACCCTCCCCCTCCCCCTGGAAGCCCTCAGTGAGACCTCCTAGCTCTTCTCTAACCTCCTATAACCCTGATTATTCTCACATGAGTTCTTGTGGCATATAGTTCTCTGCAGGAGTCCTTTATCCCAAGCCTCCCACCAAGTTACCAACTCCCTGCAAAGAGCCAGTTGCGTTTCCTATCTTTGTGTTCAGCACAACAAAAAGAGCATCTTGTGGCTATAATCCCTCCACACTTAAACTGAGTCACTATTCACTGATTGTGTGCATCATCCAGAACAGCCTAGGAAACTAGAGACCTTTGACTTTCCTAACTGCCCCTGTAGTTAGCTATTGGGGGGGGTGGATTGGGGAGGAAGGTGCTTGTCCACCACTCATAAATAGCTGTGTCTAATAATATGATTCTCATCGCAACCTGTGCTCAAGGTCCTGTTCCCCTTATTGTGGCTGCTCCGAATTGGGGAAGAAGCGCATTCCGACAGGAGCCTGTTTTCGATTCACATCACTGTTCCTGGGGTCCCTCTTAGGACAAAGGTTCTCAGACTTGGCTGCACATTGGACTCACCTGGGGGAATTTCAACAAATACAGATGCCGGGGTCCCATCCTTAAAGATTTCAATCTAGTTTATACGGGGTGTGGCTGGGCACTTGTAGTTGTCAAAAAATCCCCAGATGATCCTAGTATGCAATGAAATGTAAGAAGCATCATCTTTGTAGAGGCTTCAGCTGATAATCAGTTTTTGATTTGGGTGAGGTCTCTCGTCTCTCCACTTTTTTCTGTGTGGAGAACAACAAAAAAAGCACTAATGAGATAATTCTACAGGGAAGTTCCCAATGCTGAACCCACATATTTCTTCAGAGCCAGCAATAGACACAGGCAAATCACAGTCTGGGAATGCGCCCTAAAGTAACCTTCCCGCCCATTCTCCCCAACTCGGAACTTTATTGCTTTAACACTGTTCTTCA
This sequence comes from Phyllostomus hastatus, assembly GCF_019186645.2. Taxonomy (NCBI): domain Eukaryota; kingdom Metazoa; phylum Chordata; class Mammalia; order Chiroptera; family Phyllostomidae; genus Phyllostomus; species Phyllostomus hastatus. The sequence goes on along the minus strand of NW_025333999.1, from coordinate 7,536,913 downwards.
TGACTAGTCTACGATAAGCAATGTGATAAGCGATGTGATACGTTTTCACATCGGCAGGAGAGACAGCCAATGTAAGCGTTAAAACAAACCTGTCCTTTCCCTTCACAAACCTTAGAGAGTGCTTTTTAATTAATGCTTGTTTTTTAGGTCAGGGAACAGCTGGCTCCTCTGCCCATGGTCATTTCTCTTTTTCCTCAAACACGTGTTGGGGTGGTTTCCAGTGGGGCACTAGGAACTGGGGAGCTTTTGCAAACCTCAGACTTTTGGGAGAGGGAAGGGAGGGTCTGCCCTGGGCCCACGTGGGGAACAGGGAGACCCAGCAGCAGAGTGTGGAGGCCAACGTTGGCATTTCAAGGTTTCCAGATCCCCAGGGATGGCAAAGCAACCCTACCAGCTGCTGCTTTCTGTTCTTAGTCCTCCTTGGGTACAATTACACACCAATTAACTAAACAAGATACACGTGAAAAATTTTTAAATCGTTCTGGATAATTTTAATTATTCAAGAAATCGTTCAGCACCCATTCCCACTCTCCCTCCTTCTGTCTTTCTCCCTTGCCCCCTTCCCTCTTTCTCTTTATCTGCCCCCCCTTTCTCTCTCCCTCAATTCCTCTCCTCTCTTTTCTCTCTCTGTCTCTCCCCACCTCCCCTCTCCCCTTCCATGCTCTCCACTTCCCTCCCCTACTTTCCTGTCCTCACTTTCCATGACTCCTAGCAGCTCTGCTAGGCACAGGAAGGCCTCACTGACCTCAGAGTGGGGACACTGTGCCTCTGAAAGTTTTTTAAAAGAATCCCTGAAACGAGACACAAATCACATTGAGCAGCTTAAAACTGCCTTTGCTCCCTTAAAGCAAATCGGTGATTAATGCACTCCCTGAGCAATCTTACAGAGACAGTGCTGGGCATGTGCCCCTCCCATCCTCCAGCTGCTCCTGGAGCCAGAGTGTCGCCCCTTCCTGTGGAACCAAAGAACTGGGACATGACCAGAACTCGAGCACCAGAACCCTTCAGAAGTGAAGGGTCTCTAGTCCAGGAAGATCTGGTGCTGAAACTCCTTACCATAAATGGCCAAGTTCCTAGGCGCCCCAATTAAAACTCGCCCTGCCAGTACATCCCCCAATCCCTAAAATCACTCTGAGGGTAAGCCCTGTGGGAGTTCAGGCCAGGTGGGCACTCTCCACCCTCCCCAAAGAAAGAAGAGGCAATTTGCCTGACAAAGTCCTTGCCCCACCCCCATCCCAAGGGTAGCCTGGACAAAAAATAATTCTTTCTTCTGCTAATAGCTCCCTTGCCCCACCCTTCTTCTTATAAAAAGTCTCCCACTTTGTGTAACCCCTCAGAGTGCCCTTCTAGTTGCTAGATGGGATGCAGTCTAATTCATAAACATCTTTTAAAAAATATTTTACTTCTTTATTTTTAGAGAGAGGGGGAGAGAAGGAGAAAGAGAGGGAGAGACACGTTGATCAGTTGTCTCTCTCTTGAGCTCCAGCCTGGGGAGAACCTGCAACCCAGGCATGTGCCCTGAGCAGGAATCAAACCAGCGACCTTTCCCTCCATAGGAGGACACCCAACAAACTAAGCCACCCTGGCAGGGCATGAATATCTTAATAAAAACAATTAGATCTTTACATTTACTCAGTTGAATTTTGTTCTTTAACAAGCTAAAGAATATGCAGAAAGAAATCTTATTTAAATGACCCTGATCTAAAGCAGAGCCTCCAGAAAATACAGCTTCCTTGGACCTTCCCCCGCCCCGCCCCCCACCTACCACCACCTCCAAAGGCATTTCCTACAGAGTTCAGCTGCTCTGGAGACAGCTTAGCAATGTCCGTTAGCATCAAAAACATCAATAGAACTGTTCCACAGTTTCCTCGTGAAGCCCTAAGCCACCCCTCCCCATTTGTAAAGTTTGGTCTATAAATCTTTCATCTCTGGTTATATTGAGTGACTTACCCATCACTGAGTACTCCTGCTAGTAGCTGTATGCGTACATAAACCTCTTCTTTTCTTTTGTTAATCTCCCAATCCTCAGTTAATTTGCAGGCTCCCACAACCGTACTCAAAGGTGTTTTCCTTCTAACACCTTCTTCATATCATTGGATCTGGCCCAGTTCTTCCTTCTCACTGTATCTACTGCTGAAGAGTATCCAAGGGTGGTCTAACTCGGCCTCCCTCCCCTGTCAGTCGAGGGTGGTCCCCTTTAGGGACTCAGCCTCACCTCAGCTCTCCCAGGTGCTGCCTGTCTTCTCAGCTTTGTCTTCCAGTCAGTTCCTGGCCCAGGCTGTCCTCCCTAAGCTTCTGCTCAGAGTCACTGTAACTTAGAGACCCCAAATTAGACAGAGAGTCTCATAACTCTTAGTTATCTTCCCTGTCCCACTTGAGGCCTGCAGAATTGTGACTCCCTCCCCACAAGAGTATAACTACAGGAGATATAGAAGTTCTAGTGCTGGCCTTTTCTGTGATCAAGAGACCACGGCACTGTCTACTGGGGATGCCACCCCCAAATATGCCACTTTGGCATAAGGATTAGTTTGAGCAGAAAGCAGTAGATGCAGGAGGAGTACTCTACTTTTACCAACCTAAAAGTAGAGTATTGTAACAGCAGGACCAGCCCAAAATGGTCCTTTCCAGCTTCTAACAAGATACTGAGCTGCCTTTCAGAGTTGACAGACCAAAACTGCAAGTCATGCAGCCGAAACAAGCACAGAGGAAAGAACTTTGACCTCCAGCTGCAGGAGGAACCAGTTTTGCCCCACTCACGGAACTAAAAGACCAGGACATGATGAGAACTCTTTCAGGAGAGACAGGTCACCTGTGCAGGGAGCTCCGATGCTGAAGCCCCTTACCATATTTTACCATGAAGAGCCAAGTTCCAAAGCTCTCCAATTGAAACCTGCATGCCAGCACTTCCTCCTACCAGTTTATTCTCCTGAATTCCTAACCCTCAACCTTTGCTTTAAAACCCCTTGATTAAAAGCAATCAGAGAATTCATGTTTTAAGCGATAGCTTCCCATTCTCCTTGCTTGGAACCCTGAAAAATAAATGGCTTTAATTTCTCCATTGCAAATCTTGATGTTCAGTACCTGGCTCTGCTGCACCGCAGGTGAGAAGACCCTCATTCTGTATAACAATATAAACTTCTCTTTGAGGAAGAAGCCCCACTTCCCCACACCAAGAAAAGAAGAGCAACTTATCATCAAAGATGGAAAATTGATACTAAGATGAGTTTGCATAAACAGATCCTGCTAAAATAGCCCTTATCCTCCATTAGTTTCGTTACATATTTTCTAGCTACAATGCTTGAGGAAAATCATTCCTTAAGCACAAACACTCTTTTCTTTGTTAAAAGGGTATATAAACCCCCAGTGCAGTTACTTCTTTGGGTTTTACTTCTTTTCTGTGAACTCCCATGCACATCGATATTGATAAAAAATTGTGTGCTACTTGTCCTGTTAATCATCTTTTGTTACTTTAATTCACAGGCCCCCTGCAACTAACTCTAAGAGTACAGATAGAGGACGTTTTCCTCCCCATCTCTGCTCTCTGTTAGACAGCTGATGTTGCTACCAGGGCAGCCTCCTCAACCATCTCCCAGAATCCCTCACAGGGAGGAGGGCACACGTTTCCTTGTTTTTAACATCTGTCTCAACCAATCTAGGTATCAGTCAGAAGTTCTTGTGCCCCAACTGCCTTGCCAGTTCAAAGCCCAGGCCAGCAGGATTGGGTCACTTTCAATTATCTATCCTTTCTCTTTAAGGGGATTTTAATTCTCCTTTCTAACCTGAAGTGATTAACCCTGCCTGCTTTTTCACCTTGTGGACTTCAGTATAAGCAGTGAAGGGAAGCAGAGTTTGCCACCCAAAAATATGCCTTTTGGGATATTGATTACTTTAAGCTCATTATTTTAAAGAAACAAAAGACTCAGGAAAAACTTTGACCTTCCTCCTAACTGCCTAAAAGGAATCAGTTAGCGGACTTGCTCCAGGAAAGGAGGTATCGTGGCAGATAGCTACCGCGTAATTTATAACAGTGGTGGAGACGGGCCTACCAAGGCCTGTTTGTGCAAAGTCCTCTCTGTGTCTCATTGTTAAAGGTGACCCAGCAAACAGGTGTCTACCAAACATTTGCTTTTCTATATGCATGAGAACAGCCTTCCTGCCCTTCAAAGTCCCAAACCACAGCACCCTCCTCCTTAGCTCCAGACAGCATCTAAACCTCAACTGCCCAATGTGTCTTTGGGTCTCTTACTCATGGCTCCCCGAATGCACATCGGTCGTGAATTTTGGACATTTTCTCCTGTTAATCTTTCTCATGTTAATTTGATTATTAGCCCAGCCAGAAGGACTAAGAAAGGTGGGAGGAAATTTATTTTTAACACCCCACCCTACCAGCAGAACTCACCAATCCTCCCTGAGAGCAATTAGCCTTACAACTTAAATAGCAGAAAAGCAGCTCTTTTCCAGTTTTAGATCTTTCCCAGTTTTACTTATATTCATTTATGTGCATATTTAGTTCTATACACCTTTATCACACGTGTAGGTTAGAGTACCCACCAGTCAATAACACTGACATTTTCAAACCACGAGGATCTTTCACGTTGTCTTTTTATAACCACATCCACCTACCTCCCTCTCTCCACACCTCTACCCTCCGTGCAACCACCGATCTGTTCTTCCTCTCTGATTTGACCATTGTAAAGTCATTTTATAAATGAAATCATTATATAAATGGAATTATACAGTAACTTTTTATAATTGGATTTTTTTCACTCAGCATAATTCATGGTGGATTCATCCAGGTTGCTGTGTGTGTTAATAGGTCTTTCCTTTTCATTGCTGAATAGTAGTCCATGGTATGAAAACACTACATTTTGTTTAACCACTTAACCTCTTGAAGGACATCTGGGCTGTCTTGTTGGGAACCGCCCTGACTGGTATCAGAGGCTGAAACCCCCGCCTAGCTAAGGCTAAGGGAACACCCTTGGAACTGTAAGCCAGCAAGGAGACAAAAGCTTATCTTCCTGGCAGGAATGCTGCTTCTGCTGCTTTATTCATGACTGAACCCCCCAAAAAGCTTGGTCGGTTAGCCAAAGACGGGTAAGATTCCCCACGGGGGAACGACCTAAGCCAGGCACGATCACTTTGGGAGGCCCCCCAAAAGAAGGACTTGGGGGGGGGGCTGCAGCAAAAGGGGGTGATGGACCCTCGCTCCTCGGCTCTGACATAGCCTGAGTTCTCATCGTCTGGAAGAAAATCTCCTTATCTCTTGGTTACCTAGTTCCCTTGCTCCACCTAAGCCTGAAACAATGACAGGGTGTTGCAGCTCGGTACTGAGAAGTGCGGATTTCCCGGGGTGATCAGGCCTAAGAAAGAACATGTAAATTACTGTGAAACCTTCTTTGTTTAGAATGCTCTCAGTTGAATGAGAAGGGTCTTAGGAGGAAGTTAGTTTTGTTCCTCAGTCTTACAGCTCTTTGACCCCAACTCAATAGACCGGCAGAGTTCTTTGTTTTCTATAGTTCCTTACTTCCCCGAATGAGTACTGTACTTTACCTGAATTATTATGCAAAATGAGCCTAATAAAAGCAGGTATGGACGGTAAATCAGCGCACTCCCCACTAGGGGGGGTGGCCATTCTGTCCCTACTTCCCCACAGAAACTAGTTTGTCTCTGTGCATGTTTTTTCTCGTGTGTTTATCGTCGAGCCATCCACAGTGTTCTGTGGTCACTGCTGGCCGGTGACCCACGCGCAACACTGTCTATGGCTATGACAAATAACGATGCTGTAAACACTCACATACAGGCTTTTGTGTGAACCTAAGTCTTTAGCTCTCCGGGATCACATCCCCGGCGTGTCGTCACTGGATTGTGTTACAGTGGCATGTTTAGGCAGGTAAGAAGCCACCAAGCTGCTCCACAGGTTGGCCGCACCATTTCACAGTCCCAGCGGTGACGTAGTTTCTCTGCAGCCTGGCCAGCATTTGTTTGGTGCCGTCCCAGAGGCTTGAAAACAAAAAACTGGAGGAAAAGGGACTCTGTGCATTCAGTTCCTTCTAGGCATTTTGTTCTCTCAGAGAAGAAAGCTAGTCTCACGTAAACCACAAAACTTAATTTCACGTGAAAACGAGCAAAAGAAAAACCTCTAAGTTAACTTTCATACAAAATTACTATAAGAATAAAAGAGAATGAGAAACCGATTACCATCCCTACTAACAGCAAAAGCATTCCAGTAAGTGCCAATAAAACAGATAAAAATGAATCTATTTCTTAAATTAATTAAAAGTTACCAAAAAGATGATAAAAGACATAAGAAAACAACATAAATAGATTTGGAAAATGCAGAAATAATGTGACCAGAATTCAAAGAAAGAAATAGAAAAACAAGAGAAATTGTTTAAGCCCTGACTGGTGTGGCTCCGTGGGTTGGGAGTCAGCCTGCAAACTGGAAGGTCACTGGTTTGATTACTGGTCGGGGCATGTGCCTGAGTTGGGGGGGCCAAGTCCCCGGTTGGGAGCATGAGAGAGGTGACTCATCATTGTTTCTCTCCCTCTCTTTCTCCCTCCCTTCTCCTCTCTCTATAAATAAATAAATAAATAAATAAATAAATAAATAAATAAATTCTTTAAGAAGCAAAATCATTTAAGATAAACTAAAAGGAACACAAGTTCTGTTCACTGAAAAAGGTTCATGGTTTTCTATTACTGTGGTGGCCCCCGATAAGCAGCACCGGCCTGCCTTGTGCAGCTCCCTCCACACTGACCCTGGGCCAGGCACCACAACTGGTCTGTGAAACGTGAGCAAATGGCACGCCCTCAGAGGCTTTATCAGTACTTGCACGATGACGTGTGCACTCTTGGAATGCCAGCTCTCCAGACCCAGCTGCTGTTCCATGAGCAACCCTACTTGGCCGTATGGGGAAGCCATGCTGGGAGAAGGCTAAGACCTTGGCAGACAGCCCCAGCTGAGCTACAGATGACAGAACCAACCTGCCATCCATGGGGTGATGGGTCAGCCCTGGTGAAGATGTTCCAGCTGACACCACGTGGAATAGGCATTCAAGGTCCACACAAGCCTGGCCTGAATTATAGAACTGTAAGAAAGTAAGAGATTATTGTTGCTTTATGCCCTTAGATTTTGGGGTACTTTGTAGGGCAGCAATCAATGTAACAATTCTAGAAATCTTGACAACTCAGTAATGTTGAGCATTCTGAGCACCCATATTGTTGTCTTGAAATACTATTTCCCGCTAAAAGAGACCAGGGTTTCTTGGACAAGTTTCTTGGACAAATTCCAGGTCTGAGCATGAAATGTGCTAGATGCACATGGGACATCTTTCTATACCAGAGAGCAATGGACTGGAGACTCACTCCAGGCCAGCGCGGACTCTGAGAACATAGGTAAATCTACAGTATGAGCCAGACCTTTTCATTCTTACGTTGTATCTTCCACAGAACACAGAAGGAAACAGGAAAATGTGACCCACAAAAAGAACAACCAATCCATCAGAAATGAACCAAAAATGACAGAGATCGTAGGATTATAAAGACATTAAAATCATTATTATAAATTTATTTCGTAAGTTCAAGAAGCTAGAGGAAATATTTAACATGTTAAGTGGAGACATAGAATATCTAAAAAAAACTCAAAATGAACTCATAGAAATAAAAACTCTAAGATTAAAAATACACTGAGTAACATACACAGCTGTCAGTCTGTTCTCTGTCTCTGTGAGTCTGTTTCTACTTTGTTAGTTTATTTTGTTCATTAGATTCTGCATATAAGTGAAATCATATAGCACTTGTCTTTCTCTGACTGGCTTATATCACTTAGCATAATACTCTCCAGGTCCATTCATGCTGTCATAAAGGGTAAGATTTCCTTCTTTTTACAACTAAGTAGCATTCCATTGTGTAAATGTACCACAGCTTTTTATCCAATCATCTACTGATGGGCACTTGGGCTGCTTCCCAATCTTGGCTATTATAAATAATGTTGCAATGAACATAGGGGTGCATGTATTCTTTTGAATTAGTGTTTCTGGGGTTTTTGGACATAGTCCCAGAAGTGGAATCAATGGGTCATAAGGCAGTTCCATTTTCAATTTTTCAAGATAACTCCATACTGCTTTCCACAGTGACTGCACCAGCCTGCATTCCCATCAATAGTGCATGAGGATTTCCTTTTATCCACATGCTCACCACTACTTCTTGTTTGTTGATTTGTTGATGATAGTCATTCTAACAAGTATGAGATGATGCCTCATTACAGCTTAATTTGAATCTTTCTGATTAGTGACATTGAGCATCTTTTTATATGTCTATTGGCCATCTGTGTGTCCTCTTTGGAGAAGTGTCTAGTCAGGTCCTTTGCCCATTTTTAAGTGGATTTTTTTAGTGTTGAGTTTTATAAGCTCTTTATAAATTTTGGATATTAACCATTTGTCAGGTGTATTATTGGTGTCTCCCATTCAGTGAGTTGTCTTTTCATTTTGATGATGGTTTCCTTTTTTGTGCAAAACTGTTTAGTTTTTTTTAATCCACACCTGAGGATATGCTTACTGATTGTAGAGAGAGAAGGAGGGGAGAGAGAGAGAGAGAGAGAGAGAGAGAGAGAGAGAGAGAGAGAGAGAGAGAGAGAGAGAGAGAGAGAGAGAGAAACATTGATGTGAGAGAGAAACATCAATCAGTTTCCTTCTGTATACACCCCGACCAGGGGATCAAACCTGCAACCTAGGTATGTGCCCTGACCAGGGATCAAAACTGCAATCTTCTGGTGTCTGGGACTATACTCCAACCAACTGAGCCATCCAGCCGGGGCAAAATCTTTTTAGTTTGATGTAGTCCCATTTGTCTTTTTTTTTCTTTTGTTTCCCTTGTCTGACAAGATAAATGCCAAAAAAAATATTGCTATAAGAAATGTCCAAGAGTTTTGCCAAGAGTTATGTTTTCTTCTATCGCTTTTTTGGTTTTGAGTCTAACAATTAAGTCTTTAATCCATTTTGAGTTTATTCTGTATGGTGTAAGAAGGCAATATATTTGGGGGGAGTGGTTTTGTTTGTTTGTTTGTTTGTTTGTTTTGGGGGGTTCCCCAACACCATTTTCCCACCACCATTTATTGAATAAACTATCTTTACTCTGTTTTATGTGCTTGCATTCTTTGTCAAATATTAATTGACCATATGGGCATGGGTTTATTTCTGGGCTCTCTATTCTGTTTCATTGATATATACAAATCTCTTTTATGCCAATATCATGCTGTTTTAATTATTATGACCTTTTAGTATAGTTTGTTATCATGTAGTTTGATTCCTCCAACTTTGTTCTTTCTCAAAATTGCTGTAGCTATTTAAGGTCTTTTGTGGTTCCATATAAGTTTTAGGAATATTTGTTCTACTCCTGTGAAAGACACCATTGGTATCTTGATAGGAATTGCATTGAATCTGTATATTTCTTTGGGTAGTATGAACATTTTAATGATTTTAATTCTTCCTACCCATGAACATAGTGTATGCTTCCACTTTTTTGTATCTTCTGTAATTTCTTTCTTCAGTGTCTTATAATTTTCTGAGCACAGGTCTTTTACATCCTTGGTTAAAATTATTCCTGGGTATTTAATTTGTTTGATGTAATTGTAAATGGTTTTCTTCATTTCCCTTTCTGACAGTTCATTTTTTGGTGTATAAAAATGCAATTAATTTTGGATGCCTTTCATTTTTTATTCTTGTCTGATTGCTATGGCTAGGACTTCCAGTACTATGTTAAATAAGAGCAATGAAAGAGGACATGCCTGCCTTGTCCTTGACTTAAAAGAAATGCTTTTTGTTTTTGTCCACTAAGAATGATATTAACTCTGTCATACATGGTCTTTATTGCATCGAAGTGTGTTCCTTCTATTCCCACTTGCTGAGAGGTTTTATTATAAACAAGTGCTGGACTTTATCAAAAATATTTTTCATCTATTGATATGAACAGGTGATTTTTATTGTTTATTTTGCTTATGTAGAGTATCACAGTTATTGATTTGTGAATATTCTACCAACTTTGCACCCCAAGAATAAATCCCACTTTGTTCATGTTCATCAAGGACATTGGCCTAGAATTATTTTCTTTGTAGTGTCTTTATCTGGTTTTGGGGTTGGGATATCAATTACACTGGTTGCAATCTGTCTATTGAGACTCTCTAATTCTTCCTGATTCAGTTTTGGAAGACTATATGTTTCTCAAAATTTGTTCATTTCACCCAGATTGTCCAACTTTTTGGCATATACTTGTTTGTAATATTTTCTAACAATCCCTTGTGTGTTTGGTTCTCTTTTTTTTCTTGATAAGTCTGTTTAAAGGTTTGTCAATCTTGTTTATTTTTTTCAGAGAAATAGCTCCTGGTTTCATTGATCTTTTATATTGTTTTTAGACTCTATTTCATTAATTTGACTCTGATCTTAATTATTTCCTCTCTTCTACTCACTTTGAGCTTTGTTAGTTTTTCTTCTTCTACTTACTTTAAGTGTAAAGTTAGATTACTTATTTGAGATTTTTCTCGTTTCTGCTGGAAGGCCTGTAACAATATGAATTTCCCTATTAGGACTGCTTTCACTGTGTCCCATAAATTTTGGTTTGTTTTGTTCTCATTTTTATTTGATTTGGGTTTTTTTCCAAGGTAACTTTTTATTTCTTCTATGATCACTATGTTAACCCACTCATTGTTTAGTAACGTGTTATTTAGCCCCATGTCTTAGTGTATTTTTCAGTTTTTTTCTTGTTATTGATTTCTAGTTTCATCCCATTGTGATCAGAGAAAGTGCTTCATATGATTTTAATCTTCTTAAATTAATTGAGATTTGTTTTTGTGTCCTAACATGTGGCCTATGCTAGAAAATGTACCATGTGCACTTGAAAAGAGTGTATATTCTGCTGCTTTGGAGTATAATGCTCTGAAGATATCAATTAAATCTGTCAGATATAGTGTGTCCTTTAAGGCTGCTGTTTCCTTGTTGATTTTCTTCCTGCAGTGGGGCATGAAAATTTCCTACTATGACTGTTAACCTCTCTATGTCCATCAACATTTGCTTTATATATTTAGGTGTTCCTATGTTAGGTGCACAAATTTTTTAGAAGGGTTTTATCCTCTTGTTGCATTGCTCCTTTTATCATCAAGTAGTGTCCATTTTGTCTCTTACTATAACCTTTGTTTTAAAGTCTATTGTTTCAGATATAAGGATTGCTACTCCAGCTTTTATTTTCTTTCCATTTGCATGAAATATCTTTTTCCATCCCTTTACTTTTAGTGTGTGTGTATCTTTTGTTCTGAGGTGAGTCTCTTGTAGACAGCATGTATATGGGTCTTGTTTTCTTTTCCACTCAGCTATCCTATGTCTTTCTTAAAATTATTTTTTAATCCTCATCCAAGGACATTTTTCCATTGTTTTTAGAGAGAGAAGATGGGGAGGAGGAAGGGAAAGATAGAAACATCAATGTGAGAAAGAAACATTGATTGGTTGCTTCCTGTAGGCACCCAGACCAGGTATCATACACAACCAGACTGGAGATTGAACTCACAACCTAGGTATGCACCCAATCAGGAATCATCCCTTTTGGTTATGGCATGATGTTCCACCCAAGTGAGCTACACAGGCCAGGGCTACTTGTTCTTACTTTCTCCTTTTTCAAAGTTGTTTTGGTTATTTTTTGTCCTTTGCATTTTCAAATGAATTTTAAATAAGCTTATCAATTTCTAAATTTAAAAAACCTTGCTGGGATTTTGATTGTGTTTTCCTTGACTCTATAGATCATTATGAATATAATTGATATCTATATAATATTTAATATTCTGATCTATGGACATTATATGTATTTAGGACTTATTCATTTTCTGCCATTATTGTTTTGTAGTTTTCACTGTAGAATCTTATTCATTTTTTGTCACATTTATCTTACTTCACTTTTTAATCATACTTTTTTTTTAATTGAAATTATTTTATTGTTGTTCAGTTACAGTTGTCTGTATTTCCCCTGACCCAAACCCGCCTCCCTCCCTTGCTTCCAACCTCCCCCTTGGTTTTGTCCATGTGTCCTTTAAAGTAGTTCCTGAAAACACTTCTTCCCACTGCCCCCTCCTCCTCACCTCCCTCTGGCTATTATTAGATTGTTCTTAATTTCAATGACTCTGGTTATATTTTGTTTGATTTTTTCATTTGTTGATTATGTTCCAGTTAAAAGTGAGATCATATGGTATTTGTCCCTCACTGCCTGGCTTATTTCACTTAGCATGAAGCTCTCCAGTTCCATCCATGCTGTCGCAAAGGGTATAAGCTCCTTCTTTCTCTCTGCTGCATAGAATTCCATTGTGTAAATGTACCATAGTTTTTTGATCCACTCATTTGCTGATGGGCACTTAGGTTGCATCCAGCACTTGGCTATTGTAAATTGTGCTGCTATGAATATTGGGGTCCATAGGTTCTTTTGGATTGGTGTTTCAGGGCTCTTGGGGTATAATCCCAGCAGTGGCATTGCTGGGTCAAAAGGCAGTTCCATTTTTAATTTTCTGAGGAAATTCCATACTGTTTTCCACCGTGGCTGCACCAGTCTGCATTCCCACCATCAGTGCACTAGGGTTCCCTTTTCTCCACATCCTCTCCAAAACTTGTTTGTTGATTTGTTTATGATGGCCATTCTAACCAGTGTGAGGTGGTATCTCACTGTGATTTTAATTTGCATCTCTCTGATAGCTAGTGATGCTGAGCATCTTTTTATGAGTAGTATTTCATTTTTTATGCTATTACTCATGATCTTGTTTTTAAATTTCAGATTGATATCAATTTTCTAATTCTAATTTTCTTAGTTCTCATCAAGAATATTTGAAATACTTTTTCTGCATATACTAAAATATTTTCTTTATCAAATGGTTAAAATAATGAATTACATTGATTGATTTTCTAATGTTAAACCAATCTTGCATTCCTAGGTTAAACCCCACTGGGCCATGATACATTATAAAGTTTATATATTGTTCAAACTGCTAGAGAATTCAAGCTGCTAAAATTTTGTTAATTTTTACATTTATATTTGTGAGAGATATTAGCATGTAATTGTTTTGTAATGTGTTTGATTCTTTTTTAAAGATTTTACTTATTTATTTTATTTGTTTTTTTTTTAGAAAGAGGAGGAAGGAGAAAGAAAAAGAGGAAGAGAGATATTGATGTGAGAAAAAATATTGATTGTTGTTTCTCATACACACCCCAACTAGGGACCAAACCAGCAACCCAGGCATGTGCCCTGACCAGGAATTGAACCAGTGACCTTTCACTTCGAGGGACAATGCCCAACCACCTAGGCCACAGTCATGGCGTGTGTTTGGTTCTTATCAGAGTAATGCTGACTTCATAAAGTGAGGTAAGAAATATCCCCTCCACTTCAGTTTTTACAAAAAACTTGTATAAAATTGCTACTATTTGTTTCTTAAAGTTTCCAGAGATGGGTCATTTTCTTCATCCTGGTAGAAAGAGAGATGGCCTTACAAATGGAAATTTTCTTTATAAATGTAAATATCTATTACAAAAGGTAACTTTTACTTGGTTTTCAGGGATTCTCCTTTGTCTGCAGTTTTTAAAATATAATTAGCTCAAGATAATCTTTATGCCAAAGCAGCACACTTGGGGGTGGCAAATTCTGCTTTCCTTCATAGCCACTTGGAGATAATAAATACTATATTGATTATGCAGGTAGTTCCTTAAAATATAAATAGTTATTAGTAGGAAATTTATAGAATTAAATGCCATATTAAAGGAGAAGTTACAAATCAATGACCTTACTTTGTCTTAAGAAAGTAGAAAAAAATGTCAAATTAACCCAAAATAAGTGTGTGCATCTATCTATATCTATATCCATTTTAAAATTTGTATACTTGAAACATGTAAAGTTTATTTTTTGCCAACTACAACTGGATGGCATTATGAAGGAGATAGCTGCCAAATACAGTAGTGATTAACCCATTTACTACTAACAAAAATCCTCTGACACCTTTTGCTTTTCATTGCCATGTTTTCACTGAGAAATAAAATGGAGTCACTATAGTCAAGCTTCTAAATCACTAACATCAAGTAGGCTGATGGTAGTGGAAACAATCATTTCCACTAACTGAAGTATGTGGAAACAATTCTATTCTTGTTTAACTGGCATGGGAACCTAAACTTTTGAACATTCTAGTCCTGCATCAATGCCTGGATATACATGAGACCTTCAGATAACCCTCTCATTACCCTCTGAAGGATTCACATATCCAAACCACATGACATCCACCTGGCATCCATTATCCAGCCTACCGGATGTGACGAGACCACCTGGCATCCATCATTCAGACTCTGACATCTGACTGATAATCATCCTGGACCAATCCTAGGGCTAAGAATGTAGGACTGATTATTCTCAAGAATGCACCTTTTGACACCAAAAGAACGGCATAAACCAGGAAATTCATGTCTGCCCATTGTCTTTTTTTAACTTTTTTTTACATTTTATTTTTTAATTACAGTTTAAATTAAATTTTATTTTGTATTAGTTTCAGGGGTAGAGTATAGTTAGGTCAATCATACACTATATACTTCCCAATATATAGCCCAATGGGCTATATTTCCAGCCCATTGTCATTTTTTAAAAATGTACCTTCTGAGTGTATCAATCCATTTGATACAGTCAGAAGTAGATGTGATCAAGGGAAGAGATTTTAACTGTCCTGTTTATCAGCCATCATATTTGTGTAACAATTTTGATAATAATGTACTTGGATAATTGGTCTCAGGTGGCTATCACTTTTTAATGTTCCTTCCCACTTTCCAAACAATACTTTGAGAAAGAGAACTTGAAAAAAATATTTGCTATCAATTAAAAAACTTTTATAGAAATGTCAGGAAGGAGTAATGCACTTTTTACTGTAAGAACTCTTTTTTCTCCTTTGGAGCACTTCTGGGGTTTTGCCTCACTGTGTTTATGGGTTGCAAACCGGAAGACCCTTGAATAAACCTTTATCACTTATTTCTAGCTAAAGCCTCAGAACATTTTCGAGTTTGTTTGACATTACTTAAGAAAATGTACATACTTTTTTCCTTACCCTGAAAAAAAAATAGCTCAGTCCAGTTTTATTCTGTGAGCCAAATAAACCTGAAGCAACTTCATTTACATTTGCTCATTGAGAAACTGCTATTTTGCAAACACCTGTAACTTATGAGGGGGATTCCCAAGGAGCATCAGACTTCTCTGTCCCTTAGCATTAGTGCCTAAGCAAACAAGATACTTGAGCAAATGTTACAGGCAATGGAAAGCAGTTGTGCTCAGGGCCAAATGAGTGGTGGAAGAGTAACATCTGAGTTCCGGAAAAGCACAAATGTGGCCTCGGCCTGCCTGAGAGGAGCAACGTGCCTTAAGTAAGGGCTTACATGCTGGTTGGACTTTGTTCGGCTGGAGAACCTGAGAAAGCAAAACATTCACACTGAGGGGAGGATTGAAATCTGGATTAAACTAGCTGGCCAAACAGAGAATTTCATGTTTGGGAATAATGTTCAGGCTATGCAAGTTACTGCTTACATTCTCTCTCTGTCTCTCTCTGTCTTTCTCTGTCTGTCTGTCCCTCTCTCTCTCTCTGTCTCTCAACAGCATTGTTAACACGCACAGGAAGGGAGAGAGAAGAGACAGAGAGAAGGAAACGCCATTTCAAGATATGTAGTCTGTTCATTAGCCATATTCCCCATGAACACATACTCTTTTGTGCAGAAGAAGTAAAAGGAAGTCATGGCATTTATTGGTTCATCTACAAGCTCCTTTCAGTACATTCCGAAGACCTAATAACATGAGCACAAAAACTTAGGTCAATGTTACTTCAGTTCAATGCTGCCTCAACTGCAGAAAGGAGCAGACACCACATTTACTACTGCATGGCCCCCCTTTGCACACTACTTGGCAGATTTCAACTTTAAGAGGAAAAAGAATATGAGCGTTTTCAGCCTCTTTCACTTCGCTTTCACACTGGTGGCAGCTAGCAGGGCCTCCGCCAGGCCCTGCCGCTGTTTCCTGAAAGTGAAGACAGTTAGCAGGGGCTCCCTGCCGTCGATTCAGAAGAAAATCAAGCTCAGAATTAAGCATGCAGGAGCCATCTTGCCCACAAAGAAAAATCAGATTTAGCATGAGCAAATATATTTTGAGTAATTCTTTATTGTCAGTGATTTTGAGACTAATAAAGTACTCTGGACTGAATTATGTAGATTTCTGAAAAGAAAGAATAAAGTCCAAAGTTGGTTTGGACTCAGCTCTCTCCACTCACCACCTCTACCTTCTTCCATTCTCCATGAGTTTTCAAGACTGAAGATTTTGGGGAAATTCCTCACCGTTGAGCATTTGCCAAACTGTCTAGCGGCTTCCATGGACTTTTGGATCAAGTCTAACTGATCCAAGTTCCATGTGGCTTTGCCCGCCTTGCGCACCACCCTCGTCATGTGCCTCCTGGGCTCCAGTAATAATGGCTTTGTCTGTGCTCTTCATTCCCCCCACTCCCAGTTGTCTCAGACCTTTAAACGTGCTGTGTCCACTGCTAGATGTTCTCTTGTCCTTTTTGATTCTACTTTTTGCCTAAATAACTTTTGTTCTTTTTCAAGTCTCAGTTTAAATCAACTTTCCTCTGGGAAGCCTTTACTAATTCCCAAACAAGGCCGGCACCCTTGTTAAGCATGGCGAGAGCGCCCTGGCCTAGGCATTCTTGGCATGGTCCCCATCACAGCGTCCCTGGCACCTGGCACAGAGCTTGGCTCATAGTCCACATTCAAATATCTTTCAACTAATCACTGAATAAATAACTGAATGAATAAAACTCAGTATACATTTCAGACAGAAACACAAATGGCAATTTCTTTTTATAATTTATTTTTTAATCATAGTTGATGGGTAATATCAGATTAGCTTCAGGTGTACAACATAGTGGTTAGGGATTTACACAAATTGTAAAGTGATCATTCGGTTAGTCTAGTACCCATCTGACCCCATATAGTAACTACAATATTATTGACTACATTCCCTATTATTAACTAAAGGTTGAGAGGGTGCAATAAAACAATTCTTTCCTAGCCACACTTTGCATTCCTTATCACTTAATAGTGCCTTTCAGTTTGAAAAAGAAGTTTTAGCTGTCAGTGGTCAGAAATAGTATGTGGGACACTTAAATCTACCTAAGTCTGGACTTTGGGATTCTAGACCGTCCCGAGGTGAGATACTTTGTGAATTGGCTGGCCTCATATTTCACAGGCAGCTGTTGTAAACCATAACCACTATTCGTGATTGGTCTGCAGTCCAACTTCCCACATACGTCAGATGGGGAGACTAGTGCCACCCTGCCTTTGGGACAAGTGCAACGGCCTCGAACCACTCCTCGTTGGACCCACGCCTCCTGTCACCCCATAGCTTCTGGAGCTGCCACAGCCAACGGCAGCCAACCTGACAAATCTGTGAAGTAAAAGGAGAAGGAAGAAGCTGTGATGAGGTTATTCCAGGGCTTAGAGATCCTTCATTGTTAGGGAACAGGTGGCAGCACCAGATTCAAATAAGTACAAGAGTCGAAGGAAGTCAGCTTTAGGAATGGAAATACCCCTCAGTTTCGCCTCACGCTTTTGCACTTCATGACACGTTTCTCTCTGTCATGAAGCCTTTCTTCAGGGGTCGTTGTAACCAGGGTTCTCATGGAAAATCTATGTAAGGAGAAGCCCACTGTTGTTATCTGCTGGAAGAATCTCCTTTTCTAACAATGATGCTTTTCTTGGGAAAACTGCTATGGTCACACATCCCTCTTCCATTTTTCAGCTCTGAAGAGCCAACATTTGCCACCAGCCTCGGCCTCTCCATTCCCCCTTGTGAGAGCCAGGGGCAGTCCTTCCTCCCACTTTAAATAGCAGCAGCAGTCTGTGCGGGGTGGGCCCCTCCTCATCAGCACCACGCCCTTTGGTTCTGTCCTGGTCTCTGGGGAGAGGATATGCATTTGACTTGCCCTGCAAAATGTGGATGTAAAACTGCCCTGCAATTTTGTCCCATAAAATAAAACAGTATGTGTGTTGTTTTAAATTAAACACGCCATTGAGTTATTTTAAATGAACTGTCCACATGTGATTTCATTTTGGACTGGGTTTCCAATACCCTAACAAATAATTTGTGTTATGATGAGGATGATGCAGTGCTTAGTGTGTGCTACTATGGAAGACTATACCTTGAGCTTGGTAAAAACAAGCAATCATTCCATTTATCACTCAGGATGCCAATTAACCTTCTGTTATGGAAGACAATCATTTGCTTTACCCAGAATGTTGTGCTTGATGAAAGCACAGTGAGATAATGAAAGTAAAATTGGGTGTTTTTGTTTAGTTTTCTTTTATATGTTTTATTTACTTCAGGAATAGGTAGTCTAGTAAAATAGTTTAAAAATTAAACAGCATTGAGATGATATAGAAGAAGAATGCTCTAATTCTGCAGAATCAGTTCTTTAACCCTTCCTGCCACGAGGAACCACATTTGCTAGTTTATTCTGCATCCTTCCAAAGTATCTTTATGTTCATAATTTTGTCCAGCTAGCATCCTATGGATTTCACAAGAGAGGCAAAAACTCAGCCTATGCTTTATAAACTAACCTCTTTAACCAAAGCCATAGGCTTAAGTTAAAATAATGAATGATTATCCCTCACAAAAGAAGTACATTAAGTGTTGTGTGATACAATTTATTTCTTTCCTTCTCTTGTTTTTAATGGACCTGTTACTCAGTTTTTAGCTACAAAATCTGGGGAACTGCTTCACATGGCGTGGAATTGTAGCTCAGCCTCCACATGGAAAACCAGTGGGAGGAGAGTAGCACGCAGGACCACGCCCATGGAGAGGTTTTCCCGTGGGGAATCAGGCCTGCATTGTACCTAGACTATGAGACTTGCTTTTGCTAGAACTCCCTCACCCTGAATTGAGGCAGTAAGGGCTTACTGCAGCTTCCTAAAGTCTGTGCTAAACCTCCCAAGGATGGAGTGTGATCGGTTCAACCACTTTTCCCCTTGGTCTGCAACATCCTTCTCTTTGAAGCAATTAGCATCATCCTTTCCTTTGTTATCTATAAAAGGCAGTCCCCTGCAGTGAACCTGTGCATAGTACATGAGGACTACCCTCCATGTAAGGTACCCAGAGAAGCAATAAACGCCTGTCCAGGCAGGGACTGGGCTCTCTGGCCCTCTCTCTCTCAGAGAGTGGCCATGCCATCCCTTTTTCTCCACAGGATTTCTGTCATCCGTGTGTATATGTTCACTAGCAGCCACAACATACACATATCTTCTTCCTGTCCTGCTGGCCAAGATCCGCCACAACAAAATAGACTCTCACATTCATACATAAAGAGAAACATACTACCTCTTTTGTTGGCATTTATTTTGTTACTTGAAGGTAAAATGAAAGCCAGTCAAAGGGAGTGACAGTGTTATATGTTCTAAAGACATGTAATAAAGGTGAAATAACTGACCAGTAAGAACCAGATTTGTTTGAATAAACATGAGTAACCTTGTGTAGTCTTGGCTTTAAATGAAATTTGATGCAGATGTTTCCAGGTGTATTTGTGGGTGTGACCAGAACAAAAATTACAATAATCTCCTTTTAAAGATTATTTGTTGGGAGCTAAGTACGTGTATGTATGTTACAGCGTCTCTCCAGAAACTTAGGTAAAATCTGTGAGTATTGTCAAAATAAAATCTGCATGTAGTCTCCATACCTCTGTCATCCAGTTCCCTAATCTCCAAGGTTCTATCAGTTCTTCCCATGTTTTCTCTGAAGTCAATCTCTTCCCCTCCTCTAATGCACAGTCCTAAAAACATGCTCAAATTTCTCCTTCTTAAAATAGAGCAAAAGTCTCTTGCCCTACCCCTT
The DNA here is from genome assembly GCF_019186645.2 of Phyllostomus hastatus. Taxonomy (NCBI): domain Eukaryota; kingdom Metazoa; phylum Chordata; class Mammalia; order Chiroptera; family Phyllostomidae; genus Phyllostomus; species Phyllostomus hastatus. Next base: position 7,516,996 of record NW_025333999.1, on the reverse strand, counting down.
GGATTATCCATTTCTCTCCCTCTTTGAGTTCCCAGCAAACTCTCTTAAGGCCATTGGACCCTTTTGTGAAAATCCCATCCATTCTTTGGCCTTCACAATCTGGTTTTTGTCTTTGTCACCCTAGGATTTATACACTCACCAGTCACCAGGAGATTTCCCATGGCCGGATCCAGGCGCTTTCTTTGACACTGGTTAACTGGCTTCCCTTTTTTGTAGAACATTCTGTGTACCCGACATCAATTAATTTCTAGTTATCTTTGAGGCTCTTCCAGTGCATTCTTCTTCACCTCCTCTCCCAAATTTAGTTACCCACAAAGGTTCCACTTTTGCTCTGTTTCTCTCTGCTTCTCCTTGGTTATCTTATTGAATTAGCTATCATCTCTATGGGCTCAGCTCCACCATCCATGTCTCTGAACACAGCCTGTCTCCCAAGATCCCGACATCCTCTCCACACAGATGTGCCTCCACGGCCTCATGGTCAACATGTTGAAACTAAGCCCACCATCTTTCGTGATACCGAATTTCCTCCAGTATTTTCTAGTGTTTTTTAAAATAGATTTGAGAGAGAGAGAGAGAGACATCACTTTGTTCCCCTTGTTTATGCATTCATTGGTTGCTTCTTGTATGTGCCCTAACCAGCGACTGAACCCACAACCTTGGCGTATTGGGGCAACACTTGAACCAATGGAGCCAGCTCACCAGGGCCTGTTTTCTGGTTTTATAAATGCATAATTGTCCCATCACCCAGGCTTGAAATTTGCTTATAGACAATTCCTTCTCCCTTGTTCCTTCATTCCCATTACTAACCTTGTTGAATCACTCATTTTTTTCTTACCTGAATTACTATCATTTTCTCTTCCTGAAACACTCGTCTCTTCTTCCTGAATTACTGTAGGATTGACTGTTCTCTCAGTCTCAACCCTGTCCTCATTCCAAACTCTTTCTGTGAGTCCTTCCAGAGAAATCTTCCTAAACATAGTTTTTGATTCAGAATTTTTTTAGTTTTCCCAGTGGTCACCCAATAAAGTCCAAAGTTCTTATTAGTGGCTTTACTTTAATTCATTTGTTTATTCATTAATTGAGCAAGCATTTTCCAAGCCTCTATTATTTAGCAGACTCTGCATTGGATGCAGGCAAGGTTAGTCCCTGCCTTCATGGCTAATTGGCGAGGCACTCAAAGAAACGTTTACAAGGCAGTGAGTCATGCTGTATGAAAGAAGTAGGGGTGCTCTATGAATCTCTGAGGGACCCCAACTCAGGGTAAAGGAGACTACCCGAAAGGAATGACAGCTATAGGGTAGGTGAATACTACGTAGAATTTAGGTACCCAAGGAAGGAGAAAAATAGTTTAGAGGTGGAGGCAACAGCATAGCTTTTGCGGGCTTGCTGGGATCTGGCTTTATCCCACCCTTTCAGCTGACTCCATCCCTGAGCCCTTTCATCAGCCCACACACGGCCCAGCCAGCCAGAGAACGTCAGGTGTTCTCCTGCCCCTGGGTGTTTGCTCTGGCCACGCGGAATGCCTTCTGTTTCTCTGCCTGTTTATATCCTGCCCACCCTTTAAGACTCAGCTCAACTGCCTTCAGCTATGAAAGCTTTCACATTTCCTAGACTGGAAGAAATCTTTTCATTCTCTGTGTTTTTAGAATATTTTCTTTTTAATTTCTTATAACACGTATGCTTCCTATTATATTAATATTCCCTCACTTTCTTATTCTTTTCTTTAGTGTCTACGAGTTCCTCAAGAACAGGGACATCGTCTTCCATCTTGATCACTTCGAGATTTTGGAGAAGTTCAGGGCATTTCAGGCACTGGATCCCCAAAGGTTTCCCGGACCAGAGAGAAGCAGACATCTTCAAAGAGCAGGCAGCACAACCTGAAATCTGACACAGGGTCGTGTTGAGAAACAAGGAAGGGATGTTACTTTCATACACCCCTCACTTCACCCACACAACTACCTTCATGGGAAGTACTCTCATCCCCATGTTATAGATGAATCCAAGGAGATTAAAAAACTTGACTGTTTTCATACAAGCCTCAAGTGGGAGATCCAGCATTTCAGCTCAGTAAGAGCTTTGATGATTCCACCCTCCGTGACTTTTCCCTATGCCCTCAGCACCTGGAGGGCCAAGTAAGGGCTGGGGAAGTGTGCCACAGAGATACAGGACACACTGAGGCCTGAGGAGCAATCTAGAGCCTCTGTCACTTTCCTCAATACCAGCAACCGTGCCAAAAGGCGGGAGGAGAGCCTAGGGCTGAGGCCAGTGTTCCTCGATGGGACTAGGCTCAGAGGGAAAAGCCCAGGCACAAAATTTAAGGAGCCACTCATTCTCAGGGTCAGACAAGTGCACTAGACCCCAGCATAGTACAGACCTAGATGCCCACTAGGAGCTAAATAAATGCTTTTTAAGTTCAAGTGATTTGGCCCCTGGACAATGGTCCATATTGTCTGTTTGGCTTATGTAGATAGGACATTTTCACATATGGAAGACACTTGCATTTGCCCAGCCCGAAGAGCAATGCTTCCTTAAATTTTACATCCTAGGTGGCTCTGTGGACACAGCCTACTTGCAGCAGACTGAACATTTGTGTCCTCTTCAAGTTAATATGTTGAAGCCATAACCCCTGATGTGATGGTAATAAGAGGTGAAGCCTCTGGATTAGGTCGTGAGGGTGGAGTCCCCATGAATGGGATTAGTGCACTTACAGAAGAGACCCAAGGAGTGCTTGCCCCTCCCACTCTGTGAGGACACAGCAAAAAGAGGCGACCAGGAAGCAAGCCATCACCAGACACCAAACCTGCTGGCGCCTTGATCTTGGACTTCCTAGCCTCCAGAACTCTGGAAACAATTTTCCATTGCATAAGCCACCCTGTCTGTGGTATTTTTGTTACAGTAGCCAGAACAAGCTAAGCCCCTGGTCCTGGCCCCACATCTCTGTCTCAGACAACAAACAGGGACAGTTTGCTGCTATCCATTTCTTCTCAGGAGACTAGATTAGGTAATAAATTGGAAAATCTACTGACTACCTTGCAGGACATTTCCAGTCAAGCCAGACCAGTCAGACTGTACATTAGGAAGAGTAAAAGTCTATATCTACAAAGTCATTCATCTCCAAACTTGTATAATTTTCTCTCCTACATTCTCAGGGAAAATATGTTTAAAATTTCTATCTGTATCCCTGACTGGGTGGCTTTGTTAGTTGGGGCATTGACTCATGCACCAGAAGGTCACAGGTTCTATCTGTGATTAGGGCACATACCTAGGTTGCCGGTTCAATCCCTGGTCAGGGTGCATACAGGAAGCAACCAATCAATGTTTCTCTTTCCCTCTCTCTTCCTCTCTCTCTAAAATCATTTTTAAAATATACTCAGGTGATGAAATAAGAAGAAGGAGCAAATAATGAGCCTTGGCAGAGGTAATAACTAAGAGATTGGCAACCTGGGCGACTGGGTAGTAGGAAGCTCAGGAGAGAACAGCCAAGGCTCTTATTTTAACTAGTGAGCAAGGATACAGATTTCATCCTCCTGTGCCATTTTCTGTCTTGTAAGTAATTATAAATATGTTAATAATATTTATCACTGTAGAGTGTTTTATAGCATATTTTTCTCCAAGCAGAGATCATTTATATATTGAACATCTACAATGTACAAAACTGTTTGTAATGCTCTATGAATGAAGAGAAGTCAGACATGGTCTTTACCCTCAGAAAGTTTAAAATATAGCCAAGAAGATAAATATTTTTAAAGTATAATAAATAAAATTATTATTAAATTAACATAATTACTATATTATTATATATTAATGTCTATTAAGTAATACATAATATAACAAATACAATAATCAATATACACTTGAATTAAAACTTCAGTAGAGGGATCAACAAAGAAAAAAGTATTCCTTAAAATGGTGCGGTAGTGTGGGCAGAGTAGAATACCATGGGCAACACTCTCAAGTTCAATGTGCTCATCCTCTCTATTCACCCCTGACGAGATAGCTTTACACAATGGAACACTGCTGGGCCATAAAAAAGGAAGAAACTTACCCTCCTACAGCATGGATGGAACTGGAGGCTGTTATGCTAAGTGAAATAAACCAGTCAGAGAAAGACAAATACCATGTGATCTCACTGATCTGTGGAATCCAATGAGCAAACTGAACCAACAAGCTAAATAAAGATAGATTCATAGATGGAGAGCATATGACAGCTCTGGGATAGAGGGGTGGACAAAAAGCGAAAAAAAGAGAAAGAACTCATGAACATGGACAACAGTGTGGTGATTGCAGGAGTTAGGGGTGGGTGGAGGTGGAAGAGAGTATAGGGGATAAATAGTAATGGAAAAAATACAATAAACTATCATTTATTTAATGCCTCTCCAGCATGTGTGGTTCCCTTTGGCAAGGATTGCAGAGGCAGCGTGCCCTGTTATGCTGAGCCAGGCCCTCTGTGGACCCCTGTGGGGAGGAGAGCAGAGGAGGATGAGTGGAGGGCTTTTCTGAAGCCTGGAGAGCCAAATCTCGTAGGGCAGGTAGGATTCCCTTAGTCAGACTGAGAGCTCTGTGAAGGAGCCCTGGATAGATGGCTTCATCTGTAATCTGCTCAGTTGGTTGCCACATCCCTATCTATTAAGTCCAGAATAATGTTACTCAAAAACTACTTTTCTGGCCCTGCCATAGGCCAAGTTGTTTTCTAGCATTCTATTATTATTCCAGGTGGCTTATTACTATTAATCTATTAATAATGATGATAATAATAAACTACTACTTCTTCAGCAAATGAGCTAGGCTCTTTGCTGGGCAATTTAACTGCATTACCACAAAACCTTGGGACAATCGTAGGAGGCAATCAATATTATAGCTTTTAAAATGCCTTAGTGTTTCCAGATAACTAGCAGCCACACAGCACTGTACTCTCTATATTTTTGGACTTAGCTTGTTGACATCCTGCCCACCTGCTCATGTTCACGGCAGCCACAACGGCATCAAAGCTGGGCTGATGCCGTCTATTCTCAACATATGTCCTGTCTACGGAGGCTGGAGAGAGACAGCATGGAACACTGTCAGTGTTCGCCAGGGGCCAGCTCACTTCAACTCCACAAGCATTTACAGAGTTTCTACCAGGGTCCAGATGTGTGCTCGGTCCAATGCTCCAGGGAGCACGGAAATGTGAGCCCTGAGAGGGCTCTCAGGCAGCAAGGTAGGGACATAAAACTTAGCACAATGTAAGTCAGATAGTGACAAATGCTAACAGAGACATAATGTAAATGCCTTCAGAGACATCATTAGAGATACTGCATTTATGGAGAATTGGGTTGCCGTTTGTTTCATGCCTTTGAAAATACATACATTTTGAAACTAAGGTCAATTCCCAGTTAACACTTGAGATTTATAAAACTATAATTTATTGATTTTTTTCTAATATTATTTCATAGCCTAAATAATTTTTAGCAGAATACTTGTATTTTATCTTCTTCAAATTTATATTTCAGTTATAGTCAACATACAATATTATATTAGTTTCAGGTGTACAACATAGTAATTAGACATTTATATACTTTATTAAGTAATTGTCCCAATAAGTCTAGTACCCATCTGGCACTACACACAGCTATTACAATATTACTGACTATATTTCCTATGCTGTACTTCATATCCTGTGACTATTTCTGTAACTGGCAAACTGTACTTCTTAATCCCTTTCACCTTTTCTGCCCTCTCTCCTGACACTGAATCTGCTGGTCCCCCCTCCATGTGGTGAGCAGTTTGTTCTCCATGAGTTTGCTTCTGTTTTGTTCATTCCTTTATTTTGTGTTTTAGATTCCACATATAAGTGAAATCATATGATATTTGTCTTGTTCTATCTGACTTATTTCACTCAGCAGAATACCCTCTTGATCCATCCATGTTGTCACAAATGGCAACATTTTGTTTTTTATCACCAAGTAGTATTCCATTGTATGTATATGTATCACATCTTCTTTATTCATTTGTCTCTCAAGACCAAAGGAAGAAACAAATTCTGTTTCCTGTTTCCTGCTAAAATGTTTTCCCGTAAAGCATTTACCTGACATACCTGGTGGGTTGTACGTCTGGAAAGTCAGTGTTCCTTAGAGGACTTGGTCATCATACATCGACCTAAGGAAAGGTTCCCATGCTGCTTTTGTCTGTCTGCCTTCATGGCCGTCCTCATTCCTGGCCTGGGACCTGCCTCTGTCCCAACAGTGTGCACTGGCATCCCAGAATGTCTCCCTCCCAGCCAGGACTCCTCTACCCTCACATCGACCCAGAGCTGAGGAAGCTCAGCCAGGTGAGCTGCACTTACTCGAGAAGTTCCCAAAGTCCTCTATTGATCTATGTCTAGAAGCCAAGTCACCTAGAAAGCCAAGGACCTTTGTTTTTGCCTCTGGTGCTCTTTGCTATCCTCTGTAGCAAGGCCGGCCAGCCTCTTCATTCTCCTTTAGCCAACTCCGTGGAATGAGCGTAACTCTTTTCTAAGGACCGATAGGCCAGGCGGCCAATAGGAGCACCGTCAGTTGCTCATACCAGGCAGCCTTTCCTAAGGCTATAGTCATCACCTCTCTCAAAACTCGAGTTCTCTTAAAGCGAGGGCCTCACCTCACGTTAACCTGCATGCTGACATAGTTTATGAAGTCCTCTATTTTCAGAACAGACCCTACAATTAGGGATACGTACCAGTAACCGAGACGGGTGTGTCCACGTGCTGGGGGTCTTGTCTATTGTGGGTTGACACCCTGCTCACTGTTGTCCAACCCATCTCTGCTCTCAATGCAGACACTACCCCTGAGTGTATCCTAACCTGATCCTAGGACCCAACACTGAACTTTGTCATTTAAATAGGATCAACATTATATCTTTGTCTGGAACATTTGCATCACCATCATGTAGATAACAAGCTCTCTGAGGTAAGGCACTGTTGGGAACTGAATGTTTGTATCTTCCCAAAATTCATACTTTGAAGCTTCATCTCCAATGTGGCAGCATTTGTAGGTGAGGACTTGGGAGGTGAGAGGTCATGAGGGTGAGTAGGAGACATCCCAGAGAGAGCTCTCGCCTCTTCGCCAGGCGAGGACACCTGGTTCATTGCTGCTATGAACCAGGAAGCAGACTCTCCCGGACACTGAGTCTGCTGGTACCTTGACCTTGAACTTCCCAACCTTCAAATATGTTGTTTAAGCTACCTAGTCTATGATAATTGGTTATAGCATCCCAAATTTACTAAGTACCATGGCTTAACTGCTATGGAATGTCCTCCGGGATTTGAACACACACAGCAGGCCATCAGACAATACCACGGGGATGGAGGGTCTTTGTGTGGCCAAAGGGGTCATCTCAACCATGTGCAGCAATAGGGCTGCTGGTAAGGAGGCTCTATTGACTCTGCTTTCCCATGCAGCCCAGCTCAGCACAGCCCTTGGGCCTGTCACGTGGGCTCAGCCAATCCTTCAGCCAGGATTGGCACGAAGCCTCTGAGCCAATCCTGATCAGGACAGGAAGAATATTAGTGACCCATCCAACAAGCTTGGGAAGCTTGGAATTAGAATCAGTGGAGCTGCCATGGAGACAATGTCTAGTAGACCTTAGACGCACCAAGTTGCTCCCTTCCCCTTTTCCCTGTCATGTTGGTCAAGCTCCCAGGACAGGCCATCTACCTAGGTGTCCCTGCTGAGCTCACTTGTCTACCACTCTGACATCTGGATAGGTTTGGACAGTTTCTCCCCTGAAAAGACATGGGATGGGTTTCCTGCATATAAAGGTGAGTCCCCAAAATACAATGCCACTGCCCGTGCCACCAGCACTCCAGGCCCACATGCTTCCCTCTGCAAGACTGGCCTGTGTTTGCTGCCCACTGTCAGAGCCTGGCCTGAGCTTGTCCTTGTCCTTGAGGCACCAAAATATCAACCCTGTAAAGCAGGTCTGGAAGAAATACCACTGACTTCACTTACATGTGCAGTATAGAAAAAAATTACAAACAAAACAAAAACAAACTCATAAATGCAGGCAACAGACTGGTGGTCGGCAGAGGGGAAGGGGTGGGGGAGGGAGCGATGGGTAAAGGGGGTCAGCTGCATGGCGAAGGACAGAAGCCAGACTTCGGTGGTGTGCACGCTGAAGTCCACACAGATGCTGAATTATAATGCTGCACGGCTGAAACCTATACAATGTTATAAAACAACCTAAAGAAAAAAAGTAAGAAGGGCTGAACACAATGGCAGGATGTCAGGCATTGACTGACTATTTGGCCCCTTCAGCGAGGACTGGAAACGGAAGTGCTTCTTTTCACTTGTCTTTATGAGGCTCTAAACAGAAACATCATTTTTTACCAGGCAATATCTTGTGAGACAGAATTTATGAGAAAATCTTTCACTCCCTCTCTCCTTAGAACCCAGCCCCACTCCAGGGACACACACACACACACACAATGTGTCATATGGAGTGTGGTACTTTTTATACTCATGCTGAATTCCACCCACAGCCTCCACAGCCCCTCCAAGCACCTTCAGGAACTGGAGCAGGAACACCCCCATGGCGGGTTGCAGTCATTTAATACAGCACTTCCCAAATGACCTTGACAAGGGACATTTTTTAAAAACACAATTCATATTAAGACCACAAAGTACAGTTTGGGGAAAGCTAGTGATCAGACAATTACTGGTAACTAGTAATTATCTACACGAACCAAAACACAGCAGCCTGAGTCTCAGGACCCGCAGGTGGCAGGTAAGTTTATGGAGGTTTCTCTCCAGTGGTCTGCCCTGGTCGCTTGGCCACAGGCCTCTGTGAGCCTTGCAGCCACCCTTCTGCTCACTGCAGGAAACTTCAAGGCTGTGAGAAGATATTTCCATTTTTGCAGTCACAGTTGCTTTATCACCCGCTCTCCGAGAGTAGGCTCAGTGTCAGGCACCAGGCCAAGAAAGGGCTGGGTGCCCTGAGGAGCTGACCTATCTCATGGCACATTTTTGGAAGGATTTTACAGTCGCTTCTTCTTTAGGGAGCACAGAGACTATTGCCAATCACCTTTGGTGTAATGTGTTCAATCAATATCAGCACTTGATCTGGAAGTTAAATTTTTTGCGGACACAGACCATGCATTCACGATATATTCTCAACATAATTATAAGAAAGTACAGTGCACAGAATTATAAACATACTTCTCATTGATTCATTTTCATTCAGACTGCTGTTCTGTCCTTATTCCTTTTCTAGTAGGTTCTTTCCGTGTTTATATGAACACATGAAGCCTTAAGCAAAAACAAACAACCCTAAACATTGTCCTGTTCATCGTGCTCCCTGATGAATGTCCCCCTCCATCATTCCTATTAAAAAAAATGGTAAAGGCTAACCAGTTTCTACAAATGAGGGCTCTCTAGGGATGTTTCTGATCGTCAGGCGTCCAGACCCCTCCTCAAAGGAGACCTGATGCCTGCCTGACATCGGAGAACAACCCACTCCCTGAGAATAGTCCGCGCCCTCACTCATCCTGCACACAGAACCAAAACCACCTGCCTGTCTACAATGCAGGAGTATCCCACCTTTTGGCACCTCTGGGAAAAAGAAGAGTTATCTCAGGCCTCACATTAAATACATTGTGACATATAATCACAAAAAAATCTCATAATGTTTTAAGTAAATTTATGATGTTGTGCTGGGCCGCATTCATAACCATCCTGAGCCATACGCGGCCCGCAGGCACAGGATGGACAGCCTGGGTACATGAACTTCCTCTGTCTTCATGAGCACAGCCCTATTCTTCTAGGGGTCTCCTGCCCAGGCAATCTGACCACTCGTTACAGACACTTTCCGAAAGACTCATTAATTCCCCAATGGAAAACATCAACAATCAGTACACACCTCGAATTCCCCATCCCGCTGTTCCGGCTAGACCATAGTTGCAGGAGGAAACACAGTTCTCCTCGATCTTCTCAAGGCCCCAGGCTGGGCCCAGAACTTAAACTGGCCAGGTTCAGTTAGCAGGAGAAGAAGAGCGTGCACATTGATTAACTACATTTGACGAGACGTGGGAAACTGTGAAAGGCAGGAAAGACACAGAGAAATACCTGAATGCTTCTCTGAGAAGTTTGACCGAGAGTGGAGAGTGGTGGGAAATGTATAATAGGTTGGGGAGTATGAGGCAAGTATAATCAACTGGAGGAAACTGAGCCAGGCCTGTTGGTTAGGATTCTTCTTAGGGTCCGTTTGTCTTTCTTCACAGATAAGGATGCTCCTTTCCACCAGGGGGAGGGAGGGCACTTCTCACAGGAGGGTTTTGTGGCCTGTGTTAGGGGATAAAGGTGGGAAGAAGGTCCCAGTGCCCTTCTGCCATTTTCTCCAACTCCCCTGGCTTAAAATATTCAGCACATCCAGGGCCCCCTGTAGTCCTTACTCAAGCTTCTGCATTTCAAGTCCCATCTTAAGTCAAACTTCCACTTCATAAATTCTGACTCAACCTGCTCTGCTCGGAGCAAGCTTTGCCAGCGCGTGTTTCTCCCAACTGAAAGAAGTAATTAAACTCAGCCTTCTTTTACCACAGATTCTATTGATGGTACTTTGGGAGCCATTTTTTTGGCATCCAAAAGGGGGTGCTTAAATCTGGCTTGACCTTGCTAGACCTGCCCCCTGAGATTATCTCCCCACCTTTTTAAAAAAATGAACTGCCTGCCACCTAGGTTTCCCTTTTTGAAATTTCCTTTCTTTCTGGAACATGGAAAACCTGTTTTATTACTTTGTCATAGAAGAGAGTGACAACACAGGTATGTTAGTAGGTTAGTGTAACTAGCAATTATTCAGCACGCCCTAAGTGCTAGGGACTATGCATTTGGCTATAAAGTTTTTCTCTGCCACCCATACTGCACTGTGCACTTCCGAAGCCCCTGGGCCTCAGCATTGCAGATGGAAGACATCTTCTTTTCATGGCGGGGGTGGGAGTGCAGTAAAGGGCACAGATGGGAGTAAGGTTTCTAACCTGACTGGCTTTAAAATGCAATGGTCTCGGGTCACACGGATGGGCCCAATGTAATCATAAAGGTTCTTAAAAGAAGAGGGACACAGAAGAGTTAGAATCAGAGAGATGCATTGTAAGAAAGGGTCAGCCAGCCCTGACTGGCTCTGAAGATGGACAGTGGCAAGGAGCCACACGGTCCATAAATCCCAGCCCTTGGGTTTGTCCCTGACGTCTACGTTCGGAACCACTGATGGCTTAGCCTGCATTTCCCCACTTGCATGGAATCAGCCCACATCCCCATTCTCAGAGGTCTGCTGGCTCAGCCTTTTCCCCAGTTTCCAGTTCTTTGGTCACTGCTGGTGCCCATGTCCCATTTCCTCTGTAAGTGCTGGTTTCTGTTCATGGGCACGTGAGGCAAAGACTATGCCCAACAGGAATCTTAGACACTCAAAGGCTTAGGTGCTATTTGGCTCCCGGAAACCCAAAGGCCTAGGCCTAGGCTAAAGGAAATGGGATCTTTTATAACCAAGGAGTGGAATGTGTCACCTCCCAGCACACCCGCTTATTTTATGTGTAAGAACTATAGTCCCAGAAGCTGCAGATAGCTAGAAAGCTGGCAAAATTTTACTAAAAATAACCTAAAATTACAATGGCTATTTTGAGCAGCATTCCAATTAGACAAGCTCATTCATTTAAGAAGCACACTCAAAGCAAGGACTCCGAAATTGAACAAACAGAATGGAACAGCTTTTTAATTGGCATGAAGATGCTTACAAAAGGCTTCAAGGTTCCAAAATAGCTTTCCTAAAAGACTCATTACAGAAGATTAGTGAAAAATTGCAGACACCAGAGGTACCAAGAACAAAAGACCGTGACTGACATGACCCCTATTGCTCCCCCAACCCCATCCCCTCCCAACTGCCTTTTCACTCCAACAAACAACTGGACAGTTACCTTTCAAAGTAAACCTACCCAAGGTTACAGACAAACCTCTTCAGGTGAACAGTTTCTTAAATCCAGGAAGGTTCCTCAAAAGTTTTTGTAAATGGGTTACCCCTGAGCCCAGTGAGAAAAGGGAATAAAACGTCACACTGTCCCTCCCTTTCCAAATCCAAATTGGTTATTGAGTCTTTCTCTTTGAGGGAGATCTGTGCCTTTTTGCTTGTCTCTTTCGAAATCCAGATCTTGCCTTGGCCCTCTGCCTGCCTCGGACCCGCAGGCTGTCCAGGCTCCCTTTCAGCTATCTTTAGGAGTCACTCAGGATCCTGGGAAGGCAATAAACTTTGCGCTTTCTTGGGTTTATGGGGTTGTTTCATACTGCCAGGAATATTTACTGTTTGCCCCAGCTGAAACCTGGGAAGATATTTAATTTAATAACCCTGTGATCAGAAATTGGGCTAAATTGGAAGCTGATATTCAAAGCCCAGTAATATTTTTGATGCCTTTCCTGTAAGTTAAATGTACCCAGACTGAAGAAAACAGTCAGATGTAAGTGGGTGGGTGTTTCAGTCCTTTAATATAATTTAGGCAGAAACCCAATGTTTTGAGGTGTTGAAAACACCTGTCTGTTTTCTATAAATCTAGTCTTTACAAGACCAGAAGTCTGGCTGCTGGTCCAGTGTGTTTTCTGTTACACCAGTGATTCGCACATTCTTTGGCTTATCATATTCTTTGAGAATCTGATGAGTGCTGTAGGCTGTCTTCCAGAAAAGTATGCTATGTGCTTCCTAAGTGTTAAGTATAATTTAAGTCCTGGCTGGGGTGGCTCGGTTGGTTGGAGCAGCATCCCGTGACCGAAGGGTTGTGGGTTCAATTCCTGGTCGGGGCACACACCTAGGCCGTGGGTTGATCTCCTGTCCGGGTGTGTACAGGAGACAACCAGTTGATGCTTCTCTCTCGCAATCAATGTTTCTCTCTCTCCCTTCCTCTCTCCCCTCTTCTCTAAAAGCAGTGAGAAAATGTCCTCAAATGAGGATTAAAAATTTAAATATAATTTAATACACATTCCAAACTTCATCCACAAACAAAGGCCTCCTGGAAAGAGGTTTGCACACTCTAGGTCAGGACCAGTATCATGCTGTTACATGTGTAACAACATCTTCTTCCTATTCTTCTGCTATAAATGTTGATGGATAATTTTATTTTTTCTAACAAGATGAAATTGAAAGCTGCTGTGTGTTATAATTTTACTTGTTTCTCTAATATCACTAGTAATTCCTTGCTAATCGGATAACCGTTTTAAAATGTTGAAAGAATATTTCTCAACTTTTTTGTGCTATTCACAATGTGAAGACAACAGTCACACTTTTTTAAAGATTTTATTTGTTTATTTGTTTGTTTGTTTGCTTTAGATAGAGTGGAAGGGAGGTAGAAAGAGAGGGAATGAAGCATTGTTGTACGAAACACCCCAACCAGGGACCCGGCCTGCAACCCAGGCATATGCCCTGACTTGGAATTGAACCAGTGACCTTTCGCTTTGGGGGAAGACGCCCAGCCCACTGAGCCACACAGCTCAGGGCCACCACATCTTACTTTTAAGTTTAACCTGCATTATGAACATTTTCCATCACTTTCTTAAGTCTAGACAATCAACAAAATCTGATAATGATCAAACTATAATCTGATTTGCAATGTTTGCTGATTTATGCAGCGCAAACACTCCTACCAAGGCGCAGACTTCCGAGCACCAAGAGGCTGTTACTGAGTGAGAAGCTGGGACGGTCTGCGGGAGCACGCATCAGTAGTATTTAGCTACCACAGACACAACTCGCTTCAAGGACACAGATAATCATAGGACAAAGTTGTTAGAACTTGAGAAGTTTTGTATATTTATTGGCATTTTTAAAAATACAATTTATTTAATAAGTTAATATAATTTAATGTTTAATGATGGCTGCCTTTAACAACTTGGTTACAAGTTCCTGACAATTTGGCAGTGGGTTCTCCGGTGCCAGGTGTGAGCCAGCTCCGGCTCGCCGCCAGCGAGGAGCCACTGCGCCCGGCCGTTTTGCCTCCTATCCACTCGGCTTGTTGGGACCTTCTCAGCTGGCTTAGGCCTGGAACCCTCTCCTGAAATTCTCAAGCCTACTTTCCTCTTTGTCTTCACCAAAATCACCCAATTAAAGGAGGGGCCAGATTGCAGGGTCACTTCTCTCCACCTGTGATGTCAGGGTGACTGAATTCTGTTTTTCCGTCACTCCTCCCTCTTTCTGCTGGCCCCACTAGGCATTTTGTGCTTGAGTTTCCCTGAGTTTCTGACAGGCATGCTGTACCTTATCCACAGGGCTGGGCTGGCAGTGCTGCTTAGAGGCCTAAATTTTATATAACGAGGGAGGGTATTTTAAGAAAAAAGAATACAAAATACAAGTTCAAATAAGGTACAGGGCTTGGGAATTTCTGTCCCTGGAGTTAGCTGGTTTCATGATAAATCCTCCATTTATAAAATCCGGGCTCTTGGTTGGCCATGGGGAGTCCATCTAAGCAGATAAATTCTTCTTTGGGTTCATGTCAAATGCATCTTCCTGGAGCTCACAGTTATTTCTCGAAATAGAGGATAGTTGGAGGTAGAGGCGTGCATGTGTACATGTGAATGTATGTGTGCATTCATATGGGTGTGATGGGGAACACCCAGAGGGGCACTAGGATGCTGCTTGGTGGAGCCAGGACCAGGCTAACTTCACATTTACCTGGACTCCTGTTAATTTGCTGTGTGACCCAGAGCAAATTATTTTACATTGGGAAGCCTCAGTTTTCTCATTTGTAAAATGTCTCACACTGAATCCCTGTTTTAAAGTATCCATCGGTGTGATTTATTTTGAAGGTATATGTGAGGGGGGAGTAAATAGCACAATATAATGTGTATAGAATGAATGTAGGGTCTGTTCACGATTATCACAATGACAGCTGGTACAGCGGTAAGCAAACCACCTGTTCTATTTCAGTTGTTGTGGGAGAGACTGGCCTGCCAGGGAAAAAGAGGAACAGCTGAATAAGAGATTGAGCCTTTCTTTCTTTCTTTTTTTAAGTATATTTTACTGATTATGCTACTACAGTTGTCCCAATTTTTTTAATCCCCTTTATCACCCTCCTCCCTGTACCCAACCACCTTCCAGCATCCCCCACCCCTTAGTTCATGTCCATGGGTCGTACATGTTAGTTCTTTGGCTTCTCCATTTCCTACACTATTCTTAAGCTCCCCCTGTATATTTTGTATCTACCAATTATGCTTCTTATTCCCTGTAACTTTTCCCTCATTCTCCCCCTTCCCCTACCACTGATAACCCTCCATGTGATCTCCATTTCTGTGATTCTGTTGCTGTTCTAGTTGTTTGCTTAGTTTTTGTTTGTTAGGTTCAGTTGTTGATAGTTGTGAGTTTTGTGTCATTTTACTGTTCATAATATTTTATCTTCTTCTATTTCTCAGATAAGTCCCTTTAACTTTTCATATAATAAGGGCTTAGTGATGATGAACTCCTTCAACTTGACCTTATCTGGGAAGCACTTTATCTGACCTTCCATTCTAAATGATAGTTTTGCTGGATAGAGCAATCTTGGATGGAGGTCCTTGCCTTTCATGACTTCAAATACTTTTCTCCAGCCCCTTCTTGCCTGTACGGTTTCTTTTGAAAAATCAGTTGACAGTCTTATGGGAACTCCTTTGTAGGCAACTCTCTCCTTTTCTCTTGCTGCTTTTAAGATTCTCTCCTTATCTTTAATTTTGGATAATGGAATTATGATGTGCCTTGGTGTGTTCCTCCTTGGGTCCAACTTATTTGGGACTCCCTGGGCTTCCTAGACTTCCTGGAAGTCTATTTCCTTTACCAGATTGGGGAAGTTCTCCATTATTTGTTCAAATAAGTTTTCAATTTCTTACTCTTACTCTTCTCCTGGCACCCCTAATTCGGATGTTGGAATGTTTCAAGTTGTCCCAGAGGTTCCTCAGCCTCTCTTCATTTTTTTTAATTTTTGTTACTTCATTCTGTTCCAGTTGGATGTTTATTTTTTCCTTTTCTTTCAAGTCATTGATTTGAGTCCCAGTTTCCTCCCTTCACTGTTGGTTCTCTGTATATTTTCCTTTACTTGACTTTGTATAGCCTTCATTTCATCCTTGATTTTGCAGCCATACTCAACCATTTCTGTGAGCATCCTGATTACTAGTGTTTTGAACTCTGCATCAGATAGGTTGTCTCACTTGGTTCTTTTCCTGGGGTTTTGATCTGTTCTTTCATTTGGACCATATTTCTTTGTCTGGGTGCACCTATTACATTGTAAGGGGAAGAACCTTAGGTATTCCTCAGAGTGGGGCAACCCTCTTTGCTGTATTGTGGCGCTGTAAGTGGGGGAGGGGTCCAAAAGGAAACGATGCCACTTCCTTGGCTCTTGCCCCACTTTCCGTCACTTCCCTTGCTTCCCACAAGCAGATTGTGCCCTTTCAGGAGCTGATTTACAGGCAGGTGGGTTTCTGTACATTCTAGGACCCCATGGGTCTCTCCAACAGACTCTCCCATGAGGCTGGGAGTTTCTTTCACCACCACAACCCCACAAATTTTTACAGCCAGAGGTTTTGAGTCTTTAGTTTCCCTGCACTGAGACTCTGGGTTCCGCAGCCTGTCTCTCTCCCCAGTTGTTCTTCCTGGCTTATCCACAAGAACGTGGGACGGCCCGCTCCACCAGCCACTGCCTGGTCCACCCGGTCCTCCAGCCGCCACTTTGCCTCATGTCCTCTCCACCCCAGCTGCCCATCTCCACCCTCCTACCAGTCTGGATGAATGTTTCTTCTTTAACTCCTTGGCTGTCGGATGTCCATGCAGTTTCAATTTCTGGCAGTTCTGGTTGTTTTTTTGTTTTAAAATTGGTTGCTATCCTTCTTTTGATTGTGTGAGGAAGAGAAGTATTTCTACCTATGTCTCTATCTTGGCCAGAACTCAAGATTGAGCCTTTCTTAAGTAACCTATAGTTAAACTCAGGAGAACTCCTCCAATTAATTTCTTATGACAGCTCTCCAGCTGAGTCCCTAGCAACAGTAGTATTGTGATGTTAGCTTACTTTTCTCCAGGAAAGGGGGTGTGTCCTTCTCAGGAGAAGAAACATCTGGGGTCATCCCTAGATTATAGTCTACCTCCTCCCTGCCCAGCCTCTCTCTCCAACCCCAAATCTACATTTTAGAAAATTCTTTTCGATGTACTAAGTAAGGATGTCACAGATTTCCCAACCTCACCCTCACTGGCTGCTACTTCTCATCCCACCTCCTGATCTTACTTTCTATCAGAGTTCTCTAAGGCCTTCAGTCGCTGGCACAATCCCAGCTGGCCCTCACTTGCACACTGGAGCCCCACCCGCACCTTCAGTAATGACCCTGGGCCTCACAGCAGGCGGGCTTCAACAGTGTGGGGGCACGAGGGTGAGACCAATCCGGACTCCACCACTTACCCAACATACCACCTCGACTGGTCATTAATTTAATCGGTTACTTAATTCATGTTTATTGTGAAGATTAAATCAGTTAATGTGCATGAAGGACTTAATACAGTCCTGCCAGGCAGTAGAGAATCAGTAGATGGGAGATATTATTATAATATGTTTATATTATCATATGTCATATATTCTGTGCACACTCCAAAGGCAAGGTTTGCAAGCAATGCAAGTACTTTTAGTCCAACTACCCAGCTGACAAAATTTACTGAAATGTTAAGATTTTTGCTAAAGCCAATTGCTTTGCATTGTATAAAAATTCCTTTCCTATTTCCCTTCAACAATAATTTTTTAAATTCATATATACACATTACTATGGCATTTTAGAATTGAATGTATCCTTGGTTATCACTAAGCAGTAAATGAGATATTGACAAAGACTCTGTCCTTGACCAAACTTTAGTGATTCACCTCTGAGCCCTCTCGACTAGGCCTGGACCTTGGCCCCATTCTTGCTGGGCTTGCATAGTCCAGTTGTAGCAAGCATCCTGCTAAATCATCTTAGACAAAATTCCTCCTCACATCAGTATCTGATTCGACTTGATAGCTAATTAAATTCTATACGTCCCACTCTTGATATCTGATTACCCTGGCCTGCCCTGGGCAAGAATCTTGTTACTCAGATTAGCAAGAAAACCCCCTACAGTTAATGTCTGTCTCCTTTTAGTAATTGTTGATTCACTGACCTCCCCCCAGCTCTGCTCCTCAGCTGTAAATCCCCAGCTATCTTCACTGTACATGGAGGTGAACCTGACCTCTCGTCTGCTGTGAAGTCTTGACACCTATCAGGATAGTCTCAGATAAAGTCTTCCTTGCCATTTAACAAGTGTGTGCATAATTTTTTCTTTTATAATATATCCTACCTCACTGAAGAAAGTGAAGGTGGAATTGATTATTCTGAAGATAGACAAGATTATTTTAAAATGTAAAATTCAAGCAAGGATTGGCTTCCCAAAATAGTCACTCGGATTCAGTTGAATTCATGCAGACATCTGCTTTGCAAAGGAATTATTCTGTTTTAAAATTAAGCATCCTGCCCTGGCTGATGTGGCTCAGTGGCCTGAGTGCTGGCCTACAGACTGACAGGTCGCTATTTCAGGTCCCAGTCAGGGCACATGCCTTGGTTGCAGACGTGGTCCCCAGCTGGGGGCATGTGAGAGGCAACAAATGGATATTTCTCTCTCATATTGATGTCTCTCTCCTTCTGTTTCTCCCTCCTACCCTCTCTCTCTAAAAACAAATAAATAAAATCTTTTTTTTAATTAAATATCTTGCCTTGCTTGATGTGGCTCTGTTGGTTGGAGTGGTGTCCTGCCTGGTCACAGCGCAGGGGTGCGTGAGGGAGACAATCAGTCAGTGTTTCTCTCTCACATCAATTTCCCTCCCTCTCTCTCTCTCTCCCCCCCTCATTCCCCCCACCCTCCCTTTCTCTCTCTCAAATCAATACACATATTTAAAAGATACATTGTTTAAATATATATAAATTTGTCTGGTTTATCATTCTGGGGAGCAGTATCATCTATGATCCTCTCTGCACATGTATTAAATTGGGTTTTCTCCTGCTGATCTGGTCTTTATGTCAATATTATTACCGTCCAGCCATAAGAACTCAGGCAGGATAGAGGGGAAAACTCGCTCCCTCCCCAACACCATTCTGTGTCAGGCATGTCTGTGTAAGAAGACTGGCTAAGAGAGCAGTGTTCAAGTCGTAGATTTTGTTTCTACTGTGTTGGATATACTACAATTTGTATAACTACTTATCAGTTCATGTGTCACCTTCTTTGTTTCCAGTTTTTAGCAAATGTAGATCAAGGTAAGCAAAATAATCCTCTGCTCCAGAGATAGTTGGGTCTTAACCCCCAGAAGTTGTGAATATGTTCATGGCAAAGGATTTTTGCAGATGCGGTTAAATTAAGAATTTTTGTGTATAAAAAGAGGTTATTTTTATTATCTGGATTGACCCAATACAATCAAAATTGTCCTTCTAAGGCAAAGAGGCAAGCAAGGGAGTTAGAGATGTAGCCACTGAAGTAGAGGAGACAGACAGAGACAGAGAGGGGTGGAGGGAGAGGGAGAGACAGGTTTGAAGATGCTTCACTGCAGCTTTGAAGATGGAGTGGATGAGCAAAGTTGTCCTCTTAAGTGAGGGTAGGCAAGGAAATGATTCCCACTTAGCGCCTCCAGAATGAACAAAGCCCTTTAGATACTCAGATTTTAGCCTAGTGGGAGTGATCTTGGACTCCTGATCTCAGAGCTGTAATATAACCATATAAGTTTGAGTTCTTTTAAGCCACTAAATTTGTGGTAATTTCCTACAGTGGTGATAGAAAGCTAATTCAGCTGTTATAAACATTCACGACAGGTCTTTGTGTCGATATATATTTTTATTTCTCTTGGTCAAGTTCCAAGGAGTGAAGAGCCAGGCCCCAAGATATGTGTAAGTTTGACTTTATAAGAAACTGCCAAACTGTTCTCAAAAGTGACTGAACCATCTTGCATTACCACCGACAATGTATGAAAGTTCTAGTTCTATATTTTTGTCAGCACTTAATAAAAGTCAGTCTTTCTCTAATTTGTTACAACTAATGATGATCATCTTTTCATGTGCTTATTTCCCAACCACATTTTTTCTTCCGTGAAATGTCCAAATATTGTGCTCATTGTTAAGCACTATTATTGAGATATTCACACATCATACAATTCACCTCATTTAAAATGTTCATCTTAATGGTTTTTAGTATATTCACAGATACTTGTAATCATTACCACGATCAATATTAGAACATTTTTATCACTTCAAATAGAAATCTCATGCCTGCTTTTACTTCTTGTTTCCCATCCCTACCACCACCCCTGACCTTAATCTACTTTCTGTTGCTATAGATCACCTATCCTTGGCATTCATGCCAATGTGGTCTTTTGTGACTGGCTTCTTTCACTTAACATGTTTTCAGGGTTTATCCATGTTGAAGCATGCATTGGTACTTTGTTACTTTCTGTAGCTCAATAATGTTCCACTGCATGGATGTACCATATTTTGTGTATGCATAAATTGGGTAAACAAATGGGTATTTTTGTGTTATTATGAATAAAGCTGCTATAGATATCTATGCAGTTTATGTGGACACATGTTTGCATTTTTCCAATTTACATGCACAGAGCAGAGTTGCTGGGCCATGGGGTAACCCTGTTTAGTTGTTGGGACAACTGTCAGACTGTTTTCCAAGGCAGCTGAGCCCTTTTCCTTTCCCACCAGCAATGTCTGAGGGTTCTTTTTTTTTTCCTTTTTTTTAATAAACAGTGAAAGAAGAAGTAAAGAAAGTAATCCTATTTACAATTGCATGGAAAAGAAATAAATGCCTGTGAATTGGAATAAACAAAGAAGTGAAAGACCTGTGCTCTCAAAATTATAGGACATTGAAGAGAGAAAGTGAAATGAACACACACAAAAATGGAAGGATAAATCATTTCTATATAATAGGAAGATTAAATTGTTATAATTACAATACCTCCCAAAGCTATTAGTTCAATTCAAACCTGATCAAACTACTTCTCAGTAGAAAAAAAAAACCTTAAATTTTTCTCCATTCCTATATGGAACCACAAATACCTTAAATAGTCCAATGTAATTCGAGAAGAAAAACCAATGTTGAAGATATCACACTCGTGTTCTCAAACTATACCATAAAATATAATAATCAAACCAGAAAAGTATCAACACAAAACAGATGCCTAAATCAATGGAAGAATGTAGAGAGCCCAGAATTAAACCCTCTTACATGCACAACTAAACTATGAGAGAGAAGTTAAAAATAGACACTGAAGAGGTGACAGACTTTTCAAAACCTGGTCTTGGAAAAACAAAATTTATACATGCAATAAAATTTGTCTATATTCTTACATCATATACAAAACTAAATTTAAACTGGTACGATCTCTGCCTACTTCTTCCATATTTTCAACTGACACCAGCCCTGCTTCCCCCTTACCACTTCTCCCTTCCTTCCCACTGAAGTCAGCACCTCATCGATCTCTGCCTCACAGATAATTCTGGACCACCCATCTCTCTTTACCTTCCATCCCTACCCACATTCCCTGCTTTCCAACTGATGGAAGCATGGTTAAGTCTCCTTGGGTTTTTTTTTTATTTTATTGATTATGCTATTACAGTTGTCCCATTCCCCACCCCCCTTATTCCCCTCCACCATGCACATCCCCTCCCACCCACATTCCCCACCTTTAGTTCATGTCCATGGGTCATACATATAAGTTCTTTGGCTTCTATATTTCCTATACTATTCTTAACCTCCTCCTGTCTATTTTCTACCTACCATTTATGCTACTTATTCCCTGTAGCATAACCTTTTCCCCCTCTCCTCTTACCACTCCCCTGCTGATAACCCTCTATGTGATGTCCTTTCTCTGATTCTGTTCCTGTTCTACTTGTTTGCTTAGTTTTAGTTTTTGTTTTTTAGGTTTGGTTGCTAATAGTTGTGAGTTTGGTGTTATTTTATGTTTCATAGATTTTGGTCTTCTATTTCTTAGATAAATCCCTTTAACATTTCATATAATAAGGGCTTAGTGATGATGAACTCCTTCAACTTGACCTTATCTGGGAAGCACTTTATCTGACCTTCCATTCTAAATGATAGTTTTGCTGGATAGAGTAATCTTGGATGGAGGTCCTTGCCTTTCATGACTTCAAATACTTCTCTTCAGCCCCTTTTGCCTGTAAGGTTTCTTTTGAAAAATCAGTTGACAGTCTTATGGGAACTCCTTTATAGATAACTCTCCTCTTCTTGCTGCTTTTAAGATTCTCTCCTTATCTTTAATTTTGGATAATGGAATTATGATGTGCCTTGGTGTGTTCCTCCTTGGGTCCAACTTATTTGGGACTCCCTGGGCTTCCTAGACTTCCTGGAAGTCTATTTCCTTGATTAAGAAAGTTCTCCTTCATTATTTTTTTCAAATAAGTTTTCAATTTCTTGCTCTTCCTCTTCTCCTTCTGGCACCCCTATGATTCAGATGTTGGAATGTTCCAAGTTGTCCTGGAGGTCCCTCAGCCTCTCCTCATTTTTTAAATTCTTGTTTCTTCATTCTTCTCTGGTTGAATGTTTCTGTCTTCCTTCTGGTCCACACCATTGATTTGAGTTCCAGTTCCCTTCTTGTCACTGTTCATTCCCTGTATATTTTCCTTTATTTCACCTTTCATAGCCTTCATTTTTTCCTCTATTTTGCCGTCATACTCAACCAATTCTGTGAACTTCCTGATTACCAGTGTTTTAAACTGTGCACCTGATAAGTTGGCTATCTCTTCATCACTTACTTGTATTTATTCCGGAGCTTTAATCTGTTCTTTCATTTGGGCCATATATTTTTGTCTCAGTGTGCCTGTTTTGTAGTAAGAGAGGAGACTGAGGAGTCTTATATCACTGCATCCTTGCAGACACTTGTTACTTATTACTCTAGCCATCCAGTGTGTGTGAAATGCTCTCTCATTGTGGTTTTGATTTGCATTTCCCTAACGACTAAGCTCATTAAGCATTTTTTTCATGTGTTTATTGATCATTTATATATCTTTTTGGAGAACTGTGTGTTCAGATATGTTGCCCATATCTTTCATTGGCTCATCTTTTTATTATTGAGTTAAGTGTGCTTTATACTCTAGATGTAATTCTCATATCACAAATGATTTGCAAATATTTTTCTCATTCTGTGTGTGGTATTTATACTTTCTTGATGATATCTTTGAAGCACAAAAGTTTTTAATTCTGATAAAGTTCAATTTATTTATTTATTCTTTTATTATTATACTTTGGGTTCATACCTAATAATCCATTGCCAAATCCTAGATCATGAAGATTTATCCTTATGTTGTCTTCTTAGAGTTTCATAGTTTTAGCTCTTACATTTAGGTCTTTGATTCATTTTGAGTTCATTTTTGTATATGATGTGAGGTAGGTATCCAACTTCATTCTTTTGCATGTGCCTCTCCAGTTGTTCCAGCTCCATTTGTTGAAAAGACTATTCTTGGCATGCCTTTTGAAATCAGTTGACTTTAGATGTATGGGTTTATTTGTGAACTCTTAATTCTATTCCATTTGTCTATACTTCTATCTTGTGCCAACACCACACTGTTTTCATTACCATTCTTTTGTTGTATGTTTTGAAATGTGAGGCCTCCTATTTTGTTCTTTTTCAAAATTATTTGTGTATTCTTTGGCCTTTGCAA